>NC_135649.1:98667410-99917410 GCF_053574225.1 Canis aureus | reverse complement strand
TTTCTAGGAAAATAAAGGGATAAGATGGATAGGCTTTCCTGAAGAACTTATTTGTAATTTAGGTGACCTTGAACCCATGTCTTAGGCCTCAGTTTCCTTCAGGGGCATGTTTTTATTTTTGTTTTTCTGTCCCCTTCTTTTCTCCTCCCTCAAGAAGAGGTCAGGAAGGAGACTCTGTGATCTAGTTGTGAAGTTCAAAAGTCCTCATGCCCAGGAATAACTCAGAGAAATACTGGATGAGGATTCCATTCACCGAGGCCTTCTCAACTCTAATATTTCAGGAAGCTTAGCATGAAAAACAGAGATGGCAAAATTATACTAATTACTTGCCACCAAAAAGACAAAAATAATTATTTTGAATTTATAGCTAGCAGAAGACTGTGAATGAAGTTCAGGTTACCAGTTAAATTTTTGGAAACCAGAATTTCAAATGAGAAAGCAATAAACTGGCATTTTTAGTGTTATCACTTGCTCAGTGGTCTTTCTGTAATCTTTTTACAAGGGCTGATTTCAAGCAAAGTTAAATCAATAAGTCCTCCAGAGCTCTTCTCAAAAGAAAAGCTAATCCAAATAAATTTTACATTTAGTGCCAGTAGCTGTAAGCATAATATGTATAAGAAAGATAAGATATAACAGAGGGGCCACACGCATAGCTTCAGGCATCACCATAAACACGGATAGAAAAAATTGAAATCTAGAAAAAATTGAAAGGCTTTCAGATTAGAAATAAACTAGCAAAGCATATTTAAGGTTTAACAAACTGTAAGATGTTCCCTCCGTAGTCTAACCCTTACATGTTTTTTATTCCTAACATTTTATTTTCACCACTAATGATTGGACACTATGAGAAAATTTGTGGTAAAGGAACCACCTTCCAGATGGTTCAGTTCTGTTCAGATCTGAACAGAACTGAACCTTCAGATCTGCTGTCCTTCCATGCCCAAGTATTTGAGACACTTTAAAAATACTGTGTACTTTTATTTTTACAAAACATTTATGTACAAAAGATTATGGCTTAAAAAAATGACCAGTAAATGTTAGAGTAGACCCTATATAACAGAGAAGAGAGAACAACTTAATCCTTTAAAAACATTGATCAAATTCCTATCTGTCTTTCTCAGCAGTTCATAATGTGGGAAAAGATCTCCAAATACTATGGCAATGTTATTATTTTTCCTAGGGACCTGAGAATTAACAGACGGGTCAAGTGTTTAGTGATGCTGTTAGAGGATCTATTTAACAATCATGCTACTGGTAATTCTGTTAGAGTAGGAGAGGGACATTCAGCATCAAATATTATCATGCAGAGGAGGTATAATTACAGAATAATTGTAACTGTGCTACCCTCAGTGTGGTGTCATGTGGTCTTTTTTTTTAATGTGGTCTTTATTATACTTTATCAGCTAAACAGGTAATATACAAAATTTCCCTTCTCACACCTCATTTTATTTTTTTAAGATTTTAAAAAATTTATTTATTTATTAGAGACACACAGAGAGAGGCAGAGACATAGGCAGAGGGAGAAGCAGGCTCCTCACGGGGATCCTGATGCAGACTCAGTCCCAGAACCCTGGGATCACAACCTGAGCCAAAGGCAGACACTCAACCACTGAGCCACCCAGGTGCCCCTCACACCTCATTTTCTTTCTTACCTCCTGTCTGGACCACCCACATTTCCACACCTCGATCTGTAGTTGTGCAATGTTGTCATCCTTTAAAAGATGAATGTAAATCTGTGATAGCTCCCATGAGTGCCAATTCAGAATCTTGGTCTATTTCAAGGTAGCAGACTGCAAAGAAACCTGTGGAGAACTTGAACGCCCTGTACTGACTTCCAAAGTCTGTACTTACAGAAGTTATTTTCATTTTATATTTGTCATATATTTGCTTCTTAATTATGTTCATATTATATTTGTTAGTTTTCAATCTTTATATTGGTTTCAGGTTACATTTTTTCCTCTCTTGTAAGGCAGGACTCTGGGCAGTCCTTTCAGTAGCTACCTCATTTACAAGGATGTAAGTTTGTGGGGCACCTCGGTGGCTCAGTGGTTGAACATCTGCCTTTGGCTCAGGTCATGATCCTGGTAGCCTGAGAATGAGTCTCACATCAGACTTCCCACAAGGAGCCTGCTTCTTCCTCTGCCTATGTTTCTGCCTCTCTCTGTGTGTCTCTCATGAATAAGTAAATAAAATCTTTAAAAAATGTAAGTTTGTAAAAAGTATATAGTAGAAAGAGCTGGAGAAAACCTACAGGACCTGTGATTTGCTCCCTTTTAGTCCTTACTAAACATAGGGGAGCTTAAGGACCTGAATTTTCAAAGAAATCCAGGTTAGATCACATTTTCCCTTTCTCCCAAAGACATCTATTTGGCGGTATAAAAGAAGAGAAAACCGGGGGCTAAGAGTGAGTAACTTTCTTTTGTTTTAAACGGTGTTAAATATATATGTATATATAGTTTTTGTGTGCTGACCCAGCACTAATGATCTCTAGTAGCGTATAGAATTAGAAGTGAGTCAATATGAGTTGTAACCCCATTTTTGCCACTAAATAGGTAGTAGAACTTGGGTAAGTCATTGACTTCTTTAGGCATTGGGTTGCTTTGTTATGACCTCAGCAGGTGAAAAGAAGGAAATCTGTGTGACTTTGATTTGTAAAATACATTTTGTGTCCTTGGTGTATACTACAGGTCACCTCTGCCAGAGAAAAGTAGTTTTTTAAAAAAATTCATTAAATATTGATTGTATTGTATTTTTATTTATTATTGAAGTGTAGTTGAACTAGGTCTTTTTAAAATCCACAATAATATCATTTCTTCCCTGGAGAGGACACTTCAGTGTTGAGTCTCAGTTAAGAACAACTGTTTAAAAAAAAAACTGTTTTCTCTACATATATGTATATCCTGTCTTTCTAGCCATTTTATTAACATCAAAACCAGCAGTCATGCTGGATTGTTGCCTTGTTGCCTAGATTGCAGCCCATCTGTTCTCAACAATAGAATATGAGTAAATACGTGCTGATGATTTTCACCGTACATCCTATAGGAGCATTCGCCTTACCCCATTTACCCCATTGCATGGTATTTCCCTGATGGCACAGAGCCACAGTGCCATAGCAGTTGTGCTGCAAATTTGATGATGGTGGATGGTGCTCTTTACTTTGAGAGTGTGTAATTCCCCTCAGGGGGATCACATGTTTATTAATGTGTCGCAAGTTGCTTGCTTCCTGTTATCTCTTCTCAGTAAATAGGACTATAGTGTTCATAGGATGCTGCTTTATTTTTAGCTTTTTAAATCACCTCCTGATGAACAGAAACAGTAAACAAGTATTAAAACATTGAAAGTAATTTGGAAATAGTGCTATCCTGGGGAGTCTGGAATTCCAGACATTACCAGACAGTTGTAAATCAGCAGTCACCTCACAGAGATGAGGAATAAAAGTTGGGAAAGTAAGAACATCAAAGTGTGCTGATCTGGAGCCACTTTCTGGAAATTAGGGGTCAGTTGCATTTATAAAATAAGAGAAGGGGACAACTGGGGTGAGGAGTTTGTATTTTTCATCAAGTGTACTCACTCTTCTCCAGCCCACTCAGATATTCCAGATGAAAAACAGAAAGATTTATCTGGATTCTTTGCCTGAAACTAATTAAACACCAAAGAACTGAAGGCATCCTCATGGTCATGTTGTCTATCTCACCTGCCTTTTAAACACTCGGGGTGGCTAGACTGGAAAATGGAAATCTAAAGAAAATAGTGAAGAGGGATGCATTACTAATGATGAGATCTAACACTTCCTGAGTGCTCCTGGAAGATGGTCACTGCCCAAAGCTCTTTTTGTGTTTTTGCATGTTTGACTCCCAGACCAACCTTTGAGGTCTTGAGTATTATTTTCTTCTTATATACACGAGTAGATGGAAGCCTAAGGAGTCAGGTGACTTTCCCTAATTTTCAAAAGTAATGAGTGATCAAGCTGGAATATGAACCTCTTACAGTTGGGTTTTGGAGATCTTGCTCTCAACCCTGACTGTATAAAATATGTTGGGCATTTGATAAAGAAGGTATGGGAAAACAAACAAACAACAGCAATCAGTAATTTGAGGAGAAGGAAAACCCAAGACTCGGGAGTTTAAAAGATTAATGTGGAGTTCCCATGTAGAATTTACTGATTTACTTCTTAGGAAAGTATGTTCTTTAAGAATTCTAATGTGTACAATTATCAGAATTATTCTAAAATATGCATATTTTCTTTGGAAAGTGTCCTAGGATAGTTAATTGCTTAACTTAGGTAATTATTTTTTTCTGATAATATTATCTGAAAATAAGCCCATGAAGAGCATGCTCTAGTCTGTGCTGGAGTAAAATTAATAAATAATGCATGAGCAATATTTCTGGCAAAACCAAAGAGGCTATTTTTTTCTACTTGGGTGTGAAGCTCAAGCTAAAATTTAGCACACTTTCTTTTCTCTCAAAGCTGTTTCTTTTTCCATATTTTCCATGCTGAGAGATTGACTCTAGTTTTCATATACTCATCTGACAAAAGTTCTTCATCATCTTGGATACCTCTCTTTCCTTTACTCCTTCACTCTCATATCAATTCTATATCTTAAATATAATTTGAACATGGTTCCTCCTTTCTGTCTCAATGGCCATTGCCTTTGGAGCTGCCATTTTTCTCCTGAATGAATGATGTTGTTTTCTGATTATCTCACTGCACTTAGTCCTTGGTTCTCTCCAACCTATTTTTCTCACTGTGATCAAAAAAATCTTTCCAAAATCCAAATGTCTTCAATTCCTAGCATAAAGTCCACATTCTGCTGTGGTTTACCTGCCTCTCCTTCAGGCTTCTGCACAACGATCCAGTCTCAATCCCCACTGTCCCTTCATAACTACTTCATAATCCAGCCACACTAAGGTATTCGCTATTCTTCCAACACATCATGTCTTCAAGACTGTGCATACTATTCCCTGAAAAAGCCTTTGTTAAAATTGCCATATTCTTACTCATTTTGTAAGACAACCAGGTATCGCAACTTTTGAAGTCTTGTTTCTCTCTTTGACACTCCTGTGGTAGCACACAGTAGTTCTTTGTAGTGCTTCTCACATTGACATTCACCTATTTACTTGTGTATCATTTCTCCTGGATTGTGAGGAGCCAAGAGCAGGGAATTTATTTTATCATTCAAACAAAATCTCTGAACACATTCTTTCAGGAACTTTTTATTGATTGACTTTAGTTAAAGGTTAAGGGTTTCACCTATGAAGTTTATTTTATTTTGTTTTATTTTATTTATTTTATTTTTAAAGGGAGAGAGAGAAAGGAAAGGGAGGGGCAGAGGGAGAAGTAAAGAGAGAATCATAAGCAAGTTCAACACGTAGTGTGGAGCCCAATGGAGGGCTTGATCTCACAACCTGGAAATCATGATCTGAGCTGAAATCAAAAGTTGGTGATTAACAGGCTGAGCCACCTGAGCGCCCCTCTTCCCAACCTATAAAGCATTTTAGACCTGCTTGTAGGCTATTATACAAAGGTAAAGACAGCCACATTTAATAAGTCTACCTAATAATTTTGTGGTAGTTTTCTTTGTTACCCAATATAAAGCTGAGTAAATAACTATAAAGGAAAACTCTACTTTTCTCCTCATTCTCAGTACTTCTGAAATGGAGTATGTAGGGTTTTTTCCCACCACACCAAGCAATTTTGTAATACCAGCTGGATGTGCTACAGTTCAAATCTGTTCTGATACTATCTACTTGGAGATAATATCACACCCCACAGGGTAAGACTCAATCTCACAAGACTGCCCCTGTCTCACAATTCAGATATCAATTGCAAGTCCAGATTGTCACCTGTGCTTCTGACAGACTGACTGTAAATCAGAGGTTCTCACAACCCCTCCTTGGATTCAATCATTTGCTAGAATGGCTCACAAAACCCAGGAAAACAGTTTACTTACTATTGTTGGGTATTTCAGAGGATAGAAATGAATGGTCAGATGGAAGAGATGTGTGGGAAAAAGTGTGGAGGAAGAGGCACAGAACTTCCATGTCGTCTCCAGGCATGCCACCGTCCCAGCATCTCCATATATTCATCAACCCAAACTCATCAAATCTTTTTTGTTCTAGAGTTTTTATAGAGCATAGCCTGAAATTCCTGCCCTCTTGCCTGAAGGTCAGTGGAGAGGGTTAAAAATTCCAACCTTCAAAAAAAAAAATTCCAACCTTCTGCACACTTGGTCTTTCTGATAACCAGCCCCATCCCCACCGAGGCTTGCCAGGGACTTCACCCCAAAGCATCTCCTTAACATAAATTCAAAGACAATTTTTTTTAATTTATTTTTTATTGGTGTTCAATTTACTAACATACAGAATAACCCCCAGTGCCCGTCACCCATTCACTCCCACCCCCCGCCCTCCTCCCCTTCTACCACCCCTAGTTCGTTTCCCAGAGTTAGCAGTCTTTACGTTCTGTCTCCCTTTCTGATATTTCCCATACATTTCTTCTCCCTTCCCTTATATTCCCTTTCACTATTATTTATATTCCCCAAATGAATGAGAACATATAATGTTTGTCCTTCTCCGACTGACTTACTTCACTCAGCATAATTAAAAGGGGTTTACTTTGAATAACAAAAGACACTCCTATTACTCAGGCAGTTCTGAGTTTCAGGAAATCTGTGGCAGCCAAGACCAACTATATGTTTTATTATGCCATAACCAACCTACCTATTTTCTGGCTATTCTCGTCATGTCATATAGGCATTTTTAAAATAAAGCAAGAATTTAAATCAAAGAGTTGCTTAAATGTCAAGCATCTTGGCTGAATAAGGAGGAAGACTTGGGGGCTATGATCTGTGTACACCAATGTGGAGTGAGAAGTGCCAACATTACGGAGTACCAGTAACAGGCCAAACAGATTTTAATTCATTATCCCATTTAATACTCAAACACCCTCCACCTAAAGTTCCAAGGTGTTAAATGGGTTGCTCAAAGTTACAGAAATAGTAAGCAGTAAAACTCAAAGACAGGACTTTGATACCCAAGTATACAAGTGAGCCATTGGGCACTTACCAAGTAAGACATTCTGTACAAAACCTTGAATTTAATGTTTTATGCTTCTCTTTATTCTCACTGCCTATATCAGCATGATTGACCCATAGCAGTGCTCAGTGCATGTCCAGAGACATAAACAGCAGAGAAAGTGCAGTTTACAAAACAAAAAATAAAAAACAAAAACAAAACTTCCTTTGGTCTACTCTTTCAGAGATCTCTGAACTTGATTTCTGTTCTCTTGTATTTCAAGTTATAAACCTGATTTAGGAACCAACAGGTTGTAAAATGAGATACTGATATAATGAACTGATTCCATAGAATTTACCAGGGTGGAGTTGTCCTTACATAATACATTAGAATAATTCTCTTGTCTGACAACCTAGACTCCAGGTCCCAACCCAAATGGATCTGGGTTTGTAAAGATAATAAGCTTGCTGTATTTTTATCCGAGGTTATTTTCTTCCCAGACTCATCAATAAGCTCTCCACTTATCAAGACAACCAGTACTGTATGAAATGAGCAGCTTTACTCTTCTCCTTACATTATGCTTAATAGATCAGTTACATTTTTCTACTTCTCTGTTGGGTTTGCCAAGTTTACCATAAACCCAAGGTTGACTTCCTTTCTGACCTAAATCTACCTTTATTTTTTTTTTTACATTTCTAGATACAGAAATCCTTATTGAACATTTTTTTCAAACAAGAATTGTATATAATACAAAACTTTTTTCTAGCAAATGAAAAATATACAAATGGTTTCACAGAACCAAGCAGTGTTTAGCTGAGTGACAAGAAGAACCCTGTGGAGTAAGCCATGATACCATATCATTAATTAGTGGAGTTTTTCCTTTTCTTTCTCTCTCTCTTCCTCCTCCTCCTTCTCTCTCTGTCTCTGCCTCTGTCTCTCTGTCTGTCCCCTTTAGCGAAGTAAACATCCTGCGTGGCAGCACTTACTTTTTGTTCACACCAGACCATGTATTTATTCTGCTTCATTACAGAAACTCTACATACTGTATGAAAGTATCCATCTCACTGACCGTGGGTGAAAATGATACTGGACTCTGCTACAATTCCAAGATGAAATACTTTGACAAAGCTGAACTTAGCAAAAGCAAGGAAATTTCATGCCGTGACATAGAAGATTTTTTACTACCAACCAGAGAACCTGAAATCCTATGGTATAAGGTATGTACTGTGAATGATTATGTTCCTTATAAATAGACTAATCTGTATCTTATTCTTGGACAAGTTGGATAAAAAAGTTATATGAATATGATGAAGTTTGGCTCTGCCCTCCTAAAATACAGCAAGTTGTGCTGGTCATTAAAAGTTTTCAAACCAATAGCTTTTATAAATGCTAGTCAATATTTGTATTGGCGATCCATTACAGTAAGCTGTTGTGTTTACGTTTGTATCTAGTTTATATAATTCCTTCAAGTCTATTATAATCTGTGTTGATAATTTCAGGAACTAAAATACATTAAGCATCCATTTCAGAGCTCTTGATAAAAACGTTCCTAATGTTTCCAAACAAGGAAAAGATTGATTTACTTCCATGAAAAAAATGATACACTAGCTTTATGAAAAGTTCTGTTTAATGGAAGTATCTTTGTGTAGATTCTAATCCTATTCACATAAAGCATATATATTTTTAAAAATCTGATGAAAATTCATAACATTATAAAAATAGCGCTAGGTAAACTTTTTTCAAAAGCCAAAAGAAATTTTAGATTTAAGGAGAATTATCCAACCCCTGTCCTTCCTATCACATAATTGACTTTCTCTGAATTTTAAGATGAGAATGTACCCTTCAGCTTATTTATACCATCAAAAGAATTTCCGTTTTTGAGTGTATTCAAGAAAATACAAGTACTATGAACATCTGTCTGGAACATAATATCCTTGATTTAAAGAGTACTAGTATAAAATTTGCTTTGTTCAACTCCCTGGAAATAGGAATGTAGGAAGCATGACCTCTTAGTAACTATATCCACCAATATTAGTATGTATCTGAGTAATACTTAATTTTGATTCTTGATAACAATCAGTGGAGGATTTAGAACAGCAAGGGAACTGTTGAAATTTTTTCTACTTTTCTGTTGAACTTCTATCCTAAACACTGTCAAACAGCCCTCAAATATTAGCACCACTGATCTCTGTTTCTGCGCAGATGAGGTTTATTTTTCCCTTTTTCAAATTATGTGAGGATTTCTCACCCTGATTCTTGCTGGTTTGCCTGCTTTCCACAAGCCCTGATGATTGTCTCAAATCATCAGGGGAGAGGTATTAGGGGAGTAGGGTATTAGGGGAGTTTGACCCAAGATCCCTAAGAACAGAAGTTGTTTTTTTTTTTTTTTTCTGGTAGTCATGTGTGTACCTTCACCTTCATCTTCTATACATGCACACTCAGACACACACTCAATATTTAAAATGGCTGACCTTACATTGCCCCTTTATTCATGTTTCCACCATCACCCCAATCACTGTGACCTTAAGCTATAAAGACTGTCACTAGTGGAATGATTGGAGGAAATGTGGTATATATGGAACTTGAAAGTCTTCCAGATTATTTTTCCATAGTCATGACAATATGTAGCCCATGTATTCAGTATATAACTTTTATTATGACAGTTTATGCAACTAATATGAGGATATAAGATGCATATTTTTGTCCGAAATAACTGGATAATTGTCTCCCCCTTACTTGAAGGTATTGAACCACATAATCAAAATAATAGTCTGCAAAAATTTTATTTAGCAATAAATATTTTTAGAAATAATACTATCTCTGAGCAATGTCGAAGGGCTTAAAGCTATTTTATCTTCATGGCATTGATTTCAAATCTGGCAAGAGGAAATAGACTTCTGTTCTGCCAAAAAGAGAAAGCTCCTGAGCCAACATTATTATAATCCAAAGCTTAATTTAGAGACCATAATTTGGTAGACCCATCAACAATGAAAATAGATATTTATGGTACTGTAAAGACCTTGTATATAAATGTTGGCCATTTCTTTCACAAATTGTGGAACATACGTGCTATGAAGAGATAGAATTATTTCTAAATGTAGTATTAAAAGACTTAAAATATTAAAATAGCATTTTCTTCTACAGAATTTTCTACTTTATGCTAAAATAATATATCTTATATTTTATGCTATCAGTATCAAGATGGTTAATTTCACAGTCATCAAATGTGTAGTATTTGCTTCTAAAAATGATGTTAGGAGTAATCTGTTTTTTTTTTTTTTGTTAGGAGTAATCTTAACAAGTATCCCTTATATCTTTTAAATCAATATATATCTGATTTAGAGACACTAATCTTAGAAGTTAATAAAATGGCTCTTGCTAGGGGCAGCTGGGTGACTCAGTCATTTAAGCATCTGACTCTTGATTTTGGCTCGGGACATGGTCTCAAAGTCATAAGAGTCATGAGATCAAGTCCCCTGTGGAGCCCCATGTGGGGCTTAGGACTCTTTCTCTCCCTCTCCCTCTGCCCCTCCCCTGCACATGCACCTACAGGCACGTGCGTGTGTGTGTGCTATCTCACTCCAAAAAAAAAAAAAAAAAAAAAAAAAAAGGTTACTCTTGCTAAAAAAAAAAAATACTCTTCACATTGAGGTAGCTGACTTCCAGGAGATGTGAGAAGGTATGAAAATTTTTAGAATTAATCCTAAACTCTTTAGCGCTTTAAAATACAACTTTAGAAGCTTTTGGTTTCATTATTTAAAATACTTTTCTCTGCTTTTCAATTATTGTACTTACTACAGACATTCTGTGTTTCTCATGCAGGAATGTAGGACAAAAACATGGAGGCCAAGTATCGTATTCAAAAGAGATACACTGCTTATAAGAGAAGTCAGAGAAGATGATATTGGAAATTACACCTGTGAATTAAAATATGGAGGCTTTGTTGTGAGAAGAACTACTGAATTAACTGTTACAGGTAATCATAGTCTCCAATATTTCATTTGCAAGTAATGAAACTACCATTTTAAGTTGACTTTTTGTGCTGCATATTGATTTTTTCCAATCTATGCAATGAAAGAAGTACTTAACCAAATGCTGAGTGGATTCCTATAAGGTAAAATTTATTCCTCCTTGCTTTTAAATCATCCTGTGCTGAAATGCATTTGAAAGGTTAAAGAAAATATGCTTAGGGAATTACAGAAATGTTAGCTGTTGAAAGTACTTGAAATAATGAGTTTACAGTTTCAGAAAATTATGCTTGTATTTTGTAATGGTATCATTTTTGGAAACACTTTCTAAGGTGTTGAAATAGAATATATGAAATCTATCTCTGTCTTCCTGTCTTGCTTCAAATTAGAAAATTTGCTATTTTTCTGATTTATCACTCTGTGAATCTGACATATATGTTCTCATGAATTTGAAAATAACATAATTGCAGGTACAATAATTGAATAATTGTATGAGGTGCAGTGAATGGTGTCATTCCTGTCTCTGGTTGCTAAGGTAGAAGGGCATTTGAGCAAGATTGAGAACTCCATCTATAATAATGAATCTACAGATCACTAGTCACATGACCTTATTGGAATCACCACAGCCTTCACAATATCAATTTATTCATGTATAAAATGGCAGTGATAAAATTTGCCCTTGTATAGTTCATTGGACTTTTGCAAGGATCTATTGAGGTAACATAAGTTGAATGAAATCAGTTTGTATAACAGAATTATATCCAGATGTGCATTATGGTCATTGTATGTCAGGTAACATACCTCTTTTTACTTTATAGTTTGCATCTCTAAAAGTGGTTCCAAGAGAACAAAAAAGGGGGAGAAACAAGAGCAATATTAGGGAGTTAGACATTGTTCTTATCTTACTGAGAGAGATTCTTCTTGATGACTTTTTGCATGATCCTATTTATGAAACATATACAAATAAGTTGACAAAGGATATCTTATACGTTAAAGAGATTTTCATTTGTTCATTGATTCACTTAATATAGTTTTCCTGTTTATGAAGGGTTTTGTGCTAGTCACCTTTGTCTTATAAAAATTGTCTTTACTTTCAAACTTTGAAATTATGATATATTTAGACATAAATATTACAATTCAATTTCAGGAAATCCGCTTGATGAATAGTAGTTATTCTGGTCTAAAGAAAATTTGGTTAAATTAAAAAGGTAGTCTTTGGTAATGCCTTTGATAAATATTAGACCCAGTAAATAACTGCCACTTGCAATATATGATATACTTAAACAGTAAACATGCATTCAGTCTTGTATTATGTACATATGGTATGCATATGTGTGATGTATAAGTAGTTTGGTTTTCAATTTTGCTGTGTTTAATAGGTCTCTATATAGAGAATTACAATGAACACTTTATCACTCTACCTCCTTATCTGTTTAATGGAACAGTGAAAAATATAACTGTTTATACCTGGGTTTTCTTTGCAATAAATATTGAGGTTTTTTAATTATTTATTTTTTGCTTTTAATTTATACTGAAGTAGATTTTCCAAGAGTAGATATAGAGACAAGGGAATTTAAAAATATAATAAAAAATATCTATCTGTAAAGACTATAGATTATACTTCTAGCCTTTATTCTTTGGAATATAGAGAGCTAATCCTTAGTAAGCACATCTTTTCTTTTCCTAGAAACATTAGGATACTAAACCACTATCTAGTAAGAGGTAATGAAAAAAATCTCACAGACTAGAAACTGGCTCCCAGATGGAGAAATGACTTAAATGAGGCTATTTTATATGACCAATAATAGAATTATTTTCCTCTAAATGCTACCCAGGGCTGCTATTTTTGTAACTTCATTTCTCCAAAAATATCTTTTATTTACTTGAAAAGAAGGAATAATTATTCTGTATTATCCAAGAGGAAGTAGATGAAAGTTTTAATGAAAATTTTCATTCAACTGATTATCCTGAATACCTCTAATTTAAGGAGCCTTACCTATGACATTGATTTGGGCATATAAATTATAAAGCGAAGTTTGCTTATATACAAAATTTTGGGTGAATTGGAGAGCTGCATGACCAATAATTAAAAATGGCATATATTCAAATACATTTTAGGTATTAACAAGTCTATTGGCAAGATATGTTTTTTTCATAATTGTGCTTTAGTGTAACACTAAATTTGGCCTGTGGTCAAATTAAACAACGTGTCTTAGAATCCAAATTATATCTCTTACTGTAGCAGCAAAGGTGGGAAGTTCTCTGGATGATAATGAACCAGTATTGTGTATCTTGATTTTCTGCATATCATAATCATACTGTATTTAATATAAATATTATGCAAAGTATGATATTATTATTTTAGTGGATGTGCATTAGCCAATGGTAAGCATTTTGAAGTGTGTTAGAACGTGTTTCTTTAAAATAAGAAATAATTCTATATGTGAAGAGAAAAGAACATTTCTAGATAAAGAAAGTGGCTAAATGTGCAGGCAATGTTGTGAGCTTTGATGGGAGATCTTTCACTTATTTTTTTTCTTTTCTTTTTAATTATTTATTTATTTATGATAGTCACAGAGAGAAAGAGAGGCAGAACACAGGCAGAGGGAGAAGCAGGCTCCATGCACTGGGAGCCCGATGTGGGACTCGATCCCGGGCCTCCGGGATCGCGCCCCGGGCCAAAGGCAGGCGCCAAACCGCTGCACCACCCAGGGATCCCGATCTTTCACTTATTAAAAGTGTATGTGTCTACTCAAGTAAAATAGTGGTTCAGGAAAACAGACCATGGGGCATCTAGGTGGCTCAGTCACTTAAGCGTGTCCCTTTGGTCACGATCTCAGGGTCTCTCAAGATTGAGCCCCACTTTGGGCTCCCTGTTCAAGGAAGAGTCTGCTTCTCCCTCTCCTTCTGCCTCCCCCCACCACCCTCCTGCTCATGCGCACACTCTCTCTCCATCTCTCTCTCAAATAAATAAATTAAATATTTTCAAAAAATGAAATAAATAAATAAAAGGAAAAAATACCACAATGAAAAAAATAATAAACCTGTTCATCACTGTTAGTATACTTTCAACATTGTTATTTTTTTTTTTTTTTATGTAAGGTGTTTTGGCATCTGTAGCCTCCACTCTCTTCTCTAAGCCTCAGCCACACTGAAATTTTTACTGTTCTCCAAAAATCCTCCCTCTGAGCCCTTATTCATGGGGTGCTCCCCCCGGAATACTTTTTCTTGCACATTGTCACAGGACTGATTCTTACTCTTCCTTCAACGCACAGCTAATATGTTCCCTTTGTCTTGAGGCATGTAGTTCTTCATGCCTCTGTAGCACTTTTAAAATCTCTGTTGCAGCACCTACCACATTGCCTTGTCACTGTCGATGCTCCCGTTCTTCCATGAAAACACGAGCTACTTATAGTCAAAGGAATGTCTTCTTTTTTTTATAGGTAAGAGTCTTTTTTTTAATATTTACTTTATTTATTTATTTATTTATTTATCTATTTATTTATTTATTTTTTCACTTCACTTGTTTTTTATTTATTTTTTAATTTATTTTTTATTGGTGTTCAATTTACCAACATACAGAATAACCCCCAGTGCCCGTCACCCATTCACTCCCACCCCCCGCCCTCCTCCCCTTCCACCACCCCTAGTTCGTTTCCCAGAGTTAGCAGTCTTTATGTTCTGTCTCCCTTTCTGATATTTCCCACACATTTCTTCTCCCTTCCCTTATATTCCCTTTCACTATTATTTATATGTCTTCTTTTTTAATAAGCGTTTTATTTTAGACCACTTTTACATTTATAGAAAACTTATAAAGACAGTAGAGAGAGATCCCATATACCCCACATCCAGTTTCCCCTGTTATTAATACCTAACATTAGTATGGCACATTTATTACCATTAATGAATCAATATCAATACATTATCAACTATAGTCCATATTACATATTTTATTCAGATTTCCTTAGTTTTATGCTTAATGGTCCTCTTTTTGGTTTTAGGATCCCATCCAGGATAGCACATTACATTTAATTGTTATGTCTCTTTAGGTTCCTTTTGGCTGTGTCTGTTACTGACTTCCCTCGTTTCTGATGATCTTGACGATTTCAAGGAGTACTGCACATGGAGTTTGTAGAATGTCCTTCAGCTGTGATTTGTTGGATATTTTTCTCATGATTATACTTAGATCATATGTTCTTAGAAAATCACAGAGGTCAAATCACAACTTAGCATTCTATCAGCGTGACTTCCCACTACTGCTATTGACCTTTAATCACCTGTGGTATTGTTTGTCAGGTTTTGCTACTGCAACGTTACTTGTTGCCCCTCTTTTCCACGCTACAGTCTTTGTAAGGAAGTCACAATCTACAGTTCACATTTAAGGAGTGAAGAGTTATGTCCTCCCCTCTTTGAAGGCTAAGTATTTAAATATTTTGAATTTTTCTCTATTTCCACATTTATCTACTTATTCAATTATCTATCTATCTTAGTATGGACTCCTGTGTATTTATTATATAGTTTGGTTTATAATCCAACATCACATTATTTTGTTTCTCAAATTGTTGTAGCTTTGACCCTTAGAAGCTCTTTTAGTTGACTCCTTTGTCCCTCTGATATACCCTGTGTGTGTGTGTGTGTGTGTGTGTGTGTGTGTGTGTGTGAACACTTACTTATTCTTAGACCCCACAAGATGTTCCAGGACTATCTTGGGTATTTCCTGCTCAAGCCCTAGAATTAGCTATTTTTTCCAAAGAGCCATTGTTCCTTTCATTAGAGAATAGTGCTAGAAACTAAGGTCTGGGCATAGGAAGTTCTCATTGCTACTGGACTATAGTTGCTTCTAAGACCTCTCAGTTGACAGAACAAGGAAATTTATATGTTCTAATCCAGGTATTTGCACCTCCATAAATACTGCTAAATGTAACCATCTGTATCTGTATTAAACTAAACATAAATTCATACTTGAGATATCTCTGGCTCTAATCCATTACCACGGAGATCATTCTAGCCACTTCCCCTTGCTTATCTATGACCTCCCTGTCTAGTAGTGAAAAGCCTGCTTCCCACCATCTTTTATTCATTTACTTAATTTTTCACTTCCAGTATAGATGTATGAGATCAGAATTGTTGGCCTTTACTCCTGTGAGAAGCAACTTTATCAAATAGATAAATGCTTATGTACAATTTATTTTGCCTTTAGTCTCCCAGACTCTATTCACTTTCATATTTACTTAGCACTTTTCCCCCCACCTGACTTCAGTGAGGCCATGTCATACATTTGTAATATAGTTTGGTTGTTTTATCACATTCTGCATTCCATCCTCCTAAATGATGTCTTTAAAAATTTGTATACATTAAAGTTTATGGGGGAAGAGAAATAATTTTCCCTCTACCCTTCTCAGTTTTTGTCTGAGACTCCCTGTAATAAAAGATTAACAAGAGAAAAACAAATAGAAATGTATTACCATGACTACCTCATATATACATGGAAGATACCCAGAGAAATTGAATACCCAATTGAGAAGGCCCAAACCACTCCCTTAAATACCATCTTCAATTAAAGACAAAAGATTGGACAGGGAGCACTTATGGGAGGTTACCAGGAAAAGCATGGTTAACAAGGGTAAGTCTAAGTCCATGCTTTCCTTCTCCAATGACAAGAGTTGCTGGATATTTCAGAGTCATCGTTCTCTACTTGGTACAGAGAGACACCTTTACAGATGGATATTTCCCCTATAAATGTAAACTTCCCTTACAAAAAGGTAACTCCTACTTTGTTTTCACAGTTTCTCCTATGAGTGCAATTTCTCAAAATAATCCTCAAAGAGACATATTTTGAGGTAGCATATCCTGGTATACCATTTATTCCCACCTTTGAAACTTCCCAAGGAAGCTTCACAGCAGAAGCTGAGTTAGGAGATTGCTCTATTCCTCAATGAGCCAGTACTAGTCTGAGAATAGGGTAGTTCAGTTAAAGAGTTGTGTCTGGTTTTAGGAGATAGCGGTGCAGGTGAACTCTCAGAGTTAGGTCTGTTTGGTGTACGCAATTAGGTATTTAATAAGAGACATTTCTCTGGAAACACAAGAAAAACAAAGGTTAATGTTTTGAACATATTAGAAACTTAATTTGTGAGTTCTGAGGGCAGAAAATTGAGAATATTTTTAGATGTTTAGATGTTGGACTCAGAGAATCTTTTTGGGTTTTGTAGTAAAAAACAGCTATCAAAATTTACCATTTAGCCATATTTAAGTGTACATTTTAGTGGGATTAAGTACATTCACATTTTTGTGTAACCATCACCACTACCTATCTCTAGAACTTTTTCATGTTTCCAAAATGAAACTCTGTACCCATTAAACAGTAACTCTCCATTTTTTCCTTCCCCCAAACCCTGGCAACCATCACTATCTTCTGTAACTATGAATCTGACTTTTCTAGGTACTTCATATAAGTGGCATCATGTAATATTTGTCCTTGCTTATGTGACTTATTTCACTTGGCATAATTAATACCATTCAGGGTTCACCAATGAGAGCTCATTTGTTTCTATCACTCACTGATTTTTCATTGTATGGCCATACCATGGTTTTTCCATTCATCTATTGAATGGTGCATCTTAGGTGCTTCCAGGTTTTGGAGATTATGAATAAAGCCTATTATATAATTTTCATGCAGTTTTTTTGTGAACATACACTTTCATATTAGTTTAGCAAATACCTAGGAATGTAATTCCTGGAATATATGGAAAGATTATATTTAGCTTTGTAAGGAGCTGCTAAACTGTCTTCTGAAGTGGCCGTACCATTTTGCATTTCTATTAGCAATGAATTAAGAATTCTGGTTGCTCAACATTTTTCTACCAACTTACACTCTGCTGTTTGGATTTTACCATTCCAGTGGATCTGTAGTGAAACTCATCATTGTTTTAATTGCCAATTCCCTAATAATAAATTATTATTATTTTTTATGTTATTAAATTTTTAATAAATTTATTTTTTATTGGTGTTCAATTTGCCAACATACAGAATAACACCCAGTGCTCATCCCATCAAGTGCCCCTCTCAGTGCCCGTCACCCATTCACCCCCACCCCCCGCCCTCCTCCCCTTCCACCACCCCTAGTTCGTTTCCCAGAGTTAGGAGTCTTTATGTTCTGTCTCTCTTTCTGGTATTTCCCACACATTATTTTGAACATATTTTATATGGTTATTTGCCTTTTATGTATTTTATTTGTTCTAGTGTCCAGATATTTTAACCATTTTTAGTTGGGATGTTTGCTCTTCATGTTCTAAGAATTTTTTTGTAAGTTTTCGATATAAGTATTTTGTTAGGTATATGTCTTGCAAATATTTTCTCCCAGTCTGTAGCTTGTCTTGATTTCCTTAACAATGACTTTCACAGGGACACCTGGGTAGCTCATCGGTTGAGCATCTGACTTCCACTCAGGTGTGATCCAGGGGTCCTGGGATTGAGTCCCACATCAGGCTCCCTGCAGGGAACCTGCTTCTCCCTCTGCCTATGTCTCTACCTCTCTCTCTGTGTCTCTCATGAATAAATAAATAAAATCTTTTTAAAAAATGACTTTCACAGATCAGAGGTTTAGATTTTCATTTCAGAGTGTCCTTCTTTTCTTATATATTGACTTAATCTATATTTCTTCTAAACACTACTTTATTGCATCCCACAAATTTTCATAAGTTGCCCTTTCACTAGTACAAAACAATTCTTAATTTCTGTTAAGAAATCTTCCTTGACCCATGTGTTATTTAGAAATGTATTACTTTTTAAACATCTGGTGATATTCTCAGCGATTTTTGTTATAGATTTCTAGTTTATTTCTTTTTTTAAAGATTTTATTTATTTATTCATAAGAGAGACAGAGAGAGAGAGAGAGACAGAGACAGAGACAGAGACAGAGACAGAGACAGAGAGACAGAAGGAGAAGCAGGCTCCATGCAGGGAGCCCGATGTGGGACTTGATCCCGGGGCTCCAGGATCACACCCTGGACCAAAGGCAGGTGCTAAACCACTGAGCCACCCAGGGATCCCCATGATTTCTAGTTTATTTCCATTGTGGTCTGAGTATATGTTTTATTTTATTTCTATTTTTAAAATTTTGTTACAGTATATTTTATGATGCAGCATATGATTTTTTTGATGAGTGTCCCATGAGATCTTGAGAAGAGTACATATTTTGCTTTTGTTGCATTGAATATTCTATAAATATCAATTAAATAAAGTTTACTTATAGTGTTGTTAAGTCAACTATATCTTTACTGGTTTTCTGCTTACCTGTTATTTCAATTACTCCCCAACAAGGGTAATGAATTTGTCTCTTTATCCTTTTGATTCTAAAAATTGGTGCCTTACAGTTATGATGCTCTGTTCTTGTTACATATGTGTTTACGGCTGTCATGTCTTCTTAGAAAATTTTTCTGTCAGTTATTATGTAATGACCCTCTATATGAATGACTGTTTCCCCACTCTGAAGTTGGCTTTGTCTGAAATGGATATACATCGCTTTCTTTTGGGTACTGTTTGAATAGTTTATCTTTCTTCATTTCTTCAATTGCAGCCTATCTGGTTCTTTTTTCTATGATTTTATTTATTTATTCATGAGAGATACAGAGAGAAAGAGAGGCAGAGACACAGACAGAGGGAGAAGCAGATTCCATGGAGGGAGCCTGACCTGGGACTCGATCCCTGGTCTCCAGGATCATGTCTTGGGCTGAAGGCGGCGCTAAACCGCTGAGCCACCTGGGCTGCCCAGTCTAGTTCTTTATATTTAAAATAGGTCTCTTATAGACGACATACAGTTGGATCTTGATTTTTATTTTCCATTTTGACATTCTCTTTGTTTTAACTGGTGTCTTTGGACCATTTATATTTAAGATGATTATTGAAATTGTTGGGTTAATATATATCATTGTCAGTTTTCAATTCATGGAATTTATTCTGTTTCTTTTCCCCTATCTTTTCTGCTTTTTCTAGTTTTAACTGAACATTTTGTATGGTTGCATTTTATCTTTAGTTAGAGCACTGGATGCTGGATATAAGTGATGAATAACTAAATTCTACTCTTGAAACTAATATTATACTATATGTTAACTACATGGAATTTAAATAGAAACTTGAAATTTAAAGAAGCAGAAAAAACATAAATGAATCACCAGACTATACAAGGTTTTAAAAGCACTTCAGTTGACCCTATGTAAGGAAAATTATATTGTGCTGACTTTAAAATAAGATCATTTGAATTACTGTGAATAAATATCAGCTATTATAGCTCATTAGGATTATTACAGATTAATTAGAGAATAATGAATATACAAAGAATTTTAAGCAAAATAGTTACATTTTAAATTATTTCATGCATAAGCTGAAAACCCTGAAATAATTACTTATATAACAAGTTTATGATTAAGACTAACATAACATTTAGCTGAGTTATTTACAATAGAATACATTTCTACAATACATACTCAATTTAGCTTTTGTTTATTCAACATTTCAAAAAAGACTTATTAATCTTCTTCTACTATGTGCTAAATAATGCAGAATTACTGATAAAACCAAGTAAACAAGATTAAGTCCTACCTCAAATAAGTTAGAAGCCACTGGAAAAAAACCCAGTGAATGAATTAATGAATTAATGAATCCCAATAGCCAAGTAAGCACAAAAGAAACAATGCCAGAAGCAATCTGACCTCTAGGGAAGAAGGGATTGTCCTGATATAGGAGGAAAGCACTGAAGGCTAACTAGAGGAGATGGGGTTTTGAGCCATACCTTGAAAGACAGGTAGAATCTGAACAAGCAGAGAACTGGTAGGTTTGCAAAGCAGACAGAAAAAAAATATAGGAAGAAGCATTTGGATAGGAAAGTGTGAAGTGTATAGCTTAGAAGTTTCCTTCTGAGGTCTTCATGATTTGACAATAACTATCTCTTTTATTCAGATGACTCTGCATTAGCAAAATTTGCCTGTGTTACTTAGCATAAGGCTAGCTGCTATAAAAAATAAACCTTATGATTTCAGTGGTTTAACTTAGAGGATGGTGGTCATTTCTCACTCATGAAAGCATGCAATGAGAGTCCTTTTGGTCTGCAATCAGCTTTCCCCCATGATGTGATTTAGATACCACAGCTCTTTCCCTCCCCTGGGGCTTTGGCATTCTCTGCCTCTAAGCAATTACTGGGGGAAAGAACTGGAGAAAGAATACTCATTTCTTCACTACTTTCCCTCAGAAGTGACAGTTCCTCCTTTCCTTTGCATTCACTGGTAAGAACTAGTCATGTGGCTCTATCTAGAAGCAATAGGGCCTAGGAGATAAACAGTTGACCCTTGAACAACACAGGTTTGAGCTGCGCGTCTACTTACACCCAAATTTTTTACAGTAACGTATTTATAAATACATTTTTTCTTCCTTATGATTTATTAATATTTTTCTCAAGCTTAATATACTATAAGAATATGACATATAATACATATAACATACAAAATATGTACTAATTGGCAGTTTATGTTACTGGTAAGTTTTTTGGTCAACAGTAGGCTGTTAGCAGTTAAATTTCTGGGGAATCAAAAGTTACATGCAAATTTTTGACTGTTAAAGGAGATCAACCTACTGAATGGAAGAAGATATTTTCAAATGATATATCTGATAAGAACTTAATATTCAAAATATATAAAGAGGGCAGCCCTGGTGGCCCAGCAGTTTAGCGCTGCCTTCAGCCCAGGGCATGATCCTGGAGACCAGGGATTAAGTCCCACGTCGGGTTCCCTGCAAAGAGCCTGCTTCTCCCTCTGCCTGTGTCTCTGCCTCTCTGTCTCTCTGTGTCTCTCATGAATAAATAAATAAAATCTTAATATATATCTTATATGTAATATATAATATATATAATATATATATTATAAAGATTTACACCACTTAATATATATATATTATATATATATATATAAAGATTCACACCACTCAATACCAAAAATAAAAATAATCCAATTAAAAATGGGCAGAAGATCTGAATAGACATTTTTCCAAAGAAGACATAAAGATAGCCAAAAGATACACGATAAGATGCTCAACATCACCAGTTTATAGGAAATGCAAATCAAAACCACAATGGGATATCACCTCACACCTGTCAGAATGGCTAAAAAAAATAATACTAATACGCAAAAAAAACCGACAACAAAACAAGTAAGTGTTGGTGAGAATAGGGAAAAAATGAAACCTCACACACATTAATTGGTGCAGTCACTGTTCAAAACAGTATGGAGGTTAACAATCTTAAAACATTAAGAATAGAATTGCCATATGATCCAGCAATTCCACTATTGGATATTTACCTAAATAAAACAAAAACACTAAGTCAACACTAATTCAAAAAGGTATATGCACCCCTATGATTATTGCAGCATTATTTACAATATCCAAGATATGGAAGCAGCCCAAGTGTCCATCAATAGATGAATGGATAAAAAAGATGTAGTATAAATACACAATGAAATAGTACTCATCCATAAACAGAATTAAATCTTGCTGTTTGCAACAATGTCGATGGTCCTACAGGGTATAATGCTAAATGAAATCAGTGAGAGAAAGACAAATATCATATGATTTAACGGATGTGGAAGTTAAGAAACGAAACAAACAGAAAACAGATGAACAACAACAACAACAACAACAACAACAACAAAACAGACTCATAAATATAGAGAACCAACTGCTGGTTGCCAGCAGGGAGGTGGATGGAGGGATGAATAAAACAGATAAAGAGGATTAAGAGCACACATTGTGATGAACAGTGAGTAATACATAGAAGTGTTGAATCACTATATTGTATACCTGAAACTAATATAATACTGTAGGGTAATCATTTTAAAAAGAAAAAGAAAACAGTAAAAAGGGAATTCTTGATTCCAGGCTTTTTTTTTTTTTTTTTTTTTTACCAAATAAATACAATTTAAAAACTCACAAACATTACAGGCAAATTTGTGACTATGCAGGAGGGTAGCACCCCTAATGCCTGCATTGTGCGAGGGGTAACTACAGTTCTGGGCTGAGCAGCTGCTGCCCAGCAAGAGCTCTAAATTACACTAAGGAAAGAAGAGTCTACTCTGCCATGCCCACCCAACTAGAGAACTATATGGCAAAGTACTGAAACATATATTTGAAAACATATCTGAGCTTCCAATTAAAGGTACACTTGACGTATTGATATCACAGAGCTTCACCTATAATGATAACTATGACTCCAATAGCTGCAGTGAAGTGGAAGACTTAACCACTACTAGAGTGAAATACTCTGTCATTATCCTGTAGGATTCTGGTCATATACCAGAAAAAAAAGTAGCAAAAATCAAAACCAAATTCTCAGTTTAAATTTGACTTTATCAATGACCAGAAATTATTTGAATAAGAATGTCATTATAGAGGTTTCTAAATTAAACAAACAAAAAACATGTAAATGTTAGGGTTCTTATGAATTAGAAATGTAGGGTCCAAGTTGAACTTCTGAGGGAGGAAAATTTTGCCAAACAAATTTGTATTTTGGAATTTAACTGTATTTCACATGTAAAAATGGTCTCTCTGGCTTTTATTTTATCTCTCTGGAAAATCACATTTTCTTAACATCTTTGTTACCCTTGTATCATTTGGCCTTTTGTAATATATTTTTTTTTTATTTATTTATTTTTTTATTGGTGTTCAATTTACTAACATACAGAATAATACCCAGTGCCCGTCACCCATTCACTCCCACCCCCCGCCCTCCTCCCCTTCTACCACCCCTAGTTCGTTTCCCAGAGTTAGCAGTCTTTACGTTCTGTCTCCCTTTCTGATATTTCCCACACATTTCTTCTCCCTTCCCTTATTTTCCCTTTCACTATTATTTATATTCCCCAAATGAATGAGAACATATAATGTTTGTCCTTCTCCGACTGACTTACTTCACTCAGCATAATACCCTCCAGTTCCATCCACGCTGAAGCAAATGGTGGGTATTTGTCATTTCTAATAGCTGAGTAATATTCCATTGTATACATAAACCACATCTTCTTTATCCATTCATCTTTCGATGGACACCGAGGCTCCTTCCACAGTTTGGCTATAGTGGCCATTGCTGCTAGAAACATCGGGGTGCAGGTGTCCCGGCGTTTCATTGCATTTGTATCTTTGGGGTAAATCCCCAACAGTGCAATTGCTGGGTCGTAGGGCAGGTATATTTTTAACTGTTTGAGGAACCTCCACACAGTTTTCCAGAGTGGCTGCACCAGTTCACATTCCCACCAACAGTGTAAGAGGGTTCCCTTTTCTCCGCATCCTATATTTTTTAAAGATCTTATTTATTTATTCATGAGAGACACAGAGAAAGAGAGAGGCAGAGACACAGGCAGAGGGAGAAACAGGCTCCATGCAGGGAGCCTGACATGGGACTCCATCCCGGGTCTCCAGGATCACAACCTGGGCTGAAGTCGACGCTAAACCGCTGAGCCACCCAGGCTGCCCACATTTGGCCTTTTGTACACCTCACATTCTACTCTATACCTTATTCCTGAATAATCTCATTCACTGTTATAGGTTCAAGTGTCCTCTCTGGGCAGATTAATCTCAAATTCTTTTTTTTAAATTTTTTATTGAAGCTCAATTTGCCAACATACAGTATAACACCCAGTGCCCACGCCATCAAATGTCCTCCTCAGTGCTTGTCACCCAGTCACCCTATCTCCCTACCTGCCTCTCCTTCCACAACCCCTTGTTCGTTTCCCAGAGTTAGGAGTCTCTTATGTTTTGTCACCCTCTCTAATTGTTCCCACTCATTTTCCCTCTTTTCCCCTATAACCCCTTTCACTATTTCTTATATTCCCCATATGAGTGAAACCATATAATGATTGTCCTTCTCCAATTGACATACTTCAGTCAGCTAAATACCTACCAATTCTATCCCAGCAATTGCACTACTGGGTATTTACCCCAGAGATACAGATGCAGTGAAACACCAGGACACCTGCACCCCAATGTTTATAGCAGCAATATCCATAATAGCCAAACTGTGGAAGGAGCCTTGATATCCATCGACAGACGAATGGATAAAGAAGATGTGGTATATAATCTCAAATTCTTAACATCTTCCAGGCCCATATTTCCAATTATCTCTTAAAATCCCCCAATAGACAAGGCCAACATTACCAAACCATAACTGCCACTTCCTGGGCACACAGTCTAGTAGCCTACCCAAAATCCATTCCACAAGTGCCACTTCCTAGCCATCCTTGCTATCCTGATACTGTTTACCCTACTCCAGGTCCTCATGTGCTTCATAGGGAGGCTGAGGGCCTTTTACATCATGGGTTGGAATCTTGAATGGTCAAAGCCAGTCATCCTGATGGTGATCTTGGCCTTCTTTCTAGAGATTGGTTTACTCATAGGCAATTTTAAACAGTGGGATGGTGGTTGGAAGTCTGTTCTGGGAGCTTCTGGGGAAGCTTTCTGTGCTCTTTTTTTTTTTTTTTTTTTTTTTTTTTTTAGGGAATACAATATGGACCAATTCTTTTTCTGTTTGTAAACACGGGGGTCTTCACGTGATGCCATTTGGAAAGCCAGCCTAAGAGGTCAAGTCATTTGCTCAAAACAGCATAAAGACCAAAATAAAAAATGTCCTTGATAATGTCATTGCTCCAGCTGAATTACCCAACCTGGGCCTTATCTACTTCTGGAATTCTTGTTAAAAAAATATAGTATGTGTCTTTGTTACTTGAGTCATTAGTCACTTGGACTAAGACAAACAAACAAAAAACAACTAATACACTCTTCAAACGGGCTCATCCTTGAAAATTCAAATGTCCCAAACAAAAACTGGGCCTCCACTCCGTGACCACTGACATGTAACTAATCACCTCATTATTTTGTCATGGCACCTATGTATATCTCAAATCTGTTACCTCTTCATCAATCTCACTGTCTTTGTTTCAGCATCTCCTCTGCCATCAAAAACAGTGCTACTTTAAGTATTTGGGGTAAAGAACCTTTTTACTCTGTTATTTGAAATCTCTACTTTGAATAGCAGCCATATAGAAGTATCTATAACTTCTTAACTTCATTTAAAATAATAAATGCAGATCGTACAACTACAGAACATGCTCATTTATACGTCATAAGTAGCTTGCATAAGTATACAAGTGTTGTTCTGAGCATGATTCTATTTCTTACAAAATGTTTATCAAATGATTTTGTTGAACAAAAAAAGTTCATGGAAAGGCAAATCAACACTAATGAGCTTATTTAACTCATAGAGGAATTAGATTAATATAAAAGGATATAATTATATACCCCAAATGGAAAACATCATAAAAACTATTTCATTATGTTTTACTAAGCGTTTTTGCTTTAATCTAATTTTAGCAAAGGCATAGCCAACCAGTAAATAGTAAATAGCTTACTACCTCTTTGCTGCCCCCATAACATATTGCTTTCACATTAATGGATATTTTTCACATCTCTGCTACTTCACTCCCTTCCTTCATGTTTGGTGTTGACAAGTGCTATTGTTTTCATTATTCTGAAAGGGTTATATCATTAACTAGATAAATAGCACCATAGCAACAATATCTAAGTAGACACATTCTTTTTGCAGGTTATATTTTTAATCGGAGACTCAAAAGTTGATGCATAGAAGAAACATGACATGTTCGTGACATTCAGAAGCCACGAATTCCCTAAAAAGTTTAAAATGCATTTTTACTTTTTTTTTAAAAAAAGGACATATGTTTCAGTGTCATTCTTTCATCCTTAATTTGACAGAGCAAACCTCAATCTTAAAAAAAGCTCAGCATGTGCTTTTGATCATAAGTGAGATATTGAAAACCAAACATTTTAAATAAATATTAGAAACCACAAGAATTAGAGATAGCCGCATTTATATTCATGTTTAGAGTATGTGTCAAGATTTAAGGAATAAAGCAAATGTGTCCTTCAAAAGATGGCAGTGTGGAAACAACATAATCATCTAATGGAACATTAACAGTAAGTGCTCATTAAAAGTTCCAAAATTTTCTGCTGATATTACAACATAGCAGTGACTACAGATAGTACTTCTATATTTAAAATAATACCCCTTAAGTGTTAATTTGTATTTTTTTACTTCCCTGATAAACACATTGTACTGTATCATTTGAAACAAAGTCTATGATATTCATAATGAATCTTTGATGCTGTTTATATTCCAAGAAGTCCTGGTTGATATATTGGAGTAGAACCCTATGCTAAACCCAACAGATGATTAAGAAATATATAGTAAGATCTTCTAGTTAAGGCACAGAGTAAGCTATTGCTTTATATCTTACATAGAATTCATAAAAATGTCTTTAATTTGCATATTCATGTTGAACTGTCCATTTATAATTCATCGGATTTTTTAGGTCTTCCAGATGGAACAACAGATGCTAACATAATGACTAAAAGCTTTGGTCAAGCATTTTAAGAAATGAAAACATTCATTCCTCTTATGCAAAAGCCATATATCTTGACATGAATAAAACCAACTCTATTTCCATGCAGTTTTTTCATAGGTAGTTTTTAAAAATTCTTCTAAATATGTATTATACAATGTCTGAATCAACTGCAAGTTACTTCACAAGAGTTACCTCTTGATTTTATCAAGAAAGAGACTTCAAAATTACAGGAAAGACAAGTTAAAACCCTGGAATACTGTATACCTAGTGGACCTGTTCATAGTGCAAAAATAATAAAAGCTCTTTCAAACAGTTAAAACCTTTGAAAATAAACATTCATCATTCAAAATCTTATTATGTAATCATTAGATTGTCATATCAAATCATAATATTTTGATTTTCTCAACCACTTCCTGTTTTTTAAACCATAAAATATCTTTGAAAGATATGAGTTCTAAAATAATTAGCATAATGAAAAATCACTGGAGTCTCAGTGGCCTTCCTCCAGCTTGTGTATGCCAAGACATACCTCAGAGGGGGGAATCCATAATTTTTAAAAATAATTCCTTTATTTAAATTAAGCTTTTATTTTTTTTAAGATTTTGTTTAAATTCATGTCAGTTAACATATACTATTATTAGTTTCAGGGATAGAATTTAGCGATTCATCACTTGCCTATGACACTCAGTGCCCATCACAAGTGCCCTCCCAAATGCCCATCACCCAGTTACCCCATCCCCCCACCCACCTCCCCTCTGGCAACTCTGTTTGTTCCCTAGAGTTGAGAGTTGAAAAGCCTTCAAAGAAGATAACACCAACAATCTCTCCCTGTATGGAGCAATGAGTTTTCCAGGAACCATTGTCAAATGCTAAACTCAGAGAGCTATAAATGTGATATTCTCACTTGACCAGAAAAGAAGATGAGATGCTGAGAAAGTAAACATTCTGCCATGTACACAGTAAACAATTTAAAAAACTACCTAAATCATGAAACTTTTACTTAATGTATTTTTAGTGCAGTAACTTCTAGTTGCTCATCCATTATTCTGAATTTTCCCAATTCTCAACATCTGATTATATCATAGTTTTCTAATCCAAGTAATATTAATATTCTCAGTCCCTTGAACCTTTCCTATTCTCCCTGTCTCTAATCATTAGTGTGGTTTCTTCCACAGTCTCCACAGTGTGGTTACTGTCCTTAATTTGGTGTCTAGGAAAGAAGAAATATAAACTTGGGACTTCATTAAGAATAATACACAATGTAAGTATGATAGGAAATTGGCCTATAGTTTTAATTTTTTCCTAAGTTCTGTACACATTAAGCTGACAGAGTTCAGTTTATTAACAAAAACACCCATAGTGAAGCAGCAGCATGATCATACTGTTTTGCAATAATTCAATTGTAGATACTATGTATTACTGTTCATTTAAAAAAATAAGATAATAGGAATTTATTTAAACTAATATTAGGATGATATAATATCATTAAGTCTAGTAGGAACCTACTGCTTAGACAAATCAACTTGATTTTATTTATACCAATAAATTTCTTGCTCCACACCTACATAGATATCATCACACTAAAGCATCTAATTAATTTACTGAGCCATTATGAAATTTATCTCACTGAATATCACCTAAGTTTTAGTATGGACATTACATACTAAGTTTAGTCTATTTATTTGTTTGTTTGTTTGTTTATATTGTAGTTATCTAGTAAACTTTTTAAGAATTTTTAAATTTTTTAAATTATTTTTATTGGAGTTCGATTTGCCAACATATAGTATAACACCCAGTGCTCATCCCACCAAGTGCCCCACCTCAGTCATATTTTAAAGGGTGTTCATGGGGTAAGGTACTAACTGCAATTTAGCATTGAGGTTATAGCCATCTTTATTCATAGTGCCCAGAGACTCAACTGCCTTCAAATATGTTGGAATCCTTCCTCAAGATTCTAGATCCTATCATATTTTATGATTTAAGGTTTTAGTTTTAGATATGTTGTCATCTATCTGCATCATCCTAGAGTTCTTTTGCAATCTCTGATTTGATGAGCCTGGGACAATGGAGAATGCTGAGCAATAGGGTTGTCAGCTTGTCCTACAAAACTGTCCACACCAGAGCTTCTGTATAGAAATAGGTGCGATACTGAGTTCTCAGTCCATTTTGATGATGTCAAAACTAAAAGAGGTTGATATAAAATGCCAACATAATGGCTTGTGTTTCATAAGTCTTATGGAAAAATCAATGCCTGTCAAGCGGGGAGCCAACATGAAGTAGGAAAATGATGCTCTTTAAACAAAATTCTTTGCTAAGATAAAAAAAAAAAACCTTTAAAATGTACTCTGAACTATTAAGAATAACCACTTATTTAAAATGAGCATTTTGTGATAAACTATACATAAGATTTATTAACCATTTTAAGTGTACAATTTGGTTGGCATTTAGTACATTCACAGTGGTGTACAATCACCACCACTATCCACTTCCAGAACCTTTTCATTATCCCAGGCTGAAACTCCATAGCCACTAACAACAACCCTCTGTTCCCTTCCTCCAGCTCTTCTACTTCCTTTCTGTCTTTATGAATTTGCTAATTCTAAGTACTTCATATAAGTTGAATCATACTTAAATGGGCATCTTAAATGTGATCCACAAAGAAGGAACCAGGTTTATAAAAAACAAGTGACATTAATAAGTCTAAGTTATATATATATGTGTGTGTGTGTGTGTGTGTATATATATATATACATATATATATACATATATATATATAATCAGATCAAAAGCAAATATGCAGTACATTAATATATTCATTATTTACACCCCTTACAGACACTGGATTACACTTGTTAATAGATTGTATAGGAGAAAAGATGAGTGAGAAATATCAGAAAGGGAGACTGAACATGAGAGACTCCTAACTCTGGGAAACAAACTAGGGGTGGTGGAAGGGGAGGTGGGCGGGGGTGGGCGTGATTGGGTGACAGGCACTGAGGGGGGCACTTGATGGGATGAGCATTGGGTGTTATTTTATATTTTGGCAAATTGAACACCAATAAAAAATAAATTTATTATTAAAAAAAAGAAATAATATTTTCTGAGATTTCTCCACACAGGTAAACCATTACTTAGTATCACTTAATGATTTGTATTGATAAAAATGTCATTTGAAAAACTGGGTTAAAATTATACATATTAACATTCCATTAATTAAAACAAGCCAAGATAAAGAATCACAGGTTAGACCAAACCATAACAGTGGACACTTCCATTTGCACATTTCTTTATAGCCTGCTTTCACATGTCTGAGCTTAATGTACTCCTTTCCATAGCACTGTGAGTGGGTATTCACATTCCCAACATTAAGCCAACACTTACAGAAGTCAGGTGATTTGGACAAGGTCTTTTAGGTCAGGTGTGGCATAGCCACCAATGGAACTGCAGCCAAAGCCCTGGGTCCTGTGCTTTCTCCTTATACTTTTCAAGACTGAAATCACACTCACTTTCTAGAACAGTGCTGTCCAATAGAAATATAAGGCGAGTCACATATAAAATTAACAATTTTGTAGCGTCCACATTTTTTTTTGCGTCCACATTTTAAAAAGTGAGAATAGGCAAAATTAATTTAGTAATATATTTTATTTAACCAAATATTACAACTTCAATATATAATCAGTATAAAAATTCCAAATGACATATTTTGCATTATTTTGTCATACCAAGTCTTTGAAATCTGGCATATCTTTTATACTTACATCACATTTAAATCCAGTCTGGTCACATTTCAAGTACTCATTAGGCACATGTTGCTAATATCTACTGTATCAGGCAGCATAGTTCCAGACATTTGCTTGTTTCTCTAATTAACCAATCATTCTACCAAAGAATATTTATTGGTAGGTTCTTCCAACCTCACAATTGTTTGTTGGAATAAGTGTAAGAGAATCAGAAGCAGGAGAGTGCAAATAAAAGAATGGAACTTCATTAGAAACGATGATGATCATCTGTATTTAAAATTATAAATTGATGCCCACAATGTACTTTGAATTTCATCCTTGGTAAAATGTTGATAATAATGCTTATATATCATTTTGAATAATGCCTGCCATATGATTAACAGTCAAGGAAAAAATTGCTGTTTTTCTAACTTTGAAGTAGGTATGAGTTTGGTTGGCGGTCTGCAAGGCTAGAAGCAGTACAGCTCTCACAGCAGGGTTAGGCAAGAGAAATGACTGGTGACAAGAAGACTGTACCATTTGTCAGAGGCAGGCAATCCAAAGGATTGCACTGGTAGGGTTATCATAATGAAAACGTTCTAGTACATTTCAAATCCAATGCTGTCAAAAGCAGCAAGAAATGGAAGATGAGCTCTTGCTGATAAACCATGTCAGGTAACAATGTAATATCAAAAAGTAGGTCATAAAATTCAATCAAATCAAAAACATAATAGTTTTGGGTCAGGGAGTACTACTGACCAAGCACTCTTCTTAACATGTATGCTCTCTTTCTTGGTGTACACAACACCAAGAAAGGCATCATTCTTTCAGATTTTTAAGATATCACTCATAATTTTAGGCATAGCTATTTTACAGCCCATATCTATGGATTCTAGTACTTGACATTCTTAGGGGTGTACTATAAGTTTGTTTTTTGGTTTTGGTTTTAATGCCATCTTGACTCAGGATCATTTGAGGCCCTGGCTGGAGGCTAGTCAGTGGGAAAGAGGAAAAATTGGTTATTTTCAAGTGTAATTTATAAAATCTAGAAGAATACCCAGTACATTGAAAGCACTTGAAAAGTTTTAAAGGGTGAGTAAATTAAGGCTATGTAGATTAAGTGACTGATTATAAATAAGAACTTAGAACAGATCCTGGCACATAGTAAATAGTAAGTATTAACTATTCTCATTACTAGTGTTTATTGTTGCTGCCATTGATGAAAATCATCCAGAGAAATAATGCCTTGTTTTCCCCATGGCCAGAAATGGCACATCCCAACTTTGCTACTGATATATTCTGAAATATTCTACAACACTTTTTGCCTAAGAGTAAAAACATCATGCTTTTTAATCAAAGTTACCATGCCTTGACATTAAATGTTAGCTTGATTAATAAATTTTGGCAATTCATTCAATATATTGAGAGATTAAACAATGAATTAAGGTAATTGGTGTCAGGAGAGTTATCATTAGAAAGTACTCGTAAGAGAGGTCTTTTGCTCTAAGGACTGAATTCCAAATCAAGATTGGACAGCCAAAATGATTAAACTCAGTTTCACTACATTGCTCAGCTTTATATTGATCTCTTTCAATTCAAAAGTTTGAATTAATCAAAATTATTTTGGAGTTGTAAAATATGACAGATGTTTATTCATAAAAACAGTTCAGACTATCTGTAACATACCCCATTTTATCAAAAATAATATATGCGATGGTTGTTGTAGGCATTAGTTCTAGCACATTACAAACACACAAAGCAAAGTCTGGAATTTATCAATTCTTGTTATCAATTTCATTAATTCTACTAGGTTACAGTCTGTGTAAAGCACACTTGACTGTATGAAAAATGTCAATAAAAATAGTTTTTTAAAAGGGGAAGATAAAAGGTACCATTTTTTAAAGAAAAAAAAGTAATCACTGAACCCACAGGCTAAGCTACAAATGCACCATTTAATTACATCAGTGCAGAAGAATTAAAGGTCTCATAGTAGAATGTGTTTCAGTTGAACTTAAATGATAAATCTTTCATAGTGATCAGCAGAGCTAATATGAAAAATATGATGCCTTATTATTAATTATCCAGTAGAGTAAATCATAAACTGAAGTCCAGGAAATTAAGTTTTATCCTTAAATTTGTCACCATGATGCTTTGTGATAAAACCAATTGACCTTTCTTCACTCAGCTTCCTCATCCATAAAAAGAGGAGGAATATGTACTTTTTGAGAGCATATTTTCAACCTCTGGTTGATTGGAAAGTAGTTTAAATATATTGCTACATTAACTCTGTTAAAAATGTTACACCAAGTATGAAAATGCTACTAAAACCATCACCTTGTAGTGATCACGTCATTCTTTTTGCTTTTTTCAAGTCAGTTTTCTTTTCTTCACTTCTTCTCTGATCTTGCTGACTCCTGCATTTTATCAGGAATTTTTTTTCCTGATGTAACATTTTCACAATCCATTTTCTTACCATTACTTCATTCTATGATCTAGCCCCAGAAATTAAATGGCTTTTCAGATGGTCCAACTCATTTCAAAATTTCTGTTGGAAATATGGTGTTATTTTATTTTCGGTCTTTCTTCTAAGAATTACAGAAAAATGTTTTGACCAGAAGGAAAAATAAGTATTTACCAGATGAAAGTGAATATCATATAATTTAATTAATTCTCCTAGAAAAAATCCATATAGTGTGTATTTTTTCTTTAAATGTAACAAATCCAAAAATATGTATCATATCTTACATCTTAATTTTTATCTAAATAATGAATATTCTAGAAAGAGCCAAGCTGGTCTAATTTATTTTGGAATTACTAGGTCTCTTATGGACCACCACTGGACACAACTTTTTCCCCATACCCACAAATAATCTGGCAGAGGGTGAGTGTTGAAGCTATAGTTTGAGTATGAGTGAGAGTTCAGTATAAGGAATCCTAAAATATGGTAGTTTCTTTGAAAACAAATATTTTCACATTTTTATTTAGCAGTATTGAAATACAGAAAATTGTTATACTACCCACAACAGAATTTTATGAGTATCAAACCACATTTTACAATTTTTAAGAAACCATACTGTTTGGAAGTAGTGGACATCTCCTGTTTATATCCCTTGAATATTTTTTTACTTCCATCACTAAACTTTCCTTTGGAGTACAACTCCCCTCCTCCTCTTATTTCATTTAGTTGGGGGTAGGCCCATTACCCAAAGCAGCCAAAAAGTGTCTAGTAAATCTAAAAATATACATGTTCTGAATAAGCAAATCCACTCCTAGGTAAAAGTCCTACATAGATACCTACTCTTATGCACAATGAGAAATGTATGTGTGTGTATGCTTACAAGATGGCTAATGGCATTATTACTTACATTAACAAAAAATGAAAACCCCAACTATATATCAATAAACTGTGAGATATTCATATAACAGGATACTATGCATAAAAGTAATGAATAAATGTCAGATAAATGAAATAAGAGGGATGAATTTTCAAAAAATTTTAAAAGTTTTTATTTGAATTCCAGGTAGTTAACATACAGTATTATATTAGTTTCAGATGTACAATATAGTAATTCAACCATTTCATACAACACCCTGTAGTCATCACAAGTGCCCTTCTTAATTCCTATCACCTATTTAACCCATCCTCCTCCCATCTCCCCTCTGATAATCAGTTCATTCTCTATAATTAAGAGTCTGATGGCACCTGGATGGCTCAGTCAGTTAAGCATCTGCCTTTGACTCAGGTTGTGATCCCAGGGTTGTGGGATAGAGCCCCTCATCTGGCTCCCTGCTCAGCAGGGAATCTGCTCCTTCTGTTTCTTCCCTGGCTCCTGCTCTCTCTCTCTCTCTCTCTCTCTCTCTCTCCCTCTCCCTATCTACCCCCTCTCTCAAATAAATAAAATATTTTTAAGAGTCTTTTTCTTGCTTTGACTCTCCCCCCTTATTATTCCCTTTGCTTTTATTTGCTTATTTCTTAAATTCCTCATATGAGTGAAATCATATGATGTTTGTCTTTCTCCGACTGACTTATTTCACTTAGCTTAATACTCTCTAGCTCCATCCATGTTTTTGCAGTGGAAAAAACTTCGTTATTTTTCATGGCTGAGTAGTATTCCATATATATATACCATTACTTCTTTATCCATTCATAAGTTGATGGATATTCGGATCTTTCTATAATTTAGCTATTATTGATAATGCCACTATAAACATCAAGATGTGGCAATTCATTTATAAAACACATAGCAGAATATTTTAAAATTGGAATCTTCACAAAGTAATACAATGTGAAAAATAAATAGAATACCAAGACAGCTTGGAAAATCAAAACTAACAGAAGACACACCCCCAAAAGAGAAGAGAATTATAGAAAAATAAATAAATAAATATGAGAAAGGAGGCAGAAATGGAGGAAACAACATGAAAAGGAAAAATTATCCCTGGTCTCCTTGAGGAGAGAGTATTTCCTAAGCATTAATCTTAGAGAGAGGAAGAGAGAGAGAGAAATAAAGGGAGAGAGGGAGGGAAGTAATTGTTATTAAGATGTCTCTTTGCAGTATTATCTGTAATGGTACAATACTAGAAACACCTCAAATGTCCAGAAAATAATAGGGAAAGAATTTTATAAATTATGTGAAGCAGTGCCATATAGTAGAAAGAGTCTGGATTACAGTGAGGTGACTTCGAGTAACAGTCCTGCTTCGAACCTCGGTTAGGCAAATGTCCTAATCCTGACGTGTATCCCAGGGAACTCTGTGTCTCCTTCCAAGCCTAAAAATTTGTAATACAATAAAATGTTTCAAAGTTAACATTATTCTGATTTTAGCAGGTTTTCTGAATGGTATATCTCTTTGTAGTGTGGAGGAGAGCAGCCAGCTATTCTTGAAAGAGCAGAATCTCCAAAAGCCAATAAACCATTATCCATTCTTTCATGAAATGCTTATTAAAATGTGCAGGTACTAATCTAAGCCAGGATTTTTTCCCCCTAAAATGGTATCATGCGCAAGTTAACTTTCAGAGTTACTTTCTTTGGTCCACATAAAATTGTGATCAGAGTTGAATTATATTTAGGCACCCAGTGCAGGACATAGCATGTAATACTCTCAAGAAAAGCTTGTTTCCTCCCTCTGGCATATAAAAGAACAACAAAATGAAAAAAGCAATAAGTTAATTACATGGATATCCTTGTATTGAGAAGTAGTTTGACACCAGAATTGCCACCGTCAGTTTTCATTACTGTGTTACAAATCAGAGTAAAATTAAATTTTACTGAGATTTGCAGATCTTATACTCAGAAAAATTATATAAGAGAGAACAAAGCAATTAATATCCCCTGGTCAATTTCAGCCATGATAATCACGTAAGTCGGGTGCTCTCTATTAAGAGAACATCTCTGTAATGTAGATGAAAAGAAAAGAGATTTCTCATGATGATGATGATGAGAATTAGCATTTTTTGAATGCCTACTGTGTGCATCATTCCTAACACTTTGTATATTTTACCTGATTTCAACTGTATCATAGATGACATAATAGCTTAAAGTCCCCTGTGTATTGACTGAATTTTATCATCTACTGCCATTTGATAGGTTCTGTAGATGTCCCAAGTCCATTCTTCATTCACTTTATAAAAAACAAGTTCTTATTTGTGTAATATGCTAAGCACCATAATACATCGAAGAATGAATTAAGCAGAGATCTCCTGGGGAAGTTACCATGGAGCAGAAGAGATAAACTGTTCTGTGTTATCCACATAACAGGATGCAAAATAAAAAGTTCAGTATCAAAGAGATGGATCATAAATGGGAGTAGGAATTCTGGGATGGTTATGGAAAGTTTCCTGCACACATGGAATTTGAAGTCCACCTTCAAGGAGAGCAAGAATTTGTACATGGAGGTGTCAAAAAATTATTTTTAAATCTAAACTTGATGAGGACTTTATTTAGATGGATTATTGCAAAGAGGTAGACTATTGCATGAGGAGGAGGAATGTTGCAATAAGGAGACCATTCTGAGTATAAGATCTGCAAACCTCAGGCAAAAGGAGTTTTTCTTTTACAGGAAGAAGAAAACAAAGCTAGCAAGAACAGAGTGTGTGAAAGTGGTCTGAACAGGAGTGGCATGATGGGACAGCACATCAGAGAAGATTTGACCCTGAGGCCAGCCTCTTCTGTGGCAGGCCTATTAAGGAATGCCTGCATACTGGCTCGTGATGAGGGTAGGGCAAAATTAGAGACCTGAAGGAAGGAGAGAATCTTAACCAAATTATGGCTAACGAGCATTTTGTTCTGGCTTATCAGTGGGGACAGCCGTTTAGCTAATCATTTATGAAGTGAAGAAAGGAATTTGGACGGTCTGTGTCTGGCCTTGTCATAGGTGAACAAAGGAGCATCCATGAGTTTTGCCTAAGTCATAAGGGGGAGGGTGCATTTCTACAGGAAGCTGTTGCCTGGAACAAAAAAGGAGGGGGGAGTTGCTTAAACTTTACTGTTTTCTAGGATCATAGGTCCCGAGTGAAGTTCAAGATTGTCAGGGATGCAGGAATAAAAAATCAGTGAGAACTACCTGATGAATGAGGTATGCATGAGAGGGGTTGCATGTAGTCAGGATGTGAAGATTTTGAAGAAGGATGGTACTAATCAATACTAGTAGTAGCTTTCTGAGTGCCAGGCCCTGTTCTAAGCACCTTATATCTGTCACCTCATTTAAATAAGCCTCACAACCATCCAATGACACAGGTACAATTATTCTCCCATTTTATGGCCAAGGAATTTGAACTCCTCAGAGGGTAAGTGACTTTGTCACACTGCTAGTAAGACCTATAACTGGGGCTGTAAGTCCTAAAGCCCAAGTCTCCCAGGAGCTGGCCCAACCTCTTTTCATTACTTCAAACTCTTCCTTTAACCCAGACAGTGAGGGTTTAAAACTGCTGGAAAAGGGAGAGGGGACATACAGTGATCTTCCACTTTCCAAAAACAATCCACTTTGAGAGAAGTTGTGGGACACAGAAGAAAAAATACAGAAAATGAGAAACTCCAAGTTGGTGGTGGTGCACTGGCAATAGCAGCAGCATATGGAACTGGCCAATAGAAAGGACAGTTAACAGAGTAGGTTCTGGATGCAGAGAATAAAACAAACAAACAAAAAAACTCAGTCAGTCAGGGCAGAAGGAGGCCCACTGCTTTGTGCAATTTGTGTGGGAATGGGGATATGAGTGAAGACCAGGGTCAACTTACTACTGTCATCTTTACAGGCACAGGTTTCCAGGCTTCGTTCCACCATGAATGAGATTAAGGCAGGCTTTAAAGTATGAGCAGTAGGTGGAAAACGGCTGCTACTTTAGTTCTTAAGGGCATTCCTGAGCCATACTCAGTTATCCTCACTAGTACAATTAGCCTTCCAGAATTAAAGACAATTGCTCAATCCAACAGGCATTCAGCTCTCCTTCCCACAACCAGCTATGTATGCATTTATTTCTACTGTTCACAACCACCATAGTTTTTGCTAATGATCATCCTTTGATTCAGTACACTCAGGTTTAATGAGCCAGAGTATATGTAATACATGGTTGAAAATTTTACTGAAAATATTGTTACCTATCTGATATGTAAGGAATTGAACTAAGTTTGTCAAGAGAGCATAGTTTACATAGCAATGCTAATTGCTAACCAACAGAGATTTTATTGGAAATGTAATGGATAAAGAAAATGTGGTCTATATATACAATGGAATATTACTCAGCCATTAGAAACGACGAATACGGGGGCAGCCCGGGTGGCTCAGCGGTTTAGCGCCACCTTCGGCCCAGGATGTGATCTTGGAGACCCGGAATCGAGTCCCGCATCGGGCTCCCTGCATGGAGCCTGCTTCTCCCTCTGCCTGTGTCTCTGTCTCTCTTTCTCTGTGTCTCTCGTGAATAAATAAATTAAAAAAAAAAAAAGAAATGACGAATACTCACCATTTGCTTCGACGTGGATGGAACTGGAAGGTATTATGCTGAGTGAAGTAAGTCAATCGGAGAAGGACAAACATATGGTTTCATTCATTCAGGAATATAAAAAATAGTGAAAGGGATTAAAGGGGAAAGGAGAGAAAATGAGTGGGAAAATATTAGAAATGGTGACAACATGAAAGACTCCTAACTCTGGGAAATGAACAATGGGTAGTGGAAGGAGAGGTGGACAGGGGGATGGGGTGACTGGGTTACCGGCACTGAGGGGGGCACTTGATGGGATGAGCACTGGGTGTTATACTATATGTTGGCAAATCGAACTTCAACAATACATTATATATATAATTATATATATAATATATATTATGTATTATATATATATTAAAAAATAAAAGCAGTTAACCTCTCTTGAGCTCATTCTGTGCCTCTGGACCAATGGTAGGCACATTCACATCCTTACCTCTTTTCATCTTCCCAGGAGTTAGAGGGGATATCTACTTTATGGATGAACAAATTAAATTAAAGTTAACAGAATTTAATCACTATGCCCCAAGAGTCTGTACTTTAATCCTTAGAGTCCAGTTTTGAACCCAGACCTCCTTGATTTTAAAAATCTTTTACATCTTTCCACTCTGAATCAATCACTCACATTTTCAGGCCTGATCAGTAACAGCTCTGCTATTGCTCTGTGACCTTGGGGAAATTATTTAACTACTCTTTGACTTTGTTTCTTAGTCTGAAAAGTGAGGCAATCATATCTTCATCATAGGATCATTTTGAAGATTAAATCAATTAATATGGGTAAGGGATTTAAAAGACCTATATAGCCACCATTTTTATATATGTTAGCTGTGGTTTTTGAAGATAATGACTGAGATGACAATGAAACCATGCTCTCTTTCTCAAAATAGCCAACTCAGTATCTCAGTATGACTTCATGTGCTCTAGCAGTAGGATTGATTATATATGTGTGTATATTCCTTGTTCCACCATACTCTTCTGGCAGTTTAATTTAAATAAAACTACAGAGAACTAGGAGCATTAATATACTCAAAATTGAATTCACATGTAATTTTATGAAACATAAATTGGGAAAATACTTTGTGTATATCTTTAAACTTCTCTGAGTTTATTTTTTTCTTTTTTTTAAGATTTTATTTATTTATTCATAGAGACAGAGAGAGAGAGGCAGAGGGAGAAGCAGGCTCCATTCCATGCAGGGAGCCTGACGTGGGACTCGATCCCAGGTCTCCAGGATCACGCCCTGGGCTGCAGGCGGCGCTAAACCGCTGCGCCACCCGGTCTGCTCTTCTCTGAGTTTCTAAAATAAAATTTATATTTGATCTAAGAGAACAATATGGCATCTTTGACAACTGGGTTTGGGGAAACAAACAAACAAAAAAAGGATTAAAAGAGCCAACATAATATCGAAGAGGAAGACCAAAGCTGATGGGCTGATACTACAGGACTTTAAAATTCATCATAAACTACAGTAATCAAGACACTGTGGTATTGGTGAAAGAATAGACAAATAGATGAATAGAACGGAATAGAGATCCCAGAAATAGACCCAGAGTCAACTGATCTTTGACAAAGGAGCAAAAGCAATACAATGGAGTAAAGTTGGTCTTTTCAACAAATGGTACTGGAACAAGTAGACATCCACAGGCAAAGATGAATCTAGACACAGACCTTATACACTTCACAAAAATGAACTCAAAATGTATCACAAGCATATGTGTAAAAAGCAAACTCCAAAACTCCTAGAAGATAACATTGGAGAAAATCCAGATGACCTTGGATTTGGTGATGACCTTTCAGCTAAAACATCAAAGACATGAACCATGAAAAGAAAGAATTGATAAGCTAGACATCATTAAAATTAAAAGTTTCTCCTCTGAGAAAGATAATATCAAGAGAATAAGAAGAAAAGTCACAAACTAGGGGAAAATATTTGCAAAAGACATGTCTAATAAAGAATTGTTATCTAAAATATACAAAGAACTACTAAAACTCAACAATAAGAAAACAAATAACCTGGTTAAAAGTGGACATGGCCAACAAGCACATGAGAAAATGCTCCGCATCACTTGCCATCAGGGAAATACAAATCAAAACCACAATGAGATACCACCTCACACCAGTGAGAATGGGGAAAATGAACAAGGCAGGAAACCACAAATGTTGGAGAGGATGTGGAGAAAGGGGAACCCTCCTGCACTGTTGGTAGGAATGTGAACTGGTGCAGCCACTCTGGAAAACTGTGTGGAGGTTCCTCAGAGAGTTAAAAATAGACCTGCCCTACGACCCAGCGATTGCACTGCTGGGGATTTACCCCAAAGATACAGATGCAATGAAACGCCTGGACACCTGCACCCCGATGTTTATAGCAGCAATGTCCACGATAGCCAAACTGTGGAAGGAGCCTCGGTGTCCATCGAAAGATGAATGGATAAAGAAGATGTGGTCTATGTATACAATGGAATATTACTCAGCCATTAGAAATGACAAATACCCACCATTTGCTTCGACGTGGATGGAACTGGAGGGTATCATGCTGAGTGAAGTAAGTCAATCGGAGAAGGACAAACATTGTATAGTCTCATTCATTTGGAGAATATAAGAAATAGTGAAAGGGAATAAAAGGGAAAGGAGAAAAAATGATTGGGAAATATGAGAGAGGGAGACAGAACATGAGAGACTCCTAACTCTGGGAAACGAACTAGGGGTGGTGGAAGGGGAGGAGGGTGGGGGGTGGGGGTGACTGGGTGACGGGAACTGAGGGGCACTTGACGGGATGAGCACTGGGTGTTATTCTATATGTTGGCAAATTAAACAGCAATAAAAAATAAATTTATATAAAAAAGTGGACTCAAGGTTTTAACAGACACCACACCAGAGAAGATAAACAGATAACAAGCATATAAAAAGATGTACCACATCAAAGGTCATTAGGGAAATGCAAATTAAAACGAACAGTGAAATACCAATACATATTTATCAGAATGGCCAAAGTCCAGAATAGTAACACTAGATGCTGGCGAGGGTGTGGAGGCACTGGAACTCTCATTGATTACTGATGGGAATGCAAAATGGTACAGCCACTTTGGAAGACAATTGATGATTTCTTACAAAACTAAACATACTCCTATCATGTGATCCAGAAATTGTGCTTCTTGGTATTGACACAGAGGAGATGAAAACTTTTGTCCACATAAAAACTTGTACATTGATCTTATTCTGGCGTTTCTTGTAATTGCCCAAAATCAGAAGCAACCGGAACATTCTTCTGGAGGTGAATGGATAAATAAGCTGTAGAACAGTCAGACAATGGAAAACTATTCAATTCTAAAAAGAAATGAGCCATCAAGCCACAAAAAGACATGGAGGAAATTTAAATGCATATTATTAAATGAAAGAAGCCAGTCTGAAAAGGCTACATACTGTATGATGCCATCTATATGACATTTTGGAAAAGGCAAAACTATGGAGACAGAACAAAAAAAAACAATGGTTGCCAGGATTATGGGTGGGGGAATGAGAGATGAATAGACAGAGCACAGGAGATTTAGGGCAGTGAATATACTCTATATGATACTATGGCATACATTTGTACAAACCCATGGGGTGTAGAACACCAAGAGTAAAACCTGAGGTACACTATGGACTTTGGGTGATTGTGATGTGTCAGTGTAGACTCATCAGCTGTAACAAATGAGCAGCTCTGCTTGGGGGATCCTGATGATGGGGGAGCTGTGCATGTGGAGGGGCAGAAAGGTGTATGGGAAATCTCTGTACCTTCCCTTCAATTTTTCTGTAAACCTAAAACTACTCTTAAAAAATATCTTTTATAACAACATAAGTAAAGAATTTGCACATCATTGCCCTCATATGAAGAATCAGAATTGCTAAAACATAAGAAATATTTACCCATATTTCCCATTTGTATGGAACATAGAGTTGCTAACACCGCCTTGACTTACGTGCTCCCTATGGTGCTTGAGCTCCATGGAGCCTGAGTAGAACCTGAATTTTCTTGTCTAATATATATGTTGGTAGGCATGAACTGGGATAAGAGATCAAACAGGTCAACAAAGTAACAGGGAAAGGACAAAAGTACAAAAATAAGGTTCTTTCCTAGAGATTCAAATCTGGATTGAAGTACAAGTTATGGAAGGTTGTGGTGTGTCTGAATATTGATAGTAATGCTCACTTGCTTCCACACAGGCTTTAAATAGCTGTTGGAGTTTCTGACAACTTCATGCTCTGGTGAGTCAGTGTTTGCAGATAATTCAGGCTGAGTTTACAGGTTTGCAGCAGAGATTGCATAAGATATTGTGAAAATCGTATTGAAAATGATCTTAAATAGTTTATTTTATTTTATTCTGAGTTCAGTTCAAGTGTAGAAATTGTCATAGTTATAAAGGTCCATGGTGAGACCTTTCCATCACTGCTCAGAACTGATTAGCCTGTTACACACACACATACCCTCCCATCTCATTCATCCATCAACAAGTCCTCAGTTATCCACTGTCACTTTTATAAGCATGCATGCATACACTCACGCACTCATAATCCCAGATACAAGCCCTTATTGTTTTAAAGTACTTTTGCTTCCCAGAACTATGAAGATCATGCAGCAGGTAGACAGGCAGATCTTCTGATGCTCAGATTTGGCTATTTTCATCATTGATGTACTTCAGTAAGAACAGATCTCAGAGAATTAAGCATCTTAAATCTGAAAGGTTAAACTAGAGATGCCTCGTGACTCAGTGGTTGAGAATCTGTCTTTGGCTCAGGCAGTGATCCCGGGGTCCTGGAATTGAGGCCCACATCAGGCTCCCCACAGGAAGCCTGCTTCTCCCTCTGCCTATGTCTCTGCCTCTCTCTCCCTCTCTCTTTCTGTGTCTCTCATGAATAAATAAATAAATAAAATCATAAATAAAATCATAAATGAATAAAATAAATCTAAATAGTTAAACTAAATCCATTTAGAAGTTCCGCTTTGTCCTCTATATAGCTATGACTTCTGTCTCTTGCTGCCTTGAAGCTGATTATAAAAGAGCAAATAGTGACCTCCCTCTAGTCCATGCAGGCTAGAAAAAGACCTCACAAACTACTGATTTTTGCTTTGTTGAAAAGAAAGCATTTCCATTCTAGAACACAAAATGAGTGAAAAAGATCTAAGACTCTTTCAGGACTATACTGATTTCTTCTGTATTTCTGAAACAAAGAAATAACTAAGATATAATTTACACAACTCCAGGCCTGAAGAAACAGGCTCCTATGTGTTAAGACTGGGGCATCTTTCTGCTGCCTCTTCACCTGCCTCAAAACCATTCTCCACATGGTGAAAAACAGATGCTTCAAAAGTACCAGTGGCTCACTCCACATTACTCAAAGGATAAAGTCCCAGATCCTTAGCTGGTTTGTCAAACCATCAACCATTAGTCCTCACTCACCTCACACCCCCCGCCACCATCCATTTGCCATATTATACTTTACCATCCAGCAAAACTGTTTTTTTTTTATTATATCAAGGAGTATTCCTTCTGCCCAGATCACTGTCCACCCTCACCATATACATTCACTTGATTGACTCCAGTGCTTTCCTCAGGTCTAATGTATACCTTGAAGGTGAAGTCTTCTTTAGTCCCCAAAATAAGTATGTGTTCTCATAGTGTCAAGACACGTCTGTTTCACACACTTTTATAGTCATATATTTCAAGTTGCGTTTCTCAGATGTTCGGCGTGCATAGGAATTAAAAGGAGATCATGTAAAAATGCAAATTCTGAGTGAGTGCTGCAGGGCCCAGAGCACACACCGAGTAGCAAGGACTTAGAGCCTGTGTGCCTCTCTGGACCTGAGGACAGGATCCTCAGAGCCTCCCACACAGCAGTCCCTGAATTAACAGTCACTGAATGAATTTAAAAAGCGATAGAATCTTGACAATATAACATTTTCATTTTAAAATACAAGCAGTGCTTACAAATAACCATTTGAGAAGAACTTTGTTAACTTCCTTCCTCCTTCTGTATCTTGGTATTTCCATCTGTTCTTTCTGTCTCTTTGCCTCAAAGTTCACTGGTATCTGTAATTTCTACCCAATCCCCTCCTTTTCCTCTATTCCTTTTACACCCTGGAGGCATTTTCAATGCTAGCACTTCTGAAAATAAAAAGCAAAGGAAGCCAGGGAGGAGAGATGAAGAAAAAAGAAACTGTTCTCTTCTTCACATATCAGTTGAGTTACTTTCTTGTTTCTCTAAATCTAACCTCCTTGGACCCCATCAGACTATTCATCAAAGAATCCCAAACACATCCCTAGACTCCACTTTAGTGTTGTAATGCTCAAAAAATGTTGTCTGTATGTTCCTCAGAAATGGAAATGAACCTTATATCAGTCATTTATTTACACAAAGACTTGTCTTTTACCATCTAAGTAAAGATTAGACACATGTAGTCATTTTGTTCCAAATATTTATAGTTGAGTGTATTGTGAAGATGGAATAGTGAAAATAACACAAACTCCCCATGGTCCCCTTACCACCCTTATGCCCAGCCCTTGTCTCAAATACAAAAAATAAACAGTGTTAGAGAGCGGGTGCTGTGGAGCAGTCCTTTGTGGAGCAAAGGAGGAAATTGGTGAAAACATTTTATAAGATAATGATTTTCTTACTGGATGGATCACCTTTAAGAAGTATAGGCACTGCTCTTCTCCATTAGGGTTCGATCTGTTTCCAAGCAGACAAAAACCATCAAGTAAAACAGTTTCAGGGAGACAGTGTGTACTCGGAAACCTCAGACACATGTGGTTTTAGGAAACCACAGATTGACTTTTCTACTAGAACATACAAATTTTTGTTAGGCTTAAACTTTATTTAATGTCCAAAGGGACAATATAAGGAAGAAGGTTAATTAGTCTGTATTTCTGTATAAAATTTATTGTATGACTTACAGAGTGCTCTTGCACGTGCTCTCGCGCTCTCTCTCTCCCCCGATAGATGATAGATAGATGATAGATAGATAGATAATAGATAGATCTATATATATGATGTAGTCTGTGTCTACATAAGTAAAATGTCTATTTGTATATATATCTAATTCATACCTTCCATGTTTGCATTTCATGTATATATGTATGTGTATATGTATATACTCTATATTTTCATTTCTTGACAGCTAAGGTAGGAAAGAGATCAGAAGAGAAACTCTTGGTAAATGTGTGGATTTGTCCACTAACAAGATGTTAGACATATAAATTTGTTACTAAAAGTGCCTTCTCCCCAAAAACAAAGAGAATAGAACAATTATACTAGGGTGTGAATTCTAGCAAATTAAGAGAAATATCTGCATGATCTATGTTTCTAATTATCTGACAGAGTGCTGTTAATAACTTTTCTGGAAGCCACAAACACAGCAGTAGCACTTAATTATGATGCAGTCTTAAAATATAACACAATGCACTTTTTCTATGGCCTTCAAGATCACATTGGCAGCAGAGCCTACCATAATGAACTGTCCTGAAGCCTTGAGATGCTGTTTTCAGCAATTTCACATTTAAGTATTCAGATTTTACAGTGTGTGAAGTCTGACTTGAATGTGCTCCGCCACAGTAACTTCAAAATATTCACATTTTCCTTTTCTCAATTTAAAGCCATGTTATTTTTAAAAAGCATGCAGAATATTGCAAATAAAGAGCTATAGTGAGCTAAGAACTAGATAGAACCCCCAAATTCTTCAAGATATGCTAACGATTATTTTGTCCAGTCAATTTAATTTTGCTGCAGCACACACATAAAGAAAGATATTTCACACTCCCCATGGTTCTCAGTGGTGAACATACACCAGCCCATAATTCTCAGCACACAATTATTCAGTTATCTACTTGGAAACAAGAAAATTCATTCCTTGTCATTTGATATTTTGTTTCACATCATGTAAGCATATGTCTAAAGGATTAATAAAATTATAAATTATATATTTGATGACTAAACAGGAGAAAATCTCTTAAACACTCTTACATTTTCTGTAATTTTCTTCATTTTACAAATATTATACCCCTTTTGCTACTTCTTTTATCTTAATTAGAAAAAGTAATTGGGCCACCTAGGTAGCTTAGTCTGTCAACCAGTGGACCAGCAGACCCTTGATTTCAGCTCAGATCATGATCTCAGGGTCTTGAGATCGAACCCCGAGTCAGGTTCGATGCTGGGAGCAGAGCCTACTTAAGTTTCTCTCTCTCTCTCTCTCTCTCTCTCTCCCTCTCCCTCTGCACACCCTCCTCCATTATCTCTCCCTCTCTAAAAAAACTAAAGGGTAGCAAAAGGGTTTGATGGATAAGAAAAAGAGAAGAAAAGGAAAAGTTAAGTCTTCCTAATAAGGAATATTATGCTGAATACTAACTACCGCAATAAATCATCATTCCTGGGAATTAGAAGGAGCCCCCTTAAATGTGCATATGCTATTTTTTAAAGTTTAAAATATTTTACTTGCAATTTTAATTCACCAATATCCTGTGTCCCTTTTTAAAAATTATAGGAGACATTTTTACCCCTCAGGTTAATGCACTTAGCTGCTCTTTTTGGAGTCACTCTGGGGTGTTGCATTAATTTAGCTGTAGGATAACAATAAAAAGTCATTTTAGTAAACCACAAATTAACTTAGGGGCCTTGTAAATGAAAGCACTTTTCAGAGTGCTTAGTGACCAAAACAGCCTTAATGTTCCCTCAGCTTAGCTAACTGTAGACAGATTTCTTCATCATTATAGGCTCCCCACCTCCATGTTCTTAGAGCTTTAACTTTGGAAAACTTGAAAATGTCCAATCATTCCTTCCCCTTTGAGGTATAAATCATCTCACAGGCTCTTGCCAGTTTTACATCTCAGAGACATCTTTCTCAGAGACTTGGGAGCCTTTCCTTTGATGTGGAATCATCAAGAGAGCTAAGGTGTTCTCTCTCTAGTCTCTCTGGGAGAGTAGGAGTCTAACTTTGATAAGTGTCAATTAGCAAACACACATAACCTAATCATACTGACAAATCCCCTCCCCCAGTGTCCTCCAGTACTTTTCTACTAGCTCATCCCACTGCTTAAAATCTCTCTCACTTTTTGTTTTAGTGGAGTTGAGTTCTCTCTCTCTCCCCTACTACAGTGGCCTTTCATAAACTCTTCCTTGCCTGTTTGATTTTGCCTGGTACAGTTTTTCTAGGAAATTATTTAGACCTCAAGTTTACTGTAAAGGAATCTGGATTGATGTAAATAGATTTTTTAAAGGATTGTAATGAATATTCTAAGGCACAGAAATACCTTATCCACCTGCAATTACTAGGTCTTACCTTTTTAAGCCATACTACATTTTTTGCCTACTTTTATCATTCATGGTGGAAATATTCCTAAAATGTAATAAACCTATTTTTTCTCAAAATAAAGAAAACTTTGTTTCTCAACGTGAAAATAGTTCTGTTTATGTTGTGTGCATGTGTGATTAAACAATACTGCACATGTAGAAAATTCAAATACTGGAAACCATAGTTTAAAGCAGTGTTTTCCAATCTTTATAGAAAGGTTCAGATTTTAACTGCTCCCCCCAAGAGATTTTAAAATGATGGATATATGGTATATCTGTTTATATGCTGTGGCTTTTGGAATGCCATAAACCATTGTAATAGCCAAGATTTGTTTTCCCCTCAGGAACTAATTTCTGCTCTCATGGGGTGACAGTACTTACTGAAAATGAATAGATTAAAGCACAAAATAAAGATCACCTAAAATCCCACACCACAGAGGTGACTACCATTTACATTTAGACAAATATCCTTTCATATATCTTGTTAATAATGTTTCATGTGCTTTCTTTTATCCATTCGTGTACATTAATAACATAATGTGGGCATATTTCCATATTAATACGAATAGACTTCATCCTTTTCAAGTATATACTTAAGTGTAAGGATATACTGATTAATTGATTAATCAATTCAATTTCCTGTGACATACCTTCTTTCTTTTTCTATTTTGTATTTTAAATAACACTAGGAAGAATATCATGCCATATCATATTTGCAAATTTGATATGATTTTTTTTGTAGAAGATTGCATTTGGTAACTTTACATAGAAAAATATAAACACAAGGCAAGTAAAACATACATTTGATACCAAGATGTCTCAATCAACCAAGCTACTATAAAAGTGCATAAAGATAACGTATTCTTATAATGTATCCTAGATTTACAACGTTCCTTTAATTTGGGTGTAATAGTTTAGATGGGTGCAGAAAACAAGATTAGAATTACATGTAGAGTTTGTATTATCTATGTCATAAGGAAATAGTAGATAAAAGCTTCATATTTAAAAACAGAATATATTGTCTTGCTTATATAGTAAACCATTGCTCTACTGCTCGTCTTTCTACCCAAATTGTTATTTGGGTGGGAGCACATCTATCTATAACGTCTATTTGTAAAACTTCAGACTTTGTTTCTACCCATATGTAACCATATGAAAATAGGTTATCATGTAAGGTAAGTAATTGAATTTCTAATTTTCTAAGCTCACTGTTTAATGTGAATTCATACCTTCCACTTGCCAGTTTTAAACTTAAATATATACTTTCATTTTGTAAAACTAAAATAACCCTCGGAGAAGATGTAAGCAACCAAATGCAGATGGAAGTTGTTTTGTGCTTTTCTTGTGTAGTGTTTATTCTGCTTTCACCTTGTTATCTACAAAACATGGAAGTGCCTGATGTGATATCTTTAGAAATAATTTCTCGAAGTGTAATTTCTGGATAAAAAGGCATATCTATTTAATTTTTTAAATAAAATTTCAAACTGTCTCCTAAAAAGTCTTTACAAATTTATATGCCTTCATATTTTGCGTGAGAATACCTATTTACAACACTGGGTATTACCAATTTTTAAAATCTTGGCAAAACTTATAAAGACAAAGTGAACCCCCAATATTCTTTTAATTTTATATTATTTAATAGCTAATTTGGTTGAGTTTTTCAATGAGAATATTGACTATTTGTCCTTTTTAAAGACAAATAATTTTAATTTATCTGAGAGAAAGAGAGAGAGAAGGACTAGAGGCAGAGGGAGGAGAGAAGCTTCCTTCCTGCTGAGCACAGAACCCTGATGTGGGACTTGATCTAAGGATCCTGAGATCCTAAACTAAGCTGAAACAAGAATCTGATGCTCAACCAACTAAGCCATCCAGGCACCCTGACTCTCTAAAAATTCACTGTATTTTAAAAAGAGATTTCCGTGATCTTGTAACATTCAGCAATTTTTTTCTATTTTCTCTTTTTTTATTCCTTATTAAACATAATTGTCCAGAATATAATCATCATGTATAATAATTTAATATATTTTTACAGTTATGCTTATGGGACCTCTGTAGAGCTCTGTGCCCTTTCATTTCACAAATGATTTTGATTTCTTCTATATTTACTCTTACATATAAATAAAGTTTATGACAACTATAGATACATTAGTGTGTATATGACTGTGTATATGAGCTTACTATTTATATGTGATATGATTCTTAAAATATATTTTAAAATTTTATGGAGAGGTATTTGGAAAAAATAACATTTAAAGTAATTACAGAACTTTCATTATCACAGGTAAGATAATATTTTTATACTTAAGGAGAACTTGAACATTCTAATATACTTTTTCATACTGAAATTTGGAGACTTCTCAATTCCCTTCCCTCCTTAATCACTTTTTCTATGTAGACTAGGCTTTGAACTGACATATTTGATTTTTTCATCCTTATCTCTTTATCTTTATCATATTAATATGTACATTCCTGTGGTTCCAGTTAGGCTCATTTCAATTCTTTTTAGGCTGGTCATGTGAAACAGCAATACCTGTTTTCATAGTGGGCACATTATTTTGTGCCAACTATTGTCTATTTCTCTAAATTCATTCATGAGAGTTGTTACTGATACAGTTTAATCCTCTGCTCATGTAAATTCTGATGCTTCCTCAATATTTTGTATATGGTAATCCATATCTGGAAAAAAATTAAAGCCAAGAATTGTGCTTTGTTTTTTTTTTGAGAATTATCTACATAACTCAACAGTATTTTATTAAACCTTATGAGGAATGGAGTACTGTTGCATGTTACAACATAGATAAACCTTAAAAGCAGCATGCTAAGTGAAAAAAGCAAGTCACAAAAGACCAGCTATTATATGATACTATTTATATGAAATATACAGAGTAGGCAAATCTATAGAGACAGAAAATTGATTAGTGATTGCTAGGAAAAAGTGAGTAGGAGAAGATTTAAGAGGTACTCATTAATTATTACTTTAATTTATATGTTAGGTCCCTGAATGCATTTGGTCTTCTACTCAGAATCACATAACATAAAATTCACTCTTTTAACCAATGTAAAGTGTATAATTTAGTGGATTTTAGTATACAGTAGTCCCCCTCTTATCAATGGGGGAACACATTCCAATGCCCCCTGTGGATATATGAAACAGTGGATAGTACCAAATTTTATATGTACTGTTTTTTTCTTATAAATACATACCTTTGATAAAGTTTAATTTATAACTGAGGCACAGTACAAGACTAACAATAACTAATAATAGAAAAGAACTATTATAATAACAATATACTGCAATAAGGGAATGTAAATCACCTCTGTCTCAAAGTATCTTATTATAGTGTACTCACCCTTCATCTTGTGATGATGTGAAATTATACAATGCCTACGTGATGAGTTGAAGTGAGGTGACTGATGTAAGCACTGTGACGTAGCATTAGGCTACTAGTGACCTTCTGACAATATGTCAGGAAAATCATCTGCTTCCAGAGAGCACTTGACCAGGGGTAACTGAGATCCCCAAAAGTGAAACCACAGGTAAGTGGTTGGGGGGGCTACTGTATTCACAATGTCATGCAACCATAATCATTGTCTAGTTCCAGAACATTTCCATTACTCCAAAAATAAACCCCATACCTCCCAATTCCACCCTACTATTTTCTATCAACCACTAATCTACTTCCTGTCTCTATGGATTTGCCTGTTCATAGAATCTTACAAGAGGTGGTCTTTTGTCACTATTTTCTTTCACTTAGCATGTTTTGAAAGTTCATCCTTGTTGGAGCATGTAGCAGTACTCCATGTCTTTTTATGACTAAGCAATATTCCATTCCAACAATGTAATATGTATTGTTTATCCCTTCATCATTTGATGTACATTTGGGTTGTTTCTACTGTTTCACTATTATGAATAACGCTTCTGTGAACATTAGTGTACAAGTTTTTGTGTAAACGTGTTTTGAATTCATTTAGGTATATACCTAGTAGTGAAATTGCTGAGTCATAGGTATCTCTGTTTAACTTTTTGAGGAAGTACAAACTGTTTTTCCCAACAGTTGTACCACTTCACATTCAGATACTGCAAACCATATGTTTACAGTGTGTAAGGGCTCCAGTTTTTTAACATCTTCACCAACTTGTTGTTTTCTCTTTTTTAAAATTTCAGCCATCCTGGTGAGTGTAAAGTGGTATCACATTATTATTTTCTGCATTTGTTTTTGAATTACTCGATATAAGTGCGTGTGTGGTTTTATAAGTGGAATCGATATCAAAGTTATATGACCATCTTGATGCATGCTATGTATCTTGTGGCATACTACAAGGAGTTGACGATTGATCTATATTTTATTTATAAAAGAAAAACAACATTCTGATAAAGGGTCTGATTATATGTCCTATGCTTTAACCTAAGTCACATTACAGCTAATCATTTCAACCCCTGAAAGTCTGCCTTTATTAAATTTGCAAAAATAGCTTTAAAAGAATTGTGTTAATAGATTTCTATGTTAATGGACTGGCTACTCTGGCTTTTCCGCCTACTATCTATAGTGCCCAGAAAAGGGGGCACTCTAAATCATACTTCTTTATAAACTTTCTTGACCTGAAATTCCATTAGTGGGAGGAAAAAAGCAGCTTCTCATTGAAAAATATATTTATATAATACTAATATATAAACCATCCTTTCAGGGTAAGTTAAACTCCTCTAGAAATTTCATTAATTCAAAAGAAAAAGAAAAGAAATTTCATTAATTCTATTAGACTGATAGTTATTACAATAAATATATCCTCATGAAACATTTTGCTTCCCTGGAGGCAAGAGAATAAAAAAGATAAAATTACTTAAAACAATATGGGGAAAGGGGAGAAAGAAACTAACACTAACAGTATATAGGTTTTAGATTTTCTTTCATTTGGGTTTTATTTTGATGATTTCAATCTCTTTTCAAAACTGATGTTCAAAATGATTTTAGCTTTAATGACAAAGGTGAAATTCTTACAAGTATCTTCCTAGGAATTCTCATACTGGGACATTTGAAAAAGTTTTTCTTTTACTAGGTACAGTGATCTTGCACATATTCTCATTCAAGCCTGGGAAGCAGTTACGGGCAAACTAGTAACTGACAAAATTTGTGAGGACTTCTGAAGAAAAAAATGGAGAAGAATGCAAATATCTTACAAGAATATGTATACCCCTCTTTACTTACTCATTTGTGTGGAGACAAGACCCAAAAGGTGATGGATAGGAGCAGAAACCTCCCCTTCTGCTTGATAAGTCCAGACAGAGAGCTATCTTTTAGGGATGGCTAATTTTGTTTTTATTTCTGATAGATGAAGACTTAAGCTCCTTGAAAGTGAAATTAAAATTTCCTGGAGTGACTGAAGGCAAAATCATTAATTAAAGACAGCTAACAAAGAAAATATACAGCCTACCCTGTAAAGGCCCCAAATGAGATCTTAGCTACTATACTACTATTTTAAGATACTATGGTATTTAAAGTTACTTCTGTGTTGCACTAATTTAATAAAATGTGTTATGTGCATTACATAATTATTAAAGATTCTTGCTTTCAGTTTTGATATCTTTCATGATAGTGATCTATACTATGTAATTTGTGCAAAAATTCCTCCTGGCAGCAAGCAAAACGTTTCACGGTGAAATTTTAAGGTATATATAAATATATTAAAATTTGCATCTGAAAATACAAAGTTTTTAAGTAACAGCATATATAAGAATTGTTTTTTTTCTGTATTCTTTACTATGTGAGCAGGCATTATTTTATAATGCCTGCTTTTTATAAATTATATAAATCCTAGGGTGCCTCCCCAACCCCAAATCATAACAAAAATCTTAAGTTTCACAATTCCAGATTTAGTTATTTATTCAGTTAAGTTTAATAATACATAGTTACTAATCATTACTGTTGAGACTGATTTGTATCAAAAAAGTGCAAAATGAGGACACAGTTCCAATATGCACCAGTTGCCATTAGTACAGCACAATCATGTTATCTGCAGATAGGGACAGTTTTATTTCTTCCTTTCCAATCTATGTGCACTGTGTTGAATAGGAGTGGTGAGACCAGACATCCTTTCCTTGTTCCAGATTTTAATTTATTTTTTAAAGATTTTATTTATTTATTCATGAGGGAGAGAGAGAGAGAGAGAGAGAGAGAGAGAGAGAGAGAGGGGCAGAGAAGAAGCAGGCTCCATGCAGGGAGCCTGATGTGGGACTCGATCCCAGGACTCCAGGATCACGCCCTGGGCTGAAGGCAGGTACTAAACTGCTGAGCCACCCGGGAATCCCACCTTGTTCCAGATTTTAGAAGGAAATCATTCAGTTCACTCAGTCTTTTAAGATTAAGTGTAATGCTTGCTGCAGATTTTTGTAGATGCTCATTATCAGGTTGAAGGTACTCCTCTCTATCTCTCTATTCTTGTTTTTCTAAAAGTTCTTATCAGGAATGAGTGTTGAGTTTTGTTAAATTATTTTTCTGCATCAGATAATATGATCATGTTTTTTTTATTAGTTTGTTAATATAGTGGGCTAAATTGGCTACTTTTTGAATAGCGTACCAGCCTTGAAAATAAACTCCACTGTATCATGGTATAAGTATTTTTATGTATCACTGAATTCTACTTGCTAATATTTTATAAAATTGTTTTGTGTAGAGTTCATAAGGGATATTCGATAAGGGATAATCTTAATCGTATTCCATCCTCTTCTATTTTGGGGAAGAAGTTGTATAGAATTGGTGCTAATGCTTTTTTTAATGTTTGGTAGAATTCTCTAGTGAAATCACCTGGACATGAAGATTTCTTTTTTGAAAGGATTTTAATTTTGAATTCAGTTTCCTTAGTAGTTATAGAACTACTCAAATTAGCAATTTCACTTTGGATAAGTTGTGACATTTTCTGTTTTTTGAAGAATTGGTACGCTTCATTTAAATTGACAAATTAAAATATATAGAATTATTTTTTTATTATTCTTTTGATGTTTGGAGGGTTTGTAGTAGTTGTGATGGTTTCATTATTGATAATAATTTGTGTTGTCTTTTTCATTATCAGTCTTGTTAGAAGTTTGGCAGTTTTATTGCACTTTCCATAGAACACTGATTTTCTCAATTGCTTTTCTGTTTCAATTTCATTGATATTTGCCTTTGTCTTTATTGTTTTGTTCGTTCAGCTTGCTCCAGGTTCATTTTGATATGTTTCTAGATTCTTCAGGAGGGAACTTATTGATTTGATATTTCTCCCCTTTTTTTAAAATACTATTTACTCAAAAGAATGAGAGTGTGGGAGCAGGAGCAGAGGGAGAGGGATAAGCAGACTCTGTGCTGAGTGTAGAGCCTGACGCAGGGCTCCATCTCAGGACCCTGAGATCATGACCTGAGCTGAAACCAAGAGTTGGGACACTAAAGTGACTGTGCCACCCAGGCACCCTGATTTCTTCCCTTTTCTAACATAAGCATTTAATGCCTTCAGATTTCCTCTTAGCACTTGGTTTGGCTTCATCTCATAAATTTTTTGTAAGTTATGTTTTCATTTTTATTTAGTTCAATGTATTTTTTTAAGTTTTTATTTAAATTCCAGTTAGTTAACAAACAGTATGATATTAGGTTCAGGTGTACAATACAATGATTCAACACTACCCTACAATTAGTCATCACAACAATTGCACTCCTTAATCCCCATCACCTATTTAACCTATCCCCCCACCAATGTCACCTCTAGTTCAACGTATTTTTGATATTTATTGAGCCTTGTTATTTGATCTTTGGACTATGTAGTAGCATATTGTGTAGTTTCCAAATGTTAGTAGTTTTCCTTTATTTTTCTGTTGTTTTTATTTTGCTTCTATGGTGGGCAGAGAACACACTTTGTAAGATGAGAGTTTTTTTAAATTTGCTGAAGTTTGTTTTATGGTCCAAGATATGGTCATTCTTGGTATATGTCCCATGGGAACTTAAAAGTATAGGTCTTCTGATACTTTGTGTACATTATTCTATAAATGATGAGTACACACCATTGATTGGTGGTGCTCTACAAAGTCAGCAGATTTGAATCTCTTGAAGAATCTAACCCTACATTCAGTTAGTGCTTAGTAAGGGTTTGTTGAATTCCACAGACCTGCTGTGCTAGTATCCTTATTCCTGTCATCTGTTATCTCCTACAATTTCCAAGGGAAAGGCAAATAGCTGAAAATAGCACCCTACCATGGGGTTTTATTAGGCAGGCTATAGTGATAATGCTGCATGACAACCCAAAAGCATAGTTTGCCATACCAATCATTTATCTCATTGTCAGAGGTCTATAGCGTGACTATATTTTAACTGATCATGTCTATTCTTGCATGAGTTCTATTGAGTTATGCTGAATTCCAGGTTTTGGGTTAGATTCAAGTCTGTTCCTTATATATTAATTCTGAGATCCATGCTGAAGGAGCAATAGCTATCTAGAGTATATTCTTTAAGTGGCAAACAGTGGAAGCTCCAGGAGAGTTGGCAGAAATGTGGAATACTTCCCAAAGGTTCAGCTAGTAATAGGCACAGTGTCACTTCCATCCATCTTTCATTGTCCAGAGGAAGTCATAGCAATGACTAAAGCAAATGTCTTAAAGGGATATACTTCCCCTACTCCAGTAGGAAGCACCCCAAAATCATAGGGCAAAAATCACATATGAGTAATCCTATTATGGTGTGGGAGTGAAAAATTGGAGGCAATGATCCAATATAACTCTGACTTACTTTCTGAATCTGTAACACTTATCTACACAGGGGTCAGGAAAATGAAAACCTTTTGTATGAAAAGATGGGGAATCTTTATTTGATTTATAAATTATAAGAGATGTTCCCCCTTGACATACAATTAAGTCTTATACCATGTGTTTTGGAGAACTTCAAGAAATGGCTTTAGTAAACTAATGAGAAAGTACTTTAGAATATACTTCATACTACCTCAGACACGATGTATTTCTAAATCTAGTCTTTATTCTCTTATTCTTTTGGTTTGGAACCACAAGTACATATTTGGTTTGAAATCATAGAAGGATTTCTTTGGGGAGTCCTTTGTAAGCTTGTACAGCTAAGCTAGATATAGTGACTTGAAACAGAGTTCATCTGTATCAGTTTGATTGTGTGTGTGTGTGTGTGTGTGTGTTTGTGTGTGTGATAAAACATTTGCACTTCCATATATTTTTGGAAAACTTCAAATTTTTTATGAATTAGAAATTTACAGACTATTTGGTATCTCTCAGTTGGTCATCACAGAATCCTGTAGGATAATACATGTCCAGGATTTTTCAGGTCACAATTTGAATTTTATTTGAAGAGACACAATTGTCATTAAAAATACAACAAAGAAAACTGCAGGGACAGAATTCTTGATTTAAATACAGAACAGGTATGTAGCATCTATTTCATGTACTTGCAGAGTGACAGAGAACTTTTCTTACCAGTGAAGAATAAGGGGAATGGTTTCTCAGAGTCTGTTTGGGATACTAATTGGTTGCAGTTGAGGTAGGAATTTTAATGAAATGGACATTTGTTCTCCAAGAATTGATCTGAGACCACCATGAAGTTAACAGACTATTGAACACATAACAAGCCAGTGATGATTTGCAATCAGTCCTTGCCAGATTGGTTTCATTTAAAACCTTTACCCCAGAAGACAGGGGCCACCTCATTATCAGTTTTCTTAGGTCAAGATAAAGAAAAATTAAGATTCATATTTAAAAAGTATTTGCGTTTGTAGCCATTCATGTGAATGACATTTGAAACACAATTATGAGAACAAAATAAAAGCAGCTGAATTAGAATTCAATTTAGCCTTTCCAATATATGTCAAATAAAAAGGAACAAATTTCACTGGGAAATGAAGGAAACATTTTAGAACATGTTTATTGCTATTTGAATTTTATCAGTTGCAAGAAAGGGACATAATTGAAATATCGGTATTAAATAAACTTTAAGGTTACTATTTTTCTTCTAATTGTCCCTTCCATAATGGTTTCTGATTCTTTATAATATCACAGTAAACAAAATGTAAGGAGGTCAGCACTGGATATGAGTGTCTGTGGTTGCTGCAGTTAATATATTCTTATCTAGTGATGTCTGTGTCATGGCTCTCCCCTCTCATCTTCCTTCACTGTTCATTTGCCTCCTCTCCTTTTTTCCTCCATGATTATCTACTTTTACAGCTTTAACTATGACCTTCTACTTTCTTCAGTGCCCTCTATTCCAAGAAAAAAATCCCATATGTCCAGCCACTTACTAGAATGGTTCACTGGAACATCTCCATGTAGCCCCAATACCTCCTCCTTTTTCTTTCTCATCCTCTGTCTACGGTCCCTTTCCTTCATATTAAACAACAAAAATTAACTCATCATCTCTTGATTTGCCATTAGTTAATTCTGCCACTGATGGCAGAAGTCTCCATTATCTTTGATTCTTGCCTGTCCTTTAACTCTAAATCTCATTGGTATCAGACCAAACTGAGAAAGAGAAATTAACATCTGTGACTGTTTTCCAGAGTGTTAACATTTTATTATTAATTTTCTTAACAGTCCTAATTCTTACCTGATTCAAAGTTGCACAGATCCCACCTGCTGATTCAGATACTTACTGCCTAATACCTAAGCCAAAAAAGGTATGCTTATGACATATGGTACTTGGTAGACATTTCATTTGACCTTGATGTTCTCTCCTGATGTTCCTAGACATGACTTCAAAGTTCAGTAGTGCCTCAGAAAGTCAAAATCAGTACAGTATCATTGGCACAGTAGAAAATCTATCTGTGATCTTGGCTTATGTTATTGTATTACCATGTAGAACACTCTTCTGGTCTGAAGATAATTCCACTCTGCATATGTTATGCAAGCTTCCTCAGATAAATCTACCTAAAACACATTTCTCCTTGTGCCATTCTACTGTTCCACATGAATGTAATCATCTGTATATGCTGGAGTTCAGAAATGTTTGGAAAGTCCTGATTAATGAACTGGCACGATTATTCCTTCTTGAATTGTATCTCAGAATTCATTGTTGCTAATTTTGGAGGGTCTCTAGAGATCTGTTGGGAAGAATAGCTCTTTTCCTGAAAAGCAGAACCAAACCCTCCTGCTCCTGTTTGGGGTGGAAATTTTCTCTGCTCTGGTTCTTCAGACAAATGATCCCACCTGCTTACTTTTAACCACAAAATTTGCAAATCTTCCAGTTAGCTGAAGACATCCACATATTTTTTAGTGTGATAATGGACTGTTTCCTTGATCTAGTCTCTGTCATTTTGGTGGGATTTAACTGAGAATGAAAAATAAATGTTTTTAGTCCAGTATCTTACATATTTTAACATCTTTATTTTGAAACAGTTTTCAACTTAGAAACAAGTTCTGAAAATAGCATATAAGATCCCTGTGTACCTTTTACCCACCGTCCCCAAATTTTAATTACTTACATAATCATAGTACAGTTATCAATATCAGAAAATTGACATTTATCTAATACCATTAATGAATCTACAAATTAGTCCTATCTGGTAAAGTTTAATGTTCAGCTATTAGTATATTGACCATATTTATTCAAAGTCTTATTTCTACTTCATTTAAAACAAAGCGATACAGCACTTAGATGCAGTGATTGATCTTAATATTGATAAGTAAAATAATAAAAGACACTAATATATTTTTTCATTCTAGTTCCATTTTCAAAAAAATTTTACATGTTATGTTTCACTCATATAATTAGTATTTATCTTAGTTCACTATTTGTATTACAGAGAACAAACTCTACCCTTATGTGATCAAACATCTAAGGGGCTTTGTTTTTGGCAACATAATGAGTCAGAACCCTCAGGAGAATCATACAGAAATCAGTGCACAGGACCAAAGTATAATGTGTCGCATTCAGAGTTGGACCCAGAGCCTTGAAATTTGTTAGGATGTAAGCGTCTCTGTCTGTATGTCCATCTGTCTCCCTCTTTCTTTTTTAATGCAATTTTTATTTTATTTTATTTTATTTGTATATTTTTTATTGGAGTTCGATTTGCCAACATATACTATAATACCTAGTTATTGTCCTGTTAAGTGCCCCCCTCAGTGCCCGTCACCTAGTCACCCCATTCCCCCACCCACCTCCCCTTCCACTACCGTTGATCGTTTCCCAGAGTTAGGAGTCTCTCATGTCTCTCATGCAAACTTGAAGTTTGCACTGGTACTTCTCACACTATACTTTTATAGTAGGTAAACAGAAACAGTAAATCCCCAGTAGTTAATGTGTCGCTGTATAAAAATAGACAATCCCTTTATACCTAGTCATGTGAACCTCTGTTTTCTGGAATTTTTTTTTAGATATAAATGTTATAATTGGACACATCCATGAAACAAAGTTCACTGTAAGGTCAACAGGATGTTATACTTCTTTTTGTGCACTAAAAGGTATATCTCAGTTCTGAAAAGCTTAATAGACTTTTATAAAGTGAATGCTCCAGTCTCTACTGTCTTAGGAACACTCTTGGGGAGAGAAGAGATCTCACTAGTGAGCAGAAAATCAATTGCTAACTTTCTGGAGCTGCATTAAGTTTTACTTACCAGTAGGACACCATTATCTCTTTTGGAACCCTGCTGGCTTAGCCATTAGCTCCCTTTTCACAAACAGGGTCAGACCTTTGTGGCTTCTGAGTTAGAAGTTTTATGCATTATACATAAATGCCTTTGTTTTTAAAACTGGAACTGCATCTATAAATGTGTTGATTTATCATAGAGATAGCTGTTATCAAAGAAAGCCTGCCAAGAAGTAGGCTATAATTGACCTTGACCTGATCCGTTTTATGGCTGCATTTACATTATAGTCTCTATAAAATTATTGCAGTAGTTACAAGTATTTGATATAGCTATTTAAGTTTATTTAAGTGAGTCATTTTACTCTCTATCCTAGTTCAGACATATGGACCCTGAAAAACAAGTGGCCCAGAGCTTAGATTTCTATGTTAAATGGGACAATAATCCTTTGATTTAAAAAGAAAAAAAATCTTTTACTGTGATATAATTCCTGTAACGAAGTTTGTTTTTCCAGTATCATTTATTAATTCCAAAATCAATTTTGAAACTACTTAAATATCTTTTAATAATCCCAGTACACTAAGAAAATTGTTTCAACAAAGAAGGTTGAACTAGAGATAACTACCACTTACATACTACTTTTAGTTTGGGATAATAGTTGAAAGGAGTAAAATTGTCTGGAATTTAAAATATAGTCTCAGATGGTTCTCAAGATCTATTTCCTGATATGACTTTTTAATTAGAAAACTCACTTTGAAATTTTGATCCCTCAAAACAAAGGCATAACTTGAGAACCAAACAAACAGAAAGCAATGAGGTTTAAATGTTGAAGAATCCTGAACTGTTGAAAGCTTCCTGAAATGTGGCTTCATTTTATGTGTGTACTTAATTTTATTACACCTGTGATTAAAAACACAACAAGCAAACTACAAAAACTTTTGACAGGAATTTTAATAGTTTGTTTTTAATGAGTCATGTTACATATTCTGACTCCTAAATTAGGTTATATCAGACAGTACTTAGATTATTCTGCTTAAAAACTAAAACAAACATTTTAAGAGGTAAAGAGTACTGGGGGTACCTGGGTGGTTCAGTCGGTTAAGCGTTTGCCTTCAGCTCAGGTCATGGTCTTGGGATCCTAGGATAGAGCCCCCTGTAGGGCTCCCTGCTTGGCAGAGAGTCTGCTTCTCCCCCTCCCTCTGCCCCCCACCTCCACACTTGTGCTGTCTCTCTCTCTCAAATAAATAAATAAAATCTTTTTAAAAAGAGGCAAAGTGTACTAATAAGTGATGTATTATTAATCATCTAAAACTAAGGAACAATTTTAGTTCTGATAATTCCCAAGACTTGATTAAACCATATAAAGTCCGGTGACCAAGGAACAGCATATCAATTAATCTCAGGTAGCTGTTTTCTTTCTGTAAGACAGTACTTAGAATGCTTCTTTAGAGTTAACAATGTACCTGACAGTCCACAGCAATGAACATATTAATCATCATTTAGCAACATACAAGTGATTATACATGGAGTATGCTCTGGGAAAAATGGGTTATACTTTCATAGTATTGCCATTTTCACAAAGTTAATACCAAGTATCATTTGAAATGATCTCAGAGCAAACCAGTGATACAATGGGGCCAACTTGTACCAACTCACAAGAGCTTGACAAATGCTACAAATCACACCCTTCCCCACCACAGAACTGTTGTTAAACATTCATCAGCACACCACTGGATTTTAAACTATATGTAATTTTAAAACAGATTCTGCATGATCTAAATTGGAATGAATAGTCACCTTTTAATTGTTCGTATTGCAGACTCTCAGTATTACTAAGTATAAAAATCAACTAAGCATTAAAATAAATTTTTTTAATCTTGAAAACCACAATCCACCTGTACTTACACACGTTTGTTATGCTATCAAACTGTACTGCCTAGTTAGAGTCCCCATTTATGTATATGTGGTTTGATTATCTAGTGCATGTGGAAATCTTCTTACTCCTCCAAAGAGAGATGCTTTATCTTGCCTATAAAAACAAAATTTCCAGTTAGTTAGTTTTCATTGTGACGCTGCCTTTCTCAGTTTCATATTGAGACAGTTATGTGAACCTCATATTTTTAAAAAAAGTGTTTACTTGCCTTCCAAAACAAAGCAAAATAGTTTACTTCCTCAAAGCAAAATAATTTATTTCCTCAGTGTTTATCCATAAAGTTTACAGTTTCTGTATGTATTATAATTGTCCAAGAGGCAGTTTTCACAATATATTTGTAATTATCCAGAATGATTTGGTATCTGAAGCATTGATACTAATGAGCAAACAATGGTTGTAAGTCACAGAGCTTTGCTTTAGCATTACTTGTTTCACTTTACTGTAGAATTCACTGAATGGCAGGTGTATCATCTCATGGAGTTTCTTATGGCAATTATTAGCAAGAGCTCTTATGACATTATTTCACTTAAAATATTCAAACTTAGATTAATTTAAATAAAATAAGCTCTTCCTTTGAGTTCCAATAGCAGAATTCTTTTATAAGAGATATCTCTCTGCAATACAATTGTTGACTTACTCATATGTCAATTCCTAGATGGTAGAAAACATAGTATGTATTATATGTCACTATAGGAGATTGGGTCTCAGGTATACAGAAGTCACCCATTACCCATCTGAAGGATAAATGAGTGGATTCTAAGGGCAAAGGTTGTTGCTATAAATAATAAATCCATTCATTAATAAAAGGGAATGCCCAGCATATACTTGAATAGTCAAGGAAGACTCCATTTCATTGGTAGGACTTCCATGAACATTGACTTTATGTATAGAAAGGACAGCAAAGTGACCTGGGCAGGGGAAAAATACATGAACAAGGTTGCTGAGGTGTGTAACTAACTAATGCATTTGAAGTTCAGTAATAGGCCAATTCGTTTGGAGCCAATATTTGTAAAAGTTAATTCTGGAGATTGAGTGGAGAGTTGGAACAACACCAGGTCATGGGGGAGGTTGAAAGTTTATCCTCTTAGTTGTGGGGAACCACTGAGATTTTGCCTATACATTTAATTCAGAAAGATTCCTTTGAAATAGATTGTGACAGGATGAAATTACAGTTGGAGAAAAGTGAGAAAGCCCGAACTATTAGACTGCTAATGCTATGAAATTCAACATTATTTAAATATGTCCTCATTCTCCCTATCCAAATGTATAAATAATTTTAAGGCAAAATTATTCTCAAAAACTAAATTGTTTTAGACTTTATTTTTTTGGACAAAAAAGTAATACTTCTAAATTCTTATAGAGATTACATATAGCAAAGACTCAGCTTTATAACCAGCCAATACAAATTTACTGATTGAAACAGTCAAAAATGTGAAGAATCAAAATCATTTTAAACATATATATGCACAAACACACATACACTCTAATATTTACTAAGACCCTTTCACAAATTAAAGTACGGAGGCAGATTTATGAAAGTAAATGCAAAAGAAAAGGAAGGAGGGCGGGGGGTGGGAGTGAATGGGTGACGGGCACTGGGGGTTATTCTGTATGTTAGTAAATTGAACACCAATAAAAATAAAAAATAAAAAATAAAAAATAGAAAAAGGAAAATATGCAGTGATTGTTGAGATATACAAAAAATAATTTTTTTCGAGCATTTCATTTTTCAGAAGGAATTAGTAATACCTAACATTTGCCAAGCTATACTATATATGGAGTCTAGAACTTGTCATTTGCTGATATCTTAGTCAACTCAGGCTGCTAGAACAAAATACCATAGTATATGTATACCACATCTTCTTTATCCATTGACAGATACTCTGGTAGTTTCCATATCTTGACTGTTGTGAATAATATTGAACACAGTAGTAAAGATATATTTTTGATATCCTATTTTCTTTTTTTTTTCCTATTTTCATTTCCTTTGGATATATACTCAGAAGTTGGATTAGTGGATAATATGATAGTTTTATTCTTAATTTTTTTGAAGAACTTCCATGCTGTTTTTCATAGTAGGTGAATCAGTTTACATTTTCACCAACAATGCACAATGGTTCTCTTTTTTCCCCACATTCTCACCAACACTTGTTATATCTTGCCTTCCTGATGACAACCCTTCTTTTTTTTAAAGATTTAATTTATTTATGAGAGAGAGAGAGTGAGAGAGAGAGAGGCACATACACAGGCAGAGGGAGAAGCAGGCTCCATTTCACGCAGGGAGCCCGACGTGGGACTCGATCCCGGGTCTCCAGGGGGGGGATCCACACCCTGGGCTGAAGGCATCGCTAAACCACTAAGCCACCAGGGCTGCCCGACAGCCCTTCTAACAAGATGATGTGGTATATATATGTACAATGGAATAATATTCAGCCATGTGAAAGAAGAAAATCCTGCCATCTGTGACTACATGGATGGAACTTGAGGACATTATGCTTAGTAGGATAAACCAAAGAAAGATAAATATTATATAATATCACTTATATGTGGAATCCAAGAAAGCCAAAATTGTAGAAACACACTATAATGGTGATTACTAGGGGATAAGGAGTGGGGAAATTGGGGAAATGTTAAAGGGTCTAAGCTTACAACTATAAGGTCAGCAAGTCCTGGAGACCTAATGCATAGCATAGTGATTCTAGTCAATGATACTGTATTATAATGCTAAGAGACAAGATCTTAAATATTCTCACCACAAAAAAAAAGAAATAACTATGCAACATGATTGAAGTGTTAGCTAAAGCTACAGTGGTAATCACATTGAAATACATAAATGTATCAGATTAATACATTGTATACCTTAAACACACAATGATATATGTAAATTATATCTCAATAAAAATAATAAAAATATAAATTTAAAAAATTCAACTGACTGGGTGGCCTAACCAATAGACATTTATTTCTCACAGTTTTGAGAGGCTGGCAAGTCCAAGGCCAAGGTGCTCTCAGTGCTAATTAATGGATAAGATCTGCTAACTTGCTTACAGATGGGCCCCCTTCTCACTGTGTCTTCACATGACAGAGAGGGAGAGCTCTGATGTCTCTTCCTTTTCTCATAATCCCATCACAAGGGCCCAGTCCTTATGACTTCCTCTAAACTTAATTATGTCCCAAAAGCCCCACCTCCAAACACCATCATATTGGGAGTTAGGGCTGCCACATATGAATTAGGGGGCAAACATTCAGTCCCTAACAACAGGCATTATCTTACTTAATATTTACAACAATCCAGTGGGAGACACTATTCTCATTTTGTAGATAAGGAAACCGAAACAAAGATGAATAAATCACTTGTCTAAGATTACTGTCTATGTGGTTGGGGGGTTGGGAAACTGCAAGGATTTGAACCTAGATTACTGTGAAGGATCCTTTTAACCTATTCTCTGGGTCAAAGTGAAGAGCATTGGCAGTTTAATGATACTGGGATAGCAATAATGTGTAAGTAGGAGTATGACTGTATCTGAGTGACAGTAGGAGAGAGAATAGGTATAATAGTAACATATAATTTTCACTACAAAATAGGAGTGTGTTGTTATAGAGATTTTAATTTTAATCTGAGTCTTTCAAGCATGCACACCAGGTAGTCGTTTTGCAAACTCCCACAGCTCTTCTAACAGTAAATCTAGATAGTGAAACACATCTCGCTAAATCTAAATTGGGTTCCATGGGTAGAGTGCTACCAGTAATGTATCCCTTTTCTCCCAGGAATCTCTCCTTAAGAATGAAGAAACATCTTGCAATATTGACCAATAAAGAAAGGGTGATTTAAATGAGTAACTTATGCAACACACAGACACACAGAGAATATAAGGAGGAATAAAATAATCTTATTTTATAAAACACTTTAGTTATGTACCAGTGCTCTTACTGTCGAAAGTAAGAACATATTTAATTGACTCAAGTTAAAAAAAAAAAAAAAGAGGAAAGAAATAACAAAAAAATGAAAGGAGAAAATAGTCAGGGGAAGAAAACTACATTAAGGGAATTCTCTTGACAGCTGGTATTCTTTTTAGCTTTTCTAATTCTCCTTTCTTGACAATATCAGCAACTTTACTCTCGTAAACTTAATGACTTGGGAAATGCAAACTGGTTAGAGAGTGTCAAGGTAGAAAGTAAAATTTCCCAAATTTTTGCTTTTTTAATGAGGGTGTGAGTTGACAAATCTAAGTCTATTTTAGCATAATGGGAGGATATGTTATCAATTAGGAACATTTAGCTAATGTTGGAGTAAAAATTTTCAAAAATTTACAATCTAAGAAATGCTGAAATGGCTGCAGTGTGCTGACAGGATAGAATAGGTTTTTAAAAAGATAGCAGGAGGGGAAACACACATATGCACACACATATATTTTCAACTGTCTAATAGAGTGGTGGTGGGAAAACTTTCTGCAAAAGGCCAGAAAGTAAATATTTTAGGCTTTGCAAGCCAGATGGTCTCTGTCACAACTACTCATCTCTGCTGTTGTAGCATGAAACCACCCACAGACAATAATACATCATCAAATGAGCATGGCTGTGTTCCAATAAAACTTTATTTACAAGAGTAAGGAAGAAGCTAGATTTTACCTACAGGCCATAATTTGTTGACTCTTGATCTGCTATAATAATATGTATTCGTATATTAGATATAGAGGATAGCTTCAACTAGCAGGTAGTAGAAATGAATGTGTGTATAAGTTTAAACCTCAAATAACTAAATGCATATCAAATCATTCAACCACTTATTTTTAAAATGAACATTTATATATATTATACTTTTTTCTGAAACAAGTATTTTATATTAATGTTTAATTCAAATGAAAGTCATTAAAATGAAGTGGCATCTTCATATTCAAAACTGCTTGAATATAGTTATGCTTGTCTGTGCCTTAAATAGAATCTGTGAACAATTATCATAAAATATCTCCTGAATGATGTCAAATCAACAGGGAAAATAGTTGCAAGATATTTATTTACCACTTCCTGTACATGATTAAGTTGCCAATATTTGTGTACAATAGCAAATTAGATAGCAGGGGGTGGTATTTATATTAAGGAGTCACAATGACATTGATAATTGGTTAGAAACCGTCAAGCTCTTGGGAAGCAAGTGCAAAAAGATAGGGGAAATTTTTTTCACATACAAGAAGGAAACTGGCTGCATCTCCCTGTGCCTGACAGGTTAAAAAAACTTATAGTAGGTTTTTCATAAACATCATAATTGTAATTTTGCAGTGATCTGGGATACCTAATGGTATTGTTCTATGAATTCATATCTAAGGAGTCATTTGTTCTTTAGGAATTTTAACTGATCCCCTCTGTTTCTTTCAACCTCTATCTATAACTGTATCATCGCTATCTGTATCTGAGCTTTTATGCAGCTGTCTATAGATATTGTTGCATCAATTCTGGAATGCACTGGCGTTAAAAAATTTTTTGTGAAAACATTGGCCCAAATTAACATCAATTTCCATTTATTTTTCATTGCTCAGATCAAAAGGGTATTTGGTGCTTAAATATAAAAGAAAATAAATTTAAAATTAAGGAGGAAAATAAACTTAATAAATGTGATATTTTCCATTAGTTCTATAATTTATTTTAATAAGATTAAAATACAGATTTTAATGCAGCTTTGTTCTCAGGGTTTTTATGCATACCAGCATGTGAGTTAATGTTTCTTAAAAGAATAGAAACGGGTGCTTGAGTGGCTCAGTCCATTGGGTGTTGGACTCTTCATTTCGACTAGGGTCATAATTTCAATCAGGGTCCTGGGATCGGTTGGTGTTGGGCTCCTTGCTCAGCATAGAGTCTGCTTGTACCTCTCCTTCCCACTCCACTCCTACCCTCTCATCCCTCCGCCTCTCATGCCTGCTCTCTCTCTCTCTCTCTCTAAAATAAATAAATAAAATCTTTAAAAAATAACAAGGGAAGCACTTGTCAGGAAAAAGTTATGCAGTTGGTCAAAGTCAAGAAGACAAAATAAGAAATATCAAGTAGTTAAATATAACTTGGGGGAGTTTTGAAACCAAGATAACAAATTGATTTCAAGTTTAAAATCCCTCATCTCTAAGATGGTAAAGTTATCATTGTAAATAAAGCAGCATTATATTTACTATCCTAAGTATTAAATTTTAGGCTTTATGTATAATTTACTTCACTTAAGTTGCCTGTCTTGAAAAAAAAAAGTTGCCTTTCTTATCCAATTATTTCTGCCTAAGTTTTAGATTAATTTTCCAGAGTTAATTCTCTTTTTTAAGAGCTATTTATGTTTTTTAAAATTTTTCTTTCTTTTTTTAAAAAATTTATTTATTCATGAGAGACACAGAGAAAGAGAGAGAGAAGCAGAGACACAGGCAGAGGGAGAAGCAGGCTTCATGCAGGGAGACCGACACAGGACTCGATCCTGGGCCTCCAGGATCATGCCCTGGCTGAAGGTGGCACCAAACCACTAAGCCACTGGGGCTGCCCTAATTTTTTTTTCTGTATGTTTTTTCCCCATGTTTTTTTATTTAAATTCCAGTAAATATACAGTGTAGTATTAGTTTTAGGTGTAGAATTTCCAGGACTGATTCTCCCTCAGGTCTTAGGCAGTTAAGTTGTTGATGGGGAAAATGTGCCCACTCCAGTGAGGTCAGCTGTTACACATGTGCAAAATATATTGCAACAAGATATTGGGAAAAATGTCTCTTTGGAATGGCAATCCCTTGAAGCTAATGCCAGGGAGTATGCCTATCTTTCATTTAATTATTTAGAGACAGTCAGGGATTGGGGTGGTGGGGGGGAGATTTTTGCAACTTACTAGTCAATTCCCAAAATTCTCCCAGCAATGTGAAACATTACAAACTTCATTTTCATGGACAGTCTAGCTTTCTTAGCATTTTCTTTGAAGATACTTCAAGGTAGGGATTGCCTTCTCTGGGTTGATGAGGACAGGAATTATTATTGTCTGTTTCATTCTCAGCTATTGTCATAACCTCCTACAACAGTACCAGGCCCAGAGTAGATGCTCAATGAATATTTTTCAATGGAAGAATTAACCTTTCTATTGTTGGTAAAAACTTAGGACAAAGCCATGGTAGGCACTAAACAAGTGCCTATTAAAGTAAGTGGAAGGAGCAATTTTTTTTTAATTTTTAATTTTTAATTTTTTTTATTGGTGTTCAATTTACCAACATACAGAATAACCCCCAGTGCCCGTCACCCAATCACTCCCACCCCCCGCCCTCCTCCCCTTCTACCACCCCTAGTTCGTTTCCCAGAGTTAGCAGTCTTTACGTTCTGTCTCCCTTTCTGATATTTCCCACACATTTCTTCTCCCTTCCCTTATATTCCCTTTCACTATTATTTATATTCCCCACATGAATGAGAACATATAATGTTTGTCCTTCTCTGACTGACTTACTTCACTCAGCATAATACTCTCCAGTTCCATCCACGTTGAAGCAAATGGTGGGTATTTGTCATTTCTAATAGCTGAGTAATATTCCATTGTCCAATCATGAAATGGGCAAAAGACATGAACAGAAATCTCACAGAGGAAGACATAGACATGGCCAACATGCATATGAGAAAATGCTCTGCATCACTTGCCATCAGGGAAATACAAATCAAAACCACAATGAGATACCACCTCACACCAGTGAGAATGGGGAAAATTAACAAGGCAGGAAACCACAAATGTTGGAGAGGATGCAGAGGAAAGGGAACCCTCTTACACTGTTGGTGGGAATGTGAACTGGTGCAGCCACTCTGGAAAACTGTGTGGAGGTTCCTCAAAGAGTTAAAAATAGACCTGCCCTACGACCCAGCAATTGCACTGTTGGGGATTTACCCCAAAGATACAGATGCAATGAAACGCTGGGACACCTACACCCCCATGTTTATAGCAGCAATGTCCACAATAGCCAAACTGTGGAAGGAGCCTCGGAAGGAGCAATTTTAAATCAAGAGCTACTGTGTCACTCCCTACAATGGGTCGGTGGAGTGTGTCCCTTTAAGAGTTTTTACAGCTTTGTTTCTTCCCCCACTTCTCATTCTTCATAATGAGAAGTTCAGTGTGATATAAATGCTTTAAGAATGGTTAACACTTATACTGTCTTTATCGCTATTACTTTATTTATTTAATATTTATTTATTTATTTATTTATTTATTTGAAAGAACGTGTGTATGAGGGGGGCAGGAGCAGAGTGAGGAGAAAGAGAATCCCAGACTCTCCACTGAGTACAGAGCCCAATGAGGGGTTCGATCCCAGGACCCCAAGATCATAACCTGAGCCGAAAATAAAGAGACAGAGGCTCAATGGACTGAAACACCCAGGCACCCCAGCTATGACTTTAAAGGGAGGATGTAAGATAACTTTCACTTCACATGCCTACCTTCAGAGATTACTCAGTGGTATCTGTAATTTTTTTAAAGCAACTCAAGCAATTCTGTTGTATAATTATGATTGAGGAGGTCTAGTGGTCTTCAAATTGTTTTCCTCAAAAAACTCCAAAGGAATTTGGAAAAACTATGTCATATCTCCTGCACTTGAATATAAAACATTTCATCTTATATTTAAACAGTTGCAAAGTATATATGTTCCTTTGTATGACACATGCTTTGAATACGTACTTTATGAAACTTTGAAGCTGGATATTTAACTCATTTGTTTTCTGGAGAAGTTACAAAAATAAGGTAATCTGAAATAAAGACAAAGCTTTTCCCAGAGTTTGTTCCTCAGATGAAATAAAGATCTGTCCCTTTTAATCTTTCTTTAAGAGGTACTCTCAATGGACTCTCCCTAAGGACCAGTTCATTCCCTAATAATATTTTTGTTTGATGTCCCAGAGGATTTTACCCGCTGGATCAATATGGTTTAATAAGATTTGCCTTATTAAGGTGTGACTTTAAAAAAAACCCTACAGTTTTATCGAGGTATAACTAATATATAACATTTTATTGAGATATAATTGACATGTAATATTGTGCATGTTTAAGGTATACAATGTGATGATTTGATATATATTGTGAATGCTTACCTCGATAAGTTAATACACTCATCACCTCACATAATTGATTTTGTATGTGAGTAGTGACCACATTTAAGATTAATTCTCTCTTAGCAACTTTCGAGTATATAAATACTATATTGTTAACTATAGTCACCACGCTGTACATTAGATACCCAGGACTTATTCATCTTATAACTGGATGTTTGTGCCCTGTGATCAGTATTTTCCCACTTTCCCCGTACCCTAGACCCTGGCAACCACCTTTCTGTTTCTATTAGTTTAGCTTATTTTTTTTTTGAGATTCTACATAAAAGTCCTGTAATACAGTATTTGTCTTTCTCTGTTTGACTTATTTCACTTAGAATAATGCCTTCAGGGTCCATCCATTTTGCCACAAATAGTAGAATTTCCCTCTTTCTCGTGGGTGACATCCCATTGTACATATATACTGTATTTTCTTTATCCATTCATCCATGTATGGACACTGAGGTTGATTCCATGATTTGGCTATTATGAATAATGCTTCAGTGAACATAGCAGTGTATATGTCTTTTTGAGATTGTGATTTTATTTCATATATATTAAATAGATATCAATTTATATATGAATATAAATATATCTTTGTGTATATATATATATATATATGTATATCTCCATCCAGAAGTGGGATTACTCGGTCATATGATATTTCTATTTTTAACTTTTTGAAGAATCTCCATACTGGTTTACATAGTGGCTATATCAACTTACATTCCCAACAGTGTACAAAGGATTCCTTTTTTTCCACATCCTTACCAACACTTATCTATCTCTTTGATGATCCCATTCTAACAGATGTGCAGTGATAACTCATTGTGGTTTTGATTTGCATTTCCCTGATGATTAGTGATTTTCAGCATCTTTTCATATTCCTATTGGCAATTTTTATGTCTTCTTTGAAAAATGTGTATTCAGGTCCCCTGCCCATTTTTAATCAGGTTAGTTGGTTTTATGTTTTATCTTGCTATTATGTTGTATGAGTACCTTATATACTTTGAATATTAAACCCTTATATGTTATGTGGTTTCAAAATATTTTCTCTCATTCTGTAGATTGCCTCTTTGTTTTGTTGTTTCTTTTACTGTGAAGAAGCTTTTAAGTTTGATATAGTCCCACTAGTTTATTTTTGCTTGTGCTTTTGGTGTCATATCCAAAAAATTATTGCCAAGACAAATGTCAAGGAGCTTTTTCCCTATGATTTCAGGTCTTACATTTAAGTCTTTAATCCATTGCCAGTTAACTTTTGTGAGCAATCTGTAAGATAGGGGTTTGATTTCTTTCTTTTGCATGTAAACATCCAGTTCTCTCATCACAATTTATTGAAAAAGTGATTTTTCCCCCATTGAGTATTCTTGACACTCTTGTCAAATATTAGTTGACTGTATATGCATGAGTTTATTGCTGGAACTTTTCTTTTTAATTCAGAGAAGGATGATTAGGAAGGAGGGGAGGATGATCACAGGCACATGATCAGATCAATTTTAGATATATCTGAGAGCTGAAAATCTTAAAAATGAATTCCCTTCAATATATCCATGTCTTTTTGCTCCCTGAAAAATCTTGATGTTTCTGTAGTTCTACCCCAGTTGGAAGGTGGCTGAATTCAACTTGGAGCTGGTAATATGGGGTACAGACTAGGGGATAGGTTTGAGAATTGGCCAGTCCCTGGCTGATCCTCAAAATTGGTCAACAAATAGACTTGTTGGTCTTAGATGAGGTGAGTATTTTTGAATAAGGGACATGTGTGCATCACGTACCAAAGCAACGTAGGAGACTTTTAAAGCTAAACAGATAAGTAGCAATCATATATATGAATACCTTCATACCAGCAAAAGGGCCAGAATGGGGGAGAAGCCAGAAAAGTAGCCATGAATCAATTGGAAAAAATTCTGAAGAATAGGAGAAGATGAGAGAATCAAGTAGCAAAATTGTTCAGTAACAACAAAACCACTGGGGTATGAATGATTATGATAAACGTGACCAGAAAATCAAGATGCCATCATGAAGTAGGTGACAATATGTAAGGCTCCCCTCTCTCTCACTCAAAAATATTTCATGTTTCGCCTTGAAAGCAAGAGTAACTTGTCATGCATCGTAGACACCTGTAAGGCAAAAAAGAAGACAATTGGTACTTGCATCTTTTTGGTGTGGAAGTGGAAGCCAGGAAAGGGAGATTCTGACATCTGAAGTACAAATGAATGCACAGAAAAGTTACTTCTGTTAAGTGAAAAACTATAGAATCCAAATATAGATGACATTTGCCAGCAATATTGACCACAAATAATGAATTTTCTTTACAGATTTCTTGTCTCTGAAAACTACTTTAATAAAATTCTTTACAGACTTTTCCTTTTCAGTTAATTTTCTTGATTCTTGTTTTAACCCAAACAGAATCCAAACGGTTATGTCTTCAATGACTAAAAGCATCTCTTAAGCCTGAAATACTACTTGAAGCTTTGAAAGAGAACAATTTCTTCAGACTCAAATTATAATATACACTTCAATGACTTTTTCAAAAGGAAAAGAAACAGAGTATTAATTTATAATTATATGAAAGTGTTGAAGCAAAGGAACTTTTTACCTTTAAAGGCTTTACTTTTGAGCATCAAAATAAATGTAAAAGTACTGCGGTCTTTAGGGGAGCATATTTTGAACTGCTCCTATCCCAGAAATTTGGATAAAGGTTAATGCAAATAAAATATAAAAAAATACTAATTTAATTAAGTAGTTATCCAAAGTATTATCACAGATGTGTGAGTTCACACTTGAGGCCTTACATTTTCATATTGTATGGCATTTGTCTTTTTAATTAAGAAAAAAACACTTTTCAGTGCATTGCCTGTGGGATTCTTTAATTTTTGATTTAAAAGTATTTTCATTTCTCCCTTTAATTTAATTAAAAATGTGAAAATTATGAGAGGAAAAAAAGCTAAAGAAAATCCTTAGTCATCGCTCTTTCCTTCTCAAATTATTCACATCACTGATGAATGCCTGTCTAGAACAAAAGACTAATGCTACTCACTGAGTGATAACAAGCCTTTGCAAAATTATAGATCAGACATGAAATGAAATGTATTTATCCACTTTAAAGGCAGTGGAACATTAAAAATTGGAGTTAACTTACTTTGAGGAAATTAATAGAAAACAAACAACTGAGGTATTTCTTTCATTTTTGACAATTTTTTTTAAATTGTGAAAATAAAATGTTTTATGTAGAGGCCCACATCTACCCTTCAAAGGAGAAGAAAATGTTTTCTTGTAACCCTGGAGTTTAAATACCTTGCAACATCTTTTATTCTAACTTGAATTTCATTAAGATGTCTTGCTGTACTTTTTTGAAGTGGTTCAACATCTTGTTTTAAGTTCTAGCTTTAAGCAATGAAAGAATAAATGGTATGGAAATTAGAATCATTTCCCAAGTCAGGGCAAATTTACTGGGGGTAAGTACATAGGGAAATGGAGGTGCTAGTGGTCATGGGTACCTGCTAGTCAACTTACATGTATTCCTCTCACTTGGGTGGCCTATAACTGGATATGGACTAAGACTCTGGTTAAAGGAAAGTTGTTTACTTGGAAGTATTCCTCCATGAATTTGCCAAAGTCACAGGGTAGAAAAATAGATAAATTGATCATTTATTTTGAAATGCATTGAACCACTATTAAGTGCTACAAACTATGCTAGATACAGAAGATACAGTAGGAACAATAACCAATAACATACAGTCATGACCGGCAGAGATTGGAAAGAGGGTTATCTCTTATGCAAGTCGCCAGTGTTTCCAAAGCTTTAATACCAAGCATTTTTATTGACCTTTAATTGACCTCTTCCAATTAACAAAAGGAATGGGAAAACATTTATGTAATGCATATTTTTTATCCTTATTTACATAGGGTAAAATATTTTTCTAATAACACTTGAAATTGCAGTAGAAAACTGTTTTATGGAGGAATCTTGAGCCCAAACCATTCCATTAAAATAAAATTTTATTATGCAATTTATGCCAGCTTTTATCTGCCTCTGTTCTAAAAAGTTCAGTCATACACCATAAATATTTTATTGCAATAAGTTAGGTAACACATTTGAATAATTAATTCAACATCCTGAAGTATGGATCACTGCCAAATTGATGTAAGAATGTGTACAAAAGGAGTTGTACTCCTTGGGTACTCAGATTATACACACACACACACACACACACACACACAGAGTATTCAAATAGATCTTTGGACCACATCAAATAACACTGAAGTGAATAATAGGTGGTGATTATGTGATGGTGAAATTATAAAAACCCATACTTTAAATATTTTATTAGGATAATTAGTTGTAAAAATTTGTCTTTCCCTAATCATCATGATCTAGATTAGAGGTCAGAAAACTTTTTATGTAAAGGGCTAGATAGTAAATGTTTTTGGCTTTGTAGGCCATGTGGTCTCTGTCACAACTACTCAACTTCAACCCAGTGTAGTGCGAAATCATTTACAGATAATAAGTAAATGAATGAGAGTGGCTGTGTTCTAATAAGACACAGTAGGACAGATTTGGCCCATAGAGCATATAATTTGTCCACTCCTGATGTAGGCAACATAAAAGTTCAGAAGAAGAAGATGTGTTCTTAACATAAGGAAATGAAAAAGATTTTCATTGAGAGGTAGCATTTGTGGCATGCTTGAAAGCTGGGAGAATTTTGGTGAGCTGAGACTGTGATTTCTGGTAGAAGGAATGTGCAGATCTTAAGCAGAATTGTTTTTGAACACCAAGCATACTTTTATGGCATAAATGGAGATTCTGTGTAGAGCAATAACTTTAGATGAGATATGAGTACAGGTTTGCTCATTTTCAAGAGTTTTCAGTGCCAGGATGAATAAGGTATTTGAACCTAATTTGATAAGGAATGGTAGACCATTAAGTACTTCATATCACTGATGGATTTTATAGAAACCACATCTGAAGATAGTCAATCTAAGAATGGCATATGAAATACATGAGAGCAGTGAAGGACAGTGAACAAAGAAATAGGTTAGAAGATTATTATAAATATCCCAGAAGGGAGATAATGAGGGCCCCACTTAGTGGGGCAAGACAATGTGGAAGTAAGGAGTTGTTAAAGTGAATTGCATCACATATTAATGACTAACAATTGGGAACCTAAATAGCTCTCAAGCTTTTGTCCCACCCTATGGAGCAGTCCCTTTAATTGGATCTGCCTTGTTCCTGCCTCTAGCAAACTCTTCAGTAAAATATCTGTCTTTTATGAATCCTGTCTTCTTGCTAAATCCCCAAATCCCTGCCTATATTCCTGAGGCCTAGTGCTATAGGCTTTGCTCTCCTGTAATAGTTGCCTCTATGTATTTTCAAGGAGTAGAGTCAGCTCCCCTGACATTAATTCACAGCTTCTCACTTGGAGCCTATTGCATCTTGGACCTTGTATCTCTTGGCCTCAAATCTCACTAGAAGTAGTATTGTAATGATCCTTCATATTGATTCATAACAGTCTGTCTGTGGTTGGGCACATTCCCCTTTCAGCCATTATGTCCCACAACATCAAATACCATGTTCCATCTGCTTATTCTGGCCTTCTGTAAGCAACTACCCTTACCACGGACCTGAATCCTGAGATATGCCATTCATTAGCTTGTTTTTAAAACTGTGGAGTAAGAATTACAGATAATTAGGTATTCACGCACAGAGAGATATATATAATATATATATACACATATGTATATATAAATATGCATATATACACATATAAATATATATACACACACACTAATACAAGTGTAATTTATCTGTAAAAGACTATACATAATTAGAAATTATATTCAGCATAGTTTGCAGCTTATCCTGCTTAGTCACCAACCCATCAAAACAGTTGCCAGACATATATAACTGCTTTCCTACCAGCTAGAAATATCATCCCTTCTTGTGATAAATAAATATCTACAAAAGTACTAGAGATAAGAGCTTAAACTATGAAAAATCTTGAAGAAAAAATAGAAGATGATCTGTGTGATCTTAGGGGAGGCCAAAATTTCTTGAATATGACAGCAGAAGCATGAAAAATGTAATAAAATATTAATAAATTAAATCTAATCAAAATTGAACATTGTTGTTCAAAAGATATCATTAAAAGGGATGCCTGGTGGCTCAGTTGGTTAAGCATCCAACTCTTGGTTTTGACTCAAGTCATGATCTCAGGGACATGGGATGGAGCTCCTAGTCAGGCTCCGCACTCAGCACAGAGTCTGCTTGAGATTCTCTCTCTCCCTCTGCCACTGCCCCTCCCCCTGCTCGTGCACCCCCTAAAATAAATAAATAAATAAATGAATAAATGAATACATAAATATTTTTAAAAGATATCATTATGACAATGAAAAACTAAGCCACAGACTTGGAAAAAGTATGTAAGTATTATATATCAAATAAAGGACTTTTATCCAGCACACAAAAAGTATATACAGCTCAATAATAATAAGAAAATCCCATTTAAAAAATAGGCAAAATGTTAGAATAGACAATTCACCAAAGAAGATATACAAATGACCAATAAACACATGAAAAACTTTTCAACATCATTAGTCACTAGGGAAATGCACATCGTACCTGCTACAATGGCTAAAATCCAAAAGGATGACAATTCTAAATATTGGCAAAGAGGTAGAGAAACTGAAACCCTTACACATTACCAGTGCCAATGCAAATTGGTATAGCCACCATGGAAAATACCTTTATAGTTTTTAAAAAAATAAAACATATAAAACCCAGCAACTCACACCTAGATACCTACTCAAGAGAAATAAAAACATATCTATACAAACACTTGTACTAAAATATTCAGGATAAAACCATTTAGAGCAACCTCAAACTGGAAATTCTCCAAATGTCCATCAACAAGTGAATGGATAAGAACAACTGCTGTCCTGAGGGATAGAGCAGCAAGAACACAACAGCAGAGCACACATAACACATGCCAAAGACACTCCCTGAAGCGCCAGGCCCTGGGCACTACATGACCTCTTCTTCATACGGCTGTTACTTTCAGGAGCAGGAGATATAGCTGGCTTTTCTATCACAGAGAAGAGAATAGAGACTTGGACAAAATGCCGAGATGGAGGAATGTATCTCAAATGAAAGAACATGTTAAGGCCATGGCCAGAGATCTAAGTGAAACTGATGTTAAGTAACATATCTTATGGAGAATTTAAAGCAGTACTCACTGGACTTTAGAAATGAATGGAAGACATCAGTGAGACCCTTACCACCCAGAGAAAAGAGTTAAAAAAGAATCAGAGATAAAGAATATAATAAACTAGATTATTAACACACTTGATGCAATGAACAGCAGATGGATAAAATATGGTGTGTATCTTATTACATATATATATGATGATATATATGATGAATATATATGATGATATGCATATGATGATATATATATAATGAATTGCTGCTCCATTAAAAAAGAATATACTGCTAATACAATAAAATAGATGAATCTCCAAGGCATTATGCTGAGTGAAAGAATCTATTTACAAGGACTATCTATTGTATAAGTTCATTTTGATGACATTTCCAGGAAAGTAAAAACTAGAGAGACAGAGACTAGATCAGTGGGTGCCCTGGGCCAGGGCTAGGAGGCAAAGATTGGCTACACATGGGCAAGAAGTAGGTTTTAGGGTGATGGAAGGGTTCTAAGACTGGGCTGTAGTGATGGGTGATGGCTGCACAAATGTGTAAATTTACTAAAACTCATTGACACATAAAATGGGTGAATTTCATTGCATATAATTTATACCTCAGAAAAGCTTTTTCAAAAACTATAGAATATTGTCATATGAGGATATGTTTAATTTAGAAGGTGACTTTTTTAAAAAAATAAACTATTGATAAAATTTTATCACAAGGGTTTTTTGGAACATCTAAGATAGAAAATAGGCACATAAAAGAATTAGTACATATAAGTAAAGCATCTTTTTTTGCAGGCATGCATATTGCAAAATGGTATGGTTCTGTTTATGACCAACAAAATGGAACTTTTTATAGTGAAACTATATTCCTAGTCAGTTTTAAAGGAAAAAACAGCTCTGTGAAATAAAATATTGCTTAGGGAGTTCTTTCATACTGCTTGTCACCAGCATTCTCACTAGCTTATAAGTTATAATTGCTCTGTGATAAAGGCATGTGCTTTTCCTCCTCTCTTATAAAAATTTTAATGAGAACCTGACGTGAACTCTCACTGAACCGATTTTCATTCCAAAATCTTATGATTTTAATCTTACAATCCTCCCGGGACCCGGCACTGTGGTCTGTGACAGCATGAGTACTTCATAATTATTCCTCCTGTTTGTAGAGCACACCAGGAGCATCCATCACTCCTTCTCTCCCCTGCTACCTCCAGGGAGCCACAGCCTCTAGCAAGGTCAGTTACTGCCATTCGACTTGACACTTCTGAGCCAGCTGAAGCATGCACTGATGGTGGAGACCAGCCATGATGGGCATTGACTGCCTTTCTTTGGTTTCTCTTTTTTCTAGTTAGTCTGGCCTCCAAACTCTTCTTTAACGATGTGATAGATGGACTTGAATCATCTCACAGGAGGTTCCCCAGAACAGAGAAAATGAATAGTTTCTCTACAGCCATGTGTGTATGTGTCTGTTGGTATTTGGACAACATTTAATTGAACAGCTCCCGGATAAATTAAAGGTCTTCCCCTTGAGTATAAAGAGAAGGTGGTTTTGGAGCTTGGAATTTAATATTAAAGTTTGGCATCTCCGTCCACTGTAGATGACCTGCATGAAATGAAATATTCAACCATGTGAGTTATGGTAGTGTTTTGGAAATGGGCTTCATTTTGGTAATGTTAAGAACTTGAATTCCAGCTTTGGCCTGTGCTTAGAAAACTCTATATTTTAGAAGCAACTCAAATAAACATTCATTTTTTACATTATTTCTTGACAAATACATATATTCACAAAAAAACTACTAAAGGAATGGCACATGCTTTATGAAAAGAAACACATTATCATTATCAGATATCACATGATAATGATATCATTATCAGCAAAGAGGGAAAATCAAATATACAATATTGGATGACGATTCAGGAAAAAGAAGAGAAACTTTGATGTGAAATATTGGTAAAATCCAGAAAAAGAAATACCTTTGGAAAGTGATATGATATTTTAAATTTCTCATTTCTCAATTTGTACCCTACTTATTTAAGTACTTGTGAAAATACTGACAGAAGCAAACCCAATTAGGGACAACCAAGTCCAGTATCTGTAGGTTTCAAATAGGCCAAAGTTTGGGAGATTTGTTTGTTTTGTTTTGGCTTTTTGTTCGTGGGCTTCCTTGGGGCTTTAAAAATGGATGTACCTGAGAATAACTTAATTACCCATTCTGGATGAAATTTTGACTGAATTTAATGAAAGACTTTATTTAAATATTAGAGTTAATTATAAACATGGCTCCAAAAGTGTTTAACACATCTACCATCAAGATGTGGAGTTTTTTTTTTTAAGATGTGGAGTTTGAGCAGGCTTGTGGTTGCTCCATTCAACAGAATAAGGCTGAAGTGGTGCTGTATAACTTCAAAGGCTAGATTAGAAAAGCCCATTTCATTTCTGTCCAGTTCTCATGAGTTGCTTACCCTGGGAGAAATCAGTCACTATGCATAAAACTACCCTGAGAACACCATGTCAGGGAGGCCACATGTAAGCATTCAGCTGACAGCACCAGCCAACAGCCAGCATCAACTGCCAGCCCTATGAGTGGGTCATCTTTGCTATCCAGGCCAGTCTAGCCTTCAAATAACTGCAGCCCTACCTGATGTTTGACTACAATCCCATGAGAAGTACCAAGTGAGTACTACCCAGCCAGTTCCTTCCCACTTCCTTGTTCAACGAAATTTGGCTAATTTCTTTAATATATTTTTAATAGGGACACTGCTATCACTCTGCAATGTTCATATTAGTTATATATTTGTTTCAAATATTCAATTCTTCATGCCTCTGTTCAAATAATGATTGAATTTCTATTATGAATACTTATTCAATATATATACCTTGATATTTAAAAATGTCAAAGCGACAGTCTTTGCCCTAGATAAACTTATTGTTAGTGGAGTAGATGCAGGGTCATCAAGTTAAAATTGTGGAGTACATTGTTCACGTGATACTCTATGTAAATGGTCCCCCCATGAGTTGCACAGTGTGGTATCACTGAGAAGATAAGACATAAGTAATTTTTTAACAGTAAGCATTATTTTACTGGTAGCATCTCAAGGATTGCTACATAAGAGTGGCAAGAAATACTGCTAAGTTTTATACATTCTCAACCTTCATTATGCTGCTTTGTTGTTGACAAAAGTGAAAAAATCTAGTTAGAATGTAAAAGTAACCAGAAATTTATTTTTTAATTTTGAAAATCAAAATTTTATATTACACTGTATGCAATAATTTCTAAAGGTACATGATGTTCTTCTAACTCTTTTAGACACTTCAGTATATCTCATGAGAACATGCCAAGTTGATGAACTATAAAGTAATGGTTCCAGCCTTGGCTATACATTGAAATCACCTGGGCAGTTTTAACAACCAGTTTTTGGCTGGGTCCCATCTCTAGGGAGTATGATTTAATGGGTGTGGGTTACAGCTTGGGCATTGGGATTCTAATCATTGCCATTGTATTCTTATGATCAGCCACAACTGAGAACCACTGATAAAAGTTTCTTCTTTTAATTCCATAGCTCTTATTCTCTACCACTAACTAGAATCATCATCTGTGGAGCTTCTGAAACTATTGATAACTTGATTTCATTTCCATGATTCTGGTTATTTGCTCTAGTGTGGGAACTGCTTTTTGGTACATTTGAAAATGCTCCCTGGGTGAATATGATTTAACATAATGCTCCTCTCTATACATATGTTTCTCAGCCACAGTTACCACAATGTTACTATAGGACACAGATTAGATTGCCAGATTCAGCAAAGAAAAATGTCTGGATATTATGCCTGGATAAATGTAGATTTCAGGTGAATGAGAAATACTTCTTTAGTAGAAGTATGTCTAATGCAGTATTTGTGAATACTTCATTAAATTTTTTTTTCATCTAGAATTCAAATTTATTGGGCATCTGTATTTTATCTGGCATCCCTAGACATGGTAGATTTTAGGCAAGAGACAGAACCGGATCCAAACAATGCATTGGATCAAGCATCACCATATTGAGTTCCATTCACTTTCAAGATACTCTCATTATCCCCTAACTACGGAGACTAATCATTCTGTCCCATAATGCTAGTTTGAGTGGGGTTCATCTGTAGCCTATTAATTACTGAGTAAAAGCAGTGAACAGATATAGGAGAGAGGAAGGAACTAAAGCCTCCTCCCTCCCCCATGAGTGTTCAGTCTGTTGGCGACAGAAAATGACTAAGGTGAGATGATGAAACTGACTTAAAAGCAAATGAACAAACCAAACCTTGTGGGTTTCCGTTGCTATTACTTAGACAGTTTTTCAAACATTTTCATGTAACTATACAAGTGGGAAGAGATTAGTGCTGGAGTTCAGGTCACTGGAAGAACTTCATAGCTTTCGCAGCCAGCGCTAAAGTTAGACATTCCCTTTTCCCATTTGTAATGACAGCAGTTCCCTCAGAGTCACACAGTGCTTGCTGGCAAATATAATCTCAAGTTTGGCAAGGGCTTACATTTTCCAAGCTCACTTTCTCATTTGTTCTTTTCAACCATGCTGTGAGGTATGCAGGGAAGTCATTGTGACATCCATTCTATAAATAAGGAGGCTACGATTCAGATTGCCTTGTCCCAGGGCAGTATTACTCCAAATGTGGTCCTCAGACCAGCAGCCTCAGCAGTACCTGAGAACTTGTTAGAGATGGAAATTCTCACCTCTCACTCCAGACTTACGGACTCAAACTCTGGGGTGGGCTGAGCAATTTGTGTTTAGCAAGCTCTCCAGGGTCTCCTGGGTGGTTCAGTTGGTTAAGTGTCCGCTGTTGGCCCAGGTCATGATCTCAGGGTCCTGGGATGGAGCCCCAAGTCAGGTTTTCTGCTCAGTGGGGAGTCTGCTTCTTCCTCTCCTTGTGCTCCTCCCCGCCGCTCATACACGTGCTCTCAAGTAAATAAATAAAATCTTTAAAAAAAAAAAAAAAACGAGCCCTCCAGGTGACTCCTACACATTCTAACTTGAGAACTCCTGCCCTAGAATATGTGCTTGATAAGTGGGCTAGTAAGAAAAAGAGAAGGGACACCTGAGTGGCTCAGTTGGTTAAGCCTCTGCCTTTGGCTCAGGTCATGATCCCAGAGTCCTAAGACCAGCCCTCATCAGGCTCCTGGCTCAGTGGGGAGTCTGCTTCTACCTCTCCCTCTCCCTTTGCACCCCGCCCCGACACACGCTTTCTCTCTCTCTCTCTCTCTCTCTCTCGTTCACCTTCTCATATAAATAAAATCTTTAAAGAAATAAAAAGAAAAGAATTTCAATCCAGGTCTTCTAAGGACACTTGTAGTAGGATTTGCATTACTTTACATGGTTTCCAGATACAAAACTAACTTTAAAATTAAAAAAAGAAATATATGAATTTAAGGAGAGCTGGATCCAAAGCTAAAAGTTTAAAAGCACATATTTTTATTTGAATGTTTATTTAGGTAGTTATTTCCAAATGCATTAATTTATAGAAAGATCCTACTTAGCTTTTCACATACAATGATTCAAATTCAAATTTCATCTGAATAAAAGATCCTTCCAGAACTGATCTCTACCTGTGCTTCCTGCCCTGTCTAGGATCCTAACTTAAACATTGCTGTTATAATGCTTACTTGTTAAGTTTCTGGTTTCTCCTTTCCTACTGGGTTGTAAACTCTGTGAGGTCGGGGATGCTATCATACTCCCTGGGCACATCATAAGCGTGCAATAGATATTTCAAAATGAACTAATAAAGATAGAAAACCTCTGGCACAGTCAGGTATACTCATGATTATTATTGTTGTTAACACCATTATTATATCTGGGTAGAGAACTTACAGGCAATCTTCTTTTGATTGTTTCTAAATTATGAAACTTTTATTAAAAATGTGTGTTATTTTTGTGGTCAGATAAAAGTCTTTTATAAAGGAAAACTGCTGTACTTGATTAAAAAAAAAATGCCTAACTCTAAGAAATTTTTTGGAGTAGACAATTTTGACAATAACATTTTATCATTCCTGATAATGAGATTACTTATCAGCTGTCTCAAAGATTTGCATTTTCATAAGGATAACTCTAAGAAGAAATGTCCCAAGGAACCATATATTACCTGGAAAGTACCTTTGAGTTTAGCTAGTTTTAATCCTCTCATTGTTCATGCAAAGACGCTAAATTGGCAAGAGATGAAATCTGTATGCATACAATAAAATACTTGGATAGCTTGGACTAGAACTCTAATGTCTATCTTCTCAGTCTTTCATATGCAAAAAATAATTCTGAGATCAGTGTCCTAGAAGAGTATTTGAAATCTCATCATAGGGACTGTCAACTGGTCAGTTCTGCAGTCTTTATTTTGATTTATCCATTAATGTTTAATGTTATTAGTTTTTATAAATTTCAGCTTTTTGTACTGAGTAACTATTGAAAACATGGAATTTTGTGTTTATGACAGAAGTATTTTCTTTTAGAAAGTGTTGATTTGTTTTTCCTTCGGAGCAGGAAGAGCGAATGACATGTGAACTGAAGGAAAAATCCAAGCTAATCTCTTAACTGAGTATATTAATATTTCTATTAATGTTGTTTGGGCAAGATATTTCTATAATTCTCAAATATTAATTCGCCTTTCTTTATTCTACCAACAAAAGTATAACACCGATTACAGTATGTTTTAGGGGAACAATCCTTGTAGGCATAAGAGCCATAGTTCTTTCACTTCTTTACTCTGCTATCTTGGCTCATCACACTGACCTTTAATTCATTTTATCTTGTCTGGTCTGCTTTGCAGATAGTATGAAATCACTATATGGTGTCTATTGAGCTAAAGTCAATTATTCACAGGGTGACTTTTAAAATCAAGATTAATAATAGGCTATTTCATAGCCAGAATCCTTGATTAAGATGGGCACATTTGTGGTTCCTCTCATGTCCAGAAATAATTTAACCAAGTTCCAATATCTCAGACAACTTTTTTTCTCATGTAATTTGCCTAACACGAACTGCTTAGTTTAAATGGACTTTCCTAAGCTTCCATCAGGGTTTCCCAGAAATGTTTGCACAAAACCACCTTTTTTGGCTACCGGGTACCTCTAGATAGCAGCATCTTTGTAAGCCATGTAGTGTTGGCACCTCCCCAAAAAAGGTGGGGAAGGAAGTGAAAAAAGAAGAGAAGGTCTGTCTGAAAAGATAATAGCATCTGTCATCAACACAGTTCACATCTCAGCCATGCCCTTGTGGTGGGAGAAAAAGTCTCCTCTTTTCTCTCTAGTCTTATGCCAGATTTCCTCTTCCTGTCTGCCTGATTCCACTAATGTCCTTGGTGGGAGGATCTTGGTTTATTAGTGGACCTAAAGCACTTCATATTCATATTCTGCTCAACAGTGTAATGGTACACCTTAGCTGTTTAGCAAAATGGCAAATCTGTTTGTTTAATAAGCCATATAACGTGCTGCATCATCACTTTGGTTTTGCTGGATAAACTAAGAGGACCAGTTGGCCCTGACGAGGTTAAGTTTGACAGTCAGTACAGCACCCAGATTAAGGAAATCCAGGACAACCACACACATGTATATTGTAGCTGGGGGCCGAATACATTTTGTACAATATTTCATTCGCTGTTACAAGAAAAAAGATGAAGCTTTGTACGGCTACCATAGAAATCAATTTTTAAGTTTTATTTCATTGCTGCCTTTCCATTCCCCAGGTGATCCTTTCCTAGCATCCCCACCCTAAACACAATTGCCTCTGAAGTACCAATATATCTCGGAGTGGATGACAGTTTCCAACTCCACTTGGAAAACACAGTGCTAATCCTGATGTCACATAATTGAAGTAGCAGGAATTATTAGGGGGCCAACTATCATGTGCTCTACTCTCCCGGGGTTTTAGCAGAATCCCTTCCCGCTATCCTTGCCTGATTGGAGAGGGTTAGTTCTTTGGCTATCAATCAGAAGATGTCTGCCCCCTCCCAGTTCCCTCAGCAATGAGACTTTCTTTTAATCTAATGAAACCATGAGGTGGCTTCATTCTATAACAGTAATATAGCTAATGATATGAAGACCAAGAATGAAGAATATAAAACTAATTTTCACTGCAAGAAAAGCAGGAGCAATTTTTGTTCAGTTTATGAGAATTAACACCTATTTTGCCTTTCAAAGGGCACGACCATCAGAGTTGTACTAAAGTGTCTAGAATATACTGCTCTGATGAATTGCCATCTTCCCAGTGACAGATTTCTCTGGCAATCCTTCTTTTGGAGAAGACGCACCTGTATAGCCTCCTCCCCTTTGACTAGTTTAGTCCTGTGAAGAACACCTTGTGTTACTGTGGCCAATTCCTTCACCAGCATCTTGCTAAAGAAAGGCCTTACCCTCTTAAGTCTCCATGATCTTTTATTGGTCTGATTCCATGTGCTGCTTTGAGTTCTACATTCATGACCTAGTAAAAAGCTTTTTATTCCTGGCTTGCCAGAGCCCCCTGTTGGTGGTAAATCATAACCTGATGGAAAAAAAAAAGAAAAATGGGAAGAACGATTCTGGCTCATGTAACCTGTCCTTCTCAATAGTTCTTAAACCATAATAAGTGATATTTCCATACTATATACCTTTCCAACCACCACCTGATAGGTCTCATCTCCGTCACAACCAAATATTATCTTTCTTACAGATTTTTTAGAGTCAAGATATAATTCACATACTTTAAAACCTACCGTTGTAAAGTGTACTATTCAGGCATTTTTATCATATTCACAAAGTTTTGCAAAATCACCCTATCTGATTTCAGAACATTTGATCATCACCAAACGAAATCTTATACCCATTAGCAGTCATTTCCTATTCTCCCTCCCACCCAGTCGCTTAGCAATTCATCTTTCTTTTCCTATGAATTTGCCTATTCTGTGCATTTCATATAGGTGGAATCATGTAATATGTGGCTCTTTGTGTTGGGCTTCTTCCACCCATCATGAAGTTTTCATAACTCATACATGCTGTAGCATGTGTGACTGCATCATTCCATTTTATACCTGAATAATATTCTGTTGTATGGTTAGACACTTCATTTATGCATTTATCGGTTGATGGAAATTGACAATGTTTCCATTTTGGGGGCTATTTTGAATAATGCTACATAGCCAACAGTCTTAATTTCCTTATTTCCTAGCCATTCCTCAACCCACTTCAGTTTGATTCTCCCCAGTCGTTCACCTAAAAAGGCTCTATCTGGTGTCACCAGTGATGTCTGTGCCAGCAAATCAAAACCATTATTCAGTACAGCTTGCCCCATCTCATAAGCACAGTGACATCATAGATCATGTCCCCTCTTTCCTTAACATTTATGACACCACACTCTCATGGTTTTCCCTCTTTCCCCATGGCTGTTTTCTTTTGCAGCTCACCTTTTGTCCTTGGCCATTAAATGTGGGGGTTACTCAAGACTTAGTCCTTGGTCACCTCTCATTCAAAAGTCTCTTCCTAGGCAGCGTGATCCTCACCTATGCTTTCGGTAATTATCTATGAACTTTTCACTACAAACTTACATTTCTGAGTTAGATTCCTGGGTTATACATCTATATTTTTGCTGGCATACTTGACTATTTTAAAGGTTCCTTTACTAAAGGCCAGACTCATTATCTTCCCTGCATACAGAGTCATTTTTGTTTTTTATTTTTTTATGTAAATGACTTTCATTATTCACCTAGCCTGGCAAGGCACAAAATAACTTTCCTGAAGGATTATAATAGAGTAGTCAGCAGCTCTGGAGACTGGCTGCCTGGGTTTACCTTCAATGTCTACACATATAACCAGTATGAGCACAGAGAAGTTACAATCTTCATATGCCTGTAACTTCATCAGTAAGATGAGTACTCCCCAGACTTGTTGAATGACTGACTATATGAGTTTAAATACACTAAAGTTTTTAGAATTATGTTTGACACAAAATTGAACTATAAATGTTCACTATTTTTCCTTTGCCCCATATCCCATTTCTAATACTTTTCTCCCTGAGTAGTTCTCAAATTCCTCAAATCTCTTTCATTTCTATCATTCTGTACAAACTCCTATCATGACTTGCTTACACTCCTTGGAATCCTCCAAACTGCTTACCATACTTTGGCAGAAATCATACTTTCAAAACACAGATCTGACTCATATGAAAAACTCTCTAAGAGATGGGCAGGCACGTGCACGCATGCACACCCCCCCCCACACACACACATCCCTTCCCACTGTTTCCGGTATAGAGGCTGAAATCTACTGGCTGGACTGATATATTAATTTCCTAGGGCGGCTGTAACAAAAATCCCATACACTGGGTGGCTTAAAAAGCTGTGGCTTATTTGCTCACAGTTCTGGAGACCAGCAGTCTAAAATGAAGATGTTGGTAGCATTTTTTTTTTCTGAGGGATGCAAGGGAAGGGTCTGTTATAGGCCTCTCTCCTTGGCTTGAAGAGGGCCAGTGTCTTGCTGTATCTCTGCCCATCATTTTCCATCTGTGTCTCTGTGTCCAAATTTTCCCCATGTGATATGGGTGCCAGTCTGTTGGATTAGGGGCCCAGCCTACTCTAGTGTGACTTCATTTTAACTAGTCTGGTGAGTAATGTTCTTATTTCCAAATAAGGTCATATCTAGAGGTGTCAGGGGTTAGGGCTTCAACACATGAGTGAATGGATGCACAGTTCAACCTAAAATATCTGGGAAGTCTACTGCCGACCCTCTCCAGCCACATATATACTCCATGCTTTCTCAGCCTCTCTCCTTGTCATCCATACACTGGCCTCCTTTAAATGGGCTGCAATATTTTCAGTTTTCTAGAATGCTGTCTGCAAGATATTTCCTTGATCTCAAACTCTCTTCATTTAATTTTCCCCACCCCCAAGTCATTTTGCCAGGCTTATATTTCTGTTCATCATTCAGATTTCAAGTCAAGACCATTTTCTCAGTGAAGAATTCTCTTATCCCCTAGGCTAGGTCAGTTGGATTATGAATCTATCAAAGCATGTGACCCCTAAAGCATTTCTCTTTGTTTATAATTATCCATTCATTGCCTGTCTTTTTCTTCCAGTAATGCCTGTTTCACTCTGAAAGGTTTATCTTAGCCTTTGTACTGCAGATCCTTTTAAGCAAATAATAGGAATTGAATCAATATTTCTTAAATCCAAGCATTACTAAAGTATTATTTTGACAAATCAAGATCCTAGCTATTCATTATACACAGCAACTTTTTCCCCGTTTTTTTTTTTTTTTTTTTTTTTTTTTTTTTTTTTTTTTTAGCAGCTCCTTCCTCTGACAATATTGCACTCACCTTGATATCTTCTCACTTGACCGCATCCTTTGCTGGAGGGAAGATATGAGAAAGGATGAATTTTTCATCAGATGATCTGTTCTCAACACAGAGAAGTTGACCACAAGGTTCTTCTTTGTTAGATATTCATAATGTGGGCTGATGATTATGTCAAAGGTGATTTCCAAGAGTACTAAGCCCACCTTTTTAATCCTCTGAAATCTTGAGCATATGGTTCATGGCTAGTATGTACATATATGTGTGTACATTTTGACTTTCTCAGAGACATATACAATCCATTCTTCTAAATTGCAATTGAACAGGAAATTGCTAACTTTAGCCAGAGTACAACAGTTGGAATTCCTGCTCCTACATTTTTCCACTACTCCAGCCATGCAACTTGAATAAATTGCCTAATGAACTAATAATAGCATTTAACATATAGAGTTATTATAAAGATGAAATGAGCTCATACTTGTGTCTGTCCTCTGGTAAGCACTAGATGAGTGTTACCTAGTATCAGTAGAAAGAGGAGGGGTAGAGAAGGATTTGTAGGAGTAGGAGCAGTGGTATATCACCAGCTAGAATGATGTGCTTTATGTTCTGCAGACTTCGTGAGAAGGAGGTTTCTTTTGTCACCTTTGCATCCTCAAGACTTGGCACAGGATAGATGCTCAGGAAAGAATTGCTTCTATTGTTTTATGTGCAGTTGTTTCTGCTTATTCTCCCAATTGCTTTTCATACTGCGCTGTGGGTCTGGAAACATTACACTTTAAATTTAATTTGGGTCTTGATTTGTCATCAAGATAAATTCTTTGAACACATGCCTACTTGAGACAAACAAGTATGCCAGATATTCATTAGTACTCCAATACAGTTGATATATAGTTTATAGCTTGAGGTGCTCCTGCTTTTTAGCATCTATTTGTGAATTAGCATATAAAGATAGGAGTAATTGTTTTAATGAAGATTTCATCTCTGCTCCACTCTACTCTCACTTCTTCCTGAATGCAATTAGGTCTGCCATAGCCTTTTCCCTGTGAGCCTGTAGATAAGGCATGGAAAAATGATTTCTTTTACTATAATCCTTCTGCTTAAATATGATAGGAAAGCACCAATGAATTTAATATCATTAATGTTCTCTCTGAACTGAAACTCTCTAAATCATAAAATATCACATAATGTATTTTTTATTAAAATGTTGACATTACTTAAAAATGTGTATTTTAGAGCAAGTTTTATATGAGTTCCTACCACATATGGATATATTCTTCATTTGGTCTTTCAATTAACATGATGATAAAGACAAAATGTTTATTTCTGCTATGGAGGTGTTATGTCCCTACCACTAGCTATATGTTTCCTGTAATAATGTATCACACATTTGAAGTGTTATTTTACATAAATAGCTTCTTTTGAGTTTTTCCCTCAGCATACATCTGATGATGGACGCCTACATATTATAGATTTTTCTTTTGGAAACTTAGCATGGCTATATTTTTGCTCCATTGGAATAAAAAAGAATTAAAGAATGGATTTAAAGAATGATTATTTTAGAGTTGCTATAACCAAATATCAAAGCTCCTTAGGACTCATAAGGGCATCCGTGTCTTGCATAATGTAGCAACCAAGGTAGAGTAAAACATAAAAGCAGATACAGAGGTCATTACCTGATCTGGATGGATTAGCTATCCACCTGACTGAAGGTCAGAGATCAAACAAGATTTCTCAAGGCACTCACAAGTTCTGTGATTCCACAATCATTAGGCTTTTGAACATAACAAGAGACAAGAAAACCATGAAATTGAAAATCACATAGAAGAAAATGTTAGCTCACAACAAAGCCAAAAATAATACGTGATCCAAAATTTCAATAGTTGTAGTGATTGCTAAGGACATTTTGTGAATGGCATCACTCCATTTTTAATGAGATAACCATATGCATTTTCTCTCTGTATTTGTATCACAGATGAATGCTTCTATTAACACACTTTCTTTGTTATGTTATTGTTTTGTATTTAAATGAGTTTGCTGTTGGTAATTCTTGTTTATGTGCTCTCTGTAGGACCTAGCAGAGTATCTTGTACCATATGTGTCAATACTCAGTTAGATTAATGAACTAATAAATTAGAAGTATGATACCAGATCAATAGCAAACAAGCCCAGAAAGACTATTTTATTCAAAGCATTTGATGCCTTAACATTAACTGATTTCTACAGTCCATTGTAGAAATTTCTACAGTTACAAGAGGTAAAGGGCTGTATTAAACCACATCACTGGGTGGAGAAGGAAGGGACGAGGGGGCCACATCTCTCAACTTAACACTGTACCTGTCACATAGCAGGCATTCATACCTACTTGCTGAAGAAATCAACTCTTAAATATAATAATAGCTTTCATTTATATAGCACCTACTATGTGCCATATATTGTTCTAGGCGTTTTAACTATATTGACTCATTTACTTCTTACCTATGCTTTAACTAATACATGGTGTGCACTCCGTACGTGGTATAGCTCAGCTGCACTTTCACTGAATCTATGTTTCATTTGTAAAATGGAAAAAGTAAGACTGATCTCCTAGGATGTTTTGTGAAGGTTAAATGAAGCAATGCTTGAAGCATGCTTGGCCTAGTGTCTGGCACAGTGGAAAAGCTTAAGATATTTTTGCTATTATGATTCCTATTGCTACCATTACCATCTCTTCCAATAGTGGGCATAAATCAAGTTGTAAAATTGAGAGAGCCAGAATAGAGAAAGCTAATGCCGTTGTTTGTATAATTGGATGTGTGGTATATTTACATTTCTGTCCCTCATGTCTACACCTTCATAAACATACTCCACCCTGCAAGCATTCCTATGTCGGATGGCACTTAACTAGTACTTGGTCTATGTAGACACTGCTGATCTCAATATTTGAAATATTTGTTGATTTCAAATAGTAAAAACAGCAAAAATGATTATAACTAACACGTCAATAATTCCCTCTCTGCATAAGAGTACTTTTTGGGTGTGTCCACTCTTCATTCTCATTCTGCCTTTTCCTGAATTATTTTGCTTCATCCTACCTGTCATTTTATATATTTAAATTGTTAATTTGTTTGTTCTCTACTTCCTCATCCACCTTTTATAGACTATGAGTGAGATCTGAGGGCAGATTTTTTTACCCCGTCACTTAATGTATTCTGAGTGTCCGCCCTTACCACATAGTAGTATCTTTTAAATGAACGAAAGAATATTCAGCATCACAAATGTTGCAAAATGTTTGAGAGTAAATTTTCGCAACCTCCTCAGAGAATTAGTTGGCACTATCTATGACAATTTAAAATGCATATAACTGGGCAGCCCGGGTGGCTCAGCGGTTTAGCTCCCCCTTCAGACCAGGGTGTGATCCTGGGGACCTGGGATCGAGTCCCACATCGGGCTCCCTGCATGGAGCCTGCTTCTCCCTCTGCCTGTGTCTCTGCTGCACGCTCGTTCTCTCTCTCTCTCTCTCTCTCATTAATAAATAAAAATAAAATCTTTAAAAAAATAAAATGCATATAACCTTTGACTCCATTATTCCACTTCTAATTTCCTAAGAAAACAAAATACACAAAGACTGGAAGATGAGACACCAAGTTAGCCATCTCACCGTTGTTTTCAGGAGGTAAAATTGGTAGCAATCTAGATAAATAAAGAATAAATGGTCATTTATTCTGCAGAATATTATGCATCACTATTTAAAAGAAGAGCAGGTCTCTGTGCACTGTGATAAAAAGATCCCTATGATATATCTTTTGCTTCGAAAAGTCAGCTGCAGAAGTAACATGTATACGATAATTTTCCCCTATAGACTCCCACATTTGCTTCTCTCCCCTTTGAACAGTTCTGCTTTTACCACGTTATTTTCCTCATGTCTATTTTTAGGTGCTCAGAGTTTCCTGATCTTGTTCCTCCATTCCATCTCTCTACACTAAGAGTAGTCCCATTTCTCCTTGAGTTCTGAAAGTAGTTTTATTATTTGTTCTATAGGTTCTGTCTGACTCACCCCTTACCTCCCTCTTGTTTGCTATAAGCTAACCACTTTTCAGAAATCAATCTTTCTCTGGTCTCCCTGGATCACTAACAAATGTTCAGTGACCTCTTCCTGTCCAAATTCAGTTGCTTCATTTCTGTCCCATTTCTTTCTGGCCTTGAAACTCCATCTAGTACTATGGGTCCCACTATGTATTTTTTGGGGGTAATAAACTAGTCAGTTTACTGTGTGGTTACTTGAAGCATGTCTGTCTGCATGCAGGTATGCTTCTGTATAGAGATATAAATATATCACAAATAGAATCTGGTTAGGTAAAATCAGTTATAATCAAAGGAACATGTCAGTTGGGTCTGGTCTACTACTGTTCTTTTAATAGCCTTCTATGCCTGTTCTAATTAAATGGAGCAAAATTGTTTGAAAAGAATGATAATGTTCATCTCACTTATCACTTAATATAATATTTGTGTTGGCACTTTTGCTTTTGATGGCTATAATTTCAACATTAATAACACAAATATTTAAATTTTCAACCTTTTCAGAATTGCCTGTTATTTGTGGGGGAGGGAGGGATGGAGTGTTTGTAATAAAGGTAATCTATATTTTATTTATAATAGTAAACACAAAGAAATAAACTTAAAAATAAGTTACAATCTCATTTTGATGCGATACCTGTTAACAGTTTGATATATATTCTCCCCCTTCTCTTTCTTGTTTCCTCTAATAGAATCTACTATTTTACTACTTGATTTTTAATTTTTTCTATTTTTATTACTCGAGTTTTTAAAACAGTACATAATAGCTAATGTTATTAACATAATAGTTGGCTATTAAATATACTTTCATAGTATTTCATGACTGAATGAATACCATTCAAATACCATTTTCAGTATTTAAAAAATGTTCACTTGTCTCAGTGACTTTATTAGTTATATTTTCTTTGTTATAGAAGGAAATTTTTATAGCATCTGTCCTTAAAAAAATTATACATATTAACTCAGTCTATCTTATACATGATCCATTTTCAAATTTTGTTGATGTTGAATGATTAGATATTTGCTGATATATAACAAACTAAAACATTCAGGAATCAACTAATTTTTTTAACGTCTCTGCTTCATTTGGCTAAAGTAAATACATCTTTAGTGACTCAATAAAATGTTAGTCATTTGTCAATTAATAACCTTTGCAGCTTAGTATAGAAGATGTACTGACAAATGGGATGCATATGTCAAAGCTTTTTACACTAATTGCATCAGTATAATAAATTTAGTCATTGCACTTCCTTCGAAAATCATTCACATGGGCCAACAAACCTTCAGTCACCAAAAAAGCAGCAACATACAATATTCCAAGGTACTGGCAATTCATATATTACTTTTTTAAGGATTTTTAAAATTTATTTTAGGGAAAAAGAGAGCAAGTGACAGAGCACAAGCTGGGGGAGGGGCAGGAAGAGGGAGAGAGAGAGAATCTCAAGCAGACTTCGTGCTGAGCGGGGAGCCTGATGTGGGGCTTGACTTCACAACCCTGAGATCATGACCTGAGCTGAAACCAAGAGTCAGATGCTTAACTGATAGAGCCACAGAAGCTCTCAACAATCCATATATTCCTTGTAACAGAGAGGCCATTCCAATAATTTTGGCAAACACTGATATTTGAAACTCAAAGTGCTAAAGCATTCTAAGGTCAAAGAATGAGTAGCAGTTGATTGACTAGCTGAAACAAAGGTGCTAGTCTGGAGAATCTACACTAGGCCCTATAACCCTGCACGGCCTATTACCTGGCCTGTTACCAAGAGGAAGACCAAGAGATGTCTGGAGGCCTTTGGGGGAGATGTGATATTCATAAAGAGAGGCTCTTGCACCCTCACCTCATTCCTCATGTGGGAAAGGAAGCAGTGCTTTCCAGGTATAGCAGTTCACTGGCTTGGTAGCTCCTGCTTCTTGCTTCCTTTTTCCTATTTCCTGGAAGTCAATCACCATTTAAGAAGTACAAATTCCCATGTGAGAAACCCCACACACATAATGAGAGAGAGAGAGGCCAAGGAACACCAAGGCAGCAGAAGTATGTGAAGAGGCCACCTTGGAATGAATACTCACCCCTGGACCCAGCTGCTTTAGCTGACACCATAAATCAAATATTAATAACCTAGCTGAGCCCTTCCTGAATTCCTAACACACAAAATTGTGAGCAAAATGAAAAGATATTTCAAACCAAAAAAAAAAAAAAAAAAATGAAATGAGATGTTTTAAGGCAGTGATTCTTGGAGTGGTTTTTCACATGACAATAGATAATTGAATGAAGAATACTTGTGAGTTATTGTATCATGTCCTCTAATACTGTCAGAAAGATTGACTCAAGAAAGCAGTGGACTTCTGGGACACAGGGATTACCAAGAGAAGGAGGAAGGGGAAAAGCTGTTCATATGTATACATTTTGCCTGTTAAAGAACTTTAACCAAGAACTTGTTTAACATTCATTTTCTATATCTAAAACACTTTAATTTTGGGATGCCCAGGTGGCTCAGCAGTAGAGCATCTACCTTTGGCTCAGGTCGTGACCCCAGGGTCCTTGGGATCGAGTCTCACATCGGGCTCCCTGCAGGGATCCTACTTCTCCCTCTGCCTGCATCTCTGCCTTTCTCTATGTCTCTCATGAATAAATAAATAAAATCTTAAAAAAAATAAATAAAACATTTTAATTTTTCCCTATTATACAAGTAATACATAATCAATTTGGAAAAATCAGAAATAAATATAAACAAAAATTAGTTTTAAAGTTACCATCCACATTCCTTCCATTCATCATTAACCATCATTCACAGGGAATATAAATTTTTCTTTTCAATATAGGCAACTATGTCTGATTCCACTAATGCAATTAGCAGAGGCATCATCACATAATAATTAAAGAGCAAGGCTCTGGAGCTAAACTCTTCGAGTTCAAGCCACAGCTACCCTATTATCCCTTATTAGCTACATGACACTGGTCAAATTTCCTAACCTCTGTGCCTTATTGTATATGTGGATATGATACGCTGTCTACAAGTAATAGAATTGTTATGAAGATATTTACTTAGATCTCAGCTTTCTAAAGAACTTAGAATGTGCCTGGCACAGAGTATGCATGAAATCAGTGTTTATTAAATGTACTAATTACATTTAAAAAGAAGAATCAAATCATGTGATACATAACATTTTGAAACATACTTCCTTCACTTAAGAATATAGAATAAACATGACTCATCAACAAAAGCTGCATAGAAGCTCATCATATGGATATCATATGGTTTCCTATTTTCAGACAGGTTTTGCTCATGATGCATTTTAACTTTTATTATGGGAGTTTACAAACATGGGAAGATAGATCAAACAGTATAATGAACTTTCAGCCACAGTGATTATGAACACATGGCCACTCTTGGCAATGCATTTTAAATACTCATTTTAAACCATCAATTCTGATAAAACTAAAATAATGACTATGTCTTAAAGTGTAGGAGTCTCCATGTCTTAAGCAAATAATATAGATATCTGTGTTTATTTACATTATAAAGAAACAATATCCTCAGGATACTAGCCTTTATCTGATGCCAAACTTAAAATGGTCAGTTCCGGGCAGCCCCGGTGGCACAGCGGTTTAGTGCCACCTGCAGCCCAGGGCGTGATCCTGGAGACCCTGAATCAAGTCCCACGTCGGGCTCTCTGCATGGATCCTGCTTCTACCTCTGCCTGTGTCTCTGCCTCTCATTCTCTCTGTGTCTCTATGAATAAATAAATAAATAATCTTTAAAAAAATGGTCAGTTCCCCTTATTCAGCTTCAGTGAACATCCTTCATTGTATCTTGTTTCCTCTGATATATATCGAGGAAGAAAATGGAATAATTGAGGAGATGCCAGTGGGATAAAACACGATATTCCTAAATATAGTGACATTTTCAGAGCTATTTTAGCCAGTGTAATTGAAATCCTCTTGTTCTCACTGACATATTTTGGAATCTCATATGTTTAGAGTCTGAAATTTCATTTCAAAAATGATAGAGTGTCTTGAACTTAGTGGAGAGTTACTGAACTGAATTATCATGAGTAAAAGCTTAAGTGAACTTACAGAAGTAGGTATGCTCTTCCACATGAATTCATTTCACCATCTATCCTAGAAAGTATGGTATGCAGGTAGACAGTGTGAAAAATATGTCATTGATTTCCATGTGCTACCACATTAGGGCCAAAGCCATAAATTTTAAGTTGCTCTTATCCAGGCAGATATGTTTCTCTGGAGTTATAGTGGTATATTCATTACCACATAGAAAAAAAGTTAAAATCATAGGAGGAGGGAAATAAGCTCTCCTCATAATTCTATAAATGTGAAGCTATAACTAATAGAAATAAACTGTATTTGTTCTTATGACACAGAATGTAAGCATTTGCTATTGTTGTGGGTCTTAGCCGAGAGTATTATGTTAATTCATTTGTTTAAAATATTTGCTAAGCACCTACCTTGTAACACATACTGTTCTAGCTGAGGAGAAAAGAAACATATTTCTCTTCTCCTAGATCTTGTTTGATATGAAAAAAGACAAGCATAACGATAAACAAGTGAACAAACATATCAGTAAATTTGCTTTCTATTCTAAAAGCCTTTTTAAAATTAACCCTTGCAATTAATTCCCTGTGATTATTTTGGTCAGTGTCTGCTCTTGTTAACGGCCTCTAGAGCCCTCCAGCATGACACAGAATCTCCCTGATTCTCTTTCCTCATCTAAAAAAATACATAAAACAAAAAGTAATAACCTCTGTATTCTCCTTGGACCATTGGTGGGATGAACAAATGAATGTGAACGTAGGTATTTGAGAATTCTTAGGTGCTATAAAATATAGGGTTCCAATTTTATTATGTCTGGTATTGCATTTTCTTGAACATTTGAGGTTATCTAGGGGTTGGATGAAGCTCCTCTCTGACACATAATAATGAACCGGTAGCCAGAAGTTTTGCAGTATCATCAAAAATGTAGCTTTTCATTTGTCCAAAAGGTCAAGTGAAGAGGTGCTAAGGAGATACACTGGGGGCCACCTATGAAAAAGAAACATCCCTCGAAATTGTACAAAAAAGAAGTATCTATTATGACAGTCTGGGATCTCCAAAGCTGTACTCCTCAAAATTTAATGTGCATATGAATCCTTTGGGGATCTTGTTAAATTGCATATTCTGACTCAGTAATTCTGGAATGAGGGCTGAGGTTCTGCATTTCCAACAAGCTCCCAGGTTATGATGACTACTGATCTCTGAACCACACTTTAAGTAATAAGGGCTAGGACACATAATAATCAGGTCTGTTATTTTGCAGGTGCTGTGTGATTAATGAATCATACCTGCATTGATATTCAACAAATCTTCTCTGAACATTTTTCTACTCTTTTAACTCTTATTGCCTTTTCTGTGTAGCACACATATACATGCCTTTGCCTTTCTGCTTATATATAATAGAGCATGTTTTTATGTACATGTATACATCTTCATTTCTTTAAGCAACTGTTCAGAGTTTTAATGTCAGCATTTATATCATAAACAGCTATAAATCAGATATCAGGCAGTAATCTCTTTGAAATTAAGTCATAGAAACATTTTTCTAGATATATATCCTTTGGCAAGAGATACAAAAGCAAAATTACTGGGGCTGTACCAAAATAAAAAGCTCTGCGCAGTGAAGGAAACCATCAACAAAACAAAACAAAACAAAAATACTGAATGGGAGAAGATATTCACAACTGATGTATCCAAAAAGGGGTTAGCATACAAGATATATAAAGAACTTATATACCAGAAAGACAAATCATCCAATTAAAAAATGAGCAGAAGATATTACTAGACGTTTTTCCAAAGAACACATACAGATGGCAAACAGACACATGAGAAGATGTTCAGCATCACTAAATATTAGGGAAATGCAAATCAAAACCACACACATGTCAAAATAGCTAAAATCAATGACACAAGAAACAAGTGTTGGTGAGGATGTGCACTGTTAGTGAGAATGCAAACCAGGTCAGACACTGTGGAAAACAGTATGAAGGTGCCTCAAAAAATTAAAAACAGAATTACCAGAGAATCCAGTAATTCCACTACTGGCATTTGTCCCATGAAAGTAAAAACACTAATTTGAGAAGATGTATACACCTTTATGTTTATTACAACATTATAGTAGCTGAATGGATGAAGATGTGAGATAGATAGATACATAAGTGCACACACACACACACACACACACAACAGAATATTACTCAGTCATAAAAAGAAAGAACTCTTGCCATTTGCAACAACATGGATGGACCTAGAGTGTATAATACTGAGTGAAATAAGTCAGTCAGAGAAAGACAAATGCCATAGGATTTCATTCATATGTGCAATTTAAGAAACAAAGCAAATTAATAAAGACAGAAAAAGAGAGGAAAAAAGACTCTTAAATGTAGAGAATAAATTGATGTTTGCCAGAGGAGAGATGGGGGGTGGGAGATGGCTGAAATGGGTGAAGGGGATTAAAAGTACACTTACCATGATGAGCACTGAGTAACATATAGAATTGTTGAATCATAATATCATACACCTGAAACTATTATAGCACTATATTTTAATTGTGCTTATATAAAAATGGATGAACAAATAAATAAATATTTTTTTAAAAAGAGCAACATTACTTGGAGTAAGGTGAAGGAAGAGTGTGGGAAAGCAGCAGATAAGATTCTTGGAGGGCATTAAGGGGATTAGGATCCTACCGCATCATGGACTCCATCAAGAAGATTGCCCATGAGCCCCTAGGGATGCCTTACCACAAATCCCCCCAGCTGACCCCAGGCATCCCCAGAATTCCAAATGCCTCATCCACACACATACTCCATCCCAGGACCAGCAATTTGTGTACACTCCCAGATGGCAACAGCATGGAGAAGCTTTGGTATAAATTAGTGAACACACACACAGAAAGCCAGCTCAAACCTGTCAGCCAGGAAGACCACAGACTTGAGCTTTAGCATCACCTTTGGGATGAAAAGGAGATAACACCAGGCCTGATGTTTTATAGGATCAAGAGAAGGCATGTAGGTATAAGAATTCTGCCACAGGGAGCAAGAAGCATGGAGATATATATCCATAGAAGGTCCGGGAAAGCCTCAGGATCACTAGCTGATGGAAAATCTTTCTCTCCCAGAGACAATAAACACTGGTTACTTCAAATGGGAAGAGTGATACAAGACTTCAAAGATGGTGAAAAATTAAGGAAACACTACACTGCCAGAGGATCACAGTAATTTTTTTAGTACTTTAATCCCAAAGACATGAAGATCTGGGATTTATCTAATAACGAATTCAAAATAGGTTTTTTAAGGAAACACAATGAACTTCAAGAAAACATAAGAAAATTCAACAAAATTAAGAAAACAGTACATGAATAAAATGAGAAGTTTGAAAGAGAAAGAATTGTAAAAAAAAAACAAATTCTGGAGCTGAAGAATACAGTGAATGAAATGAAAAATGCAATCATGAACATCAAAAGTTGTATCAAGCAGAAGAAATAATCTATGAGTTGAAGACAGGAAATTTGAAATTCTCCAGTCAGAGGAGAACAAAGAAAAAAGAATGCAAAAGAGTGAAGAAAACCTATGTGATCTGTAGGATGCCATGAAAGAAACAATTTGTGAATTATTGGATTTCAAGAAGAAGAGAAGGAGGAGGACAGAAAGCTTATGCAAAGAAACAATGGCTGATGAATCCCCAAATCTGGAGATGGATTTGACCATTCAAGTTCATGAAACGAATAGGTCACCAAACAGACACAACTTTAAGAGATCCTCTCCAATACAAATTATAATAAACTGTCAAAAATCAAAAAGAGAGAATCTTAAAAGCAGCAAGAGAAAGGAGCTTGTAACTTACCTGGGAACCTCATAAGACTATCAGTGGATTTCTCAGCAGAAATTTTGCAGGCCAGGGGAGAGTCAGATGATGTATTGATGTATTGAAAGTGGTGAAAGAAAAAAGTACTGCCAACCAAGAATACTCTATTCAGAAAAATTGTCCTTCAGAAATGAAAGTAAGTAAAGACTCCCAGAAAAAAAAAAAAAAAAACTATGGGAGTTCATCACCACCACACATGCCTTACAGAAATGGGGAAAGAGTTTCTTCAAGCTGAGATGAAACATGTGAATTAGTAATATGAAAACATGACAATATGTAGCACTTGTAAAGGTTAGTATAGAGTCAAAATCAGAATACTTCAATAATGTGATATGGCTATATGTTAACCACTTCAGTATAGAGGTTAAAGGACAACAATATTAAACATAACTATAGCTATAAAAATTTCTTATGGAATGTGCAATATAAAAAAGATAAATTGAGACATCAAAAACATCAAAGAGGGAGGAAAGTAAAAAGGTAGAGTTTTTGTATGTAATTGAAGTTGTTAGCAGCATAGAATACACTTACAAGATGTTTTACATAAGCTTCATTGTAACTACAGAACTACAGTAGATTCTCAAAAGATAAAGAGGAAGGAATCAAGCAAATTGATACAGAAAATCCCCACATCACAAATGAAGGCAGTAAGAGAGGAAAAGAGGATCAAGGGAAATACAAAACAGATGGAAAAAAAAAAACTCATAAGATGGTATGGTAAGTCCTTGCCTGTGAACAATTACTCTAAATGCAAATTAATTCAATTCTCCAATCAAAAAGCATTGAGTGGCTGAATGAATTTAAAAAAATAAGAAAAAATCGGCTGCCTCTAAGAGATTAACTTCAGCTTTTAGGACACACATAGGCTCAAAGTGAAGGGATGAGAAAAGATGTTCTATGTAAATGTAAAGCAAAGAGAGCAGGGGTACTATATTTATATCATACAAAAGAGACTTTGAGCCAAAAATGGTAACAAGAGGCAAAGAAGGTCATTATATGATGATGATGAGGTTAATTCCTCAAGAGGATATAACAATCATAAATATAACTGAACCAAACATCAGAGCACCCAAATATATTAAAATACAAACAGATCGGGGTGCCTGGGTGGCGCAGTTGTTGATATGTCTGCCTTTAGGTCAGGTCAGGTCATGGTCCCAGAGTCCTGGGATCGAGTCCCACATCAGGATCCCTGGTCAGTGGGGAGTCTGCTCCCCCCACTATGCTCATTCTCATTCTCTCTCTCTCAAGTGAATTATAATAGTAAAAATAAAATAAAATACAAACAGATTTGAAGGGACAAATAGACAACAGTGCAGTAATAGCAGGGGACTTCAATATCCTGCTTTCAACAATGGCTAGATAGATCATCCAGACTGAAAATCAATAAATATTGAAATGAGACTCCACCTTAATCTAAATGGATGTAACAACACACATATACAGAATATCCCATCCAACAGGAGCAAAATACACATTCTTCTGAAGCACACAGGATAGATCATATCGTAGGTCATAAAACCAGTCTTAGCAAATCTAAGAAGATTGAAATCACACCAGATATCTTTTCCAACCACAATGGTGTGAAACTAGAAATCAATAACAGGGTCAAAATTTGTAAAATTCACAAGTATGTAGAAGTTTAAACAACACACTCCAGAACAACCAGTAGGTCAAAGAAATCGAAATTGTCAATAGAAAATATCTTGAGGTGATAAAAAATTGAAGAGATATCTGCACTCCCAAGTTCATTGCAGTATTATTTATAATAGCCAAGATATGGAAACAACCTAAGATTCCATCTATGGATAAATGAATAAATAAGATGAAATATGTGTGTATATACATATATATAATACATATATGTGTATAATGGAATATATGGTGGAATATATTATATATATATTACATTATATATATTTCAATCATATCCATTATATATCCATATATATTTCAATTATATATGTGTATATATATGTGTGTGTGTGTATATATATATATATATATATATATATATATATATATAATTCAGCCATGAGAAACATGGGCCTTGAGGATATTATTCTAAGTAAAATAAGTTACACAGAGAAAGACAAAAATACTGTATGATACCACTTTTATGTGGAATCTGAAAAGCCAAACTCGGGCACCTGGGTAGCTCAGTCGGTTGTGTCTGCCTTCGACTCAGGTCATGATCCCAGGGTCGTAGGATCGAGTTCCACATCAAGCACTCTGCTCATCAGGGAGCCTGCTTCTCCCTCCCTTTCTGCTTGCCACTTCCCCTGTTTGGGCTGGCTGGTTCTCAGTCTCTCTGTCTCTCTGTCAAATAAATAAATAAAAACTTTTTTAAAAAAATAAAAAAGCCAAACTCATAAAAACAGAGTAGAATGGTGGCTGTCAGGAGCTGTGGGCTCGAGGAAATGGAGACACATTGGTCAGAAAGTACAAACTTCCAGATATAAAGAATAAATTCTGAGGATATGATGTACAGCATGGTGATTACAGTTAGCAATATTATATACTTAGAAGTTGCTAAGAGAGATCTTAAACATTCTTACCACATACACAAATTATCAGTTATGTGAGGTAGTAGAGGTATTAACTAACCTTATTGTGGTAAACATTTCACAATGGTTGGATCAAATGAGTGTATTAAAGCTCACACAATGTTTTATGTCAATTATTGTCCCAATTAAGCTGGAAAAAACCCAGAAGAGCAAAGGATGTTTTGTGCAAATTAGGAAAAGGAACTCTTTCTTCTGGGTAGATGGATCTCATTGAGTTTCAACCCCCACCATCTCTTGGCTATAGCACAGCCTACACACCTGATATTGAATGTTGTGTAAACCTTTTCATCTATTTGATATCTTCTTTCTCTTATGTGGCTTTACCCATCCTTTTTTTTTTTTTGGCTTTTCTTTTTGAAACTATATATATATTTTTTCTTTTACTGCTAGTATTTCCAAGGGCTTCCCAGTTTATTCATAAGGATGTATAGATAGAAGCCAAGTCCCTTCCTAGGCCTGCATTTGTACTACACAGTTCATAGAAAACCATGTATCACCGAGTCATACAGGCCAGCTCTATACATCAGAGCATCATCCTTTCTGATGGATGCACATGCATAGAAACTGAAATCCAAGACAAGGATGAATGAAGGTCTTACTACACCAAATGTTTGCTTGGATAGTTCAACATGCTAGCCAGGAAAAAAAGGGGTGGGGGGGGTGAAAACTCTAGACTTAAATAAATTTTTTAAAATTAGCTGTTAACCAAAAAAAAAAAAAAAAAATCTTTTAGTGATTTTACAAAATTATAGCTTCAAAGTTTATGTTATTTTGACCCAATATACAAATACTACATTCATTTTATTTTCCTTAAAGAGTAATTTGTTACAAAAATGTACGGTTTTATTTTAATTTATAATTCACCTTAATTACATCATTATAATTGTATTTACACAGGGCTTTATCTTCTATTATTTAAAAATCCTCTGATAATTTTTTATTCTGTTGTCTGCTACTAAAATTTCATAGTTAAAAAAGAACATGAAATCGTGATTATAGGGCAGCCCGTGTGGCTCAGCGGTTTAGCACTGCCTTCGGTCCAGGGCGTGATCCTGGAGACCCGGCATCGAGTCCCATGTCGGGCTCCTTGCATGGAGCCTGCTTCTCCCTCTGCCTGTGTCTCTGCCTGTCTCTCTCTCTCTCTCTCTCTCTCTCTCTCTGTCTGTCATGAATAAATGAATAAAATCTTAAAAAAAAAAGAAATCGTGATTATAGAGATTTTTGCTAGAATAAGCTTTAAACTATGCTTTAGAAAGAGATGATTGCACTAGGCCTTTGGTTTTCTCATATAAAAGTTACTGCTTTAAATATCTGTAGAGCAAAGAGTAGACTGGCTGGATAATGCTATTCTCTTCGATGTCACTGTCATCTAGTTATCAGTTTAATTGTCACTTCATTAGAGAGACCTTCCCTGACTTCCAAAGTTAAAGAAGTTCAAAGATCACCTCATTTAATTCTCTATATTGTGCTTATTAGCCTCTGATGCTGTATGGTAGATGCTTTCCTTTTTAATTGTTTTTTCTGGCTCTCCCAACTTTAAGAGGGCAAGAGACTTCTATCATTTGTCAATGGGTGTGCTCCAAATGTCTAGAATAGTTCCAGGCATGTTAAATAGGACCTCAAATAAAAAGTATTTGAAAAGTGAATGAGTATATGGCAGATATATTAATGTAGAAGTTAAATACTTTAAAAACAAATCTTAAAAAAGGTAAAGAGAAAAAAAGGAAGTAGCACAATACTTTGAATAATGTAGGTAGTATGATTTTATATTTCAAAATGCAAAATAAGTAAGACATTGTTCTTCATTTTTTATTTCTTTGCCAACAGTTTTCTTGTATTACTTTAAAACATACCAACATTCCATTAGTAAGAGGAGTTTTTTTGACCTTGAGTCCTTCCTACAAATAGCAAATATTTACACACACACAAACGTACATACACACACACTTCCACCTAGGTATAGGGATATATATTTCATAGTTGTAATTGTTTACAAATGTGTTTGTCACCATTTCCAGTCATTTTTATGTGTTTATCATTTTTGTTTATAAATAAATATATGGTAGTTAATCTCCATCATTAGGTTGTAAATTCCTTGTGGGCAACAAGCATCTTCTAATGAAGAAATTAAATCAGAACCATTACACTAAAAACACGATGCTTTCAAATACACTTTTGAATGTTCACCTCAGTGTTCTAATTAAATTCTAATTTCAGTATATATATCTGCTTATCTGAATGCCTTTAGCAATTTGAAATGACTTACTGAGAATTCTAACTCATCCCATATTGAAGAGAAGCATATCAAAATTGTCTGCTATTCAAATGTGCTATCACAAGCTATAAATAGAACACTGCTCTTTGGCAAAGGTGAATTAATTGTGGTAAAGCTATTTTGATAAAAGTTATTCCTCACATAAGTGAAACCTGGAGTTAGCGGATTCATTTCTACAACAGCTATGTTAAAAGCTCTGCATTTAATGACAAACCTCTACTTCAGTAGATGTCACAATAATTTTTTTTAGAAAAATAGGAAAGGCCTTGCATTTGATTAGCTTCAAATGATGGCTCACTGATGAATGCAAATAATTCAACAAGAGAGGCTCATTGTATAGAACAAGTAAATATTATACATACAGTGCTCATTTGCCTATAATTACACAGGTAATGTCTACATTTAGTTTCTTAATTTCTCATTATAAGACAATTGCATCTCATCTTGCAGTGTTTAATTGCATTGTTTCTATTGCTAGAATAATAGCACATTCCTTTTTTACGATGTTGAATGACAAATAAATTTAGATTGTAATCACTTATTATTTCTTTTCTAAGCAAAACCACTCAAGGGTTTCAATTGCAATGAAAAAATCGGATTTCCTACTAATGATGACCAAACAGGAGCATTCTAGATAAGTCTGTATCTTGTTTATCATCTTATCCTTCAGTTGTGGTCATGACCATTAGCTTAATAGGTCCAGGTGGCTAATAACTTTCTAAGTTTCTAGAAGTGCCACTAGAGCCAAGAAATGGGGGCAGCTTCTTGATGGTGTATTTGAGTATTCAACCTCGCATTTCCAACTTCTGTAATAAATAGCCTTTCTGTTTCGAGTTCTAACCTTACATAACTGCATTGGCCAATGTCTGGTATGTGTGAAATGACAGATGTGTAGTTACACTGAGTCTAGTTCATACTTCCTTAATGAAGTTCTTATCTGACTTTAATGTAAATTCTACCAGGAAACATGAATATTAGATGAAATAACCACATAACTTTTGAGTTATCTTTTAACAATTAATGAACTGTTATTCACAACTAATGTTTCCATGTGTCTTTTGTTCCAGATATATATTCTAAATGATTTACGTGATCCTAGTCTTTGGAAAAGTGTAATGGCTTTTATTGCTGCCATTATATATTACTACAAACTTAGTGGCTTCAACAAAACAAATTTATTATCTTACTGTTCTGTGGGTCAGAATTCCCACACAAGTCTGAGTAGGCTAAAATTAAGGTTTTGGTAGGGCTTCCTTTCTTTTGGGATGCTCTAGGGGAGAATGTCTCCCTGCCTCTTCCACCATCAAGAAGCTGCCCACATTTCTTGGCTCAATCCTTTCTTCCATCGTCAAAGCCGACAGAGATCAATTGAGTCCTTCACTTGTCACTTGACCCTTTTTCCATTGTCACATTTCTCTTTGCAGCCAAGAAGGCTTCTCTGCATTTCAAGACTAAGGTGATTAGGTTCAGCCCACCTGTATTTTCAGGATAATCTCCCCTTCTTAAAGTTTGCAAGCCTTAATCACATCTCCTAATTCCATTTGGCTTCTTAAAATAACAAATTCTCAGGTTCCAGGTGGAACCTGTGTGGACGTGTTTGGCAGGACCATTATACTGCCTACTCCACCTCCTCTGTCACTATTCAGTCTGTCTAATGAGTTGAGTGCTTCCTATGGATAGGCATGCTGCACTTTGTAAAATGTGATGTTACATTTATGAAATCAAGCATCATAGGCATTATTTATTAATATTGGAGAAAGCTTGACCAGAGCCAAACTTCATTTCTGGTCCCAGTTTCCTCCTGTTGTTTCCTCATTAATTATTTTTAATAAGAACAGATGGTAAAGCTATTTTTTTTTCTTTTGGCATCAACAGCGTTGCAATGCAGCATTAAAGAAATATCCAGTTCTGTTGATTTTTTAAGGAAGGATTGAGAGTCCAGTTAAATTTGTATCAGTTCAGGGACAAGAGCTCTGCTTTTGCTCACTGGAGGTTCTCCCTTTTGAGCCAGATTTCCCAGTTACACGTAAGAGTTACGAAAGGATTTATCTGGTGAGGAAAGAGCCCAGATCTCTAAGGGAACTGTTAACTAATGTTGAAGATATCACTGGTATAGATAGGGAGCTTTTAGAAATTTATATCATTTGATTTAATATTCATAGAATTTTGAATGTTAATTTATTAATTCATATTTAATATTCGTGCATTGCTTGGATAGATAATTAAAATGTACATATGATTGATCTATTCTGGTATTCTTTAACCAGTGACACCCTTGTAGTTATACTTTTAAGGAATATGTTTATCCTATCTTTCAATATGTAACCTTTTCCCCTCTCTTACATGCTTTGTGTGTTTGGTTAAATAAACCAGGATGAAGAGTATATAGAATTTTTTTTTTTAATTTTAGTAATCCACCCAGAGGAAAAATATCTGTGGATGCTTCTCGAGTAACCTGAAAACACAGTATATGTGTGTACATTTAGAGGGTAAAATAATTTTTCCGAATACAGGAAAACGTTGGAATTTCTTAAGTTTTAGACAATCTATTTTGAAATGTGTGTTAATAGGTTTCATCAGTACTTCTCATTAGTACTTTGCCTTTTGTCACAAAGACAGTGCCAAGTTGATTGATGGACTGTTAAAATTAAGCACCTTGATTTACCTGGTTTTACTAATGCAATTATCTGTGACGATTCCTATACAAGGGAAACTTAATGAGTTTCCTAAATCTGTTTCTCTCAGTATCTAATATAACTAGTACCTTAAGGAGAGTATCAGTATTGTGTCTCTTCAGTGAAATCCCTGTAGATGGGCTTAAGATAGCCATATGGCTCTAAACTTACTAAAAGCAGAAAATTTAACTTTACTTCTTTCATTCTTAGGAAAACAATCTTCATTTTGTTGATTAACTTTCGTTTAAATGCTTATTTTATACTGTCTTTATTTGGACTATGCTTCATTAAGCCTCAATTTCCATTTAATTTTGCTTGTGTCTTATTGCTCGACTTCCTGTGTCTCAGTTCACTAATGAAATGTTTTCTAACCTGTGAAAATTCAGAAAAGCTCAAAGATTCATAAAAGTGCATTTCAGGTTTCTAAAAGAAAAATTCAGGTCTTCTGGGGGTATGATACACTACAAAACATAAACACTGTTCTTACTTTATAATCATTGAATTTCAATTCCCAGTTCCCATGTGTTAAATCTACCTATCTGATAATGATGTCATTTTCAAGTGCCTTGCTGTTTCTCTTTGTATATGGTTTCAGTTGTTGTTCATTGTGACCTGATCCTGACATTTCCTAATGCAGTTTGAAAATATGATTAAAGTTCCCATCATTTATATAAAATGAATATCAAATGGTGTTATTTATACAGTTAGATGAAATGAGAGGTAAATGCTCATACCCAGATAAAACTAATTTTTTTTGTTGCTATTTCAGAAGGCATACAGATTCAGGTCATATTAGTACAGTGTAAGGCAAAGAAAGTAAAAAAAAAAAAAAAAGGACACAGAAGACAGAAGGATTTATCAGTCTCATGTATCTATCTTCTAATACCATAACTAGGCTAATGGGACTTTACATTGAATCACTTTCCCAGGCCTGGGCTCCAGGCTCAGGCACAGTTGCTGTCTCCATCATCCATGCCGAGCTCTCTTTTACTGACTCCCAAATAGGGACTGTAGTGCATTAGAGAAAAGGCATGGCAGGCCACTAGCCCAGTGGTCACTGTTCTCTATTTTCCCCCACTTTTGGCATGTTTACAGACTTGTGTTCTTTTTCATTCTGATTTAGAGTTGTGGTCCAGGTTCTCAAAGTCACCCATCATTGCCTAAATTCAGCCATGGTTTGGATTTTAGCTCTTGTACCCAACTTGCCTGGTTAAGTCGTTTAAATTAAAAGACACACTATTGTACTCAGTTCCCATCTCCTTTCTTTCTCTCTCCTTGCCTCTTGCTGTTTCCCTCTCCCTTTCCCTCTCCCATACACCCCTCTCTTTTTTCTCCCTGAACAGCCAGGCCCTTGATTCCAGGTCTGATCTCTATAATAAATCAAATTTCTTTTTTCTGCAGTCCCTAACTAAGCAGATCTGAAGACCTCCTAATGGTGAACATCTAGCAAGCTTTGCAGTTGATTTTACCCCAGCTGTGACTATGCATAATCTTTATTTGACTTTTACTGGAAACTATATTTTAATATACTAGTATTAATTGTGGATAACAATTTTCATATATTGTTGCTAAGTAAAGTCCATTCACAATTTCTTAATTCACCTCTTATCTGTATATAAAGTAGCTTCCTACATGTAGAATATTAAAATTTGCTGAACTAAAAGTATATTTCTCTAATTAAAATCTCCATGTTGTGATAAAATTAAATCACAGTTTAACACTTAGCTCTCATTCATTTTAGTGTAAATCTCTCCATTTTTATTAATTCATTTTTGAAATTTTTATGAGAAAATGCCAAATGAAAGTTTCACTGTTACAACCATGGAAAGGAGGAAGCACTAGTATAAGGCCCTGATCCTCTGGAAGCTTATGATCTAATGGGTGAAACAGACAGGACATAAACAACTCTCCTAACTTCTCAGTGACTGGAAATACAATAATATTACATTTAAAAATTAAGTCTAGTTTTCATAAGGCTTGGGAAATATTTATACATTTAAACAGCAAACACTGTGGTTTCCTAGGCTCACAGGGCACGAAACAACATAATCCTGATTGAGAACATATCATGATCATAAATTTTATAGTTTCATTATTCAGTTTCTTCATACTTTTCAGGTAAACCTTGCAGGCCTCTCTGACTAATTTACGACTGATTAGATGTAAAATATCCTGTACTTTGATCAGTGTAATGTAGGATTTTATATTTGCATTTAAAAAACATTTAAAGTGGATGTTTCCTTAACATTTCTTGTTAAGAATTGTCATCTTGTCCCAATTTTTCATAATTATGTGATTCTCACACTTGGAGCCCCTTATGCCTCAACCTTACCTACCACATGAATGTATTTCTCTAGTCCCCATTTTTAAGAGCTCTCCATATGCTAAGTAACACCTTTCCTTGAATATAAAGTCTTTCACTTTTCTACTTAGTCTTTATCTTTTTTTTTTGTGACCCAATCTTTATCTGAACTTAGGTTCCAGTGAAGTATTAATGTAACTCTCAGTGTTTTTGTTTTAAGAAGTAACTCTACCTTTAATTCTTATCCTATCTTAATTTTATTTTAGTTCTAACTTACAATGTTCATTTATCATGTGTTAGATTTTTAAAATTTTCCCTTGTATAGGTTACTTTAAGATTTATTTTATTTTATTTGAGAGAGAGAGAGAGAGAGCATGCTTACAAGTGAGGGGAGAGGAGGGACAGAGGGAGAGAATCTTCAAAGAGACTCCCCATGAGATCACAACCTGAGCAGAAAACCAAGAGTCAGACACTCAACTGACTGAGCCACCCAGGTGCCCTTTGCGTAGGTTACTTTTAAAGGTAATCTTATACCTCATCATCAATTATTCCATACACCTTGTGCTGTGATCTTACTGTTACAGATCACAACTGGGCAAATTTTTGAAGAAGCCTTGTTCTTTTTCATATTCAGAGTATAAAATTTTCTTTTTGGGCTATAACATATTTCTATAATTTTGGCAATAGCACTCAAGTGAATATAAAAAAACATGAATAAAAATATACTAAGAAATAGATTAGGCTTGCATCATCAAATACAGATTAACACTGGATCAAATGTAGAATGGCACTAAAACGACAACAAAAAAAATAGCACTAACATTTGACAAAGTTTTTTTGGGATTTCGTATCTGCTTTTTCTGTTTGTCTATTTTTTTCCTGTTTAATTTTTTAACTCCTCGGTTCATAGACATTTCTAGTTTAGCCTATATCATATCATTCAAGAGTTTTTAACATCTTTAAAACACCATTTAAGTTTATTTTGCTCATTAAGAGTTGCTACTTCCTAACTTAATGAGAAGATTGAAGGAAGAATAGGTGTTGACAGTAATTAATTTTCTTGCATGGAGCAGCTACAGAGCAACTAATTATTTTTCAGGGAATTATTTTCACCATTATTTTGTTAAAAATATTTCACTATATTATTTTTCAGCATTGTCAGTTTTCTGACATTGATATAGCTATTAATTTATTCATAAACGGAATTCATTTTCAGTGTCTATGTAGACTTTTGTTTTTCTTCAAATTGCTTATGTTATTTTCCATATGAAAAATAGATAACTGTCTGACTAATTTCTTTCCAAACAAAAACTGTGTATCATTCCTTACTGACTCTGGAAAATGTAATAATTTAGGAAGATACAGTATGCCATTGTTTGGGATGTGTTTTAAATCTCCTATTATTGTTACACTATCTTAACTGCTTTTGGGTTCGTCTTTGGTGATTTTTCCATAATTTAATAGTTACCAGAGCAAAGTGTTTTGAGTTACCAAGGATAGAGCTAACAATTGCTGGAGTTTTCTGTTGTGGGTCTTTCCTCAAGACTAAAACTTCTCTTTAGTGAGAAGTCACTGGAAAATTTCTTACTAGCTACTTGGCAGGCAATAAGGGTGCCCTTGCCAGTGGCACTAACTGTAGTGACATGTTCAATCACAAAATGGTCACTTATATCATTAAAGATGGAGTTCCTCTATTATTTCCTCTTTGACAGTCCTGATTTTTCTGTCAGTTCACATCTCCTTTACTTGGAGAGATGAGGCTCCTTCAATCTCTCTCCGAAGTTCAATCCTTCCACACTCTGGGTGGCAGCATATAATGGGTGGGGGTGCAATTCCTGTGAAGGCTCTGCACTTGACTTTGCCTATTACATACACCAGCACTGGCTTCGTCTTTACCTCATTTCCTTTTGCTGCCCTCCCATTTGTCTCTCATTTCCCTCCCTTGTTTTCTTCTTTTCAGAATCTTTATTGATTTCTTTCTGTATTCCATTAGTTAAGCCTACCTTCCTTCTTTTGTCATTCTTAATGTTTTCATTCGATTTTTTGTCCATTTCTCTTTTTTAATAACCATGGCTTTATTGTTCTCTTTTCTTACTTTCACTTTTAGTTTCCATCATTTGAAAATTTAGTCCATGTGGAATATTCCTCAGGTGGACTGCACAAAGATTAAATAATTTATTAAAGAAATCATTGCCTTACACTGTATTAATTAACACCATAAGTTCCTGTCCCATAAATTTTGGAATAAGCAATCTATTACTTACCTGTTTATGTACTTCCTTTCTTACATAAAGCCATCTTATAAGTTTCACTGTGCATATAGTTATGTGATGAATTTTGACATTAAGAATATCATCAAATGCCAAATATTCTCTTGAGGAAAACTTTAATATTGAGAGAAAAATATATAAAATTTTATTGAATATACATCAAATGCATGATAATTAAACAGTTAGGAATCACTGATAAATTCAATAAGAATTCAAAACTTAGTATCAGACCACTAGGGTTCTTTATTGATTGAAACAGCAAGTAATTTGGGCCTGCAAAAATATAAATGCATTAATTTTATTATTTTTAAAGTGTTATTCTAAATAAGAATTACTGAAGATGATAACCGAGATCCCAAAAATAACATGTTTCTAAAATTGTCACTGTTAATGGAATTTTATGTGTTATAATGTGTAGCTATATAAATAGAGTAGTCTCAAATAGAATCTGGGAGGATTTGAATATGATTTGTGTATTGGTCAGTCTTATGACATGTTTAATCAAGAAATGGAACATTTATATCAAATAATTGTGTTTAGTAATTAAAGCCAATCCAGTCATAGACTCATAGTTAACAAATTCAAATGTTGGTAGCATAGTCTAGCTATTATGAGTTTTAGCATGGCTTTATTTCTACAATTTTTTAAAAATCATTATTCAGAAAGTTTTAAAATAACATCTATTTCAGCCTAGTGAATTCATTACGATAATGTTTATGTTTTATTCATTTTGGATCTCCTCCTAGAACTGTTACTTTTTCTGCTATTACATACATATCAGATGGAATTAATTGCAGGACACAGTTTCAGGCTATAGGTCAAATAACAAATATATAACACAAATGCAAAAATATAAATAAGTCCATTTATCATTCACATTTAGCAATGGAAGCCTTAATATAACTAATTCTACAATCCTAGTACAACTGTCCCCCCAAACTTTGTTGAGCCAGGTCTCTGCTTCTTCAAAATAACATACAGGCATACTCATCTTATTGCACTTCACTTTATTGTGCTTCACAGATACTGTGCTTTTTACAAATTGAAGGTTTGTAGCAACCCTGCAAGTTTATTGGCAATATTTTTCCAACATTTACTTGCTTTGGATCTCTGTGTCACATTTTGCTAATTCTCACAATATTTCAAACTTTTTGATAATTATTATATTAACTATAGTATTTTGTGACCAGTGATCTTGTGATGTTCACATTGTAATGATTTTTTGTTCCATGTAACACTTTGAACTTAATGTGAATACGTTTATGTTTTCTGAGCACTCCACCAACCGGCTGTTCCCACATCTCTCTCCCTCTTGTCAGGACTCTCTATTCACTGAGATACAACAATGCTGAAATTAGGCCAATTAATAACCCTACAAGGGCTTCTAAGTCACTTAGAAAGAAAGAGTCACTTGACTTTAAGTCATGAGCAAAAAATGATTAAGTTTTGTGAGGAAGGCATGCTGAAAGCTGAAATAGGCCAAATGGTAGGCCTCTTATGCCAAACAGCCAAGTTGTGAATGCAAAGGTGAAGTTCTCGAAAGAAATTAAAAGTGCTATTCCAGTGAACACACTAATTATAAGAAAGCAAAACAGTCTTTTTGTTGATATGGAGAAGGTTTCAGTGGTCTGGATATAAGAGCAAACCAGCTACAACATCCCCTTAAGCCAAAACCTAATCCAGAACAAAGCTCTGACTCTCTTCAGTTCTGTGAAGGCAGACAGTGGTGAGGAGCTGCAGAAGAAAAGTTTGAAGCAACAGAGGCTGGTTCATGAGGTTTAAGGAAAGAAGTTGTCCTCAAAACATCAAAGTGTAAGGTGAAGCAGCAATGCTGATCTAGAAGCTGCAGCAAGTTATCTAGCTGAGATAATTAATACAGATGGCTACACTAAACTACATTTTCAGGGTAGATGAAACAACCTTCACTGAAAGAAGATGGTATCCAGGACTTTCATAGCTAGAGAGGAGAAGTCAATGCCTAGCTTCAAAGCTTCAAAGGACAGGCTGACTCTCTTGTTAGAGGCTAATGTAGCTCATGACTATAAGTTGAAGCCATTGCTCATTTCCCATCCCAAAAAATCCTATGGCCTCTAAGGATTATGCTAGATCTACTCTGTTTGTGTTGTGTAAATGGAGCAACGAAACCTGAATGGCAGCACATCTGTTTACTACATGGTTTACTGAATACTCTGAAATTGCTGTTAAGACTACTGTTCAGAAGAAAATATTACTGCTCACTAACAATACATCTGGTCACCCAAGAGTTCTGATAGAGATGTACAATGAAATTAATGTTGTTTTCATGCCTATGAACATAACATCTATTCTGCAGTCCATGGATCAAAGGAGTAATTTTAAGTCATATTATTTAATAAATACATTTTATATGGCTATTGCTGCCCTTGATAGTGATTCCACTGATGGATCTGGGCAAAATTGACTGAAAACGTTTTGGAAAGGATTCATCATTCTAGGTGCCTTTAAGAACATTCATGATTCATGGGAAGAGGTCAAAATTATCAACATTGACAGGAGTTTGGGAAAAGTCAATTCTAGGCCTCATGGATGTTGTTGAGGGTTTCAAGACTTCAATGGAGGAATAACTGCAGATGTAGTATAAATAGCAAGAGAACTAGAAGTAGAAGTGGAGCCAGAGATATGACTCAGTGGCTGCAATCTCATGATAAAACTTGAGTGGAAGGCACCTGGGTGGCTCATTCAGTTAAGCGTCTGCCTTCAGCTCAGGTCATGATCTTGCTGTCGTGGGATCAAGCCCTGTATCAGACTCCCTGCTTAGTGGGGAGTATACTTCTCCCTCTCCCTCTGCCCTTCACCCTGCTCATGCTCTCTCTCTCTCAAATAAATAAATACAATCTTTTAAAGAAAAATTTAAGAATTAAAAAAAAAAAACTTGAATAGATGAGGAGTTGCTTGTTTGTATGAGCAAAGAAAGTAGTTTCTTGAGATTGAATCTACTCCTGGTGAAGATGCTTTGAAGACTGGAAATAATAGCAAAGGATTTAGCATATTACATAAACGTAATTGATGGAGCAGCGGCAGGGTTTGAGAGGATTGACTCCAGTTCTGAAAGAAGTTCTATGTGGGTAAAATGCTTTCAAATAGTAACAAATACAGAGAAACCATTTGTGAAAATCAATGTGGCAAACTTCACTGCTGTCTTATTTTAAGAAATTGCCACAGCCACTCCAGGCTTCAGTAACCACTACCCAAGTCAGTCAGCAGGCATCAACATGGAGCCAAGACCCACCACCAGCAAAAATGTTATGATTTGCTGAAAGCTCAGATAACGGTTATGATTTTTAGCAATAAAGTATTTTTAATTAAGCTATGTACATTGGTATTTTTTAGACACAGTGCCATTGCACACATAATAAGCTACAATATAGTGTAAACGTAACTTTTGAATGCACTAGGAAAAGAAAAAATTCATTTGACTCACTTTATTGCAGTAGTCATTTTATTGCAGTGGTCTGGAACCAAACCTGCAATATCTTTAAAGTGTGCCTGTAGCTCATTTTAAAACCTGCATTAAATAAGCCAACAAAGAATTTCCTTCTGCTCTTTCTGTGGATTATAATTTTTTCCTGTTTATTCTTTATTCATTATACTACATGTATTATACTCAAGGAAGGACTCAAAGGGTATGACATACTCAAAAGTTTCCATTCTCAGCAGTAAAAATATATGTTCAACAAGCCACCTAATTTATTATTGATTTCTTTATTGAAAATTTTAAGCCAAAGTTTCTAGATATGGTATTTTATATAAAAGCAGGCTTTTGCCATAGCTGTTGCAATAATGATATCATTTATAATATTTAAAATTTTATAGCAAAAAATGAGAATTACTTTATTTTGGAAATTGCATTGATTTGCTCTAAAGTTTAGCTTCTTTGGCAAGGAACCATTTGGAGATTAGTTGGCTCAAGATCAATGTAAATACCACAAATTAAGCTTGGGGAGAATAGGTTTCCTTAGAAATCCTGTAAGATTCAGAGACCATGAAACTCATTTTCCCACAGGTAACAGGTTTGATGGCATATATATTTTATTTATTCTGCAATCAACCTCCTCTCTCCATTGTTTATTCTTTTATCTTTTTTTTAGTTTTTAAAAATTAATTATCTGGGTTTATATATCTGTCCTATAGAAAGTAAGTCAAGGGAACTTGTGCTTGTTAACCAGGAATGCACACAAGACACATGTGAATTAGTGTATTTCTGACCTCCAACTCCAATGCACTGAATCCAGGTATCAAGCGTTAAGCCTGAAAACACCTAACACAAAAATAAATTCAAAGCAGATTAAGGACCCTAAGTGTGAGACATGAAACCGCTAATATCCTACAGGCACAGGTAGTAAACCTCTTAGACATTGGCCATAGCAACTTCTTACTAGATGTGTCTCCCAAGGCAAAGGAAACAAAGGCAAAAATAAACTGTTAAGAATTACATCAAAATAAAAAGCTTGTGCACAGTGAAGGAAACAGTCAACAAAACTAAAAGCCAACCCACAGAATGGGAGAAGATATTTTCAAATGACATATTTGATAAAAGGTTAGTATCCAAAATCTTTAAAGAACTTCTAAAACTCAACACCTAAAACATGAATAATCCAATTTAAAAATGGACAGGAGGCATGAACAGACTTTTCTCCAAAGACATACAGATGGCCAACAGACACATGAAAAGATGCTCAACATTACTCATCATTAGGGAAATGCAGATCAAAATTACAATGAGATATCATGTTACACTTGTAAAAATGGCTAAAATCAGCAACACAAGAAACTGCGTCCTTGGCAAGGATGTGGAGAAAGGGAACACAAAAACAAAGAAAAAAGAAAGAAAGAAGAAAGAAGAAGAAAGGAAGAAAGAAAGAAAGAAAGAAAGAAAGAAACAAACAAACAAACAAACAAACAAACAAAAAAAGCACTCATGCACTGTTGGTGGGAATGAAAACTGGTAACACTGCTCTGGAAAAAATGTATGGAGATTCTGCAAAAAATTAAAAATAGAACTGCCTTATGATCCAGCAATCACACTACTGGATATTTATGCAAAGAATACAAAAATACTAATTCAAAGGGTATATGCACCCGTTTATAGCAACATTATTTATAGTAGCCAAGATATGGAAACAGCCCTAGTTCCATTGATTGATGAGTGAATAAAGAAGATACAAACAAACACACACACACACACACACACACACATGCACACACACACGCAGGAATAGTATGCACCCATAAAAATAATGAAATCATGCCATTTGCAATGACATGGATGGAACAACAGAGTATAATGCCAAATGAAATAAGTCAGAGAAAGACAAGTACTATATGATTTCCCTCATATATGGAACTTAAGAAACAAAATAAATAAGCAAAGGGAAAAAAAGAAAGGAGAGAGAGACAAACCAAGAACCGGACTCATGATTATAGAGAACACACTGATAGTTATCAGAGGGGAGGTTTCTGGGGGGATGAGGAAACAGGTGATGAGGAGTAAGGAGTGCACATGTGATGAGCACCGGGTGTTGTATGGAAGTGTTAAATCACTTTACCATACACCTGAAACTAATATTGCACTGTATGCTAACTGGAATTAAAATTAAAACTTAAAAAATGTTAAAGGAAAAAAAGGTGAGAGAGGTCTAGAGACATTTAAAATAAAAAAAATTAATGCTACATGCATCACACTATGTGGAATATTGAAAAAGTCCAAGACAGTTTTAAATTCCTCCAAGAATATTGAGCCTTTTAAACTTGAAGGATCCATACATTAGCGGCGAGTCAGCTCCTATGAATTCCTAAAAATCAGCAAATATAACATGGAATAAGTCTTTCGGAAGAAAAACAAATTGGTGGAGAACTAGAGATTTTAATATTATAGTTACTTGACAGTGCCCTACAGGATTCTAGGTACACTCTTGCCTTTTGTTAAATATTTACTACATTTAGTCCCATTCTCTTTTTAAATATTAAGTTAACAATAGGTGCTTTATGAATTGAGAGAATAACCTGTACTTTTAAAAATTCTATAAAGTTTTTGTTCTGTTACAATAACATTTATTAAGTACATCATCATACTACCTTATGCCAGTCACTTGGTTCACCATCCTCATAAAAATGCTAAATGTAAGTCTATATTAGTCAAGGCTCAATGAGAGAAACAAAACCAATAGGAGATGTGTATAAAGAGACTTACTGTAAGGAATTGGCTTATGCAATTGTGGGAGCTGGCTAGGCCCGTCTCAGATCTGCAAGACAGGCAGTCAGGAAGGGCAGACTTGAACTCTTGGGTGTAAACTGAAGCTCTAGTCCACAGAAGGAAGCTCTTGTCAATTCTGCTCTTATGGCCTTTAACCTGATTGACTCAGGCCCCCCTAGATTATGCAGGATAATCTCCCTTACGTAAAGTCAACTGTTTGTGGGCCTTTAATCACATCTACAAAAAGCCTTTCTGGAAACTCTGAAATTAGTATTTGGTTGACTAACTCAGGACTATTGTGTAGCTATGCTGATGGAAAAAAAAACAATTATCATGGTCAGGGACTTTTATTTTTCTTATTTCCCAGATTCAAGAAATGGACTTTGAGAAAGTTAAAATAAATTACTACAACTAGTAAGGGATAGACAAGGATTGGAACCCACATCTGTCTAATGTCAGAGCCTGTATTGTAAAATGCAGATGCTAAACAGGAAAATTGGCAGTCAGCCATTTACTTAGTAAAGAAAGGAATGCTATGGGTATGTATGCACACTCATGCATCCACACACGCATGCACACACCACCAATGCCACCATACAGCTACTCTTGAACAAAATGATAGAGGAATACTTAGGACACTTGAATAAATTTATTAATATTGTGGGGATTGGCCAGCATTTGCATTAATTCAGTTAGGTTAATTTTCTTTTTGGAGCCATGAAAAATGATCTGTTCATTATAAATTAGAGTAATCTTGGAAATACTGTGACAGTCAATCATCATTTAATAAAACTGAAATAAAATGTCAAGAGTAAACTATAAAAGACAATGGGATCACTCATAGTAATTACTGTCATCTTAAACTGAAGAAAACAGTGTGATTTCTACCATTATCAGAATTAGGTAGTAAGTGAACTACAAATGTGAATTTGTACAGTATTGTATTTAATTTATTGGATTTATGCATATTGGATTAATGGATGAGTGGCAGAAATTTGTGAGGTAGTCAATTCAGCATAGTACATAGATTAGACAATAGCAGGTAATGAAGTATTTATTATTTTCTTATTACTGATTGAGTTTGTGATGAATTTTATTTTTCTGTGAATGTTCAGAATTTTGTCTTATTCTGAAATATGTATCCATTTCGAAAAATAGAAGACAGTAGGTGGAGAACATTGGCTCCCACTGAGTTCTGGGAAAAGATAAGGAGAAAGATAAAGAGAGCAAAAACAGGTACAATCACCAAAAAACCCTATGAGAGGTGGCGATTGTTCTAGAGTTTCACATGTTCCAATAACACATTATTTTAACTTGTCTCTAAAGTTTAAATCATTTGTGCATGCCTTGTTTCAAAATTTTACTATTTTACTTTTGTTCAAATATCAGAAAAATTCCCAATTAGACCAAACATGTTCTCGAATAGTATGCTGGCTTTTGTTGCCTTTTTTGTAAAATCAGCCTTATGTAGCAAGCAAGACAACATCTTTCCTTACAAATGTTCACTTTACTTATACTAAGTCTTGGTTGAGTGTGAGATGTTGCTCATAGACTATAAGAAACTTCTTTCTAGATCTCAAATCAGCATAACATGCTTATGCCCTATTGCTTTCCGACATAAACATCTTCTAATCCTACTGCGCTACCCATTTTCATCACAGTGTATTGTACACATGCACAGACCCAGACCTCTCCTGACCCTGTTGGCCTCATATCTTCATTCTTCCTCACCACATCTCTGAATCCTCTCCAGGTACAAGCCCAGATCATAGGAAATTTCTTGTAGTCTCATCTCTCCTTCCACTGAATTCAGGTAAGAGATCACATCTGAAAGGGCTTGAAGGTAACGGGCATCTGATTCTTTAATCCCTTCTGTTACAGCCAAGTCCAATGTTTTGTGTCATTGGAAATTATGTTTGAAAATCTCTGACAAAGGGAAACTTATTACTTCGCAACAAGGTACAGTCTCCGGACGATTTTAGAAAGCAGAAAGTTCTTGTGCTACAGTAAGACCTGCCTTAGTATAACCATTATCATTTCTTCTTTAGTTTCCCTGCCCTTGACATTAGACTGTACATTTCTTTATAGCAAGAATAGTTTTTCTATTCTCCAATGCCTAAAAGAATGCTAGGCATTGTATTTGGTAAAAATAAGTTTGAAATACAAACTGTGTTTGAGTTCTTTCACTCTCCTACACATTCTTCTTTGTATGGACCATGTTTTGTATATGTGCCTCCCCAGGAATACACGTGTATAGTCTGACCTTTATAATCCCCAGTGGACTACCCTTCCACAGTCTGTTTTCTACAAAGGCGGCCTTTGTTCACATTTGCCAACACTGTATTGCTTCATCATCCTGCTGATGGCAATTGTGCTTATACTCGATTAAACTGAAGCTCAACTATTACTATTAGAACTATAACCACTGCCACTGCTACTACTACTTATTTTTATTCTTATTTTGACCTCAAATTGTGTCTTCCTTACCTTGTTTTTGTAATATTTGTGGCTTGGGAATCCAAGTGTAAAATGTTTTATTCTTGTTAAATTTATGCTACTATATTAGGCCTACACTTCCCCTCATTGAGATCATTTTGGATTTTGAGTCTGTCATCCCATATCCAATAAGCCATCCAGATTCACATTACTGGTAAATTGCATAATTATTCCTTATATGGCTTTATCTATATAATTGACTTCAAATATTGAATAGAATATGGGAAAGGCTGGAGACATGCCATTAGAGTGCACAGTCTCTCCTCTCTCTTTCTCTCAAAACGGATCCCTTAACCTATACTATTTTGCTATATTACATATATTTGTACTATATTACTGTATGTTACCTATTTTTATACTACATTATCGTATACTACATGTATATAGGAATATATATTTACCTAGTTCCTATCACATAAATAAAATTTAGTAGGATGAGATTAATGATAGGAATATGATAAATGATATGCCATATTTAAAAGAAATGGATTGATAATAGAAATGTAGCATGCTTAATGTAGTCACATGATACTTTGGGGAGTACATAGCACATGCATATTAAAATTGTTAGTTGTCTTTATTATGTATATTCTCTCTCATTCTATTTAGCTTGTTAATTACTTGACTACGCTTCCTGAAACTGAGCAAAAGACTCCAAGGAAAATTTGCAAAAATATTATAACTTAATTGTAGAATAAAACATACTCTGGGGGCACCTGGGTGGCTCACTCAGTTGAGTATCCACCTTTTGTTTAAGGCTCAGGTCATGATCTCAGGATCATGAGATGGAGCCCACATTGGGCTCCATATATATTCTGAAAAATATTAAGAATAATGTAAAACAATATATTCTGAAAGATATTAGGAATAATATAAGACAATTTACTGATAAATATTATTTCAGTAAATAAAATCATCAAAGTTTCTGTATTTGTATGATAAAACTTCTTAAAACTCCTTAGGTGATATATGTTGCTGAGGGTGTTTGATTTTTTGTTTTGGAAAATCTTAAAGACCCTTTAGATGGTTAAATCAGTAAATTTACAGACAATCACATAAGCTTACGCTATTAATGTTGTTAAATAATCACGTAAGCCTTAGAGCTTGCCATTTGTACTGATTCTCTCCCTGTGATCATGTATTTAGCATTGTATATTCAAAAGAATAAATGATTCCACACTTCATGGATCAAGAAAATAACCACACTTTGTCAGGATATAGATAAGCACTGTCTTGTAAACTGTAGTAAAAACAAACATTCATGATATCTTTTAAAAACAGTCCCATACTCTTTGAATGATTTTCATTTATTATAAATCCCATATTGTTTGTCTGATTTAATGACTCATGAAAATGTAACCTAAAAGTGAAAACATTAACATAATAAAATAAATAATGGCATTAAATCACTAGTGATATGGTCCATTTACGTTAATGGTCTGTACTTCTAGACAAGTAATTTTGCCCTCTTGTCTTAATTCTGTTTCAGTTACCAATCTTACTATCTAATTTTAGCAGAAAAATGTCAATTTTAAAATAGATGTTTTCTTACCTATCACACAATTTATTTAACCAATGTCCTATTGATGGGCCTTTAAGTTGATTTTAATCTATTGGTGAAAGTAAATAGTTTGGTATTTTAAAAAAATGCTTTTTTTTAACAAATACATAAAATTCTGAGTCTGGTTCTGTATGAGATGCATTTGTTTTATATGCATTCAAAACATCCTGTCATCTATTCTCTACTTAAGATTGTAGAATTATGTCATTGTTGTAATGAAACAAAAGGTTAGCTAGGACACTTTTTTAATGAATTCAGCTAGAAACTTGCAGAGTTTAAAAACTCATGTTAAAACCTAGATTTGGACTTTAAAATAACTACAATAGAATTGAATATGACTAATATTCCTCAGCATGCAAGTTACTATTTTGAAATAGTTGGATCTATTAATTGGTTCACTTGTAAAACACAGGCTACCTTGCTAAAAGGATCAAATACTTACTCATATCTTTAGCTAATGTGAGAATATATTTTTTACTAAATTCTATTCAAAAAGAATCATCAGGATTTATAAAAACAGTGGCTAAAGGGGCACCTGGGTAGCTCAGTGGTTGAGCATCTGCCTTTGGCTCCAGTTGTGAACTTGGGGTCCTGGGATCGAGTCCCACATCAGGCTCCCCACCAGGAGTCTACTTCTCACTCTGCCTATGTCTCTGCCACTCTCTCTGTGTTTTTAATGAATAAATAAATAAAATCTTTTTAAAACAGTGGCTAAAGTTGACGAAACTTCTTTAGGTTGAATATAATCTTCTATAATTTCTGGAAACTCCTTTAAAATGCTTCATATCTTACATGGTTTGACCTAAAACTTAGTTTATCTAGATTTCTTTTTTTTATCTCTGTAAAAAACAGGTAATTTTCAAGGTTGTACTGGTCCATTATAGTAGCACAATTTTAAGCAAACTCAATTATAAGAGAGAAAACGTTAATGACCATGCTACCATTATATAGTAAGAACTATGCATAGTATTTAAGAGATTTGATTTGATATCAGAAAATTATAAAAATTGGATAGTTAGAAACCATCTGCTTACATATACAGTATCTCTCCCAGACGTTTGAACTTTTTCACACATTTTTCAGACTTTGTTTTAAATGAGACACCTTCATATAACACAATTTTAACTGACAAATTCTGTGCTGAGTTTGCATTTTTAAAATATTTTTAGTTAAAGAATAAGCATGCAAACCCTCAAGTTGCACGTTAAATGCAGCTGTATTTATCTTAATGCACATGTTTAGTAACAGCACACTGTAACTGATTTTTAAAAAATCACAATTGATTTGTGAATTCTAAAGAATTATAATGAAATCAGTCAAGTCACTTGAACTTCACCGGGCTTCTTTAATGCTATGACCTTGATGTTCAGCATTTCTCTTAAAACACAGGATGTACTCTCTTTTGCTTTCTTTATGCAAACACCATGCCATTGTAGCAGAAACTGTAACTTCATTGCAGTTACAGACAGTGTCCGTTACTTTGCTAATGATTAAAATTCTCATTGACTCATACTGATCCACAGTGACTCTCAGCCAGTTTTTCCTGGGTTAAAATGTGCAAGTAATTAGGTAGTAGCAACAAAATTGTTGTTTAGATATGCTCATTAATTTTGTCTGAATGCTCATGATTTTTGACAAATATTTTCCTCTACTGTCATATCTTGTCATTGCAGATTTAATGATATGATTGTAGAAATAATGTAAACTTTACTAAAGGAATGCTTAATATAAAATTTAAGTAATTAGGGTAGCACATATGTGGACTAAATGTTTTCTCCTCATGGTAGAATTTATGGGTTGAATACTTGATATTCTAAAAGCTTTTTCTGAAGAAGTTTTATACTGTACCACTCACAAATAAAAGCAGGCTATTCAGTGACTTTGAATATCCTGATGCTTGTTTTTGACTAAAAGAATTAGGGCTCTCATTGTGACAGAGAAGATAGGCAATTCCCTTTACTCCAGAAGTCCGTGTCCCTCTTTAACTCAAATCATTTAAAAAATTCCATTCCTCATTTATCTTTATTAAGGCATTTTATGCAATATCAGTATGATGTATATGTGTGTATGTGTGTATGTGTGTGTGTGTGTGTGTGTGTGTGTGTTTAATTTCCAAACTGATTGCTGCACAGGGGGAGGGGGGCGAAAACTCTTGCAGTTATGTTTTAACATTCTCAAAAAGCTTTCTGCAGAAATATATTGAGCAGAGAATGTGCATATGTGTTTTCTTTGGATTCGTGAAACAAATGTATCAAGTCTGGGACTGAAAATTTTATGTAAATCTCTATAATGAACTATAGAATTACTGAAGAAGCTGGAGAATTTTGTTGTTCTAGTTATTCTGGTGAGAAACACAGTTTTGGTATTTGTAACTATAAAACACACGCACACATGCACATAAATCAAAGCCTTGCTGTCTACCTATACAAATCTGTCTTGTGTCCCTGAAGTACACTTTGAGTGGATCTGCTTAGGTTATTTGAAATGAGCTATTTAACAAAGTTAGTTAACTGAGTATAATCTCCTTCACTGGCTTTGTAAAAATCAAGAGGACAAATCTGAATGAATCTATTTGACGTATCTCAGTCATCTCTTACTGATTTTGAACTTCTGCAGCAAATTGTACAGATGTTTACTGAATAGAATTTAAGCAAAAAAGTTTTGAAGAAGTAGAGGGAACAAAGCTCTACTATAAAGATATGAAAAAATACTAGCAAAATAAGCATATGCTCAGACACAGTGATGGCCTACAAGCAGAGAAATACCTTAAGTGGTGTCAAGGATGTTTTGTATAAAGAACTGAGAAAATTCTCTAAATTCAAGGGAAGCCACAGAATTACAAACTCTACTCTACTCGAGAAGTAGTAGTAGTAGTTTCTACGGGATATCTATCCCAAAGATGGATTTTAGGAATAATTAAATAAATTAATTTTACATTCAGGGTGATGTGATTTTATCTCGGCCCTTTTGATTTCAAGTTATTTATTAATTGACTCCAGTTTTTTTATGTCCATTAAGTCCACAGTAGGTACAGCAAAAAGTAACACAGATCTCCAACATGGCCATGTCTAAATTGAGCTGTAGGAAAATACTTCTTTAGCTATTTACTTTGCATAAAAGAATGGTTGCTAGAAGGACACCTGGGCGCCTCAGTGGTTGAGTGTCTGCCTTCAGCTCAGATTGTGATCCCAGGGTCCTGGGATCCAGTCCTGCATTGGGCTCCCCGTGGGGAGCCTGCTTCTCCCTCTGCCTATGTCTCTGCCTCTCTCTGTGTGTCTCTTATGACTAAATAAATAAAATCTTTAAAAAAAAAGATTGGTTGCTAGAAAATGTAGTGATATTATTTAATGGATTATGGAAATTTTTCATGTTCATATACTGTAATGCCTTTCATTTACTGATTTATACTTTTAAAGAAATGTTAAGTATGTTAGAGATACAGAAGAATATATATATCATATAGAGATGGTTTAAAGAATAAAAACAAAAATGAACTCCTTTGCCTCAGCCACCAGTTTCAAAAATAAAGCAGTATGATCCCACCTTATAAATCCCACTGGGGCATGGCCTTCTGGACCTCATCTCCCATTCTCCCTTCAGATGTAACTAACTTCTCCTAAATTTTATGGTACTCCCCCCCCCCCCTTTTCTTTATAATTTTACCATATATTATATATTAACTAAAAATATATAGTATTGCTGAATTTGTTATATGAATGTATTCCTTTGAATATATTCATTCTTCTGGGCCTTATTTTTCACGTCTGTTTCAGATAATACAATAATGGTGATAGTATTAGCATTTATTCATTCGTATTGTTGTAAATATGTAATTGCATTGAATATACTAGAGTTTATCCATTTTACTGTTGACAGATATTGGGCTATTTTGACTTTTTTTCTATTATTAGCAATGCTTCTATGACCATTCCTATACTGGTCTCCTGGTGTACATATGGAAAAATATCTCCAGAGTATGTATATACTGAGGAGTTGAACTGCTAGGTCTCCATGCATATTTTGAATTATATTCGGTAATGTGAAATTGTTCTCCATACGTTACACCAATTTACACATCCAAAAGTATTTTCAACCACATCTGGAATCAAGCCCTTAACCATTGCCTGCCCACTTTACTTTTATGTTATTTGTCTTAAGCTTATGGGTTCAAGGAACATTTTACATATCCTGTAGGTCTTTGCCAGTAATACATACTGCAAATCTTCTCTCAGTTTGTGGCTTATATTTAGTCTTTTTATGGCACCTGTGATCAAAAGCAGATCTTAATTTTAATCTAATAAGATTTATTATACTTTTTCTTTCTGGTTTGCACTTTGGAAATCTTTTTGAATACTGTTTTTACTGGGGTTTGTAGCCTTATGTTTCATAGGAATAAAATACTTACCAGAATAATGTTATCTTGAATGTTAACATTTACTTATCTAAAAATCACTAGGATGTACACATATGAATAAAACGTGTGCGTGTGTATTCACACACATATGCACACAGATATATATGTGCATATATAGTTTAAGTTTTCAAACTTAAAAGTTTATTTTAAGGTTTCAACTTAATTTTAAATTTGAATTATCTGCCTTATCATGCATAAGCTACCTTTTACTTACTTTATGACTTTAGGCAGCTCTTGAAAACCCTTCTACCTTGCAGAAGAGGTGATAATTGCAAATCTTCATCTATTTGTCTTTGAATTTATTCTTTGACAGACATTGATTTGATCCAGTGACATGAGAGAATCTATAGGATTTTTAATTCTTTGAGACATTGTCATGCTCATGATTTATTGTTCTTTGGACAATTGATTCTAACTTAAATGTCCCATGAAATAAAAAACACATTCAGTGCAATTTGTTTTACTAATTATTATGCGCAGCTCCAATTTTACTTTTTAAAAGCTCCTTCCATTAGTGCTAATGTGTTTGTCTCTTTTTGAATAAATCTAGTAATCATTGGGCAGTTGGTGGGGAGGAACAGATTAGAAGATTGTTCATGTATATTTTCAAAGCAATGAAACAGAAATTCTGTCTTTTATGAACTTTTGCTGGTTGGTTTCTGGCAAAGTATATTCTTACTAGAATGTGGAAGCCCTGGGCAGCCCAGGTGGCTCAGCCGTTTAGCGCCGCCTTCAGCCCGGGGGGCCTGATCCTGGAGATCCGGGATGGAGTCACACATCAGGCCGCCTGCATGGAGCCTGCTTCTCCCTCTGCCTGTGTCTCTGCCTCTCTCTCTCTCTCTCTCTCTCTCTCTCTCTCTCATGAATGAATAAATAAAATCTTAAAAAAAAAAAGAGTGTGGAAGCCCTGACTATGAACTGTGATTTGTCCAAGGAGAAGAGAAGAGGAACCACATTGGTTAAGCACTACATATAGGTTGGGCAATGCTCTAGTCGCATTATCTCAGATATTCTTCATTCATGCATTCAGTCGTTCATTCAACAAATATTTTCCTATGTGCTAGATTCTGTTCTAGGTATTGTGATAAAGCAGTGAACAAAACAAACATTGAGACAAAATTCCTCACCCTGCAGAACTTAAGCAAAGAATATAAGAGCACCGTCTTAAAGATATATGAAAGTTTACAGGCACTATGGAAAATAGCATATGGCTCTGCATCTCAGATTTTCATGTGCATGTGAATCACCTGGGGATTTTGTTACAATGCAGACTGTTACCATGTCTTGAGTGAGATTGTGCATGTCTAGCAAGTTTCTTTCCCAGTGCTGCTAGTTTGGGAACACACTTGGAGTAACAAAAACTACAAAGCAGATGGTGGCAGAGGGATCAAGAGTAGAGAATTTGAAGGAGACTGGCTATAATTTTAGATATGATGACCAAGGTGAGCCTTATTGACAAAGTGATAATTGAGTGAAGACAGGAAGAAGATGAGAGATTTTAGCTTTCCACTTATTTAGGGAAATAAAGCCAGCCAGTGCAGAGGCCTTATAGGGGAACATGCCTGACAAGGAGGCTAGTGTGATTGGAGTAGAATGAGCAAGAAGGACATTAGTAGTAAATCAGATCTGAGAAGCACTGGGTGGGGAGCAGACCGACCTTGTAGGGCCTTGAAGGCCATTATAAGTGCTTTGGATTTTACGGAGAAGGGAACCCATTCCAGAGTTCTGAGCAGAGGAATGACATGCTCTGACTTGTATCTTTAAAAGATCACTCTTACTGCTATATAGACAATAGACTATTGAAGAACCAAGGTGAAAAAAAAAAAAAAGAACCAAGGTGGAGGCAGTGTGACCAATTAGGAGTCTACAAAATATATTCCATCTCAGACTAAGGTTGTAGTGAAAGAGATGATGAGAAGTGGTCATATTCAAAATAAGTTTTGAAAGTAGAGCTAAGCAAACTTTTTGACATATTAGATGTGGGCTGGGAGAGAAAGAAAGGAGGCACGAATGACTACAAGGTCTTTGGCCTGGGTTTCTTGAAAGATGGAGATACCCTCAAGTGATGTGGGACAGGGCTAGGTCTTCAGGAGCACATCGGAAGTTCAGTCTGCGTATAATGTGTTGAGTCTCAAGGGTGTCAAGCTGACTTCCCAGTGGAGATGTGGAGTAGGCAACTGCATACGAGAGCCTACAGTTCAGAGGACAGGGCAACACTGTAGATCAAAATTTCTTTCCTAATAGCAATCCCATTAACAGTCCTCCACCATTCATCTGCTGTTCTCATTTTATAACTGGAGATACATGATCAGAGAATATAACTAACTGACTCAGCTGTCAAATGGTGCAGCAGAAACTCAAGACAGTATCTATCTGGCTCCAAACGCCACACTGCTCTCTGCATTAGGGGTAAGACAGTCCACACTGGTCACAAACTGGTTATGCATTTACTCAGAGCAAGTCAAAGATATTTTTAGGCAGGAAAATGAAGTTGGTTGTTCATCTTTTTAGTTGCCTTGTTTGCCTACTGTCGACAGATGACTTTAGTCAGTATTTGGCAGGTTACCATATGTTCTTGAGTGCCATGCTCATCTGGATGTGGTTCAGTTCTTCCTGGATCATTTGCGTTATGGCTTATTAGAAGAAGGAAAACCGTGTGGTCAGTAATCTGGTATCCATAATGAAGAAATTTGTGTTTCTCAGCGTTTGAAGGGAAGGAAAGTAGGAAGATGAACATTACAGCTTCCCTATCTTCCAGTGGGATAATTATGAAGAATGTTCTACATGACTTTTCAGAGATCCCCAGCAGGACAGAGCCTCAGTTGCTCACAGCAATAACCACTCATTAATATCATTTATTGACTTTCCTGGCATCCCTGCTTTATCTTTTACATCCTTTACTTCTTCTTCTTGGGATCTCCTTCCAAATAGACTGACTATCTGCACCCAAGTGCATACCTCTGGCTAACCTGAGAGAAGTGACAACATAAAATGTGCTTAATTGGTCTATCCAGAATAGGTCTTTCTAATTTGTACCACAGCACCTAGCAAATACTCAATAAATATTTGCCAGACCAATGAATGATTGCAACTTTCCTTAATGATCACTACTAATAATAGTAGTTGCTGTTACCATTATTTTAGGCACATACATTTTTAATAGGATAAAAATAAATTGCTCTTTGTCACCTGCTGTTACCAATCACATTCCTTTTTCTACCTTTCCAGAAGTAATTCTTAAGAATTTCCTGTGTGTGGTTTGTCTGTGTTGTGCACGTGTATGTGGTATTTGACATTTACTTAAATCACATCATTTTATGTGTATGATTATGTAACTTGCTTTTTCACTCAAATTTATGATTTTTGAGCTGTGTCCATATTGTATGTTTCTTGCTTTCTCTTTGATTTAATTTTCCCTTTGCTTTTTTCTCCCAAGATTTGAAACTATTAAATTCTACTTCTATTTTTTAGTGATTTTCTGTAGATCTTTAAGAAACATATAAATTGTTATTTTTAAGAGTGACTACAAGTAATAAGCTAATATCCTAACTCTGGCAAAATTAATGAATCTCTCTACTCTCTGTCAAAATGTAGGCTATAGTGTTCTTTTCTTCCAGCTACCTGTATACTTTCATGTTAATGTTTTCTAAAATTTTGATACTGTTCTTTAACAATAAAAGTCTTTTTGTCATTATTATCTTTACTGATTCTTATTTGGAATCATGAAGTTTTATTTATTTCTTTTGTTTACTTCTTGAATCTTTCTTTAAATGCATTTTTTTCCTTGTCAGCGAAGTGTCTGCTTTAGTCACTGGGCTGTGGTAGTTAATCTAGGCCTTGATGAGTAGGATTTTGCCATGAAATGGGAGAAGGGATAATCTCTGCAAGGTGGTAATGCCTCCATTTCTTTTGCGTGTGTATTACCCTGTGAAAACTGCTTTGTGCTGTTCTTATGGCTGATAATGCACTCCAGGGTGTAGATAATACATATATTAAGAATATAAGAAAGCATACAAACCACACATTAAAAAGTGACCAGAAAGAAAGTATTATCAACTAAGACAGTACTCACGGTATGTTAAAATACACAGATTTGTTTGGAAACATTTCCCATATTTCCCGAGCACCTCATCCAGTGCCAGTGTAAACAAATGCAATGAAATAGTGTTAATTTAAATTTTAAAATAGAATTTCTGCATGTGTTTAGCCTCAGCGACTAGGCATTGTGACTGAAATTTTCCATATTTGTAGACCACAGAGCTCCCTTCTTACTCCTACAGTTATTCTTTTTTTTATAAATTTATTTTTTATTGGCGTTCAATTTGCCAACATATAGAATAACACCCAGTGCTCATCCCATCAAGTGCCCCCCTCAGTGCCCGTCACCCAGTCACCCCCACCCCCCGCCCACCTCCCCTTCCACCACCCCTAGTTCGTTTCCCAGAGTTAGGAGTCTCTCATGTTTTGTCTCCCTTTCTAATATTTCCCACTCATTTTTTCTCCTACAGTTATTCTTTAGTGCTAGGATGATACCTCATTTTTCCCCCTCTCTTTAACACTAATGTGGTTGTTTACCTAAATTAGCTCTCTAATTATTAATTGTATGTGGTCTCACTACCACGTATGCTTCTTTAACACTAATGTGGTTGTTTACCTAAATTAGTTCTCTAATTATTAATTGTATGTGGTCTCACTACCACGTATGCTTCTTTATTAGCGCCTCAGTCCTCCTGTTCTTACCTAAAGGTTCTCAGAAAATATAAGCACCTAATAACACATATAAACCTGAAGCCTGTGGCCAGCAGGTAAAACTGCAAATGCTCATGTTGTCAGAAGCGCCATCTCATGCGTTCAGATCGCTGTAGTTGCAAGAAGGGCAAACACCCTTGCACTCAGCTCTGGTCTTGCTGTTACACATGATGCTGTGGTCCTGGCTGTTATATTTTTGGGGTTTGTACGATAGATGTCAACTTCAGTATTTCTAGGATCCCAAGATTTCAACTCGATTAATCAAACTCTAAGCCATATTTTTGCCTCCCAATAACACGTTAAATTCTGCTATATACTCCTCGCAGCCTAATGATGGGAAAGAGGGGGAAATGTACCTTTTTTCCCTCTTCTCAAGAAATCATCTTTTTTTTTTTTTTAGTGTGTTCTGGTTTCTCTTGTTATCTCTCTTTCCAGTTACCTGTAAGTTTACTTTTTCTGCAATGTCTCGTATGTTATATGTGTCTTTCTTCCTTTTGCAAGAAGGAGATGGCCAGGCTGACAGTTGGCTAATGTCTGGTTACAGCTCTTTTATACATGTACAGCAGAACTGCGTATCTTTTAAGAGGCCACTACAGCATTTATTTGTCTTTGTGGTCTTTGGACTAATTTGACCATTCATTTAGACTTGCAGTCCACACCATAGGCAGTCCAAAATTACCACCATGACAAATTAATGCTCTGTCACAGGCAGAGCTGTTGTGTCCCTATATCCTGAGACTCAGAGCATTGTTAAAACATGGCAATGTTAAGTGCTAATTTTTATTGCCCAGTGGAGTTAATCACACATATCCATGAAGAGTTCATTTTCAATTAAACAGTTCTCTGTTCACTATTTATAATTCCGTAAAGGAACCAATCATACTGAAAGGGAATCAGAGCCTGTCGTATTTCTTACTGTCCATTTTCATGAAAGCATGTACTGACTGTACTGGATTTCTGGCATTTATTGTAAATTTGTAAATTCCATTTTAAGTACCCTTAGGATTTCCATAGCCCAAATGAGCAAGCAAGTTGTAACTTTCATCTGTGTAAATGCATACGTGCACACACACACACACACACATATTTAACAGTTGTCAAAATTTTAGTTGATTCTGCAAATCCTTGCAATGAGAAAGTTTTAGAATCTGATCATTTTAGTTCAGAAAAAATAACGTATTTTTTACTATTGAAAGTTATCTTTAGCTATTCATTAAAAATACCTAATTCACTCTTCTGAAAAACAGCCTCTTCTAATGTTTATACAATTATAACCTTGGGGTTTCTAAACCAATTCTATAAACACATTCTAATTACCGTTTCATAAGCTATAGTCTTATTACACTTTTAAGGGAATTTATGACTTCATATTTTGTTATGGTATCATAATGTAAACTTTAAATCCTCTAAAACGTGCTTCTTTTTCAATAACAATAAAGAGAATATGCCATAGTCTCCTGATAACCCACGTTCACTTAGTTTTTTTTTAAATGAGATAAGTTTTCAGTAATTCAGCATATGTTTTACTATTGATTTTGCATTCTCAATATAAAATCGGATGAAGAAAATATCTTCCAACATTTCTTCTGGTTCTGGGAACACCATCGATTTTCTCAAGCATGCATTTTATCTGGAAAAGATCTGAGAAGATTTAAACAACCTTGAGCCAAAAGCATTTAAATTTAGATTATTTTCAAAATTGGACAAGTCATTTCAGACTGAATCTGAAAATAAAATGAATTTTTAAATAGTAAAAGGATAAATGAAACTAAATGCATTGATTACTGAGAAAAATAAGACCATCCTAAATGATGTGTTAAAAAAAGACATTGAACATAGCTTTCATCCATTATACTTCCTTTTAAGATGACACTATCTCCTGCACGTGAGGTAGAAAATGAAACCTAAGGAAGATTGAAGTGCCACAGTGGAAATCATGTCTGAATGGGGGTTTTCAATTATTTGACCAGTACTTTATCTTTAGGTTTCCCAGAAAATATATATATATTTTTTTTCAGCCATTAGTTAAGTTACATGCATTTCTCACATTTTGGTTGATTTCCTGTGACAGCTTAATTTACTAGCTGCTTTGGTTGTTTCAACTGTGCATGTTATGAAGAACAGTTACTCTTTGTTATTTTGGTAAAATTATTTCAAGTCCACCGTGGGAGGAAAATAGTTCCTAACTTTTCTCCATTTCTTTTAGTGTTTGTTTGTATGCTATTTCATCCAGGCATCATGTCTTTCGTTTCTGCCTCTTATCCCATTGGAAGTAAAAATGAGTCTACAGATCCAAAAGAATTATCTCCTTTTTCCCGATGTTGTATAGACATCTTAACAATAATACCTTATAATTTACTATGATGAGGAAGTTGTCATTAAGATGTATAGTTTTCTGAATGTATCCAAATAGATGTTACAGAACAATGCTTTAAATATATTTATTCTAATTTAATTTAGTTTCAGTTTTGCATACTTGAAGTGTCTGTTCTTATGAGTCTTCTTGAAACATTTCCCAAGTCACATTTCTATAAGTTAATCAAGCCATGCAATAGGTGAGAACTCATTATTTTACAAGAACTCTTAATTTCATAACAAGATAAACACCCACATTTATTAAATTTCCAAGGATATATCTACTATGGATTGTTATATGTGATTTAAATTACATGTAATATACAATCTCACATACATCTGTATGTCAGCCTAAGTATTTTAATTGTAAGATTCCCTACAATTTGTCTCCATAATTCTTTTTTTTTCTGGTCATGGTAAATTTTAGTTCTTTGACAATAGCTTTTGTTTATTAACACTAGAAACACTTCGCTTGGGCTAAGTTGTTAATTAACTGTCATTTTTGTACAGAGTGTAAAAGAAAAATGAAGAGAAGGGTACAGAGCAAACGGAATTTCACACATTGTTGATTGTTATAGTATCTTCAAACTTTAAAAATATATATTAAAATTTCTATCCTATTTAAAGTCATCAGAATCATGGCTTTAATCTCTGATTCATTACACCAGAGTACTGTAAAGAAGCAGTTTTATACTGAATGAGAATATGTTAATGTAGCTTTTAAGTGGCCATTAAAAGCAGATTTCTGCTTCTCAATTTGTGTATTTTTTATGATGAGTATCATTGTCATTGTAGCTAGCTTTGTGTGCATTTATAGAGCTTCCAGTATAAGCCCAGAAACGTAAAGCTCTGAGAGGAATAATATCAGCAGTGTTTCACTTTTAGCCACTACTGTAAATTAACAAATGACATTATTGCTTTTAGATTTTAAAATGAGTGGATCAAGCAGAATGTATGCATCCAAATCAGTAGGGTCCTCTTAAAGAAGCCACTCCTTTATTCCATTGATTCATTGGCCCAAATAACACTACAAGTCCTCCTTTTAGAAATACTTTCACAAGGCAATTTATGAACCAGAAAATAAAGCATTTTTTAATGGTTAAAACCTCATTTTTGGCCAAAAGTGGTATTGCCCAACGTACCACTTACTCTCTTACTGAATCTAATTCTCAATGAATTTTTGTTTCTAAAGTTCAGAGCAGTTTTTAGAAGAATGAGGACTTTCAACCATTGGAGACCATTGAGAAAGCTGAGCTAACGATTTGAAAATTCAATAATTTCAAATGGCATCATTTTTTGTATTTCCAAAGAAGGTGATGAGTAGAGGGCTTTCATCAGAACTCCTCAGAAGTTCTGGAGAGGGCAGATTCTGTCCAAAAAGCCATGGGAACTAGAGGCAGAGTGCCTTGTCATGGTCAGCCAAGTACTCAATCTTTAAAACATACTGCAAGGACATGGTAGCTCACTAGAGAAGATGATAAGCTTTCTGCCTTGTAGGATCCAGAAATCACCTGCCACTGTTCATCTTTGAGTAACTTGGAGCATTAAGTTGGAATGGAAACTCCATCAGAGTTTTAGGGCCAGGTGAAAAATGTAGGCAAGAAAGATGGAGTGGAATAATTGAAATAAGGGTCTGTTTGGACAGTTGGCTGGTAGTTTGTTTTACTGTTAGCCCAGACAGAAAGCCTTGATTCCTTGGCTTAGCCTGGCCATTTTTCACTGGCAGGGGTGAATGGGAATGAAGGCACCATGCCATCGTGTGGCTAGCTCAACATTATCTTCAGTAGACATGTGTGGAAGTCTGCAATCTGAGCAGAGAAGGGAGTTTAGGGTGTCAGTGTAGAATACATGGATGTAAAGAAGTGCTGGATGTAAAGGAATCTGAGGAGTGAGAGAAATACTGACACCTCACAGAACAAGATGAAAAAAAAAAGATAGATGTAGGACCACTAACAAGGAGCTAGTAAAATTGAATTAGTTATTCTATTTATTTTCCTCATTGCTTATGAGTTCATTGGACTCTCCAGTGGCATGTTTCCATGATATCGTTGAGATATCATGCATCTAGAAATAATCCATAATAAATTAGAATTGAATAGACTCCAATACCACATAACAAAAATAATTCACAGTGACTGAGTGGGTTTGCAAGTATAGAGTTAATATTAGAAAACCTCTTGATATAATTCACCATATTAATACATCTAAGAAAAATATATATACTCACTCCATAAATGCCGAAGTTGGGAACAAGACAGGAATGAAATTAGACAAGATAAATCAACTAGAGGCATCAGATTTAGAAAAGAAAAAGTAAAATTTCCTCTCTTTACAGATTATATGATAGTATATCTGGAAAACTCTTGAGAATAAGTAGTATTCCTAACTCAATCGGTAAAATAATTCAACAAGTTGGCAATATATAAAAGCAACAAGCAAACGTTGATAGCCATCACATACAAAAAATAATAACAAATAAGAAGAGTTGGGAATGTGTTCCAATAAGTTTGAAAATGTTATGAGAAAAGCATCATAAAATATAAAATAGGAATAAACTTAACAAGAATGTGTAAAAGCTCTAAGGAAAAGCTATAAAACCATTCAGGGGCAGCCCGGGTGGCACAGCGGTTTAGCGCCGCCTGCTGCCCGGGGTGTGATCCTGGAGACCCAGGATCAAGTCCCACGTTGGGCTACCTGCATGGAGCCTGCTTCTCTCTCTCTGCCCATGTCTCTGCTTCTCTCTCTCTCTCTCTCTCTCTCTCTCTCTCTCTCTCTATATATATATATATATATATATATATATATATATAAATAATCTTTAAAAAAGAAACCATTCGGAAAGAAACTAACAAGTACACTGTAACAAAAAGACATGTCTAGCTCTTTGGTAAGGCATTTCAATATCATTAACATGACAATCCTTACTAAATTAATTTATAAATTTAATGTAATCATACTAAAATACTAACACACTTTGTTATATGGAGCTAAACAAATTGAAAGATTTATATGGAGGAGCAGGTGCACAAAATATCTGGGAAAACAGACAAGGAAAAACTATGAGAGTGACTAGCCCTGCAATATATTAAAACATACTGAAATGCCTCAATAGTTAACAGAGTGTAACTGGCACTGAATAGATAGACCAATGAAATAAAATGTTCAAGAAAGGCCCAAATACAGATAAAACTGTAATAGATACTAAACGTGGCATCTCAAATCATTGAGGCAAAGGTGACTTTTATAGTAAATAGTGTTGGTAAAAAGAGGAAACCAGATCTCTTCCTCAGTCCCTAGGTAAGAATAAACCCTAAATGAATCAGAAAACTAAATGTAGGGCAGCCCCAGTGGCACAGCGGTTTGGCGCTGCCTGCGGCCGGGGGTGTGATCCTGGAGACCCGGGATCAAGTCCCACGTTGGGCTCCCTGCATGGAGCTTGATTCTCCCTCTGCCTGTGTCTCTGCCTCTGTGTGTGTGTGTGTCTCTATGAATAAATAAATAAGATCTTTAAAAAAAAGAAAACTAAATGTACAAAATAAAACTATACAAGTAATGGAAGAAAATACTGTTAAGTTCCTTTGTAACATGGGCCTAGGGAAAGACTAACTATGACTCAAAATTCAGATACCACAAATAAAAAAGTAATCAATTTGACTACACAGATGCACACAGAAACCTTGACAAGGAAAAAGAAAAATCAAAACGAAAATTGGGGCAAAAATAGTGACATAGATCACAGGTAGAGGCTTAATATTCCTAATATACAAAGAACTTTTAAATATTGAATGGGAAAGAAAAGTCCTATTTTTAAAAATATTTTATTTATTCATGAGAGACACGCAGAGAGAGAGAGAGAGACATAGGCAGAGGAAGAAGCAGGCTCCTGGGATCATGACCTGAGCCAAAGGCAGACGCTCAACCAGTGAACCACCCAGCTGTCCCAAAAAAGCCCTATTTAAAAGTGGGCAAAAACATTGGGCACCTGGGTGGTTCAGTCGGTTAAGCATCTGACTTCAGCTCAGGTGATGATCACAGAGTCCTGGGATCAAGCCCTGAGTTGGGCTCCTCTTTCAGCAGGGAGTCTGCTTGTCCTCTGACCCTCCCACTGTTTGTTCTCTCTCTCTCTCTCTGTCTCTCTCTCTCTCGTAAATAAATAAAAATATTTTTTAAAAAACAAAAGTGAGCAAAAACATAAACAAGTTACCAAAAATATAAAGTTGATCCTAAATTATATGAAAAGATGATTGCTTTTATTAACAGTAAGAGAAACATAAATTAAAATTACAGTGCGGTACTGTTCTTAAACAAAGATTGGCAAAAATCCAAAAACTTAACAATATACTCTGTTATGGAGGCTGTAGAGAAATAGTCACTCTCATACATTGTTGTTGGAATTGTGAAATAATGCACAAAAACAGAGGGGTAGTTGACATTATCTAATAAAAGTACATACACAATTACACTTCACCCTAGCAATCTCATTTCTAGGAATTAGCCTGAATATGCCTTCTACAAAGCAAAAAAAAAAAATATGCAGAGTTCTTCATTACAGCATCATTTATAGCTGCAAAATATTGGAACCTACCTAAGTTGCCAAACCTAGAAGGCTAGTTGAATGAACTATAGTGCATGCACATAATAAAGTAGTAGGCAACTATAAAATGATGAGATATATCAGTAAACTTACATAAGTAATTTCTAAGTGAAAGATAATTTCTCTGGTATGCTACCTTTTTTGTAAAAAAGTAAGGAAATAAGAAACTGAATTTCACTATATCCAAGTATTCAAAATGAACACATTAGTTTTCTATTGCTATGTAACAAATTAGCACAAATATAGCAGCTTAAAGAAAAACACCTGTCTATTACCTGAGTTCTGTAGCTCAGATGTGTGGACACAGCATAACTGGATTGCCTCTCTGTTGCTCACCACATGACCCCTTCCATAAGCCCTCTCACACTTGGAATTTCTGACCTCAGAAAGGCTCTAGGCCCTATGCTTATGTCACCTTCTTATTTCAAGTCCTGCTCATGATAGTCTCCCTTTTGATTAACTCAAAGTCAGCTGATTTGCTACTTTATTTACATATGCAGAATCCCTTCACCATTGTCATTTAACATAACCCAATCATAGGAGTGAAAGCCATAATTTCACCCCCACTCATAGGAAGAAGTATTATACAGGGTGGAATTCTTGGAAGGCATCTTAGAGTTGGGCCTACCATGATTAATATCACCAAAGAGAGTCATACATCTAACTTCTGCCTCCAAATGTAATACCTTCAAAAACAGAACACCGCTAAAAGGGGTATTAAACCACTTACATATTATTCCCATCCAAGCTACATAACCTGAATATCAACATAAGAAAACATCACACAAACCTAAATTGAGGTGCATTTTATAATGTAATCAGTCTGTAGTTTTTTAAAATGGTGGGGGCGCCTGGGTGGCTCCTGGGTTAAGTGTCTGACTCTTGATTTCAGCTCAGGTCATGATCTCAGATTCATGAGATCAAGTCCTGTGTCGGGCTCCATGCTGGACGTGGAGCCTGCTTAAGATTCTCTCTCCACTTCTCCTGCCCCTCCACCCCCCTGCTTGCAGGCTCTAAATAAATAAATGTATGTATATCATTAAAAACCAAGGAACGATGAAAAGTTATTCCAGATTAAGAAAGACTAAAGAGATGACACCTAAATGGAGTACATAATTCTAGATTGAGTCATGTAATAGAAAAAAGATATCATTATAAAGAACACTATTTGAACAATTAACTCAATTAGAATATGAATTACAGTTTAAAGTATATTACAATGAGATTTCCTGATTTTGATCCCTGTATTGTGGTTATTTAAGAGAATATTCTGTTCTCAGGTAATATACATTGAAGTATAAGAAGTAGAGAAACACAATATATACAACCTACTCTGAAATGGTTCAGAAAAAAATAGTATATGTGCATGTGTGTGTGTGTGTGTGTGTGTGTGTGAATGGAGAAAGAAAAGGAAGAAACAATGACAAATCAAATGTGGCAAAATGTTAAAAATCGGTGAGTCCTGGTTAAGTTGTTCTTTGAATTACCATTCTTATACCTTTTCTGTAATTTTGAAACTATTTTAAAATTTAAAATAAATATAACCAAAAACAAGCAAATAAAAACTGAACTGCATTTAAACATTTAGCATGGGTCACTTGGGTGGATCACTCAGTTAAGCATTCAACTCTTGATTTCGGCTCAGGTCATGGTCTCAGGTTGTGAAATAGAGCCCCATGTTGGGCTCCATGCTCAACAGGTAGTTCTCTCTCTCTCTCTCTCTCTCTCTCTCTCTCTTAAATAAGGAAATAATTAAAAATCATCTTAGCACAGGGCCCAGGTGCACATAGTATAAGTTCCCAATAATGGCAATTAATAATACCATCACTGATGTTACCTAATTCTTACTTAAAATTTGTATCCAGTTAACTGAATGTATTTATTGCCACTACCTTGGGTGTTTTGTTGAATCCACAGCATAGCAACTTTATGAGAAAACTAGGCAAACTATTATTTAAGAATACTTAGTATCTCTCATTTGAGGCCTAAAACAATTTTAATTGCAATCAAAATGTATGGATTAACTGTTGTCCAGAATTCCAACAGATTCAGTGTATTGAGTTTTGGTTTTAGTTCCCTCAGAAGCAGAACCTAGATCCTGAGAACAAAGATTCAAGAGCAAGAAGATTATTTGGAAGGGGATACCAGGAAATAATAGGTGTGGGGAAATTAAACAGGGAGAGAAGGCATCTAGTTGGTGCACTGTCAACCAACTTATCACTAAGGAAACTGGACTCTAATCCCATTGAGGAACTCTAGGAAATATTGTAATACACTGGCCAAGGAGGGAGGAGATTGGGCTATTGGCTCACTGACTCATCGGCATTGATTGAGGGCTTCTGGGCCATATGAATTCATTCTAGGCACTTCCAGACTGCCCCAGTATGCCACCAAATTCCCTAAACAACCAGTTGCTGGAGCCGATGTTTAAGGCATAGGACTGCATGTATACAGAATGATGGGTTGCTGGTGAGTGCCTCACAGCATCTGCTGCCTTGCTGAGGTGGAAAACTGCTGAATCAGTTGCCCTGGTGTTTCAGCCAGCACTCAGAGTGCCTGCAGCCCTAGCTGTCAGAAGGTCTTCACCTTAACTCTCTTTCTAGGAGCAGACAGAAGTAAGTCATTTCTTCCATTTCCTAGCTGAACAACCTTGGACGAAGTAGTTTTTCAAAACCTTGATTTTCTCATCTGTAAAATAGGGACAATAATAGTGTGTTCTCCTAGAATTGCTTTAGAATTAAATCATGTGTTTGAAAACGTGGCACTAGAAAATACTCAGTAAGGGTTAGTTTTACTTATTATATTTGCATCCTTTATAGTTATTATTACTTTGCATTTTTAATCAGTCTCTTAGAGATAATTGTTCTTATCTTGATCTATAAGATGCACCCCAGTCTGCTAGATTAATGTGTACCTTGGCTCCAACAAACCTGAAATTTTTATAGTCATTGAAGACTCAGGACTACAGGGACTCCTATTTGCCATCTGTTCTTGAAAATGACAGTTACTTAGGAAAGTGACATTGAAAAATACACAGGAAAGTCAAAGAGATTAGAATCAAATAATGAAGCTCAAACACCTTCAGAAACAAGTTGTGAATGGCAGATAAAGGGAAAAAATAAACATGATAACTGGATTAGCCATATACAGTATGCTTCCAACATATTTGTGAAATAGTCACAGTTTAACTGGTTAATTTCATAAGCTAGATTTAGTTGGGTACAAGCAGAGAACCACCTATTTCTTCTTATGGTGCCCATAAGAATTTGCCTCTTCAAATCCATTATGATGGCTTGTACTTTGCCACCCGTAAATGAAACCTTAGGCCAATCCCACAGCTTCCCAGTCTCCTATTGGTTTCCTGTAGCTAGTGTACAAACTAGGTGGCTTACAAGAATGCAAATTTATTCACTCATAGTTCTGGAGGCTAGAAGTCCAAAATCAAAGTATCGGCAGGGCCATGTTTCCTCTAAAGGCTCCAGGGGATGATCCTTCCTTGCCTCTTCCTAAGGTCTGATGGTTGCCAGCAATCCTTGGGACTCCTTGGCTTGTAGCTACATCACTACATTTTCTGCCTCTGTTCTTATGGCTTTGTGTCTTGACATGGTCATCTTATAAGGAACTCCGTACTGTTTTTCAAAGTGGCTGCACCAGTTTGCATTCTACCAACACTGACTTTCTCTCCACATCCTCACCAATACTTGTTTTTTCTTGTATTGTTGATTTTAGCCATTCTGACTGGTGTGAGGTGGTATTTCATTGTGGTTTTGATTTGCATTTCTCTGATGATGAGTGATGTCAAGCATCTTTTCCTGTGTTTGTGGCCATATTTGTCTTCTTTGGAAAAATATCTATTCATGTCTTCATTTTAATTAGGGCAATAATCCTCTTTCCAAATAAGGTCACATTCTGAGATTTGGGAGTTTAGGATTTCAACTTCAACTTTGGAGGGAAAGGACATAATGCAACCCATAACACATGGATAATTACAATTTAAGCCTTTAAATAATCAAACTCTGAACGTTCTCCAATGTGAACAACTTTCCTTCCTCAGCTCAGGGACCCTTGATGCCTGAAAGCTTACACTGGAGTGAAGTGTAATGCTTCACATCCGAATGCTCGCATCCTTAACTCTCCATCTCACTCTCTTCCTCCTTCCTCTCTCCAACTACCAAGGGTGTTGCTGATTCTTTCAAGACTGAAGAAGGTGGAGAGGGGGAAGGTGCTGAGATTTGGAAGATAAGAGAGGAAGGACAAAGAATGCTATCTTGAATTATTTTGGCTTTGGTATCCTCTGAGGCAGCAGATTCCAAATTCTGAGTCTTATTCTCATTGGTTTATTTATCTTTTTTTTATTTTAAAGATTTTATTTATTTATTCATGAGAGACACAGAGAGAGAGGCAGAAACACAGGCAGAGGAAGAAGCAGGCTCCATGCAGGGAGCCTGATGTGGGACTCCATCCTGGGACTCTAAGATCCCACCCTGAGCCAAAGGTAGGCGCCCAACTGCTGAGCCATCCAGACATCCCTGGTTTATTTTTCTTGATTCTTCAGAATCTCACTTAACTCTCAATTCTTTTTTTAAGATTTTACTTATTTATTCATAAGAGACACAGGGAGAGAGAGAGAGAGAGAGAGAGAGAGAGAGAGAAAGAGAAAGAGAGAGAGAGAGGCACAGAGACACAGGCAGAGGGAGAAGCAGGCTCCACGCAGGAAGCCCGAAGCGGGACTCCATCCTGGGTCCTCAGTACCACAACCCGGGCCGAAGGCGGCGCTAAACCGCTGAGCCACCCCGGGGTGCCCATATCTCAATTCTAGATATCTCTCACTTTGAGTTAGATGTATGTGGACAGTGCCTCCATCACCAATAACCAAATCCTCAGACCCTTGGCATCTCACTCCACTCCTCAGCTAAGATCTCTGTGCCTTCCAGGCAGGCATCTTGGGTAAAGCCTCTCTTGAAATGGACTCTGCATCCTTTCCCATGGTTGACAGCAGCCCCACAATAAATGCATGAATATTTCCTTGTCCCACAAAGCTGGGTCTCTTTTTATAGGTATTGAAGAGTAAAACTCCAGCCCTAGACACCTGGTCTTGACTTCTCAAGAGTGAGTTAGATACTGGTCCCCATGGCTCTTAATCACCAGAGAAGAATTCTCAGCTCTCCAAATAGAGGTGGTCTCTTATGGATGTTCTCTCACTAAACTTATAGTGAGGTGAAACACCCCCTTCCATAACCCATTGAGTCCCAAGTAGCAGTAGACAGAGAAGTGGAGAAGACTGTCAGTGTTACAAAAATACAGCATACCAATGACTCTCTTCAAAGTAAACCATGCTACCAGACACCTCTGACTGCCCAAAGATTTCTTGACCTTGTATAAATAGCCAATAAGTAAATAGCAGCCAACTCAAAACCTGGCAAAACTTGTCAGAATACGTCTTTTAATGTTTTCAAAATGTATTGTTTTAAAGTGCTTTAGTGAAATACAATTCACACACCATACCATTCACTTAGAGTACACAATTGAGTATTTTTGTATATATTCACAGGGTTCTGCAAACATCATCACAGATAATTTTTAGAATATTTTCATTAACACAAAAACAACCCATACCTAATAGCTTTCACTACTCATTTTTCCCTCCTTCCAGCCACAGACAACACTAATTTATTTTCTGTCCCTGTAGATTTGCCTCTTCTGGACATTCATATAAATAGAGTCATATACTGCTTGGTCTTTTGTGACTGGTTTCTTAACACAGTGTTTTTATTAGTTATACAGTGATCTGCAGCATATATCAGTATTTCATTTCTTTTTATTTCCAAATGATATTCCATTGCATGGATAGATCACATTTTATGTATCCATTCATCAGTCAATAGGCATGGAAGTTGTTTATGCTTTTTTGCCATAAATGATTCTGCTGTGAAGGCTTGTGCACAATATTTATGTGGACATATAGTATCATTTCCTCTTAGGTTTATACCTAGGAGTGGAAGTGCTGAGTCATACAGTAGCTCTGTGTTTAACTTTTAAGGAATTACCAGACTTTTCCAAAGTGACTACACCACTTTACATTCCCTCCAGCCATGTATGGGTTTCTACTCTTCTGTATCCTCACTAGCACGAGTTTATGTCTGTCTTTTTTATTATGTCTATTCTAGCAGGTGTGACGTGATTGTTTCTTACAATTTTAGCATATTTTTATTGTATCACTTTTCTTTAGAAGGTCTGAATAGTTTGTACTTACTCTATTCTTCTCAGATTTATGAGGCCTCTGCTAAATCTCTAAAATGACAAAATTGAACATTCAATTAAAATGACAATAGTTACAACAAAAGGCTTTAGTATGGCTCTATCCATAGAGTTGGCAAAATAGCATATACACAATAAACCATGTATATGACCTGAGAGAAAGTGGAGTAAGTGTGAGCTATCTTACTACAGTCCTGGTGCTAGACAACTCTGAAGGGTTTCACACCAGTTACTTGACTTATGACAATAATCACAGCACCAATAAGATAACAACAATAACAATAGATAACATATATTGAGCTTTTCATGTATTTGTTCCAGGCATTGTTCTATGTATAATTTATATATATTAACTTCCTTAATTTCTGTGACAGCCCCACAACTAGATGCTATTATTCTCAGCTCTCTAATGAGCAAACATCCCCAGATGACAAGATCATTGTCTACCTTTTCACAGGTTAGAGTAGGGGGAGGAGACTGACTATCTTAAAAATAGCTAAAGCAAAAAAAAAAAAAGGCTAAAGCATAAAAAATTATAAATATTAAGAACAGGTTCTTTTACTTAGCTCTGCCCAGATCTTCTCAGATCTCTTTTTAATACTTTTGTTGTCTACCCTCTGCCCACTTTCTGTGCTTTCACACTCATCAATCCATTGTTTTTGGAGGACTGTCCTCAGACGACTAGAGTCCATCCTTCCCCATCCCAGGTGAGAGAAGTCAAATTGATACCCTGATAAAATTATTTCCTGTCCTGCTTTCTCCACCTGCTTACTGGTTTTCCTTGAAAGTTTTTGTTTGTTTTTTATGAATCACTTAAACACAAATCCTCATTTCATGGTTGGCTTCTGTAGGACGCAAAACATATAGAGGAAGGAGAAACTTGATGACATATTTAAATAGAACATGGTATGTGAGAAAGAAGAATCATATCAAGCTAAAAACAAGAAAAATAGAAAATTCTCTTAAACTGGCAGGGATTTACATTAAAAATGAATGAGTTGTCATGATCTGAAAATGTAAGAATGGGCTATTTACCCAGAAAAAAATCTGTGAACTCGCTCTCTGTGAAGATTTTAAATGTATATAACCACTTTTCTGAGCTGGTTTCAATATAGTGCAGTCCTTCTGGAACAGAATGACTAACTCAGTGGCTTCCCAGAGCCTCTTTGGCTCTGATAATTATGTAAGAACACAACATTATCATTAACCTAAGCAGTAAAGCCTTTTTGATTATGCATTGTGCTAAGGGCTTTATAATGATAGTTAAATAGATTCAGTCCTTGCCTTTTGGGAACTTAGGAGAGCAAACTTTTAAAAAGAAATAAAAGAAACCTACTGTTTATGGTGTACTACAAAGAGGCATTAAAATAAATGAGAGTGAAGATCACTTCAAGGAAGCATTAATGGTTTACAAATATCAGTATTTCAAAAAGGGAATATTCAGAAGTGGTATCTACTTTGATCTTACAAAAGAAATATGGACAAGAAAAATATATTCATGGCATGTATACTCCAAATTGACCCATTTATGTTTTTCAGAGAATGTAGAAAGCTAAAGGAGAAAAGAAATAACATAACGAAATGGAAAAAAAGGTTTTGCCATTACATAATATTAAGGGAAAAGATAAATTTGTTGGAAAAATATAAAGATATGATGCATTTCTATGCAATAATTTTAACAAAATTATGACAAAAGAAAAATGTTAATGGTCAAGAAATTTTAAAAAAATTTGCAAGATAAATTCCCATTTTATCATTGAGGAAGCAAATTAATACTTTCTAGTACAGGACTGTATGCCAGGACCCAAAAAAAACAAGAAACAGACTCTTAACTATAGAGAACATACTGATGGTTACCAGAGGGGAGGCAGTATGGGTGATTGCCAAAAAACAAAACAAAACAAAACAAAAACAAAAACAAAAAAAAAACAAAAAAAACAAGAAACAGACTCTTCACTATAGAGAACACACTGATGGTTACCAGGGGATGGGTGAAACAGGTGGAGGTTGAGGAGGGCACTTATGATGAGCACCAGGTGTATGGAAATGTTCAATTACACTATTGTACACCTGAAGCTGATATTACACTGTTTGTTAACTGGAATTTAAACAGAAACTGAAAAACAAAGAGGAAAAAAAGATAATACTTTTTGGTTTTGACATTTTCGCAATATTAATTCTGCCAATCCATGAGCATAGAATATTTTTCCATCTCTTTGTGTCTTCCTCAATTTCTTTCAGAAGTGTTCTAGAGTTTTTAGGGTATAGATCCTTTACCTCTTTGGTTAAGTTTATTCCAAGGTATCTTATGCTTTTGGGTGCAATTGTAAATGGGATTGACTCCTTAATTTCTCTCTCTTCAGTCTCATTGTTAGTGTATAGAAATGCCATTGATTTCTGGGCATTGATTTTGTATCCTGCCACGCTACCAAATTGCTGTAGGAGTTCTAGCAATCTTGGGGTGGAGGCTTTTGGGTTTTCTATGTAGAGTATCATGTCATCGGCGAAGAGGGAGAGTTTGACTTCTTCTTTGCCAATTTGAATGCCTTTAATGTCTTTTTGTTGTCTGATTGCTGAGGCTAGGACTTCCAGTACTATGTTGAACAGCAGTGGTGAGAGTGGACATCCCTGTCTTGTTCCTGATCTTAGGGGAAAGGCTCCCAGTGCTTCCCCATTGAGAATGATATTTGCTGTGGGCTTTTTGTGGATGGGTTTTAAGATGTTGAGGAATGTTCCCTCTATCCCTACACTCTGAAGAGTTTTGATCAGGAATGGATGCTGTGGCTTTGAATCTATAAACATGTTTTCACCTGAGGAATTTTGAGACAAATGTTTTCCTGAGTTTCTTTGATAAAGAAAGGAAGTAGTTCTCAAGACTGAATGACCGAGGGGGATCCCTGGGTGGCTTAGCGGTTTAGCGCCTGCCTTCAGCCCAGGGCGTGATCCTGGAGTCCTGGGATCAAGTACCCACATCAGGCTCCCTGCGTGGAACCTGCTTCTCCCTCTGCCTGTGTCTCTGCCTCTCTCTGTGTGTGTCTCTCATGAATGAATAAAACCTTTTTAAAAAAACACTGAATGACCGAGCTTTAAATATATGTGTGTATGTATTTAAGAGTTTAACATTTGAGTAGATTGGTGGGAATTAGGGGTAAGCAGAAGAGATTCATAACACATTCCCTTCAGATAACTTCATTAGAAAAGTAATTGCATGCATATTGTAAAATTGGCATTTGTAGGACAAAAAAAATTTACCAAAATTTCATTATTACATTATTACTTTCCCTCAATCACATAGATAATGAAGCTGTTTTCAGGTTTTCTAAATAGACTAGAATGTGGACAGGGATTTAAAAACAAATCCAAATATATTGTCCTTAAACTTCACCTGTGTGAGTAGTGAATAGGCATATATTCAGACATGCAAAAACACAGAATATGTTTCAGCCTTTCTTAGAATGTCATGTAAGGATGTTGTCCATTAGAAGTAGAGAGTAGAACAAAAAAGAGGAGAGCAGGGAGGTTCCATGATTATGGCTATTTGGAAGGACCTACTAGTGACTTATCTGACCCAATTTTTTAAAAAAGAGAGAGGATTTCAGAAGATAATATCTGGAGAAGTGATTTTATTTTGCCCTTTATAACGTGGCACAGGTGAGGAAGCAATACATTTAGAAGATAAGAAGATAATAGAAAGACAATCAAGCATAAAAGATCTTTAACACTCACTTTTATGAAAGTGGGAGGACCAACTGATAAAATTCAATCAAGATCAAACCAAAACAAAAAATTCAGGATTATTGAATGGGTGGGTGGTAAAAGAACTGGTATAGATCTTTAAATACAAATAAATATAGAATTGGAAATAAAGACTATAAATGTCATATCTGTGGAACAAAATGTAAATATCGTCAACTTGGAATAGTGAGTTAATGTAAATGTGGAACAAGAAGAAAAGCAAGAAGCATATTTTCTTGTCTTTTGTGCAGGAAATAAATCAGTGGCTTAAAATTGAAATGTTTATTTTACAACATAATTATAGTGAAGCTGACCTCTTAATACTATTTCATATTAATTTTTTTAATTTGTAAAATATCTAGATGGATCATTAAGAAACTAATAATTATTTAACTGGATGTTGTTTCTTCACTTATTGGCAAATAAATTTGGATTAACTATATTTCACTCAAAATATATGGCCACCTTTAATATAATCCCATTTTATAAAATTCTCTCTTTATCTCTATATATGTTTTAAAGAGATAGCTGGAATGACAGTTTTCTGATGTTTGTTTCTAGTATTTTTTATCTGTAGTTTTTAATATTGTTTGATCCTTTTAACATTGAAAATAAATTACTTTGTAAAATAACAAACCATTCCAAGAAAAACTCAATTAGTAAAATTAACTTGAAAACCAATACAACTTTATGTAAGGTCATCAAAAAACATGCAATTAAAATAGCTTTGGATTTTAATATAGCAAACTGTCCAATGTATTTAACCTTAAAAATTTTAATTCAAAACAATTCAGTAACCCCTCAAATTATATTATTCTTATCCAAATATATAATCTTTACCTCTTTTTTAATTGGAAAAAACTTACTTTAAGGCTAACTATGGTAAAAAAAAAAAAAAACCTCAGTTAACCCATATAACTGTAACATAAAAAGAATATAGATTAAAAACACAAGATACCTTATTGGCAAGATATGGGTCACTGAAATGAGATTCAACCCAAATCTCTGCCTTTCTTTTTCAAAGTTCTTCAGATTTTATGAACTCCTTCTGCTGTTCAAAGAAGATCTGAAAACTGAATATATTTGCTTTTACTAGATATGGACAGAGGTAAACAATGATCTCTGGTAAAGTTTTGAGCCACACTATACTTATCAGTTCAGATAAGAACATACATCAGAAAGCACTACTATCTAAGACACCAGGCATAAAACACTAATCTACAACTATCTGGATGCTTTTCTAATCAGAATTTATTATAGACAGAAAGCCTAATTTAAATGAGGTATTCTAGATGCTTTTCATCCTCCAGTGAAGTTAGTCCAAATGTTCTGAGGCTCCAACTGGGGGTATCTGCTATCATCAGCCTGGCCAGCTTGCTCTGCTCCATTTCCTTCCACTTCTTGTTTTCCCATCAAGTCACTGTTAGCAGATCATGCAGCCCATCATTCTGACGTGGAATGCTAAGTATGAGTTTTTCAATTTCAGTAGGCACCCACTTTGCAGCAAACGCTTCTGAGTCATTGATCCAAAAATATGTAATTAAAAACCTTTTGTTTGGACCAATGCGCTTATGGAATACTTTGTATTCAGATAAAACTCATGTATTCTTGCAATGCTTATAGAATTATTTTTTTTTGTTAATTCAGCTTCTCCTCTGATTCATATCAGTTATCTGAATTAGGGACTCGATAGCTATCCTCCTATAACTAGGTTTCCATATTTCCTATTGTATTAGATGCCCCATAATGCTCACCTTATTTCCTTCTAGCATCTTTGTACACTTTGCTCCAGTTGGTTGTAATCACTTTTGTGCACTCAGACACTCAAGTAAACTTGTTCATAGTGTTTCTCCTATGGTTCCCATCCCAAGAATGCCATTTCTTCTCACATTTTTCTATCCAGCGATACTTCAGAATATATAGAACACCTAAAAGTTTCTTGTCCTTTAAATACTAATAGCAACATACAGCTTATTACTTAGTCATTCTCTGTTTATTTCCTACAAGCTAACTTCATCTCCACACTGAACTGTAAATTCCCTGAGTGATATATATATAATCTTCTTTATCTTCTTCTATACCACATAAACAGTGTTGAGCATATTTGATACCTGCTTAATAAATACTTGTTTCTGATTATTTGATATTAAGACTTAGACTTGTGATGGGGAGCTGTTTTCAGTTAAAAATAAACAAATAGGGGCACCCGCATGGTTCAGTCAGTGAAGTGGCCAACTCTTGATTTTGTTTCAGGTCTTGAGCTCAGGGTCCTGGAATCCAGCTCCATGTTGGGCTTCGCACTCAGCACAGAGTCTGCTTCAGATTATCTCTTTCCCCTTCCCTCTGCTCCTCTGCCATTCTTTCTCTCTCAAATTAATAAATCATAAAAAAATAAACCAATAGACAAATAAAATAAAACCTCATATCTCTTATGCAACATTTTTAGGCTTCTCTGAATTACCTTAACACTTTTGGTTTGAATGACTCAAAGCAGAACATACTTAGAAGGAAACTAGTATTTTGTAAATATCTATGGGAATGACTTGTGGTAAATAAATAAATAATAACTCAAGAAGATGGGCTAGAAGCCAGGGTTCGGAGCTTCTGTTTTCAAAATTAGGCCAATCTGTCTTTAATCTAGCTATGTCCTCTAGCTGGCCAATGGATCCTTTTTGTTTGCCCATAGTAACCTGTGCATTTCTTTTTTTTTTTTTTAGCACGTTTCCCATTACAGTATGTTAACATATATAGTTCTCTTTTTTTCTGAGCCTTTGGGTCCATTATGATGCCCAGCAACTGTTTTCTCTTCACTATGATATTATCAGTGCTGAACCTGATGCCTAGCACTTAATAGGTATTTAATATATGTTCTGGAAGAATAGATGGATGCATAGATGAAAGATTAAATTACTTACTGGGTCATAAAAGGTATCCTTTCCTATTAAAATAAGTGGCCCTCCATTGTTGGATTGTCTGATGTCCTAAGATGTTAAGAAAACAATAGAACATATTGTAAATTAAAACTCATCAAAGCTCTCTCCCTGTACAACCACAAGAATTGAAAAGCGTGACCTTACAGCATTGAATATGAGCAGTTCCTGAATCATTTCAGAGTAGGATTTAATATCTTTTTAAAGCAAAAGATGTCTTTATGAATTAAATTCAATAGTCATTTGACTGTCAGTTCCTCAATTTTCTCATCTCTAAAATGGCTGTAATTGCTTCTCTGTAGCTAGTTCTTAAGTAGATTAAAATTTAGGTCCTTGCCATATGATTCCACCGCCCTTCCACACATATCTGTGGATACTGACAGAGGGAAGACTGATAAATCCATGCCAGGGAATTGGGGCAGAAATCTGTAGAACTCACTGGTGATCTCAAAGGGAAGTGAAGAATCAAAATAATTAATATTATGATTCAAAATGTACACCAAAAGAGGATTTCAAAACTTGATTCTTTGTTCACATCATGTATATGCTTATACAATAGCAGTATTCAAAATAATTCTGAGTCTCTTAGTTGCGTAGACAGTTTTACTCAAATGTCTCCCATAGTGAGGGAGTTGGCTAATTTTATGTTTTTTAGCTTGTCACCCAGCACTTTGTTTCCTCTCTGGACATGCAGAAGGATTCTAAAATCTCTTCCTGCCAAACAGTTTTCTTTCATGGGAATTTGGTTTAAACCAGCTCTGTTGCTATGGTACCTAGTTTTAGTTAATGGAAAAATACAGAATCAAAATACTGAACTTGAAATATTTTTGTACCCACTCGCTCCATATTGGTTTATTTACATCAATTGAGTATGCAAATGGTCAAAAGTTACCCAGTGCTATAAAAAAGTAACTAACTTATTTAGGATTCACATACTAATACCTATCTTTTATATATATATGATATATATCATATATATATAATATATATATATATATGTTTGTGTGTATGTATAGTAGAAGAGATGGCATGATCTGGTAGCTGTTGACAGAACAGAGACCCAAGATTGAGTCCTAGTTTTGACAGCAAAATGCCAGTTAATCCTGGACAGTCATGTATTGCTCTGGATCTCTTTTCCTATCTGCAATAGTTATTAATAATAATAATAATTACTTTTCAGGGATACTGTTAAAATTAAAATGTTTTGTTTTAACTGCCTATAACAGTGCCTGGCATTGAGCATATTTGCTAGACCTACTAGCATTTTCAAATGTGGAGGTAATATATATATATATACATATATAATGAGCTGAATTGTGTCTACCCCGCCTGTGTCACACATGGAAACCCTAAATTCCAGTACCTCAGAATGTGATAGTATTTAGAGATAGAACTTTGACCAACCTCCATATTCCTTCTCATGTATTTTTTAGGACTCCTAAGGGAAAAGAGAAATGGCAGGGGCATCTTCCTTGTCTTATTTGGAGTACTAACTTTCAATACATACATGGTCTGACTCAAATGAGCTCAGACACTGGAGCTTGACTTTGTCAATAAACATTTCTAGAAAAGAGAAAAAGTATGTCTCCCCTTTAAATTTGTGATATTGCATTCTCTGCAAGAAAAAATATATATATTTGCAAATGCCTCTATTTAGAGCCAGCAAACACATGCATGCCATGGATAATTGTTCCATTTCAAAATGTGTGCACCTTAAAGTCTCTCCTGTCATTTGCCCAATCTCTGTAACCATAATCAGTTCATTCCCACGGCTGCATGTCGCTTCGTTTTCCCAGGTAACCTCTTCTAACCTTCAGACTAACTGAAGTTATATGTTCTCTTTAGTTATCAGAAATTCTTAAAAGAAAAAAATGAACATGTCATTTCCATTTTCATGAGTCTGAGCTTTCTCCTCTCTCATATTCCTGTCAATCCTTCCTTCTGAAAGCTGAGCTTATGGGCAATACCTTAACTGCCACATTTTGCTGATTTTATATCACCCATCTATCCTACAGATCCAACAGAGGTGATTACTTAGCTCCCCAAATAGGCATAGAGTTTTCACCTCATATGATTGCTTTCATTTATTTCAGTGATGTAGAAATGGAGGAATGGTGTTTGTTGGCTCTGGGCTTTGAACACATGATATGCAATATTTTTGGCTGATAGCTAAGTAGTTGGTCCTGACACTAAAAAGCCAAAAAGTTCCCATTTGCCCTCTTCACTTTCAAAAATTGAAAAACTACAGATAATTAAAAGTACTAAATTTGCATATGACCCATTTCAATACTACATAATCATCTCAAGTTTAAAAATTATGATAAGTAGTTCTGTCTGTTCAACCTTTAACATGCTAACAGATTTTTGTGGGTTCGTTCTTATGTGACTTAAATATCAATATGTCTTAGCTCTATGGTTCCTTAATTTTATTTTTTTTAAATTTTTATTTGAATTTTAGTTAGTTAACATGCAGTGCAATATTGGTTTCAGGAGTAGAATTTAGTGATTCTTCACTTACATATAACACCCAGTGCTCATCTCAACAAGTGCTCTCCTTCATACCTATCACCCATGTAGCCCATCCCTTACCCACCTCCCTCCATCAACCCTCAGTCTGTTCTCTATCCTTAAGAGTCTCTTATAGTTTGTTTCCCTCTCTTCTTTTCCCCTCTTCTCATATATTCATCTGTTTTATTTCTTAAATTCCACATATGAGTGAAATCATACAGTATTTGTCTTTCTCTGACTGACTTGTTTCCCTGAGCATAAAATACTCTAGCTCCATCCACATTGTTGCAAATGGCAAGATTTCATTCCTTTTGATAGCTGAGTAATATTCTATCATGTGTGTGTGTATATGTGTGTGTCCCACAACTTCCTTATCTATTCATCAGTCTATGGACATTTGGGCTCTTTCTTTTTTTTGGGAGGGGGCTCTTTCCATAGTGTGGCTATTGTTGATAATGGTGCTGTAAACATTGAGGTACATGTGCCCCTTCAAATCTGTATTTTTGTATCCTTTGAATAAATATCTAGTAGTGTAAGTGCTGGATCATGTGGTAGCTCTATTTTACCTTTTTGAGGGACGTCCGCACTGTTTTCCAGAGTAGAAATATTAATTTGCATTCCCACTAACTATGGTTCCTTAATTTTAAAAGTCACAGTTGTTGATATTTGGTGCCTCGAGTCCATGATGCCCAAAGTCTTACTATGTTTGAAATAATCTCATAAAAGAAAGGCTGTCTATCTTAAAATTGCAATAATGATGTTATTGGAAACCAGTGACATAAAAGGAGAGAATAACTAAAATTTCAAAATGATTCTTAATGAAAGGGGTGCTTTCCATGATTCTAGAATCATGAAAAAAACTGTGGGGAAAATTAATTTTACACTTAAGCTCCTGGGAAGTATTCTCTTTAAGCTATTAACCACTATTGCAGAGAAATGACTATTTGGTCTCTTTGAAATGTATATGTATTTTTTCCTTTCATCTTCAGCAGTATTAACTAAACTTTAATCCGTGATATGTCCTTGGAAAGAAAAGGGTCCCATGATTGTGATGGCTAATTTTATATGTCATTATGATTGGACTAACAGATGCCCAGATAGCTGGTAAAAACATTTCTGGGTGTGTTTGTAAAGGTGACTCTAGAAGAGACTAGCATTTGAGTCAGTAGTCTGAGTAACGAAGACCTGCTTTCACCAATGGGGTACAGGGAGAGACATCAGGCAATCCTTTGAGGGCCAAATGGAACAAAGGCAAGGAAGGGCTATTTCAGCCTCTGCTTGAGCTGGGACATCCATCTTCCCCTGCCCTGGGATATTAGTGCTTTTAGACTCAGACCAGGACTCACGGTGTCAAACCTCAAATTTTCAACCCTTCAGACACAGAGTTACATCATTGTCTACCGCCCACCCCCACCACCAGTTCTCAGTCCTTTGGAGTTGGACTGAATTACACTACCAGTTTTCCTGGTTATCTAGCTTGTAGACAGCATATCTAAGAACTTCTTGGCTTACAAAACTGTGTAAGTCAAGTCTTTTAGTGAATATATATATATATATATATATATTCACTATAACTTAACTTCATTATAACATTATATATATATATATATATATATATATATATATATATATATATATATATATCCTATTGGTTCTGTTTTGGAGATCCCTGACTATACAGTGGTGCAACAAGTTGATTAAATTCTGCATGTCATTGCCTTCATTCTCACCTGAGTGGGAGTTTAACTATTTGGATTAGTTTATTAAAAGCTTTAAGAAAATCACACATTCAAGATTTCCTTCTTTTTTAAGGCTGAATAATATTCGATTGTATATATATACCAGATTTTCTTGATCCATTCATCCATCAATAGACACTTAGGTTGTTTCCATATTCTGAGTATTATGAATAACACTGTAATGAGCATAGGAGTACAGATTCCTCTTCGATCTTGATTCCAATTCTTGTGGATTTATACCTAAAACCTGAAATTCATATGGAGGCACAAAAGACCCTGAGCAGCCATAGAAATCTCAAGAAAGAATAACAAAGTAGAAGCATCACATTTCCTGATTTTAAAATATGTTACAAAGCTACACTAGTTTAAAGAGTATACTGTTATAGCATACTGGCATAACAACTAAAATATAAATCACTAGAACAGAATAGAGAGTGCAGACATAAACCTATTCACATGTGGCCAATTGATTTTTGACAGGAATGCCAATACACAATGGGAAAAGGACGGGATGCCTGGGTGGCTCAGCGGTTGAGCGTCTGCCTTGGGCTCAGGACGTGATCCCAAGATCCGGGATCGAGTTCGCCATCAGACTCCCTGCAAGGAGCCTGCTTCTCCCTCTGCCTGTGTCTCTGCCTCTCTCTCTCTCTTTCTCTTTCTCTCTGTCTCTCATGAATAAATAAGTAAATCTTTTCCTTTAAAAAAAAAAAAGAATATTTTCCTGAATAAATGTTTTGGGAAACTTGCATATCCTCATGCAAAGGAATAAAATTGAACCCTTACCTTATACCATACATAAAAATCAACTCAAGAAAGATTAAAGATTCAAATGTTACAGTTGACACAATAAAACTCCCAGAAGAAAACATAGGAGGAATCCTTCATGACATGGGTCTTGTCAATGATTTCTTAGATATGATACCAAAAGTATAACCAAAAAAAGCAAAAATAGATCAGTGGGACTATAAAACAGACTTAATAAATAAGCTGAACAAAACCAACTGAAAAAGTTCTGTACAGCAAAGGAAACAATCAGAATGAAAAAGTAACCTGTGGAAAGAGAATAAATACTTGAAAAACATACATATGACAAGGGGTTGATATCCAAAATTTTTGGGAACTCATACTACTCACTAGCCCCAGAAAAAGAAAATGGGCAAACAACCTGAATAGACATTTTCTCAAAGAAGACATACAAATGGCCAATAAGCATATGAAAACATCACTAATCATTACAGGAATGTGGATGAAAACCACAATAAGATACCACTTCATACCTGTTGGGATGCCTATGAGAAAAAGAAAAGATACAAGTTCCTAAAAAAAAATAAATATACATTATTTCTTAAACCTATAAGACTGTAAAATACCTTTTCCATCTAACATCTAGTAATATCTTGTAAACTAAATGTTCCATAGAATTCACCTTGGAAAATGACTATGTGATGTCACACTATTCAGTAATATTTCTTGTTCTGGTCTGAAATTAAAAGTAATATTCAAAAGTCTGTTCTTTAATTATGTAGAATAACAGACGTGAATGTTTCATAGTACCATAAAAGATGCTCTAGTAAAACTTCCTCTTGAATCTCTGGTTTTAATCTTCTAGAATCCAAACAGATTCTTCAATGTTGTCTTCTCTTTGTTAAGATCACCATTATATTGCTATCTTAAAGAAAATTTACATTTCAATAAAGAGCATTAAATGAATCAGTTCCTTAAATATGAGTCTGAATATAAGACAAAGCAAGCATAATGTGAAACCATAATAGTCATTATTTTGAATTGAAGTCAGTAATTTGGGTAGAGAACATTTGTTTTCAACTCTAGAAAGTATGACAGATAAGTTGTCCATAAATACAGGAGAATCAAGATCAGTTCCATATTCACAGTCACTATGAATATGGTGAATATTCACAGTCACTATGAATAAAGCTTCTTATCTTGATGTGTGACCTTCTGAATAAGATTACAAAATCAATGCTGCCAAATTTCAAGATAAAAAAAAAAGAATATAATCACTAATCATATTCATGTTCATTTCCTTCTCTATTTCTAATGAAGATTTTTTTCCCACTTTTACCTCTATAGACTTTGGCTCTACAAGTGATATGCTTGTTCCATTTCAACTCAGGCGACACCATTAGTTCATTAGTGTTGCAGCTCTGGCAAATGAGATCTGAAACGAAACACCTGTCCTTTGACCCTAACTTGTTCCTGGCTTATGCAAATGAAGAGAACAGTTAAAGGATTCTACATGTTTTACCTCTCATATGATGCCTCAGGTTTTATGCTGACAAGGAAGACTCAATGCATGTAAAACTAGTTTTGATAATTTGGGTTTAGCTTTTCTCTTACTGGACAGATATTCAATGTTGTCTTTTTATTTTTATCTGGAAGTCATGTAGAAGTTGCACAGGTTCACACTTCCACGTAAGGTCCAGGGTGGGTTTGCATTTAGATGTCTGAATAACTTCAATAAATAGAGTAGAAATACATCTATTGAATTTACCCATAAAGTTAACATTTAGTATATGCCTTATGACTGTCCTAGTGTGCTATGCTAACAATGTGAATATTTCTATAATATTATTATTTAAACATAGAAAATTAAAAATGATAGTTTCTTCTATGAAAAATATTTATCACCATGAAGGCTTTACTCATTTATTACCAATTTAATAAGCATTAACTTTAGGGGCACCTGGGTCTGTCTCAGTTGGTTAAGCATCCAACTCTTGATCTTGGCTCAAGTCTTTTTTTTTTTTTTAATTGGTGTTCAATTTGCTAACATATAGCATAACACCCAGTGCTCATCCCATCAAGTGCCCCCCTCATTGCCCATCACCCAGTCACCCCCACCCCCTCCCACCTCCCTTTCTATCACCCCTTGTTCGTTTCCTAGAGTTAGGAGTCTCTCATGTTCTGTCTCCCTTTCTGACATTTCCCACTCATTTTTTCTCCTTTCCCCTTTATTCCCTTTTGCTATTTTTTATATTCCCCAAATGAATGATACCATATAATGTTTGTCCTTCTCCGATTGACTTATTTCACTCAGGATAATAATACCCTCCAGTTCCATCCACGTCGAAGCAAATGGTAGGTATTTGTCATTTCTAATAGCTGAGTAATATTCCATTGTATACATAGACCACAGCTTCTTTATCCGTTCATCTTCCGATGGACACTGAGACTCCTTCCACAGTTTGGCTATTGTGGACATTGCTGCTATAAACATCGGGGTGCAGGTGTCCCGGCATTTCACTGCATCTGTATCTTTGGGGTAAATCCCAGCAGTGCAATTGCTGGGTCATAGGGCAATTCTACTTTTAACTCTTTGAGGAACCTCCACACTGTTTTCCAGAGTGGCTGCACCAATTCACATTCCCATCAACAGTGCAAGAGGGTTCCCCTTTCTCCACATCCTCTCCAACATTTGTTGTTTCCTGCCTTGTTAATTTGCCCCATTCTCACTGGTGTGAGGTGGTATCTCATTGTGGTTTTGATTTGTATTTCCCTGATGGCCAGTGATGTGGAGCATTTTCTCATGTACTTGTTGGCCATGTCTATGTCTTCCTCTGTGAAATCTCTGTTCATGTCTTTTGCCCATTTCATGATTGGATTGTTTGTTTCTTTGCTATTGAGTTTAATATGTCCTTTATAGATCTTGGATACTAGTCCTTTATCTGATATGTCGTTTGCAAATATCTTCTCCCATTCTGTAGGTTGTCTTTTAGTTTTGTTGACTGTTTCTTTTGCTGTGCAAAAGCTTCTTATCTTGATGAAGTCCCAATAGTTCATTTTTGCTTTTGTTTCTCTTGCCTTCATGGATGTATCTTGCAAGAAGTTGCTGTGGCCAAGTTCAAAAAGGGTGTTGCCTGTGTTCTCCTCTAGGATTTTGATGGAATCTTGTCTCACATTAAGATCCTTCATCCATTTTGAGTTTATCTTGTGTATGGTGTAAGAGAATGGTCTAGTTTCATTCTTCTGCATGTGGATGTCCAATTTTCCCATTGGCTCAGGTCTTGATCCCGCCTTGGGCCCCATGAGGGGTTGTATGCTGGGAATGGAGCCTACTTTAAATACATACATGCATACATACATACATACATACATACATACATTCATACATATGTAGGTATTGATTTTAGTGATTATGTTTGCCCGTTAAAGTTCTCAGTAATAATTCCCGGATATAAAATAAATCCACTCTTGTTATTTTGAACCAAATCACATAGAATTCTTTGGGATAAATTATATAACTCAACTTTTGTGGTGATTTATTTCAATAGGAATAGAAAAGATTATTACTATGCAGATGAGGTGGCACTGGGAGTCCAATGAGAAATAAAGTCTGTGGACATTGAATGCAGTAAACTGGTTGTCTTCATTCTTCAAGGGGTTTCCAAAATGTTATTTCAAAGTTCTTATTTTCAATAAATCACATCATAGATGAAAACTCTTTAAAATGAATAGACTGTTATAGCCCTGGAAACCTTCTATTGGAATTTTTGGCAGGAAAGTAAAACCAGTAAGTTATTTATTTTTAAGTTTTTCTATACATATATTGTATAGAGAAATGGGAATATCCTTTTTGATTAGAAAGGTTTTAACAATAGGAAAACAGAACAAATTACTTCCTGTAGTAATGGGGAACTTGTTTTTGTTATGCATGTGCCCTTCTATGCAGAAAGAATGCTTTTTAGGGAATTTCAAATATATTTGGATGAAAGCTTGACTTCCATAAGTATAAATGGTACTTTAAATTTTTTAAAATTGGTTTCATATTTTGATTTTTGCTGCGCCTATTGTGTAAGGAAAACAATATTGCAACTCCATTTTTTAGCTAACCAAGAGTCTTTAAGATATCCAGGCTCACAATTTTAATACCATTATATCCAAAGTCATGTGTTATACAGTAATTCCTTCTGGAAAGCTTTAAGCCTCAAGATATTTCTCTTACTTTAAAGACATTCATTTCAAGATATTGTTACATCACTTTTTAGGTAATATATTTCAGTGTCTAAAAATGCTTACTATTAACAATTAATTTGATGTATAAAATTCTTCTCAACATACATACCACGTTATAATTTTACAATTTCTTTTATTCTAATACATTTCAGTATATATAAAAGCATTACTAATCTAATGTTTATAATTCTCCTCAATTCAAGTGAAGTATATGTATTCTGTATCTCTGCCCTATTAAAAAAGATAAGCATGTTCTCAATTTTTTACTTACAAGCACAAATATTTCTTTAAAAAATTCATAACTGTCTCCTTGTCTAGACTTTATTTTCTCTTAACTAAATAACGCCAATTAAAAATTCTCATAGCAGTGTAGAATTGATGGAAGTGGGTCAGTGATGTGTGGGAGCCATCTCAGCAGTCCGGGCAAGAAATGATGATCACTTAAATTTGGATGTTAGAAAAGGAGAAAAAGACAAGTGGGTACCATCTGTCACTGTATGGTGTCATTACAATATTATTATTTTCCCTATACTGTACTTTTCATCTCCGTGCCTTACTTATTTTATAACTGAAACTTCATACCTCTTAATCCCCTTTATCTATTTTGTCCATTCCTCCACCCACTTCCCCTCTGAGCATTGAGTAATGTGCAGAATTGTCAAATCAATATGTGTATGCCTGAAACTAATTTTGCATGTTAACATTGCATGTTAATTATACTTGGAAAAAAACTGGGCAGATTTGAGATATATTTTGTCACATGATGATCGATTAGATATGAAGGGCCAGGGGCACCTGGGTGGCTTAATGGTTGAGTGTCTGCCTTTGGCTCAGGTCGTGATCCTGGGGTCTTGGGATCAAGTCCCACATCAGTCTCCCCACAGGGAGCCTGCTTCTCCTTCTGCCTATGTGTCTACCTCTCCTTCTGTGTGTCTCTCATGAATAAATAAATAAAATATTATATATAAAAAAGGTATGAAGGGTGAGGAAGAAATTTTTTAAAAAGCCTTTCTCAAAATATGCATTGCAATTAAAAAGTGTTTTCTTCTGAATATCACACAATGAACTCTCAGAAGAATGATTATTGCATAATAGAAGCCCAATAAATATAATTTTATAAGTTAATCTATGAAAGGGATCTTTAGGGACTGCTATGAATGTCTGTTAATCCCTGGACATATTAATTTAAGTGGCCTTATTTTTTCCCACAGTTTCAAATTTACTTTTATGTCTTTTTCCAGAGACACACATCTGTTCATTTGTATGTGGGTAGGTATGTTGTAGTGATTATTCCACTAAATGAGACAACTGTGCATATCATGATTTTACTTATTTCTTAAAATTAAATCAGATCATTTTTTACTCTGTTTAAATATAAATAACAAAATTTATCATTTTAACCATTTTTAAGTGTGCAGTTTTGTGACATTAAGTACACATCTATTGTGCCACAGTTTCACTCATCTTATGAGATTAAACAATGTTTGGCTTACTGGCCAGGATTTATTAATTTGTTATAATGACTCTCTGTTTACTGTTATTCTAGTAGTCCTTTTAGAAAATGCTCTAAATCTGTGCTTATTGCATAAAGAAATCCTTTAGCAAACTCTTTTAAACTTCAAATCCTGGTGTTCTAAGTTCACTGATGAGCCTGTCAGAGGCATTCTGCATTTCTGTATAGTGTTTTTGATTTCTAGTATTTCCTTTTGATTATTTCTTATTTCTTTATTTTTTAAAGATTTTATTTATTCATGAGGGACACAAAGAGAGGCAGAGGCATAGACAGAGGGAGAAGCAGGCTCTCGATATAAAATTCAGTCTCAGGCCCCCTAGATCATGACCTGAGACAAAGGCAGACACTCAACCACTGAGCCACCCAGGTGCCCCTATTTTTTTTATTTTTAAAAAATATTTTATTTATTTGAGAGAAAGAGAAATCGCATGCTTGTGAGTGGGGCGGGGAGACACAGAAGGGGAGGGAGAGGGAGGAGGAGACTCTGTGCTGAGCATGGCCCTGTGGGAAGGGGTGGAGGAGCCCGCATCCCCCAGGACCTTGAGATCATGACCTGAGCCTAAATCAAGAGTCTATTGTTCAACTGCCTGAGCCACCCAGATGCCCCTTTTGATTATTTTTTAGTTTCCATCTCTCAGCTTAGATTTCTCATCTGTATTTGATTGTTCTATGCTTTTTCCATTAAACCCCTTATCTTCTTAATCATAGTTATTTTAAATGTCCAGTCTGGTACTTTCACCAGCTGTATTATATGTGAGTTCGGTTATGATGTTTGCTTTGCCTCCTCAGACTGTGTTTGGTATGGTTTTGGGCATGCATTGTAATTTTTGCTGCAAGTTATACATTTTGTACTGGGTCATGAGAATTTAGGTAAATAATCCTTTAGTGTGAGGATTTATGTTAATATGGTGGGAAGTTGGGCTGTATTTACCATTTGCTATAGCTTCAGGTGCCATGGGCCTCAGGTTCTTCTAGTTAGAGTTCTTGTTTTTATTTCCTCAGTTTTGTTTGCTCTTCCTAAGAACTTGGATAGACTCTGGGTCTCCACAATTCTTTCAGCTATAATCCACTGTTGTGCTCCTGGAGCCCTGTGGGTTTGGTGGTAAAGTGTGGAGGACGGAAAACACGCTATGATCTTAGATTAAATCTCTTTTTTAGTGAGCCTGTGTCCCTGGACTGTGACATTCACAACTGTTTCTTAGCTTTCTTATTTCCCATCTTACATGAGAGAGGAAGGCTGGGAGGTAGAGGAGGGACTGGAGTTGAGGAAATGCCTTCTTCCTCCCAGGTAGGAGAAGGCTCCGGTGAAGCTTTCTGTCCCTGGGAAATGGAGCCTTTGTTACAGAGAACACTCTGGGCTGAGTTCACAGTCTTTAGTCTTCCCTTCCTCTTCTTCACTGTGAGAGCAGGTGGGCTGGGGTTTCTGGAGGTAAAATCCAGTCAACTGTGGAGGCTCCCAGGAATTTCTGACGTTCCTGCTAGTCCACATACAGCCTCTAACAATTTCTCAAAATTACCATTGAGTGCAACAGTTAAGTGTTATGGCTCCAGCAGCTTCTTTTTCAGCTCTTTACCTTCTGGAGCTCTTGGGTGGCCTTTTAAACTAACTGGTAGGGTTGGATGCAGTAAAACTAACAAAGACTATTAAACAACAGAACTTGTCAATCTGGTCATCCAATTCCAAATAGAGAAGACAGTGTTAATTATGCAAGGGACCCCCACCTTACCAAAAATCAATACGTAACCTACCCTTATGAACTTTGGGGGGAAAGGGTTCAAAATTACGATACATGATACACCTACAAATGACATTTCTTCAGTTTGAGTAACATCAGTGATCTGGCCCCTCAACATTTTTCATATGATGTCAGTTCTTTTTTTTTTTAATTTATTTTTTATTGGTGTTCAATTTACTAACATACAGAATAACCCCCAGTGCCCGTCACCCATTCACTCCCACCCCCCGCCCTCCTCCCCTTCCACCACCCCTAGTTCGCTTCCCAGAGTTAGCAGTCTTTACGTTCTGTCTCCCTTTCTGATATTTCCCACACATTTCTTCCCCCTTCCCTTATATTCCCTTTCACTATTATTTATATTCCCCAAATGAATGAGAACACACTTCTTTGGTTAATTTCCACTGTGACTGAATCTATTCTCAGTCAAGGGAAATCCAACAACCTTCGAGGCCTTCACTAGGAAGATTACTTCAGACAGATTACTAGCTAGTCTTTTAACCTTCCTGACATCATGCTTTGCTATATTCTCTCAGGCAGTGCATGATTTTCCACATGCTTTTTTTGCAATTTTAAGTTCTGCTCTAGAATCTAAGTCTCCTAAAGGTCACAAGTTTGAGCCTCTACACAGCATGAGTTTTGTCCTCTGATACACCATTGAATCAGAATGCTGCCTTGGGTTCTCTTCAAAGGCTGTCTCAAAAATCAATCATGTGAATTCTGATTCTGTATTTATTATAAAACTACACTGAGAGCAGACCATGTGTCCACTTATGTACACAAATACACATACACAATAGTAGTTGACTATTCACTAATTCTGTCCATTGTTTTCCATAGTGTTTTTCTCTCCTCTCAGTGGTTGTTAATGCTTTTTAAAACATCTATTGAAATAATCTTTTGAAAAAAAAAAAGAAATAATCTTTTGCTGCAGATATTGGAGAGTCCAGGTGGGCTTGAAAGTCCACCCAGAGGTCACAGCTCTGGCAATGAGACTGAGAAATCCCTGTCATTGAGCCTGCCAGACCACCTGTTACACTTGGATAATTCAGAAACAGCTTTTTGCATTAATTCATACCAGGCATGAATCTAATCCTAAATGAGGCATGTTATAAAGTATTTGGATTAGAAATAATACTATTAAAACCATATGCCTGCATTTTTAAATGTACTTCCAGAAGATATTGTAGCATCATTCCAAATTTTCCGCTCTAGTTTATATTTGGCCTATAATGCTTTTTGTATGGCTCCAGGTGAAGGAAAAGGGCTGTGAAGAAACCATTTTCAGGTAGTTACAAACTATAAAGCTGAATATAAGGCTTCTCATAACCCACTGGTACACCATTCTTGTGCATGCTCAGTGCCACTCTTGCCACAATCACCCAGAATCTTGAAAAGATGGCTAGCTGTCTCTTTTGTGATACCTCAAATGTTCTTCAGACTGGAGTATAGTCCTTATAACCCTTTATCCTAACTTGTGTGCATTGTTTGTCTTTTTCAGTGCCTACAATGGCATGAGAACATAATGAGATTGACTCTATAATGAGTTATTTCTGCATTCCTCAGAGGTCTGGTATTAAGCCTGACACATAATTGGTATTTGATGGGATTATTCAATGAGTAATTGAACAATTGAAAGACCTACATGTATGTCACATACATATGCTTTCCTTAAGGAAACCTATTTAGTAAGGATAAAGAGTGTGTTGTATGTGTGGAGGGGGAGTAACTTGGCCAGGCTGACAGTTGCAGGAATGTGCACTAAATAAACAAAGTAAGTAAGTCCAATGCCTTACTTGCTTCTATTAAAGACCTTGCTTTTTAAGAGAGGAATAGCAGAACCCACTCTCTGTATTTATTTCCATAATCTATTCACCTTCTGCCTTAGTCACCTACATGAAGAGCCTCTTCTCCCCTGATACCCTCCAAGATATGGTCTTCCACCTCCATTATGAGTAGTAATGTGGGACAGACTGGATAGCATGGCTGATTTTCTCTTTATCTCTATATGGTGTCTGTTGCCAAGAAAACAAGTTACAAATATAAGTAGGTTAATTGTATGTGATGAACTCTTAAGATTCATAGTTCAATGTCAAAGCTGAAGATATGTTGTGATATGAGTCTGTGGTATGGGAACTACTTGGTGAGGGATATGCTAGGTTTTTCAATGTCTTAATAATATATATATATATATATATATATATATATATATATATAATGGCTTAATTAGTGATAATTTTTTCACAAGGAAATATACTCTATTCCTTAGAATAGTGGTTGTCGATTCAATTTGTGCATCACAGTTGCTTGTGGGGCTTTCAGTTAATACAGATAGATAACTGAGCATAACTGCTATTTCTAATTCATTTGGTCTTGAGAAAATCTAGGCATTTTTTAATGGTTCTTGATATAAGGTTGAAGACCCCTTGAATGCCTGGGTGGATCAGCGATTGAGTGTCTGCCTTCATCTCAGGGCATGATCCCAGTCTGGGGATCGAGTCCTGCATCAGGCTCCCTATGAGGAGCCTGCTTCTACCTCTGCCTATGTCTCTGCCTCTCTCTGTGTGTCTCATGAATAAATAAATAAAATATTTTTTTATAAAATCTTTTTTTAAAAAAGGTTTAAGACCACTGACCCAGGATTACAAGAAATTCAGAATCAATTAGAAAACAATCTCTAATATTCTCAGCCCTTTATTTTAAATACATAGATAGTAAATCTTCCATAAGTGGCAAATAAAATCCAAAGGAGACGTGTTTTATATATGTGGACCTTCTTGATATAAGCCAATTTGGTGGCAAATAAATTGCTGCTTGTCTGATTTGGGAAAGATGTTCCTTTTATAAGAAAACCAACCAAATGATGCCAGCCAATGAGTGGAGTGTTTGAGAAAGCAACAAAGCTTACTACCTTCTTTAATGGCATGATTTACAATGCAGCTACCTCTAGGAGGAATAGGTACATTTACTTAAATCCCAAGATGATAGGCTAGCTGTGAGGTTTTTTTTCTGAAGGAGGTGTTTAGTAGAAGGGAGTCATAGATCATTCATGGATGCTAAGCACCTGAGAAAAATACTAGAGGGTTCTCTGGCAGGGAAAAGAGGCACTAAAAAGGTGGGTATTTTGCAGTGCTTCACAAGTCTGTCATGTGAAGTAGAAAGTGTTAAACTTGGAAACAAGGAAAAAAATAAAATCATGATGATGGTGAATTGATGGCATAGTATCAAGAATTAGGTCATTATTAATATATAAGCATTAATGGGATGCAAATTTTGATAATAAAGACCAAAAAGTGGGTTTCAAAAAAGGAGAGCTATTACTCATACATGAAAATTTACATTTACATGTTGTCAGAGAGTATTTGTACCTGTTTTTATTGCTAATTGGAAAACTAAAGGGATAAAATGCCTCCTTCTTAAGGATAGTTGATTTCTTCCCAAGATCCTTTCTGTTGCCAAAACTCCAAAGTTTGTGCTGCTCTATAAATCTCACTTTCATAGTTAATGGCAGTCAGAAAAGCAAATAGAAGGGCATTCACTATTGGGAGTGGCATGGACAGAGTACTTGGTACTATTGAAAAGATAGAATATGACAGGTAGGATGTGATCAATTACACAGTGCCGTATGGTAAGTGAAATGACATATTAGTATGGGCCAGATTACAATTACTTTTTTAAAGTTACTGCTATTTAAGTTTTGATGAAACTTAAGAAACATGACATCATGATAAATATTTACAGAAATATAGAACTGTTTATATAAACCCCAAATAGAAATATTTGGAGATGAAGTATAGCGGATAGATATAGATAATAAATAATAGATAATAAATGTTATGTGATTATTTAATATTCTTATGTATAGTTTTTTATTACAACTCTGTTTTCTTTTCTTTTTTTTTTTTACAACTCTGTTTTCTAAATAAGAACCTACATAGGTCTTTATATTTGGGTCATTTCAATTTCTTTCAATTCAATTTCTATAACAAAGCCAAATCAAAGCTGTTATTCAGACCTGGCTTTTAAAAATTCCATGTTAATAAAAAGTTCCTCAGGGATGATATACCTAGTTTTCCAGAAAGAGTGTGCATCTTTTTAGTAACCCAAAGTCAGATTTTAGGCAGCAGCTGTGAAGAAGTTTAGGACAATCATTTCCATCTTTCCAGATCATGAACTTCTAGTACTGGTCACTGTGGTTAGCACGCTCCTCACAAGACATTGTTTTTCAATGTTGGTTTAAATTGAGATTAAGGATTAAATGCTGGCTTTTGAGAGTTCCTCTTAAGTGAAAGTTATTTTTATGAGATGTCTGAACAGGAAGAAGTAGAACTTCAGTTCCAAGCTCTTAGCTCTTGGCTTGTTTTCATTACTTTTCACATAAGCTTCAGCTCCAAACTGGCTACCTTATTTGGAATCATTATCAGCTTACTTGCCTATAGTGCTGACATTGTTGATGGATTGAGAGCAGTGAAACTGGCAATTCCATATCTAATGCGATTGTCCTGGGAGCTGTAAAGGGAATTTCAAGAAGAGGATAAGATTGAGCGGTCGTATACCTCAATTATTGTAAATCATGATATATATTTTGACTTCTCTCTTACCTTGGAGAGGCGTTTCTTTATTGCTGTGGACAATTGCATATTAAATATGTGGGAAGATCATGACATTCCTTAAATACTTGGCTTTCCTTTAAAAAGTAATTTTATCAGGAGTTTGTCTATTTTAAACTAATCTGAGTTAACCTGTGAGAACTATGAGGAAAAGATGGTTTGTCTTTTGGGCACAGCAGGAAAATTAGTGTCCTAGAGCTTACTGATGGCACCCTCAAAGGTGACTCAGCTGACCAGAAAGTGTGGAATTCCACTTTGTGATTTTAAGAGTATGTGACAATGAAAGGACATTTCAAGACCCAGGGGGCAGTGGAAGTAGCAAATAAGCACAGTGATTGCAAAAGCTTACTAGATTCAGTAAAAGAAATATGCACTGCTGTCAGAAAGTTGAAACCACGAAGATGCTGTGGCAGGACTTAGAACCTGACTCAAAGATGAGCAAAAATTTCTTAAAAAGTGAAAAGCAAGTCTGGCTGTAGAGTCAAATGAATGAGTGATATAGGCCAAGTCTTTTATGAACTTAACAGTGGGAAAAGCCAGGGCAGAGTTAACATTATCATTTTATGTATTAAATTAGATGTTTGGAGCTTTTCCAGCTACGAGAAGCAGAGCCACAATTGCATTGATGGTGGTTAGCTTTAAAGCCCCATGGGAAACTGAGGGTGACAGGCAGTCATTTTAGCAAATTCCTGGTGAGACTGAGTGGAAAGTGGCGTGTGCGCCACGTGTAGTGCATCTGGAGCTCTTGCGTCATCTCCTCCCAGAGGGTGGCATCCCCTGACTTTTATGATTCCGGTAAATGCATCACACTTGCTTTCCTTCTACTACTGTTGCCACGCTGACTAAATTTGTCTCTTTTTTCCTCTTCACCTTACTACTTGCTCTTGCTTGTGGTTTTATCTTACTGAATGGTTATTGCATCCCTTTTCTACTCCTCTATTATTTGTTGACCCTTCTATTTCTCTCATTGTCAGGCTGTCCCAAGAGAGGATTTCCAAGGTCAGTTAATAACTGTTCAGAACAGGGTGTCCCTGTTGGACTGGGCTCTTGCGCTAGACCAGGTGTGGTTGCCTTTGGCAAAAGCCTATCCTGGGTCTAGTCATGGCAGCGACATTCTGGATGAGAAACATTCATTTGTTCATTCAATGTACACTAATTAAATTGCTCTTTTGTGCCATGTGGAGTACAAGATGCTAGGGTCATACCGGTGAGCAAATAAGAACCATAAATTAGGATTCTTAATTTTTAATAAGGACAGAAAAACAACAATAAAACAAACTCAACTAAAATGAATGTATAAAAGAACATGGACTTGAAAGGAGCCTTTTAGAATAAGGCTGTTGCCATGACAATCTTGATGAGGCTCTTCTGGAGACAGCTTATAGTCCAGCAGGTGCCTTGTTTGACCTGTTCAAGTAATTTTGGTTAAGATGATTCACACATGACTGATGTGAAATTTAAATGAAAGGAATTGAAAGCAGAAAGTGAAAACCATGTCTAGTCCATATATTTTCCTGATGATAGCTTCAAATGAGTAGTAGTTAAATGCCATTAAGAATCAGATAATGTTACAAAGATAGCTTCAGATGACATGTTACTTTATAGTTGAATAAGTAGCTTGGATGACATTACTCACATGTTGAAGGCCTTGAGAAACAAATATTTTGGCCATCATATTGGAAGGTCTTTCCACAAGATGGCACTCATAATCTCTTTTGTTTCTAAATTCTTTCTTGGGCAGCCCAGGTGGCTCAGCGGTTTAGCGCCGCCTTCAGCCCAGGGCGTGATCCTGGAGATCCAGAATTGAGTCCCACGTCGGGCTCCCTGCATGGAGCCTGCTTCTCCTTCTGCCTGTGTCACTGACTCTCTCTCTCTCTCTCTGTCTCTCATGAATAAATAAATAAAATCTTAAAAAAAATTAAAAAATAAATTCTTTCTTGTTAAAAACAAGCTTTATTTTTTCCTGCCCCCCCCAATGTGTCTCTCATGAATAAATAAATAAAATGTTTTTAAAAAACATAAAAAATAAAACAGTGCTTTAATTTTTTTATGAAATTGAAGAAAATATAAATCTGTAACATCTTAGAGAATGCAGGCAGCTCATTTCAGGTGCTTTTGATTGGTTTATCTTATTTCCTTTTTTGGATTTCTTTATTTATTTGAGAGGAGAGAGAACTGAGACCAAATCAGAAGTTCGATACTTAATCCTCTGAGCCACTCAGGTGCCCCTGGTTTATGATATTTCTGATGGTTGTAATTTAACTCCTCTTCAGATGATACTGGATTTGAGGAGTACACCAAGGTGTCTAAGCCCTGCTCTCTGATTTAATACACATTAAGAAATGGTATCCATGGATTCTTATATAAACCCAGGTTTGCAATATATCAGATTACTGATATTTTTTAAAAGATTTTATTTATTTATTCTTGAGAGACACGGAGAGAAAGCAGAGTCATAGGCAGAGGGAGAAGCAGGGTCCCCTTAGGGAGCCAATGTGGAACTCGATCCCAAACTCCAGGATCACACCCTGAGCCGAAGGCAGACGCTCAACCGCTGAGCCACCCAGGCGTCCCAGATTTCTGATACTTTAATATTCTGATTACTTGGTTTCTAATTCTTTTCTACAAGCCCTATTTCCTATAATGCTTGGCTTCAACAATGAGGACATATTTTCTGCTAAATATTTTTTTTCACTTGGATGTATTTTTAAAAATGTATTGCATTGATACACATTTTTGAAATATGAGGTTTTGGGTTAAATTCTTCCTTTCCAATTTCATCTTTTAAAGTCACTCCTCCATCTGATACCCTCTGGAAAAACAACCATAGTAAACAGGCTCATAGACTTGGGAGGAGACTCTGGAGAGTACTTGGTTCGAGGCGTTGCCACTTCTGCATATTCTCTGCACATTCCTTATTCCAAAGTCTAAGTGGAGGAAAAATCAAAGTCTTATCTTTGGAAGGTTTTGTGTATGTGAGAAGAACCAGGAATAGAGGGGGGCACAAAAGCAGGAGAGGAAAGGACATGAAATAATAAACGTGTGCATTGATTGCTGTTAGAATAGTGGGGCAGCCTCAAGCATTACTTTATAAAACTGTCTTTATCAGGAAGTCAATGTCATTATTATCGTTCTAATAGCAATGAGAGATAAAATATAAAAATAGATAAAAGACATATCCCAACAAAGTAAACACTTCCAGACCAAGTGCAAAGCAGAAACAAAGTGTGCACAGTGTGGGAGGCAGATCCGAGAGAATATGGCATGCTGGGATCAAGGTCTGGAAGTAGGAAGACATAGCTGGAAATTTTTATCCTGTAGTGTCCAGGCGTAACATTGCTCTCTATGAGGGATGTAACTGGCAGTGGGCTTACTGTACCAACTAGTGAGTGAGGTGGAAACTAATTGAAGGGAACTTCTATTAGCAGGCTAACTTTTAGGAGGCTGTAGCTAGGAAGCTACTGTATTAGTTTCCTATCATTGCTGTAATATATTATCACAACTAAGTGACTTAAAACAATACAAATCAAGTATCTCACAGTTCTTTAACTCAGAAGTCCAACATGGTGTCTCAGTGGGCTAAATCAAGGTCCAGGCAGGCCTGCATCCCTTCTGGAGGCTTCCGGAGACAATGTTTCCTTGCCTTTTCCAGCTTCTAGAAACCAGTTGCATTTCTTGCCTCATGGCCCCTGTTTCCCTCTTCAAAGCAGTCATGCAGCATCATCACATCTCGTTCACATCACCATGTCTCCTTTGTTACCCTGATCCTTCTTTACATTTAGTAAAGTGCAATGTCTGTAACATGACTAAATGAAAATATTCACTCACATTTCTTAAAATAATAGTTACGTCCATTTATCAAAAATGACAACGTTAAAATTTTTTTTAAAAACAGACTGTAAATCAACTCCTGGGGTCCAGTGCTGCTTACAGCTCCCTGTTCAGTGGGGATCCTGCTTCTCCCTCTCCCTCTTCCCTATGTACCCTCCACCCCCGCTGGTGCTCTCTCTCAAATAAATAAATAAAATCTTAACAGGAAAAAAAAAAAAAAGAAAAAGAAACAAACAAAAAAAAAACAAGAAGAGGTCCTAAAAATAGTGGAAGTGGACATAGAAAATGAATTTCATTATTGAAGAAATTTTTTGTGATACACATAACAAAGGACCACTATTCTGAATATGCAAATATTTCCTGCTTAACAAGAAATGACCTAATTAACAAATAGTGAAAATATTTAAACAGATCATCAAAGAAGCCAATAAACATACAGAGATTTTCTCAGCTTCATTAGTGATCAAGAAAATGCCAGTTAAACAACCAACATGTATGTACCACTCAGTACTGCTCAGATTGGTTAAGTTTTAAATACTGTTTGACACTTGTATGGTTGATGAAATGTCTACACTTACGCATATTGATTACATCTAAAACCTTATCAGAAATTTGACTTTTGGTATTTCCCCTAGATAAATACTCATATACAAGTATAAAAGACATGTCCAAGAATGTTGTTTATTTTCATTGCTGTTTATAATAGAGAAAAATTGACACCAAAAGTAAACAGACAAAAGCTATCAAAAGCTATCAAAATGCAGCAAAACATTTTATAAAAATAGTGTGCTAGAATTAAATAAAATGCACTAAATATATTTATGTGTTTCAGTATGTGGGGGAATTTCAAAAACATTAGTGAATAAATGATATGATTGGTGTAACATGAAATGTTTATGTATAGTAACACATAAAATAATGCTAGAGAATTTACATTACTACTTATTAATAGTATTTACCTCAGTATAGTAGAGGAATGGATCAGCAATGGAGATGGTGATTAAAGAGGACTTTAGCTTTATGAGTGATGTTTCTAAATATTTTTGTTAAAAACATATTTATATTCATATTTTCAGTAGTATGTAAAGTATGTACATGGGAGGTAATGTGTTCAAGAGTAACCTAAATCACTAACAGTGGTTAATTCTGGAACTGGCACTATATACATGCTTATTATTTTTATTTATTTTGTGTGCTTTTCAAATTTATAAATTTTTTTCAGGATAATTTTAGAAAAAAATGTTTTAAAGATTTTATTTATTTATGAGAAACACAAAGAGAGAGGCAGCGACATAGGCAGAGGGAGAAGCAGGCACCCTGTGGGGAGCCTGAAGAGGGACTTGATTCCAGGGCCCCGGGATCATGCCCTGAACTGAAGGCCGATGCTCAACCACTGGGCCACCCAAGCATCCCAAGAAAAAATATTTTTAAAAACTCAACAAATTAACTTCAGAAAACACAGAGTATTTGTGAAAATTAACAGAATAATTAATATCAAAAGCAGAATTAAAGGAAAAAGATTCAAAAAAGACACCTAAAGGAATAATTAGGAGACAAGGAACACAGCTTGTAAAGTTCCATCATTCATGTCATAGGAAATGAATTAAGAAAATGTCCAAGAATCAATATTTGAAGTGATAATGTCAGATACTTTTCAAGAACCGAAAATGAGTCCACTGATTAAAAGTGCACATTAAATGTCCAATAGGACCAATACAAATAAATTCACACCTAGACTTAGCAGGTCAATGAAAACATCTGAGCTATCAGAAACAAAAGTTAGAATTTATGCCAGAAATAAAAGGAAAGACAATTAGAATGACAGCAAGCTTCTCATTTGCAAGGATAGATGCCAGAAAACAATAGATTTCATAAAAGCACTAAAGTAAAAATCAGTCAACCTCAAATTCTATGCCTTGCTAAACTATTGCTAGACTGGTAAAATAAAGATATTTTCTGATATTAAAGGACTTTGACATTGAATTTTCTGCCCATAAAGTCACTGAAGAGGTGGAAGGCTTCTAAAGCAAGAAAGAAAAAGAGGGCAAATGGCCAGAATAGATTCAAGTGACCATGTATTTTTTTTTCCTTCTTCTTCTCTCAAAAAAGATAAAGCTTCTGCTTAACAGCCAACCAAATTTTCAGTATTTTTCCTTTGGAAAACAAGTGAAGTAAAGAAAACCTTCATATTCTGCTTCAAAAAGTTTATTTTTGATAAAACTGAAAAGTTAAGAATAAGCCAAATATTTGATGAATCAGTGCAGTTCATGGCAGTACAAAGTAATTGGCAATCTTTGACCTTCATGCAGGCTGCCATAGAAAACAATGTAAAAGTGACATGTAACTTTTCCTTAATAACTAGAACGTTAGAGCTGGATATCATGATAAGTATACAGCTTCTCTATTTCTGCACAAGTCACCAAGATTGTCTTTTATTTGAAGTTCTGTTTAGCTAACATCTCCCATGTTTTAAAAATGGGAGAGTTGTGGAGGTTTTGAAGGGATTTGTGGGATGAAAGTAGTGCACAGAACCAGCAACTGGTTACACTGATGCTTGTCTTTATTTTTATATAAGTGCATATTGAAGGGGAATGGAATTGCCCCAAATTCCATGGTGATCTGCTTCAAATCATAAAAGGAAATATAGAGCATGGTACATGAGCACTAAGATTGTATTGTTGCAGTAGTAATAATTATCTTGCCCTGCTGATCTATTAAACTTAAACATCAAGAATAATGGGTTTTCTATTCAATTAGTAATCTAATAGACAATGCCATTGAATGTAAGTGTATGAAATGGAATAAAAGACAGCCATGCATAGGTCAATGATGTTAAAATGTCACAAATCAAGGATTACGAGTATACCAATTGTGTACTAAAGAGCTTTTCCAGGAATAAATAATGGATTTTATGTTCCTCTGGATACTGTAAAGTTCTATATAAATTTAAGACACTTTATTGTTATTTCAGCAGCATTACAATGGTGATTTTCTAGGTAAACTCTCCATACTGTTTCAAACTAAATTACAGAGATCAAATGAATTCTGCATTGGGCCTATTTATTCTGAACCATGGATTATATATAATATGGAATAGACAAATAGCACTTAAGACTAGGCCTCACTAATATTTTCCACTGTGATGATTTCATAGGTTTGAAAGGAAAGATGAGAAGTTGCCGTAACTGAATACAATATAATAAGGACCAATGGTTTTCTGGCCCTTCCAAAACAAGATTTCAATTTTACAAAAAAAGAAAAAAAAAAGAGGCAGGGAAGTCTTAAACAGAATATGTATTCAGGCCTGTCTCACTTTTATAATAGAGATGTGGTAGTCCTTGGGGATGTCCATGGAGACAACTTGCAACGGACTCTGAGAAGCTACCCATCATAGATTTTGTTGTCACTAAGCCTTGACAGCCACTTGAAATCTCTTCTGATGCAACTTCTGTCCTCCCTTCATCAAAACTGAAGACCATTGTTTACCAGATAGTCCAGAAAACTGCCTTATTCATCTATATTCTAGTAGTTAATTACCTTATATTTTCTAGTTAAGTGACCCCAACCATTGAAGCTTTCTTCATTACAGGCTTTCAGTTGGACCCATGAAAATGAAACATGATATCTTATAAAGATATAAATGTTTTGACCACAGTTTGATTGAAAAAATAGAAGAGTTGTTTTTCTCTTATTTGTAACCTATTCTGTTCATGCACCTCTTATGATCATGACTCTAACCTCAGAGTACTTGAGGAACTTGCCCAAGACCACATAGCTAGGACATCACTCACCTGGGGTGTATAAACATCAAGGCTTATTTTCAGGTTGTAACCAAGAAATGCCTTACATTTTGAGCATATTCACATAAAGTTCAAAATGGAAAAAGAAACTTTTAAAATTCAAAGCCTAACTATCCTTACTTTATCATATGACCTCAGCACTATACTGCTAGGTCAGTATGAACATGCGGGACAATTAATTTTTCTTGTTCGGTTCTGACCATAAATACAATGCCAAAATCATGAGACATGCCATCTTCTTCCATTTTATATTTAATAATTAGAAAGCTGATTAGCTACAGAGAAAATCCACAATTACCTTGCAACAACTTATAGCCATATAAAAATGTCTATCAATATAGGATAAATGAAAATATTGTCATAATTTGAAAATTAACATTTGCCTAATTCATGTATTCCCAGGAAAATATCAAACTACTTATCTGGGCTAGAAATACCACCACTACACACAGGTTTCTAATTTAGAACCTGTTATTCTGATAAACCTATGTGTGTCACTATAGAATGTGAGGACATTAAACTAATGTTTCAATGTGATCCATCATATGGAAATGCGTGAAGGCATTTTCAGTCTTTAGAGATGACATAGAACTGTCACTCTCCTATCAAACAATGGAATGGCTATAATCTGCCTCATCAGACAGATGTATTATTGATAACATATTAAGTTAGATTGGACCCTTAAAAAGTATGACTGTCATCTAGAACTGTGAGATTTATGTTTTAAGAGTCCATAGACACATAATGGGAAAATTCATTATCAAATGAATTCTTATTATCCAAAAATAGCTAAGTATTGTTGTGTACATATACATGTGTTCACGTTTCTTCCAGGTTTGCTTCTGAAACAGCAGTAACTAATCTAAATGATAAATCAAACAGAACAAAGATATTTCCAATGCAGACAAAAACTGATTTTTTAATATCAGTGGACATTAGATGCTTTCTTAGAAAAATATCTGAGGATAAAAAGATAATAATTTAACTTCAACTCAGCTATTACTTATTCTACTGATGAGTTTACCATATTTTGTATGCCCACACATTACTACTTAAATATAAGGGGGTTTTGAGAATTTGGACAATCGTTAAGAATTTTATTGTAGCCTTAGGTGGTTTCCTTCATCCTAGCTCTCAGTTACAAAGAGGACATTAATGAGTACGAAGCTGTTTAAAATTTCTGCCTTATTTACTAAATACTGGGCTGGTTTGATACTAAGTCTGCCTAAGATCACAGCCTTGAACAGAAAAGATAGATGAATATCACAGAGTACCAGAAGGACATTCCATTCCTGAGCCACTTAAGCCTCTCCTGACAAATGACATTGAGTTGTGCTACATTGCACTGAATCCCTTGCCCACAAACAGTTGTGATAAGAGCTTCTACTTTTATACTAGAATTGCTTTATTGTACTTATATAAATGAAAGTAGAAGAAAATATATGAAGATTGTGTATTTTGTCTTTTGTCCAATAGATACATTTGAAATCTGTCTAAACAGATTTGTCTGTTTGTCTAAACAGTCACTGTTGTCTTTACCTTGTAATGTCAGTTTCAAGTCCCTAACTGTTCCAAAATTAGAATGTGAAGACTGCACTGTAAGACAGGAATCCTCCAATTATATTGAATTATATGCAGACTTAACCCTAATGCCCTTTTCCTAAGCCAAGAATCCATCAAAATAAGATTAGTTCCTTCTAGTTCCTATTTATCCTATTTATCTTGTACCTATGTTACAAGACCCGAGAATATTTGATATCAAGGAAAATATAGTAGTTTACTTCCTGTGTTAGATTGCTGTTTTCCTTGTTCTTCTGATAGGTGTCTTTTCAATCTCATTTTTACAATCTCCAGGTATTGTCTCTTCTCTTTTATTTTCTTGTATACTTCCCATTTCATATGTGAAGCATATCATGGGCAGAGAGACATAGATATAGCTGCAAGGTAGACTCGCCCAGTTGCCTTTCAATAGTTCATCTGCAACCTGCAAAGTTTCTGGGAGAGAGTATAGGAAAGGAAGAGTGAAAGTATGGATATTTTACTGCCACATGGTTTTAGCATTTTTGTCTCTTCTTCCTGTGATGCCACCATCCTCAATAATGTGGTCTCACAATTAAGAACGCCTGGAGGTCTCAGAGTTTAATGATGCCCTTTCTTGTTCCCTGGTTTAGATCAATGAATAATTATTGAGCAACTGTGTGCCAAGTAGTGTTCTTGATTGGAAAATCTGGCAAGATCCCTTAGGTTCCCTCACAGTGTCGTTCTCTTATAAGTAGATTTAAAAAAAAAAAACTCTCAAAAATAATTATTTTCTTTGATCTCAAAGGCTTTCAATTAACAGCAGGATATTACAGGGTTAAGAGTTGTAGAGTGACAAAGTTTTGATTATGTTTTTGGTATTTCTGATTTTGTTTTATTTTTATTCTTAAACCAGTCTGAGACCAAGAGATTTTGTGGGGGTTTTTTTTTTTTGCCCAATATTTACCTTTTCTTCTCAAGACTGCTGTAATTTCTTACAATCCTTACAGTCATGAGTGAAAATGATAATTGTTCAATGCAAATGAGTAGCCATTCACCCTAAAACCTGTTCTAGGAAGCAAAGCATTATTTGCTGGAGGTTGAAGTCAGCAGTGCTTCACACGGTTTGTGTTAGATACTCTCCAAAGTCTTTTTCTGACTAATGGAGACCTGAATATAAATAACTAATGTAGAATGAATATCCCTGGCCATTAGAGTTTCTTTAAGTTCCCAGTAGGATAATTGGTGTTGTGTTAAGATTGCTGGCATTTTTTTTTAATTCAGAAATTCGTGGCACATTCACACAACTAAATTGAAACAAACCCTTTTCCAAAAGTACTCAATGTTTGGAGGCACTGCAATAAAATGCCTTTTCTAGTATTTTTCACATTATATGTCAAGTGAGTGTTCTGTTCAAAAAAAGTCAAACAAGTTTAGAGAATGCTGGATGCTTAATTCCCCCCTTAGAAATTTACAATGCACATTTCTATATCAAAAGAATCTTAGAGTAGGGGTACCTGCGTGGCTCAGTGGTTGAGCGTCTACCTTTGGCTTAGGTTGTGATCCTGGGGTCCTGGATCTGAGTCCCGCATTGGGTTCCCTGCAGGGATCCTGCTTCTTTCTCTGCCTATGTCTCTGGCTCTCTGTGTGTGTCTTATGAATAAATAAATAAAATCTTAATAAAAGAATCTTAGACTAATGGGTCTTGGTTATCTTTATCTGACTCCTTTCAGAAAATGAAAACTATTTAAAACTTTTTTCATTAGTATTTAGAGAAGACTACTAAGAAGTATTTTACATAATCTTTAGATTTTTACAAAATGATAATACATTTCAGCTGTATGCATATGTAAATACCTCTTCTTTAGTTGCTTGAGATTAACATATCAAAACAAACTAAAACAAAACAGAAAGGTAGTAGACGCATGAGTTTAGGGAAAATTTGAAAAGGAAACTATGAAATACAATTGACTTGCCCAAGTTGAAAACGTGTTTTTTTTTTTTCTTGTGGAATGAGACTTATGGCTCATAAGATGAGAGAATGGGGAGGAATATCTCCTGAGGCACCTTCTAGACCACATAGGGACCTGCACTGAGTTTTGTGAAAGTTACCTGTTCAAAACATAAGTGTTTTTTTTTTTTTTTGGATTACTTCATTCTCCCATCCCTGGCATTACTCTGTAAAAGTGAGATGATATAGCAATAGCCATTTAGGTAGATCCACGTAGAAAATACCATTTGGGGAATTGTATTTATGACCGTGGATGTGTTAATAAAACCTGTGTTGTAAGAGAAGGTGACTTATGGCTAACTTTGCTGTCCTAGAAAACAGGTAAGGTGGTTATGTGTCAACTGTTTTACTAGGGAAAATGCTGTCTGATGGGTAAAATGCATCTGGACTTGGAAGAACCATGGATAGATACATGAGCTAAGATCATAGCTTTCGGCTTTCTGGTATACAGGGACTCTTGATATGGGGTGTGTTCCTTGGAGGACTTTGAAAGCTATGCTAGGAGAGTTGTTCCAAGTGATATCGGTGTCTGTGAGGAATGAGATGTATTCCAATTCAAGTCAATTACCCAGCCACCTGATGTGGAACTGTCTCCCTGAATTTTGTGTCACCTGAGGAGGGGATAGCTCCCAGAGCTGTGTGAACTGTCCTGTACATAAACTGCTGCACAGATTGTCTTGGAAAGGACTTCTATCCCCTAGCCCATATGTTCTGTGTAGACTCATGGCACATGTGAACTGTCATAGTTTTGCCAAGTCTGTATATTCAGTTGAACCTAAGAGAAAACCCTGAAAGGTAGTATAAAGGTTTTTCTCTACTCTCCAAATATGCAGTTTCATCTTCACTCTCCCATGTCATCATTTATAAAATGCAAAAAAAAAAAAAAAGACAAGAAGTGTTTTTCCAAGTGTGAACTCAGATAACTCTCAACAGAATCACTCAGAGTACAGATTCCCAGGTCCCAACATAGAACAGTTAAACCAGAATCTTTCAGGTCGAGGCCATGGAATCTTTATTCAAATCCTCCTATCCATAATGTGTGGATACATAGCTGGATAAGACGCTTGACATTATTTCTAATTCCAGCCTTATATGACCTTACAATTTGAATGGTCAATCCTCTCATTATACAGGGTTTTGTTTTGTTTTTTTTTTTTTTATACAGGGTTTTTAATGCAATTAAAAATTTCCATTCCTCAGAAGACTGTCAAGGGACTAATTAACTAAAAGTTTCAGAAACGGCAATAGATTAAAAGGGAGATCTTTTCTAGTTCATTCAGGTTTTGAGGAAGCTCTCAATAGTTTGTAGTAACTGTCCACCTTTTTCAAGTTCTTGGTCCTCTATGATCCTTATGATTATTAAGACATATAGCTTCTGGGATCCCTGGGTGGCGCAGCGGTTTGGCGCCTGCCTTTGGCCCAGGGCTCGATCCTGGAGACCCAGGATCGAATCCCACGTCAGGCTCCCGGTGCATGGAGCCTGCTTCTCCCTCTGCCTATGTCTCTGCCTATGTCTCTGCCTCTCTCTCTCTCTCTCTCTCTCTCTGTATGACTATCATAAATAAAATAAAATAAAAAAATAAAAAAAGACATATAGCTTCTTTATTTTGTATGATAATTCTTTTCTAGCTGTTCATTTGTCTCTTTTTCAACATCACCATCATCACTGCTGCCTTGATTGTAAGGTAGTGACTCTTGCTAGAAGGTCAGAGATTATATTTGGTCTCAGCAAACAAGCAAAAATCAATAATTTCACTCTCTTTAGGAGAATTAGTTTCATATATACTTGAGATGAAAGAAAAAATCCCTTTGTTCTGCTGAAGTTGTCAAGCCCTCCATTAGTCTAGGTTAAGTTTCTGGAGTTTGAATTTAATTTTGGTCTCTAATATTGATTTATATTTTTTAAAGATTTTATTTATTTATTCATGACACACACACACACACACACACACACACACACAGAGGCAGAGACACAGGCAGAGGGAGAAGCAGGCTCCATGCAGGGAGCCCGATGCGGAACTAGATCCCCTGTCTCCAGAATCAGGCCCTGGACTGAAGGTGGCACCAAACCGCTGAACCACCAGGGCTGCCCTTGATTTACATTTCATAAAGATTTTGTTGGTTATAAAAAAAAAAAAAGCCTTCAGTAAATTCTTCCACTTCCAGAGCCCTGCTTTAGTTCAAAATGAGAAGTGTTTCTTGGTGATTTAGTTTCTGTTTCAGGACTTAAAATTTTCAGTCAAAAGGAAAATTACTGCGAATTACAAAAGATTATTAGACAATGATGCAGGCCACCCAAAGTTATGCATTTATTTTAGGTTCTTGAATTTAAGAAAACTGAATGAGATTCAATCTTATTTTCTCTGTTTTATCACAATGTTATTGGAAGCTGTTTAAGATTTTATAGCCTGGGTGGCTCAGTGGTGGAGCATCTGCTTTTGGCTCAAGTCGTGATCCCAGGGTCCTGGTATCAAATTCTTCATCAGGCTCCCTGGAGGAAGCCTGCTCCTCCCTCTGCCTATGTCTCTGCCTCTCTTTCTCTGTGTCTCTCATGAATAAATAAATAAAATCTTTTAAAATTTTTTTAAATTTAAAAAAATATTTGATACTCCTGAAAAGCATATATCTTTAACATCTTTGTATCTTCAATTATATGTTTTACACTGCAGATACTTTATGCACATTTCATAAATGAGTGAACAAATAGATGTTATGTGAAAAAGAAAAAAAAAAGCAAATACTGTCTTCGGACTCCAGTCTCAGGTAAAAGCAATGCTTCACAGTCCTCCATATATTACTGCACCTCACCCCAGCCTGCTAGTTCCAGTCATCCCCTTTTCTCTCACACACATTGTCAGCAGTCCTCTGCTTTCTTCTCTTCCCTAGCTTGGCCAAAACTCCCAAGATAGTGACTCGTGATCCAAAAGAAAATTTCTTTCGGGATCCCTGGGTGGTGCAGCGGTTTGGCGCCTGCCTTTGGCCCAGGGCGCGATCCTGGAGACCCGGGATCGAATCCCACGTCGGGCTCCCGGTGCATGGAGCCTGCTTCTCCCTCTGCCTGTGTCTCTGCCTCTCTCTCTCTCTCTCTCTGTGACTATCATAAATAAATAAAATGTAAAAAAAAAAAAAAAAGAAAATTTCTTTCTCTAACAATCGAACTTCCCACTCCCTTAGTACCTCAATCTGAACTTGCTATCCTAAGAGTGATCTGGGAAATGAACAGACATGGCTGTAAGAATTACATGGGCAAGTTATCTGCACTGTGAGGATTTTGTATTTTAAAAGATGATGGTGAAAAAAATAGAGTGATTTAAGCTTTAACTCTTCCCCCATGGTAGAATTTCAGTTACTATGGTATAGAGAAAGGCATTTTTGGCCAGGCTCATAAAATCATGTCAGGGAGGTGGCCTCCTTTTCTACCTACAAGTTTTGCTGGTTCTACCGTAGCTCGATTTGATTTTTGATGTATAAGGTACTTCTAATAAATACCCTTCTTCAGAAGAGGTAAGAGGGTGAGGGGGGCGAATAATCTCTCATCCCTCTGTACCATTTATTCTCAACCTTGGCTTATACATTAGAAAACTGTGGGGAAGATTTTTAAAATGCTGATTTCCAGGACATAAACCAATAAAATTGGATTCTTTGGAGGTGAAAAACAGGCATTAGTGTCTTTCCAGCCCCCAGAACCACTACTCTAAACAAGGATGATGAGTGCAGAGAATGTCAGATACCTGTAAAGAGCAAATAGTTCCATTAAGAAGCCACGTAAGAAAAATTGGGAATAGTCGGGACTGTGAGACCTGAAAACTAAAGATAGTGGCTCCTGAGTGCCAAACAATTGTTGAAGGAAGGAAGCAGGTTGACTAAGAGGGTGGCCTGAAGTGACCCATCTCCGGGGGTTAAAGCACTTTTATGCCATCTACTGTGTGAGCTAGAGCGAGTGACTTCTTTGTGCTCCCATCTTCCTATTAGTAAAATGAAGGTGATAATTATGCTATCTCTTAAGGTTGTTATGAAGATTAAATGAGGTCATCAGCCCAAAGCATGTAGTCTTCTGTTGGGCACGTAACGAACATATTCTACACATTTATGCCAATTATTATGATGAGCTCAGAAATACCAGACTAATATGTTGCCTTCTTTTCAATAAACAGTTGGGTTTGGGGGCACCTGGGTGGCTCAGTGGTTGAGCATCTGCCTTCGGCTCAAGTCGTGATCCCAGGATCCTGAGATCAAGTCCTGCATTGGGCTCCTTACAGGGAGCCTGCTTCTGTCTCTGCCTCTCTCTCTCTGTGTGTCTCTCATGAATAAGTAAATAAAATCCTAAAAACAAAAAGCAGTTGGGTTTCCATTTTAGGGAGGGGAAAAGAAGAACGTGCAAGAGCTCGGGAGATGGAAATCAAAAGTTTCTGAGAATAGTCTTGGTATTGTTAACTATTTTTCTTATTTTTATATGACCTTGTTTTCACTCTCAGCCCCCAAGGATTTTTTGCTATCTTTATATCCTGCTATTTGTTGTTTTTTAAGATTCTTAGACCTTTAGTTCATGATACTTTCAACAGATTGGAAATAATGTGCTAATACGAGTGGATGAATTAGTAGCTCTATCAGTTTAGAGCTTGCTGTGTAGCAAACTACTTCAGAACAAACTGTAACTATTTTGTGGCTAAAAACAACCATTTTGTTTTGCCTCATTATACTTTGAGTTGGCAGGTGGGCCTGTGGTGTGCTAGATGATTGTTTTGCTGGGCTGTCTCATGCACCTGTGTCAGCTGTTGGTCGTAAGGGCAGTTCTTTCTTGGGGGTTGGCTGGCTGTGGTTAGGATGATAGCGATGACAGAGCCATGTGTCTTTCATGACATAACACGTTAACCTGGGCATTTTTACATGATGTGGGAGTTTGAAGTAGTGGAAAAATGGAAGGTCTTGACGTCAAGGCTCAAACCAACACTACACCATTTCTGCCACATTGTTTTGGTCAAAGGAGATCACATAGCTAGCACATATTCAGGGGGTAGGGAAATGACCTCCACCTTTGATAGGAGTTACTGCCAAGTATTGTGGCCATTTTTTGTAATCTTTCTCAGTAGCCTGTTGTGATAGAGCCAATGGGAAGAAATGTGGTCAGAATGAGGGTGCTGGCATGGGGCATATAAATGGCCTATCAGAATTTGGCAGATGATTGGGCACGTATGGTGAGGGACAGAGGATTTGAGTTAAAGCTGAGACCTCAGTTATTATAAGAATTGAACTTTGATTAACTGTAATAACAAAGGCAGGAGGTAACAAAGGAACACAGGGTGTTAGCTATGTATTCTCTTACAGCAGACCCTAGACTGTGTTCCCTTTCTGAAATTGCTTTTTTTCCCCCTTATAACCATTTTCTCCCAGGGGAAGGGCATATTTTAAAACTCATTAAGGACTGAAATGACCAGTTACATATTCTATTTCTCAGTTGATTCCTTCATGAGCTTTTAGAATGCTAATAAAATGTATAAATAATATATGTTAAAAAGCCTGTTCCTCTAATATCAACTCTAAAGCAGGTTATTCAGTTTTGAAACCAAAATATCTAAGTCTGGGCTGAGACCAAAGTCTATGTAACATCTTAAGAAAATCTGGGAGAAACTTAAGAGAATAAAAAAGATACAGTGGCACTTAGCCATTTTCTTTATTTGTATTGAATCTATATAGAAAAAAAGAATTCTTCCTCTCCAAAAGTTTATAGACTTTTTTGTTATATATTTTCTCTCATGAATATAATTTTAAATTGCTTTGCTCTCATATAACCATTTTATATGGGCCACTAGACTCTGAAGTAAAATCAGACAAAGGTAGATGTTGTTCTTTTACTCCTCTGTTTTAGTATTCACAATGATTTTGCCAAAGCAAAATGCTCTCTCTTTTTTCCTTTGTGGTGCTTTGCCCCAGAAAGTCTTTCTTTTCATCTTGATATGCCTTCCTTCAAGCACTTTTAAAATAGCAATTTTTTTCCTGAATTAAAATCACTTAATATTAGCTTAGAAATATCCAATACCACTTACACCAGTGCTTTTTTAAAAAAAAATTTATTGGAGTTCAATTTTCCAACATTTAGCATAACACCTAGTACTCATCATACCAAGTGCCCCCCTCAGTGCCCATCACCCAGTCACCCCAACCCCGCACCTGTCTCCCTTTCCACTACCCCTTGTTTGTTTCCCAGAGTTAGGTGTCTCTCATGTTTTGTCACCCTCACTGATATTTTCACTCATTTTCTTTCCTTTCCCTTTATTTCCTTTCACTAATTTCTATATTCCCCAAATGAATGAGACCATATAATGTTTGTCCTTCTCCAATTGACTTATTTCACTCAGCATAATAGCCTCCAGTTCCATCCACGTCGAAGCAAATAGTGGGTATTTGTCATTTCTAATAGCTGAGTAATATTCCATTGTATACATAGACCACATCTTCTTTATCCATTCATCTGTTGATGGACACCTAAGCTCCTTCCACAGTTTGGCTATTGTGGACATTGCTGCTATAAACATCGGGGTGCAGGTGTTCCGGTGTTTCACTGCATCTGTATCTTTGGGGTAAATCCCAGCAGTGCAATTGCTGGGTCGTAGGGCAATTCTACTTTTAACTCTTTGAGGAACCTCCACACTGTTTTCCAGAGTGGCTGCACCAATTCACATTCCCACCAATGGTGCAAGAGGGTTCCCCTTTCTCCACATCCTCTCCAACATTTGTTGTTTCCTGTCTTGTTCATTTTCCCCATTCTCACTGGTGTGAGGTGGTATCTCATTGTGGTTTTGATTTGTATTTCCCTGTTGGCCAGTGATGCGGAGCATTTTCTCATGTGCATGTTGGCCATGTCTATGTCTTCCTCTGTGAGATTTCTGTTCCTGTCTTTTGCCCATTTCATGATTGGATTGTTTGTTTCTTTGCTGTTGAGTTTAATAAGTCCTTTATAGATCTTGGAAACTAGCCCTTTATCTGATAGATCATTTGCAAATATCTTCTCCCATTCTGTAGGTTGTCTTTTAGTTTTGTTGACTGTATCCTTTGCTGTGCAAAAGCTTCTTATCTTGATGAAGTCCCAATAGTTCATTTTTGCTTTTGTTTCTTTTGCCTTCGTGGATGTATCTTGCAAGAAGTTGCTGTGGCCAAGTTCAAAAAGGGTGTTGCCTGTGTTCTCCTCTAGGATTTTGATGGACTCTTGTCTCACATTTAGATCTTTCATCCATTTTGAGTTTATCTTTGTGTATGGTGTAAGAATGGTCTAGTTTCATTCTTCTGCATGTGGATGTCCAATTTTCCCAGCACCATTTACACCAGTGCTTTTTTTGATTTGTTATTATTGCTATTATTTACCATCATAACCTAAAAAGTCATTTTAAATAATTAAGTAAAGGAATTACTTTTTCCTCTCTCCCACCCTCAAACTTGGGTACATTTTTACTAGCCCTGTATGTATATATGTATGTATGTATGTATGTATGTATGTTTCCACATGGAGAGTTAGGTCTGCAGGATGGAAATAGTCTGTGTTACAGGCTCAAGCAGAAGAACTATTTATTTTTATTCCCTTATAGTCTCCTTCATCTGTTACTTAGCCACTTCCCCATTACTCCAAACCATCTGAAAACTTGGTGGCTTTAAACAACAATCTCCCCCTAATCCTCATCCAAGTGTTTGTGGATCGGTGGTCATTGGCTCATAGAGACTGGGCACAGCTGCAGTTAGACTCCAAGATATAGGCTAGGTCTAGGTCTGCCATGTGTCTCTTCTCCCCTTGGACCCATTCTAGGTTTTTGAGCATGGTAAGTTTTAGGTGGGTGGCTCTGACATCACAGTTCCTCTCTTGGCCAGCATGAATGCAGACAACTAGATGTCTCAATATAAAAGATGTGAAGACAGGAAACAACATGCAAGTATGCCTTATTGATTTAGACAAGCAATTCTATTTTCCTTTACTACTGAATTCTCCATTCTATTTGTGATTTTGAGGTTTCTTCATCAATTTATGGAGTTCACATATGACTCACTCCATCTTAATCTAAGTCTGAAATAACTTTGTACTATGGAAATAAAATATCTTCCATTTAAGTATGGTCCAAAATAGCTTAAATGAGATGGCTACCCCTGAGCAAGGAGAGCAGGTCTGCAGTATAGCTTTTTGTACATACATTATGACATGTATTCTTCTAGTATTTATATGCTTCATCTACATCACACAGTATGCATCTATAAATGCAAACAGAGCAAAGTTACTGATACAATAAACACTTTCAAACTGCTTTATTGTTTTTGGATTTTGCTGATTTAAAAAGCAATCTACAAATATTTTTCATATACATAAGGGATGTGAACTATAATTCTAAACCATTGACACTGAAAGTGATTTTAGAGATTATATAACCCAACTCCCACATTTATCAGATTAAGTACAACTGAGATGTGTCATGTGGCATCTCAGAGGTTAGATTGTGAGTTAGTCGAAGAGCTGGAAATGAAATCCCGCTCTCCTGACTACTCAGTATGCTTTTTTCGACCTTGTTTCCACACCTCCCAGGGACAAAATGCCAACAGAGTTTGCAGAGAGAAAAATGAGACACAGTTGTGTCCTGGACTCTATTATTGTGGAGGCTTTGAAAAATGTGTCTTAAATCCTAAATTAAAAAAAATAAATCCTAAATTGGCCTTGAAGGTACCTCAATGCACAATGCAGAGCATGTCCTTCTGAAACCATCCCTGGAATCCTGCAGTTGACCCCAATGTTCCTAATATTTGAATTCTTGTAGCATTTATATATTTTGTCATGGGGATAAAGTTCTTAAGGATAGGAAATACATCTTTTCCTCCTTTAAACACTGTCACAGAGATTACAGCAGTTCTGGCTATTTAATACTATTGTCTGTTGACTCTCCTGAAACATAATCAGAATAGCCTGTTGGTTGAACAAAGCTAAATTTATTAGATCTACTATAGTATAATGAGAACATCATCTGGATGAAGTCTTCATAGTCTAGCATAAGGGAATATTTTAAGGATTTTGACCCCAGGCTGGATCATTGTATGGTGGGTCTTGCGAAGTGGGGAGACGGTTGAGATTGGGCTGAATTTATGTCATAATAGTTTTGGATGAGCGGACACACATTATAATGTTCTTTATGTGATTATTAATGAGTAAGGTTGTTGGTCTTGTTTTTGCTTGGTTCACAGTTTTGTTCAAGAGGAAATATTTCTTGGAACAAGTAGTTAATTTATAGTTATCTGATTCCAGAATTTTTAGTATAAAACAAGGAGAGTATACATCTTACCATAATTGCTTAGCAAGGGAAAATATGTCAGTATCAATTTTCAGGATTTACTTATTAACAGATCATCATTTTTAAATTTTTCTTTATTTTTATTTTTTATTAGTTTCAGCAGTAGGATTTAGTGATTCATCAGGTACACATAACACCCAGTGCTCATTGCAACTGATCATCATTTTATCATCCTAAAAATGATATTGGGCCAACCCCAAGTTACCTGTGAGGGGCATTTCTGAACAACACTCTGAAATTTGAAACCATATGATTAAGTCTGCAGATATAATTAGCTGTGCACTAAAATGGAGGTAGGTCTTATGTGGAGCTGGTGCTGACAAGATGTACCATTTGAATTTGAAAGAGCAAAGGAGAGTTTACTCAGTTGTTCTTTCATGTGTTTTTGAAACTCGTATCTTGAGTGCCAGTCTCATCACTAATGGAACAAAAGGAATGTGGGAGAGTTCTGTCTAGACCCAGTTCCAATTTTCCCTCCTTCTTGAAAAATGATATTTGGTAAAACCTTCATTTTTATAAACTGCTCCAAAAGAAGGAAGCCAGCGGGCTCCCCCTGTTGCTCTTGTTCTTCTCTGGAGAAACTGATACCAAAGGCAAAATAAGATGCCATATGTTCCAAATGCGTAAATGATAGCAATGGGCCTCTGCTCAAATATTTCTTCTGATCACATTCTGCCAATTGCAACAGAATTATTGTGTCCTGAATGTTACACCACTGAAGGCCAAATTACAACATTGTCCCTCTGCTTTTGTCTATCCAGACTACTGCAGAAACTTCACTTGCACATGTTTGTTTTGTTTCACCCCCTCAGTGCTACTATTTGGCTCTGATTCAACCATACACAGACATACTTCTCCAGCACGGTAATCTTATAGAAATTCTTCCTTATACAGTAGTTAATCTTTTTGAATTACCTCTAAAATAAAAATACAATATTTTTGAATTTCTCTCATGGCCTCTTAAAACTCAGTTTATACTGCCCGAAAGATTAGCACAAGCATATAGATCTTATCTTTTAATATGCAGATATCCATTCAATAAATATTTACTGAGCACATATTATATGTCAGACACAGCTTGGCATTGGGGAGCCAGTAGTAAGCAACAATAGATAAGGCTTCTGTTCCTATGAATTTACTGTATAATGGATATGGCTTTTTTCTTGAATGAACCAAAATTACAGTGAACCAGGCAACTAGGAACATGGTCATATTTGTATGTAGTGTGGGGAGATGTAGTACTGAGTGGATGGCAGCCTTAAGTCATAGGCAACTTAGAGTGAAGCATTGTAACTACTGAAACAGCCTAAAATCTGGTTGAGGTGTTTAGCATCATTATCACCTCATCATCATCGGGAGTATGGGGAGGGTATGTTTAATTAGAAGAGGGAATGTAATTTTGGAGCATATGATTTCTCAGAGAACATGTCCTGAGGGGTGGTCACACCAAGATGAGAGTACAAAGAAATAGAAGAGAAGAATAAGGAGGGAAATGGTAAAGCAATAAATATAGACTTGGCCTCTGACTTTTTTCTAATAGTAGGGGCCTGGAGATCATCTGTGGGAAGCTCTGGCAGTGGGTCAAAAGTTGCTGATGTTTGGTGAATTATCTTTAAGTAAAACCAGCCACCAGCTGAGTTAAAACAAATAATTCAGTAGAGTGCTTGCATATGTTAATCAATAACTGCATTCAGTGTTGTTCTGAGCAAGCCAGGGTGCCTGTGCTCCAGATCCTAAGGGAAAAATACCCTGAGAATAATGTATGCCATCCAGAAGAGTCTGTCCTTGCTACTCAAAGGATGATCCTTGAATCTGCAGCATGGACTTGCTACGGATGCAGAATTCTATGCCCCACTCATACTGAATCAAAACCTGCATTATGGACAAGTTTGCCAGGTGATTTGGAAAAATAAGTTTGAGAAGCACAGATCTAGCAAATTGGCTCTCTCTTAGCTCTCCTTATACTGATTGCATTTTCCAAGCCATTGGTTCTATATCAAATAGAACCTTTCTGCTTAACTCAATGTATAGAGTTCTCCGGATTTATTGTGTTTTCTTGGTCCACAGTGAGTCTTAAGTTGATTCACTTTTAAAAAAAAAAGTTGATTCACTTATCCTTTCATTCATTCATTCATTCATTCATTCAGTGTACTCAAAGTTATTCAGTATCATCTGTGTCAGTCACTGCTCCAGGTGCTGGGGACAGAAGAGAAATCCCAACAAGCCATGTCCCTGACTTCATGAAGCTTTTAGGTTTAGTGTATTTTCCATGGAAGTCCTATTTTCAGTTACTCTTTTTGGTTTCAGACCATTGATCCTAATTGTTGGTATAAAATATTATGCAGCATGACAGTACAAAGTTTATTAAAGTGAGGTTAAAAAAGGAGAATGTTTGGAGTCTGACAGACCTCTGTTACAGTCCTAGATGTACTATGGCTTACTAGGTATGTGGTTTGGGGAAAGTTACCTGGTCTCTTTGATTCACTTTCCTCAATTGTAGTATTAAGGGTTGTAGAATGAAAGAAAATTACATATATTAAATGTCTCATAGAGTACTTGGCCTAAGAAACTCAGTAAATTGGAGGAAGAGTAACTCTAGCTGTTACTATTAGATTTTATATGAGAAACAGCATGAAGTTCTTAGAGGCTAGCTCATTAAAGCCAATGAAGCCTCTATTACATATAATGAAATTACACGCCTTTTAGAAATGCACAAAAAGGTCTTGAGTGGGTGGATGCTTTCCCAAGGGCAGTGATTCCCAGGTTCTGCCTGCCTTCCTCCCCTGAGTGTAGGATTCCTGTGCCCATGTAAGAGGCGGACTTTGAAGGGTGCTGCATTTACACCCATGCTATGCTTTCTGCGGCCCCCATGTTGCCTGTGAAACCATAAGCATGGCTGAAAGGTGATTCTTAAAGATTGCTCTCCCCATTTATCCCATGCCCCTGTGACTGCAGAGGGATTGCCAACATGAGGTTATTAAGGCTCACCCTCCAAACTCTACCTCAGACCTCAGACAGTCTGAAGGAGCCCAGGAAGATTGTCTCTCTACAGTTGTCACAGTGACCATTATTTCATGGTTCCTGCATGGACTGTAGGATCTGATGACCGAACCATAGATACCTACTAACCCAACATGGCTTACCCACCTATTATGCCTTCTCTTACCTTTAATTAATTCCCCTGATGTGCTTTCCTGTGAAATATCCAGGAGACTATGTTTTGTGCTACAAGTCAGAACCATAGCCAAAATAAAGTTTTTAAAAATCAGACGGCTATTTAACTAACATATCAAGATCTTAGTATGATGATCTGTTTTCTGGCATTACATAGCCTAGGGCTTCACCATAGGCCAGAGGACACTGGAATACGAGAAACTCATAGCCCAGACAAGCAGATACTTTTACTTTGTGGCAGGGGATAGGAAAGGAGGTGATAATGTTGCTATCCTGTGATTAGGTAAAGGTAACTCTCTACCTGCAGCTGCTGGAGAGAGGCCTGCTTGGTACTCAGATGAACAGAAGAATAAGAGCTGAGCTAGGCTAAGGCGAGGAGGGTGTCCTGGCTCTCCATAACAGATCTCAAGTGTGTAGGGTGAACATCTTGACAGTGAGGTAACGTAAATATGAGGTTTAATGGGCATTACATGGTAAGAAAGTTTTCTTGGATTTATACAAGCACACATTCCACTGAGCTCTAAGTACAACCCCAGTAGTATTTCCTTCACTCCTTCACTCTAGGGCACTCTTGTGAATTAGCTGAAGGCCAAATTATGCCCTTCTGCTTACACAGGTGGTGAGGGAGGCAGAGTGAGGGTGAGTGACCACGCAGAGAGGAGCAGAGAGGACAACAGGCTGAGGTCTGATTCCTGGGCATACCTCCGGCTTCTTCCTCTGTGTGGCACTCTTCTGGGTGTCCATGGGCTTCAGTGGACTGTGGCTTCACAGCCAGAGGCCCAGGCACCCAGCAGTCATGGGAGAACCAGGCCCAGGGGCACTTGGAGAAGCACACCTAAGCATCTGGTTTACCGAAAGGGAGAGACATGCAGCTATTCATTAAGGGCACACTCTGTGTGGGGCATCATGCTATGCAGCAGTTTATAGCCATATGTTGATTTAATCTGTGGGAAAAGCCAAAGATGGAGGAACTCTTACTATCCCCATTTCACACATGAAGAAAGTGCTGCTCAGAGGGAACAGATGAATGTCTACTACCACATGGCCAGAAAGCCATGAACTGGGATGGTGAACGCAAGTCCTTTGAATCCATCATCCCAGCTGGCTAGGCAACCTCTAAGCAGCCCTCTCTGACAGGCCAGGGGGCTGCAGACGGGGGTAGGGGTGTGCTTTGAGAATACGACAAACAGGAGAAAATGTAAAATGTTGACAGTCACAGGGGAGAGGTTAGTATTCTACAGTGTCTCTAGTGACACCTTTTTTTCTTCTAACTTAACACAGTATGTAAGACTATCAGAATTACATGTTCTTCTGAGTCCATCGTTTGGGACAAGTTACATAGAATATACTACACCTCTCAAAACTTATATTTAGCCATTGATAATTCTAGAGTGCTTTATCAAATATGTGATTTTTAGATAGATTAGGTGTCTCATCTGGGAATGAGATTGATAATTGTGTTTGCAATGATGTACATTTATAAATAAGTCCATTCATTAGTGATTATTATTACAACTAAGAACTGCTTGAATGTCAAGTCTTAAGCCAGATAATCCTTATATATAATATTACTATTTAATTTACTAGAGTCTATGGAGAAAGCAGAACAATATATTCCACAGGAAGAATCAGAACATTAGCCAATAATCCCTGCCTCAAGCGCTTTTTTTGGAATGAGGCAGAGAATAAATAAATAATACATCAAACTAACTTAACTCTAATTCCTGTTTTTGTCTATTTCTTTATGGTTTCCCCCATCACTCTTCAGTCTTCCTGTAAAAGGCCCTGTTCCACTAAGTTCATGTCAAATGCTAAGCCATCCTCTCCTCCCCTACCCTCATTACCATCACCTTCTGACCTTTAGATGTTCCCCATCATAAATAAGGCCTTCGGCACTTTAATCATGGTATTTAGCTTTTCCCCAACTACCATCATCATTGTGAGGTTTCAACAGCCCAAGAGGATGTCACACCAACATCCTGGCTTCACAAGGACTTCAGTTCCTCAGAGCCAATGAGGGAAACTTCTCTCTCTGCCACCCAAGCTTGCTCCTTCCACTGGGACCATTCCCTACACTGTCACCATTAGAAACTGCTCCTCTCTAAGATTAGTAAATCACAGACCCCACAGTGGCCATACCCTCTTATCTTTCATGGATACTGGACATAGTATTCTTCCTGTAGAAGGTGATCCACACAACTTCCAGGGATCTGCAGCTTGCTTCCTGAAGAGTGGAAGCAAGTCACTTCCCTTTGACTAGAAGAACTCTCATTTTTCCTTTCCCAGGCATAAAGTCTGTTAGATTTTGCTCTTAGGGGTGCCACTTGGTTTTCCTATTGGCCTGGGCATCTAAAGATACCAGTGTTCATTCCCACCCACTCAGCCTCATTCTTCAGCCCTTCAGAGTGCTGCCTTTTTGACTCTTGAACTTAGTGATATGACTGGGATCATTGAGCCCTTGGCATATAAGTATTTGATATAGGAACATGGTCGCCCCAATGACTGGACCCTCTTTGTGAGGGAACTGTAAATTTCTATTTGACATATACATTACAGAAAAATTAACATGAGTTTCAGTAGAAAACTTTACCTTGTCCTAGAAGACACTGTCCTAGAGGACAGTGCTCTAGGTTCTCTGATTCTAGCTTTATTTTCTTTGAGCTACATAACTTTGTTAGTTGTAGGTCACCGGTAGACATGTTCAATGTCCAGGAGAGGTTCAATTACCCCCTCTCATGTTGTAATAAAACCAGGTTTGCTTCTATTTACATAATCATTTCAGTACTCTTGATCAACATTCCAGTGTATATTCTTCAAATTCTTTTTTGAACCAGTTATGATATCTGTCCAATCACTCATGAGTTCAATTAGAATCCTTCAGCAAGTGTTCGTTTCCTATCTGTGTGAGTGTCCTTACTTTATCCTGTTTGAAAAATATCTTTTAACTGTTAGGAAGTTGCAACAAGATGTCCAACAGATTAATTTGACAGAGCCACGTAAACTTCCATGACAGAGACGTGCACTTCATATGTGGTTGAAGCCCAGATGTGCTCTTCTGGGCTCTCATTAGGTGAATCTAAAGAACCAAGTGAACATTGTTGACTCTGTTTTTCTAGTTTTAATTTTCCTCTCTGCTAATTTTGTGTCTTTGTTTCGTTTTGGTTCATTTACAGCCAATAGGTTATTAGCCATTGTTGGCAGCAGTGGTTGGGAACTTGATTTTAAGGTCTGACAATTTGGATATTCCTCTAAATGGATTGATGGTTTATAGAAATCTAATCTCTGTTGAGTGAGAGACAACAATGAATCTAGTTTGTTAGTCTTTTGTCTATTTTTGAACTCAAACCAATGGAGAATTTCATACTATCCAGGAAGAAAATATCTCTTTCATTTGGACCAGATAGTTTTTCTGTTTTGGTGTAGACTCTTGCCCATTGTTGAAATTGTAGAATTGAAGCTATAAGCTCTGTTTTTCTGTGCCTGCATGTCTATGTATCTGTAGTTCAGAAAAATCTTCACCTCTGATTGTATGAGTATATATAATCTTTTCTTACTTCCAGGCCATATTAATATACTAGCTTGTAAAGTCTCAGAAGTTAGGAGAGCTAACTCTGGTGTATCAAAATACTTGCTTATATAAATTGGATTTTCCTAAAATTTCATAAAAATAAGGAAGTTAAAGTACTGATCTTTTAGGTGTACTTGTTTTAAAAACATATATTATCAAAAAAACCAACCCAGAACCATTTTAAGAATTCAAATTAATGTAATTTAGAGAAAATAGTTGGCAAATAAGTTTAATCTTTAGTATTTAATAAAAGCAGCTATATCTTCTTGGATTAGGTGGTGTTATCATAGTATCATGTATCATACAAGCATACTTTTTTTTTCCTACTTGGGTTTGTTTTTCCTAAAAGTATACAGGTTAACTGGTCACATAAACTAGTATTACTTCTAGGTATTATTTAACATTATGAAAAACGTAAGTCTTTGGCCAAATTTAGTCATTTTTCTGATGTTCTTTTATCTCCATGATAATTGTGTTTAGGAATATGTCAGCTTGAAGAGAATTTTCAAGGTGTTTAGATAACCCTTGGACAGATACAATATTGATTTAATTTATGGACATTCTTTGGATACCTAGATTGTTTATATGTAAGATAGAATACTGTTTAGCAAAATTTTAAGATTATATACTTTTGCTCCTTACTTGTGTATGCTACAGAAAGCTACATTGTCATTGAGCATGTTCATCTCTGCCATGTTCAGAATTGTATAAGGGAACTGTGCTACTGTATAGAGCTGGAGTATGTGTATTCTGAGCTGTGTTAGTCCAGCAGAAATGAGACTACTCACAATTATCACCATCTTCTTTTCCTTGTAAATTAGAAGTGACTTGGCATAAAAGTTATAATTAATACATGACCAAGAGACTACCCATAGGAGACTACTAGGAATCTCAAGATAACAAGGCATGTTTTGGTTAAGGAAAAAAGGAGAGAATGTTTCTGTCTTGAGGTAAAATGACTTTGTTCCAAAACAAGAGAGAGCACGGTGAAGGACAACACTGAGCATATTGATAGATCTGTAGAACATTCATGGAAATAGAACCTGAGAAGGAGAATAAATTTTTGTTATAATTTTGCCAAACCTGGCTCAGTTTCTGATGGATCGATCTATCCACAAGATTTTTTTAAAAAGAGCTGTGGCTCCTTTAGAATCAAATATTTTAGTCATGCACACCTTGAATTTGGTTTCCTCTCTGTGGAAATGACAGTTTCCTTATTTTTTTTTTTTTGTTTTTTTGCTCTTAATAAGAGGTTGTAAAAATATGCTCTTCACTTTCGAGGCCAATTTGCCCAATAACAGAGTTTCTATATCCCACCAGAACAACTTTCTATACTATCTTTCTGACTTTGCTATGCCCTTGATTATTCTCCTTAAAATAAAAGGAACAACAAATGTTCTTCATTTCTGAAAGTGTTACAGATTTTTGTTTATATAAATATTATGTTGTCACTTCAACAGGTAGCCAAGTCATAGCCATTCATGTTCTCGGGTACCCATAATCCCATTTGGGGTGCTTAAATCTCCTGGCAAACTTTGATTTTTGCCTTCCTCAAATCAAATTCTCACTGAAAAAAAAATGGAATAAAAAATATGAAACTTTCACAATATCTTCTGCACCTAAGATTTCCCAGTGAGTTCCTGAAAAGTCCAAAAATTTGTTCTTTTGCCTTATGGAAAGAGATATTATGGAAATAACTAGGTTTATTTGTTATGTTACTATTGATGGGCCTCATAACAAATCAAGAGGCTCTACTTAGTACTTTTAAGGACAAGTCTGACTTGACATCTGTCATGTAATCATCCTTTGTGAATGAATGAGAATGATTGTTAAGGTTTCTGATAATTTAGTACAATGATTATAATCAAATTCAAGTATTATAGTTAATAAGTTATTTAAGATTGTTTATGAAACCTATATAAGTAGTATGTAAAATTGTTATTTCGAGAGACTTTTTTTTTTACTCAGAACTTTGGGAATTCAGAATTCCAAATAAATGTCTTTAGATGGTAAGTGCATTGTTAGCTGGACTTGAGAAACCATGATACGTATTTCAAGCACGTTTTCTAACATGTAAATCTTTTTATTGAAATTTGACTAGTCAATTTCCATTTTTCCTGAAGTCAACCAATTATTCTTGCAATCTAATCAGTTGTTTGGTTTTTAGATTTGCACAAAACCTTGAAATCTTTTGTAGGGGAATTAAGTTTAGAGTTTAAGAGTTGCTTTCAAGTTTTAATATGTGCATATATGGGAGTTTTAAGAGATGACACTGATTATTTTTGGCACAAAATCACAAAATAAAGAAAATGTTTCCAACATGGCATTTTCAAAATTTTCTCTCTATAGTAAAGTTTACTTTTTGAAAGTTACAGTCTCATTCTTAGAGTGAAACCTCTACTTTGAATTGATAGACTGTATGCCGCTTATTGATTAAATATCTTCTAGGTAGTAGATTACTGACAGACAAGGTGGTAAGTTTTGAATACTCATCTTTTTTCATTAAAAGAAAAATACATAATTTATGTGTAAATTTGACAACTCTTTGAAGTACCTTGCCATGAAATAACCAATAAACTTCCATGTGGCCTAAGGGAGTTTCATGATCACTCTTCATTTCATTGCGGAGTATTGTAAAGATTTTACTAGTTAGAATAATAAAATCCATAAATCCCCTTACCTGGACAATATCTAAAAATATACTAAAGATATACAAATGATTGAGGGTAGTACTGTTAACCCCTTCCCTCTATCAGACTACTACTTTCTTCTTTGGGTAGTTAATATGATGTGAGTGTCTTAAAAGTGTCTGACATGGACTGAACTGAATGAGGATCAAAGTCAAACTATATATGAAATATCATTAAGGCTTTAAATATTTTTTAAAGATTTATTTATTCATTCTAAAGATAGAGCAGGGGGAGGGGCAAAAGGAGAGGGAGAGAAAGAATCTACACCAGACTCCTTGCTGAACACAGAGGACTACAGCTCAGCACCCCGAGATCCCAACCTGAGCCAAAATCAAGAGTCGGACACTTAACTGACTAAACCACTCAGCCACCCCAAGGCTTTAAATGTATTAAATAAAAATGAATAAAGATAAAAAGAATACGGCTAATACTTTTTTGTCCTAGTCCAATAGATTGGCTTGTGTGCCTCATTTTCAGAAATCAGTGGAATAAATTATTACTTTTGTATACTCATTTGTCACGTTATGGTGGTGGCAAATTAATAAGTAATTTTCCATTGCAGTAGAAATGTACAGCATTTAAGTAATGTTTTAATATTCTAGCAATGTAAACACTCCAGACCATAAACCCAAACAGAATGAAAATGGAAAGTGGCTTTTGAACATTCAGAGTCCCAGGCTTCCTATAAAAGATGCCACTGGTTGCCTACCATATGCACCAGGTTTGTTTTTAACACAACCTTTAGTTTATTCAAAGTCCACCTTCTTCTGATTGACCAAGTACTCTGAAGGCAAACTGATTCATCTCCCCATAAGGCCATCGTGGTCTAAGCCAACCATGGCAGACTCATTCCCCATGTCTGTGATTCATTTTACAATTACATATTACAAACTGGCCAATAAGTTGAGAGAGATAGACTTTTTGGGTGGGGTGCATCTGTCAAAACCTTATTAAGTCTTGGAAAATATGCACGTACAAGGGAGAGAAAGGTCTATTTTACTCTTTTGTATGTTATCTAAAGAACATGATACTCAGAAATTTGGTAGCCATCCTGCATCTGGGAGGCAAGCTAAGAGATGAATAAGGCCAGAGATAGCAGACTGAACTAATAATTATGTGTGTTAATAACTTCCCTTTACCTTTTAAGTAGATGAATTGAAGTTTTCTTTTTCTACCAGATAACAGACAAGCTTTCTTGTCTGGTTTTCCCACATATAGAACTTTCAAACAAGGAAATGTTAAGATTAATGTTAGGTAAGAGACTATTAAAGACAAGCAGGTGACAGCAGGAGATGTCAAAGCTGACAGGCTACCTGTAAAGGAAGGTGAGACTAAAAAGGCAAAGAGCTGGGAGTCACAGAATTATACCAAAATACACAAAATGGATGCTTATTATGATGACTTCGAGACATCGAGAAAAGTTAAATTATCCTTTCTATATACAGACTGGGAAGTTTATATGTTACAAAGACTTTCATCAAAAAAATCTTAAAATGTGTTAAATGTTACTTGAAACGAAAAGTTATGTAGAATGTTGATTGACAAGATATTCTTTATTCTCTAACACCTACCACAGAAAAAGGCATGGAAGAGGTAGTTAAAAGTTTGTTAAATGAATAAATAAATGGATTTATAGGACAGATGACATATAAATTATAACACAATTCCATTTTGTATATTTCCATAAGTCATCCAACATCTAAATGATCACCACTTTCCCCCTCTTAATTTTCCACAAAATCTATCCACCAATCTATCTTTTTTGAGTATTTAAGAAAAAAATTTTGCAAAAAATTTTTGAAGGTTTCCCACAATGCATTATGCATAAAAATGCACCTGCAAAATTTTGAATTTCTTGTCAAATTTCATCCATGTAGCAATATGGGATTTCAGGGTCAAGGCTAACAATGAAAAAAAAATGGTAATTCAATTCATATCAGTGATGCATAGAGTGTGAAGTGATAGGGAGCAGTTCTCCTAATGGGCAGTCAATAAGGGGGTGAAATGTCTGTAGAATAATTTTAAAACAATAAGAAAGCTGACTAGAATTTGGTTTGCTTTTTATTGTCACTGTGCATCAGCAATTTCAAACAATCCTGTGATAAAATATTCCCCACCCAAAAATATTTTATCAGTCTGATTTCTAAACAATTGACGCGCCTACTTTTGAGTTTCATATTTATGTAAGCTTCAAAATAACTCATTTTTATTATTTATCCTTGAATAAATATTTAGTTCGGCATAGCTGTTAACTCAAAGACCCCCAATTATGCATTAGATCCTCAACATACAGTCTCACTGCAAATACATTTATTTCTAGAGTAAATTCATAATAGCTTGGAATCATCTGAGCTGACTTTGGAAAAAGTTACTGCCTCCAACTGAGTGGTACCTGATATTCCTTTATTTAAACAGGCAATTTGATATAAACAATGATGGCACAGCAATTGTAAAGATGAATAAATAGAAGTTGAATTACTTCAATATTGATATTGTATGTGACCCCTTAGAGTTTTTTATTTGTGTCTAAAACAATGAAGCAGAGGGTGAACTACAGGGAATAATATTTTTTGTTGGGAAAGGGTGCATCTCTTATATGTGAAATATGTTACTGAATTTGAAAAATAACTTTAAAATTGTAATATCTTTTTTTATTATTTTGAAAATAAGGAACAAATCCAGAAAATAATGACTCTTACTAATTATTATGTTATTTTTACTGAGACTAATTTTATCAAAATGAAGGAAATGTTAAAATATGATCCACTTCGAGAATCAAATACCCTACTGACTCTCTCTTCCATGTAACATACACACTGTTATGACATGAGTTATTCTTAATTATCATGGAAGTCATGATAATTAAACAGCAAATAAACCAGTACTACAATTTCCCAGTCTCTACAGATTAGTTTGGGAACCAGCAAAGGGATCACAATGAGCCTCACAATATATAGAAAATCTTTCAATTAGCCATACCCCTGCAATTAAATTGAAACTATAAGTCTCTCTGCTTGTTCATTTTCTGTCTTTTTTAAAGATTTTAGTTATTTATTCATGAAAGACACAGAGAGAGAGGCAAAGGGAAAAGCAGAAGGAGGAGCAGGCTCCCCGAAGGGAGGCTGATGCGGGACTTGATCCCAGGACCCCGGGATCATGATCTGAATCAAAGGCAGATGCTCAACCACTGAGCCACCCAGGTGCCCCCATTTTCTGTCTTGAAATGATTGTATTCAAGATCAAATATGAATAAGCATTTACTTGATGGAAGATGACATGGATTGATTAATGAAATGACATCAAATATGTCTTCCCTAAAGAAATTAATTCTCCAGCTGATGTTAGTAATGTTATGCTTCTTGGAGGGATTTTTTTATTCTGCTTGTAAGCTATACCCTGCCATCATACTTCTTGGCAACATCCATCACAGGGGTCCATGTTGATGGGACACTTCTCTGCGCTTTAGTGAATCCACACTTTATCTGTTTTTCTGGTCTTTTCTCTGTCTTCTTTGATGCCTCATATTTGTCTCACTATTCTTTCCATGTGAAAGTTTGTTGTGACCAGCCTAAACTCCTTCTTTATCTCATTTTATATTTTTGTCATAGATATTCCCACACATGTTCTTGACTTCAATCACCATTGATGAGTAAATAGCTTCAAAATCTGTGTCTCCAGTTTTTCTGTGAGCTCTGCATAGCCACTAACAGCTGGAGATCTCTGCCTGACTTTCTCAGAGCACCTCAAACTCAACTTTTCTATTTCAGTTTTCTTTTTTTTTTTATTTCAGTTTTCTATTGCTTCATAAGTACAGCACCTAAAACAGTGGAGATCTATAATATTTTAGAATTCTGTGCATTGACTGGGTGGTTTTTCTGTTCCACTTGGTACGGGCTCTAGGATCATACAGCTGTTTAAAAGCTGGAGGCTGATCTGGAGTAAAAGGCCAAAGATGGCTTCTCTTCCTACATGATGTCCCTTCCTCTCTCTTCAATAGGAAGCTTCAGCTTCCTTATAGCATGGCTTATGGGTTCCAAAAAGGTAAGGGGGAAGTTGCCAGGCCTCTGGAGGGCTAGGCCCAGAATCAGCACAAATCAGGAAAGTCTATTGCTTTAGCCAAATGCATGTACCTATAAAAATATTTTTAGGAAGTTTTAAAGGTTTGCCACCATCAAAGGACATTTTGGAAGGAAGGAAGGAAGGAAGGAAGGAAGGAAGGAAGGAAGGAAAATAATCTTCAGTCAACTTCTCAAAATAAGACGAACAAATAATCAACAACAGGAATCACTGATCACCACAATGTATTAGTTTTATTAGTGTTTGAAGTGAGAGCTGCCTTTCAGCACTCCCACTTCTACCTATCAAAAAGGACACAGAGAAAGAAGAAATTACATGCACATTATAACTACCAAAACATCTTCCTTGGACTACCAAGTTCAAAGTATTATTGCTTTTCCATAATTTATGCTCATACCCTTGGAAACATGCTTTGGTTGATTTAACTGTCTCCCTCCATATCAATTTAGTCATTTATCAGGGCTTTGTGTGATTTCTCCCATCAAGTAGTCAGTTTCTATTTTCTTCACCATTATCCTATTCCCATCTTCTTTCTACCACAAATCTTAGGTATTATAGAAATCTTATAACTGCCCACCCTGGACCTGGTCTTGCTCTGAGTCAAGCTATTTTACACATTAAAGTAATTATGTGGATCCCCTTGCCTTCCTGATACAGTACAAACATTTTAGCATGGTAATGAGTGCCATCTTCCGACTAGTGCTGCAACATTATTCCTAGCTCTCTCATATACAAACTCACTCTAGTAGCCAACTGGATAGGTTTCTTCCTTGTAAGTGGTCAAGCAATTCCCCACCCGAATAATTCTTCCTTCCTATCAATTTTTTCCAAGTCTACTCTTTTTCTGAGCTTTGGCTTAAGTCCCATCTTGTATCTCTATGGACTACTCCAGCCCTTGATGATCCTCCCAGTCATCAGTGTTCCTCTTAATCAATTTAGTCTAAATTAACTTACTAGTTTGTAGTTTCATATATCTCAAATTAGATAATAATGTCTTCTGAGACAGAAAAATATATGGAGCCTCAGCCCTCCTTGATGGAGAATAGATGTTCAACTGTGTTGTTGTTGTTGTTTAATTTTTGAGGAGTAAACAAATTACCCACCTCAGATTATCTATCCACTTTATAAAGATCTATCATCTGCCACTGAATTTATTGTAAACCAAAGAAAAAGCCTAAGAACCTGGTTTAAGGAAGATTCAGATATAGAACAGGCCTAAAGATCCAGGCACCAAGAATCCCTAGTCTTCTCAGGGACTGACCATCAGGATGAATGAAATCCCATCACTTTTCATTTTTTGTTACACTTTGTTTATAAGAGTTAAATTTGAAGAAAGAATCTGATTGTCACAGAATAAGCCATGTACTCTCTTGTCTTGAAGTGTATGGGGGGGGGGAGTCACAAATCTGAAGTGAACTTGATTAATTTCACATTAAGAATTTATGTAGTGAGTAAGAGGTAATTCTCCAAAATACTCGGGGAACTGTTACCAGAAAAGCGGGGAGCAAATGCTGGGCAAGCATCTAATTCCTCCTTTGTATCAAATCATCTGAGGTTTCTGTATGAAATATATTCAGAGCTGACAGCGATAGAGCTGACCTTAGAAAGCAAGGGAGTTTCATGCCAGTAAGAAAACTGATATTGATTTGGTTAGGATGGTTGGAGGTGGGAGCAGAGGGAATAATTTAGAAGATGTTTGGGATCTCTTTTTAAAATTTTTCTCATGGCCAGAATTAATTCCCTAAATACCTTCTTTCCAGTAAACAATAAATTGGCATTTCAAACATTTTTATAAGGGTTAAATTATTTTTCTCTTTATTAGACTATTTTGTTATTTTATTTGTAAAATGCTAGCTATACTATCTGAGATGTGTAAGAAGAGTTCTCAGAAATCAAACCTCTTGGTAAATGTGTGAAAAACAGAAAGGGATCCAGTGCTTTCTAGCCAAAGGATAGCTCTCCATAATGTTGAAACCAGAGCAAGAGGTCATTCATTATTTTACTGTCACTCCAATTCTATTTAATGCTGCAGCAGAGCAGTGGCTAAGTACTATGTTTTAGTCAAATGGGCCCCTTTGAGATACTGATGGCAGGCATGGCATTCTTTTCCTAAAACGTACATTTGCAAAGATATATACAATTTTAGAGTATTTATGTGCCCCTGAAGCCCACCTATAGATGCCAGATTTAGGACCTTTAAAATAAAAAAAGAAAAGAAAAAAACTATAAAAAGTATATAGAACTACAATAAAAGGGCACAAGAGAAGTGATAACTATCTTTCATGGGATTATGCACTTTTACTTTTAGTCATATTTCTCTAAGTTATCTCCTAGCCAATACTTGGTTCCATCCTTATGTTATATGGCAGCAAATGCCACTAAATGGAACCAGAATGCAGATCCCAGACTCTCTCACTTCTTCACTCATCTCCCTTCTGTAGTATGTGCTAAAATAAGTCTCTAGTAAGTTTCTGATACTTGTTCATAATTTAGTTGTGCACTTTACCAATAGTGATCCTTAATTTTTACCGAAGAATTTATTTTTGAATCAGAAATATTTAGGGACCTTAGTAAAATTACACCTCAGTATAATTGACACACATTACATTAGTTTCAGGTTTATAACATCATGATTTGACATTTGTACATATTGTGAAATAATCACAATAAGTCTATTTCCCATCATTATACAAAGTTACATATTTTTTTATTTTTGCTTTCTTAGCAACTTTCAAATTTACAATACAGTATTATTGACTGTAATCCCTGTGCTGTACATTATATCCTCATGACTTCTTTATTTTATAACTGGAAGTTTGTACATCTTGATTCCCTTAACTCAACCTCAACACCCCTCCCCTCTTGGTCCCCTTAATCCAACCTCGACACCCTTCCCCTCTATGTGTTTGTTTTTGTTTTATGTTTATTTTTTTTGTTTTACATTATACATATAAGCAAACCCATACAATATTTGTCTTTCTCTGACTTATTTCACTTAGCATAATATATTATCAAAGTCCATCTTTGTTGCAAATGGCAAGGTTTCATTCTTATTATGGGTGGGTAGCATGCCATTATATATGTACCACATCTTCATCCATTCATCTACTGATGGACATTTAGATTGTTTCCTTATCTTGGCTGTTGTCAATAATGCTACCATGAACATAGAGATGCACATATGTTTCTGAATTAGTGTTTTTGTTTCTTTAGATAAATACCCAGAAGTGGCATTGCTGGATCATATGGTAGTTCTGTTTTGAAATTTTTGAGGAACCTCCCTATTGTTTTCCATAGTGGCTGCACCCATTTACAATCCCACCAACAATGAACAAGGGTTCCCTTTTCTCTACACCTTCACCAACACTGGTCATTTGTTGTCTTTTTGTTAATAGTCATTCTGATAGGTATGAGATGATATCTCATTGTGGTTTTGATTTGCATTTCCCTGATGATTAGTGATATTGAGCATTTTTCATATGCCTCTTGGCCATCTGTATGTTTTCTTTGGAAAAATGTCTATTTAGATATCCTGCAGGGAGCCCGATGTGGGACTCAATCCCGGGACTCCAGGATCACGCCCTGGGCCAATGGGAGGCACTAAACTACTGAGCCACCCAGGGATCCCCTAACTTGACTATTTTAAACCTCTAGCTGACTGGCTTAAAGTTTCTGTTATTCATTCCTTCTGTAGTGGATCTTCTAGATTAGCACTTAGAAAATAGAAATATACTGCCAGGGACGCCTGGGTGGCTCAGTGGTTGAGTGTCTGCCTTTGGTTCAGGTTGTGGTCCCGGGGTCTGGGGATCGAGTCCTGCACCGGGTTCCCTATGAGGAGCCTGCTTCTCCCTCTACCTATGTCTCTGCCTCTCTCTGTGTGTCTCTCATGAATAAATAAAATCTTTAAAAAAATATACTGCCAGCCATAATATGTGATTTTAAATATACTTGTAGTCCAATTAAAATAAAAGTAAAAAGAAATGGGTGAAAATAATTTAATAATATATTTTGTCCAACCAAGTGGTTCCAAAATATTGCCATTTCAACATGTAACCATTATGAAAATTTATGGATGAACTATTTTATAGTCTTTTTTTGTACCAAATCTTCCAAATCAGTACAACATTTAAAGGACTTGGAATCCACATGTGGGTAATAACTACCCTATTGGACAAATCATGCCACAGTGTTCAACTAGACCTATTTGTTCTGTCTTTCAACATTTCTTATGTAAGGCTGTTTGGTTCCTTGCATTATGTCTTAAAATTTCATTACCTATTCTCTCTTTTCTCTCCCTCTCCAAACTACTTAATAACATCCTTATCTGAAACAACAACCAAAAAAATCACAAAAAGAAAAAAAGAGAAAAAAAAGATTCCATGAACTATCTGCTAAGGAAGGCAATGAAGGTTCATAAATTCAACAATGAAGACAAAAAAGTTTCGTACACATGATAGAGCTGAAAGGAATGATGGGCTTGTGTCAGTGAGTTTGAATGTGGAAGGACATGACAGTCAGGAGAGATTGATTTTTAAAATACTGTGTTAGGGTGTTACTGAACTCTTACTGTCATATGCTATACTCAAAATTAGGGCCAAGGATCTTTTAAGAGATTTAACTCCCCCAGAATAATTACACCAGCTGACAAATTCACACATACAGTGCCAATGGTCTACTTACCTTATTAACTGAAACTTCCAATTCTTGGGCAGAGTGTCAGATTCTCAAGGTAATATCTGTGAACCAGTTAAGACTCTGGTGTGCACAAATCCCTACTGTGGCAGCTCCCTTTGGTGCTTCTATGGCCCAATGAAGTAGAAATAAGGATGAAAGATTTCAAGATTTTGGATAAGTAGTTTTGACTATCTAAAAAGTCATTATTCTAAAATGATTTGTTTTATAGTATTTAGAGTTTAAAGAACTGAATAAAATTCTGGAAACTGTTTAATTCACTTAGAATTCTTCTGCAGATTCTGAATAGGAAATACTAATTGACTGAGATAAAGAAAGACAGTGAGTCACATTTTCTTTCTTTAGTAAAAAAAAGGTAAACATAAAATAGACTCACCTTCTTTTGTTTATACATGGAGTTAATATTAGTGTATGGTAAAGTTTTCCACGCAACTAGGAAAGGAACAAAAAAATGCATTCTTTCCTTTGAAAGCTATCTGAAAAAATATGTGGTATTTTTCTGAGCAAAGAATGTTGTCTGCACAGCAGAAATAGTTATTCTAAACAAGAATAAACCTGAATAGGTTATGTCTATTATTTAAGTCAATGGAAATTTTTTTAGAAAACAAAGGAAATATTTTCTCAAGAATATTCTGCATAATAATATCATTTTCAAAATTACTAGAATTCTAAAGTACTCATTGGAATATGCACATATAGATGAACAAATACAAAAGTGCTGTGGACTGAGTTAATCACTACCTCCAAATATCTGGAGACTAAATCTAATGGTTAGTTTTTTTAATGATTGGTTAAAAAAATGTGTGTTTACTAAAGCACATATTACATAGCTGCTCTAAATGTGAATATCTGCAAAAGGGAGAAAATATGACAAGCAATGTCAATGTAAACTTAATTCTCCTGCCAGAGTGGGAAAAAAATGTAGTGTGGCCTTGCTTGATCTTATGACTTTTCCAAGGAGTTACTCTATATGATTTAACAATCCGCCATTTCCAAAAATACATGCTACTTATGAATCTTAGGAATCAGAAAGTTTTCCAATCCAAATGAAGTTGATGGAAAACAAATGAATAAACATAAATACTATAGATATTTTAATTATACAAAAATGACCTGCATCTACTTTAATTTCTCCCTCATAGTCAAAGCACTGCTTGGGGCTGAAAATGTGGAGAGGGAGGTTCTGGAAGTGTTCTTGAGGTAAATGTGGGATGTGGAATATATTGTTCCAACATCCTATCTCTGCACTTGTTCTCCCCGCTAGGTCATGGGCTTGAGTGATACGCCTTGAATGGATGGGTATTAAAGGGGTCCCTCCAGTGAGTGAGGCTTATTAGAGTTTGCAGAGAGCATTAAATGCTGGATACCACACGTTCAGTTATAGTAGGAATGGGAAACGAGGTCCCTCCAAAAGAATTGCTGTGGATACTACAGAAAGTGAGAAAACTCATCTTTGTAAATAAGGCCATAGTGGTCAGGGTGTCATCATTGCTCTCAGATAGAGGCAAGACAGAAATAAATTTTCAGAGGTATTTCTTTTGGAAGTTTATGATAGGGGCAAGAGGAACAAAGAGTCTTCAAACTTTCTGGTTTAAAATAATTTCTGGTTTATTTCTAAACTCTCCAATAACTAACAATGTTAGTGGTGCATTGTGTTGTGTCATGCTAATTGAGGGTCACTAGAGGCCCATCGGAGCCCTGATTTGGAGGAACACAATGAGCACAACTAGAGGATCTAGGAGATATTTTTCAGGAAAGCCTGGCAAAAGGAGTGGCTATGCAGTAGGAAAATCCAATCCAGAGCCCCCGACGGGTGTGCTTGCCAAGGGAGGCAATGCTGGGGAGAGTGGCAAAGTCCAAACCAGATATTAGGTGGAAAATTTCTTGAAAGGATAAGAGACCCATTGCTTTTGTCACTTATACCTGGACTGTTGTAAGGGCTTCTTTTCTGACTTCTTTATCGTTTATCTCTCCATTTGCAACTCTGTCCTCTAAGATTACTTATTCATTGGATAGCCATTAATTGATCACCTAAATATCAGGCACTTTTCTGTATTCTCTTAGTACAACAGTAAGAACAAGTACCATGGGATGCCTGGGTGGCTCAGTGGTTGAGCGTCTGCCTTTGGCTCAGGGCATGATCTTAGAGTTCCGGGATCGAGTCCCACATCGGGTTCCCTGCATGGAGCCTGCTTCTCTCTCTGCCTGTGTCTCTGCCTCTCTCTATGTGTCTCTCATGAATAAATAAATAAAATCTTAAAAAAAAAAAAACAAGGATCTGTCCTAGAGCTGCCAGTTTAAGCAATTCTGATGAAGTGGGAGAACTGCCATAGGGTAGATAGTGTTTACTTATCACTTTTTTTAGTGATGCCAAGATTGATCAGATTGATGGTGAGAACCTGATCCTTGCATTGGGAAATCCCTCATCAGCCTAAAGAATCCTAGGATTTAAAGGTTCTGGATAATGGTTGCTTAAGAAGTCTTACTCGAGTTTCCTTCCATTCATTCGTAGAACAAACATTTATTCAGTTTATGCTGAATGCCAGGCACTATGTGGGTGCTAGAGGCATAAACATAAATGAGTCAAAATACATGGAGAAAAGACAAATAAATGCATAACTTCACTGCAGTATGAGAAATGTGCAGGGCTAGATGCAGAGTCCTCTGGGAACACAGGGGAAGCAAGGTCCCTAATGATGGAAATCTCTAGCAGTCAATGGGGCAGTTCCTTTAGGTCAGGAGCTATTAGTTATGATGCATTAGCAAGCAGTCAACATCCACCTACGAAACCCAACTGGGCAACTTGAATTCCTGCATTTCAAAGCCACCCACCAAAGAAACTTTCACTAGAACCTTTCTGGGTTCATCTTGCTGACTCTGTCATTATTTGTTTTAACTAAAGCTCACGTGTCTACCTTGGAGAACTCTGCTTTAGCCTCTTGAAAAACAAGCCAGGATGTTCCATCATTATGCACTAGAGGGTTTATTTTTAGAGAGTTCCTAGAATTGTTTGCATCAGTAATTTAAGGGAGAATGTTCCAAGTTGTCCACTTCACCCCTCAGTTCCCATAATATAGTATTTTCAGTTAAAGAACTGGTGTTCCTTGATTATTTTACCAGTCCCAACATTGAGGTTTGACCAAAGGAAATGAGCTTTCATAGAAGAATGGTGCTGCCTGCTATTGGTTCAGCTGCACTGCACAGCACAGATTATGTAAATTACAAATAGGATCCATTCTTTCAACCCAAAAAGAGTCCCTATTTTCCCATTGAATCTCATATTTTAGTCAGCCATTTATTTAATTTTCCAAAAAAATACTACAAGAGAATACTGAAAGTGTTACCAGAAATACAATAATAGTGCAAATGTTATATAAATATAATAAGAAAAGTCAAAAGAATTCTTTTTTTAAAGATTTTATTTATTTATTCATGAGAGATACAGAGACACAGGCAGAAGGAGAAGCAGGCTCCATGCAGGGAGCCTGATATGGGACTCGATCCCAGGACTCCAGGATCATGCCCTGGGCAGAAGGCAGGTGCTAAACTGCTGAGCCACCCAGGGATCCCCAACATTAGAATTTTTTAAATGCTAATTATCCTTTAAGTTTTCCACTCTCCCCCAATACCCCAACCCAAGAAATCAGCAATTGATTTTCTTGCATACTGGGTTTAAAAATACCATGGACTGGATAGATTATAAACAACAGAAATTTACTTCTCACAGTTCTGGAGGCTGGAGGTCCTAGATCAGGGCATCAGCCTGAGGGCCCTCTTCTGCACTGCAGACCTCTTGCTGTGTCCTCACCTGGTGTAAGGGATAGGGAAATTCTCTTGAGCCTTTTTTTTTTAATAAAGGCATTAATCTCATTCATGAAGTTTCCGCCCTCATGACCAGATCACCACCCAAAATCCCATCCTCCTACTACCATCATACTAGGCATTAAGATTTCAACATACAAATTATTACAGGACACAAACATTCAGACCATAGTACTGGGTAAGTATCCTATAGCACATAATACTCTAAAATATTTTACTTTTGGTAAAGATAATATTTTTTCCAAATGTCTGAGGTGGGTTAGTTTCTTGTGACTGCTGTAACGAATTACCACAAACTTGGTGGCTTAAAACAATACACACTTATTCGCTTTCAGTTCTAGAGGTCAGAAGTCTAGAATCAATTTCACTGGACCAAAGTTGAAGTGTCAGCAGGGCTGTTCTTCATCTGGAGGCTCTAGGGGAAAATGGGTTTCTTGCTTTTTCCAAGTCTAGAGCAACATTCCTTGCATTCCATAGCCCTTTTTTTCATGTTCAAAAACAGCACCATAGCATCTTGCTTCTGTAATCCCATTGGTTTCTGTCTCTGTTGTCATAGCTCTCTTAGCTTCCCTCTTTGAAGAATTGTGATTAAATTTAGGGCCTCCTGGATAATCCAGGATAACCTCCCCATCTCCCAACCCTTAATTCATTCATATTTGCAAAGTTCCTTTTACCATATGGAGTAAGATTCAAAGTACAGGGATTAGAACCTGGATATTTTTGAGGGCTGTTATTCAGTTTACCACATTAAATAATTAGGAGATTAGATCTAATCTGGAGTCCATCTTTTCATAAAATCCAGCCCTTTGTTCTGCCACGGTTCCTTCAAATAATTTCTTTTCTCAAGATAGCTACCAAATTTTGCAGATGGAGTCATTGTAAATCTGTAATATACAGATTGAACTACAACAAAGAGAATCCTTGTTAGCTTTTAATCGTGGTTTGACAAAAGTTGTCAACTGAAAAATGTCTCAATGACTTCTCTAAAATCCAATTGAATATTCAAAAAGCCATCCATTATATTGTTGAGTGTTCCTTACAGAAAAACTCATGATTTTTAAAAATCTGTATCCCTTAGATTTAGAACTTGAATGTCTATCCTAAGAAACTAATGTGTAACTAGAGCTCTACAACTTATCCTGATTTTTAAAAATTTGTCTTGGCTTCCAGGAAGTACAGGCTAAATTCAGTATATAATTAACTATTCTTAGCTAGTATTTCTACTAATTATATGTTCTTTAACCCACTCCCAATAACCATTTTTTCTACTCCTTACTATGATACTTTTGACAATTTATCTTCATTTTAACAAGCCTATTGCATGGGCCTTTTATTATAATCTACCTCAAAATTCTTTTTGAAAGCAGCAGACATAAATAAAGCCAACAAAACAAACAAACTTGGAAGATATATAGACCCTATGAATTATGGCCTGTCTGCATCTTTTGTGAGTGCCAAAGGCATAAATTCAGCTACAAATACATTTTGTTACTACAAAAGCATTTCAAAAGTGTGTTTCTGTGCATTACATAGCTTATTAGAATAGATAGATAGATAGATAACTTTAGATGCCAAGGATATGCTAATTAATGCCACTATAGCCTGTAGCTTTCTTGATTTCATTAAATACCTTCCAATTTTAATAATTTACAATTGGTATGAACAGCACTAATAAAATTTAAAATTGAAATGTGTATGAGCTGTTTTTGTTAATACTTCCTGAATTAAAGAGACCTAAATATAGTTTTGAAATAAGTATATTTTCTTCATATATTACATATATGAAGAAAACAGCTTCATTTTGAACCTATTTTTATACAAGTGCCCCTCGCTACCCACCCGCTAGCTCACATTTATCTTATTAGAACTGAACATGATATGTGATATAAATGATACATATATGAACTAAATAATTTGTGTATATCAGAGGCCAAGCATATTGGTTATTATGGAAGCTTTGAAACCTTGACCTAGTAGAAAAACATTTTTTTTAAAGTTAAATTTAAGGGTTAAAAATCAGCAGTCGTTTTCCTCATTTATTCTGTTTATCTAGTTTCTGATAGTTATCATGTCAGGATTTCTCATTACATCTCCAACAAACCTAAATGATGACTAACTTAAAAAACATGGTATATAGTAAGCTTTAATTCAAATATGGCAACATAAATGTGATTGAATAGGACTAATATTTTCTCAGAAAAAAACTTTGATGTCGTGAAAAGCAATTTGGCTCAGAGAAATAAGCATTAACTTGTAATTCAGAGACTGAGTTTGGATTCTATGTTCATTGACTCATCTGTCCTTTTGAGATATAATATTTTGAAAAATACATTTAACATTATAACTGTTTACATAGACCTAATTCTTTGTGATTTTAAAGTTATAGCTATCTAAAAAAAGCTAATTTAATGATTCCCTGTATTTTCAACTATCTTCTTTTTAACTTTAAAAATATGAAATATTCAAGCAGATAAAAATAGCGCAGAATAATATAATGCAGTATCTTTAAGACATTTTTACCCAAAATTGAGAGTAAGCAAAAACATTTTACATCACATTCACATACATATATAAATATACAAATAACTGAAGCAAACTATCTATAAAACACTGCTTAAATGTACTGCAACTTCCACTGATTATTACTATTTTGTTCTACTTTATTCTATTCTTAATAAAAATATTAGCCACAGCCTTTTAAAGTGACTTCACACGCATACTTCGGGTATCATTACAAAGTTTGAAAAGCACCAATATACTATGAACATTTATGTATCCACCATTCATTCAACTTTATAAGATGTTAACATTTTGTCATATTTGCTTCAAATAAAAAGAAAACATTAAATAAATTCCAAGTCCTCCATGCACTCTTTTCCCTTTTCCTACTTTTGCTTCAAAAGTAACTGTTATTTTAAGTTTGATGTTTGTTTTCATGCATGTTTAACAGTTATAGCTTCTTATAGATGTATCCATAAAAATGGATAGCATAATTTTGCATATTTTAAAGTTTATATAAATATAATATGCTCATCTATTTTTCTTCAACTTGTCTCTTTTTTTTGGTCCATCATTATGTCTTGTTATTAACCAAGTTTGCCACCTGTAACTTGTTTATCCATTTTAAGTGCTCTATAGAAGCCCATTGAACAACTATTTCTCAGTTTTTATTAATTAATCTACTGTGATTGGGATTAGATTTTGTTGTTATTGTTGAGGCCATGATGATTAATACTAATGGATATTCATGTACATGCATCCTTTTGCTCAAGAATAAGTGCTGCACTAGGGTCTGTAACTAAAAGTGGAAACGTGAAATAATAAAACTTGCACATCTTTGACTTTATATTTCTTTCCAGATTACTATCCAAAACAGTACTGATTTATATATGCAACAGCACTGTATAAGAGTTACTATTTCTCCATATCCGTGTCAATCCTAAGTATGGTGAAAAAGTAATGTCAGTGAAATCTTGTTTTATTTTAATTTGTATTTTATTAATTAGTAGTGAGGTTGAAATTTTTCATGTTTTGTGGCATTTGAATCCCCTTTTATATAAATATTTTTCATTTTCCAATGGGATTCATATTGTATATATGAATGCATTGACTATCTTTCCTCATTTTTCTATATTTGAGAGTGAGGTCAAGTCTATACCATCAATATGGTAGTTAAAATTAATTATCCAAAAGAACAAAAGGAAGGTCTCAGACCTGTTCGTGCTTGTGATTGAAGTGTATTCTGGTTTGTTTTGTTTTTGATAGTTGGTTCTTCTAAAAAAACAGCATTGAAAGTGGGGTTTAAGGCTTAAATTGACCTGAATTAAGATCATAATAAATACCTCTTCCCTTGGGGGTAATATAATGGACAGACCTAAATGTGTTCTTGTATTTCTCAGTTTTCAGTACTGCACCCATGGATCAAATCTCTGTGATTTGGATGATTTACCTTTGGCAATTCATTGCTTCCTCTAAATTTAAGTGATTTATTCTTTTATTATTTCCCCCAGCTTTATTGAGATATAATTCACATATAACATGGTGTAAAAGTTTAAGATATACAACATGATGATTTGCAAAATGGTATTATAATAAGGTTTAGTTCACATATCCAGCACTTCACATTATTACAATGTTTTGTGTGTGTGGTGAGAATGTTTATGATTACTCTCTTAACAACATTTAAATACGTAATACATTGTTGTTAACTATAGTCACCATACTGATTATTAGATACCCAGACCTTATTCATCTTATAACTGTAAGTTTGTATTTTTTTGAACATCTCCCCATCCCCCCCATCCCTGGCAACCAGTTTACTGTTTCTGTGAGTTTGATTCATCCTTAATTTGTTCTCATTCCAAATTAATGTGAATGTCAATTATAAATGAAGAAAACACACACCTGTGGTATATTGAACTAGAGGTATGGATGTGTATAGATATATGATATAATATCTTACTTCAGCCAGAGTATGATTTCATTTGAGTTCTAAGACCAATATGCAAAAACTCAGGGACTGAGAGCTAGATTGGATCTGGATCTGGGGTTTCACTTCCAGCCCTTTTCCTTCATGGCCATGTTACCATAGCATGTTACTTCCTCTATAGCTCCCTAACACTTAGGTAACCCAAAACCACTTCTCTTTTTTTTTTTTTTAATTTTTTAGACTATAAGGAAAAATAATGATATACCAAATCAGAATTGTGAATATCTTTTTTTTCCAGTTCTATCAATAGCTCTTTTAGTGACTACATAAATTCAGTTGTAAGTGATATTAAGTCTAAATTTAAATTACTAAATCTGAGGCATAAGCCAAGGAGCATATTGCCCCTTGTCCTTCCCGAGAAGCCATGAATTGGCTCTGACTTCACCTCAGTTGACTTACTCCCTTCATGCTGTAAAATGACTTGTAAGTTATCATCCATATCTAGCATGCCGTGGTTTTAAAGATGTTCATTCTCTTGTTGGTTATGTGCAATGTTATACACATAGGATCAGTTTCAAAAACAGTCTTATTTGACCTTGATGGGCCATTTGACACATTTGAAAATGCAGCAACTCTTCTGCTCTGTTGTTTCTTGACAGTAAAGTTTCAGAGAAAACAGATTCCCACACTATCCCAAACTCTCCAGTATAGGGCTATCAATATTTTTAATTCTTCAAGAAGTTAAGATTTTATGTGTTTTGGTGCCAGGAAATAATTTTGTGATAAAATAAACATCTGGTTTGCTAGAAAATATTGGCATCCTACAAACATGAATTCATTAGAGAAGAATTCAACATGCATTTCATCTGAGCTACAGCTTCTGGGAAATAAGAATTGTCAATGCTGGGCAGCCCTGGTGGCTCAGAGGTTTAGCACTGCCTTCAGCCCAGGGTGTGATCCTGGAGACCTGGGATCAAGTCCAGTCAGGCTCCCTGCATGGAGCCTGCTTCTCCCTCTGCCTGTGTCTCTGCTTCTCTCTCTCTCTCTCTCTCTCCTTCTCTCTCTCTGTCTCTCTGTCTCTCATGAATAAATAAATAAAGTCTTAAAAAAAAAAAAGAATTGTCAATGCTTCAAAAGCAGAGGTAATGTTTTGTCTTTTTGTAGCCCCTATGGTTAGCTGGAGCTTGCCTCATAGTAGAAGATCAAGAAGAGTACTCATAGATTGGGGTGTAAGTCATTAACTTTCAAACCTGCATCCTTTGAATAACAAAAGATTTTATCCAAGTATTTTTTAACTAGATGGATATATGTTCCTTTACCCTTGCTTTATGTCCCATTAAAGTTATGGTATAAACTAAAGCATTTTTTTAGGGGGAAGTGACTTCTAAAATATTTTTGTTAATATTTCAAATGCTCAGTTATAGTCCTGAAGATCATCAGGACATTGGTAACTGCCAGTGGCATCCATAGTTTACAATGGCAGCCATTGTTTACATGTTTCAAGTGCTTCCTGCCGGATTTTTTTATTGTGTGAGAAATATAAGTAAATCAGCATTTAAAAATGTATAGGAGTGGGAGGGGAAGTGGGCGGGGGATTGGGCTGACTGGGTGATGTGCACTGAGGGGGGCACTTGACGGGATGAGCACTGGGTGTTATGCTATATGTTGGCAAATTGAACTCCAATAAAAATTTTAAAAAAGAAAAATTAAACCAAACTTAATAGAATAAACTTCAAAAATATAAAATAAAAATAAATAAATAAATAAAATTTGATTAAAAAAATAAAAAATAAAAATGTATAGGAAATTGGAATCTTATTTATGTCTAGAAAAGCTTGACTATTTTTATTACCAGATACTTATAATCATGTCACATGTAATATCACATTCGATTAGGGAAGAATTTTTTTTTTCGATTAGGGAAAAATTTTAGAAGAATTAAGATGTGTTAATTGATGTTTACAAAATAGCTATGAATGATACAAGATGGCTCTGACCATTTGGAAACATGTCCTAAAGCAGGGATCCACAAATTGTTTTGGAAGAGACCAGATAGTATGCATTTTAATCTTGTGGGGTATACAGTTTGAGTTCCATCTACTCAACTTTGCCTTCATAGCACAAAAGCAGCCATATACAGTGCATAAAAGAACAGGAATGGCTATGTTCCAATAAAACTGTATTTACAAATACAAGCACAAGCCATAAATTGCTGGCCTCTGCCATAAAACTACACTAATTTAGTCCAATTTTTAAAAATATTTTATTTATTTATTCATGAGCGACAGAGAGAGAGAGAGAGAGAGGCAGAGACACAGGCAGAGGGAGAAGCAGGCTCCATGCAGGGAGCCTGATGTGGGACTCAATCCCGGGTCTCCCGGATCACACCCTGGGCTGAAGGCAGCGCTAAACCGCTGAGCCACCCGGGCTGCCCTAATCTAGTCCAATTTTAAATAAGATAATTTTAGTAAAAATCTGTTGTATTTTTTCATATTTTCATATATCTTTTAAAGGCAGTAATTTTTAAAAGAAAACCTGTAAATTAAACTGAAAAATTTTGATTATAAATGCATTGATCTACATTTCCTTGCTCTTGTCATTAAACTAGTTGTTATTAAAGATATTTAGATAGTAATTTTTTATATTATTTTCTCTGCAATGTACTTGAGCTTTGGACAAATGTATCATCATTGAACTTTAGGTTTCATATCCATAAAATAAAGGATTGGTCATGATTTCTGTAAGGGATCTTCAAGCTATGTAATTCTGTATTTCTCTAAGTGTCATGTCATTTGTCAGTAGGAACAATGTCTTAGTTTATAGAGTTCTTTTTAAATTTTTATTGAGAATGTCATTTCTCCAAGAGATCTTGCTCTCTTTGAAAGTCACTTCTAGTTACTGCATGAAAAAAGTATTTTAAAATCAATACCAGTGAAAGTTAATCAGTGATAGAATGATTACGGGATGCCTTGCTTATCATTGTAAGGCTGAGATCGTTATCTCTGTGATTTTCCTCATATCTGATTTGAAAGGACAGAGGGGCAGCTTTTTCTGGCCATACCACTCCTAATTTGTGAGATGTCCCCTTTATAACTCCTATGTAAGAAGGCAACCTGCCTTTATTCCCATATTCTAAAAAGATTAGTCAATATTATGCCCAAGTGCCCAGGATATCACCAGCCCTACTCCGATCATAAATTTATCAGAGTCGACATAGTCATAAAGGGAATAATCAGAAAGTCCTCTCACATCCTATCTCATTATATTATTGTGAATAAGGAAAAAATAGTTTTTTTAATAAATTTATTTTTTATTGGTGTTCAATTTGTCAACATACAGAATAACACCCAGTGCTCATCCTGTCAACTGCCCACCTCAGTGCCTGTCACCCAGTCACCCCCACCCCCCGCCCACCTCCCCTTCTCCCACCCCTAGTTTGTTTCCCAGAGTTAGGAGTCTTTCATGTTCTGTCTCCCTTTCTGATACTTCCCACTTATTTGGAAAAAAATAGTTTTGAAGTATAGAGGAGAGTGAATTGGGTCATGCAGCTGCTTCCCAAACACTAAATTTCCGTTTCCAATGCCTCCATTATTCTTCCGCACTGAGATGCAGAAATTACTCATATTGAGATACAACTATTTTCCTCCTAACTAACTCTTCAATGCCTGCTATTATATTAGCTCATAGTAAGAGGTCATTGAAATGGTGTCAATGCAAGTAGCAGGCAAAAATCACCAAGTCCATTCTTCATAAACACCTCTGCACGGTTTTGCCCTCTGAGCACACCTGTATCTCTGGGAACTGGCTCTTCTTCCTGCCTCCTCCTTTTGAATGGTTACGGTGGAAGCAGCCAGTTTTATAAGGTGACTCCACCTCATTTAGAGGTAGAGGTGAAGCCAGAGGCTGGCTCCTGGCCAATGCTGAGCTAGTCTGAGTCCATTCTCAGAGTTTTAGCATTGGTACTGGGAAATGATCACTCTGAGCTCTTAAGTGGAAATGATGCAAACTCACAAGCACTTGGGCAGCAGCTATTTTTTGATGTGCGGTTTTAGAAATAGAAAAGCCACGGGGCGGGGGACTGGCGGACAAGGAAAAATGAAGCAAATACATGGAGAGAAGTAGAAGCAACTTCTGGTTTCTCTTCAGTTTTTGTATCAGGTGCCAGTTCATCCCATCACCTGGCTGAACCTCTGCCCCTGAGTTGTGTGAGATAGCCACATATGTGTTTCATGAACTCCTTTTTGCTAAAACCAGTTCAAATAGGTTTCCATAACTTAGGGCCAAAAGAACTAATTGTGAAGTTTCTTTCACGCTCTACCTTCTATAAAATATAGAATTAAATATAATGCCTACATAAATGATCTTATGGTTCTTGATTATTAAACAGAATTAATTACCTGAGATACTACTTAGAGAAAGAGACCGCAAATTTTGTGTGTGTGTAATTATATATGTAATATTTTTTTCAAAAATAAATTTTGAGTCACTCCTATGAACCAGGCAACAGTGTTAGGTAGGCAACAATAAACAAGTACAAAAGTGAATGCCTAGTCTAGTGGCTGAGAGATATATTAACCAAATAATCACAAAAATTAGACTTTGTAAAAAATACTATGAAGGATAAAGCCCGGGGAGCCAGGTACAGAAAACTACACATATGAAGGTCCCATGGCTGATTCAACAAATTCCAGTGTTATTAATCAGAGGGATTTTTTTTTCACAAAGCCATTTATTATTTAGGGCCTAAAATCATCATTTCTGTTTTTCTGATAACTATATTTAGCTCTTATGTAGGATGAGCATTTTCATTTGTGTTTCAAATTTATTTCTCAAATAATTCAAAACCCCTATTTCCATAACATTATTCAAAAAAGACATGTAGTATACAATGTTATTTGCACCATCAATTTGTTCAGTAGACTCTCTGGTCAAGGCAAAAAAAAAAATCATCTCAGACATATTCATGGTTTCAGCAAGGATTAGTGAATGGATTAGTGAGTTATACTTAGGGCAGTGTGAGTGTGTTAGTGTCCTAGCACATCATCCCAGGCTATTCTCAGCTCTGTCTCACTCAGGTAGGATTGGACAAAGGCATGTGAACCCAGAGCCATGGGAATGTTCATTTCCCTCAAGAATGGAAAAGACACTATTTTTGGTAAGATACACGTGGGAGAGCATCATGAAGTACTCTCTTGGGCTAGCATCCCTCTGTTCTTAAGCCACAGCCAATGCTGCTGTAACTTTTCAGTAATATTCTAACAAAAGGTGACAAAGATATAAGAGAAAAAAATCTTACTTTGTGACTTCTCCAAGTTTCTGACTGATGCATGAACTATTTAACTGTGTACACAAAGAACTGTATTTTTAGTTGCCATGGTGTTGCTTATCTGTTGTCTTTACAGGAAACAAAATAGTACTTGAACTAACTACTGTGCCTCATCCCTTGAGATAAAATTGATAACGCTGCCTTTCTTAACTGAGCCAGAATGCTTCAGTTGGCACAGATTTTTTTTTTTTTTGCTTTTGTTGTTGTTAAAGAAAAGAAACCCAGGTTTAATCACTGTTCTTAATAATTGATAGCTTTGAGCAAAGATCAAATTTACTGAATCTAATTGTTCATGTATAGTATATGGACATGAAATTAAATGGCTATGAGGGAGACAGTGTCTTCCTAACATGTTCTCTTGATGTACATCTAAGCATTGATGAGTGCATGGGTGGCAGTCATGACTCCTAGCATTATCGATGAGGCTACCAAAAATCTGATGCATAGTCTGCCCCCGAGAAGAAATCTTGAGTGTGCCTCAGTGTATGGTCAGGGGAGAGTCCAATGAGTGCAAAGTGTGTGAGGTTAAGGATTCTCCAATCACTGTGCACCTTATTGATGATAAGGGAAAGTGATTTTAGGACATATGTGAGAATCCATGCTTATACTTATAGGTATGGCACCCTAACAGAATTATTAAGACCCTTTTCTGTGCCCTCAGAGCACTGTGTCCATACCTCCATTATGACACTTTTCACTGGGCTTTTTATGTTGTTGTTGTTGTTGTTATTATTATTATTATTATTATTACCTTCTTGATTATCAAGTGCCTAAGAAGGAAGGGCTCAATACGTATTTGCTGTATTATTCTCAGACTCTCAAAGCTGTGTTCATTATGGTTTAACATTCTACAAGAGATAGAAAGAGAAAGAAATAGGGCAGCCCGGGTGGCTCAGCGGTTTAGCGCTACCTTCAGCCCAGGGCCTGATCCTGGAGACCCTGGATCGAGTCCCATGTCAGGCTCCCTGTGTGGAGCCTGCTTCTCCCTCTGCCTGTGTCTCTGCCTCTCTCTCTGTGTCTCTCATGAATAAATAAATAAAATCTTAAAAAAAAGAAAAAAAAGAAGGAAATAAGTCTGAGAACCTTTGGATTACTGAATGTCCAAGATTGATTTTCTAGAGAAGTGCTCTGGGTTGAGGTTGGCTTGGTAAAATAACTGATTTTACCTTATTCAGAGAAACTTAGGAGAAAACATCCTGGGACTAAGGAAACTCTTTTTCATTTTTTATTAAATAATTGATGCCTTTAAGAAGGCTTCAGAAGTTATACTTTTGGAAGTTCTTAGGAACAAAGACAAGTTATTTCCTGGACCTAGCACATATTTCTGAGTAAAACAAGTGGAATATCCTACGTTCTAACAAACTATCTTGAATCAGATAACTCCTTGATAGGAGTGAGGCAAAATTTTAATTACTAATTTTACCTCTGCCATGAAATTTCTAAGAAAGAAGTTAATTTGGCAATGGCAAGACAAAATTCTGCAGGATAGACATTGGAGATACAGAGGGTAGTGAATGTAGTAAATTTGAGAAGTATACATCTTTTATCTTTAGAAGTATTTTTCTAATTAACAAAAATTCACCAAACTGTACTAAAATCATAGGCTATATCAAAGGTTTTGTGAGATATGAGTGTGATAATGTAGAAGGGACTTCAAATTATATATTCTGTGAGATTTTACAATTGATTCTTCTACACTGTTCAAAAAGTATTGAAATCTCAAAATTACTCCAGGGAGTAATACTATAAATACTATAATATATTGTATTTAGAATATACAACAATACTCAACACTACAGCACAAAAGTGTTATTTTAATTTAGAAAAGTAAGTATGGAGTCATATGTTACATGGTTTATCAGTTAGCCTTTTAAAGAAATGCATTTAGTTCCTGTTCTTCCATGATAACCTCTATGTTATCCTATTTAATTCTTTGTGAACAAATGTTCTCTGTTTTAGTTCCCTAACCACTACTAGTTTTTATTTCATTTTTAAAAAAGGAGATCAAATCCCTTCTTAACCTGATGGCCATTGCAGTCATTTCTGCATCTCCTTTTCGCAGTGGCTTTGGATATTCAACTGATACACATTCAACCCTCTTGGCATTCATCAGCACTGAATGTATTGAGATTTTCTACCTTCATTCTTTTAAAAAAATCTAAATATACCTAAGTGATTGTGCAGAAAAACTCTATTAATTCAGGTTAATTGGGGAAATGGTGATGTGAATTTATTCAGAAGGTATTATAATTGTCTGGTTATTCTATAATTTAACTCTAGTGCTTTTTACTTGGAGTCATATCTGACTGAAATTAAGAGCTATAGAATTATTATCTGTTAGAGAGCCTTCCTGTTTAGTTGATACCATGGTATTTGAATGCAAAGAGGGATCTGTCATAAGGTGTAAAGGTTTGTTGCCCTTAGTAGGTTGAACAATCTCTTAAATCTTGTTTACATTGTCTAAAGGCATGTTAAATGTATTAATTGGAAAAACACACCATAAATAACCTCCCTACTTTCATGACTCACATTAATTTTCTGACTTGATCTCATGAAAAAATCCAAACGAAATAATATTGGTTGGGAAACTTAGATAAGTTTATGCTATTTTACTCAGAAGCCTTAATCACTAATACACCTAACTACTGGTATCATATTCAAAATGAACAATTTAATACTACATAGAAAGTCATTTCTCCAGTTATCATTTAAATGGATACCAGATTGATTGATTGACTGACTTTAAAGATTTTATTTACTTACTCATGAGAGACACAGAGAAGAGAGAGAGAGAGAGGCAGAGACACAGGCAGAGGGAGAAGCAGGCTCCATGCAGGGAGCCAGACGTGGGACTCCATCGCGGGTCTCCAGGATCACGCCCTGGGCTGAAGGTGGCGCTAAACCACTGAGCCACCCCGGCTGCCCTGGATACCAGATTTAAATATTTAACCTGTGTCATTTGTCTTGTTATTCAGTTTACATTTTGACTTTTTAAAATGTTAGGAGTGCATTGGAATTATACATTGTAGGTTTAAATAGTTGAATCATGGGTGGCCAACTATTAAACATATGTTCCTATGCTAAGAATTTGTATAGTGGCAAGAATAATACAAGTAAATGGAAGCATTACATTGTGGCCTTTAAGTAAACAAGCACTTCTTGTAATTTTAAGTTATCTCGGGACTAATGTATGTGACTACTAATTTGTTGGCACCACTATTTTATACCTATTTGAAAAGACATGCCATATATCACAGGTATTCAGTTTAAATAGTTCATTGTGATTATCATTAACTAAATCACACATATGTAATCACAAAATTTTTTCAAGTAATATTTGGTACAAAATTAAAGCAAAAACAAAAAGGAATAAAATTTAGTGTGAAGAGCCAGATAGAGAGCACTCCCCTGGATCTTCCCGAAACATTCTAATCTTTGTCAATTGAACTTCCAAGTATTAGTTAATGTGACAGAAAAATCAAGCCCTGTCTTACCTTACTTTGCCTAATTATATACTTATATGAGGTTTAAGCTCCTTCCATTTGATTTCAAAATGGTGCCTCAAGCTTATGAAGCCCTTCAGAAACTTAAAGATAAGGCAGATATAGTTTTGGTTGTAATTTTTAATAAATTATCTCATTTACTTTATTGAATTTAATGCTCTAAAGGTATGTATTCTTGGTTTGTGGACACTTGAAAAAATATGTATTTAAATATTAAGGTTATTCATGTTCATGGGATCATAAGAATGCGGTTACTCTGGGGAAAATGAGGTCCAATGGATTTGAAGTAGCATTCTTCAGGTTATGTCTATGATGTCTTATATATTAGTTTTGTCACCTATGTAGGCAAAGAGCTGCCTCATGGCTACTATAACAAATCTGAGCTTTATATGGGTAAGAGTTGCAGATGTAGAAAGGAAACATGTCATTTTTTAGCCTTTCTCAAGCCTCTATAGTGATGAAGTATTGAATGGATATATAGGCCACTAATGATTTCATTATTGATCAATCCCATGCCACAAATATTTGGCTGCTATATGATGCCCACTCTTAATGGTGGTACCAGCAAGATACCTAAACTTTACTGAATAACCCTAATACTCATAATAGGATTGTATATTATTTCCCACTCATTTTTTCTCCTTTCCCCTTTATTCTCTTTCACTATTTTTTATATTCCCCAAATGAATGATACCATATAATGTTTGTCCTTCTCCGATTGACTTATTTCACTCAGCTTAATACCTGCACCCCAATGGTTATAGCAGCAATGTCCACAATAGCTAAACTGTGGAAGGAGCCTCAGTGCCCATTGAAAGATGAATGGATAAAGAAGATGTGGTTTATGTCATTCCTTGTTTTTTTTTAAGATTTTATTTATTTATGAGAGAGACAGAGACAGAGAGAGAGAGAGAGGCAGAGGCAGAGACACAGGCAGAGGGAGAAGCAGGCCCCAGGCATGGAGCCCGACGTGGGACTCAATTCCGAGTCGCCAGGATTACGCCCTGGGCTGAAGGCGGTGCCAAACCGCTGGGACACTGGGGCTGCCCAATCTTTGTCATTCCTTGATAGAGACACATCACTCCAATCTCTGCTTCCTTCTTCACATGATTTTCCCCCTATATTTCTTCTGTTTCTGACAGGGATACTGGCCATTGAATTTAGGGCCCACCAGGGTAATTGAAATTTTAACTTAGTTACATCTACAAAGATCTTTTTTTCCAAATAAGGTCACATTTATAGGTTCCTGGTGGTCATACATTTGGGGGAGGGGACACCATTCAATCTACTATAGTATTCTTTCCCCAAAACTCCCCAGAAATAATAGTAACATAAATATAAAAATATTACACAGACAGGAAAATATGACAAAAGTAGGAAACATAAGGGATATTTTTAAGATTTTAGAAGATGGAAAGTGAGTAGTTAGTAGAATTCAAGAAATTTAAAATTGAAGCAACTCCAAGCAGGCTCAGGAATTGGAGATACCAAGTACTTCCAGATGAGAATAAGGAGTGGGGCTGAAAATAGTAACTTTGGTTGAAATCTATATAAGGAAGTTAAAGCCTCAGACAGCCTCTCCCACCCTGGGCATCCAACTCACCAATCATCCCATACCTAGGCAGAAAGAAAATGAATAATAAACAAAAAAGAAAAGAGTCAAAATGGCTCTGGACTTGTGGGCATGAGGAATTGCTGAGGGAAGGGGTGAAGCACTGTACTGAAACAAAGGAACTAAGAAATAGTCTATAATTTAAATGGTGCAAATTCCCTCCTATTACCCCTCTAAACTCATCTATGAGGACACTGGCAGTTGGCCTGCTTCTCTAATCAGGAGATTGGAAGACTGTTCTCTGGGAAAAACACTACAGCCCAGGAGAAAAGACCTGCTTTTTTCAGAGTTCTCTTCAAATGAAAAGACTAATACTTCCCCAATTACATATACTGATGTCTAACTTTCAGTCATCCCACCATGCACACAGAGCTTTCATTCAGCTTTTTAATACCTCATTTTTACATATCAGTGGTCAGCCAAGGGTTACAAGATATTCACGGAAAGCTCATAGTGTAAAAGAGATTTTTTTTTTAAAAGAAGTATTCAAATAAAAAGAACTATAATGAAACAAAGACTGTTCAGGGAGATGAGAAGTTCAAAAATATAATGAATATTCTCAAATACATTAAAGAAGCAATTTATAGCATCCAGGATGCTATAAAAATGGACTCAGAGAACTCATAAGAACTCTTGAGAGATTAAAATATTATAGCACAAATCTTCCAGAACATAGAACAAATTATCAAAAGAGATGAGAAGAATTTCTTCAAAAGGCGATCAATACAGGAGGTCTAATTGGAATTTTAAAGAGCTGGGAAAAAATGGAGGAAAAAATAGAGAAGAGGAAATTATCAAGTAATGCAAGAAAGTTTTCCTTAATTGAGGCACTTGATTTTCCATATTTAAAGGGTTCAACAGATGACCAGCAAAAGGAGTTCAAGAAAATTTATATCAAGGCATGTCAGCCAGAGATTATAGGGCACCAAAGGTAAACATTCTAAAAACTTTTCTAAAGGGGTAGAGGCAGGTCATACACAACATTACAGGAATCAGAATAGCGTCGGATTTCTCGAGGGCAACATTTGAAGCCAACAAAATCATGTCTTCAAAATGTTGAGTAAAAATTAATAGTTGCTTTCTACCTACAATTCTATATCCAGACAATTAATCAATCAGTCAACCAGTGAGAATGGATATACAGAATTTTCAGAACTGCAAGGTCTGAAAAATATGTTTATAATATACTCTCTCACAAAAAAAGGTCCTAAAGGAAGTATGTTGCCAAAATGAATGAGTAAGCCAACAAAGAATGGTTGAAAATCAGAAAACAGGGTACACACTGATTAGAAAGGGAAGGGGAAAGATAGCCTCTTCAGAAAACTATATGGCTTATAATTAATAAAAGAGAAAACTGAAAACAGAAGAAAATGACTTTCAGTGAAAGAAGCCAAAAGAAGCCAAATGTAGATGATATACATATAGATGAAACACTCTCAGAAAAACAAACCATTCACCATCTGGACACCTGCCTTTTCTATTTCCACAATTGATATGCCCTTTCTCCATCTTCATTGTTGATACACTTGTCCTTAAAAGACCCGACTCAAGATATAAACTACCCCAGAATGTAGGAGAATATCTGTATGTCCTTGGTTAAGGAAAGCTTTCTTAACAGGAACAAAATATAGCCATAAAAATAGAAGCTAAAATCTGATCACATTATCATTTTAAACTCTTGTAAAGCAAAAAAACATAAATCACAAACAAGTTTAGAAGGTAAATGACAGAGTGGAAATTTATATTTCCAGTAGATATCATGATTGAAGAATTGGCATATAAAAATCTGTAAATAATTCCAAGTCAGTAAGACAGAAAATACAATAAAATACCAAATTTGTCTATTGAATGTTAGGAAATATGTGGGGAAAAAAGACTGTTTCCTTAGTTTTTGATGAAAGTATAAGCTGGAGCAACTATTCTAGGGGGGCAATTTGGCAGTAGCCCATAAAATTAAAAAAACTGTATGCCTTATTATTAGGATGAATATATAATCTATTGTTTAATCTGGGACACCTTTGAACATGGAATGGGTGCTATTAAATTTCATGCCAGAACAAATGTGTCAACTGGGATTATCTGGTTATAATCTCACCCTGTGTTTGACTCCACTTTGTGTATAGACCCTAGATAACCTCTTATCCATATGTGTTATGTGTGTATAGTTTATAACAGCAAAAATTTAAGAACAATCTGTCAAGAGGGAACTCCATAGCTAAAATGTATAACACAGAATAGTAAACAACAAGGAAAAGAGATGAACTGGGTTTTTCTATACATCAATGTCAATAGATATCCAGAACATAAACTTCAGGTGTGAATGGAAAATCCCAAAATGCTATACACAGGGATGTGTGGATCTCTCAATTTCTATTTATATAATGTTAATTGACATAAATTCAGTTATAAAAATGGAATAGAAAAATACAGCTCAAACTTATAATAGCAGTTGCTTCTGGCAATTGGGAAAGGGAATTCTAGTCATGGTTTAAAGGGAATTAAGCTGTCTTAGTAATGTCTTATTGTTTTAAAAATAATTTGAAGCAACTATGATAGATATTAAGGTTGATAGATCAGGATCAAGAGAGGTATAAGCATATTTTAAAAAGTATTTGGCTTTGTGCTTTTTAGTGGCTTTTATTTCTCAAAATAAAAACAAAAAATAACTTTTCCACTAATCCTTCCTTGATCTCTTTCAGCCAAACATCTCTGTCACTCCATTGAAAGAATAGCACCCTGTTTTCTTTTTGTATCCCTCCACAACACCTGGCCAGATATCTAATACATAGGCAACACCCGATAAGACTTTATTAGATGAAATACAGAAAGAATGGGATGGTTTACATAGAAACACCTGTCTCTCTTTAGGTGACTGGAAGCATCTTAAATTTTCAACTTTTTCGAGCTTTTCTTCACTTAATGGACTTATGCGTTGTGCCAAATGCTATTGACATGTTCTAGAATGAATCTCTAATAAAAGTGAAAATAGAATGGTTTATGTTTATGTGCTACGTAGCCTATTGAAGATTCTCCAGACTTTAATCATCAAGGCAAACCTTGTCTAGCACGGCCATTAAAAGAACCTGCTCCAGCTTCTCCTCCCTCATAAATATCTGTTCTTTGTCCTAATGCTGAGTTCTGCACTGTGGAATGAAATGCGGCATTTTTCTCTGTATTCCTTTGTGTCGCTTTGGCCCTTTTTGTCACTGTAGTAATGTTAACTTCTGCCTGTCAAAACCAATTAATAATTTGTGAACATCTACTGGGTCCACAACAGAATTCCAGTTACCTATGGCTCATTTCGAGTTGAGTTGTTAAGCAAAGCTTGAATACAATATGGCATTTTTAAAAATTTATTTCAAGTTCCGTGGTTCAGTTTTACCACTCTCATAAATAAAACATATGCTTTTATTTTTTCAAAGTTATCATAGTTTGTTCAGTTGCACAATGCCCAACTCGCAAATGAATACTTTTGAAAATACATATGATGGATCTATAAGTACATATGTGAATTCATTTGGCTCCAATACGAATTTATTAAATGTGCTCTGCTGGTTTATCTTTTATCAAAAGAACTGTTAGTAAGTGAAGACAAGGGCCCGTGCTCATACATACATCAAATGCTAAATTTAGGTTTAGTGTTGGCTTTCAAAATGACTTCTTTGCCTGCCACTTATACTAAAAGGATGCCTTTATTCTTGAAAATGAGATATGTGTCTTAGGAATACTTTTCTTAATTTCTCTGAGTTTCTTCTTTTGTTTTCAGTTTTCACTCTTGCTTCAGACACAGAACTAGACACGCCCAATTGCAGTTGGTTCCATCCATCATTATCCGGCTTGCCTTTGAGACAGGGCTTTGCATGCAGTGTGTATTCTTAGCCAGTTGATTCCTGTGATTGCCGGACTCTATGCTCTATATAATGTGTCTCACAATTATATATGCCTAGTTATTCTGGCACTTTGCAAGTCTTGTTTTCAGGTACTCTCACATGTACGCACAAAAGATGTGCTGGTGGTAGCAGTGACTTTGCAGAGTGATCTTTTCATCATAATTAGCGTTAAAAGAAATCCCTGAGTTGAAATACACAATCCTGCATGGCTTTGATGCTTCTGTAGTTAAGAAGGGCAGGAACAGCCTTGGGAAACTCTTGCTGACTTAGCAGCATGAAGCACGGCAAATGCACCTTCAGATGAACAGAAAAGTAAGCTTGATTTCATTCACTTTTACCCCCACTATGGACTGGCTGTTCAGACACTTACTCATGTTGTCAGAGCTGACCCTTAAAGACAGTTCATCTGGCTAAAATTCAATAATCTTATGCCTGAAGGATGAGATAGGACTCTGAGGTGGCCAGGGTTCTAAGGCAGGAGCTGTATTATAGGTTGCTGGCCTTCTGTGGGCTCTTATTAGCACACTGTTAGGCACTCAGGTATCCGAAGAATTTTGGAAAATCTGCTCAGCCCCTGACATCTTTTCAGCCTGTTCTCAATGTCTGGTCCAGCTGTTCAATGAGAAGAAATGAAGCTGAAGAGGCATTGGTGTGGCTACAGCTGGCACTATGGAGGTTGGTGTTATGCTTCCAGACAGTATGAGCATTATTTTCACTCCTGTGGAAGGCTGCCTTGCTGTATATTTCTAAGGCTGTCAGAAAGATTGATTCTCGAAATATTTCTGAAAAAATGCTAAGTACTAGTTACTTTGGGTATTTACCCAGGGGCATTGCAGCTGCCTGGTGTTGCTGTGTGGCTTGCTTTTTCTCTGATTTGTGTCTTTGTCAGCAACCGAGAGGAGGGAGGTTCAAACCCAGAGTGAGGCCCTTGCTCCTCACTATTCTCATCTAGCTCATGGTTTTAAATACTCTCTGAGTTGCTATTGACTCCCAAATTTATATCTCTGGTCCTGATGTCATCCCCAAATCATAGATCTGCATATCCAGTTCCCTACCCAATAGTCCAGATTTGGATATATCCAAAGGCTTGGATATATCCAAGAGGCTCCTCGCACTTAAATTGAACAAAACCAAACTCCTGATCTATACCCCCATGTGCAACCCCAATTACTATTCCCACCATCTTCCCAGAGCTGTAAATGGCATTGCCCTGCTTGTGATTGCTTTAGACAAAACCTTGCAGCACAGTCATCCTTGAATGCTCCCTTTAGCTCGTGTCCCACATCTCAAGGCTCCACCCTCAAAGTAGATTTAGTACACAAACATTTCTCAGCCACTGCCACTGCTGCCTTAATCCAAGCCAATAGCAAATCTCATCCTGGCTGTTGTAATTACCTTCTCAAACTCCAGCCTGCTTCCTTATACCAGTGGTGTATTTTTCCACAGCAGCCAAAGTGAATCCTAAAACACAAATTGGATTCTGTTACTTTCCCTTCAGAAATTGCCAGTGACTTTCAATCCCAAGGTCCAAACCAAATGTGCAAAGCTGTAAGTGTTCTGGTTCTCTGATATTTCTCAAACTTCATAGCTTTCTACTTTTTCCTTAGTTTACTTCCTCAACTCATTCACCTGTGTATACAATGATCTCTTCACTGCTCCTCAAGTATTCTGAGCTTGGGCCCCCCTAAGTATTTTTGAACTTGCTCTTCTCTTTGCCTGGAATATTCTTCTCCTAAGTACTGGCATGTCCTATATCCTCACTTCCTTTAGATTTCCACTGAAATGTCTCATCAGTAAGCTCTCCCCTCACCAGTCTTTATAAAATAGGGCACTGTTCTCTTACCTTGCTGTGTTTTCTTATTGGCCTCTATAACCCCACGATGTCATTTCCCTGCACAGGCCGATTTTGTTTTGTTCACTGCCAATTCTCCAGCACTACAAACAGAGCCTGGTAAGTGAGTGCAGAAGGCACACCAACATGATTCTTCTACCTCTATCTCCATCAGCTGTAATGTGGCACTTTTAGAGTACCTGACTCCTCTTTAATTTTCCTGAGAATAGTTCCGTGACATCTTTAGCTCTTCGATAGAAAAGCCCATTAAAATCTCAGACCTAAAAAAAAAAAAAAACAAAACAAAACAAAAAAAAATCTCAGACCTCACAGAGCTCACTTATCCATCTCTGACTTGACTAGCCCACGAAACACATTGCTTCTGGAAACCAGAGATGTGAAAAGCAGGTCTTGCATTCCTTGTATGGACTGGCAGTTAGTGCCATAGTGAGACCGCCTGCATAACAAAGAATCTTGCAATTTTAGAAAATCATCACAGAGAAAAGACACTTCCCATATCTGGGGGCGAAACTTGGAAGTTCATTAATATATTAGTGCTAAGAATTTCCTAGACTTGCCATTTGCTTATTAAATAAGTGCAATGTCTACCTCTTCTACATCTACCACCACCAAGTCACCTTTTATTTTTTTTCTCGTCTTTTTTTTAAGAGAAAACATCTTATTCTTCTTTTGTCTGAAAAAACTTTCCTAACATTTCTGAAATTCCATTTTATGATTTAGTTAGATTTCAGAAGTGAGAGGGCAGTTTTCTTCTATGTTGCCAGTGAATTTGCTGGTTCTTTGGGGAGCTGGAACCAAGAAGTTCGTTATCGCTATTTGTCATAACACCCAGCAAAGGCCTTGCCTGTGGTACAAATCAATGATATTTATTAGTGTAGGTTTTAGCCTTCTTCAAATATCTTTGACATTATGATTACCTGTTTTTAATTAAAAATACAAACCTGATTAGTAATTGTTTTTCAGGAGGACAGGCCATTGCATTTCTCTGATGGTACTGGACTGGATTTCAACTAAAGCACAGATTTCTATCAGATATACAGTGACGCATGGCTGTACCCCAAACAGATTGCAGGTGTGCCAAAATAACAATTTCTCTATGCTCTCAAGAGCAGCTGGAGCCCCTAGACCAATCAGTTCTTTTTGTTAATTGATGTACACTTGACATATACCATTACATTAGTTTCAGGTGTACAACACAGTGATTCAACAATTCTATGCATCACAAAACGCTTACCGTGGTAAGTGTAGTTACCAATGACTTCTGACCACAAGATTGTTTACCCTAGAGTGGTCTACAAGTACAATTTCATAGTGGTCTCATGGCATGAGAAAGGTTGAGGGTAACTCTAGTCCAGCACAGCCTCATAGCACTTTCTGCAAGAATTGAAATGTTCTCGATCTCCCTATCCAATAAGGCAACCCCAAGACACATGTGGCTATGAATTCTTGAAGCGTAGCTAGCACTACTGAGATTAGTAGCTACCATACTGGATAGTACCACTCGAGAGTAAGCTCTGTACTATATAAAGACGCCTGAATGGCTCAGTCACTTGGGCCTCTGACTCCTGGTTTTGGCTCAGGTCATGATCTTGGGGTCATGGGATTGAGCCCTGTGTCGGGCATGCTCAGTGAGTGTCTGCTTGTCTATCTCCCTCTGCTCCTTCCTCTCCCCCCCGCCTTGTCTCATAAATAAATTTTTTAATCTTTAAAAATAAAATACCTCTAAACTGTATAATCTATTAGAAAGCAAAGATGAAAAATAAGCACAATATAGCAATTTATCAGGCTCAACAAATATGAATTTGAAGCGTTCACAACTCATGGTGGGACCAGCAGGCCCAAATAAATTAATAGAGAACTAATTTAAGAATACAGGATCAAAGTAGACCTAATCTTTTAATATGGCTAGCATAGTTGGATACTTGCTGGCTGACTTTAGCTGTGTTCTCTTTCTCTCTTGTCTTCTTTTTGTTTGATAATGTGCAAATGACAGTGCTGTTGCCTGAAAGTGACTTCAAAGTCACACCTGCAGGCCTTATCTTATTGAGTTCAGGTGGATTGTGGTATCTACATTGTTCTTCTTTTTTTTTTTTTTTTTAAGATTTTATTTATTTATTCAGAGGGAGAGGGAGATGCAGGCTCCATGCAGGGAGCCCGATGTGGGACTGGATCCTGGGTCTCCAGGATCACACCCCAGGCTGCAGGCGGCGCCAAACCGCTGCGCCACCGCCACCGGGGCTGCCCTCTACATTGTTCTTCTAATGGGGCCTGAAGCAATCTACTAATTTGCCTTTGGGTCCTAAAGACCATGTGGTGTTTACTACCCACCTCTCCATCTTAAATGATGTGACAATCAGTGATTGTGATTGAGCACTAAACACAGTGCTGTGTTTAGCGATGCTTCTAATGCTAGGTTAATCAGCATGAAATTAGCTGTTGCTTGCATTGTTTCATCCAAGCAAGAGCATTCTGGAATATGTAGGTTTGTGAACCAAAATTCATAACCTAATTCCAGTTTATCAGAAGGAGAAGCAGGTTATTCAACCTATTGTTTATTTCTAAATTATTCCTATGAGGTGATGAGTATCTGGTCATCATCTCATGATTCCTACATTTGTTAGTTAATTCAATAAAATGTTCTCAAGATGACTCTGATCCCTCGTGTCCCATTGCCTCATGAACCTCTCTGCTTATATCAAGTCCAGCTCACCTTCTTTATTCACATCATTCCCTCTTTTTGGAATGACTCATTCCCCCTTTCTTCTTAGGGATAGTTTAGCCTTGTTTCTGAAGGCATTTAAATCCTCAATACTGGTATTAAGACACACTAAAGTTTATAGAGCTCATTATTTTTTGTGCTAGGCAAAATACCAGACACCCTTAGGTTCATTTAAACTTCACAACAAGCCTTTAGAAATCTCTTTTAGGGGAACCCTTGGTGGCGCAGCGGTTTAGCGCCTGCCTTTGGCCCAGGGTGCGATCCTGGAGACCCGGGATCGAATCCCACGTCGGGCTCCCGGTGCATGGAGCCTGCTTCTCCCTCTGCCTGTGTCTCTGCCTCTCTCTCTCTCTCTCTCTCTGTGACTATCATAAATAAATAAAAATTTAAAAAAACTATTAAAAAAAAAAAAAAAAGAAATCTCTTTTATTTTCCAAGAAATATATTTAACCTACTTTACAGATGAAAAACTGAGTTTCAACCTTGTCAATCAGTTTGCATAAAACAATTCTGTAATGAAGCAGGGTCCAGTTTTGAAATTCAGACTTCCTGACCCTAAAGTTTTTGATTTTTCCATTGCAGATAAAGGAGACAATGAGGTCTATTAAAGGAGTCTACTAAAGGAGTCTGTTAACTAGTAATCTTGTACTCATTTGGAACATACTTTGTGGCTTTTTGATTTCCAAGTCTTGTTTTCATTGTGCAGTCATCTTACTTCCTACTTTATGGTGTATCCTCATGCCAACAAAACCAATTATTTGCTAAGTGTGTGAGAGAGAACCTGGTAGACAGGGAAAGTCTTGGTCCTTCCTGAGCAACCTGGTTCTGGAACAGTTATCTGCTACATCTATTACATGTTCCTCTCTCTTGAATCTCTTTCCAATTCATGTCTTACCTCTTCCATCCCTTAACTTATAACTATGACATCACCCATAGCCAGGCCTATGTAGTTCACCTTACTGTTAAATAGTGTTTTTCATTCGTTGGTGAATTATTCATCATGTTTTTTCACCTGGAGTGTAAATTACTTGTGCATGACTATCTCGTTTTGTACTTGTCTGGCCTTGCCCTATGGCATCACCCCAAACGCTAGGCTCATCATGGGCAGTTCTTACATGCTGATTGACTGATTGTCTTCAGCTGTATGTTGTAAGTAGACAAAAAGAGAAACGAAAAAATTAAAAGTTATTCCCCAGAGATGAGTAGCACAGCTGAATGTACTAACTCATGGTCATAAATCACTTAAAGGATGACATATTTCTCATAGAACTATACAAATTGCTGGTGCTTAATATTTTTGAAAGAATATTAATAGTTATTTTCTGGACTTATGGAGGCTATTTTCTAGATGGGTAAGTTTTTTTTAAAAGTAACTGAAGCTTATCTCATTGACCAAAAATGTATTTTAATGAGCAGTTTTTAATGCAAATCTTTAGGAAAAGGGAGCATACAATTAGCGTCTTTTAAAACAGAATCCATGAAATATAATGAAATCTTTCCTTGACTAGTCATTCAAATAATTTTTGAGCATTCACCATGTTCTACCTGTTATAGAAAATACTAAAAACATTAGTGATATGAGGGTTAAATTTTTTTTTCTAAACCACCAGAATCCCTAATTCTTAGTGAGTCTCTAAAGGGGAAGTCAGATGTATAGAAGGAAAAGTTACAACCCAGCCTTGTAAAGGCTGGACAGAGGTGAGGAGGTCATGTTTTGGGGTCCCATCAGGGGTCAGGAAATTTTAACATAAGAATTTATATCTTTGGTATTTATAGAAGGTGAGTTAAGATGTAAAGAGTAATATGGCATTCCAGAAGGATCAGTGAGGACACCTTCCAAAAGAATCCAAGGGAATGATGAACTAGGAAAAGGGTGGACTATTCACTGTGCTTGGTACAGAACACTCTGAGGCTAGTTCTAGTCTTTAAATGAGCATTAAAAAAATCACACCAGATTGTGTTATTTCCGTGCTTACATTGATTTGATATCGGTTACTGAATCACAGTCTTAGCTTGCTGAAGTGTAAGAAATGTAAGGAAGCCCAGACCAAATGAGCAAAACCACATATTTGACCTATAGTTGACCACAGACAAACCAGCAAAGATCTTTCCAGCTTGGGCCAGATCAGTTGAACCTCCCAGCTCTCTGGTAGACTTAAAGATAACAAATGGCCACTATTTTAAGCTACAGAGATTGAGGGTAATTTCCAAGTCAGTAATATTTAACTGATAAATTGTATTAGTGTTTTTCAATTTTTTTCCTAAAGTAAAATGCCTTTGCTATATTTATTATAAACAGAGAAATGTGAAGATGTAATAGAAACAAATTTTGCTGAGCAAAGAGAGCTGTGGTATTGCTTTGAGCTGGCATGGAAGCAATTTAATTTCATTTCTTGCTACATACTTGGCTCTAAATTTATAATTTATACTTCACTATATGGACATATGCTATATATAACACTCAAAAATTTATGAAATCCTAAAGTTTTCATATACATAACATTTTTAAAAACATTTTTATTTCGGACAATTTCAGGCATAACAGACACAAAAATAGAACAGCATCATGAAATTCCATGCAGCCATCACTCAGCTTGAGTAATTATCGACATTTGGTGTATGTTGCTGTTTGTAGCAGGCTTTTGTTTTGTTTTGTTTTCCTTTCTTTACTATTCTTTTCTTTTGAGGATGTGAGTGGTGTTCAATGCAACTAAGAACAAATTTGCAGTTTGTTCCTGCTTTGCTGAAACGAAAATTCTTAAAATGACTAACCTCTGTTTGTTGCCAAGTAACTCTTGGCTATGCACTGATAGCAAAAGTAATATAACAGCATTCGCAGCATAATTAGATTTGAATAGCAAGTTTTATTTAAAGAGTGCCGGATCTTATTGCTCACAGGCATGCTTTTCTTTCTTGTTTTTTGTTTTCGGTAGTAATCACGTTTTTAATGACTTGCGATAGACTTTCATTTTATGAAACAATAGAAAACCGCCATAGGAACTTTTTTGTAGGCTTTTAGACATTGTTGAAGCTGCTTAAAATCCGTTTAGGTAGGAGGTTATTATTTGTTAAATAATCGTTTTTATAAAATGGTTTTTGCAAAAAAGATAATCCCCAACAGTGTTACTTGGATGATGATAACAAATAATCTAAACAGGAAAACATGGTGATGATGTAGGAAGTCGCAGCTGCTCCATTTGTTGAATGAATGAATGGGAATTTAGGATTCCGTTTTTTTCACTCTACCCAGAATAGAGAAAATGAAATGCTTTTTCTTCAGTCTGTCTACCAGATATATTTTGGGGGAAGGAAGGAAGCATGAAATGAAAGGAGGGAGGGAGAGAAGGCAGACAGAAGGGAGGAGGGAAAGGAAGATGGGAGGGAGAGAGCAAGAAGGGAAGGAGGGAGGGAAGGAGAAATACTAATTATATGGAGGTATATTTCTTTAAGCAGTAATTCTGTTAAATATTACAGGCAGCCTGAATTTAACACATAATGTTTATCTTACTATTGGAATTTCAGGGTTCCAACTACATATATAGAAGTTAGCTAAGATTCATGGAACATCCAAGAAACTGTGCTATCTCCTAGGATAGCCTCACTGTTGACAAATGTCGGGTGTGTTAAACCAAGTGCTAAGGTTAAATATATCAATTATTTGACAAATCTATTATTGTCCCATAAGAAGTTTAATTAATCTAGAAGAATGCAGTGTGGTAATAGCAGAATTATTTAATTTATATTTCCACATTTTAAGCAAAAATGATGTTATTTTTATAGGATTTGGACTGTTATAAAATGTCACTGTAAAGGACATCCCTAATATTTTATGCAATTGCTATAAAAATTTAAATTCATATTCATAAACCTTGAATTTCAATGGAGAACATGCTTATTAAGATTTATTTTTCTCTTTGGCAGCAGTTTTAATGGGATTTTTTAGAATGCTTACTATTTTTTTTGGTCCACTATCATCATGAGATCCTCAAATTTTATGTCATCATCATGTCCTATAACCATTAAAGGGTTTTGCTTATGATAGCTAATGACAAATGTAATCCTTCCATCCAATCTAAAGAAAGCAGTGTTAGACTTACTCAAAATCTTAAAAGCTTCACGATTGTCCAGTGTGGTCATATCTTAATGAAGTCCATGAAATTGACACAGAACTTTTCGTCTCTTTCCAAACACTGTCAAAGTAATGTTTTCTCCCCAGTCTGCTCCATATCATCAGAAACTCCAAGGAATTTTATTTCCCTGATGGCAAGTGATGCAGAGCATTTTCTCATGTGCGTGTTGGCCATGTCTATGTCTTCCTCTGTGAGATTTCTCTTCATGTCTTTTGCCCATTTCATGATTGGATTTGTTTCTTTGGTGTTGAGTTTAATAAGTTCTTTATAGATCTTGGAAACTAGCCCTTCATCTGATATGTCATTTGCAAATATCTTCTCCCATTCTGTAGGTTGTCTTTTAGTTTTGTTGACTGTATCCTTTGCTGTGCAAAAGCTTCTTATCTTGATGAAGTCCCAATAGTTCATTTTTGCTTTTGTTTCTTTTGCCTTCGTGGATGTATCTTGCAAGAAGTTACTGTGGCTGAGTTCAAAAAGGGTGTTGCCTGTGTTTTCCTCTAGGATTTTGATGGAATCTTGTCTCACATTTAGATCTTTCATCCATTTTGAGTTTATCTTTGTGTATGGTGCAAGAGAGTGGTCAACCACAATGAGATACCACCTCACACCAGTGAGAATGGGGAAAATTAACAAGGCAGGAAACCACAAATGCTGGAGAGGATGCAGAGAAAAGGGAACCCTCTTACACTGTTGGTGGGAATGTGAAATGGTGCAGCCACTCTGGAAAACTATGTGGAGGTTCCTCGAAGAGTTAAAAATAGACCTGACCTATGATCCAGCAATTGCACTGCTGGGGATTTACCCCAAAGATGCAGATGCAATGAAACGCCGGGACACCTGCACCCCGATGTTTATAGCAGCAATGTCCACAATAGCCAAACTGTGGAAGGAGCCTCGTGTCCATCGAAAGATGAATGGATAAAGAAGATGTGGTTTATGTATACAATGGAATATTCCTCAGCCATTAGAAACGACAAATACCCACCATTTGCTTCAATGTGGATGGAACTGGAGGGTATTATGCTGAGTGAAATAAGTCAATCAGAGAAGGACAAACATTATATGGTCTCATTCATTTGGGGAATATAAATAATAATGAAAGGGGATAGAAGGGAAGGGAGAAGAAATGGGTAGGAAATATCAGAAAGGGAGACAGAATATAAAGACTCCTAACTCTGGGAGACGAACTAGGGGTGGTGGAAGGGGAGGAGGATCGGGGGTGGGGGTGAATGGGTGACGAGCACTGAGGGGGGCACTTGACGGGATGAGCACTGGGTGTTATTCTTCTGTATGTTGGCAAATTGAACACCAATAAAAAATAAATTTATTATTAAAAATAAATAAATAAATTTTTTAAAAAAGAAAGAAACTCCAAGGAAAACAAGGCATCTAGTAGACACTACATTAAAAGCCACAAATGTTGAAAAGCAGTGCTTTTCAGGGAAAAGCATGTGACCATTAAAATCAGACCGCATGAGTTCAAATCTTGGCTTCTATTTTTACTGGCTGTTCATTTTGAGAGAAATTTCTAGATCTTTTCATTGCAGCAAAGTGTAGATCAAATGAAATAATGTAACTTCACTCCCCAAAATATAATGTGTGCCAATGTTTTCTATACATATGCTTATTTTCAATCTTATATTTATATTCTTATGTCTTAAAAGCTTTAAATTTATGCTGTGAGTTCCAGCTAACAACAGGCCAACTTAATCACTGGTGACTGAAATTAAACAGAGTATGCTGTGTTAACTTTTAATGATAAATGGAGGTATTACATGGGCTACTTTGTTTTTAATCCTTGGCTAGCTCCTTTGAATACTTATTGCGTTACCAAAAAAATTATTTTTAGATAATTGGTAAACATGTTCAGTGATTGCAAACTACTTCCATATTGAAATATAATAGTATTAGGAAGCTTTTGCTGTGAAATAATTCTGTAATGTTTCAACAGCTAAATGTTTTATAATATGTTAGAATTATTTCTGCACTTCTGGATTGCCTCTGCTATTCTCCATTAAGCGGTTTATTCTCTGTCTTTAGAGAAAAGCCTCTTTTTTAAAAAAAAGATTGATTGATTGATTGATTGATTGATTTAGAGAGAGAGAGTGTGTGTGAGCTATAGGAGGGGCAAAGGGAGAGGTAGAGAAATAATCTCCAGCAGACTCCCTGCCAAGTGCGAGGCCCAATGTCAGGCTCAATCCCATGACCCTGAGATTGTGGTCCGAGCAGAAAACAAGAGTCAGACACTCAACCAAGTGAGCCACCCAGACGCTTCTAAAGAACTTCTTAATTTTTAATCATTTGAATGGGGGCAAGAGGCCTTGGAAGTGGTCATTCTTTCTATGAGGGTCTAGAAGGAGGAAGAGAAAGTTATTCATTCTTTACATGGTGTCTTAATTCATTCTCATTTGGCCTATCATCTCTCCCTTTCATCCTGTCATACCTGACCTTTCTGGGTATTAAGCCTATGCAGTTGCATACACTCCCATGGCTTCCTTCTTTACTAGGGTCCACTCTATGATAGCCTGAACTGCAGTGTCCTCCAGTATCATCAATCCTCATGTTTCCAGTAGCTTTCTGTCTACCAGAAAATTGAAATCTCTTGTCTAATTCAGGCTTAAAATATAGATAATAAAACCACTTTTAATATGTGGTTATCATATAACATGGTTTCTCAACCTTAGCACTCTTGACATCAGGGATGGGATGATTCTTGTGGCATATGTTGTAGGAAGGGTTTTTTAAAGGTTTCATTGAGAGACACACACAGATAAAGGCAGAGACACAGAAGGAGAAGCAGGCTCCTCACAGGGAGCCTGATATGGAACTTGATCCTGGGATTCCGGGATCATGACCTGAGCCCAAGGCAGATGCTCAACCTCTGAGCCACCTAGGCATCCCTGTTGTAGGAAGTTAAGCAGCATTCCTGGTCCAGTGGCATCCCTTCACACCAGCTGTGACAACCCCAGTTGAGAACCACTTTCAGAGAGCCATACCAGTGAGTAAATGTGCAAGATTCTGCATCATGAAGAAAAAAAGAAGAAATGCAAATATCTTCTGAAGTACAGTATAAATAAACCAACCTAATATAATCTGGTAGGCCATTAAATTGCATTACACTATTTTATGAAAATGTAATGTCTTATTGTGATAGTCCAGGTCAAGCAGATAAGTAAAAAATTTTCTGACTTTCAGTAGTAACACGATGCCTTTTGTCTATTCCACAATTTTCCTTTAATAAGCATTTCCAAATATCCTTGGATTTATAATTTTCATTTCTTAAAGACCTTTTATACACTAATAGAAAAATAAAAAATAATATGCTATGATGATTTTGTTTACTTTCTCATTGCTAGGGAAGAGATGCTTTCCCTCACAGGACATACAATTTTTTGGAATTGACTGTTGTCCCTAGAAGTGAATTGGTGCCTGTTAATTTTTTCTTTGCTTGTCAACAGAAGTCAAAAGAGTAGTTGACATGCTACCTCCCTGATTATAGCTATTACATCAGTCAACATCCTTTTCCTAGTGTTCATCATAATTCCTCTAGATAATTATGTATTGTTTCAGTTTTCTCACCATTGTTTTTTGCTTTAACTTCGACTATACACAAATTTATTTAAAATGATTTAAATCAGTCATGTAATCAGTTAGGATTCATCTCACAACATTTATGCAAAACACACTGCAGAAATTGTTTTTAAAATAATACTTAAAGGGATGCCTGGGTGACTCAGTGGTTGAGGGTCTGCCTTCAGCTCAGGGCGTGATCCTAGGTCCAGGGATCCATTCCCACATCGGGCTTCCTGCCAGAAGCCTGCTTCTCCCTCTGTCTATGTCTCTGCCTCTTTCTCCATGCCTCTCATGAATAAATAAAATTTTAAACAATAATAATAATACTTGAAAATATTAAACCATCTTAATTTATTCTATCTACCCATGCTCTCTTTTGCTTGCCCTCCATCTTTTTCTCAGCTCATTTGGTCAGAATGAGAGTGCAGTGAGTTACTGAATGAGTTATGAGGTCAACATAAGTCTGGGTTTGGCAAACAGGGTTGCACACACTGGAAGCTGGAGCTTAAGAGACCATTGCAGACAGTGGCAATTGAATAAGGAATCTGAGCCCTAACATTAGCTCTATGTTAATTAACTTTTTCTATGCTATTCTTGAGTGATTCTATTTTAAAAAACAATTATTCAATGAATATAATCTCTTCATTGTTTCTGTTACCTGGGAGGTTTATGAAGAGTTTGGAAAAAAGATTGAACATAAATTCCATCACTCCTATATTAGAATAGTACTTTATAATAAATATTTTTAAATAAGAAAAACTAAATTAAAATTTTTTTTTTTTTTTTTTTTTAATTTTTTATTTATTTATGATAGGCACACAGTGAGAGAGAGAGAGAGAGAGAGGCAGAGACACAGGCAGAGGGAGAAGCAGGCTCCATGCACCGGAAGCCCGACGTGGGATTTGATCCCGGGCCTCCAGGATCGCGCCCTGGGCCAAAGGCAGGCGCCAAACCGCTGCGCCACCCAGGGATCCCCAAGAAAAACTAAATTAAACACGATGATTTTAAATTTGCCAATTGAATACATTCCACATATCACTGCACCAAGGGGGTACTGGAGAACTGTTCTTAATATCTTGGCTAACATGGCTCTGATTCTATTAATCAAAAACAAATACAGGGATATACATTTTTTATATTATGCATGATGTTAAAACAAAAGAGAGTGGAGAAAAGCCAGAGTTTATCTCATGACAAGTTAATATGGCATTCGCCTGAAATATGAAACTTTTTTAGAGCATTTCCTCAGTCTTTTAGGGGGCCAGGAAGAGAAGATGAGTTATCAGTCAGTGGTTTAATGTTTCAAAATATAAATGGATGATCAGTAGTAAAATTTTCCAGCCTCTGTGGATAAAGGGAGGTGACTGAACTGATTTATAAAAACTTGTCTCTTGATTCCTATGAAGAGAATGAAACTGTCCCCCCATGAAACTGTATTCTGTATCATTAAATGGCCCTGCCACTCATGTATTTGCTCAAGCCTATAACTGAGGATCCCCTCGATTTTCATTTATGTTCTGCACCAAGTCCATCAGTAATTTTGGTTAGTTCTACCTACCAAATAGGTATTAAAGGAAAAAATCCTACCATTTCTGCCACTAAAATCAATGTTGTATCACCTGTCTGTGGACTGCTTTAATGGCATTCTTACTAGTTTGCTCACCTCCACTCTGCTTTATTGCCTTCACACTACTCCATTCTCCCAGACTTGAACACCAAAGCTCCACAGTGATACTTCTGGCATATAAATATATAATATATAAATAAAAATAAGAGTGGGCTCTCTAAAAGTCTTCAGAGCATTCTCACTATGTTTAGAATAAAACCCAAGTCTTTCCATGTTCTACAAGGCTCCGCCCAGCCCATGTCTCTGAACTCATTGCAACTCCTTCCATATGTCAATTTAGCTGTAATGACCTATGCCATCCCTCACACATGACAGGCATACTCCCATCTCAGGGTCTTTGCACCTTCTGCCTGCCATAATCTTCCTCTAGGTTTGCACAAGGCTGATTTCCTCCCTTTGCACAAATCTATTTCAAATGATCTTCAGAGCAAACTTCCCTGACATGTCTCTCTAAAATAGCACCAGTGTTAGTCTCTTTCTCCTCAGCTACTTTATTTTTTATAACACTTATAACCACCTGATATTATATTATGCATGCTCACTTACATATATGTTTTCCATCTCCCTCTCTGGAATGCAAGCTCCTTGAAAGCAAGGAATGTTGTCTGTCTGGTTTACTGTTATACCCTCGAGTACCTAGGAAAGTGTCTGGCAAAGAGAAGAGTATTTAAAAATATTTGTTGAATAAATGATTGAACATATTTGTTTTATTTGCATTATAAATAACATTGATCAAACCATATGAATAAAATATTAAGTATCAAAACCAGTCAAATGAATTTCTTGATTTTCCTGAATACATGCATTTTGATAGATGTATTAAGAGTTACATCCTTGAAAGTGTTTGCTCTGTCACTTTGACACGACTCTTAGATCAAGGTCATCTTGTACATGGTATTAGTTTTCTCATAAACTGCTCTCCCTACAGTTTTATGCTCACTTGCCTTGCTACTCCTCTTTTTTTGAGGCTTCTGAGGCTCTCTGTCATGAGCTACCATCATTGTTTACAACAGAAAGTAGGAATATCCCATCCCTAGTGCATTAGAGATAAATGAAAGCTAAAGCACTCCTTTACACGCCCCCCCAAAATGGCTTTACCTAGTAGTATATGTTAATATTTTCTCCTGTGCATTCATTTCTTCCTCCTGAGGAACATGGAGTTGTGTCTACTTGCTGTAGCTCTCACAAGTTCTATGCCTCCCTGTTAAAAACTAAAGTTAAAACATTCCAGGCCATGGACACCTGGTGGCTCAATCCATTGGGCATCTGACTCTTGATTTCGGCATAGATCACGATCTCAGAGTCAATGAGATTGAGCCCTGTGTTGGGCTCCATACTCAGGAAGGAGTCTGCTTGAGATTCTCTCTCCTTCTTCCTCTGCCCCTCCTCCTGCCTCACACAGTCAATCAACAAAATAAAGTAAAATAAAATAAATCTTAAAAAATTTCCAGGCCAAAGAAAGCAGAACTAAAATCCCATTCAGTATCAGAAAAGGAGACAGAACATGAAAGACTCCTAACTCTGGGAAACGAACTAGGGGTGGTGGAAGGGGAGGTGGGCGGGGGGTAGGGGTGACTGGGTGACGGGCACTGAGGTGGGCACTGATGGGATGAGCACTGGGTGTTATTCTATATGTTGGCAAATTGAACACCAATAAAAAAATAATAAATAAATAAATAAATAAATAAATAAATAAATAATAAAATGAAATAAAATCCCATTCTGAGTCATTAAAGCTCTGTGGTTAATCCTTACTACCTTGACTAGCTAGGAATATAGGCAGTTGTTTGCCAACTCTTTTAAGTTAAAAAAAGAATACATGCAGACAACAAAACAAACAAAAACCATTATAAAATGGGGAAGGTTGGTGGAACTGCAACAAAGCATGAAAGCATGTTTTATGATAGGCCCTGTAAATCTGTGAATATTGTTTTGTGACCAGATTCAGTTGATAGATTTAAATGAGGCCAAAAAGAAATCACTTCTGAGTATAGCACTCAGCATAGTACATCATATATACGTTCTCATCTCACACATTCTTATATATGATTCTATGTCTTATTGATCTCTTTCTTTCTAATATAGCCTTACCATTGCTAAGTACTTCATAAATGCCTTGAAATTGAATAATTTCATTATGATATAATTTTTATCTAGCTTGTAAGCTCTGTGAGAGTTAAAAGCTGTGTTTTGTTCACCTTCGAGTTTTTTGCAATCTCAGTACACCGTTTGCATATCTAAAAGTCTTCAAAATGGTTTTGTTGAATTGTGTTTTTAAAGATAGGTCAGTTCTCCTGTTACGGAAACTAATATAGGAAATATTAATGATTCATAATTAAGGATCTAAATACTTTTGAATCCTTAGGTAAGCATCCAGTTCATTGTTTTACAAACAATAATATTTTTCTTATCAGGCTATACGGAATGTAAAATGCTATTGTCCTAGTATCTGATGGGTACTATTAGAGCAGATTTATTTTCCATCTGCTATATTCAGGAACTTAATCTGTTATCCTATTTAATCTTCACACCCAGCCATAAAGGAAAATTATTTATGTCACATTCTATATATAAGGAGATTGAGACTCAGAGAGTTTAAATAACTTCTCCAACTTTCCAAATCAACAAGGCAGAATCAGGAATTATCAGACCCATATCTCCCTGAAAAATAAGTGTATTATCTTTCTTACTCTACCATAATGCTTCTAAGTAACAAAGTAGTAAAAGCACCAATTAAAGTACATATCTAGGGGCAGCCCCGGTGGCTCAGCGATTTAGCGCCTCCTTCGGCCCAGGGCATGACCCTGGAGACCTGGGATCGAGTCCCACGTCGGGCTCCCTGCATGGAGCCTGCTTCTCCCTCTGCCTGTGTCTCTGCCTTTCTCTCTCTGTGTCTCTCATGAATAAATAAATAAAATATTTTAAAAAAATAAAATACATATCTATGATTTTAAAAGTACAAATTTTGTCCTAGCATGATTATAGGTATCCAAGAACTATTGAGTACTCTCAGTAGTATTTGAGGGACTAATATTTGAGGAACTAAAATTACATTTTAGATGAGTAGTTGGTCAACAGGGAAAGGTATGCTCTTCCTAAATATCTTTACATTTTCTCTCCTCTGTAAGAACATTAGAAATATTCAAGAAGACTGGCCTCATGCTCCTGGTCTGTTGTTTCTTTTGTTTTTGGAAGTTAGGATCCTATTTCTCAGTGTTTGATAACCCAAATGTACATGGAATGGGGAAAAAAGGGAGAGACTGTGTCCTTTCATGATTAGTTAGGGAACCTTAGCATAGATAAAGAATCAATCTTATATACAGCTTATATATACTGACTTCTAGATGTTTCTCTAGCAGCTGGTAAGCAAAACAAATGTCCTTAAAATTCTCCTTCTACTCTACAGAACACTGTTGTCAATTGGAATATCTTAATAATTGGGATAGACCTGTAAGACTAGTGTGTTTTTATTTTAAATAACTATGTCAACTTTACTGTTGTCAATAGAATGTTCTGAAGAATAAAATGAGAGCTTGAAAATACTTCAGATGGTGAATGCATAGAAATATTTTAATGTATAATTAGCAGAAAAACATTTCTACTGTAATTATTGTGGGATTTTTTTAGGTAGCTAAAATATGATTAGGATTTAAAATCAACCTGTGTTTCATGTCACTACTGCCAGACTTTCTTTAGTTTTTCAATAATTTCAGTTTAGTGAGTGTGTCTTTGTGTCTTTTGTGTGTGTGTGCGTGTGTGTGTGTGTGTGTGTGAGAGAGAGAGAGAGAGAAGAAAGAGCATGAAAGAGAGTGTCCCAGGGGATCCCTGGGTGGCGCAGCGGTTTGGCGCCTGCCTTTGGCCCAGGGCGCGATCCTGGAGACCCTGGATCGAATCCCACTTCGGGCTTCCGGTGCATGGAGCCTGCTTCTCCCTCTGCCTGTGTCTCTGCCTCTCTCTCTCTCTCACTGTGTGCCTATCATAAATAAATAAAAAAAAAAAAAAAGAAAGAGAGTGTCCCAAAAGGCAAGTTGTTTTCTAGACAATAAAATGTCAGTTGGTCTAGTCATGGTCTGATGCTAATTAGTTTTTTTTTTTATTGTAAGCAATTTGTTTGAATTTCCTTGTAGTCCCACCTTTGCCCATGAAGAAAATAAAGAAGGCTTTGCATTTGTGTGTGTGTGTGTGTGTGTGTTAATTTTGTTTGGATATTAACATTCTTACATTTGTTTGCCAGTTCTGTCTTCTGTCGATTCAATTCAAGTATGTTCACCATAAAGTATCAAAAACATCCAAATAATGGATAATTGAGTGTATATCCTTTATTTGTGGCAGCAGAATTGGTCCCCCTCAAATGACTGCAAAGCTGAGCTACATCTTTGCTTGAACGGTCACTTCTTTTCACAGTCATTTTGCCATTGTGTCAGATCTGTAGTTCAGCTATTGCATTCTCTGGAAGTTTCCATTCACTTTTAGCAAAGATAGGTGAGTCATACAAGAAGCATGCCTACTGATAAATAAACTGTCAGAGTATAATATCAAAGCATGATACACATGGCAGACTGCACAGTAAGAGCGCTCTGCCATAGGTTAGGGTTACTTAATTGCACGTTTTTGCCCTCCTAGCAGATTGTTCACACCTTGAGAGGACCCCTGCACAAAGCTATCGTACTTGCTTGACAGAATTTTCTTGGGGCAGGTAACAAATAATTAGGTGAAAAGAACTAGAAAGGATTCTAGCTTCAATTTGTTCTGTTCCCTTTGACAAGCCAGTTGTGCTTTTTGCACCTCAGATCCTGTATCTCTAAAACAAGGGAGTTCAATCAGCCCAGATTTTTAATTCATTTTTTAACTTCTGATTATTGTAAAATATAAGGGCAGAAACCAGAGATATCCTGAACCCCCATCACAATGCTTAGCACATTATAGTGTTCCATATACATCAGTTGAGTTGAACTGAATTTTTGGGGGTAAAAATCTTAGGCGAAATACTGATGTATGAGATGAATAAAGGTAAAGATCCTTTTGTCCTTAGAGGGATGGGTGGTACAACAAGTCAAGCCATGCATGGACCACCCTTTATCTCAATCTTCACTTCACCTGCCTAGAGGGACACTATGGAAATTATAGGGCTTTAGGGAACACAATTTAAAAATCAAAGGACTTAATAAGCATATAATTTTCTCTGGCTCCACTTTCTTTGATTCCTCTGCTAACTTGGAGTCATCACATAGAGAGTAATATGAAAGGTCTTAAAGATATAACATTATGCCACAGGGTGGGTGGTGGGTTGAGGTGGAGAACCACAAAACCTCTTTATGTTTCTGAAATAATGTGCTACATTTGCATTTTATTATCTTTCTCTACAGCTTTTTTCTCTTACTAGAAATCAGTGTGGGATGTGTTTGAACAGAGAATATTTCTCTCAGCGGCTTTCTGCAACAAACTGTTGAGTTGTCTACTTGTAACTACATAATCACAAAATTTTATAAATTGAGTTAATTTACTGAATAAGCCAGTTATTTTGGTACCATAGTTGCTTTTGAAATTCACTGAAATCATATGAGAACCTGATCCTAGGAAATGTGGCTTTTTGACCTACCCATTAATGGTGAACTATTTTGCCAATATTTATTGAATAATCTGTTTATTTAGCTGGTGGGAGAATAAAAATCTGTTAATCTCACTTCAGGCAAGAAATAAGAGTAAGGTTAATCAGAGATGTCAAATCTTTGAGAAGAATTTCAGAGTGATTTATCTCATTCCATTATCCCAACTTTCCTTTTCCCTTCTTTTCTATCACTGTGTTAAATGCTAACGAAGATGAATGAATAATGCATTCAATTAGTTACAAATGAAAGCTATTGATCCTATGTGAGGTTGATGTCTGAAACTAGGACTCTTAAAATTCATCCCTGTTTTTCTATGTTGGGGATGCATGATTCATTTGTACTGACTGTGTTTTCTGTTAAAGAGAGATGAAGGTGAGCTGTCGAGGCAGATTGAATTCTCGAATCCTTTGGTGATAAGGACATGTGGCCAAGTCCTGGCACTGTTGTGTAGATCAGCCTTCCAGTTATCCCCCAAACTGGCATGTTCTCCTGGCAAGGAAGGAATAAAGCCCTCGAAGTGAAAACATTTAGTTCAAAAATCCTTAATTGATCATTTCTGTACTTGTTACAGAGTGAAGGTTGCAGTGATGGGTTTCAAGGGACCTTGGAGATTCAATCAGAGAGGGTGGGGAAGGAGGCTTAATGAAGGAGAACTGCCTATTTGTCTAAAGTCCAGACAGTCTAGTTTAGTTAGGAATGAGGTTTGCAGTAGGAAATCTATCTTCAAGCGGCTTAATAGTGAACTCTTAGATCTGTAGGCTGATAACTGATAAATTGGTAAGAGCGCAGAGCAGAAATATGTGGAAGCTGAAAAATCAAAGCAAGTACATCATGCAAATTAGCAATAAATGCTACAAAATGTAATCAGTAATAGTAATAATGAGTTTTGAGTAAATGGAAAGTATCATTTAAAATATTATCTTGGTGAATACCTGTGTGCATGTTTGAGCATGCAGCTTATACTTGGACTAATTAAATGCCACATTGCTATCCCATTTAGTGACTGTGTATAAGAAATACTTACTTTTCTTATTAAGTTATGAGTTTTGAGGCAGTGTGATCCAGGGCATGGAAACTAAGAAAGGGATTAAGGAGAATAAGACAACGTTATGTCCCCCAAATTGTCACAAATGTTTAATTTTAATTAACACAGAGAAAATATAGAGTAGCTTTTAAAATGGAAAACAAGGTGCAAATTGAAAATATTTGATGAAGCACTGTCATATGTTCTTACAAACTGGCCAATCCTGATTCTTACTTCAACAGTCTCATGTGACTATCAATTTGGAAGTGTTATATTTGACTCATGTACAATCTAATAGCTTTTTAGCTCGCCTGAAGGTACTACCTGCAATATGTAAGTCATTACTTGGTAGAATGCTTTGACACACTGCTCTCAGAATAAAAAAAATATTTGGGAAAATAAAACTGTGCATCATTCAGCTCATGCAGTATAACTAGAAGTCTGTATTGTTGTTGTTTTTCAGCACCTCTGACTGATAAGCCACCCAAGCTTTTGTATCCTATGGAAAGTAAACTGACAATTCAGGAGACTCAGCTGGGTGAGTAATTCTTTAATTCTGGTTAATACCCTTTTCTCAATACATTCTGACAGTTAATAAGCCTAGATTGTAACCTGATGTCATCCTCTAAGCCAAACCTATGTGTATATAAAGGGAGCAAAATTAGGAAATCCCAGCAAACATGGCCCATTCCATCCCCCACAGTGTGTGCATTAGGACCAACCTGGACATATGCATATAAAGACTTGTGTGTTTTTCAGATGGTTGTTAGGAAATGAGATGGGTTGAAGATTTTACTGATGGCATTATATTGTCATTTTATAAGGCTTGAATTGGTTTTACAACAGGCAGTGTGGAACTCTTTGAGGTATAATATACCATTAATACATTAAAATACAATTTTTGCATATTAGGAGAAAAGATACAGATTCATTAAGTGTCGCCATTACAGTTAAAAATCATCTTTATCTAATCAAATATAAAGGAATTATGCTATTTTATTTTTAATAAATATGTGAGCAGGTGGCTTGGTTAAAGGACTAATAGGTTTGGAACGCAAGAACATAGACAAAATTGCTTTGGTAAAAATATCCAGTTGTATACAGTCAGAATTCTGACATAGTTATCTTAGAGCTCAGTCTAGAATTTCTGAATGTGATGTATCTATATTCAGTATAATCTTAAGTATAATTTTAACCATATATTCATGTTTGTTAAGGAATTTTTTTCCTATACTCACCATTTGACAGTAGAAATACTCTATTATATACAATTGATAGCCCATCCCTTAAGTTATCATTGCTATTATTGTTTGGCGAGTGAAAATTTGGATTAAAATTGTAAGTCATGTTCAAAATGAAGATTACAGATGTGATCACCTTTAATAATAGTGTATTCAAATTTATAGTGCAAAAAGATATGGTCTTAGAACCTATGAAATTACTATAGTCACCAGATTTCTAACATTGGAAATATTTACTAACTTTAAGTCATGGACATATGCAAGACTTATACAAGTCAGGGTATCAATATGCTTCTTTGACAGTAAACCCAAGCCTTTGAATTGATGCCATATACATGTAAGTGGTATTCTAATTGTCATTATTTTGAAATAGAAGACCACAAACATCATTAAACTGTGCTATATATGAAACAAAGAGATATATTAAAATTGCATTGTACTCTTTACTCATGTTATGGTATATTGAAGTATATTAGATTTTATTGCTACTTCCTGAGAAAATGTTGAAATGCAAATTCTAGGTGGCCACACTTATACACACCTTTCAATAACCTCTAGGAAGACGTATTTCTAAGGAGTTATACAAAACTATATACATCGTGGAAAAGAAGTTTATGGTACCAGTTGTCAGTAGTGAACATAGTGAAAATGAAATTGTGTCTTTTTACTTGACAACATAATTAAAAGAATACTATGAGGATTGCCCTTTAGGTTTTCTTTTTTTTTTTTTTTTTTTGTGTGTTTTTTTTTTTTGTTTTGTTTTTTTTTTTTTTTTTTATTGGTGTTCAATTTACTAACATACAGAATAACACCCAGTGCCCGTCACCCATTCACTCCCACCCCCCGCCCTCCTCCCCTTCTACCACCCCTAGTTCGTTTCCCAGAGTTTTCTTATATTATCTATTGCTCTCTACATTGTACTAAAGTGTTATACAAAATGGAATAATTCATAAATCTTTCCTTTTAAAAAATTACTTTTTCTTGAACAAAAATTATAAAGACTAATCAAATAGATTTGAAATTATGAAAATTTCTTATGCAGATTGGAAGTTACAACTGTATATTCATTTGAGGAAATATGGGCATGTGTGTTAGCAAAATTCTCTGAGAAGTACTATAACTCCTTTATTACCTCCACCAAAAGGAACATGAGTTCTCTTTAAGTAACAAACTAGAGACATCAACCTGGGATTTGGATTCTTTTAAACAACTTTTGTTTCATTTTATTTTCTGATTCCAACTCTCAGTGTATAGGATAAATCATTTACTAACTAAAGAAATTTAACCTTAATCTTTGAATTTTTGGAGCAATAATTGATTTGAAAAAACTACCCTGTTAGTATTGTTACTGCAATAGTATTGGGGTAGGTGAACAGCTGATCAAAAGGTAAGTGAAAATAGGAAATAATATTAAGGACCAAACAAAAGGACTCCACATGCCTAAAATATATTTGTTTTCTACAAAGTGAACTTTGATTTTTCAACTCCTAGGGATTTAATCTTTGCCTTTCCAGGCTTGAAAAAGCTATCAAATTCAAGGTCAAATGTGTTATATCTTAAGAAAAGGGAACTGAATGAAGTTTCCTCAGGTGGGAGTCAGGAGACTGGCCAGGACCAGTGATGGACAGCCTGTAAGTGGTACCTACTCTTAGGATAAGGTGAGAATCTCCAATAGTCACATTGGCCAAGAGGTCAGGTATCTGACTCAACCTTGTCCTTAAATGAGGATTGACCTTAGAGGATAATAAAACTACCACATGAACTATAGTATAAGAACAATAATCAATAACTACACAAAGCCAAGTTGGTATATGTCTGGTGACCTAACTTGAACATCCTAGCAAAGTTATACACACATCCATCTGACCTTGGTAACTGTAAATCCATCAGCTCTCCAGTTTGTCTGTAAATATATAACAATAATAATGTCCTAGATAAAATCATGAAATACATGGATTTGTCTTCATCGCCATATTCTCCTTTATCTGCCATTTGCTGGCTGTGCCCACCTTTCCCTTTCCATATCCCTTGTGGCTTCCTTTTTCTCCAGTTCCTTCATCTTCTCAAAACTGGAAAGATTCTGATAGTAATCATTTAAACTATTCCAGTGTAGAAAGCAAAAGACACAAAATAGCAGAAGTACTGGGGACAAAATATATAAGAGTAACTCAATGCATATAAAATATGTAAATTGGTGGGTTTGAATTTTAATCAATTTTAAGGTGGTTACACCCTAGCACTTCCATTTTAAGTGGCATCAATGTGTTCTTTCACAATATGAAAAAAAGAACTTCGTCCTCTTTAAATAACTTTAAAATATCCAGAAATGTCTGGACAGCACTTTCTTGGATAAAATTCCAGAAATCTTGCTGTACAGTTCTGAAAATATGTTCAAGAGGTGAGCCTGACTTAGTCCTTTAAGGCTGTAGTAGTCAAGAGAATTAAAAGACAGACACTCTAGTCTTGTTCAGCTTGATCCCTGAGAGTCAGTCAGAGATGCGACCTTGTTATGGCCAGGAACCCATTTTCAGAACCTTCCAGAACAGAGAATGTTATATTCATTGTTACCAGACTTCCACAGAGTAGAAATTCATCCCACTATTGACCTAGTGAGACACATTATATTTTATAACTTAGAATCGACTGAAAATTCCCTTTAATTACTCATTTACATAAGGGTATCACTGCATTTAAATTTTGTTTTTGTTTTGTTTTGTTTTGTTTTGTGCTTAAAAAATAATTGTACAGGTTAATGGTAGAAATTTTGGAGAAATACAGGAATGAATCTACCTCTATTAAATCTTCTCAGAAAATATCCATTTAATGGCTACATGATATCCATGAGTGTCCTGTAATTTCATATATATTTATTGCTGGAAATTTTTTCCATAGTTCATCATCATAAGTAATGATGCAGTGCTCTTTACTTAAACATTTTCCTTTGACTTTATAATTATTTCAACACGTCAGATTCTGAAAAGGGAAAATAATAGGTAAAAGTAAATAATTTTATATAAATTTCTTGCTGTATTTTCAAAATTCTTACCAAAGACGTTGTATAAACTCTCACCAGATGTATATAACAAATTTTTAAAATGTTTAAATTCAACTTGTTTAAACTAAGAAAAAAAGTTCATCCATTTCTCCCACTCTCTAGCCCCCCACTTCTTGCAACCACCAATCTGTTCAGTGAATCTATGAACTTGTTTTTTGTTTCGTTTTGGGTTTTTTTCTTAGATTCTACATGTAAGAGAGAACATACAGTACTTGTTTTTCTCTGTCTGACTTATTTCACTTAGCTTAATACCCTCAGGGTCCATCCAGGTTGTCACAAAGTACAAGATTTCGATTTTTTTTTATGGCTGAATAGTATCTTATTGTAGATAAATTATATCTAATCTATGTCTATGTCTATATCTATGTCTATATCTATATCTGTATCTATACACACACACCACATCTTCTTTATCCATTCATCCACTGATGGACACTTGGGTTGTTTCAACATCTTGACTATTGAAAACAATATATATATATATATATATATATATACAAATTATATATAATATATATATATATTTACAAATTAGTGTTTTCATTTTCTTCAGATAAATACCTAGAAGTAGAATTGCTGGATCATATGATAGTCCTATTTTTAATTTTTTGAGGGACCTCCATGCTGTTTTCTGTAGTAGTTGCACCAATTTATATTCCCATCACGGATGTACAGGTTCCCTTTTATCCACATCCTCTCCAACATTTATTATTTGTTGTCTTTTTGATGATAGCTATCTGACAGGTGTGAGGTGATATCTTAGGGTGGTTTTGATTTGCAGTTCCCTGATGATTAATAACACTGAGTATCCCTTTATGTTCCTGTTGGCCACTTGTATGCCTTCTTTGGAAAATGTCTATTCAGGTCTTCTGTCCATTTTTAAATCAGATTGGGGGCATTTTTGTTGTTGTTATTAAGTTTTTTGTGTGTGTATTGTGAATATTAGCTCCTCAGATACATAATCTGTAATTATTTTCTCTGATTCATTAGGTGGCCTTTTTTTTTTTTTTTTGCTGGCTTCCTTTGTCATGCAGAAGTTTTTTAGTTTGACGTTATTCCACTTTTATATTTTTGCCTTTGTTTCTTTTGCTTTTGGAGTCAGATCCAAAAGTTCCATATCAAAACTGATGTCGGGGAGCTACAGCCTATGTTTTTCTTTAGAAGTTTTATGGTTTTAAGTCTTACGTTCAATTTGGTTATCCATTTTGAGTTAATGTTTGTCTTTGGTATTAGTATTACTTTTATTCTTTAACTTGTGTCTGTCCAGTTTTCCCAACACCACTTATTAAAGAGGCTGTCTTTTTCCCATAGTATATTCTTGGCTCTTTCTTCATAAATTAATTGACAAGTTATGTGTGAGGTCATTTCAAGCCTATTCTTTTCCATTGATCTGTATGTCTGTTTTTATGCCAATACCTACTTTTTAATTACTATAACTTCATAATATAGTTTGAAATAAGTTAGCATGATGTCTACAGCTTTATTCTTTATCAAGACAGCTTTGGCTATTTGTAGTCTTCTATGTTTCCATACAAATTTTAGGATTGTTTATTCTATTTCTGTGAAAAATACCTTTGGAATTTTGATAGCAGTTGCATTAAATATGTATATTACTTTGGGTAGTTTTGAGATTTTAACAATATTAATTTTTCCAATCCATGAGAATGGAATAGCTTTTTATTTATCTATTCATTTATTTTTGTCTTCTTCAATTTATTTTATTAATTTCTTACATTTTCCAATATACACGTCTTTCACTTCCTTAGTTAAATTTATTCCTAGGAATTTTATTCTTTTTAATACAATTGTAAGTGGGATTGTTTTCTTTTCTTTTAATTTAAATTCAGTTAGCCAACATAAGTACATATTTACTTTCAGATGTAGTGTTCAATGATTTATCAGTTCAGTTGCATATAATACCCAGTTTGGGGATAGTTTTCTTAATTTCTCTTTCTGATAGTTAATTATTAATGTATAGAAATGCAACAAATTTCTGTGTATTGATTTTGTATCCTTAAATTTTGTTGAATTCGTTTATTAGTTCTAACAGGCTCTAGAGTTTAGAGTTCTAATGAGTTTGATAACTTTTCAATCTTTGATAAGATTAATAAAATGATACATCTTTGTAACATAGTGCTTTTGAAGGAAAACTCAGTTTCCTTTGATGTCAGAATTACTTCTTCCTTTTCCCACTTAACCTCTTTCTCTCACTGTTTACTCATTGCATACAAGTGGCCTCTCTTTTTTCAGAATTAGCCACATTTTAAGGGTTTCAGATAAATGGAGATTATTTTAGTAAATACCTGTGATTGATGAAATATGGAAACCTAATTTAATGTCTTTAGTCTCTATGTATTTTCTTCTCTTGCTTATCCTAATACTCAACTGAGTACTTTCTCTAGATTCTACATTTTTTAATAAAGTTCACAGTAATTTTGTGATATACCTTGGGCACAGGAAATGCCAATAAATACTAATTAATGACAAGATATACATGCCACAAAGGGCACACATCTCTAAATTTTCTGCAAGAGAAAATAGTGAGACTGAACTGAATAAACTGTCCAGTAGCACTCTTATTTTTTCTTTAATATTTAATAATGTTTGTTAAGTTTGTTAAAAAGCAAACACTTCTGTATCTGAGCAAGTAACAAGGATTCACCATATGTTAACATGAAGAGGAAAGTGGTTGATGACAATATCGAAACCTCAAATTTTTGGACATCTGTCCAAGTAAAGGGAGACACATAACATGTAACTTTATCCAGTTTGGCTATGGGCTAATTAAAATAAAGTGTCACACTAGAACTTGAGTAGCACATTGTGCCCTATTATACCATATTATAGTTTGCAGGATTTTAAATTTCAAGTAGGCTGAGGGAAAAATGTTTGTATCTTATATAATAGATCCTGATTGATATCCTTAAAGGAAAACTTCTTATTATGTAAATTATGCATTTAATTTACTGTGTTGCTAGAATAATTAATTATTGAAACATATCCTACTTCATGCTTTTTTGAGGATAATTTGCACAAGCTATTACATTAGTTTCACGAATATAATATAGTAATTCATCAACTCAATATATTATGCTATATGTTCACCACAAGTGTAGCTATCATCTGTCATATGATGTTATTCTAATACCAATGACTCTATTCTCTGTGCGGTATCTTTTATTACCATAATTTACTCATTCCATAACTGGGAGCCTTATATCCTGGAGCTGTGTATAAATATATTGTGTCTGGAATGTTTTACCACAAATATACTAATTGAGATTTTAATCAAAGGAAACCCCATAGGGAATTATTATCTGACATTTGCTATCTGGGTATGTATTTTAATAGCTTGAAACAAAGCATACCTTCTCTGAATAGTCACTACTCTATCTTTCTAAAATTGGAAAGCTTCTTTGTTTCTTTTTCAGGTAGGGAAGTACTTAATATCAGTATCCTAGAAACAAAACAATTTGTGTGTTGAATATGATACCTCATCCTGTAAGTGGCATATAATACTGTTGTTGCTAAAAAATGCTCTGTTGCTAAGTCATGCAAGTGATGCAAATATGACCTTGCTTTCCAAGAAGGAGGGAAGGAAACAATGACTGGATTTTTCCATCCACAGTCACTCTTGGTTGTTGGGAACAAATGTAATGTTGTTGACTTTGTTTTTACTGCCATATAGGGAAAGTACAAGGCTTATTTTCACTGACAAACTTATATAAAAAAAAACAGTAAACCTTCCTTTCACTCTGGATAAAAACATGTGTATCCAAAGTCCAAGTTTTAGATGAAAAATGATGTACTTGTTGCCCACTTGAGAAAGATATGCAGATCAGCATAGTTCTGTTGCCTGGCATAACACTTGTTAGACATAAATTGGAGCTTTTGGACAAATAGATATCATAATTAAAGCATATAAAAGCAAATAAAGACTGGTATTATAATTATATAAACTGATGACATTCAGTTCTACTCACTCCAGATTTATCATGACATGATAAATGAAAGTAATAACTCTTGACAGCTGTTGTGGTCTGATATCTTACTTTTGAATCCAAAAGCCCCTTAAAGATCATGATTGTAACCTGAGGAAGAATATTTTTATATTAGTATTTAGTTAATACTTCATATCATAAAGCAAACGAGAAATCAACAAATGGAAACTAGTTTTAGTATTCTTAGATCATTATATGACCCAACTTATATGAATCTCATAGATTTCAAAATCAAAGTCTTTCTTTAGTACTAGAGAAGAGGAATAGGCTGGGTAAAAATGCAGCTTGAATGTTTGCATCAAAAAATACCTATCTAAGCAGAAGTCGAACTTCCTTTTGAATTGTTAACCATTCAAGGCCTAATGCTATGACAGGTTAAGAAAGATGGAGATGGAGGTTAGAACGGTAGCTATAGGTCACTGATATCTGAAAATCTGGAAGCTAAAATGCATTAAAAACTGGAATAAAGACAATAAAGTACACCTGCTTGTTCTTACCTTGGAAAAGGGTCAAAACGAGGAAGAAAGATGGGAAGAATAGGTCCAAGAGTGTTGTTACAAAACCAGTGCAGAAAGTCCAGTGAAATCCCCAGCTCTGGATCTAGTTCTGGTCTAGTTTGTTGGACACAAATCATGCAGATTACTCTTCTGTTACAGCACTGAGTACTATTTTATGTGTTGCTGACCCCCTAAGTAACCAGATATGAGTAACTCTTCACAACTCTAAATTTAGGAGCTTTAGAAAGTGGAGATGCTTTGATAGTTATCAAGCCAAATCTTCCCTTTAACTGATGAGAAAACAGAGACAAAAAAATTAATGTATTTTTTTTAAGATTTCATTTATTTATTCATGATAGACAGAGGGAGAGAGAGAGAAGGAGAGAGAGAGAGAGAGAGAGAGAGAGGCAGAGGGAGAAGCAGGCTCCATGCAGGGAGCCCGATGTGGGACTCGACTCAGGTCTCCATGATTAGGCCCTGGGCTGAAGGCAGCGCTAAACCGCTGAGCCACCCAGGCTGCCCTTAATGTATGTTTTTACATCACAAATTTTACAAAAACAAATTTGTTATCATCATCATGGTTTTCCCCTTCTCCTTCTTTTTTCTTATTCTTCCTGGTGGTATTGTTATTGTTCAATTATTTTGGTTATAATAAAAAGGAAACATATGGCTCTGGTCCCCAGTTCAGGTCATTCTGTCACACAGACCTAGATGACAGTCCAGCTCTGCCACTTACTACTAGTATAACCTTGAACAAGCAGCCCTAATTTTCCAAAAAAAGAACTTATGATAAGACCTACCTCTTTGGAGTTAATGTGGGTATTTAATGAGATAATGCATGTAAAGATTAGTACATTGCCTGGTATATATTAAGTAGTCAATATGTGTTTGCCGCTAGCAGTTGAGATATTTTAATGCTATATATTGAATGCTGTATATAGAAGATTCCTGAAGTGCATTCTGAATGCCAGTGATTATTGGATCATCTTTATATTCTTACTAGAGTGTCATACTGTGGCATCAGACATGGGCTTCATTGTAGGATGGATAATATTTTAGAAAATTAATTTCTACTTCTATTATTTAACATAATATGTATATTAAATTTTTCTACTTACATTAGATTATATCCTAAAGAAATTATTGATCTTAGATTACTTAGATTACTTAGATTACTTCTTTAACAAGTCTACCCAAAGGCATATAGTAAGTACATAGTTCTGACAGAAGAAAATGATTCCCATTCTTTAAAAAAAAATGACCGTGTAATGGACACTAAGCCACACAAATTTATAAATAACCGTCAAGAAGAAAGTAAGATTGAAAAACATTATTTTTCTAAACTAAAGAAATTCAGATATAATATCTCTTAAGACAAAGGACATGAGAATAATCTTACAAAACAGAACATCAAGCCATTTTGCCTGTCAAGTTCCTCCTGAAGGTTTTGGCGACAGTCATATTCATTTTACAGAAAAATACTGACAAGCACCGTTATCACAAAGCTTTCTGAGTCATTCGTAATGATTGAAATTTACTAGCATAGAAACATGCAGTGAGTATCCTATGTTAACAAGAACTCCTTCTGAATTTGCAAAGTAAATGCCAATTTATCAGAAATAAACCTATCCGAAGACATTATGGTGTAGAATATTGAAAGAGGTTTCAGAATAAAAGTATGTACCACATGACTAATGTTCATTAGAATAGAAACTATTAAAAGACCCACATCATTTAAAATTTGAATATAAAGAGAAATGTTCATCCATAAATTTCCTCTTGAATTTTGGCTAAATAACTGAGCATTCCTAAATTATATGCAGACTCTTCACGAAAAATAACTTCTGCTTGAATATGATTATGAAAACAGAATACCAGTATTTTATGATTTAATGTTAAAACACTTAGCATTGTAGACATACCTTACTCTACCAACTTCATATGTTCTTACAGATTTGTGGGTAAATTGAATCATCATAACTTCAGAGAAGTGTTCCTTTCGTTTTTGATTGATCTTTCATTAGTAGTGGCTTAATATGTCAGTTTTAAGAGGTTTGTCCCCCAGTCTCTCTTAAACAGCTAATGATCAATGAAAGATTTATATGCACAAGGGAAATATGCTATTTAAAGAAACTCTGTGGTGAATAATTTTATTTAAGGATCCTTTTGTAATTGAATAAGCACCCCCATAACTTTTCTCTGTGGTAGTGCAAATTTCTACATTTTCCTGAAATGAGGGTCATCGATATTAAACTCCAAGTGGTATTTCTAACCAACCCCAGGAAAGGATCAGCCACCCGTCACTTCTTCTGGCTTCCCCCTACCTATCAGCTGAAACTGCTGTCCCTACTGTGACTTTCTGCCTCCTGTGAGGAAATATTAAATTATATTCACCAGCTTCAGAATCAATGGTATTTTTATTTCAATCTGATTATTTGAAAATTGATGTGGTAGGATAGAATATTTGAGGAACCAGAATGTCTCAGGTCCAGTTATGACAGGACAGTTAATTGCTGTAAGGGACACACTTCGTAGGACACTATACTCTCTTTGCCTTGGTTTTGTTGAAATGTCCCCTAATAGAATGACTGTCAGTGGTGTCCTTTGTTTTTCCATGTCTAAAATTGTGATGAAAGTTCCTATTCCTGAGTGTAAAGGGAGCATTTTGTATTTTGATTCTTCTGGGATTTATATGGCCCTTTGCATTACATCATTCTGCTGCTGATCATGCAATTTTCTTCTTCGTGTATTCATATATATTTAGTAAACTTTTTCTTTCTTGTTTTTTAAAGATTTTACTTATTTATTTATGAGAGACACACATACACACACACACACACACACACAGAGGCAGAGACACAGGTAGAGGGAGAAGCAGGCTCCATGCAGGGAGCCCGACGTGGGACTCGATCCCGGGTCTCCAGGATCAGGCCCTGGGCCGAAGGCAGCACTAAACCACTGAGCCACCCAGACTGCCCAAGTTTTTCTTTTTAATATGAAAGTATATACAATGTAATTTTATTTGTTACCTTCTTTAAAAAAAAACTGTTGGAATTGTTCATTATTTTTATCCAATTGAACAAAATTTGTTTCTTTTTTTTTATTGGAGTTAGATTTGCCAACATACAGAATAACACCCAGTGCTCATCCCATCAAGTGCCCCCTCAGTGCCCGTCACCCAGTCACCCCCACCCCCCGCCAACCTCCCCTTCCACCAGCCCTAGTTCGTTTCCCAGAGTTAGGAGTCTCTCATATTCTGTCTCCCTCAGTGATATTTCCTACTCATTTTCTCTCCTTTCTCCTATAATCCCTTTCACTATTCTTTATATTCCCCGAATGAATGAGACCATATAATGTTTGTTACCTTCTGAATGCCAAAACATTCACCTTTTAAGATGTGCCTAAATGATATACTCCAGAACATGGAAGATAAGCCCAATGTATAGAATATCTAGAATGCTTTAAAACCTGAGCCTCACGGTAAACTCCCATGATGAGACCTCTTTTCCAATTCACTGCACACAAGGCCAAAGTTACTTTCTCAGAAACAGTAAGGAATATTTAAAATTTCTTAGTTAAAGTTTATAAAATCTAGTTATAATATGTATTATCCACTTGAATAATTTTTTTAAGATCAAAGAAATAGCTTATCAGAGCTTTTCCTTCCAAAATTCAGCTGTATTGAAGTGTCTTGGGCCAATGGTCTGGTCAGCAGATGTCTCCCACTTCCACTTTTGGCAAGAAGGGGGAGAAATACTTCAGGCTCCTTCGGATTCCAGAAGAATCAGTGATTCCCTCTCCCCTCTGACTTCCTCACAATGGTCTCCTCAAATTTAAAAGCAGGCTATAAGCTTTCTCAATCTCAGAGAATTTTTGTTTCTAGTTTAATAAAAGCAGGGCACCCATCTCACACTTTCTTGCTGAAGAATTGTGTTTACAGAAACTTGGCAGATCTTTGAGTAGGAAGAGAACAAAAGAAAGTGCATTGCTTTTCTGGAAAAATTAAATTGAATGCATCCTGTCACATCAAGCCATCACTAGAAATAAGATACTTAAAATACAATGAGTTTTAAGAAAACTTGAGATTATTACAACAAATCTTCAGTAAGAAGCCATTATGTGAAATCGCTTAGGGAAAGTAGAGTACGTGTTTTTGTTTTCTCTTCTTAAAAGAAAGATTTTAGTGTTTCTGATGCATGTACATTTCTGATTTGATAATGTCAGTTATCTTGGCAACTTTAAGATCTTTAATTCATCAATTAAATTTTTAAATACTTTCTGAATAATGTTCCTAATTTTGGCTAAAATTACTTGAGATGCAATTAGACTATTATGCAATCTACTTGTTATGTACAACTTGTTATTAAGTAGTATGGATATTTGCTTCAGAATTATATATCACATATGATATTTATAGAAGGATTTACACAAAGATTTTTTTAGATATAAATGTAATTTGTAATGATTATTTTTTGAGGAAAAAAAACTCTTCTTTATTCTCCATGAATAATGTATTATCACTCCAGTTCTGTTTATTAGGATTTGCTACTAATTAGAGAGCAGGAGCAACATTTTTATATAATGGGGGATAAAAAAAATAAGTGAATCTTGTATTAGGTGAATATATGAGCTAGTAGCTGCAGGTGAAATTAAGTGCCACAGAGAACATCAGTTACTATATATGAAAGAAATGTCAAATCAAGAGAGAATTCTACTGTTAACAGATTTGGGGTAGACAGGCCTTTATTTTCTTTCAGTCCATATATGTGCATGAAATAAAATAGATAATTGACGCAAGCAGATGAACAATGTATAGGGAAAATAATCCAGAAATATTTCTTTTTGTCTCGAATAGATGGCTATTTCAAGCAAGAGTTAATTTGAGGGATTTTTTTGGATCAGTTTCCTTACATTTAAGGACTCACAGGTAATGATATTTCATCACCAGGGCTCTGATCACAAGTGACAAACCACTTAAAAGGCAGGAGTGGGGCTGGCTTTGAGAATGACTGGGACAATGCTCAGATTTTCTGTTCTTCTTCTCTCCTTCTCTCTACATGTAAATCCTTTTAGAGATAGAGCATGCCAGGGGGTGGGTGAGCTTACGGGATGAGGGCGATACTCTGCTCAGTTCTAACTGAGACAAAAAGTGGAGTTTGGAACTCTAGCTCAAGTTGGAGATTCTCTGAGGAGGAGTTCTGATTGGCCTAGCTTAGGCTCCAGATCTAAATTTTGAACCGATTTCTGTGGCCTCAGAATTGAAACACGTTGTCCCAGCATCTCTTGCATGCTCTATGTCCTGTGGTGAGGAAGCCTATGTGTTGGTGTGAGTACATGAATACCGGAGGGTGGAGAAGGGAAGGATGGGACTTGTACCAGATGAAGAGGACAAAGCAATAGATATTACAGGGGCTAAGTTTTCATAATCAGTATTTATTTTCTTTAAAGTCCTTTGTTAATCCACATCCTATTAATTTAGCTGTCATCCTTACCTTGTCTGTTCATTAGCTTAGTGGGGGCAGAATTCATCAGACTTTGAGTGCCATCTCTCTCAGTCCGAAAACTCTTCCTTGCCTCTCCTCTCAGCCAGTACTGACATCCCCTCTGTGTTTGAAGTGTGTACTTCTCAGCTGCACCTGCATCACCTCGCCACTGTCTCTGTGTGTTATATTATCTTTCAACCTTGAGCCTAATGTCAACCTCAAACCAAATGTCAGCTTCTCAGCTATTAAAGACATTTTCAGGCAAAAGATATGGTTCTTGAAAAGATAGAAATGCTACAGCTTGGGTTATAAAGTGAAGTTCATGTAACACCAATGAGTAGAGTAAGGCCAGGTATGATCTAATAAAGAGCAGTGGGGGCTTTGGTGAAGTGGGGAACATATGTCCTACTTAAAGGAATCCACATTCATTTTTGTATACAATATGAGCCAAATGAAATGTATCTGGTATATAGTTTTATTCTAATGGCCTCAGAGTCTAGTCCCTCAGTTGGTAAATGCAGCGTTCATATCACCAAATACAGTTGCACTGTAGTGCTACCCTAAAAATCGTGTAGGTTTACAATTGGATCAGAATGGGTATCATGGAATATGAATCTATTCTATCATGCTATAGATTGGAACATGCTACAGACTGATTTGTAACATGTTTGGAACAACTAATATAATAAGATCTATCATCATGAATCAAGGAGTTTTAAGCAACACCGTTAATAATAAAGGGAGAATCATGGGGTGCCTGGGCGGCTCCACGGTAGAGCGTCTGCCTTTGGCTCAGGTCATTTATCCCAGAGTCCTGGGATCGAGTCCCACATCGGGCTCCCTGCATGGAGCCTGCTTCTCCCTCTGCCTGTGTCTCTGCCTCTCTCTGTGTGTCTCTCATGAACAAATAAATAAAATCTTAAAACAAAAATAAAGGGAGAATCACCCCATCAGGTGATACAGGAATCATGGAGATAGAATCAAATGGCAAATTCTCTTTAGCAGTCTGGCCCCACAGAGAAGTAGCCTTGCCTATTTTGTTGTTTTTTTTTTTTTAATTTTTATTTATTTATGATAGTCACAGAGAGAGAGAGAGAGAGAGAGAGAGAGGCAGAGACACACAGGCAGAGGGAGAAGCAGGCTCCATGCACCGGAAGCCCGAAGTGGGATTCGATCCCTGGTTTCCAGGATCGCGCCCTGGGCCAAAGGCAGGCGCCAAACCGCTGCGCCACCCAGGGATCCCAACCATGCCTATTTTGTTATCACAGACTTGCTAAGTTAAAGTAGGAACACCTATCAACTATCCCAGCAGACATTTTTACTTTTCCTGTCTCTGCAAATTTTCCCTGGATATCTCTTTCCTTCTAAGTACCCATTCTTTAAAAATGGACATTACCTAATTTGCTTGAAAAGATATATCAAGAAAAGGATAGACTATAGGATCTATGATTATCCTTGCTTCATTAATTAAAGCTTACATGCAGTGTCTTTCCTGAGATTAATGCAATCATTTCTATGTATAATCATCAGGATCAACAGGGTCAAGGGTTGAAGCAACAACAAGTAGAAATCCAAGTCTACTTCCTACAGAAAGTAGAAATTGTTAATGGGCATAACAATTTTTAGTCCAAAATACCAAAAATTAAAGTCAGTTTGTCAAACTCTTAGTTTATTTTGGTAAGAAAATTATCTTTGTAAAATTGGAATCATGCTAGATTCACTGCTTAAAAATATCATGTTTGCCCCTTGGCTTGAAGATAAGGGCCAGTCCCTTCACAATCTGATTCCATTTTATCTTCATCATTTCATTTACCCTCTTCCTAAGCTTACCCCATGGGCCAGGCATTCTTGACCATACCATGGACTTCCATGATTCTACCCTTTGCACATGCAATGCCTGCCATCTGGAATTTCCTCTCCTGCTTCTATTGTCTGTGCCTATGTACTCAAATTTTAAGATGCATGCCACTGTCGACTTTATGAAGCCTTCCCTGACTCCACTCCTACTAGACAGAATTAAATAACACTTCTCAAGTGCCAGCAAGTCTCTTTCTCACATTTTCATTCGAAATTTCTCTCATTTGGCGTACATATCATCATGTGTCAATTTCCCTTCTCTTGGAACTCTTAAAGAATGGACTACATTGTTTTCATCTTCGCATCCCTAATGTGTAGGTCAATACCTGATAAGCAGAAATAAATAAATGAACAAATAATATAGCTTTTACTCAGGTTTAATACTCATAAACAAAATCCAACATTTATAACTCACCCTTTTCAATAGCTGTATACCACAGGGCAACAGAATAAACAACACTAAAACTGTTCATTTTGGTTTGATTGCCTGCTATGATTAAATATCCTACTTTATGGATGAGAGAAACAGATAAAGAAGGGCTCAGGAGTCTGGCTGAGCTATGAAGATCTAACTGGGAAGCCTGGCAATAAATCAAACCCAGATTAGACAGGGAAAGAAAGATCAGATGGTCTTTGGAGGTCAACACAGAACAGTAGGTTGAATTTGGAGAAATAAATAGGGGTTAAAAAAATAGTTACATATTGCAGTTCAGCCAGGAAACTGATATGGGTTATTGAGTTAACTGGCATCTTGAGTTTAAGACAGATCTCTAGAATTTATTCAAATAGACTTTATAATCTGAGGGCCAGAATGAGAAATGAGTTCACTAGTTCCATTTACTACTTTGTTATTGAGTGTCTACCAGGCACAAAGTCTGCTAAAATCCAGGTAGTTAAGTAGGTAGGTAGGTAAGTAGATAGATAGATAGATAGATAGATAGATAGATAGATAGATAAATAGATGACAGACAGACAGATAGATGGGAGCCTGTCTACAAAGACTTGATATTACAGTATTGGTTAACCTCAGAGATGACCCTTGTTCCTCAACAGGCCAAGACTTTCTGTCCTCGTTTATAATTTCAGCTATGAGTGATCGTCAGGTCTCAGTCAAATGAGCATTTTAATCAACTAGAAAGCCAAGGCCCTTTAGGTGTAGTTTTCCTTGGTTAATGATCTCTCTTGCTTTTGGAGTGTCTTATATTTACAAGGCATTTTCATATGTTGTCTCATTTTATCTTTTCAAGAGTCTGTTACATCTGTATTGTGCCTCCATTTTACAGATACATGCTATCTCTTTTGGGGTATTTCTATACAATAGTGTATTGATTATTGTTTCTTTCTTCATTTATTTGTTAAATTCTAATTGTGAGCAATGTTCTCTTGAATCCAGGACCGTTTTGTAATATTTAGAATGGTCTCATCTTTATGGACTACTTCATTTCTATTTTATCCCACTGTTAATAGATCCTGTGTCTTATCAAATAGAATATCTAGTGATAATGCTCAAATATGAATTTGTCCTTGAAATGTTTCTCAGGTTTTGTTGTTTTTTTTCAGACTCAGCTGCTTGTCTTCTGGATCTGCTTCTGTTCATCTTTGCCTACTATTTTCTCATTCTCATTTTTTTTGTACTTCTGTTCTCTCAAGTACATTTTAACAGACACTTTTATTCTTCCACTGACTTCAAGCATGAAATTTCTTTTCAAGGCACTTAAGAAAATGGAAGTACTTAGAATGTTCATGAACAGAATGTCTCGTGAGCTGCAAAAGTTAATGTGAGAAAAGCAGATAGAAGAATGGCTAGTTCATCAGATTTTTTTTTTTTACTTTTTAAAAAGTAGAAAGTGATCGTCTTTTCTTAAATAGCAAGCCAAAAGCAAGTGGTCTCATTTCACTTCTTAAAATAGACAAGTGAAACTAATAATTGATTTATCAATTTAATGTGACTATTAATTCCCTGCCACAAAGTTGTTTTTTGTTAATTTAGGATTTATACTTTCTTTCTGAATATACTTATCTGACTATATATAGATAAGTAATTTAAAGCCAGCTAATGATTGCTTGAGCATTTAAAGTTAAAAACTATGTAGACATTAGTAAATTATCCGTTTAGAAGACCTGTAACAATTGGATCAAAATTAATGTTAACCCAGAAGTTAAATTGGACTTCAGGTATTTTATGACATTTACAATGTATCTTACATGTGGCTTATAAAAACCATATGTTAACTTTAAAGAACTTGGTAAGGTTTTTATAGAAATAGAAGTGCTTTCATAATGTGAATGTATGCTTCATTAACCTAATAAGGTAATTTGCAGTTTTTCCTTTGGGCTGACGTTTACTAGGTCAAGGCCACATAAGCACTAGTGTCAGAAAACTTTCACCGATTGTGAAAATGATTGTAAGAATAAATGTAGCATAGTAACTAAGTGAACACTTTTTTTGAACTTTTATTTATTTATGATAGTCACAGAGAGAGAGAGAGAGAGAGAGAGGCAGAGACACAGGCAGAGGGAGAAGCAAGCTCCATGCACCGGGAGCCCGACGTGGGATTCGATCCCGGGTCTCCAGGATCGCGCCCTGGGCCAAAGGCAGGCGCCAAACCGCTGCGCCACCCAGGGATCCCCAGTGAACACTTTTTAAAAAGAGATTTAGTTACTTACTTTAGAGAGAGAGCATGGGGGAAGACGAGCAGAGGGAGAGAGAGAGAGAGAAACCCAAGCAGACTCCAACTGAGGGTGCAACCGGAAGTAGGGATGACCTCACAACACTGAGATCATGACCCAAGCCAAAAGTGAATTAGATACTATCCATGATAATTTCAGCTATGAGTGAACATCAGCTCTCATTCAAATGAGCCCAAGGAAGCAGTTAACTGCACCACCCAGCTGCCCCATGAACACTCTATTTTAAACTGCAGTAACTAAAAGAACTGATTTGTTAATTTATTGTATCTTTACAATAGCCTAGTACTGAGAACAAGATGGAGATTGACCTTATTCTGGCTTATGAGAACAGTTTCTTAATGGGGAGATACAACCAAGATTCTCAAAGATTTTTGAAATAATGATCAATTCAGTCCTTAAATGCAGAAGACCATTTTGCATTCAGTTTGGTAATTTAGGACACGTGTATTTTAATGATTTTAATATTATAAGTTGATATTTTCACTTTTAACATATTTTCTTCCTCCAAATGAAGAGGTCCTTGTCATTGTGGTGTATTGACACAAGCCATTGGGCCAGTCTTGCCACTGACTAATAAAGTGAGAATCTCAGTGGCTTGAAGATCTTCATTGCCAGCTGTCTATGATAATGATTTTTAAGTAGGAATGGACACCAACAATACTTACAAAACACATTCATCCAATTTCCCAGCTCCCCTGCCTCCCACTATATCTGAAATTTGACTTTATTAGATCTGGAATGGAGGCTGAGAATCACTGTTCTCTGTTCTGCTGAGACTTTTAAGGTCTGCAAACAAAATTCTTACAGTCATATATCCATACCTATAATCTATATCTATATATCTGTCTATATCTGTTCTGACTTGTTCAGTCTAATATTTTTTTAGCCATAATCTTGATCTCTATACTTTCCAGAGCTCTTTGCTGTGCAAGCAAGGGAGCAGACACAGAGACATCTGGGTTATCTCATCAATCAGGGTGGCTACTGTCAAGAAAGCAAGACTCTAGAACTCAGGCACAGAAGGTACAAATGAGAACTGATTATCCTTCCAAGTGGAAGCTATGTACTAGGGAATGAAGAGGGGGATCAAGTGGAGAAAGAAGCTGCTTCTCAAAGTGTAGGGGAAATTCACCAAAAGTTTGTGTTGCTTACCTTACTAAAAACTTACCATAGTATCTTTATTTTTTCCTGTGGCTGCTGTAACAAATTATAACAAACTGGGTGCCTTTAAACAACAAAAATATATTCTTTCACAACACTGGAGGCCACCAGTCTGAAATCAAGGACTGCACTGCCTCTGGAGACTTTGGGGAAGGAGCTTTGCCTCCTTAGGTATCTGGTGGTTGTCAGCATTCCTTGACTTGTGGCCACATCACCCCAGTCTCTGCCTGTATGTTCAACATTACCCTCTTTCTCTCATTTATGTTTTTTTTCCCTTCTGTCAATTTCAGATCTCCTTCTGCCTTTCTTTTACAAGACACTTGTCATAGGATTTAGGGCCCACATGGGAATCGAGAAAGATCTCCTCATCTCAAGGGCCTATATTTAATTGCATCTGCAAAAACCCATTTTTCCCCAATGTAACATCCACAGCTTCTGGAGATTAAGATGGGACATATCTTTTAGGGGCCACCATTCAACCCGCTACAGTATCTGTCATATGTTCTACCACATTCATAAAAACTGTGATACTGAGAAAAAAGTTCACAAGGTGAATGAACAGTGGAGTGTCGACAAGAGCCCTCATTAAATAATTATCAGGCTTGCTCCCATGTGTGTGCACACACAGTGTGCATGTGTCTGTGTGCACATGTGTGTGTGTTGTGTTTTATGGTTTTTCTTTTTACCTGAAGGATACTTTTTCCAGGTAGCCCTTGAGGTTATCATTTGGGGAAGAAAGCATTAGAAGTTGTCCATAGCACAGGAGTTTTAAAGTGCCCAATAAATGAACCAAAGGGAAGCATTCCTTTAACCCTTTTCCAAGAATAAAAAATGTGATAGTCCTGCTAGTTCTGAGAGAGCAAAGAAGGTTTGATCAGAACTCTTTAGAGATGATTTTGGAAATATTCAATTGTTCTTTTCCATTTGATAAGAGTTGATCCACCTGCAATAGAAAGAATACTAATAAAAGGTTTGGTGATTTTATCTACAATAAAAATGGTCTTCTAATTTTTCTTCTTCTGGTTTCCTGGTCTTCACAGATAAAATGTTAAGAATAATATGCCTTTCCCTATTCGTTGACACCCTGGCACCTAGCCATAACAATTATAGGCATAACTTTTTTAAAAACTATGGAAATAGTCACTTACATTGTTCAGCATCCTTGGTCTTACAATTCATTAGCAGAGTTACAATATTAATGCTTATCAAGGTACGTTAATAAGAAACCATTCATTCACTCATGCATTTGTTGAATGCTTCACCTATGTCCAGCATAGTGTCAGCCAACGTTGTAAGTAAAACCAAGAAGAATGTACTCTGTGAGTGTAGAGAAGAAGAGCAGGATCAAGGCCTCATTGTGAAAGTGTTCTGTGAGCTATGCCTTACTTAAGGGATAGGATCTAGGCCAATCAAAATGAAGTAGGAAAGCATTGCTGAAAGACCAGTGTAGGAGAGACACACAGAGATGAGAAAACGTATGTTGACTTTGGAAGCTGGGCCACGTTACAGCCCACTGAAGCAGTTCAGCCAGCTGACCTGATGAAAAAATGTAGTGCCAGAAAAATAATAATATAAATGCATTTTCACTAAAATGAAACCACTCCAGTGAAGGTTTAATTAAAAAAAAAAAAAAAAGAGGGAGGCAAGAGAGCCCAAATGGTAAGGTAGTCACATAGTAGACTATAAGAGAATAAAGAAATCAGAGGCCAGAGACTCAATCAGGAAACTTGTCTAGGTGAAAAGTAAAAGATTAGACCCTGAAGAAGATCAGACGTGGAGTGTGGGTAATCTTTGAGAGGAAGTCAGAGGTATAAATCTTATCGATGTATCAACTTTTAGGAAGGAAGGTTAACAGAAAGAGGAGTCAAAGAAAATATGTGTTATTTATGGCTGGCTGGGAAGATGGTGATGCCAGTAATAATAAGAAGAATGCCAAAAAGAGGAGCAATATTTGAGGGAAATATGTTGAATCAAACTGTGGTTACAGGACTGTGGTGGCACATTTTTGCAGGGCTCTCTCAAAATTGGAAATATGAACATAGCTTGGATGAGATGTTTGGGCCAAATATTTGAGAGATCCTCCTGGAGAGGGAGTCAGGCAATTATTGTTCTGAGAGATAATTTTTTTTTCACTTTATCTCAAATTGTTATTATAATAATTTAATACACAAACTTCTGAAAGTCTTATTTTCTTTCCTTTTAAGGACAGATGTGTTTTATTTATCTCTGAATAACCAACAGATAGATTGTGTTTAGTAAGTTCTTATTAAATGACTGAAGTTTTAATTACAATGTTTCTGATTATCTTGTTTTGCTAAATAGAATGGCAACTGTTTTGTATTTATTGCATCCTTTAAAATAATTTTTAGGAGTTTTGCTACAATCATGTCATCTCTAAAGTTGGCAAGTATTTTTTAAAATTTATTTTAATTATTTAAAAACATAATTATAAAATGTAACTAAGAAAACTGCCAATTATTTTCACAACTGAGTTATATCCATTCAAATTCAGTCATCCAAAAATATAAATGATAAGATTCATATCCAAGGAGAGGCTTCATGAATTATGCCTTATCTTTTTGCTACTGCTTCATTTTCTTATCATTCTGTTCAGGAAAGAAAGGTATATATACACGTTAAAATATTTAGTAACAATGATTTAGGAAAAATTTTAAATAAATAGGAATATGGTGGGAAATTTTTGAAAAGTTAATTGACTCAATTGTTTTCAATAATTTCTTTAAAAGAAATAGAGACAGACACATATTTGATTGGTATTGATTTGGAACTGTATCTATTTACATTTGAATTCCTGTGACCTGCTTACCACTTTTAGATTTTGTTTTGTTTTCTTCTTTAGTCTATCTTTCCATGCTATATTGATTTCTGAGCATTTGAGGGACTTCCATTTTCCAGCTCATTTAAGTGCATTGCATCCTGCTGTGTTGGTCATCAGCCAGTCACAAAAATGGTACACAAATGGCCATATAATACAATGTGATTTGAAACAAAAAGGGATTGCACTTGTGTGCAAGCATGGGATTTTTATCCGGGTTGTTGTAGTTACAAAGTAAAGAGTTATCAGATGGGTTTTTTTCATAAAAGTAATGACAATTTGAATCCCATTTAGAACACTGCTTCTAAAACATTTAGATTTCAAGAACCAGTTGAATGAACTATGTGATGAATGAGTGAATGAATGAATGAAGTGGACCATCATAAAGTTATCAATGTGTCTACTTTGCCAAATCATATTATTTTTTAAAAAATAAAGAAGCTACCATCTGTTATCAATGTAATTTGTAATTTCTTTTTTTTCTTTTTCTTTTTCTTTTTTTCTTTTTCTTTTTCTTTTTTTTTTTTTTACACAGCTTGGAAAAGTTTATTGGGGGTTATTTCTCCTATTTTTTATAATAAATTTATTTTTTATTGGTGTTCAATTTACCAACATACAGAATAACACCCAGTGCTTATCCCGTCAAGTGCCCCCCTCAGTGCCCGTCACCCAGTCACCCTCACCCCCCGCCCTCCTCCCCTTCCACCACCCCTAGTTCGTTTCCCAGAGTTAGGAGTCTCTCATGTTCTGTCTCCCTTTCTGATATTTCCCACACATTTCTTCTCCCTTCCCTTATATTCCCTTTCACTATTATTTATATTCCCCAAATGAATGAGAACATATACTGTTTGTCCTTCTCCGATTGACTTACTTCACTCAGCATAATACCCTCCAGTTCCATCCACGTCGAAGCAAATGGTGGGTATTTGTCGTTTCTAATGGCTGAGGAATATTCCATTGTATACAATGGAATAATTTGTAATAATTTATGTATAATTTATGTATACAATGGAATAATTTGTAATTTCTTAAAGAGTAATTTAAAATCCCAAACTGGGCAGCCCTGATGGCACAGCGGTTTGGCGCCACCTGCAGCCCTGGTTGTGATCCTGGAGACCCAGGATCAAGTCCGGAGTCGGGCTCCCTGCATGGAGCCTGCTTCTCCCTCTGCCTGTGTCTCTGTCTCTCTCTGTGTCTCTGTCTCTCTCTCTCTCTCTCTGTGTCTCTATGAATAAATAAATAAATAAAATCTTTTAAAAAATAAAATAAAATAAAATCCAAAACTTAGGTTCTTCAAAGTAAAGGGCAGTCATTTGAATTGAACACATTCAGTTTTATATTTATTTTAAAGCTCACTGTATTATCCTCTTCATTTCCCCAAATTCTGTATTTAAGAATATGTCAAGACTTACTGATCATGGCCTGCTTCCAGAAAAGACTATAATAATAATAATACCTTTTGTTTTTTCCACACTAAAATGAAACATTTGACTGTGGAAACTAATTAAAATGCACAATTAACATTTCTCCTGTATTTGGAAATGGAATGTCCTCATTGATGTGTTTTTCTGTATTTCATGTACAATATGTTACTTTCATCATAGTTAGAGGTACATACACTTAGGAGACATAATATGAAATCCATCTTATACAAGATAGAACCACCTCCTCTCTCCTCCCTACCCCCCACAGTGTTATCTCAACAGAGGCAACCACCTGCATCTGTTATGACTGACTTTTGTTATTTATTTCCACGTCTTTAATAATATGTACTACAACTCCATTTTCCTATTACTTTGTTGAAATCGATTTATTGACTTAATTTTAGACTTCCAGCTATCATAGATAAGGATATAATTCTCTTTCAAATTCTCACTCCCACTACATATGTCCTGCCTGCCCATCCTCCTAATATGATGATTTTGGCTTCATCACCATCCACCGGTTGTTTGTATGGAAACACTAATCAAAGCTGAGCCATTCTGTGCAGTAATTTTCTATCTCTCTCTTCTGCTTTAATTTCTGGGAGATTTTCCAAAATTTATCTTCCAACCCTCTTACTGATTTCTTCCTTTTCTGATACATGTTTTTAATTATTGAATGCTTTTCTTCCTTATCTACATTCATCTTTTTCTCTTTTTTTTTCTTTTAAAGATTTTATTTATTCACGAGAGAGAGAGAGAGAGAGAGAGAGAGCAGAGAGAGGGGCAAAGGAAGAAGGAGAAGCAGGCTCCCCATTGAGTGGGGAGCCCCATTCATCTTTTTCTATAGCAGCCTATTCCTGCCACATAGAGGCACTAGTCTCCTCTGAGAGCATTTCAGTTGGTTCTTTTGTTTTGTCTTAAGAGGTTGCTTTTCTCTCTACATAATCTTTATTCTCCCCAAGCTCCTATGGTCTGTTCGTTTGCATGTCTAGGTCTCTCTCAAGTCCAAAGCTTCCTTTACTTTTTTGTTAGTTTTTGATTGTCTGCTAGTCATTAAGTGTAAGGCAGTCAAAAAGTTCTTGGAAACTCTTTGCAGCCTGTTGATCATGGGCTTCATGGTTTGGTTGTCTGCCTAGCTGGGAAATCCCTACTGTCAGTGTCATTGGGCCTTTTGTTGTGTGCTGGTCAACATTCATAGAGAAATACCCTCAGTATCTGCCTATCTGTTGACTTCTGAGAGATGAATGAGAAAGGATGCTATATTTATCATAAAACATGCCTTCAGCTGTGCAGTCTCCCTTTCACCCTCTCTAGAGAACAAGAATCAAGTCTGCCACAGTGGAGAAGGGAATCAGTATCTAATTGATTCTTTAAAATATTTTTGAACAATTCTCTGGTTTTTGTCCCATCCTCATCCTTCCTTCCATAGATATCTAGCATGATCAACTCCATACCCTTTGGGAAGTTACATATTAATAATCGTGTTGTTTCTTGGTACCAATGTCTGTTAGATTAGGCTTCAGCTTCTTCTGGTCTCCTAAGTGAGTTACTGCTTGTTCATTAACTGTCTGGATTTAAAAATTATGTTGTGGTCCCCTCTTATTTTCTTTGTCATTATGGGTTTGTGCCTAATTAAAACTCCATTTATATTTCTGTGTGTTGTCAAAAGGGAAAAAAACTATTTCTGTGTTCAATCCACCATCATTACCTGATAGTCTGCATGTGACTTTAGGAAGTTGGTTCCTGATATTTTATAAGACAGTGGCATAAAAATAAACTGTCAACAACTCTTCATAGAGGATTTGTGAACTTGAGCAATAATTGTGATCCTCTCTATTAGCTAATCTGACACAACTCAAAGTGAACCTGGTAATGTTTGCTACTGCCGATGTGCTCTGAACAATGTGAGTGACAGTCATTTTTTAATTAATCTGTGGAAGGTTATGATCATGTACTTAAATCTTATTAGTGGATCACTTTTTGACATCTGTAACATGAAAGTACTGAAACCAGTCTTCTTTCTTTCTTTATTTCTTTCTTTTTTTAATTTGGTGGAGAAGGTCAACCATGCTTTGTGGGTCAGAATTATTGATAGGGTACTTTTATTTGGCTTAGCATTTTCATATCTTTTTAGCTTAACTGTCCACCATGAAACTAAGCTTATTACTGTCATGTAAGATTTGTTAAGCAACAGAAGTGATATCTAAAATCCACCATGTATAGTAATTTATCCTCATTTCAGGAAAATCCATACACTAGATATAACACGCAGTGATTCTTCCTATTGAATTTTTAATACATATTATGGACAGTGGAATCAAGCCAGAAATCCATTGTATCATCTGTTTAGAACCCAGGCACTGTGTATACACTTGGAGAAAGTGTGTCCTGGAGCTAGCTATAAATGGATCCTGCTGAATTCTCTTTTTTCTCAATAATCTTATCCTGTCAAACATGAAACTTTCCTCCTCTTACATTTCTCAACTATAAGGATTTAATTTCAGCTTGCACATTCAATTTTATCCCTTATTCCTGGAGCAAGAGATGCCCCAGTATTGACCCAGGTTCCACATTTACGGAGGGCCCAGTATGCTTGCTATATATCTTTTATTTATAATATATAAGTCAGTCAGGGAGTATGTCACTCCAACCAGGGTGACTGATGTCTGTGTGTGTATATATATATGTAAGTAATAATATAGTGTGAAGGATATGGATAGAGATCTTTAGGGTATTTTTTTAAGATTTTATTCATTTATTCATGAGAGACACAGAGAGAGAGAAAGGCAGAGACATGGGCTCCCTGTGGGAAGCCTGATGTGGGACTCAATCTTGGGACCTCAAGATCATGCCCTGAGCTGAAGGCAGATACTCAATCACTGAGTCACCCAGGCATCCTTCTTTAAGGTATGTTATGGGTAAAGTTCTTTAAGGACACCATAGATGGAAAGGCATGGTCTGCTCAGAGAAGCCACACAAGGCCCTTTCAGGGAGGCATTGTTGGCATTGAGACTCAAAGGATGAGTTTAATTTCTCCAGATAGAGAAACATGCCCCAAATCAAAAAATAGTATCAGCAAAGGTTTGTGAGTGGCAAGAGATCTGAGTGGCTACAGTAAAGAAACATCCTGGAATATAATTAATAAAAATGCACCTTTAGGTCTAACTATAACAATAACTAACCTTGAGTATTTCTTTTGTGTAAGACACCATGCTAAGAGCTTTCCCTGAATGATTGCATTTGAAATACAAACTATATTATCAAATACATTTTATAGATTAGGAGCTTGAGACACAAATGGGTTTCCCAGGTTCACATAGTTACCGGTGAAAATGAGATTTGAACCCAGGCAGTCTGATACTAAGGCTTATGTTACATATGCTATGCTAAGAACAACTGGCAGAAATAATTCCTTCTGTCAACTCTAGTTTTTTCTTTATCCTCCAATTATATAATTTGAGGATATGGGGCATTTAAAGACACATTACATGTGGGATTGTGGCTAATGATGGTGGCAAGGATGCTTAAACTCTTGCTTCTCTTTGTGCTAATTAATAAGCACTCTTTACATGTTAGTGGACAACCTCACTATAGATGGCATGGTTTCTTTTCATAATAGATATAAATAACATCTCTTTTGGTAAATTTAAATACTTATTAGTCAAGTGGGGATTTTATGAAATGCCTTTTCCTATGAATAAAAATTTAAAGCTATTAGAGGCCTTAGAACAAGATTTTGCAACCTCACCACTATTGACATTTTGAGTGAAATAATTCTTTGTTGTGACTTGGGGGGTGTACTCTACCATACTTAGAAGCATTCATGACCCCTGCCATAGATGCCAGTAACACTCACCCAGTTGCAATAACCAAAAATGCCTGCAGGCATTGCCAAATATCCCCTATTGGCTGAAAAACCTCCCACCACTCAACTCAGGTTGAGAAACCACTGCCTTAGAAAATCCTTGTTATCCCCTCACCTTTATACAAGAAGAAAATTGAAATGCTGTAATGAAGGTCACACAACTCAAAACTGGCCAACTTTTGATAGATCTCGGGACTCCTAATCCCAAATCCATATTTCACATAAACAAGCTGCCTATGGCTGTGTTTTCCATTTAAAACAATACCTCCAGAACATATGGTTTAAAAGTGTTCACATATCATCCATAACAAATCCGTAAATAGGTTGGACAGGTGGTATAAACCCAATTTTATCAATGAAAATGCATAACAAGAAAGGTTATGAATTATCTAAGGTCACATATCTAGTAGGGAAAATACTACACATATCTAGTCATATATCTAGTAGGCTGGATCCAAGACTTCAGATGACAACCCTGTTACTCTTTCCAAAATTGATGCTTGCTCCAACTGGTCAGCATGGGCTTTATTTGAGAAAAGAACAGCAGAAAAACTCTTGGGTAACATTTCTACATAACGGTTTTTATTTCCAGAACTCTGATTCTGATTTTTTTGTAGGCAGAATAATAGCAGTAACATTTATTAAGTGGTAGGAAGAAGGGAATCATAATAGCCACATGGATATCTACGGTTTACTTGTGTCTACCTATACTTTTTTTCTTATATTTGAATAATTAAGAACAAATGACCACAAAGACATAAAAATGATTTAATAATTTTATATTATGAATGGCTCAACTTAGATAGCTAAATACCAATGATTTCCAAATATTTATAGAGAAGTATGAATGAAGTCATATTTCAAAGCTTTTTGCTATCTCAAATTTTTTATAAGTCTCTGTCAGATAGCAATATGAAATCTAAATATTAACTAATCACCTCTTTTCACTCATCACTGGGCTGCCAAAAGAAAGGCCTTTATGGAGATACTCTCGTTGATCAAATCCTATCAGGTCACCGTGGTAAAGTGTCAGCTCTTTCCGAGAAGTGAAGAGTGAGCAGTTCTGTGTAGGCCTCCGAGATATTACTGGGCACATGTGGTTCTCTATTAAAAACAAACGTAGTCTGAACGTTGTAATTCTGTTTGGTTTGTGTAATGGCTTACATAAAACAATGCAAATGAGTAAAAGAAAGAATTAAGAACAAGGTTTGTATATCTGCATATAATGTTTAGTTTTTTAAAAAATGATCCTAAGCTAAAACAAGACCTGTGGTTGTAAAGTACATATTGCCATCTCTGGGCAAAATGTGTGTGTTTGTATGTGTGTATAGTATATTACCTAAAAATGAAATTGGTGTAATAAAATGAAATTAGTATCTGTAAACATCTGGAATAAATTTTAAAATGTTCTGTACATACTCCAGAAAATTTCAAAATAAGAAATGCAAATGAAAGGGTTTATTTATTTGTATTCAAAATAAAAGGATTTTAAAAATTCCCTCTGCTGTGATCAGTTCTGGAGCCAGTGGAAGAGGGTTCACATCTGACTTCTCACATCTTATGAATCACCAGGTTCTGTCAACCAGATTTCCATAATATATCACAAACCTGCTCACTCCTCTCCTTCACAGCGGACATGAGCACATCAGCCCATCAGCATCTCTTTAGGAGTATTCTGGTTGATTTTTAATTGTTCTTGCACATCTACTCTTGGCCCCTTCTAATTTGGTCCAAAGCAACCACAATGACCTTTCTAAAATGTAAAGTGGATCATGGCATCATTCTTCTTAAATCCCTTCCATAGCTTTCCATTGAACTTGGGACAGAATTCTAAATTATTTTTATTTATTTTTTTGAGAGGCACTGGAGAGAGCCAGATTGAGAATCCCAAGTGGACTCCCCACTGAGAAGGGAGCCCAGGCTAGGCTCAATCCCAGGACCCTGAGATCATGACCTGAGCTGAAATCAAAAGTCAGATGCTTAACCAACTGAGCCACCCAGGCATTCTATAAAATTCCAAATTCTTAACAAAGAACATAAGGTCTGCTATAACCTTGCTCTCACCTATCTCTTGTTTCACCACTTTTTTTCCCTCCTTATTAATCTCCATGCACACCCCACCATGCATCAGGTAACTCCCAATAGAGCCGTCATACTTGCTGTTTCCTACTCCTGGAATGTTCTTTTCCCAAGCCTTCATTTGCCCAATTTTGACTCATTATTCAGATACAAGCTTACATATCACATCCTCTAGGAACTTTCTCTGATTCTTCCAGATTCCCTCAGAATCCGGGGTATTCATTCTTTTAGTACCTTGTTCTTTTTATACCAACAAAGGTGTCATGTAAGCCTGGAATTATTTAAGTGTCTCTCTTTCCTAGTGGACTCTCAACTACGAAAAGGCAAAGTTCTAAATCATTATTGCCTACAATGCATCACCAATACCTAGCACAGTACTCAGCATATAGTCAATATGTCATAAGAAATTGTTGGATGGACTTCCAGTACTAATCCAGATAAAAGAAAGAAGGAAGGAAGAAAGAAAGGAAGGAATTTACAAGTGGGAAGTTCCTGCCTTTAGTCATCTAACTCTAAACTTCTTTCTTTGATTTTTATTACTTTCTCCATGCAGACAGCAGTCCTATAAACAATGAACATTTCTAACTTGATAACTGAAATAACTTTCAGAAAGAGGCCAACAGTTTTAATTTTTGAATATAGAGTTAAAGCAAATATTATAAGTACATGGAGAACCTATAAAAATAGTCAAATTTATTATTAAGTATAGAATTTGTTTTTATTTTAGCTTTCATAATTTAATTCATCTTTTTGAATAGGTGATTCTTTTTATGGAATGTAATTCAAAAGTTATGGAAGGATATGTATAATGAAAAGTTGATGTCCCAACCTCAGCTACCCAGTTTTCCTCAAAGGCAACCAGGGTTTCCAATTGCATGCCATAATTTGATTTTGATTTAATGATTCCTGAATTGGTTTACAGTTTGGTTTCCTTTTGTTTTGCTTTGTTATTCTCAGCCTTGGCTTTTGTCAGCATTGAAATAGTTGCCTTAATGGTAATTACTGTTACATAACTCATGTGAATATAACATGTATGGATATAAATATCTTCCAGGATGCTGGATTCTATTATACAGTCATTTCATTTTCAAATGTTTTTCTTTCTTGTAAAACAGTAATTTATCAAATGACCTTGCTTTTACAAGCACATAGGGAGATAGTTCTTGGACTTCAAAAACATTATTAAAATGATTGCTGAAGTTCTTTGCAGAAAATTTTTCAAGGTTTTATTCCAACGACTCTATTCTTTAGAAACCCCAGCCAGAAATTCTATTTCATAAGTCTTGTCACAGCAAATTAGGTCTTAACTTTCTGTTCCCTGTAAAAAGTGACTAACTCCCTAATCAAGACATTTTTCTCATGTTTTGATTGGTCTGACCTTTTCAAGTTGACTAAATGTTAGTGATTTTTAAAATAGCTTTCAACAAATTCCTTGTGATTGGCCACATCTAGACTGGCCTAAAAGGAAAGAATGACTTCACCCCTTATAAAAGCAGAATACTGACAGTCAGCCTTTTTCTTCATAAGGTGGATTTCTAAATTGGAAATATGGTGCCACAACTTGCTGCATTGTTTCTACTGGGGGCTGTGGATGTGGTAAAAAGCAGTCAAGATGGAAGAATCAAGAAACATATTTTTTATCCCTACTTGGTTTCTCTCTGTGTGATTTTGTGTTAACCAGTTGACCAGCTGGTAAACTGTTTTCTCTTCTTTAAAAGAAGCATGAACTAGATTATCTGTAAGAAACTCTCAAAGGGAATGAAAAAGGAAATGAAAGAAATAAAGCCAAAAAAATTTAGTCACTTCAATGCCAAAGACCAGTTTGCTTTTTTGTTATTTGATATAAAATGCACATCACACAATTTGTACTTTGATCCTACTACGGTCTATTAGATATCATGGTATCACATCACATAAAACATAAATCTTGGTTTGACACTAATCCCAAAATTTTAGAACGTGTATATTTGTATGTGTGTGTGACACTGAGTACATATTTTATATCAGAGGTCATTTATTTACACAAATGAGGTTCAAATTATAGATTTACTTTTCATTCAGAAAGCTTCTCACATTAAAACCTATTTGCTTCACTTCTTTTTGCAAGTACTAAATACCTTTTCTTGATATTATATATCTCTTGTTTTTTTTTCCTGTCTCATTATATGATCAATTGATGTGAAAAATGAAAGTGTCATGGAGTGTTGCAGTCTTTGAATAATCTCTCATATTATTAACCATCATTTCATTGAAGAAGTTTTTCACAGGTATTTTAAAATTGTAAAATTGTATTTATTTTTTCAGTCTCATCAGTGTAATAGTATTACAGCTTTGCAAGAAGTTTATGTTGAAAGAGAAATGACATAAATTCTCACATAGAATATTTGTAAAGGAAGAATATGTTGACAGTTTTGCTTTTTGTGACACATCAGGAGTTGCAAGGGATTGAACCATATGCAATTATTGTTTGACTACATAAAATTACCATTTGAAAAGTGTTCACTTAAAAATATCAAAGAAAATTAGTTTGTAGCTTCATATCAGAAGACATTGTACTTTAGTCTAAAAAACAGCTGAACTCTTAGAAAAATGGAAAGTTTCGTGATTTGCCTAAATGTAGTTTATCTCTAAAGAGTATGACATTTTGATATAATCAAAAACTCTGTGGAGTGTGTTGAATCAAAAAACCTTTCAAGAATATTGATTATAAAGAAAACCAAAGAAAGGGAAACAAATTTCATGTGAAAATTGTTCTACCAACGTATTCAGTCCTTTGTTAGAATATGTCATTTTTATATCTTACATTTAAAATAACCATTCATCAGTTCACCTAGAAACAGATTATAAGGATGGTTAAAAAGATGAACTCTGGGCAGCCCTGGTGGCTCAGCAGTTTAGCGCCGCCTTCAGCCCAGGGCATGATCCTGGAGTCCCGGGATCGAATCCCACATGGGCTCCCTGCCTTGAGCCTACTTCTCCCTCTGCCTGTGTCTCTGCCTCTCTCTGTGTGTCTCTCATAAATAAATAAATAAAACCTTTAAAAAAAGACTTTTCATGACTCTTGAAACCTTCACCCACTTTGAGAATATAAAAAACCTAGAACAGAGAGGCAAAGAAGGCCTGGCAAGACTTTTTTTTTAAATTTTTACTTATTGTTTAAAATTCCAGTATAGGGCAGCCCTGGTGGCCCAATGGTTTAGCGCCGCCTTCAGCCCAGGGCCTGATCCTGGAGACCAGGATCGAGTCCCGTGTTGGGTTCCCTGAATGGAGCCTAATTCTCCTTCTGCCTCTGTCTCTGCCTCTCTCTCTCTCTCTGTCTCTCATGAATAAATAAATAAATAAAGTCTTTTTAAAAAATAAAATAAAATTCCAGTATAATTAACATACAGTGGTATATTAGTTTCGTGTGTACAATATAATAATTCAACAATTCTCTGCATTACTCAGTGTTCATCATGATAAGTGTACTCTTAATCACCTTCATCCATCCCCCCCAGCCCCCACCCCTCTGGCAACCATCAGTTTGTTCTCTGCATAGGAGTCTGGGGTTTTTTGTTGCTGTTGCTTGTCTCTTTTTATTTTGTCGTTGTTTATTTGCTTTGTTTCTTATGAGTGAAGTCTTATGGGATTTGTCTTTCTCTGAATAACTGACTTCGCTCAGCATAATACCCTCTAGATTCATCCATGTTGTGGCAAATGTCAAGATTTCATTCTTTTTTATGATTGGGTAATATTCTAATCACATCTTCTTTATTCATTCATCTATGAATGGACACTTGGATTTCTTCCATATCTTGGCAAGATTTCTTTAGAGAGTTGCTGGGGTTTCTCATCTCTCTGGTGGGGTAAGTGGGCTGCCTTCTTCACCACAATTCTAAAAATTGGAAACTTTAGTGAAACTACTCAGAGAGCTTAGTGTGAGTTTCCTAAAGTTGAAAGAAGCAGTGTACTTATGCTTCATTCATACTTTTGAAAGTTGAAACATGTGTGCTGGTGGGAGGTGGTGAGAGAGAGAGGGAAAGTGGGGAAGAAAGAACAAAGAAGTAGAAAATTATACTCCTGTGGGGCAGGAGGGTTGGGTTGGTGAGAAGGCATTAGTATTTTCCATGAAGCAGATTTGGTCCACATGAAAGAGAAAGCAAATTTGATATTTGGAGAGGTTTTAAGCCTTGCCCAGGAAGGGATTAGTTGGTTTGAGGGAATGGTGACCAATGAAACAGATACATTATCTGAGGGAACAGTGACCACCCAAAGACCTCTCACCAACTCAAAAGCTTAGTGCAAGCTGGGGACCAATGATAAATTCATAGACATACCCTGAAGTCAAAGATTCATCTTTATATATTTGCCAGTCACCATCCAAATAAGAATAGTTCTGTACCTAATGTCTCTTTATTATTCCCTGCCTCTTTGTCTCTGGGTGTGGATATGATCAGAAAGGCAAGTAAGCTGGCCACACAAGTCACCCACTATAAGGCGTGTCCAGAAGGATGCGAGGAGAGCTCATAGCTCTGAATAAAGATTGAATGATTGATGACTGTGTATGTAGACAATGAAGCCATACTTGTAACTGAAAGTGACTGTATAGACCATCCATTTCCTAAGAGCATAGAATCATGGGAACTTCTGACTTTTCAATCAGTAGGAGGAGAAATTGTCCTACTAGAAATAGTCCTTAAAAGGAAATAAATCAAAAGTTACCCTAAGTCTGAAATGCTTATGCTGTTCTGGTGGTTTGTTACAACAAAACAGAAAGCAGGGGCATATGGGTGACTCAGTGATTGAACGTCTGCCTTTGGCTCCGGTCATGATCCCGGGGTCCTGGGATCAAGTCTAACATCAGGCTCCCCAGAGGGAGCCTACTTCTCCCTCTGCCTATGTCTCTGCCTGTCTCTCTGTGTCTCTCATGAATAAATAAATAAAATAAAAAAAACGAAAGATGAATGGATAAAGAAGATGTGGTTTATGTATACAATGGAATATTACTCAGCTATTAGAAATGACAAATACCCACCATTTGCTTCAACGTGGATGGAACTGGAGGGTATTATGCTGAGTGAAGTAAGTCAGTCGGAGAAGGACAAACATTATATGTTCTCATTCATTTGGGGAATATAAATAATAGTGAAAGGGAAAATAAGGGAAGGGAGAAGAAATGTGTGGGAAATATCAGAAAGGGAGACAGAACGTAAAGACTGCTAACTCTGGGAAACAAACTAGGGGTGGTAGAAGGGGAGGAGGGCGGGGGGTGGGAGTGAATGGGTGACGGGCACTGGGTGTTATTCTGTATGTTAGTAAATTGAACACCAATAAAAAATAAATTAAAAAAAAAAAAAAAACAGAAATCAGTCATAGACTATATATACAGAGCACATGCATAAATAGCAAGAGTCTTGGCATAATACAGTATTGATAAACTAAATACTTAAATGATTCAATGTGGGGGCTACCACATGAATTAAAAAGGACTATAAGTAGTGAATTAATTTCCAACATAAGTAGAAGGAAGAGGAGGAAAACCCTTAACATCTTCCTACTTTAAATGAATACAGAAAAGGTCAATAAGCCATGACATGATTTCCAGATTATTAGAATGTGTTGAAAATATAGTGTATACATTATAAGTGTAATTTGTAAACTTTCTTCTGGATTTTACTTATGTACACTGCATTAAACATTTTTTAAGATATTATTTATTTGAGAGAGGGAGAGCACAGAGGGAGAGGGAGAAGGAGAAGCAGACTCCCTGCTGAGTAAAGAGCCCAAGGTGTGGGACTTGATATCAGGATCATGACCTGAGAAAAGGTAGATGATTGACTGAACCCCCCAGGCACCCTTGCATTAAACATTTTAATTACTATTTTTCTTCCACGTTTTGAAAGTTAGATCCCAAAATGGGCTATTGATTTAGATAAGGCTTAGTGAAAAATATGTATTGATTGATGATGTTTTAGCACAGAATCTTGCACATGGAAGATATATTTTATTTTTTTAAAGATTTTATTTATTTACTCATGAGAGACACAGAGAGAGAGAGGCAGAGGCAGAGGGAGAAGCAGGCTTCACACAGGAGTCCGATGTAGGACTCGATCCCCAGACCCCGGGGTCACGCCCTGAGCTGAAGGCAGATGCTCAGCCACTGAGCCACCCAGGCATCCTGGAAGATATATTTTAATACAAAGTTTTGATTTATGTAGCTAGATTTTAAGTGAGGTATGAAACATGTAATTCAAACTCTTAAAAAATTACCGTCAAAAAGATTTTTTAATTTGAGCCCGATTTATAGAAGAATTTGAAAAATGGGATTCCTTGGTGGCTCAGTCATTTAAAACATCTGACTCTTGATTTTGGCTCAAGTCATGATCTCAGGGTCATGAGATCCAGCCCTGTGTTGGGCTCCATGCTGGGTGTGGAGTCTGCTTAAGATTCCCTCTCTCCCTCTACCCCTACCCACATCCCTCTCAAGAAAAGAATAATTTGGAGAATCACCATTTACAATTTTGAGATTATATATATATATGATATATATATAATTATATATATAATTTGAGCCTTAGGTATATCTTTTAGTAAGATTGCTTAGAAACATTTTAGATCTTTCTTGTTAAGTTCATCAGGTCCAAGTTTCCTTATTTGTAAATTTGAAATAATTGTTTTTCTCACCTACATTTCGGGACTATTTTGAAGATAAATGATGCTTATGAAACAAATACATAAATCATAAGATTTTGGGCAGCCCAGGTGGCTCAGCGGTTTAGCGCCACCTTCAGCCCAGGGCCTGATCCTGGAGACCCCGGATAGAGTCCCACATCGGGCTCCCTGCCTGGAGCCTGTTTCTCCCTCTCTCTCTCTCTGTCTCTGTCTCTCTCTCTCTCTCTCCCTCTCTCATTAATAAATAAAATCTTTTAAAAATCATAAGATTTTAGATTTTTATTATTTTTAGTCAAAGATATGGGTATATTAGTGATATGCCATGATTTTCTGAGATTCTATTAAATTATTCTCTTTCCCTCCTAGGACAAAACTTCGAATCTTATAATTATTTAAAGTAGTTGTTATTCTTCAACACTAAATAAAGTCATTGTTGTGTTTACTGACTTCTGCAATGCTCAGTGAACTGTGACTTTTTAATAATTCTCTGCAGTCTTTGATTAATAAGGAATGTAAAAGTTCATTTCATCAAGTATTTATTATGACACATTTATGGCTAGCACTGAATCAGTTTTGAGATAAATATTTTTGTTTTTAGGAAAAAACATAAAATGCAATTAAGTTTTGAGGGCCTGGTACTGATTGATATTTTGGGGGATCATCAGTCTAGAATTTCTAGTAAACATGGAAGTTTTAAGCATTATTTTTTAAAAATATTTTACTTATTTATTTGAGAGAGACAGAGAGAGAGAGAGCAGGAATGAGGGGAGGGGCAAGGGAGAAGAAGAAGCAGACTCTCCGCTGAGCAGGGAGCCCAACACAGGGCTTGATCCCAGGACTTTGGGATCATGACCTGATCAGAAGGCAAATGCTTAACCGACTGAGCCACCCAAGTGTCCTTAAAGCATTATTTTTATTATTGCTTTTTTTTTTTTTTAGGAGAAAATGATCCCAAATTTTCTTCTGAGGTTTTTTTTTTTTTTTTTTTTTTTTTCGGGGATGGGGATAATAAGTGAAATAGAATATAAAGTTTATATTTCTTTTGTCTCCTTTTAAGTAATCATTTCAATAGTATGAAATACCTAGACTTGCCAAATCAACTATGTAATCATTTCTTCTTTATATTTTTATCAATATATTATCCAAAATGTAATATCAGAAAATACTAACTTGAATGAACATGACTTAAAAGTATAGATATTTTGAAATATATATATACATCTAGTTCAATAGAGAATTTATAAGGAAAATACAAGATTCCAAGGAATGCAGCCATATAAAGTTAGCATATTAATTAATACTTTGTAATTTTAATTCTAGTATAATAAACATACAGTGTTATATTAGTTTCAAGTGTACAGTGTAATGATTCAGCAATTCTATATATTTCTCGGTGTTCATCAAGATAAGTGTACTCTTAATATCCTTCACTTATTTCACCCATCCCCTCACTCACCTCTCCTCTATAGTTTATTCTCTATAGTTTAGAGTCAGGTTTTGGTTTGTCTCTTTTTTTTTCCTTTGTTCATTTGTATTTTCTTAAATTCCACATATGTATGAAATCATATGGTGTTTATCTTTCTCTGATAGACTTACTTCACTTGGTGTAATACCCTCTAGATGCATCACATTGTGGCAAACAGCAAGATTTCATTTTTATGGCTGTGCAATATTTCATTATATAATAATTATATTTATATTATAATAATATATTTATATATATTTTTGCATACCACATCTTTATCCATTCATTTATGAATGGATGCTCAGGTTGCTTCCATAATTTGGCTATTGTAAATAATACTGCAAAAAACGTAGAGGTGCATATATCTTTTCAAATTAGTGTTTTCATATTCTTTGGGTAAATACCCGCTAGTGGAATTACTGGATCCTCTGGTAATTCTATTTTTAATTTTTTGAGGAATCTCCATACTGTTTTTCACTGTGGCTGCATCCATTTGCATTCCATCAACTGTGCAAGAGCATTCCATTTTTTCCATATCTTCACCAACACTTGTTTCTTGTGTTTTTAATTATAGCCATTCTGACAGGTGTGAGGCAATATCTCATTGTGGTTTTAATTTGCATTTCCCTGATGATGATTCATGTCAAGCATCCTTTCATGCCTTTGGCCATCTGTATGTCTTTGGAGAAATCTTTTTTTCAGGTCTTCTGCCCATTTTTTAAATTGGTTTATTTGGTTTTGGGATTGTTGAATTGTGAAAGTTCTTTATACATTTTGGATACTAACCTTTTATGTGGTATATCATTTGCAAATATATTCTCCCATTCTGTGGGTTATTGTTTAGGTTTTTGGATTATTTCTGTCCCTATGCAGAAAAGCCTTTAATTTTGATGTAGTCCCAATAGTTTACTTTTGCTTTTATTTCCCATGCCTCAAAAGACATATCTAGAAAAATGTTGCTATGGCCAGTGTTGGAGAAATTACTGCCTGTGCTCTGTTCTAGGATTCTTATGCTTTCAGGTCTCTCATTTAGATCCTTAATCCATTTTGAGTTTATTTTTGTGTATGGTATAAGAAAGTGTTGGTGGGATGAGCTCTGGGTATTATGCTATATGTTGGCAAATTGAACTCCAATAAAAAAAATTTTTTTAAGTGGTCCACTTTCATTCTCTTACAGTTTTCCCAACACCATTGGTTGAAAAGATCATCCTTTTCCTGTTGGATATTCTGTCTTGATTTTCAAAGATTGACCATAAAATTATGGGTTTATTTCTGGGCTGTCTATTCTGTTCTGTTGAGCTGTATGTCTGTGTTTGTGCCAGTACCATATTGTTTTGATTACTACAGCGTTGTAGCATATCCTGAAATCTGGAATTGTTATACTTCCATTTTGTTCTTTTCTTTTTTTTTTCAAGATAGCTTTGGGTTTTAGTGATTCCATACAAATTCTAGGATTTTGTTAATAATAAATACTTTTTAAATAGGACAAGAAACCTTATACATTGGAGAATACTATCATGATATAAAACTATTACAATAGATTAAAATAAGGGGTTAAATCTAAAAAGGAGGCATTTATCAGGTCTACATATGAAATTGTACACTCAAGTTCAATAACATAAATGCAGAGTAAAATATATTAATGTTGTTAGAAGCTAATTGATGTAGAGAGAACACATGTAAATGAGGTTTGTCAACTTAAACATTTCATGGATATTTAGTCCATATGGATAGAAGACATTTCCAATCAAGGGTGGGAGTGTTCTTTGTGGATTCTGCACTGGCATGCTATGTTAAAATATGAGATCCAATTTTTTAAAGATATTATTCATTTATTTGAGAGAGAGAGAATGTGCACACACATGTGCACATGAATAAATGTGGATGAGTGTGGGTGGGGCAGAGGGAGAGGGAGAAGCAGACTCCCTGCTTAAGCAGGGAGCTAGATGTGGGGCTCGATCCCAGGACCCTGGAATCATGACCTGAGCCAGAGGCAGATGCTTAACCAACTGAGCCACCCAAGCATCCCTGTGAGAACCAATTTTTAAGAGGGGTATTGAAAAGTCAAGCTATATTTTTGTGTAAGTAATTAGGTTGATGAAAAAGTTCTGAAAACTCTTACATGAGAATGAGATGGAGATCTAGAGGATATTACACTGAAAGTGAAAGGCTTGTTCATGGACACATGAGTTCAAATATTTTAATACATAGTACATGGAACCAGATTAAATTTAATTTATTCCATAAATCAGCACCATCACACTTTTAAGGGCAGTTTCAATTCAACCAAAGTTATTTTTTTTTGAGACAATAACCTATCGAAACATGATAAAGCATCCCTTGTAATTAGTGGAGAAACTTCCTGATTTGAGTGGAAGGCTGAACTAGATTATTCCATCTGCCACTTATTTAACAAATACGTGTTAAGTATCTACTATGTGCCAGGTATTGAAAATTTTTTAAAGCACTGATCATTAATGGTATGTGATTCTACATTTTAATCTATGAGGAAAATGTTTCTTATAGCCATTTACCATATATAAATTTTATAATAAATTTGTGATACTTATTATAATATTACATATTACATAGTGTTAACTATATATTAAGCCTCCAGTTCTGCACCACGTAGTGTGAGTAGTCTGAAAATACTGACATGAAGATAGTACTTTGATTAAGTTTAAAAGTGGATTCATTGGTTGTATTTGCCTAGAGCAGAGTATTTACTTAGGAGGAATGAGAAAAGTGATTTGATGAAATGGTGTTTGAAGAAAAGTAAACAGTGGAAAACATGGAGCAACAGTCCCAAATTGTAACACCTGGCCAAGCAGCATAAGCATCACCTGGGAACTTTTTTAAAATTTATTTTATTTTGGGAGAGAGAAAGAGAGAGAAACAGAGCCCACGAGCGGGGGGAGGGGCAGAGGAAGAGGGAGAGAGAATCTCAAGCAGACTCTTTGCTGAGCATGGATCCTGACACAAGGCTGGATCTCATGACCCTGAGATCATGGCCTGAGCCGAAATTGAGAGCTGGACACTTAACCAACTGAGCCACCCAGGCACCCCATCACCTGGAAACTTTTAAAAAATGCACATTCCATATCCCATTCCAGACCTACTAAATCAAAAACTCTAGGGGTGGGATCCAGCAAGTTGTGGTTTAACAAGCCTTCCAGGTGATTATAACTCATGCTCCATTTGAGAACCACTCATGTAGACTGCTGGTGTGAAGTAGAGTTAAAATATGATTTGGAAAGCAATTCATGGTCACTGCACATCAGTAGAAATAAAAGATGCAAAGATCCCATGGCTTGTGGTGGCAGTGTGATTTATCAGCTAACTTATGTAATACGTAATTCAGAAAGCACTTAAAATAGCCAGTGTTGAATTCTTGCTTTGAAAAAAAATTATTGATAGTTTTTTTTTTTAACTTTACATCTACCATTTCAAATGTTAGAGCTGGGTATAGTTGTCTGCCAGCAACAAGGCCTATATATTTTGTTTCACAGATAATGAATTCTTTCTTCCTCTAAAAGAGTATTGGGTAATGTTCCAAAAAAGTAATTACAGGCCAGTTAGTAAATATATGCTGAGACAGTAGAGGGCCAGATAGCAACAGCTATTTGTCTGCCACCACTGATTAATCAGCTAGAGAACAGGCCTATTTTTTGACTTACTGTGGGATGGGGACTCCATTAAGGACAGAATCTGCATCTCAGTTACTAAACATATTCTCCCACTGATTTCATTTTCATCAGTGTATATTTGCTTTTCTTTTGTTGTCCAATAGAATGACAGGGCTGAACGCTTTTAACAAATTGGTCCTTCACCTCCTATCTTCCTCTTCTATTCAGTAGGCTTGGCAAATTATAAGAGATTATGAAAGTTTTGGGAGTTAGAAATCACAGCCAATTCAGTCTCATTTTCATATGAACGAAACAGTAAATGATTATATTGTAACAGCTTATCACTTTGGACCTAAATTACAGCAAAGTATTTTTTAAATCCCATAACAAAGATAGAATAATCCATTTATGTAAGCATGTTTCTTAGAGTGTGTTATGACTCTCAGCTCTAGCGCATTTTAGATATTTTAATATATTGGCTTGGAAGAATACAGTAATGATCTGCTGGGCTTTCTAATTTTGTTTTTCTGTAATCTTAATTGCTGAAGCTAGTTAAAGGCCCATTTTAGGTTCAGGTATCTCATATTCAAGGATTATTTCTGTTTTAGGTGAAGGGAAATAGAAGCACCATCTCTGAAAATGAAGAGTTGCCATTAAATCAATGTTGTTGCTTGTCCTCTTCTTAAAATGTACTTCTGTCTGGTACTTAGATTCTTGCCACGCCACTTGTGATCAGAACTGTTCCTCTTTACTCATTAATGGTCTGGAACTCTGCCTTGATTCTTAGTCTTGCCCTCTGTTCCCTTAAAAAATGTTTAGGGAATTTTTTCGCATAATCTCCAATCTCACTATCTCCCCAGACATTGACTGCCTATCCACCCAAACAGGTATTAGATCATTTTAAGTACCACAACTTGATTCACACACATGTCGAGCCATTCTGCTTTGTGATCTACAGGATTTATGTGAATATGTTTTTTTGTTGGCTATGTTATGTTAGAAAATCCCTCAATTTTCAAAGGTAGTGGATGCTGTTGGTACCCCACCTAGATGCTCTTAACCTGCAAATGCACTCATTCTCCATCTGCTGAGACTATTGAGTTATAACTCATAGTTATCACCACCACCACCACCCTTCTCTGGATAGTTGCCTTAGGCCAGTGGTTCCCAAATTTAACTTGCTACTGAATCACATAGACTTGTTAATACATATAGTTGAGCTCAGTTCATAGAGTTTCTGATTGACTAGATCTGTGATGGGGCCTGAGAATGTGTATTTCTCACAAGTTCCTGATGATGCTGATGCTGTTGGTCTGGATAACAAACCTTAAGGGTAACTGGTCTAATCCAAATAGGGGCTTCTTTGTTTTTTTTTAAGATTTTATCTATTTACTCATGAGAGACACACAGACACACACACACACACACACAGAGGCAGAGACACAGGCCGAGGGAGAAGCAGGCTCCATGCAGGGATCCTGATGTGGAACTCTATCCCGGGTCTCCAGGATCACACCCTGGGCCGAAGGCGGCGCTAAACCACTGAGCCACTGGGGCTGCCCCAAATAGGGGCTTCTTTGGAGGCTATCTGTCTCATCTCGCTTCTCAGGGTAGACCATTTTCAGTGACTCATTGCCACCAGCTTGTAAAGGGGAGGCCCTCTTGCCTCGAGGTGAGACTTTCTCAGTGTTTCGTTCATGTTCCAGAGCTGCCTGGTGGGATCAGAATTAAAGAGTCATCATTAGAAACCACATTTTGTCTTAGCTTTTTTCCCCTATATATCTTGCTTCTTTCACTCTTTTTCTCTTAAAAACATTCTGTCAATAAATTATCTGAACAAATCTGCATCACAGATCATAATTTCTGAGGGCCACAACTACAGCCTTATACCTGTGGATTTCTGGTTTCCAGTCTCTTTAGTTCAGTTTATTCAACAAACTTGCATCAAGTGCTTTTGAATGTACCAAGCAGTATATGATAGATGGGAAGTGAGGCCCAGTCTCTCTCTCAAGCAGCCCACCATTTAGTCAAAGAGTGGATAAGAAAAAAAAAAAGAAAGAGTGGATAAGTAAATGTACAATTACAAAACAATATGGTTGATGCTAGGCTACATCAAGCCTGAGAATCTGAGGCCAGAGGCACTTTTATCTAAATTTGGAAGATATCATAAGCTGAGGCCTTTGAGGAAAGAGACTGGGATGGAGATTTTTAGATAGGAGGTATATTGGGGCACATTTTTGGACACAACACTGAGAAAGTGAGAGAAGCATAATTGTGCACATGGAGAGGTTAGACGAGGCCTCAAGCTAACCCATGGGGAGCTCTGGAGATGTCCAGAATTTGCCAGATGCAGACTGTCCACTGAGGAGGTATAACTTTGGAAGAAGCAACTCTTTTGGGCTGAGGGATGCTCAAAGAAGGACTCAACTGTATGGTATCATTAGCCAGTTCTCTCAGCTGCTGGGGAAGTAGATGCCTTAGTCCTATATTAGAGATTAGAATGGTGAGCCACAGGATCCAGTAAAGGAGACAGATAGATTCAAGGGAAGACACTCCTCAGCCATTTCAACCCAGGACCATAGAAAGTAGATTGGACCTCAGGAGAAAAGGTTTGGGGATCCAGCATGAAGAAGACACACACACACACATGTTGGTTCCTGGGGACACATGCTTGTGATCATCTCAGTAATATATATTGGCTTCCTACCAGATGACCATCAATCCTACTCTACCCAATGGGAATTTTAATTGAGTTTATTCTTAAGCACTAAATTTCTCAAATATCACAAGAGCTAAATATAAGGTAAACCTGAGATTTCCTGATAATATATCCTATAGACAGACCTGAAAGAGTTCCAAACCTTGTTGAAATGACTCTGACGAGCAGTGCAGCAGGTAACAAATCTGCCAACAAGCAGCAATCTTTAGAATAAACATATGTGGGACCAGAGTTCAGAGGCTAAAGTCAATTTAATGAGAAAGCTGTCGCTATTATTTTTTATGCGAATTAAATGTATTCCAAGTAGCCAAAGTCACAGCCTAACGGTAAATAGTCTGGCTGCAGAGCTGAGCATTTGTTTTATGCTGTTCTCAGGGTCACCTAAAGATAAATGTGAGTTACCTGGACTGAACAGAATTCTATCCAGCATATTCTAATATGTGGTGATACAATTCAAAAACCTAATTAAAGAGAACTGATTTGAATATAAAATTGTTTACGTTGCAGTACATCCATGCCAAACATTGAAATTTTCCATTGAATTAATAACAACATATAATTTTTAAAGAGGGATATAAAGTCTTAATAAAGGGCAGCCAATTAATAAGTCCTCATAAACTTAATCACACAATGTTAAGACAACAGAAGGAAGACTCCAGTAACTTTATACTTACCCAGAGTAAATGTTACAGAAATTCACAAGTTTCATTTTCCATATTTAGTGCCAGAGATGCAGCCCAGGCACACACACACACACACACACACACACACACATACACACACACGCACGCAAAGAAATGAAATAGGTCTGCATCTTTCCTTGCATTAGCTGAAATCTGTCCTGATGGAATGGCCTCTGGCAATATTATGAATCAGCATGAAAGAATAGCAGATCTGGCCTCTAGAAACTATCTCCCCTCTGAAATGTGTGTTTAAATTACCTCATGGCAAGGCCAGTGACATTCAAGGATTGAGAATGAGGTTAGAAAAATGGAAATGTTTCTCCACTTCACGGACGGTCTATTGCCTGATGAACATTATGTAAGCAATTTTCCAAAGAAAGAGTGGCACCAAACTTCAACAGCCAGATTATTAGAGGGCAACAAACTACTTTTACGCCACCTATGCTCTTGTCCAAGGGTCGGCACACTAACCCTTGGGCCAAATCTAGCTTATCACTCATTTTTGTAAATACGGTTTTATTGGAACACAGCTATGCTCATTTTTTACGTACTGTCTATGGCTGTTTTTGCAGAGTTGAGTAGTGCCAAAGAGACCAGATGGTCCACAAAGCCTAAAATTTTTACGGTCCAGCCCTTTATGGGAAAAGGTTCTTGACCCCTGCTCTAGTCTGTTATAGGTCACTGTGTTCCAGATTTGCTGGTGATAAGAATAACCTGGAGTACTTGTTAAACCTCCAGCTTCTCAGACTTCTCCTTTAGAGATTCTGATTCAGTAAGTCTGAATAAGACACAGGGATTTGTATCTTGAATGAGTACCAGGACTTTTGAAAAACATCGATCTAGTTATATTACTCTCTAATTTTCTTGCATACATTTATATGTTCACCAAGTCCACATTCATTTCTTCTAGTTCTTCCTTATCTCTCTATATAAATGCAAGGTGAAGACCAGTGTGCTGTGTGACATTGTCATGGGTAGGGTTTGTCAGAAGCAGAGCATATGACACAGATTTGGGTGCATGTTATTTATTGAAGGAGCGTCTCAGGAGCAAAGAAGTTATGGAAGCAAGATAGGGTAGAAGAGAAAAGCTAAGCAAGGATGTGGTCTCAGCTGGAGATGTACTTCAATCTGATCCCACGGAGACCTCTGCAGCATGAATTGCACCACAGAGTTAATCCCATCTTGAGGCCCTTTGTACTTTCCCCCAATTCCATCAGTCAGCGCTTTGGATGTAGGAGGTTCTTGAAAAGAGGGCAGCTGAGAGCCTTTAAAGCAGTAATTGGGGCAAAGGAGGCTGCAGGGAGATGTACAGCATCCAGTACGGGAGTTAAACCCCCGAATGAAGGAAATTTAGATAGATTTGGAACGTGCCCTCCAGAAAGTCATATTTATGGTAGTATTTAAAAGAAAATTTGCAAAACATTTTTAAATTAGTAAATCTTTGGAAGGAGTAAGTACATTTGCTAGAATTGAGACCTCCAGCCTTCTACTGTCTTTGAAAAGTAAAAGGAAAATATATGTCAGAGAGAAGTAACTTTTCCAACAAATAATCAGTTTTGTTGATCTTTGTCTTTGACCAGATACTTGGTAAGATCTTTTGGTTATGATTACCTCTGTTGGTATGACATGAGGCTCTTTGAAACGTCAATGCGTGCAAATATTGCAGAGACCCTCTTGGAATGGGATTACTGTCAGAGAACATATTTTTCCTAGTCCCCAACATTCATAGTAGATCCACTAGCATATTAGAAGAATCCTTCGATAAAAGGCACATTAAAGGAATGTAAAATGAAGTCCCATCTTCCATAACTATCATTTACTTTCCAAGGAATCATAATAGCCAGCCCTACTTGCTAATCCTCCCAACCAGCATCGATTCTCCCATCCTTACCCAGAGTCACATATCCAGTTAGGGACAGAGCTCAAAGTTCTAAAGAAAGGATTCCATAGACCCTATTAAAAAGTTGTCTCTCTTCTGTAGTCCAAATTGAATATACCTAGAATTTACAAGCCTGCAATGAAGACTCTTGCAGACATTTCCAAATTCCTTCTTGAGTTTTGCAGCATACCTTATAAACTTTCAGAAGTTGCTGGGGGGAGGAAGAGGGAAACGTAATATGACATGGTAAGAGTTGTTTTCTTACGATGCTCAAACCAGTTCTCCCTCTTTCTCTCTTTGAAAAATGAACAGAGAAAAGATCTATGAGCCAAGGAGAGGTAGTGTGACCTGCGCACCTCCCAGGATCCTTTGTATGGCTCTCCCCCTGTGAAGACAGTGGGGGCAGCTCAGACAAAGGAGGCAGATAGAATTATACCATTTTATAGACCTAGAAGAATCAAGTTAAAAAGAGCGCCTGGAATCTTATTGCACTCTATTCTGCTTTCTGTCTCCTTGAGGCAAAGTTGGCTTAACCTTTTCTTGAAGTGAACACTGTGTGAAAGAAGAATATTTTCCCAAACAACTTAAGGACACTTTCAACAGCTGGTAAACAGAAAAACAGCTAACAAGACACAGCTACTCGAAGTAAGTCTGTGTTTTTGTAAGTTGGTAACAAAAATAGAACTTTGATTTTACCTGAAGTATTTTTGGGAAAGCAAGCAAAAATGTGATGGTCAGTAAAGAAAAGAGAGAACTGGCAGGGTCTATTTGTCCAAGCTTCTACTGTGAACTTGAGCTTCCAAATCAAACCTAAATGATTTCAATGTCAATGTTCTTTTCAGTTTGCCATGCCAATTTCTTACAACCCTCCTGAGGCTAGGGCCAAGGGATGCATCCCTGAAATTGATCCTCACCAAGAAAGGGCTAGATATGGGACCAGTGAGCCACTACCACAGGTGATGAAAACAGAACACAGGGCCTGGGGTCAGCTTCTGGGTCACCTCCTCCATGATGCCTTTCCTTTTCTTTCTAGATAGACTTAGGTGAGTGTTCTCTTTCCACATAACTGTAGTGTATGTACATTCCCCTATTTCAGAACTGGACACAAGGTGATACCTTTTTTAAAAAACCTCTTTTTCAAATGTGCTAGATCAGAAGCCCACCAAAAGCCTACTTCATGTCATGTTCAATTTTTTATGTTGTGCTCCATGAATTAATTCATTCATTCATTCTAAAGCTATTTATCAACTGTCTACTATGTGACAGGTATTATTTTAGGTGTTGCAGATAGGATAGTGAATAAAACAAACCAAAATTATTTTCTTTGAGGAGCTAACAGTTCAGTGATGGAGACAATATATTGTAGATTCTATAGAGAAGTACTGAGGTCTAAAAATTAGGCTGGAGAAGGAGACTTGAGTGTTTGGGACAGAGTTGACATTTTAGGCAGGGTGAGAGAAAGCCTGATAGCGAAGATAACGTTTGATTAGCCACTGAAGGAAATAAGTGGTCTGCAGATATATAGAAGAGAAGTCCAAGAAGGAGGATAAAGATAAAAACCTGGAAGTGGGAGCATGTGCACTGTGGTCAAGAAACAGCAAGGATGGTTTTTAGATCTGGAGTAGAGTACACAGGGGGAAGAATAGTAGGAAATGAAATCTGAAAGAAAGAACAGGGTGGGAGCAGAGATCATGTGTGGCCCTGAAAAGCTCAATAATAAGTTTTTCTTGGTCATTAAATAAGATTAGAAGCCATTGGAGGGTTTTGAGAAAAAGAGTTATATGACTTTTCACTTTTAACAGGATCACAAATGTTTAATAAATTAATGAATTAACTAATTAACTTGACCATCCAAGAAGTGCCCAAAGAAACCAGATATTGGATTGGAGTAACGGATCAGGTGAAGCCTAAGTGCATATTCGAGAATCTGAGAGTTCAAGATCAAGACGAGTCTCATCAATTAGACAAGGAGGAGGCAGCCACAATTGATAAACATGAGATAAGACCTAATTGCCCTCATGGAAAGTCTTCCATAAGTCCTGCTGCCACTATCATGTCAAATAATTGACTTCTTGGGGCAACATCAACTGAAATGTAGGTGAATCTTACCTAGCAATAAGCTTGGTGAGGAAAATTAAGACAATGAGATACATCCCTCTTGTCTCTCCAGCACCCAAGACTGGGCAACTATATCCCGACAAACTATAGCTTAGATTAGACAGCTTTGCACCATTTGAAACCTTTAGGTATACTTGTTGATAATATGCTGAGTCCTCTTTTCTTTAAATTGCCGTTGAGTATTTTCTTGGCCAACTCACAGCACAAAACCATTTAGCACACATTCAAAAAAGCCTTATAAGCTTCCAGAAAAGTTCACAGGTCAGAAAGAATTAACAGAAGCCGAATGGTAATGATGAATAGCTCCACCCCCACGACCATCACTACCACCACAAGAGAACTTCATGTTAAAGGAGTTTCAGTGAATTAAAAGATAAAGCCAAAAAATAAAAATAAAAAGATAAAAGATAAAGCCAGTTTATCGCCTAATCTATGTCGAATTTCACTCTTAAGTCACAAGGCTAGTATCTTTAGTTGAAAATGTTGATTACAAAAGAAATTACAATATACATACGTCTATGGTACAATTAAAAATAATCAGGAACAATTTTATCATGAGAATATATGAGATCTGAAGAATGTCAAAACAAAGTTTATTTAAACACAGGTCAAAGTATGGAATTAAAATTACTTTTGGAATAATGGTACGTTAAAGAAGTCCATAATGATAATTCTTGGAATATGTACCCAAGAGTTTTTTTTAATTTATTTTTTATTAGTGTTCAACTTACTAACATACAGAATAACCCCCAGTGCCCGTCACCCATTCACTCCCACCCCCCGCCCTCCTCCCCTTCTACCACCCCTAGTTCGTTTCCCAGAGTTAGGAGTCTTTACGTTCTGTTTCCCTTTCTGATATTTCCCACACATTTCTTCTCCCTTCCCTTATATTCCCTTTCACTAGTATTTATATTCCCCAAATGAATGAGAACATATAATGTTTGTCCTTCTCCGACTGACTTACTTCACTCAGCATAATACCCAAGAGTTTTAAAAAGTCTCTATTTTAAGCCCAACTTTTCATTTTTCAGAATGAGTGTTAATTTTTTTCTTCTTTTTGCATTTTTAAAGCCCATGTGGTCTTTCCCATTTTATGGGAAACTCTTTTCAAACTTGAATCACCTTCACCCATTGCATCTACCCACCCAACTCTCCTTCTATGGCAACCACCAATCTGTTTTATTTATGAGTTCAATTTTTTTTCAGACTCTACATATAAGTAAGACCATACAGTACTTGTTTCTCTGTCTGACTTATTCCACTTACCTTAATACTTTAAAGGTTCATCCATGCTGTAGCAAATGGCAGGAGTTCCTTCCTTTTATGATTGAATTATATATACATAATGCTTGTCTACCTGTTTTATACATATATTCACATTTCCTTTATCCATTCATCTGTCAGTGGACACTTAGGTTGCACCCACGTCTTGACTACTGTAGGTAATGCTGCAGTGAACACGTGGATGCAAGTATCTTTCTAAGGTAATAATTTCATTTCCTTCTGATAAAAGTTTTAATTTTTATACATTATAGTGATTAATTTATATTTTTCTCTTAAAGATTTATTTATGTATTTTAAGAGAGAGAGCACATGTGTGCAAGCCGAGGGAGAGGCAGAGGGAGAAGGAGAGAGAATCCAAAAGCAGACTCTGCTGATTGTGGAGCCCGATGTGGAGTTCAGTCCCAGGACCCTGAGATCATGACCTGAGCCCAAACCAAGAGTGGTGCACTTAACTTACTGAGCCACCCCCATGTCCCAGTGATTAATTTATATTATGTTTATTTGTATTTAATCTTTAAATTGCCTTTCACTATCTTTTTGCCCACTTTTATGTTTGCATGCTCATTCTTATTGATTTGTATCAATGTTTTATATACATCAGTGATATCAGCAACTCATTACAAACATTTTTTATTTACTTTTTGCCTTAAAAGTTTATCTCAGAAATAAATTAAAATCTTTATGTTTTCAGATAAATTCTACCTCTGAATATCGTTTTAGAAAGTTTTTTTAAACATTTTCTTCCAGTGACTTTTTTATTTGAATTCAATTAGCCAACATATAGTACATCATTATTTGCAGAGTTAGTGTTCAATAATTTATCAGTTACATATAGCACCCAGTGCCCATTACCTCATGTGCCCTCTTTAAATTAATTTTCATATATCTGAATTTTTTGTGACCAGACTATCCTTTTTCTTTATGTCTTCCAAATGAGTGACACTTTTTTTCAACCGAGTGATAAGCCCTTTCCTCATTCATATGAGTTGCTACCTGTAGTGTGTAATAAGTTCTTACATATGTTTGGCCAGTTTCTAGATTTTCTCTTATGTTTGACATTTCTGTTCTTGCTTCAACAGGATCATTCTTTTAATTATTATAGCCTTGATTTACATTTTGAAGTCTGCTGCTTAAAGCCTATCAAACCTTCTTGGCTATACTTGCATATTTAATTCATCCAGAATATTTTCACAGTGTTTTAAAATGCCACTGAGATCTTTGTTGAGATTACATTCAAATATTCTGATTAATTTAGGAACAATCAGCAGTTATACCATATTAACTTTCCATACATAACATATGCTTTCTCTATTTTTCCAAGTTTTACTTTTTTTTTAAAAGTAAACTCTGCTCTCGATGTGAGGCTCAAACTCACAACCTTAGGACCAAGAGTCACATGGTCTATCAACTCAGCCAGCAAGGTTCCCTCATTTTTCCAAGTCTTCAAAAAAAATTTCTCACTGTAAACTGTTATAGTTTTCTTAATGTAGATTTTGCACATTTCTTAGAGTGTATTCCTACTCATAACGTTGTTACTATTAAAAAATGAAATTTTTCTAATCATGTTTCTAACTTTGATTCCTAGATATATGAGGAAACTATAGCTTTATATATATTTTTATTTTAAAATGTTTCATCAAATTAAGTGGAATGAGGATCTTGCCAATTTCAATGTAGCTATAAGTAGAACATTAGTACACTTCTATCTTTTCAGGGATTTTTAAAGAATAATTCCTTTGATAGTGAATTATTCCTGAGAGTTTCACATGTAAACTTTTCATTTCTTTTTGTAAATATTTCACCTGTCATCTGTAGCTGATAGAACAAAGCAAAAATGAAAAGCAACGCAATCAATGCTAGGATTAACCAGTTTTTAGAAAGCTATAGTGGTTTGAAATGAGATAATTCTTGTTTTCCAGCTAATTTAGCTACCAAGTGGGAAATAATGAAGTAAATAAGCTTCATTCTCATTATGTTGATATTTTAAGTTTTCTGAGCCACACAGCAGTATAATATGTCTTTACTATTAATTAATATGAAAATATTAATACGCTTGAATGACACCCTCCCTGAGATTGATAGGAGTTACAAATACAGCATGACTCCTTGTGCTCCCCGATTCTTTTTATTGCACCCTAGTTCACATTTTCCTCTGACAGCCATCTGAGGGCTGCTGACCACTCCCTCAGGAAATCTCTGAAGCTACGTATACACCAAACATCAAAAGAAATGAATTGTAAGATATTCTTCAGTTGTCTAATTAGACTTTCCAGTCTAATTGCAGGAGATAAAATCAAGGGAGATCAAATATGCCCAGATGCCCAGACTTTAGAATCATTACAAAGCAGTACACTGACAAGTCTAAACCCAGCACACTCCTGGGAGTAAATGTGAATCTTCGTCTGCCTCATCGGTGTATCAGATGGGGCAAAGAACAGTTCGTCTACCTGCTCCACATGCTCGTCGACCCGTTTCACAGAAGAAGTTGTAGATAAATGTGCTGTAAGGCAGTCCATGTAATATTTACTTATCTAGACTATAGAGTCTGACTGCAGTTCAAATTCTGACTCCATCCCTTCTTAACATCTCACCATTAAACCAATTTTCTTTAATTCTTTAAGCTTCTACTTCTTGTCAGAAAAATGAGAGAACCTACTGAATATGGTTTTTTGATGATAAATGAGATTATAAATATATACAGGAAAACCTGGCACATAGGGGAATTCCATAATTTTACATATTGCTATTTTTATTCTTGCTAATATCCAACTTGTTTTACAGCCTAAGAGTATTACTTATTTTTAAAGAATGCAGACTTATTCAGAGAGAAGTGAAATTCTCAAGATCTATTTTCCTCAAAATTAATTTTGAAAAGAATTTTGGTAAAAATGTTATATTTAAAGTGAACAGTCAATTATAAAAAAAACTATATATATATCATATATATTCTATATATACATATATAGTATGTACTAGAGACGGTTCACTCTTATGGTATAAAGAGTGCTGAAAAATTGTTGCTCCTTTATTTTATCATAAACTGATTTGGTCTCCTTTATGAGCCCTCCCATTATTTATTAGAGGAACACTAAATTCTCATTCTGGTTTAATCTATTTAGGCACAATTTCTCATAGGTGAGAAGACTCATTCCCTCATATAGCCTTTCTCTAGGTTTGTCTGTTGCAAATAGGATGCTGCTCAGATATATGACGTAAAGGGGAGTCTTCCCAGCCTGCATGGTTGCAAGGAAGAACTGGTGCCTTTGGGCATTGTGTCTCTTAATTTCTGAGCCATTATGCCTTGCACTCTGGCCATTAATGAACTTGTCAGCTGGCAGAACGCATAGTCATTCTGCTAACTGGATTAGTGAGAGTCCAACATTGCTTTCTGGTTCATCTGGATTCTCCTTAGATTGGAATGTCTCCAGACCCCCAGGCCTCTGCTGTCTTCTCTGCAGCCTTCTGGCAAGTGGTCCAGCCCCAGCCTTATCCATTGCACCAATGAGTTCTGCAACCGCAGGCCCACAACAAGTCCTTTGGCAGCATCTAGCTAGAATTCATTGTTCCTGTTGATGCATGTGTCTGCATGTGTGTGTGTGTGTGTGTGTGTGTGTGTGTACAAGTGTGTATATCCACCTCTATCCATATCTGTATATATATATACAGTAAACTATGTCACAAAATGTATATGGCAAATTTTGTTCCATTCCAGCTAAGGTAGGTTGTGAAATATTACAAAGTAGAGATTATGTCTCACTCATTTTTGACTCTCTAGCACCTCACCAGATATCTGGAACAAATAGAAATAATCAGTATGTACTCTCTTCATGATTGGGAAAATTTCTCCTTTCTCACTGATGGCCGGTTTGTGACCACTAAGCACCCATATAGTATTGGTGTATATGCACAAAATATTGAAGCAATAGCACAAAGGCAAAGAAATCATTAACAGATGTGTTTGGGTAATAACACATTTTTGGAAGGGTTCTTTAAATAACTTTTGATCTAGCTTCTGAATTTATAATGTATAATTGGCATTTGCCCTTAATCAATTCCTCTGCTCTGTGAAATTCTTGTAGTGATTCTGAACCATAGTAAGACTAGCACAGTCTCTTCTCTTTTCTCTCTAGTTATTTTTGTGTAGTGGTGAAGATATAAGTGGTGCTTTACAAAGTGCAAGAAAGGGATCAAGACACTGATTTCAAATACTTTCCAGGAGAGGCTTTAAATATTCTTTTTACATTTCTTTAAAATAAGAAAGAAAGAAAAACCTCCATTGAGAAGGAAGTGTATGGGGCGGCAGGCAGCGGGGCGGGCAGAGGGAGAAAGGAAACAACAACAAGAAGGAAGTCAGAGGTGGGTTGACGTTTTGAGGTTAAACTGAACCCATGTCTTGGCTGCCACGAGCTCTTGGGCCGGCTGTGGAAGGAGGCACTGACAGTACGGCATTCTCGGCGGCTTTGGGTTCACAGTGCTTGCAGCGCTCTGCTATTCAGAAATGAATAGCTGTTGTCACTGCTCTATAATTTGGCCATGAGCTATCTGGTTACTTGCAGACAAAAGAGAATGTCTCATAATAATGGGGTTTTGTGTGAGTCTACTCTCTTCCAGAAAAAAAAAATGTATTTAAGGATTTAGCTCTGTTCACATTGGGGAAGAAAATAAGCTTTAAAAACTTTGACTCCTTTCTCCCTATAGCAATTCTTGTCGGGCTTTCCATCAGGGGGAAATGTTACCTTCAGCATATTCTGCAGATGAAATAGACAGTGCCAGATGCTTCAAATGGTCATAATTGTGAAGAATATGGAAAAGAAGGCATCTTCCTACTGTGTTTCATTTAAATGTGGAGGGGAAAAGCCCCTTGGGTAAATTAGCACTTGGAGGATTTAGCAAAAGTGAATTGACTTTGACAGAGTCCCCTAACACATCTATTTGATGATCTTGCAAGCCTTATTCCCGGTTACCTGGGATACTTCCATGCTTTGGGATGCCATAGGGTCATTAAAATGTGAGACAGATTCTCCAGAAGAGAAAAACCAGATGAATCTTGACTTGCAGACAGTATGTCTTGCTTAATAGCATTTCCTTTGACCGGCCCTACCTTTCCCTTGGTGTTAAATTTCTCTCTCACACACTCATCTAAAAAACAAAAGGCTGACTATGAATTTCAGCTGCCAGAGCCAAGAAGACTGTTGCGAAGGATCTTTACATCCAATTAGCAAGATTGTGCTCTCAAAAACTGAATATATTGGTGATATTTTTTTATTTCTAACTTGGTACAAAAAGCTAGCCTTTATCATCTTACAGGAATAAAAAGATAAATGAAGGCAGAGCATGTGGGAAAAAAATGAGCCTACCATCCCATATACACAATAAAAAATAACTGGTGGCGATCATTTTGCATCATATACAGATGTCAAATTATAATATACACCTAAAACTTACGTAATTGTACATACCAATTTCACCTCAAAAAATATAAAAGAGCTGGAAAATCAAATGTGTTTGTGGTAACCCATTCAACCTTCCTTGCATGGGTTTTGATGGCTGAACCTTAACTGACCTATGCAAACTATTTATCTTTACCTCTTTTGATGTAACTATTCATACGCTTCACAGCAGATATCAGTGTATTTGGCCACAGGGCTAGTGCAGACCCTGCTGAGGGTCCTGTATAATATGTAAGGTGTTACTTTTCGAAAATACGAAAAATTCTTAATTTTGAAACCGAAAATTCTTAGTATTGAAGCAGGACATATGTGCTGTGTGAGGTCTTGTGCTGACTGTTCTTAACATACTTGGTTTCACTGAATATATTGGCCTTCACTGAAGCTTCACACTTTCCCTCAAAGCTGGACATTGCTATGATCTCCCATTTCTAGATGAGGAAATAAGACTAAGAGAGGTAAAAAAATAAATAAATAAATAAATAAATAAATAAATAAATAAATAAACAGCTGCTTAAGATCACTCTTCTAGTTATGTATTTTTGCATAATAAACAGCCTTGAAATGTAGTGATTAAAAGCAATGCTGTAGTTAGCACACACATTTCTTTGACTACACTCAGTGGAACTGTTCCCACATGTGACCGCTGTCGGTTAGGAGCTGGACATGGAATCATCTGGAGGCATCTTCACTCACATTATCTGTACCTCAGCCAGAACACCTGAGGGCTGATCCAGCATCCCACTCCATGTGGCCTCTCTGTGTGTGGCTGTGTTACACCTACCAGCATGATGACGTCAGCATCATCAGACTGCTTACACGGTAACTGGCATCCCCTATGCTAAAGGAAGTGTTCCAGAAGACAAGAAATGGAACCTGCCAGTGTATACTGAGCTCAGAAACTGGCACAGTGTCGTTTCTTTTTCTCTATGGGTAGAAGCATAGAGATCACCCAAAGGGGACATAGACTCCCACTCTCTGTATAGGAATGGTGGCTGCTAAGCTAAGTGAATATCTGGGACTTAAATTTAGGCTTACCTAGTGCTCAGATGTATTCACAATGGAGTAAAGTCCACCTCTCATGTATTCCTCCCTCTAAACGCTGCCCCACCTTATGTTCTATTGCTTAACATTCCGCTTTGTCCCCCTCATCATTTTCCTGTAATCTACCTCTTCCAGGCTATCCTTTGAGAAGGATGCTCTGAGAATGTCAAAATAGTGACCTGTGGCATGTTTAAGGGGATAGGCGGGGAGAATTCTTTCTCTTCTCTCTTCATCCTAATCTTACTTCTATGATCCTGACTCATTTTTAAAATCCTCACCTCAATGGGAGGGAATTTATAAATAAACATGGAGAAGAAATTCAAAGAACAGTTCATGTGAAGAAGGGACAGGAGAAAAAAGGGAGGCCATGTATTCTGGGGGCATTCCAACATTGAGTACTTTACTCCTCCTGCTACCTCCCCTCAACCCCAAAACTCTAATGCATTCCTACTACTAAAATGTGACACATTTCACGTCTGTTTTTATAGATCTTTGTCCCAGCTCCTACCACAGTGATTGGCTTGTATTAGTTCCAATTTCTGTGGCAGAAATGTATGCATGAAGCTCCATAGGCCAGCAGATATGCTTTCTAGACATCTCAAGTCTGGAAGGTCTGCCCCCCTCTCCACCCAGAAAGCAGGGAAACAATAGCTGGGTTCTGCCTCTTAGGCCGACAGGGTTTTTGTTTGAGCCATAATGAGAACTTGGGCTGCGTTCACCTTTGTGACTTAAGCTCCAGTCTGGTCAACTTGAAGACTAATAGAGGGGGCCTTGAGAATTGAGGTTCCACACTGATTTGTGGAGGAATAATCACAGTGTTGTTCAGAAGGAGAGTTTATGCACTGTCTTTAGGGAAAATCAAGCTTCACTGGGATTTAGCTAACTGGCAGTCATAATTCTGAACTTTATCTGTATTTGGCCAAGCCTATCACATGTATCAAAATGACATGATTCTTTCAGGCGGCTTTTGGGAGTGAGACCAACAGTGGGCAGCTATGCTGATAAAATCCAGCTAAAGAGTAGCACCGCATTAGTCAGCCTTCCTCAGACACATTTGGTATTTGCTTTCTACCTCCTTTCTCTCCCCAACTTGACCTCCTGGATCCTGAACACACAAGCAGCCCTGGATGCTGAACACACAAGCAGCCTTCTTTGCCCTTGTCCTCCCCTACTCTCCCAATAACTACAGGACTAACTTCTTTGAGTTAAATGAACTCCATGGTTTTGTGACTCTTCCCAGGTTTCCTTGTCAAATGAAAACTATTGATGGCTCTTTCTTGCAAAAACTCATGTCACTGTTTGAAACATTCCTAAATTCTACGTCACGGACACAGGATGCAAACATCAAGTGTAGCTTTTTAGGATCTACCTTTCTTCTTGAGCAAAGATTCTGTAGTAGCTGAGAACATTTTCTAAGAGAAAATAATAGTCTTCTGCTCCAAGAAAATAGTTAACTCCAGTGATCATAGTTACTCTGCCACAAACACCAGGGGAGAATTTTCTGCCTTCCCAGTAGTAAAAATGTTACATATCAACGTAGCAGGGCCTTTGGGATTTCCTCACCCAAATGCCTCATCTTGCTGTTAAGAAATTGGGGCACAGGTAGATAAAGCCATCTTCTCAGAGATTATAACTCAATCCTCCTGATTACTCCTAGTTCAATGACCATTCCATTTCACAATGCTGTATTTCTGATCAGAATTCCTGCATTTGTCTATCAATATATCCTGAGTGTTTTACTCTCTCCCACACTTGCACACCCCTGTGAATTATTTCTCTGTCAGTGAAAAGCTATTTTTAATTTTCTAGATCTCCTTTAGAGGGTGGGTAAGAGAGACAGCTTTCCTTATCCTTGGTTCATTTGCTATCAGCATGTGCATTGCTGACCTCTGTCCTTATTGAGAAGTTGAGTCCATGTTGCAAGGGCAACTTGCCTGCCTTTGGTTAAAAGATAAAGGAGAAGAGAGTAAGATCGGATCCACTGGCCATCATTTAACTGTCCCTTTAATCTGACCAGGCATGGTTGATAGAGGAAAGTGCCCCCTCAGCAAAGATTATAACTCCAGCAAATACTGATTGTATTGCCCACTCTACAACTAGGTCATGAGAAGCTCCATCCAATGTGGAAGGGCCTCAGTACAGTGTAACCCTTTGCAGGGTCTATGACAAAATCTTATAGTTAGGACTTATGTCAAGGACATCTCATGTAGAGATCCACTCTTCACCTGCTCAGAGTCTGAGAGACAATGGCTCTGGTCCCAGTTCTCCATGGCAATCTTAGGGAACGCCTAGGAAGCAAAAACCATGAGGAGTGAAAGGGAAATACCCCTGCTTTTGCCCTTGCAGCTCAGTCTAGTAAGCATACCTTTTTAAGGCAAAGAGTTTGGAGTTGGCATTTTGTTTTTGGAAGCTAGGGTCCCAGGTAAGGGAGCTGGTCGTGTGTTCTGACGGCAGAACTAGGATTTCATCCCCAGCTGGGAGCTGGAGGGGAAGGGGAAACCTATCTTCTACAAGTCCTTAGCATGCTTAAGAAGCATTAAGCTGAACACCAGAGCTTGATTTTCCTGCAACTGTAGCCCATCTAGAGAGCAAGGGCTGAGGAAGGAATCTTGATGTGTCTAGAAAATAACATCCTCAAAGGGTCTTAAAGCAGAACCTGAAAGCAATACAACTGGGACAGAAAGTCTTTCTTATCTGCTTCTAGTCAGCAGAGGCTTGTTTAGTTTACTTCCTTCATCCAGTTAACAGACCACAAAAACAGGTATGTTTATTGCTGACTCTTGAGACCAGGAAACTTTGTTTTCCTTACTCTTCTAAATTTGAGTAGCATATTCTTCAAAAAAATTGCTGTTTACTATCCTCAAAATGACTGGCAAACTTAGAAGGATAAGGAGCAAGAAATGGCCTATTTAGGTCCAAGTAACAAATCTCACTAATGGAGAGCTACTGTGTGATGGAAACACAAATCAGGGTTTAGTGTTTTTTGGAAGTCACCGATGAAAGGATTTTGTTAACTGTCATCACTTTTTCTCCACTTACCTCCTTATAACTCTTACGGTGCTAGAACCAGCCAACGTGGGGTAGAATGGTTAATCTGATGATCACTTCACTTGCTTTCAGTCCTAATCTCAAAATTTGCTAGAGGTATAAGAAGCACCACTTGTAGCTTCCGCTCCTCCAAAATGTAACCTCATTCTTTTTCTCAAGCATCAGCTCATGGCATTTCCCTTCTACCTAACACTTCTATGCTGCGACTCTACCAAACTGAAAAACGCTATGGACTTTGAAAAATGGCATATGTTTGTTGTTTGGTAGAATGTACATGTCTTTTGCTCCCATCTGATAAACTATTACTTGTCCTGTAAGTTCCAACTGACTTATTTTTCCTTGTGCAAGAATCTTGTGATCGATGTTATCTTACCTTTCTGCCACATCTTCTTTAAGAAGACACCTTGGAGACTGTCTCTGGTTCAGAGCACTTTTACTTCTCCCAAACGATTGGTTTGTATTTGTCTTATCAATACTCAGTAGTAACATCCACCAGGTTTTCCCTTTCACAATGGTTTCCAGAACTTTCAGAGTCAAATTATAGCCCACAGCAATTAAGAGATGAATTTTACCCACTACATTACTGACTGTATATTATGAGCCCATCTTTGCCTTTCTTTTCAAGTACCATTTTTGTGGAACTCTCTCCTGGAACAAGGTGGCCAGAGATGGAAGGAAGGGAAGGCAAGGGGAGGGAATTCAAACACAGCAGCTACTTTACTTATGATTCCATTCACCCGGAAAAATTAATAATTTTCTCTCTGAGCTCTCCCAGCACTTTGAAGGATTCTTGGTTATAATACTTACATCATTGCATCTCAATTCTTTCTTTTCTTGGACTTTTTTTCTCCCACCTGACTGCACATTTTTTAAAAACAGGGGCTACTTTTGGGTTGCCTTGGTGTCTCAGTGGATTGGGCAACCTACTATTGATTTCAGCTCAGGTCATGATCTCGTGGGTTATGGGGTCGAACCCCATGTCGGCTCCAAGCTCAGTGCCTTTCCCCACACACACTCGCACTCCATCTCTCTCTCTTTCAAATAAGTAAATGAATATTTTTAAAAAGCAAGTGCTACTTCTTCCTTTTCTTGGTATTCCTGGCTTCTGGCTCAGTTTCTGGCTTAACGTAGCTGCTCAATATATGTTTATTGAGTGAACAGTAGCTGAAAAATAGCTCCAAAGATTTAATCCAATTACATAAATTGATTTAACTAATTGGAGTTCTGTTCAAGATTTAGACTCATTCTCTGAATCAGACTTCTGACCTTCAGAACTTTATATGTGACTAGTCACAGTCATATTTTTCATTGTACTTGTCTCCAACTGACTTTTAGCAAATAACCTGCAGCTTTATTTAATACAAATCAGATCATATTAAATATAATTAAAAATCTCTCCATGAAATAGGATAAGATCCCATTGGGGCACCACAAAACACAATTATACCTTCATGGCATATGCTCTTTTTAAACAAATTCATTTGTGAATATTAAAATCTGACAATCTTTTTCTCAAAGTTGATGTCATCCTATAAATAATGCCATATACCAAATGGGAATTAAGAAGCCATTTTATTATCTCTGTCCTGGATTATTTCTTTAAGCAGAACCATCAACATTGAAATATACCAGGGATTTATTTGAATTTAATGGCAAAATAGTTACATCAGTATAACAGTTAATTATATTCATTCTCTTTAATAAATGATGAAATTCTACATTATGAATATCCCAATGAGAACAGGGCAGATACAGACTTACTTTTCATGCAAGTTGAAACAGGTTTGACCACTAGAATGTTTATTCATTTAGGTCTTCCAGGTCACTGCTAGGGCAATTGCCTGAAATGTCATTTGAAACATCAAAATAGAAATAAAATAGTCTGAAGAAATTATTATTGATTCTGATGTTTTCTCTGTTATCTGGAGAAGTCACAGGCATAGGAAGAAAGAAGAGGATATCATTAGCTGGAGAATGGAGAATCTTACACATTGTTTTTCAGGTGGAACGAATACATGGATTTGACAGTCTCTTCAGACAGTCATGGACACATTGGCATTTAAACAAAGGGACAGTCAAAAGTGAATTAACCATTAACACAGATGTGTGTTATATATACATGCATTCACGTGCATAAGCACATAAACTTGTGGGTCAAAGCTGCCTCTGGATAAGTTGTAATGGTGTCACAGTAGCTTCCTAAAGTGACCAGGCACCAGGAGAGTGTTATACAGACCAACCTGCTAAGTTAGCTCTTACTCCCCCACCTTGCTGCCATGCCACCATGCTGAGGTTCAGTAAAACAAGAGGAAAATATCCGCAGTAGATGGTGTCTGGAAATGTACTTCCTAATCTAATCAATAACTGTAGTTCTTTCAAAGGTGCATAGTTCTCTTGATAAGGTATCTCATCATTGACTTAACCATTTGGAAACACCTTTTTTCAGTTTAGTGTTCGGTGCGCTCATAATAACGGTGGTTCCAGCCAGATCAGGGCAAGTTAGTTTGGTTTCCTTCTTCCTTGGTCTTGCACCATCAAAAATCAGAGGACAGGATAGAGAATATTGTAATGTAAGGGGAAACCTAAGGTTGTATGATAAATATGACTTCTTGGCACCCAGATGCCTTGGGGGAAGTACCCATCTTAAACCGTTCACAAGGAGCCTCCTTAAGATCACATTCTTATTTTTTTTCTTGTTCCAGATTTCTTACAGTTAAATCATTCTTCTCAGGTGAATTTTTTTTCTAAGGTATATGTATTAGTTTTCTACTGTCACTGTTAACAATTATCACAAATTCAGTGATTTAAAACAATACCAATTTATTATTTCATGGTTCTGTAGGTCAGAAGTCTGGAATAGATCTCATTAAGCTAAGATCAAAGTATTGACATGACCATGCTGTTTTCTGTATGGTCTAGGGAAGGACCGAATCCTTGCCTTTTTCAGCTTCTTGAGGCAGCCCACATTCTTTGACTCACTGTCCATGGCTTCAAAGCCAGCAATGGCCAGTTGAGTGTTTTTCATGCTCATCCCTCTGACACCGAATCTCCTGCCTCCTTCCTCTTATAAGGACTCTTAGTCCACTTAGATAATCTGGGATAATCTCCCCATTTTAAAGTCATCTGATGTGTAACTTCAATTCTGTCTGCTACCTTAATCCCTCCTTGCCATAAAACATAATATATTCAAAGAGCTATATGAAAATATAAACTGAATATTTAAGTTAGGATGTGGACATCTTTGGGGTGCCATTATTCTACCTAACGGGATCTTCCTGGAAGTCTCACCTTCTCCTCAGAGGGACTAATCTCAATCTAGAGGCCACTTTTCTCCTCCCCATTTGTGAATTTCTTCAACTGAAGTCATTCACTCATTCAATTTAGAGTGGTAGTAGGCAGCTGGATTAGGAGCCTAAAAGGCTGCTGCCATTCCAAGCTCTGCAGAGGTAGAGTGTATGAGGAGCACTTGGCTTGAGGTCTTTGTCTTTTTAAGCCTAAGAACCTAACCAGAGATCTCATTTATAAATATCCCGCCAGAATGTCTTCACATTTTCTTGGCATTTTGGGGGGGTAGTTGTTGGAACCGTTGTCAGCTACAGATTTGCACCCAAATGGAAATTTAGTTCTTAGAAACAGAGACTGCAAACAAATAGCCATCAGGACAGATGTGTTTTTAAAAGCAGTATAAGACTATAAAGATATAACAGACATTTTAGGGCTAGTTCTGGCTGTAAGGTTAAATTGGTAAATATTTGGCAACTCTGCTGTGAAACCAATGAAACCAGCTAGATCACAAGAACAAAGGAAACCTATGAGAACATTAACACTTGACACAGTGTCCATGAAGAGTCAATTCTAAGGTGGAAAGTATGCATCCCCAAGGTTACTCAAGATAACTTAATTGCAGTGTGGGATGACAATATAAGCATTTCTATATCCAGAGCTTTGTTTAAAATAAGAACAAACCTCAGCTTTACCGATATTTAAAACACAGAGTGACACTGTCATGATCATGCATTTTGTAGTTTGGCCCCTCAGAATTTGTTGGACAAGGAGTAGGAGTCCCAGCCTGCAGGGAAGTTGACCAAGGTACCCTCACTCATAATGTGACTAACTGCAATACTTATGAAACTATTAAGTGGATTGATTGTTATATTATCTCATTTTAAGTAGATGAACCCTCACATAATGGCCAAGTGATTTAAAAATAGGCAAGTGATTAAAAATGCCCCTAAGAGACTATGTACGAAGCCAATACTAATAAGATATGATAAGCACAGGGAAACACCACACAAATGGAAGAACCGATGTCACTCCAACCTCCAGTACTATCTTTATCCGTCACAGAAATACCCTCAGTCTGGTCAGATTTGGTCAAAACATTAAATTTGGAGCAGAAAAACATTTTTTTTTGGAATTTTAAGTGAATGCAACAAACGTGAAATCATTTTGCATTAATACTTATTTCCAGGACGCCGGGGTAGATCAGCAGTTGAGTGTCTGCCTCAGGGCGTGATCCTAGAGTTGGGGGATTGAGTCCCACATCGGGCTCCCTGCATGGAGCCTGCTTCTCCCTCTGCCTGTGTCTCTGCCTCTCTGTGTCTCTCATGAATAAATAAATAAAATTTAAAAAATACTTATTTCCCCTTAGCTCTGTTTCATTTTCCATTTAGGGCATACTTCATAATGTTTGTATACTCTGGTACAACTGTCCATGTTTGTATTCAATAAATAGACACAAACACATATTCTGAGGTCATGTGTTCACATCTATCTTATGGATAAGAGTGTGTCATCCAATCGCACACCAATGTGCTGGAGGACAGAGCTTTTAGAGGCAGGGAGCAAAGACCACAGAAGAGGTTGGATGTGGAAAAAAGTGTAAAAGGTCATCAAAAGAGGGTGTAGGCGGAGCCCCAGTGTAGGTCACAGGATAGTCGAGAGTTTGTCCAGATCTTGTGTTGCCAGGAACCAAAGTCTTACACTGACTTCTATCCTATGATTGGATCCATGACATATTTGATGAAGAGAAGAGGCCACAAAGGTCTCAACGAAATCCTGAAAATTTTTTATTTCTACTTTGCCTCCAATGCTTAGAAAATAAACTGCCGCAAAGGTCATAGTGAAGTAACTCTTTTCCTATGACTGAGAGCCGTGAAGCATCTCAGAAACATATTCACTTCAATATTAAACTATCAAATAATCAAATTTTATACAAAATGGAATGAATTGGTGACTTCGCTGCAGCTGGCTTATAATGAGCCCATCTCATAATCAGCGAGTCTCCCTTCTGGACACAGTGATCTTACATTCAGCTATTCTTTTATTGACTTCTTTCAAAAACTGCATCTATTTTTTTTTTAAAATATACATTTTATAGGAAATGATTGGAGGATTTCAGCTACAAAGTGCTCCATCCTATGAAGGTTGATTATTTTATAGTTTAGGAGATTTCCATGACTTCTGTTCCAACGTAATACAGAAGCATCCTTCAGAGTGTTATCTTTAAGATCACAGAAGCTAAGAAATTTCAATTTCAAAGTGAGTATGATCCACTTTCTGTTCATTTTTAGCACTTCCGGGCAAGCTCTCTGATGGGCCCATCATTTGTTTAATGTTTTTCATCCTTCCAGTTGCTTTGGGAATCAGTTCCAGATCACAGAGGAGAGAAAACCTTTTTCCTTCCTCCTGCCCCAAGCTCACCTTCCCAGACAAAATTTTTATTTACATTAAATAGATTCACTGACCCAGGACTAGCAACCTACCCAGAGCAGCAGCCTCTGTGGTGCTCAGTGGAGCATGGGAAAGGCTTGTAATGCCTGATTAAAACCATCAGGAAAGCTGGAGCTTCATTCTAAAGGATTCAGGGGGCAGAGTGGCCCTCCTAAGTCCATGGCACTATATTACTATGAATACTTTCCTTCGGCTCTTGCTCCCAGTGCAGAGAATCATGGGAATTTGAATAGGGCTCAAACGAAGAGATGCACATCTATGTGCTGAGACAGAAAGAGAAATTTTCCTGCCCAGTAAGGTTCCCTGGCAGAAGTTCCTGCAGGTGTGTGTGTGTGTGTTTTTTTTTTTTTTTCCAAGACATATCACATTTGTACTTGCTTTAGGGATAATGTTTTGGATGGGACCACAGAGCAAAGGATTTGGTTGGATAATCTAACAAGAATGATGAGACCCGACCTGAACACTGATGGGGTTCTTGCATGTTATCTCATTTCATCCTCACAGATCAGAGAAACCCAATTAGGTAGTATTTCCCCACTTCATAGACCAGGGAAAGGAAATTTCTGAAAGGTTAATTGATGTGCTGAAGGGGCACATAATAAAGTGCCAGGCTCAGTCCCACATCTGGCTCCTAATTCCTTTTTCGTTCTTCTACATTATGCTGTCCCTTCTGAATGGATTATTAGGTCGATAATGTTACTGTTATTAATCTGCCCAAATAATGGATAACAGACAGCTCAGACATTTAGGATGTTGGCATTCATCTCCATTTTATTATCATCTATAACTGAAAATGTTCAGAAGTTTTTGATAATTATAATTTTTGGTAAAACAACTTTGATTTATATTTGTTTCTTCAGTATTTTTTTCATTAAATATTTTTCCCCTTTGGCTATAACAATCCTTAAGATTGATTCTCTCTGCCAAAATCCTAACTCTCATTCTTTTTACCGGCCGTTACCATGGAAATTCTCACACAACATGTGGCACTTCTTTAAATGCAGTTGCTCATGAGTTGTAGTAAATTGATACGGAGTGTATTTATGTGAATATTTAATTGATAAAATAACACAGTTGTGCTTGCTTTTAAAATATCTCGTAGCTCTGTGGTCATGGCTACACAAAGTGCCAACCATCCCTGCATCCTGGGATTAAGAAATGACATGTTGCAAATTTAGAGCACCTTGCTCCAAGCCAGTTGTAAATATTTATTAATTGCATAGCAAAATATTTTTAGTAGGCTTATGTGCACTATGCGTCACGTCATACCTCCGTACCAGTCCACTTCACACTTCAAAAGCCCAGTGCAATGTAGTAAGTACTTTCTATTCTGCAGATCTAATATAATCTCAGAATTTAATGTTTCACCTGTGTAGAAGTTACTCTTAAATCAGATTCTATGACCCAGACAACTGTCCAGAACTTTAGTACCTCATCTCTCATTTCCAAGTAGAAATCTCCAACTCGATGTCCCCCTGGTCCCTCCGTTTCCACATGACTAAAACCAAACCCATTTCTTTCCCTCTCAGTTAAAGTCCTTTCAGAATTTCCTTATTTCAACCTCCAATCTGATCATTCAATTAGTTACTCAGGTTTGGACCCCCATTACGCTCTAGCCATTTTTTTCCCTCTTCTCTCCAGTCCTATGTCCTATAAATTATGCTGAGCTCGTAGTATTGTTTCCATTAGTGTTCCCCTTAGTAGCTTGCTGGGACTACACTATAGCACCTCAAACAGCCTTTCTTGTCCTCTCTCTCCTCCTTCTCCCTGACTTCCTGACTAGTGTCTCGGTCAGCATTTTGCATATACCACTCACCTCCTCAAAAAATGTGCACTGTGTCCAAAATTAAACCTAGATAGACCACCATGTAAAAGGTTTACAGCTCACAACTCTCACTCCAGCATCTTCATTCCTCTCCAACATGATGGGAGCTGAACCGAAACTCCTTACCCACATGCTATTCTCATTTGCATTTCGATTCTTAATAACTTGCACATTGACAGCACCGAATTTTCTGATGTTGGTAATAAATAATGACAGATCACCCTCTATGCTAAGGAGTTCTGTGGCTCTTTTGGAGGAAAGAAATACACAGAAATAGTCTAAAGAAAGAAAAAGAAATATCCTAAATGTTAGTCTTCTTATATCTATGTTATATTGCTATTGGAAGCAGCTTTTGCTTGAAATAAGAAAGTATAGATTATGTATTAGTTTTAATTCCTAAAGCTTGATGATCTCAAACAACTCACATCTCTTTGAGCATTCTTTTTGAATCTGTGTAGCTTTCCAAAATTAAAATTAAAATTCCATGTTTTTCCATAGAGGACCCTTTTTAGTTATGTTCAGGTCAACAATCATTTTTAAAGTTTTTTCTTTTTTAAAAAGATTTTTATTTATTTATTCATGAGAGACACATACAGAGAGAGAGAGAGAGAGAGAGAGAGACGCAGGCAGAGGGAGAAGCAGGCTCCATGCAGGGAACCGGATGCGGGACTCGATCCCAGGACTCCAGGATCAGGCCCCGGGCCAAAGGCAGGCGCCAAACTGCTGAGCCACCTAGGGATCCCCAAAACTTTTGATTTTGAAATTAGAGAAAGATCCAACTAACATTGTCAGTCCAACCACCAGACTGCATGAGCACACAGCTGGCTGCAGACCCATCATTTTAAGCAATTATTGGAAGTTTTATTTCAGTAGTTTGTTTTTCCTTCAGTCATTATAAAAGTAAAACAGAGACCCAGAGTCTGGCCTATGAATCTTGCAAGTGAGGGAGTCTTAACTGAGAGTGACTCTGAGAGGTTCTCACATCTTCAGGACCGTCTGTCAAAGGTCCAAAGAGAAAAGCTCGTGTCTCTTTGCTGACCACGGACAGTCTTTTAATTAGCACAGTGTTGTTGCATTTCAGCCGTCTTACAAAGCTGCATGTCTATCATTCTGAAATTATTTGTATTTCCTAGAGACACTGAAAGATGAAACAGATTCTTGTGTTCATAACTCCGGAGCTTGTGTATTACTAGGAAGCTAGTAGGAAAAATAGCCTCCTACAAGGACTATAAACTTTATTGGGGGAAGAGGAAAAGCCTGAGATGAAATGGTGCTACTGACAGTTCTATCTGATGTTTCTTAAACCTAAGTTATAATGAAAACTCAGGTAGGGATGCCTAGGTGGCTCAGTGGTTGAGCATCTGCCTTCAACTCACGGCACGAGTTTGGAGTCCCAGGACCGAGTCCCACATCGGGCTCCCTGCATGGAGCCTGCTTCTCCCTCTCCCTATGTCTCTGCCTCTCTCTGTGTGTGTCTCTCATGAATAAATAAATAAAATCTTTTTTTTTAAAGAAAACTCAGGTAAATGTAATGATGAAAGAAAATGAAACAGGTATGTAGGTAAGTATTGAATTTCTTTTCAAGTCATTTGCCTTTAGATTCTCAAAGAACATATTAGCTAATAGAATTGGTGGCCAAACTGTGGTGTAGATGGAGCTAAGGTCAGAGTTAGATTCTATTTGGGTCTGAAGAAGGACCTGGCTATGGCCATAGTTTGCACTCCTACAACCAGTTCACCAACTCTTTTGTGTTACAAGGCATACGATGAAGAAAAGGGTGATTATTCACTCCAAAAAAAAACCCCTAAGTACCAATACACATATCTTACAATGGTTGTTTGTTGCAACAGCTTTCTATAAAACAAAGCAGAATAGAAAAAAAAATAATGCATTGAACCAGTAACACATACAGATTGTTTCAGTAAAGCAACCAGAAGCCATCTTGCCAAAATCCCAACATTTTTAGTATTTTTTCCAACATTTTTAGTATTTTGATGATTAGTGGTAGTCAATACCTACTCATCACACTTCAAATATGAATATTGAGTCTGGGTTACCTTTATCTTTTCATTTTATTTTGGAGGGGAGATATTTGACAGAAAAAGTGATTGTGACATAGAGGAAGAAGAGAGGTCTTAAAGAATCTTAGATTTAGGTTTCAGCTCCAATCCTGCCCTTTCCTAGCTGTGCAGCCTTGATCAAATCAACTAACTTCCCCAAGTGCTATCCCTTTATCTGAAGGCATAGAAAAAATGGTACTTTATAAATTATCATTTTACAAATACATATATGACATATATAGATAATACATGTATAATATAACAATATTTAAGATAATAAAATTACTTATATGTTCTATGTGAATATAATTCTACACTAACATAAATACGTGTATATTAGTTTAAGATATATATATGATGTAAAATTATATATATAATTACAGTACTCTTCTGTGACCCCACACACATTACAAAACATGTATGTATAATTTATATATTTATATACATGTGTGTATATGTCTATATTACACATAAAATGTGTGTGGGGTCATATAAGAGTACTACAGTTCTTATTTCCACTGAGAACTTTATGATTAAAAGCTTCTTAATATTATTAGACTAAAGGCAACTTTAATGCTGCTTGCTTCTCATGTAATTGACTGCAGAAAAAGCTATTGGTGACATGATCTCTCTGTTTTCGATATTGTTTACAATACCTGGCTTGACTTTTATGCTATTAAATTAGGTAAGCATTAATTTTCCACTAAAACAGATTGCCAAGAAGCACACACGTACAAACAATTCATGAGGAGGATGGAGCCAGTACTTCTTAAGTTCTTTTTCTGGAATGTAACAGAGCTTTTTCCATTACCACAAATACATGAATGAATGGACAACATTGCAAGCACAGACGTTCCATACATCTCATCAAACAGCCCGATCACTTCCTCGATACTTTTTTCTGTTTAGCATTATTAATTTTTTCAACAATTGAGTTTGTTTGCAATAAGCTGAACCAGAGCATACCCTTCCATTAATTAGAAAAAAATGTATGGGTATTAGCTTGAGGAAGCAATAGCACTCCTTGTGTGTTTTCTAGTGCAAACTCAGGGTGATTTTTTTTCCCCTTGGAACAGGGTTGTTAAGTCTGATGCAAAAAAAAAAAAAAAGTCTGAAAACCTTTTAAGTAGCTTGTGCCCATTCAAGAAAAAAGAAAAAACAAAAACAAAAAACAAAAAACAAAAAACCCCACAAAGACCTACCAAGGTCAGATGCAAATAGATGTGAAACTAGCATCTTAGAATACAAATCTGTGCCATTACTCTCTATATACTTCTAAGCCTTTTACAATTGTTTTTATACTCTTAGTCTACACGTAGAACAAATACCTTAATTATCTTCTTTGTTATAACTACAAAATTTAGAAAGTAGTCCTTGATTCATATTTATACTCCCTAGGTAATTCTCACTATGAAATCATGTTGAACTAAGAAGCTAGAAAAGGCGTATGTGTGATTTACTGTTTAGTTTTTCACTGACTCTGGTCAGGCTGATTGAATTAACCAATTCAGACTTTTTTTTTTAACTCAGCAAAGCTTAAACATCTAAGGAATTTCAATTATATGATAATAAAAGCTGCTTTACCTTTGCATATTCACAGTACTCTATTTTTGCTGCGCAGTGATTAAAAATGACTCACTTTTCTTAAATTCTGAAATCTGACAGTATTCCTTGAATGAAATAATTTATGGTAGCAATAAACTGAAGGGGACAACAAGGGAGCAAACAGATGCAACAGAATAAACGTGAAAGACAACTTGGAATTATCGACCGGAAATCAACATGTCTGTAAAAATACAGATCAGAAAGTGTTAGGGAAATCTCTTGTAGGGAAAGGAAGCCAGAAATCACCACATTAGCCTTTTGGTGAGATGTAATTCTATTTCTGTAATGTCAACATGGGAGCATTATGACTCCACCATTCATAGGAAGGAAACTTAACAGATGATGGTCTTGAATCCATTTCTTTTGGAAAACCTCCACAGGTACACATTTGGCAATGTTTTCTTGGCTGAACAAAACTCATCATGATAGAGAGGGTACTATCACTAAACAACAAAATGCTAAGACTAAATTAATTTCTTCAAGTTCTGTTCCCTCAGACTCATCTCATTGTCTCAAGATCATTGTCAGAAGGGGGATCCCACATGTGACATCTGAGAGCAAGCATGTTATTAGTTGGATAATATTGCCTATGTGAGAATGAATAGCAGGAACAGAAGTGAACTTTCTTTATCTTCTGGGATTTTTAAATAGCTTTGGTCTTCACTAGTGTTACTACAAGGACATACTTAAAAGTTAACCGCTGATGGAAAGTACAAACCCTATGTATAAGGTATGCATAAAGTAGAGGTCTCTGCTCTTTGCCATGCCAACGTGCATTTGGGTCGCCATCAGTTTACTTTACTTCTCAGGGCATAAAACTATCATATTCTCCATGATTTCTTCCTACGAACACACTATTATTATTAAGAGCTACATTATTTTTGGACATCAAAATTCCTAGTCTGTTATTTTATATCACATTAACTCAATGTCAAAGGACAAATTTATATTTCTTAATATACTTTCCCTCTTTTTATAATGTGAGTTTTCTAGGTAAAATAAAAATAATAATAATGGTAGCATTTTTTGGCACATGTGGAACTAAGTAGCAATATGTGAATTTCCAAATTGCATACTGTTAAAATGCTTCTATTCCTCAAATCCTAATAATATTCTAAGAAATTATAATAATAATATATTTTTAAGGAATTTTTGCTCAGTGCAGAGAGAACTTTGAAATATTCGTACATTAGCAAAACATATCATTTAGAGAAATAATTTTATCATAAGAAAGAACTTAGAAATTTGATAATAAGCATAATTTGATGAATCTTCTGTGGTGAGTCATCATTTCTTTGCAGTAAAAAGAATTTTTCTCTGCACACGTAGAGCAAGTTCTTGTAAAAGAATTGAAAATCTGTGAGGAAAAGGAGCTAACGGGTTACTAAAAATGTTCCTAGCTTCTTTGAAGTTTTATATGATATCTGATAATACACTGAATGCCTCATTGTGAACATTTAGTAGCAGAGAGTACAGGAGAAAGCTTAATATTTATTAATCATGATTTTTTTTCAAGTTAACAGCAATAAGTCATCAGGTTGTTTTTGCTCACGCCAAAGCACCCTAGCACTGCATGGAACATCATAGGCCTTCGATAAACAATTGTTGAAATAGCCATACCATTAGACTCCATCCACAAAGGCTGAAATGAATTGAAGTAATTCAGGATGGAAGCTGCTGAATAATCAAGCATATATTGTTAGCCTTAGTTATGTGGCTATTACAGAGTGAAAGGGTTGAAGGGACTCAAACAGCTTGATGCTCTGACCACTGGGATACTCGGATGACCATGGGCTTTTTGCTCGTTTTCCACTGTGGATTTTTGAAGCAGAGACAGTCTAATTAGACATAGAGCAGATATCATAAATATGTTACTATGGTGAATGCAAACATTTCATATAGTGATAACATTTTGTATCAATTAAGTGGAATATTTGGAATTCACTGTGCCAATGAAATTTAAAGTACCATTATTCCACTGGCTTACCCATGAAAGTATAAGTAATGCATATTTATTTATTTACTTAGAGGGTTCTTATTGAACACACTGAGTTGTTTATTATTTATCTCCCTTGTGCAGTGTACCAACTCATTAGGAAGATTCCACAAAGTCACAGTGGAGTCACTCTGAAATGACTTCATTTCAACACAAATTCTGTGTAAAAAGATTTTTGGTAAGCCATCTTTCCCGCATGGAGTTTAAGTTATCTTTTAGGAAGTGGAAATGAATAGATAAAAAATACAGGAAACTTTCGTTTTCCCTGTAATGTCTTAATCACTTCTAAAAAGGGATCACTTTTAAATCACTTTTAAGAAGTGGAAATAGTGGCTTTAGGGAAAAAATAGTAAATTAAATTAGTTCTCAAGCCATTTTGTATGATATAGAAGACATTTAAAGAGTAAATGTGTCTGGTTATCTTATGAGCGTGCATCTCCATATTTGATTTCCCTGGCAAAACTTTGACACCTTACAAAAGAAATGAGGTCATTTCAGTCTGTAGTGCTACAGAGCTTGTTTTCTTTTTCTTTTTGTGTTTTTCTTTTTGCCAATCTTAAGAGATTCCATGAATATTTTACTGTCAGATTTTACAATTTAACATATCAAGACGTGATTACTAAAGACTCACAATCCTTGTCTCTGCTACCTTTCTGATTTCATTCTGCCATGCACTCTTGGGACACTTTTAAAGCAAGAAACAACAGCTGTAATAGCATGTGGGCCCTAGATGCCACTAGTTTCACTGCTCATACTATCAGGCATGTTCCAGAGTATCTGTTGAAGAAAGCATGCTTCCAACATCTTTATTTTTCTTAAAAAGATATCCATGGCAACTAGTATAATGAACAAATCATTCAATAAATACATTTGATCACCATATGTATTCTAGGCACCAAAAACTTTCCGGGTATGCACAGCTAAGTTTAAACCTAGCAAGAGGGCCAGACATGAACATACCCAACTCTAATCTAATGGAGCTATGCAATTAGTACATTGGAACACAGGTGATGATGCCATTAAGTTTTCTTTGGGAAGTAATAAATATAACAGCTAATATTAACTGAGTAATTACCATGGGTCACATTCTCTTTTAAGTGCTTTACATGCATTAATAGAACTAAGAAGAAATGGATATTACCTCCATATTTTTAGACTCTAAATGATAATGTATCTTGCCCATGGCTATGGAGCTAATAGACAGTGGAGCTAGGATTTGAACTTAGGCAGTGTGGTTCCAAAGCTGATGCTCTTGATCCCCAGACCACACTACCTCTCTGTTTTCCTTTGGAGTCATTTGGGAGAAGTTCAGAGATAAGTTCATATTTGAGTTAAAAGGCCAAATTTAATGAAGGCTTTATCAATTAGAAAATAGATAAAGAGAATTTTAAACAAATAAAGTACAGTGAGCAAAATCAGGAAGAAATGAAAAAACTGAGACACAGTTCCCAAAGTCAGAGATGCTATGTTAGAGGACATGAAGGAAGCAGCAAGGGGAGGTGAGGAGGGATGAGGTTGTAAAGTTAGGAGGAACCCTGACTGGGAGTGTCCTGGGAGGCCATGAAAGGGATTTGGAGCTTATGGCATGGGATCATTTAGAGGATATTGTTATACTCACTCTGAGATTTATAATGACTTCCTAGCCAGGTCAAAGTACAATTGAAGCTATCAGTGAGACTCATAGTCTTTAATTTTTGTCACCATTTTTTTTCACCATTTTTAAAGTGCAATTAGCCACATGATATAGACATAAGAAAACATTTTATTCAAACATTTTTAGGTTATTTGAATAATAAATGCACTAAACGTATTCCTTTCACTTAATGTGTATAAACTCTCTGAAAATATGAGGTATTACTTAAGTAATTTCTATTCTAAAAATTTCAATCCTTTTTAAAATTAGAATGCTCTTTCTGAAGCCCCCAAATTATACATAACTGCATGTAACCTTATGTGTTGGAAATGCCTCTAATAAAAGAAAACAAATGAAACAGGACAGTACAACCACCACCATCAACAACAACAATGGTAACAACAAAATCTCACTTGGAAGGATCACTTGGCTTGAAACTCTCTGCAGCTCTCAGATACCCAGATCTTCTTTGTTAAAAATATCCAATACAATGTTTAGAAAGTGTTGTGAACCAGAAGCACCATCAGCTAATACTAAGTTTGAAAATTGTGTATGATGGCCAAGAAACTTAGAATGTCCCAGGCTCATGAAGCTTATTTATCATGAATGGTGCTCCACCTATCTCCCTTATAATTCACATGGTAGTATGGCGAATCTTCCTGCTTCCAAAGCCTCTGGGATTCTGTTCTCATCCTCATTTCCTGATACTCCCTCATATGGTCCCTTTTCTTGACTTTGGATTCTTTTGCTTTCTCATGTCTGCCCTTCACTGGTAGCTCTGTTTAGTTTTCAGTTAAGTCTGTCTTTTCCTGAGCACATCCAGAATCTTCTCAGAAGAAACATTCACTCCATTCTTTTCTCATGGCCCTTCAATTCTCCATTCCCTCACTCTGTTTGAATCATCCCTCTCTCGGGAACTGTAAGAAACAACAAAAAGCCTCCCTTTATATGTCATTTTCCTTTCAAAATTATTGTTCTTATTTTAGAGCGGTTGTTGCTATTTTCCATCTAAAATTTTCTAAAAACTCTCTTATCCATGTTTCTATTTTAAGAAAGCTGGGGGTACCTGGGGGGTTCAGTTGGCTAAGCATCCAACTCTTGATTTCAGCTCATGTCATGATCTCAGGGTTGTGGGATCAAGTACCTTGTTGGACTCCAAGCTCTGTGGGGAGTCTGTTTGGGGCTTTCTCTCTCTCCCTCTCTCTCTGCCTGCCATCTCACATGCGCTTTCTCTAAAAAAAAAACATTTTTTTAAAAGCTGGGTAACCTAAGAATATGACACATCAAGAAGTAGATAGTATATTAGAGATAAAGTGTTTCATATTTGCATCATCTGTCCAGTTCCCCATTTTTTTTTCCAGAAAGTAAGGCTATAGCTTTGTATCCAAATATTTGGGAAGCAAGTAATTGAGAATAAGTAGTAATAATAATAGGTTGCATCTCAAAAGATATTTGAATTTTGTATGTTAAAATATAGATGGCTAGGATATAATTTTGAGAAAAATTATTCACATCATCATTTCTCAGTTATTACAAATAATTACCAGTGGTCACTCTAAGAGATAAAAGATTATGAGCCTCATAAAGTACACATTTTTGGCACAATTAAAAGACTGTACTATATTTCACTAGGTCACTTGTCTTTCTTTCGTTAGGTATTGATAACAGCTAAATCTGTAATGACCTATGACATTTATATTTTTGCTATTAATTATTGAAGTTCATTTCTGTGAACCATTTATTTTTTAACCAAACAGAATATATTGAAATCTATTCCTATAATTACATCACCCTAAAACATTGGCAGTCTGATTATGTGTCATTTTTCATGAGGAAGGATGCAATTAGTCACAGGCTAGCATAGGTAGTTATGGCCTTAAAACTGAAGATATGTGAATGTCATTTATCTCATGTAACTCAGCGAGAAAAAGCGAAAGAAAAGCTGTCCAGAATAGGTCACTAGCAGCATACGTATGCTTAGATTTGGTTCTCAAACTAGGACTTTGAACCAGCAGAAAGTCCTGTGTTCATTGAGAGGTAAAATATTCTAACTATTCAACTCTGATATCTGCTTATTGCTATATGCAAAGTCACACACTTACTTCATTCTAAAAATTATACGCGCGCGTGTGTGTGTGTGTGTGTGTGTGTGTCTTTTTTAAGAAATAGAAGATAAATAGGGGATTATGTCAGGGCAAACAAGATTTTAAAACCAGATTCTGGTTAATATTTCAACAAATATTAATTAAAAACCTACTATGTGGTCGGAAACTGCTGAGACTGTTATAATCAAATTAGACATAATCCCTTTTAAAATCTATTCAGGAGATAGGCTTTAAATAAATTATCATGCTTTCACCAAAATAAAGAGATGGTTATCATTACTCAATTTCTCATGTTCTTACAAAAACAATAGGAAAAACTCTAAGGATAAATATATTACAGAATATGTTAGGCATTAACCCTCTAAAATGAAATCTACCATAATAACTGAGGATGAAAATACATTTTGAAATAATGTAAAAAAATACATATTTTGAAATAAAGATTAAACCTTCTAACAAGTGATTTTATTTTTGATCATGTAATTTTAAAAATATGGGATGTAAATCTAAATATACATATGTAAGCTTGTTCCATAGATCCAAAATGTTTTTGTATGCTTTTATTGTAAATAAGCATTACTGGAATTGGATATCAAAATGTTATGATATTAAAACTTGCTAAATATTAGAAAGTTAACTGAAGGAATTCATTAAATCTGCTTCTGTAGATAAGATTCTCCTTCACTGGGGCTTATTCCTTTGGGTATACTTGAAGGAAAGGGAATGAATCTTTATATTTCCTTTGAATGATGAATCAACCTTTCCCTGACTAACTTTGTCTTTATAGTCCATTCACACCTCAGAGATTGTTTTACATCTCTAGATAGTTTACATTAATTGCAATTGCTCTTCCAATTGTTTTAGCAATAATACAGAGGACAATGAATAAAATTAGCCACTCTAAATATGAAACATTAATGCCATCTTTTATCTGTTGCTAGGTAAAGGAAGATCAAACAGCTTTACCTAGTGACCTCAAACAAATTAGTTAAGGTATATGAGGTGTGTCTATATAAGGTATATCTATCATCAGGTCCAATATACTTTCCCTTAGCAACATTGATGTAATACCCATAAGGTTGGGGGTTCATAAGATGAGATCCTATAGAAAGAGGGGTACGTTGTCTACGTTTGAAATGTGTGCTTTGTGACATAGTTGAGTAGATGGACAGTTAACTGAAAATCAGGTAATTCTGGGTAAATTGACTTAATCTGCCTAACATATTCTGGACAATTAAAAATAACTAGTAAATAAAATCATGGGGATCATGAAAGTTATTTTAATTCTAAGTCAAGAACAAAGAATAATTTTGACACCATTAATACCTCATTCAAGCAGGTGTTTCTCAGAGGCACTCACTTCATTGTTTATTTGCCATCATTCCTAATAAACATGTACTTGAGTTTATGTCATCTGAAAATAATTAGCATGCCCTACAGACACATGGGAAACTGATCTAGGCATGCGCCCGCCCAATGTTTAATGACCTTAATCCATCTCAATGACTTGCCTTTCTATTCAAATAACCAGTTTGGGATATAATTTACTAAAATCAACTTTTGTAGTATTATTTCAAAAAAGGATAGCTGTTTGTGTGACAAGCTATAATATTTAGCTACCGAAAGGCCTACTACCATATTTCTCTCCCACTGAGAACTATTTGTTATCTAATGTCACTTATAGATTACATGTAAATCAAATTATTATTTCCGGCTCTGCATGGTGCAATGCTGATTAAAAACTTGTCAAGCTATCAGAAGAATAAGGCCATTTCCCAGCATGGAATGATGCTATTTATTCTAGGCCCAATGATTGGTACCAAAACCAATGCCTAATAATAATATCCTTGACCAGGGGTGGAAAGAATCTTTTAAAATGATCACTCTTACCACAATCCTAAAGCATGCAAATATCAGACAATGCTGAAATAATTGTGCAACTTTAAGTACATATACAAGAGGGTAGCTAAACTCACTGAACTCACTAAGGTCAACAGACACTGTGCAGTTCTCATCACTTATGGTTTCTTGAAAGCATTTAACAGTGTTGACCACTGTTCTCTTAAAATGTTCTGCTTCCTGCCTCTCATGCTCTCCTAGTTCTCTTTTTTTTTATTCCTTCCTTGTCCTTTGTAATCTGCTGATCTGTTAAATGTTGTCATTTCCCATGATTTGTCTTACATTCTCTATCATTTTACTTTCTACCCTGAAAAATGATATGCCTTCATGTATGTTTACTGCTCCCCATTTTTCTCCAGGAAAGGTCTCTTTCTTGACCTCCAGGCCCATACATCAACAGACCATGAGACATCTCCCACTGATGACTCATACTCAACCTGGATAAAGTCATCTCATTATCTTCCACCCAAACTGGCTTTTCCTGAAATGTGGCTCCAAACTTCATGCACTCATGTGGCCAATGTCCCAGGATCATCCTAGACCATCTTGTCCTCACTCACATTTTCATTCATTAAAACCTGACATGCTGACTTCTGAAATACTGCTCAGTAGTATTCTAGGTCTTTTCCTCCAGTGCTCAGGTTTGTGTTCTCATCAGCTGTCTGTCATTGTTGTTCCCAAAGACCTCCTGCCTGCATTCTTTTGCATCTCTAATCCTGGCTTCCACAGTATATTTTCTAAAACACTTAACTGATTTTGTTATTTCTAGCCTTCAGTAATATCAACCTGCCTGAAATCCAACCTTATTCCCTTGGTGTGTGTGAGTAGCCTTTATGGTCAGATCTTGGTCTCCCTTTCAAGGCTCAATTCTTAGCTTGAACACCTTTGTACTGGAAGTTTAAACAACTATAGTAGAGTCTCAAAGCATATAGCAAGGTGTTTCACACTTGTGTCTCACGTGTGTTGTGTGTTTTGCACAGTTCCTTCTGCTTATCAAATGTTCTGTATCAGCTATCACCACATAACAAATCGCCACAAACTTGGTGGTTTAAAGGAAGACATATTTATGATCTCACAGTTTCTGTAGGGTAGGAATCCAGATGAGGCCTTGCTGGGTCCTCTGCTACAGGGTGTCTGGAAATCTGCAGTCAAGCCATCAGTCAGGAGCAGAGTGTTATGTGAAGAGTGAAGTGGGAAAGGATCTACGTCCAAGCTGTTACTGGTTATAGCAGAACTGAATTCCTCGAGGCGCAGGTTCTTAACTGGCTGTTACCTGTAGACCTCCCTCGCTTCCTTGCCTCATAGGCCTGCTTACAGACTACTCCTTCAGAAATATGGCGGCTGCCTTATCCAAGCCAATAGGGAGGGGGTCTCAATCTTATGCAACCTGGTCACACAACTGACATCCCATCACCTTTGCCATATTCCATCAGGTAGAAACAAGTCACTAGGTTCAGCCCACACTAAAGGGAGGAGATTGCACAAAGATACAAAGACCAGGGATTATTAGGAGCTATAGTTTCAGAAACTGCCTACAGCCTCCTCCAGCCCTAATTTCCTCCACCCCCATCCACCTGACCTGTGCAGATTTGTGGAGACTCATCTCAGTCATCAAGACTTCAGTTCCTCGGTGAGGATTTCCCTGATCAACCTACCCCAAAGTTGATTATTGTCTTCTTTTTATTGCCACTGTACCACTAATATTATTCTTCAATTATTTGTTCACATAGCTTTATCCTTCACAAGGACTTTGAAAGCAGAACGATCATTCATTTTTCCAATATCTGGTACATTGTCTTTCTAAAGAAAGTGGTCATTAAATGTGAAATAATAAATGTATAAAAATAAATGAAATGACAAATATTAAGTACATGAAATTATCTGAAAACATAGTCTCCCCTGGGGATACATAACATCAAATAATCTAACATCTGAGCATTGCATTCACTCTAGTTAAGATACAAAAGGCAATCTTGTGTAAGTGACATCACAAAGTGACAGATTTGTCTGTTTCTATTATTTTTTAGCTCCTTCAAATGAGAGACAAGTATAAAATGAAATGCTATGTTGCTAATATAGTGAGGTGGTTAAGATCATTGGCTTTAGCATCAGACTGTGGGATGGAATTCTAACTCTGCTATTTACTAACTGTGTGGCCTTGGGCAAGTTATTTAACCTCTCTGTGCATTAACATAGTAGTCTGTAAAATGGGGAGAGTAATCATATCTATATCATAGGACTGCTACAAATATAAAATGAAATGTTTCAGGGGAAGCAATTAGAAGAAATCTGTCATATATTGGATTCTAAGTAAATATGAGTCATTATCATTTCCTACCATACTAACATGGAAAGATGTACATGGCACATAATAAAGTGAAAAATACAACTTGAAGAAAAGTATATTGGACCTTACCAACCTTCTTTTTTTAAAAAAAAGCATATATACATAGTTCATGTATATGTTGGTATATAGGAAAAATTTGGAAGGATACATATTAGATTTTTTTTTATTTTATGATAGTCACAGAGAGAGAGAGAGAGAGAGAGAGGCAGAGACACAGGCAGAGGGAGAAGCAGGCTTCATGCACCGGGAGCCTGATGTGGGATTCGATCCCGGGTCTCCAGGATCGCGCCCTGGGCCAAAGGCAGGCTCTAAACCGCTGCGCCACCCAGGGATCCCACGTATTAGATTTTTAACAGTGATTATTTCCAGCAATTAAGGAACGGTGAGTGTGATTACCTTTATTTGTTATCTTGTGGACTTCTATATTTGAATTGTGTTAAATAGGCATAAATCACTCTTATAACCTGTATGGCTGAATTGTTTCTTCCAAAAATGTATGTTGAAATCCTAGTCCTCAGTATCTCAGAGGGTGACCTTATTTGGAAATAAGGTTATTGTGGATGCAATTACTTAAGGTGAGATTACACTGAAGTAGGATAGGCCCTTTATCCACTATTACTATTGCTCTTTAAAGAAGAGACACTGGAAAAAATGCCATGTGATGATGGAGGCAGAGATTAGGGTCATGCAGGAGGCCAACCAAGAAATGCCAGAGATTGCTGGTAAGACACCAGAAACTAGAAAGAGGTGAGAAAGACTCTCCTACAGGTTTCAGAGGGAGCAGTGCTCTACCAACACCTTGATTTTGGACATCTGGCCTCCAGAACTCTGAGACATTACATTTCTATTGCTTTAAACAATAGAAATGTGTTGGTTTGTGGTACTTTGTTACAAGCAGCCCTAGAAAACTAATATATAACTAATATAAAATAATTAATACTTTTTTAAAGTGAAAGCAAAATGCTAAAAGACAAGCAGTTGCATAACTTGTAAGGTTGTATTGTCTTGGTGAAGTTTAAGCTACAAATGAATTTTACACCAGTGCTCTCCAACCATGTCAATAGAATTATTCTGAGAATCTCAACCAAATATTTGTTAAGTGGTTCATATATTGGTGGGAAGTACTGGGAGATCTGGGAGCTATTTCTTTCTATTCTGTTCCTTCATGAAACTTCTTCTATTCAATTTTCTAGTCCTAGCAGGGGGGGCAGATGGCCCAAAGGCTAAGCAGCATTTGATTGGTTACTGAGACAGTATATACCAAACCCTAAAGAGAATTATCAAGGAATTTCCTATATTTTATAACACAATTTAGAAAAACAGTTTTTTTTTTAAAAAGTCAGTTAGTTCCCAGCCAGTCATTCAAATGTTTAAAATATTTTTTTAATTTATTTTTTATTGGAGTTCAATTTGCCAACATATAGCATAACACCCAGTGCTCATCCCATCAAGTGCCCCCCTTTGTTTAAAATATTACAGCAATAAAATCATTGAGCAGAGACTGTTTCCTGACTACACCAAAGTTATTACAATGTAGAGTCCATTATAAAAATATACACAAAAATATATATTCGTAATTTTTAAATACCATAACTCACATCAGATGGCCAAATGGTTCAATATCAATATTTGTGGTAAAATTAGAGCTTCTAAAGAAATGTTTCTTTAATGAAAAACTTTTCGACTTTAATTTTTAATATAAGGAGGAAAAAAGAGGATCAGAAATAGTTTGTGTTTTTCTTTTCTCAACATGATAACCATGGAAGATAGCAGAATAGAGTGAGGAAAAAATGCAATCATTTTAATTAATAAAGTAAGTGGTGGAAGCAATGGAACTGAGAACCCCAAATAGTAGATCATATATTATTAGGTCTTTGCTTTGCCTTCACTTTCTTAAATATCTAGCTATTCATCATATAGGCTTTCCCACCAATGATGAAGGAATTGCTGAAAATTTAAATTTAACTTCATCACTGTTTCTTTTTCTCTGGTAGGATTCATTGAGTTCTTAAGACATTTCTGAATGTGCAAGTTGTTTAAGGTTAATACTGGCCAAAGACTTCCTTGTCTTCCAATTTAAAAGATTGTAAGGAATATATGAAAATTATTTTGCAAAATATGGCCAAAAAGAAGGGAAGAGAAGGGAAGGAGAGGGAGAGAAGGACAGAAAGAAATGTCTTAAGAACTCAATGACTGTATGAAATATTCCCTATTAGGAGTACAGAAAAACAAACTGTCACATTGTTCTGAAGTAGTTATTGTTACTTAATTTTGTTATTGAGTATAGTTGGCATGCAATATTATAGGAGTTCAGGTATATAACACAGTGATCTGACATTTATATACTTTAGGAAATGCTCACCAAAGTGAGTCTAGTCTAGTTATCATCTGTCACTATATAAAGTTATTACAATTTTATTGACTGCAGTTACTGTTACTTACTCAAAGAGCAAACCAACAGTGTTTTCCTCTGGTGCTAATACAGAGAATGACCTGTGCCATGGAAATGAGCTCTGGGATGAATAAGCAAAATGTGTCCATCTTTGAGTTATTTAAAAAACTAAACCCTAGAGACCAAAGATAAACCTAAAGGACAGTAAAGAAATATAATTGCATTGGACACTAATGTCATGAAGAGTTAATTAGGCTTCAGTGGGTCATAATTTATTTTGAGAACGTGGCATTTCAGAAAACTACCTAGCTCACTTCATATTACCTTCAGACACTAAAGGTGTAATTGTTGTCATTATCATTTTAATCGGTGCTGCAATTTAATGGTAATATATGTAGTTGTTGTAAGGTCTTTTAAGCTGTTGGTGATATCAGACATATAACCTGAAAATATAATTGTGACATTTCGTAGATTTAATATTGCCCTTCACAGTTAATGATAATACTGCCTTTAGAAATTGTTATTATTGACAGAACACATGTTCAAATGGCTCACATAGCTGCCTTATACGCATCATATTTAGGTATTTGGGAGGTCACTAGGATTGTCTAATTAGACCAACATTGCCACTATATTTACTTGGTATGTAATGTATGATGGGGATATTGCAAATACTGAAAGGAAGTGGAAAATATACTGGCAGTAGTTCCTACCTGAAAAACAATATAGTTACTACAAATCATGGCAGGAATAGTATTTTATTAACTGTACTTCTTGATTTTCTTGATTGCAAATGCTAGGTACCATATTAGACACACAGCTTGAGATATATGCCGTGCAATGAATAGAAGAGCTTATTTCCACCAAACATAAAAGAAACGAGGAATACTTTTTCGATTATGACATTTAAATATTTTCAAAAAGGGTTATTTTCCACCCAGCAGTAGAATACTTGATATATAATTACAAAGGAGGCTATGCCAATAATTATAGCTAGACCCATTATATTGAGCACAATAGTTTTTATATAGTGTTTGGTGGGAAATCTATCATTTCCCTAGGGGTAATGGCCAGTTCTTTTACCACTGGAACAGCTTAAATGCCTCTGTTTCTAGATTTCCAGTTAGCACTTGGGGTGACTTGCAGCTTCCAGGCTGGCATCTCCTCTGAAACTAGGAAGGAAGGTCCTGAGTGTCACAGTAGAGCAGTGACTTTTACGTAGGCTGAACGTTAAAATCACTGTGGAAGGGCGGGGGTGCTCAGGCTTCACCCTCAGTTACTAGGATTTTTTTTTTTTTAATTTTTATTTATTTATGATAGTCACACACAGAGAGAGAGAGAGGCAGAGACACAGGCAGAGGGAGAAGCAGGCTCCATGCACCGGGAGCCTGACGTGGGATTCGATCCCGGGTCTCCAGGATCGCGCCCTGGGCCAAAGGCAGGCGCTAAACCGCTGCGCCACCCAGGGATCCCCAGTTACTAGGATTTAATTGACCTGGATCTGGGGCCTGGGCTATTTGTTTTTTAAGTAAAACTCTCCAGATGATTCTAATGTGCAGTCAGGGCATTAGTGATTATTAGATCACTTGTCACAATGCAGTCTGCTTCATATTGGTGAATTGTGTCACTGTCAGGAACCTGGTTAGGTTATTACAGTATGGCTTTACAAAGGGTTACCGTTGAGCGAAACTAGGTAAGGGGTACATGGAATGGAATTTCTCTGGCTAGTAAAGAAATTAATATTAGTGCTGTATTATTTCTTACAACTGCTTGCAAATCTACAATTAAGTCAAAGTGGAAAGTATAACTTTGTAAAAGGCTACCATTGAATTCTATTAAATTCACCTGTGACTATTAAAAATATAGAAACTGGGCCCCAGCTGAGCAGATTATCTGTCGTTGGGTCCTAGAAGCTATTGATTAACAAGCTCTCCAGATGATTTCACTGAAATTGAGAAAACACTGATTTAGGTTCCTCCATTTTGAGGAATACTGGACACCTGGCCAGTCCTAGGTAAAGGGAATTAGACCAATTGGCATTGGAAGTGCCCTTCCTTGTTCAGTATCCTCCTGCTATTCCTAATCACTTGTCCAGAAAAGGGGTGGGGGGACTTTGTATACCAAAGTGTTATCATCATACTAAAGTAAACTAAGATATAAAAATAATACATAATGAATTATTCATTCATTCCACAAAAGCACTTACTATGTGCCAAATACGGCACGAGGTACACTGCATTTAAGAATGAGAGTGAATTGAGGCCTGCGCAGGTCCTAACCTGTCTGTGGTTGGGGGTTGCTATCCGCCTCATAAAGCAAAGTAGAGGGTTCCTCTTCTGGGAGGACAAGGTTGTCTTCTCCCATGAGAAAGCCTCCTACATAGTTAGCTTTGGCATCTTCCAGGTATAGGAAAGCAGTGGTTGAGGACTCCTGAGTCTGTGTTGTCAGCTAAGGTAGAGAGAGAAGACAGTGCTTATAACAGAAAGTCCAGAGTCAGATGTAGTTATCTCGAGGACTCAATGCTGTTAACCCAGCCTGGGCCATGACAGTCACAGAATTAGATTCCTTAACAATAAAATGATAATAATACAGTTTTTAAAAAAATGAGAGTGAGAATAACATTTGTAAACCAGTGACCTCAGGCATTATGATGAACTATACATGTATTTCTTATTTGTTCCTTTAACAACGCCTGGCATGTAGATTCCTTTGTTCTCCCCACTTTACAGAAAACACTGAAATGAAGTCACCTATTTATATATATGCATTGCTAATAAGTTATGGGTCTAGATTAGAATTCACAGTCTGAATTTGGAGGCTGTTCTGTGTGGTAAAATACCTGTAACATTTACCATTTTAATCATTTTAAAGTATAGTTCAGTGGCATTAAGTACATTTTCAGTGTTGTGCAACCATCACCAGAGCTTTTTCAGCTTCCCAAACTGAAACTCTGTGCCCATTAAGCAAATCAGAGGCTGTTTGTGTTAGGCAACTTCCTGGCTAAAAGTCTCTCTGAAGGTCGATTTTCAGATGAAAGGTAAAGAAAATTTAGGAGATGAACCTCTTGCCAGCATTCCCCAAATCAGGCCATGTAAACAAGCCCCTGTGTGGAAGGCCGACCTTGATTTGGCTTCATTTTTATTGAATCTAAAAGAAGCAATTAACAGCACTATTGTGTATTGATCAAAAACCCAGTTGTAGAACCAGACTGCCCAGTCTGAAAAACAAGGCGGCCACTTTATTAGCTGAGTGACTCTGGGTAAATAATTTAACCTCTTTGTGCTCCAGTTATTTCTCATTTGTGAAATAGACATACTGATGGTGCCAAATGAAATTTTATTTTGAGGATAAAATGATTAATATATGTGAAATCCTTAGAACATTGCCTGGCACCACATGAGTCTCACCACCTATCCCACCCACTCCTAGCCAAAAGCTAGTCATTATTTCCCCAGTTGTCAATTTTGTGTATTTAATTTCACGTACATAATTTTCTCATATCTGTTTCGCTGATTGTTAGTCTTCTAGTTCAGTAGTAAACACAATATCTAACAACCTAAATTTATTCTTATTATAACTGTTTCCCCCCAAATTACAGTCATACATCCTCAAATGTAGGTATCAAACAGTTTCACTTGGGAAGTTTGTCAGCACAAAATGTAGTGTTCAGAAGAGAGTAGCATTCTCCTGTCTGTAATATTTGAGTGCAAAAGAAATTGCTTTCCCTAAGAAAATTTTTTTTCTGTTTTTATTCCACTTGATTAGCAAATACACTGCTGATGGCAAATCAATGAGCAATCTAAATATATAATTAATTAGAGGAACAAATTGAAATTGACCAAATATGCTCAAATCTCTCAGAGCTTTGAAACAATGACTTTTCAAATGGTCAAAACAATTACTTAGAATTTAGGCATGCATTTAAATGCAAGTCAGCGTGCATTGGAGATACAAACGAGAAACCAGGCTCCCATGATATTATAAATCCTAACCCTGCTCCTTAAAGCAAACTAAACTCTTTCTATTGTCATTAGCTGTCTTCGAGGACAAATAGTGTGGTATTTTATAAAAGAAAAGAAAAACTTATCAAAAACATTTTCACGAAATGTATCTCTTTTGAAAAATTACTCCTTGAATTTGAGTAAAAGAATTCTTTAGAAACCGAACTATTGAGGTGATTCATCAGCACAAAAGAAAAATACTATTCATAAGCATATTTGAAGATGTGTCATTGAAAATCAAAGATGATTTTTAAAATAAGCCTCAAATGGCCAAAAAAAAAGAGGAGAGAAAATCTATAACTAAAGTCTGAGATGATTTAAGTTGGGAAATTAGTATCTATTTATTATGTTATGATATTGTAATATAGTGGTAAAACAAAAGTTTCGTCGTTTTTCTCACTAAGAAATGGAAGTATGTATGAGTGTAGTAACTGACAGGAATTTTGCTTTGACGGTAATTATGAAACAGAGAGCAGGGGTTTCACCACCAGATAAAGATGGACAATGAAGGTCAATTTTTGACCTGCCTTTTTGGGTATTCAGTGCTGGCACAACTTAATTGAGATCAGGTAATTGCTCAGAAGGCTACACTGAACACATTATCATCCTTCAGTGTCACTCCTGTACACCTAGTTATCCTGATGTTGTTTGTCAAAAACTGTCACAAGGGAGTGCGTCTCACTGAGAAAAATAACCTGTATGTTATTGCTCAGCTTCAAGACCAAACCCTGAAGTAATGAGAAAATGATTTTTTGAAAAGCAAAACCCTCTTTTCCCTGAACTGATTTAATTGGTCCATCATGGTAATATAAGAGAACATTTTAATAAAATAAATTATTGACCAGAGGTCAGTGATCTTTGTCCTTTCAGCTTTTCTATGATGGTTTCAGATGTCCCTCTTACCCTCTCCTGGCTTTAAAGATTATATTAGTCTTGAATATCTCTTACACAATATTATGAATTATGCAAATAAAAGATGTAAATATCGTTTTAAGGACCACGGTACTGAGAATTTTATTTTTATTGCACAAATCCATCTTTCCTGTGATTTTCTCATTGAAATAGAAGCAGAAAATTGGAAATTAATTGTGGTAGTATTTATATTTTTTGACATAAAAGATGACTGAGCTCAAAAAAGTCTAATGTAACCAAAAATCAAAGCGCTCATAACAACAGTGATCAATATATGTATAAGAAATTCGCGTGATTTATAATTATAACATTAGATGTTGCTTGAATTGACACTGTTAAATTTTAATTGCCACTGTTAAAAACCAAAATTCAGGGGCACCTGGGTGTCTCCGTCAGTTGGGCCTCTGCCTTCAGCTCAGGTCAGGATCCTGGGGTCCTGGATCAAGCCCCACATCGGGTTCTCTGCTCAGCGGGGAGCCTGCTTCTCCCCTCTGCCTGCTGCTCCCCCTGCTTATACTCTCTAATAGATAAGTTAAAAATCTTTAAAAAAAAACAACAAAATTCAACCTAATACATTTAAAGATCTAGTTGACTTTATTAAAGGATTCATGAATCAGGCAGCACCCCATCTAGCAAGTACAGGGAAAGGTTTTTATAGGAAGGAGAGTGGACCCACAAAAGGTTTGTTCCAGGCAAGGTCACATTTCCTTAGGCTGAAGAGCAGGGGGGTTTATCATGCAGATTACCTACCTCATCTTCCTTTGTGGGAGGGAGAGAGCCCAAGTGACAGATTAGGGATGTGAAAATTCCTGGCTGACCTGTTAAGACATTTCTGAAGGAGGCTGAAACTGTAACAATATTAGGTGGTAAACCCAGGTAAACCTTGGCCTAAGTGACACCATTTTGGTTTTCTGTTTAACACCACCTATGATTTCTGACTTCTGTCTATTGATATGAGGACTAAAACGACAGTAATAAGTGTAAGTTTCTAGTCTATTCAGCCTAGAGAGAGAATTAAACAAAAAAATTAATGTACTCTCTCTATATTTATATCTGTCTCGGTACATGGTATCAAGAGAATTCCTGGTTTTGTAAAATGGAAGCAGTGTCAAAGAAGCCATGGATTTCATTTCTTCAGAATAATAGTATATATTACTATGTACTATAAATTTGACACAAACATTGGAATGAAAATGGAAAAATATTTAAAATGATAAGTTTACTGCTACATATAATATCATTAATTCTCAATGGAAATACAGACTTTTTAAAAGTTTTTATTTAAATTTCAGCTAGTTAACATAGTGTAATATTAGTTTCAGGTGTACAGTTTAGTGATTCATCACTTCCATACATCAGCCAGTGCTCATCACCACAAGTGCATTCCTTAATCCATGTCACCTGTTTCACCCGTACCCACCACCCTCTTCCCTCCAGTAATCATCAGCTTGGAAATACAGAAATTTCTTCATATGTGTCCTTAGTCAGTACATGAGAAAAGGCAATGGAAAACTTAAATTAGCCCTACTTTGAGCAGTGAGTCCTGTTCCCTGGCCTCAGGTCTTGAGTTCAACCAAGAAAGAATTTAGAGCCAAACTCTTAAGCCACCATTTAATAGTGGTCAAAGCAAAAGTACACTCAAGGTGGGAAAGCAGGCAGGCCCAGAGGTGGCACCTGTGCGGGAGGGGGGTGGGGGGGTCAAGGTTGCCCTTTTTTTAGACTCGCGTGGCTTATGGGTCATAGCTAGGGTAGTCTCTGACTGCGGTTGCCTCCAGTCATCTAAGGGTCTCCTCTTACCAGTCAGGAGGGGTAGTCTTTGTCCTACATGGTCCATACCGAAACTGTCGTGGAAGCCATCCTCCACAAGGGGGGAAGGTGGTCAAAACCACCATGTAAATATATTATAATGAAGTTACGGTTACTTTAGGTCAGGGGTTATAGGGAAGGGCACATGTGCGTACCCCCGCCCAGGGAAAATTCTGACTGTTTGCATTCCGGAGGTGGTTGGCAGTTTCCTCTTTTTCCACAATAGGACAGTCTTGTTCCCTGCTTGCATCTAGCTAACTTCCCACTCTGTCGCTGCAATTAACATGATTGAATTATGTAAATTATAGCTTTAAAATATAGAGGCCCTCAATGCATGTTATGAATGAGGTAAAAAACAAATTAAAATTGAAACTTCAGTAGCATCCAAAAATTCTTTGCATGATTTTTTTCATATTTGAAGTTGCAGGGATATTCACTGACATTCCCAAATTTTGGAGAGAAACCTGTGCCTGCAGGTACTGTGCCACAGACATATAACACCAAGGTTACTTTTAAAAGGGCTTAACATCTTCGGGTGTTGCTTGCATTTTTATATTTGGTGAAAGATAAGGTGTGGAGGTAGCTAGGACAGAGAATGGGATATGAAGAGAAAAGCTTAATCGTGGCCTCATTGTAATGGGCACCCAAGTGGTTGTAAAGGAAGAAGAGCCCTCGCAGGCTATCCTGTCTTGCTTTTCCCAGGAAAGAGAATTTCCAAGCTTGCAGTAAGGTGGAAATTGTGAGATTCAGTGACTCTGATGACATGCCACTTTTCCTAACTTCGTATGAATTGTTGATAACAAGAGTCCCTTTTGTCCATCGATCTCTGTACATGAAGAGCAATAAAAAATGGAGGGTTTCCCAGTCACCAGAGCCACATTTTTTGTTGTTGTTGTTGTTGTTTTTCTTTAATAACTTCAATTAGATTTTTAAAAATGCATTTTCTTTGTCTAAGTCACATGGTATTCCATAGGAAAAACCCCACAACTGTGCCTTGCCAGGTCGGCCCTGCTCTAGACTGGACCCGATGGTAAGGGCACGCATGTATTTAGCACTCAGAGGCCCATCACCATGAGGGTGTCTGTTTTATGGTCTTTCTGCCATCAATGAGTGGATTTGCTTTCCCCGGCCATCAGCTCACGCCTGTGAACAGAGCTCTCCAGCCTGCTGGAGAGTGAATACTGAAGTGGGACAAGAGCTTTTGCTGAAAAGCTCGCTGCAGGTATCAACTGGAAACTAATGAAAATTACCATTACCATAAACGAGGCCTCCACTCATTCGAGCAACAGCAAAGAGAAAAAAAAAATCATCCTTTGTGGTTCCTTTGTTTCATGCAACGGGTTCTGTGCTACATTCATTATATTCTTTGTTCTCAAGTGAGATGAAACAGGCAAGAGAAAGAAGAGTTTTCTTTCTTGGCTTCCTAGTGGTTTCTCCTTTTTAAACAGGTACAACTCCGCTTTCAATTGCTTTTCCGTGTGAAGTGACTAGTGTGGCTCTGTGCTTTTCTATCAATAGCTCCTTACTTGTCATCCCCAGATATTTGCATGTGAATGTAGAGGTTGTATTCTCCCAGCTCCCAGGCCACTGGGGCATTGCCCCTGATATAATTTATAACACGACTAATGAAAATGAATTTGCTTGCCATAATATTCCATGTGCTATTTGTGGGGAAGAAGTTATTAAAATATTCAGTACAGCAACAGTAAACTTGGATGCAAAGTAATAATAATCATACATTTTTAATTACATGTTTAATACCCATTTAGCTAATATGGAAGCATTCTGAAAATCGCTTAGGCTCAGCATAATGAGATTTTTTTGTGCTTAGTAATATCCAAAGACATCCTTCTGAATGGGCTTAGCATATGCACTGTCACAGAGATGTAGCTGTTCAGTAGCAGACACATAATGTGTTCCTGTGATAATTCACATAGGCAGCTAGGATCAATGTGAGTTTGTTTTGCTTATTGAAGGCATATTCGTATGTAATTTTTTAAAAGCCACATTTGGATTCAATTGAATGTTGCATTTTGTCTGTTATGCCTCAAATGTCCCCTTTCCACTTTTCACTGCCTTCTGTCATCAATTGCTCTAGCTAGGATGTCCCCTGTGAAAAAATTAACACAAGCTTTGAAAGATACCCATGTTTCCACCAACTTTTTTTGGAAAATTTTAAGCCTCTAAAAGTTACAAGACTAATACAATGAACATCCATATGCTCTTCACCCAGAATCAGTTGCTAACTTTTGCACTCTCTTTCTCTGTCTCTCTCTCTCTCCCTCACACCCTCCCTCTCTCTTTATATGTATATATATATAGATATATATGTGATATAATAAAATAATATGGGTCTATATGTATTGCATATTATATATATGTGTATATCTATATCTATATATATACACACACACAATTTTTACTAAGCCATTTGAGAGTTCCTTGCAGATGACGTGATCCTCCACTTCTAAATACTTTACCAGATGTCTTCTAATACATGGCCAAAATATAATCATCACATTCCGGAAATTTATGGTGCAATTAACCAATATACATACCATATTCGACCAACTGTTCCAATAACATCCTTTTACAGGTGTTCCTCAGTCCTCTCCCTGGATTTAATCAAGAACCATGCAAGACATCCTGATGGCATGCCCATTTGCTCTTCTTTAATATAAAAACTGTTGCCAGCCTCTGTTGATATTTATATCCTGGATGTTCTTGAACAATTGGTTCTCATTTTAAATAGCTTCTGATGTTTGTTTTTTAAGCCACCTTCATGAAGTGGTATAAATTCACACACAATTCATCATGAGTAAAAAATCGTCATTGAAGACATTTCCTCCTACTCATTTGGAAGGTGTTCCAATTTCTGAGTGGTGAGCTATTCTCTTAGCTCTTAATAATGCTGTTAATTAAGGTATCCTAGTATGCAGAGAAATATGAAATGTTATTAGTATTCCAAAGGAAATTATGATAAAAATGGTTAAAGGAAATGGAAACATGGGGGAAATCAATATAACAATTGAATAAAGTTTAAAGTAAAGAGGCAGCATATGTTACAAGACAGTTTAGCATTAATTGCTAACTAAATAATATAGGAAATAAGCCATTATTTGAAATTTATATAATTATTGATTTTTATATGGATAATGCACTACCACTAGTCCAAAATGGACAGGACTTAATATTGACTCTAGTAATAATCATTTACATAAATGTATGTGTAATTTCAAGGACAATAAGGTGATGATGACTCATAAATATGCATACTTGTCATAGATCAAACCATGCCATAAACTTTTGGTGTCTAATCTTTTAAACTGTTGTGCAACACTAAAATAATTAAGACGAGAATCGAGGCAAATAACACTGCTTTTGAAACATATCTTTGCATGGTGCGTCAGCTTGAATTAGATCATTACAAATGTGACATATCTCTCTGCTCAGGTTATTCTGCTTAATGGTTCTAAATTTTAAAAGCCTCCATTATATTTATCAACCCTTCCATGCCTTTATTCACCATTTTAAGAAATTCTATTTTTCTACTTCATGACCCCAGCCAAATAGTATACAATGTTTAACTATAACTCTTTACAAATTATACTTATTTCTTTATATTATTATGACAAGTTTTATGATGAATCTTCTTTTAGAATTCAATAACCTAGGAATGAAAAATTACTTTCAATTCGGTGATTGTAACTTCATGAATCTTCTGTTTAATAAGCTTTTTCAAATGCATTTTAAGCTGAAAGAAAATTGCTGCATATAAACTAAAACTGCTCGCAGAAATACTTTTTATTTTGCCTCTTCAAACAAAAGCGAACACACAATGAGCCCTGTTCTCTTTGTAGTGTGTGGTACACAGCACAGGGCTACAGTGTTAGCCCGGTGTCCTGCCCTCCTCTTTTTAGATACACAATTAGTACTGACTCACTAATAGATTGCACACTTCATGTTGGTGATCACGGAGGTGCATAAAGCTGTGTGCAAGGCCTGCCAGGCCATTGTGCATGCCTACAACTCTGCAGGAGAAATGGTGATTTTTAAGTCAACTCTGGAGAATATAAAATGTGGTCTGTCTTCCTGTGTCTACTTTTGCTTAGTGATCATGTTTTCCTAGCGACACGTGTTAATTTTATGTTTTCTCCTAGACACGAGAAAAATGATATTGTATTTCATTCGCTCTCTTTTTTTAGACTTTCTTTTTAGAGTATACTTCTTATTTGTGTTATTTAACTGGCACTTACATAGAACACTTAGTATGTTGAGGGCACCGCTTAAAGTGCTTTATAAACACTGGTTACTCTGAAGGACGACATGAGCAAGGTCTCATGTACCCTTCTGTTGTGAATTCAGCAGTTAGTTTGAATCTTAGTAGATGTTTCTGTTTAGAGATTACTTCACAGGACCATGGTGCTCAGACCCTCACCATCTGAGATAGTCCGGTGTCCAGTATGGCCTCCTGCTGATCTATCCACCAGCTCAGGGAAAAGAAACCCACTATACTTTGGCAGTCACTCACTATTGCCCCATTCCTATGGTCGCTAATCTGTTTTTTGTCTCTATGACTCTGCTCTGTGTTTCTGGGGACATTTCATATAAATGAAATCATACAATATTTGGCCTTTTGTGTTTGGCTGCTTTCGTTCAAGATGATATTTTCAGGGTCCATCCACCCTTATGGTAACATGTGTCAGTCCTTTATTGCTTTTTATTGCTGAATAATATTCCATTGTATGGCTTTCCCATATTTTCTTTATCTAGTTGATACTCAGGGTTTTTTCTTCTTTTTGCTTGCCCTGAATAATGCCTCTATGAACATTCATGTATACCTTTTGGTGTGGATACATGTTTTCAATTTCCTTGGTTATATACCGTAAGTGGAATTGCTGTGTCATATTTTTGAGGAACTGTAAAACTCTTTTCCAAAGTGGGTACACATTTGACTTTGCCATTCAATGTACTTTGCTATTTCAACTGACTGATAAAATTTAAACATACAATGCACATAAAGACATTTTCACTTCAGGTTACAACTGTAATATTTGGCTACATTTGAAAATGAATATTTAGTATTTAACAATAAAACTTAATAACATGCCTCTTTGTGGGACTGAGATTATTATGCTGCACGGCAACTCCATGATCATCAATGAAAGACAGTTTGAGGGATTCCAGAAATAAAAATGATGGAGGCCTGTGGCCATTCAGCCTTCTAAAAAGCCCAATATGAAACCAAATAGCAGATGTGGGTCCAATACTGAGATTGAAACTGAAATTTAGTGCATTTCCCTTTCTTCCTGCCTTTCTGCATCCTCACATCAAAATAAGCAAAATCTTCCTTCCAATTTGTTTTTCAGCATAAGGGACAAATAGTATAATGAGAATGCTAAAGTATATACCAGGTAAGGAAACCTAATAAGAAATACCTTTTGTCAAATATAAAACTGTATATGGATTACATTTATTGAACACTCACTCACTATATGATGGACACTATTTAAGTTCTTTACCTGATTAACATAAGCCTATTAGGTAGGTACTGTCATTCTCCACATAGCACAGATGAGGAAGTGAAGGCACATACGTTTCAGAGTTAAGAAGTGACAGAGCTAAAAATCAAAAACTCAAGAGACAACAAACAAGTAGGGAGGAGGATGTAGAGAAAAAGGAAGATGTGCACTGTTAGTGGGAATACAAACTGGTGCAGCCATTGTGGAGAACAGTATGGAGGTTCCTCGAAAAATTAAAACTAGAACTACCCTATGATTCAGTAATTACACCACTGGATATTTACCCAAAGAATGTGAAAACACTAATTGGAAAGGATACGTGCATTCCTATGTTTATTGCCTCATCATTTATAATAGCCAAACTATGGAAGCAGCCTAAGTGTCCACTGAGAGATGAATGGATAAAGCAGATATGGTATATGTACAATGGAATATCACTCAGCCATCAAAAATAATGAAATCTTGCCATTTGCAATGACGTGCATAGAGCTAGATAGTATAATGCTAAGTGAAATAAGCCAGTCAGAGAAAGACAAATAGCATATGATTTTACTCATATGTGAAATTTGAGACACGAAGCAATTGAGCACGGAAAAAAAAAAAAAGGCCAACCAAGGAAGATACTTTTAACTATAGAGAACAAATTGATGGGTACCAGAGGAGAGGTGGGCAGGGGGGATGTGGGAAAGAGGTGATGAAGATTAAAAGTAGACTTATTTTTTTAAGATTTTATTTATCTATTCATGAGAGACACAAAGAGAGAGGCAGGCAAAGACATAGGCAGAGGGAGAAGCAGGCTCCATGCAGGGAGCCCAATGTGGGATCACGCCGTGAACTGAAGGCAGACGCTCAACCGCTGAGCCACCCAGGCGTCCCAAGAGTACACTTATTTTGATTAGCACTGAGTAATATATGGAACTAAATCACTATATTTTACACCTGAAACTAATATAACACTGTATGTTAACTACACTGGAATTAAAATAAAATAGAACAATAAATGACAGAACTAGAACTAGAGAACAGAGGGAGAAGGACAAGCCAATTCCCTGCTGAACTGGGAGTGCAACTCAGGGCTAGAACCCAGGACCCTGAGATCATGACCTGAGCCGAAGTCAGATGCCTAACTGACTGAACCACCCAGATGCCCCACCTTACTAGGAACTTTATTTTTTTTTCTTACTAGGAACTTTAAATGCAGTTGTGTAACAAATGGCAGCTTCACACACTATAACATTTTATATGAAAAATAAACTAAATGTCTCTAATATCTAATTTTCTGATTCAGATTTGCAGATCTACTATTACTATCTGAAGGGCATTGTGTCCACTAACAAACTATTGATTTGCATGTTGTTGTGTGGGAAAGTAGCAATCAGTGAGAATTTCCACAGGATGGAATCAGGTTTGAGTGCCCTATGGAAGTGAGAATTCCATTTCAACATCCACAGTTCAAGCAAATAATTGTTCGCTGACAATGTTATTCAGGCTGTTACTATATATGGCTGCTATGTCTTTTCCCTGAAAAGAAAAAAAAAAGATGACCTTGTAGCTTCTAAGGTTTTCTGCTACCACGAGTGTCACCTCTAAAATTGAAATATTTGAAGCAAGAGAGTGTGTGAGTTTTCAGAGATAAAATTGTATTAAAAAAAAAAACTATGCCCGCTTTTGATGGACATGGGTGAGCATGACTGTGTATCATAGATTATAGTCTTCTGTCCCTCTAACAACAGTGCCCCATGTTTTTCAAAGGAAAATGTTGCTATATCATTTCAGATTAAAAAGGTTGCACTGAATGATGTTTTCTTAAATAACAGGGAGGAAAAAGTAATTCTTCATGTTTGTAGATCTAAACCCCATCATTGACAACATATCTGCACACAAAATCAGTCAAGGCTTTGCAGTAGATAAGATATTTGGTAGGGCTTCTCTGTTGTTTGAATTCCTATAGCAGGAGGGAAAGTGTAAGAAAAATAAAACAAATGTCTCTTTTCACACCTGCTCTTCAGGAGTTTGAGCTCATGTTTGGAAAATCATAAGAAACTGTAATGGCTTGAATAAATAGTAGAGAGCAAACAACTTTAACCTGTGCTATTTATCTATTTGCTTCTACCATCAATTCTAACTCTATCTTTAACAGAAAAATGCAGCATACCACTTCTGCCTCAGACCATGTTGAAGTACTATTTTGCTCCGTCCTTGAGAAGAAATTTCAACCCTGCCTTTCAAAATGTAAAATTAATTCATTGCCAATTTTATTATGTAATTATGATGAGATAGTTACATTGTGACAGAAACTGATGAGACAGTATCTGTTCATTTATGAAGAGAATACGTATTCATATTATATTATACATTAATGGTCATGTCACCATTACAAACCACTTATGACTTTTCTTTATGTTTCTCTGTGTGCCAGGCTTTCTTCTCACCCTTTTATTTGAAATTCTGAGGTCTATGATGAAAGTCAATGTGAAGGAAAGCCCTTAACTTCATTATTGTGGTTTATACTAAATTCAAACAGTATTGGTTTTTTTTTATTAGTTCAGATTTTAAATGTTTTTTGTACAAGACAATAGGTAGAACTTAATTTCTATTGTTCACTGGAGCGAAAGGTGGAAAGAAAGAAGTTGGCAATAAAAGCAAGTGCTAATTAGTTTCCTCTCTTCTTGATTTAGCCCCTGATAAGTAGGCACCTTCCACTTTCATTTCCAGCACTGTCATAGAGAGAAGGCAGTGCTCTTCTCCATTTGTTGAGAATCCCTGCGGGTCATTGTTATTATGATTTCCTCATCAGTTCCTTTAAAGGATCCTGCAATGGTGTGCCTGGGTGGAACAGCCAATTAAGCATTTGACTCTTGATTTTAGCTCAGGTCATGATCTCAGGGTCATGGGATTGAGTGCTGTGTGGGCTCCTGCTGAGCGTGGAGTCTGTTTGAATTTCTCCCTCTCCCTTTCTCTCTACCCCTCCCTCTGCCTGTGCTCTCTCTCACTCTAAAAAAATAAAATAAATGCATTTTAAAAAGTATCTAGTTCAGCGGGGAGTCTGATTGAAGATTCTCTCCCTCTGCCCCTCCCCACTGTGCTCTCTCTCTAAAATAAATAATTTTTTTAAAAAATAAGGGATCCTGCAATAAAGATATAATCTCAGAGTAGTTTTACCCCTTGCAACCTATTCAATGCCATTTCTGCTTTTTAAAAATTTGCATGGAAAAGAGAGTTGATAATATTACACGGTGAAAACTCTTTTTTTCCCCCATATCAGAATGTGGGAATTTGAAGTAATCCTAGTGGAAGGAATCCCTAGTGGAGGGAAATACTGGTAAATGTACAATTAATTCTTAACCTACAACTACACTAAAATGGGGATGAAATATTCCAAGGCTACTTAAGGCGATGAGTTTCATCCCACCTTTTTGTCCCTAAGTAATTGTTTCCTTTCTGAGTTGGTTATCTCTGTGTAACCAGAGGTGGCACTATGGATAAAGACTCTTCAACCTTGTTTTTACTGCTGGCTTTCTATTGGTTTCTAGCAGTACCATGGGCTTTCCTTACTTATTCAAGAACTGGGTGTGCTAAACTACCATTGCTTCTCTCTGTCTGTGTTCACATACTTCTGTAGTTCAGAGATCTGCCTTTGAGTTTATGTAGTGAGGACTTTATCTGTCACTGTGTCATAACTTTAGCATAATTGCATTTAGATTTAGAGATTAAAGTTTATAACTCAATTATGAAACCTACTACATAAGAAAGAGTTTAATTTAAATTTAATATTTTGATTCAGCACAGCTCGATTCATATGTGTTCTTGTTAAATTGTCTCTCATTGAATTCATCCTTGTCATTACCTTGGACATCAGGGCTCTTTCGGAGTTGCAGGCTGCAGGAAAATAACAATCAGACCTAACTTCTTTTGGAGCAAACCTTCATAAAGTGTTAAAGGCTAATGATGACATAGATGTCTTTGCAGTTCATCTGGGTTAATAAATGCCTCTGTGTGTGTGTGTGTGTGCTCATGCACATGTGCACACATATGTGTCTTCCTATACTAGGGCTGGGACAAATAACCTAATTAAAAATCAACCTACAAGGCCTGAGCTAAAATGATAAGGTAGATGAGGTATAAGAGGACACACTTTTGGCCTCCTCATTTTTTTTTGTCTCCTAATTTTATAACCTGGGAATACACAATACTGTATACACATGTAGAACACAATACACGCATGTATACATATATGGTAGTTTAAAAGTCTAGTAATATATGTGTTCATATGTGAGAACGACTGTTTATGGGAGTCCTTGAGTAGCGCCTTCCTTCCTTTCATCCCTCTGCCTTCTCTCCCTCCCTTTCTGCTTCTTTGCCTCTCCTTCTCTCCCTTCCTCCCTTTCTTTCTGTCTCTGTAAGTAAAAACAAAAGAATGGTTAAGTCAGATAAATAATTGCTACATGATTCTTTTGAGGAAAAAAAAAAGGTCATTATAAAGGAGATTCGATCTAAGAAAGAACCATGCTTACAGGGCTACTAGGGACTGATCTGTGCATATAAATTCACTTTTCTTTAGCAGGGGAAATTTTCCATTTATCATTATGTTCACAACATCAGGAGCAGGAACATAAACAGTGTCTCAAAGAACAGTATAGGGAGCTCCGTGAACTTTGTATATAATTAGATAAAGAAGTGATGAAAGCTTACTGTGACATGAGTATATCACATCAACAGGTTACACAACTTAAACACACAAAACATTATGTCGATTATATCTCAACAAAGCTGGGAAAAAAAGAAGTGATTGATAGTGAAAGCCTTGAATATGTCTCTTTCATAAACAATGTTAAATAATACTAAACAGTTAAAAATATACATGAGCATGGAGCTAAGGTATCAAATTCTTATTCCTCTCTTCTTGTAGATATTTTAACTTATAAGATTTTGGTAAATGTAATTCTTTATATGTAAAACTTTCCCACCTTGCAAAGAAGGGTTTGTTATCAATTTTGGTGTCAGTGATTTTGAAATAGAAACGCACTCCCTCAAAAATAAGGGAGTGGTTCAGCCTTCCCCACCAAGTACCAGTGAGGTGTCTATGTTGGGAAGACATAGAGACCCATGGTAGGAGTCAACAGCCTGACTTCACACTTTGATGTGTTTTTAAATTGGGTCTTCATTAACATTTTCTTTTGAAATAGTATGTTTCTATTATTTTAAGATGTTTGAAAATCAATATTGTAACTCATGGTTAAACTTCCAGCTTAAGCATACTTCTTGTTGCACTACAACAATACGCCTTTGCAATGAGAATAATAGCCAGTCACAGAGAGACAAACAAATACTACATGATTCTACTCATATGAAATATCGATAGTCAACTTCAGACAATCATGGAATAGAAAAGGAAGAGACATCAGAGATCTCTTTCCACGTACACACGCTGAGGAAAGGCCATGTGAGGACACAGAGACAAGGCAGCTGTCTACAAGAAAGGAATCCAACCCTGACCCACACTTTGATATTTGATTTCCAGCCCCCAGAACTCTAAGAAAACAGATTTCTGCTGTTTAAACAGCGGAATGCTACTTTCCAGGGACTGGAGAGAGGGGGGAGTGGGGAGTCACTAATTGAAGGGCATAGTTTCAGTTATGCGAGAGGATTAAGTTCTGGAGATCTGCTCTACAACACTGAGCCTGTAGTCAAGAATTTATGCAAGTATTTACCAAGGTAGATATCAAATTAAGTGTTCCTCCAAATAAAAAAAATTAATGAACTAAATTTTAATGAAGTAGGGGCACCTGGGTGACTCGGTTGGTTAACTGTCTGAGTCTGACTCTTGATTTTGGTTCAGGTCATGATCTCAGGGTTGTGAGATCAAGCCCCGTGTCAAACTCTGAGCTGGCCATGGAGCCTGCCTAAGAGTGTCTGTCTGTCTTCTGTCTCTCTCTCTCTCTCTCTCTCTCTCCCTCTCTCTTCCCCTTCCCACTCCTCCCCCCCTAAAAAATGAAATGAATGAACTAGAAAAAAGAAAATAATAGAGTGCCATAAAATAAGAGTAATTGAAACCTAAACAAAATCACTGAGTAGGATTTTTATTTTATGTCTTGAGCATGATGCTTAAGGAAAGCAGATCTAATTAGGGAAAGACGGAAAGCAGATGAAAACTTTGGTGGGAAATGTAAAGAGAGAATTAGGGCATTTTCCAGGGTTTTGAGCTTGAGAGTCATTACATCCTAATTCATTTTACATTTCTTAGTTGTTACTTTCATTATTCCTACATTTATTCATCATGATGGTTGTTTGGGAGCTTATGAGTCAGTTAAAGAACTGGGGGAAAGAAATCTCCTATTATGATTAGACAAACAAAGAAGGAAAGGAAGAAGGTAAGAGAATGGTGTGCTTTTGTGTGCTGATGTGCTTGAGGTAATCGTTACCTGTAACAAGTAAAAGGGAAACACACACAGGTCGTATGTCATTTCTCACCCCTTTGATGAAGAAACTTATCATGTATTCATTCACTTGCTAAATATTTAATGAACAAGTTTGTATGAATACAGTGTCCTAGGCGAAGGGCATTCATGACGAACAAGACCTGCCTGTAGCTTTCAGTCTACTGGGATAACAGGCATAGAATAAAGAAGCAAATACTGTTAAGTGCTAAAAAGAAGTAGAGCGTAAAATGAGAACCTTTGATAACGGCACCTATTATCGTCTCTGGGCTGAGAGAAGACTTCTCTGAGGACATAATGTTTAAGTTGAGATCTCAATGATAAGTAGGACTTAACTAAGTGCTGAGGGAAGGGAACAGTGTTCCCGATAGAAGGAATTGCAAGTAATAAGAACAGTGCATCTGGTACTTTATATATGTAAACTGAGAACTACTCTTTCTTTTCTTGTCCCTGACTCATGGGATGAAATCAGCATCCTCTCATTTAAGAAGCCAAAGACTCTGACAGTAATTTTGGACCCTGCCATCTCTGCCTCCCTGACATCGCCTTTCCCCTCACTCTAATCACCATCTGCATCTACTCAACAGTTCTTTCCCTTCCTATCTCCAGATCTCACTTGCACCAGAACTGACTTTGACTTTCAGTGTTACTCGATTATGACACTCCCAACACAAACCTATTTCATAACATAGCCCTGCCTGTAGAATAAAGAGCATCATCTCTGTGTGCTCTCTCCATGTAATCCAGATCCTTTCTCATCTGCCACTGGCCTCACATTCTGGCCACGTGCATCTCTTTAGTATTTTCAGTGGATTACCAGTCACAGCTCTGTCCAGACCCTTTGCTTTCTGGTCAGCACACTCGGAATACATCTTGACTTCCTCCTCATAATCCTACGACTTTTACCTGCTCCTCCCATTCTTCAGCATTTCTTCACTCTGCCTTACATTGTAATGTGTCCTTTAGTTGCTCTCCAACCAGATTTTAAATTCCATGAAGTCAAGGGCTTTGTCTTAATCATACTCATGTTCCTTTTATTTGTAATTTTCCACAGTTGGAAATGAAAGTTTATATTCCAGACTTTTACCAACTTCCTGGAAGTGAGGAAAGGAGGCTAGAGTAGAGAAGATAATTAAAGGGTACTTGGAGAAAGTGATTTAGACTGTTTCGTGGTTTCTAACCTCTTCTTGATCAGCTGTGGATATCCTCAGCATATTGGCTATTGATAATGATCTAACAGATGTCATCAGATAAGGAGACTCAAACGTCATTATGAGACCAAACACCCACATTTTAAAAAAATGAACATTTTTAGCAGCCACATTTAAACTCTTTGATGGCTGGATCTCTGGTGTTAAAGCAAATCTCTTTAAATGCTTACTTTTAGAGACTTTGGTTAGAAAAACTGAGCATATGATTTCAGACATCATGTTTTAGAATATAATTCACTTATTTAACAAATACTGATTAATAACCCACTGGGGATCAGGTAAAATGAAACCCAAAATTTGCTCTTGGCTTTGGTCATGCTTGTTTTACTCCATTGCTAATTGAGTCTTAAGACTTATACCAGGCCGATAAATCACCTGACCTCTGTTGTTGGCTCCCTCCCTAACCCTGACACTAATCACACACATGAATCCAGGGATTTGAAACTATGAAGTTTTCACCCATCATATTCAAGCTCTTATTTTTTTTTCCTGAACTAATCCTTTGTGCAAATCAAAAGACATGCAGGCAGAATGACAAATGAAAATCCTTTTGGGCTTTTCAGCCAACAATAAAATATTTCTATAAAAATGAAAGTGTACAAGATGGGGGCCATCTGTTGTTTAAAAACAACAGAACTATATTTAAACCTAATTATTGTGTAAGGTCTGTGCCTTGAAAGCAAGGGCAAAATTGTTTATGTTCATCTAAATGGAGGAAGCTTTTGTGTTCTAGTTTGTCTGTTATCTGTCTGAGATTGGGTAACTTTTATTGACTGAATGTAGTTGATCGTATTTATTAATAGACAATATTGGTTGAGAAAATTGCCCTTTTATTTTATTATTCCTGAACCATGTGAATGTCTTATTGGACAATACTGATTTTTTTCCCCTTTATTTTCAGTGGCTTCAAATCCAGACCTACTGACTTAGTAAATCCCTAAGAAATCAGTGATAATGGAAATCACTAGCAGAGCCTGAACTTTTTCTCATTTTTCCCTAAAGGTTTAAAACATGATAGAAAAAAATAAAAAATAAAAAATAAAACATGATAGAAATAGTAATTAGAATAATCATAAGAAGTTTTCACTAAAGTATATACTAATGCAAGTTAGGTTTTTACTTAAAAGTATTCTTCCAGATATCCAATAAAACTGATACCCTTAAATTGTATTATCAATGTCAATCTTTTCTACTTTAAAAATGACTTCTATGAAAATCCTATACATTATTACCAGCCTTGGTACATTTTCAATGTTTATTAGAGAAATTATATAAGGTAACCTTGTAAAAAGTTTTCATTAAAAAAAAGTTTTCATTCAACCATTATGCTTTATGTGAATGAAATATGTGCGAGATACATATTTTTAAAAAGATGTTAGTATCACTACTGCAGATTTTTTTTACAGAGGCTAATAAGCTATGTCCAACAAGCACATGATGCTCAGATATATATTTTTGCTTGATTTGCATTGTAGTTTGAAAATATGCAAACATGGGAGTTAGTTGCCAATATTTTGCCAACATAAAAAAAATCCTGATTTTTGTTTTCCTTTATGAAGTATGAGAAGCAAACATTGCACATCCAGACTAAGACGTAGACCACAATCTCGGAATACCTGAAATAAGGAATGTCAGGGGGAAAAAAATGAATTGTTCTTTTAAGATGACTGTGCTCTCTGAGGTCATGATTTTAAAATGTAAAGTGTTTTACCTGAATGAGAGCACTTATGAGGTAACGTATGTGATTTGGAGTCTCCCCTACTAGAATGCAAACACCATGAGGACAGGGATTGGGCACTGCTGTGTCCTCTAGTCTCCTAGAGTCCTTGGTGTTGTATATGTGCTCAAAAAATATTTTGTTGAATGAATGAATGCCCCTTTCCTCTTTCTTTTGCCCTCATCCTGCTACTTGTCTTTCCTACAGTCCTCTGCCATCCAGGGTTACCATTCTATTATTTAATACCAGAAAACCCTCCAATGGGAATATTCCATGCTGTTCACTTGTATATGCTTTTTTTAGCCTCTTCACTTTCATTCCATTAGTGCTAATAGCAAAGGAACCCGAAATCCACACACCGAGATATGGTTCAGCCAGAAATATTTAAAATGTAGAAGTAAGTATATAGGCTAAATGTAGCTGCCATAATAAGACATAGACTATGTGATGATATTAAAAATTTCAAATTGAATAGGAGGAATAATTTGGGGGAAGGAATCTAGAATTAAGCCTTGCTTTCCAAACTTGAATGTTTATATGAATCACATGGGGATCTTGTTCAAATACAAATTCTTACTGGGTAGATGGAGTGGATCTTGAAAATCTGCATCTATCATAAATTCCCAGGTGATATTGATGCTGCTGGTCCATGGACCACATTTTGAGTAAAAAGATATTAAGCAAGTGCTTATTCTTTTGAAAACAGTCATGGTTTGAAGTTCTACATGATGAAATTGATGGGCATTTTATCAACTTGCTGGAAGAACTTAGATCGCTGAAAATATCCAAATGGGATACATACTTGGAGTAAGAACTTCCTAGTGGTACCTTGGATGGGACCTCAGATATGATCTGTTGTCTCATTTTACACAATAAAACTCTGAAGCCCAAAGACATTCAGTAACTTACATAGATCACACAACCACTTTGATGCTGCACCCAGCTGGGACCCAGATTTTTTTATTCCCAGATCCATACTCTTTAAAATAGATCATGTTCTCTCTTAGCTATTGAAATTATAGTAGCATTCTTCATATAAAACACCAATTTACTGAACTTTAAAATATACTTAATTTCACTTAATGAAATTTCACTTAGTGCTTCATTAAAGTCAGTCAAAATGAAAGGAAATAGTGCATCTGTTTCATACAGATCTTTATTTCCTGTGGGCAAATTTATTAAATTTACAATGATTAAATTTTGAAAATAATCCTGAAAACATTGAGAATGTCTTTTACTGAGCATCACTGAATATCAGATGATGAACAACTTTGGTGAGCTAGTGTGTTTCTTCCCTAAGAGAAAGTTTAATTTTATGAATAAATACAAAGATTTAGAAAAAGAAAGCAAGAAAAATACCAAAAATCAGTATTACTACTTTTACTAGTGAAGGATGTATTTTTAACTAAGTTGATTTAAAAAAAAAGATTTTATCTATTTATTCATGAGAGACACAGAGAGAGAGGCAGAGACATAGGCAGAGGGAGAAGCAGGCTCCATGCAAGGAGCCCTATGTGGAACTCGATCTCGGGTCTCCAGGATAAGCCCTGGGCCGAAGGCAGCGCTAAACTGCTGGGCCACCAGGTCTGCCCCCTAAGTTGAATTTTAAAAATTTTTAAGCATCTGCACGAATCCCCCTCTACTCTAGTATCAAAGAGGTTTCTTATTTGTTTTATTCTGTAGTCTTTCACATCTAATCAGAAACCATCTTCCTTTTACTGTAAATGTGTGTGTGTGTGTGTACGTGTAAGTTCAAGTGTACAAATTCTTAAAAGTAGCTAGAAGAGAATTATTTTTCCCCAGTGTGGTATAAAATAGAATGAAAAAGGAAATGATCTAATCTGCATAAATTAGACACTTAACATTCAATGGACGTTTTATCATACTACTTAACATTCGCTGGAAGTTTTATCATACTTGAAACAGTTAGTTGGCCTAAAGATTTAATTAGATTATGTCATCAAATCAGAGGTCACATGTATCTGTGGGGACTTACTGGAACTTCTTGGGTTTTCATGGGAAGAAGAAAATATTTTCAGAGGAGTAGAAGAACTCATCACCAGCCCCTCTTCTCCATTCTACTCTCAACCTTTTACTTCCCTGACACATATTAGCATTGTGAGAGCAACAAATGGAAGCTTCTCCTGATACTGGTTATAAGAGCATGTTACTATGATGTGAAAAGCATAAAGGGAAAATCAAGTAACATAATTGCTGTGCTAATTAGGCTCAGACCATTAAAGATCCTACAACATCCATATTATTGTTGTTCTTAATATTACCTGAATATTTTCTCACAGATTACAAAGTACTTCCTCATCTTTTAGTTTCATATCACAGATTATGAAATGCTAGCATTATAAATCATAATAGTATCAAAGAATATTATTTTACTATTACATGTATCCTTGATTTTCAGTGGTACCATCTTGTTTCCATAGTGACTGTGAGGAACTAATTGCTATAGATTTTCAAACAGCATTTCCTTTTGAGAGTTGACAACAGGTGCTGGCATTTTAACAAAGGGTAAATTAAATAATCCATGGCATGCTCAAAAAATTGAAATGGTTACTAGGAATTTTTCAAAAGAATCATAATGAAGCTCTGGTGATGTCTAGAATTTTCTGGTACCTATAAGTTTTTAAAAGGGCCAAACAGACCTCTTTTCTCATTCTTTGGCTAGCAATCATACTGATAACTTCAGTATTTATTCTTCTGACCTAACAGCCCTCTTTAAAAAAACATAAAGATTCCAACAGGCATGAAAATAACAATTCATTGAGATATTTTCTTTACAATTCTCATTTTGTTGTCACTGATTTAATTCATTTTCTTTGGTCCCAAGTATAAGCCAAAGTTAGTCCATGGAAAATATGCATCTTCTTAATTGTAAAAGAGGATGGAGATGCAGAAAAGTGATGAGTGCTTGGATGCAAAAAGGGGAACATCAAGATGTGTCAAAAAATGGAAAGGTTGCCCCCAAACCAGATTTGTGTGGGCCTCCCCTTCCCTTATACCTGACTAGGGGTGGTGGAAGGGGAGGTGGGCAGGGGGTGGGGGTGACTGGGTGACGGGCACTGAGGGAGGCACTTGATGGGATGAGCACTGGGTGTTATTCTATATGTTGGCAAACTGAACACCAATAAAAAATAAATTTATAAAAAATAAAAAAACATAATTCCTGATATCGTATTACAGTTGAACAGTAGTAACTTTTTTGTGTGTAGAATCTTGAACTTCTAAGGTTATTATGCCCCTTGTCAAATGTACTTTAAAATGAAGTCCTTGGGGGCACCTGGGTGGCTTAATCAGTTAAGCGCTGCCTTTGGCTCAGGTCATAGGATCTCAGGGTCCTGGGATGGAGCCCTGCACGGTGCTTCCTGCTCAGCAGGGAGTCAGCTTCAGGATTCTCTCTCCCTCTGCCCCTCCCCCCTGCTCATTCCCTCTCTCTCTAAAGTAAATAAACGAATCTTTTTTTAAAAGAAAAAAAGAATCATGAACCAGTATTTGTTTCAAAATTCTAAGCTATTGCCATCCTGGTGAACACATTAACTATACAGTTATCCTATATACTTGAAGTCTGCAGGTGCTCTGGAGGATAACAGCCTATTTCTTTTAAGTGCTGCCTGAGGCCTTCCCAAAGTATATGTATCACATGTGTTGTATTTTAAGTCATACCATCCCAAATGTACCATCCAAATTTGGTTAAAATCTATGTAGCCATTTCATATAACATAGAAAGTTGATTTGATTTACAGAGGTTCTTTTTCTTTTATCGTATTATTACCAGTTGTCTTCCTGGTTTGTGATTTTAGTTTTTCTGTAGTTCTACTTTTACATGGATAAAGACTCCAAGTATCTAATCTCACCAGATAGCTCATCATTGAAATAGAAACAGACCTTGGGCTCATTTAGTTCTTTGCCCCCCTCCCACTACACTTCCCATTATGTAAGTCTCTAATGCAGTATACTGAGTATAGCATAATGCATACCCACCTTACATTGGCTATCCATTAACAGTCCTATAGCTTATATTCAAAGTGTGATAACATTTTTGGGGGTGTTAAATACCCACAGATCCAGGTGTCTTTTCATTGTAAGATGAGCAAAAAATCAGATTGTACTTTTGAAAAATATATGTGGGTATGAGGTATTATAAGTAGCTGTTCTACTTTATCAAATTCAGAATTAAAATAGGATTTAAGTGATTAAAAATAGAGGCATTTTCAGTTTATGGACTTTCTTATTATCTTAAAAAAGTGATAGTGAGGTTTCCAGCTGAGAAGAATGGTTGTGAAAAACATTTTGTTCCAGTTAGTTAATTTTTCCCTACATGTGCTATATTCATCGTATCCATTTTAAAAGCAAATGAGCCATCTCTATCTCCTCTCGCATTTGTGGCAAACTCTTGCTGTGCCAATTTCAAATTACATGTATCTTAGGGAGAACAAAATGTTCTAATCTTGATTATAATTTTAAATTAAAAGAGTGAAAATAGTTCAATATGAGGATATTGATAGGTTGTGCTAGTCAGACTGCCTTTGTTCCTTTCAAAAAAAAAACAGAAAAAATGCCTATAAACAGGATAACATGTGCAATAGAATGCATTACATTATGAATGATACTAGATTTCAACTCAATCAAGTAATCAGTTCATCAGAGCTAAAATTTGTTGATAAATATGCTGTATACTTGAAAGTTCAGCCATTTTGCAGATAATTGCAGCAAAGTTTCAATGAAATTATTTTCATTATAAAAACAGATATTTCCCAAATGAAAATACAAAAATGGATAATAAGCACTTGAAAAGATACTGAGCATTATTAGTCATCAGGGAAATGTTAATTAAAACCACAGTGAGATACCAGTACACACCCATTAGAATGGCTAAAATCTAAAAAACTGATCATACCAAGTGTTGTAAGGATATGGGGCAAGAGGAACACTTAAACATTGCTGTTGGAAATGAAAAATATAGAAATTTTTAATAATTTCTTATAAAGCTAAACAAACATCTATCTGCCCATGACCCTACATTCTTTTTTTAAAAGATTTTATTTATTTATGAGACACACACACACACACACACACACACACAGAGGCAGAGACACAGGCAGAGAGAGAAGCAGGCTCCACTCAGGGAGCCCCATGTGGGACTAGATCCCGGGACTCCAGGATCACGCCCTGGGCCAAAGGCAGACACTCAACCGCTGAGCCACCCAGGCATCCCATGACCCTACATTCTTCTCCTAAGTATTTAGTCAAGAGAAATAAAAACGTGTTTGATACAACCATTCAATGGAAAACAGCTCAGCAATAAAAAGGAACAAACTACTGATACACATGAGAACATGGATGAATATCAAGCCATATGCTGAGGAAAACAACTAGACATGAAAGAGTGCCTGGGCATTTATATGAAAACTAAGCTGTGGTGATAGAAATTAGCTCAGTGATTGCCTGATCATGGGGGAATCTGCTGAGCTCATGGGAATAATCTATACTTTGTATCCTAGAACAAATGCTATCAACCCCAACAACTGAGCATGGAGGAGATCTCTAATTTTGAATTGCTTTAAGATGACCCACGTATTCTGTCCACAGGGCTAGAAAAGAAATGCACAGTGGGAACATTGTGCACTTAGGACTAGAAGCCCCTTGTGAAAATGGAAGCAGGACTGAATGATGAGGCATTCATTTTGTCAGTCAAGAACCAACTAGTTATTGATGTGTGAATGATGAGCCAGACCCTTCTAGGCACTGGGGATACAGATGAAGTCTCTGGCCTCATCTAATTTACATTTCAGCAGGCTGAGACATGCTGTAAATATGCAACAAATAAACAGAATGATCACAGATTAGCTGTGTAAAGGAAATAAGAGCATCCAAGACAGGCACAGATCCATTTCTGGAGAATCCCGGGAGAAGAGTGTATCAGGTAGGGGCAAAGTCCCCAAGGTGAGAAAGAGCTTGATTTGCTTGATGAGTCAGAAGGAAAACAGTATGTCTAAAAAGTGGGCAGACATGGGTGATGTGTGTGGAGAGCCAGGCAGAGCACTGTTTTTGTTGGGCCTTGAAGGCCACAGTAAGGCATTTGCATTTTAACCAAAGTGAAATGGGAAGCCACTCTGGGGTTTTAAGTTAGAGCTGCATTACCTATTTGTGTTTCTAAAAGATTTTTTTGATATTAATATGTGAGTTGAAGTGGGAGGAAAGCAAGTTATAGGGAATAAGTTTATAAAGGCTAGTGCCATAAAAAGAAAACAGGAAGACCAGTTAAGAGCTTATTGCTACACCCAAGAGAGGAAATGAGAGTAGCCTGAATTAGGGGGGTGGCAATAGAGATAATGAGAACAATTTCAAAATATATTTTAGAGGTAGACCTGACAGGACTCGCTAAAAAATAGGATGTGAGGGCAGCCCTGGTGGCGCGGCGGTTTAGCGCCACCTGCAGCCCAGAGTGTGATCCTGGAGACCCGGGATCGAGTGCCGTGTCGGGCTCCCTGCGTGGAGCCTGCTTCTCCCTCTGCCTGTGTCTCTGACTCTCTCTCTCTCTGTCTCTCATGAATAAATGAATTAAAAAAAAAATAAATGAATTTTAAAACATCTTTAAAAAAATAAGATGTGAAAGAATGAGTGAATTGGTGAAACCAAGGTGATTCATCAGTCTTTGCTTGAGCTCTGTGCCATTTACAGAGATGGAGAACTCTAGGTGTATAAGGCAGGGTGTCGGTGTGAGAAAGTGTGAAAAATAGATGTGTATCTAATCAGAGGTTCAGCAGGAAAGAGATGGTACTCCCAAACTGGGTAAGAGGAAAAGTGTGTTAAGAACAGTAAGGATGGTGTTGGACCATAGAACCACTACCATTAGGGAATCATTACTATCCCTAGAGTACAAGGGACTAGGAGAACAAGCAGTTAGGACGGGTTTATGGAGAGGTCTCCAGACAGGAGATAGGATCCTCAGTAGAGGAATCCAGCAAACCCACAAAAATCTGGCAGGAGGGGACTTTGTTCTTCTTATGGCTGGAGAACATTCTTATGGGCCAAACCCAGCCTGGACCTGAAGGAGTGAGTGGGAGGTGATAGGTGGGAGTGGAAGGTGGGGGATCGGGGTGGCAATCACCCAGTACTCAGAGCATGGAGAGTGAACCTGGAAGGGCACAGCAAGATGCCTAGCATAATGCTCATATGCTGAATTCCATGTAATTTAAAAGTACACGAAACTTTCCCACAGTTAATTAGATTTCCCAAATCTAAATTACAGGCAATATATTTTTCCACAACATAGAAATTTTGTCACTAAGAATGTTAATTTGGAAGGCTTTTTTAGTTATGTATTAGTCATGTATTATTTTTTAATACTGATTAGAGGAAGTTATTCCCTTATTCTTTTCAGAAGTAGTCATTACTTAGTTATGAAGGAAGAAAATGTATTAGGAGTTATGGGATGCTCAAAACCCGAAGACGACTTTAGCATTTATACAGGATCTTGAACATGCTAGACAGATGGAAGTGAAGAATGCATCCGTTTCCTTACCATTAAGACCTTGCATAGGTGTTTGTGACATTTGGAGCTAAGATAAGAAAATCAGGTTTTATTCCATATGCTCAAAGTCTTTATTATGTTTGTCGGTATAAGTTAATCTTTTTAGTTATCACACGTAATTCTGTTTCTGCATTTTTCTGGAATTGCCAACAAAGACAGCATCTTTATGTTTCATAATACAAATTATCCAAGGGTCACACTGACTACTATAAACTGTTTTGAAAGTTTATTCAGTCAGAAGTCATTATTGTCAAAGCATTGATATCAATTTTTAATGAAACCTTCATTTAAAACAGATAAGTAATGCTTTCCCAATATTTGTTGCTCTGTGATATTTTATTAAGTGTATCATCATGCACTGACTGATCACCAAGAGGCAATAGAGGCTTCAGAAATAAATAGGATTTAAATTTTATATGTGTGTATGCATATGCACGTACAAATTATTCACTGAGGTAATGGTTTTGGATTTATTCAGAACTTAAGAACATTTATTGATTCCACAAATATTTATTGAGTGCCTACTATATGCCAAGCACTCTTCCAGGCACTTGGGCTACATTAATTAACAAAATAGACACAGATTCCTATTTCCGTAGATGTGATATTCTAGTGAGAGAACACAGACAATAAACAATACATATAATAAAAAATAAACTACATAGTATGTTAGAAAAGGATACATTCTACAGGGGAGGGGGGGCGGGGAATAGAGCATGTACAAAATAAAGCAACATTTAACCAAACCAAAGGAGAGTTCATCCACCTGATGAGCAGCAGGCCGATAAAAACTAACACTGAATTTTTGTTGTAAAGAAAGGAAGGCTATTTACTGGTGTGGCACCACCCAGGAGAAAGGGGACTAATGCTCAAAAGGCCCAAACTTTCCAGTGGCTTGCAAGTAAGGGTTTTAAAGGCAAAATTTGAGGCAGGCATCTCCTGAGAAGGTAGACACCATTGATTGGGGGCCCATAAGGTCCATGTGAGCAGGTGCTCTGCTTTGTCTGGTCCTCTGGGTCTTTTTCATCTCAAGAGACTAGAATCTGAAAAAAAACTTTATTTGTAAGCTAATGGGGTTGCATGATGAGCCAGACCATTCTAGGCATTGGGGATATTGGTTGCTTGGCCTGTCCAGCCATGGCCAGGGTTGATAAAATCTCTAGTGTTCATTCTTTCATCTGAACTGACAAGATGGATGCCTGGATGCTGGCTTCAGCATTCATCAAGGTCATAAAACAACCTTAGCCCTACTCTAATCCAATCTTATCTCCTTAAATTCAGATTGAAGCTTTCGTAGACATCAATTCTTAAATGGTCAAGCCAAAATCTTTGTCAGAATTCCCTGATACATTCATGTTTAGAATGTTAACATTTTGGATCTCTAAATTAACTTAAAATAATAGACGAGTCTGTAGTTTCATTCATCAACTTGCTATAACTAAGTATGTTTATGGTGTTGGAGAGGAAGAATTTCCTTTGCCCTTCAAGATCCTTCTAGTTGGACTAAAAACCAAATTGTCCTGAGTCAGATTAATGGGAGAAAATTAAATTTAGTTTTATGCTCATGGGGAATTCACACAGACAGGAAATTCCAAAAACAGTGAGTCAACATGAGGCTTATATGACCTCCTGAGCTAAGGGCAGGCAAAGGGTTCTGAGGATACAAAGGGGAGGAAGACCATTAGCAGAAAAGTGAGAGATGTTTAGAAAACAAAGGTTGTCCTGTTAAGGAAAGAAATTTCTTAGGTAAAGAGGAACCTCTGTTAATAGCTCTCTTCTGGTATAAGCAGGCAGTTGAGGGGGAGGTAAAGAGCTTTTCCTGAATCTGCTGGATTTGGATTGCTTTTAGCTCAGAATAATTTTCTTGCCAAAGTGGCCCATCTTGGAGCGGCCTGCCTTTGGTTCCTACAAAGAAAACAAAGCAGAAAATAATTTAGATAGTTTGATTTTGTAATCAATCAATGCAGGGTATGTTTATTGTAGCCTTTTATTGGTATATCATTTGTCTTTTTAGGCATGTGTTTAGTGCGGTGAATCTGGAACATAAAGGTGTTATGCTTTCTTTTTAAAGGGATTCTCTTCACAAGAGTTTTGATCTAATTGATGTCTCTTTCTTGTATTAAATGCAAAGCAGAAATTATTTTGTGCATGTCTGTATGTGTTGGTTTTGAAGAAATTATATTCCCATGAGATTTAATCCACCTTAAATCCTTTTTATTAATGCTTATGGGAAATTGCTGAAGTAAAGTTTCATAAAGTTAAGTCACTAAGCAAAATTCCCCAAAATGACAACAGTTGGAAAGTGAACCGAAGGCAATCGTCCCTTTAGGCAATGGGCAAACTGCCCAGTTATGAACCCTGAACTCATTCAACTAAGAAATCTATATATGATACTAGTGTCTATTAGACTTGACTACCTTTTAACCAGCTTTATTCTGTTTTTAGATTCCCTCTTTTTATTTCAAGCTACACTGGAAAATAGAAGAAAAGGATAATCTCATTTTAGGTGATTGGTAACTTTGGAATAATTGAATTTTGGGGGGGTATCTTTCTGGCAATAGTTTGAGGTGAAACAAACTTCTTTTTCAACAACTTAAAACAATTTATTTCCTCCAGAGTAATAGAGTTTACATTTGACATCAGATAAGTGATTCTTCTAATTTGTCTAGGCTTTCAGCAAACTATTGAAAAAAAATCCCTTTCATTTATTTTCCATCTTCCTTCATGAGATTTTTTTTTAATATCTCAAGGTGTTCTTGGAGATTGGGGGTTGGCTATCTAGCTTCTAGTAAGAATCTAAAAGAAAACATACCATTAAGGCATTTGAGCTTCTCAGATCAAAGTCAGTATTGAAGACCAAAATAACATTATGCAAGGTTTTCTGATCATAAAGAGACAGATTGTTAGTGACTTGGGGAGAGTGATTGTATCTGTCAGCCATTGAATTAACATTTGTAAGTCTAATACTCCTGATGAATATCCCTCTGTCTGGTATTTTTCTATCTGGTATATAGCTCAGGAGGCTAAAGCAGTATCCAATCAGCATAAACATTTTATTACTGCCATATATTTGGTGCCTTTCCATTTCTTTAAAGGAAATAAAGTTGTTCTTTAATGTTTTGGTGAATTTATATGATTTCTTTGGGAAAGTTACCACTAGGATTCACCATGAATTACAGCAGTATACTTAGTGCTATTCAGAAAACATTTCATCCCTTTCCCTGTTTTTTTAAAGGTTTATTTCCTTTTAATGTCTCTTTAATTCTCCTTATTTAAAGCCTAGGCCTCAAACATCTATGGTTCTTATTACAAACTATAAAATATATGCTTAATGCCATTATTCCTTCTAAAAATTGTCTTGAATACTTATAGTTTAATCACACATCTTGCCTGTAACTAAATTTAACAATATATGTAAATTGTCAGAACTCTGGTAAAACAAAATGACTAAAATTATAATGTAATGATATAGCTTTTTAGCAATGGCTACATCATTTGTTTTGTAAAATTGTTTTATGTAGCTTTTTAAGTTCTATTTGTCCATTATGTGTATCTAATAAAATCAAACCAGAATTTAGATAGTGAATATGTTTAAAGCCAACAACCTTGGTGCCATCCTTCATTTTTCCTTTTCTCTTACCTCTGACATCTAATCCATCCAGTCCTACTGGTTATATCTCAGAATTGATGCTGTACCTGTCCATAGTCTTATGTCATCCACTTATTTCAAGCTTCCTCCCTGATCTCTCTATAATCCATTCTCCACCCAGCAGTGAAAGCCACTTCTTAAAGGTAAATCAGATTGAACTACTTTCATGCTTAAAAGTGCTCACTGACTTCCTGGAATCAAATGCCAGTTCCTTATCATGGTCAGCTAGTCCCTACATCAACTGGCTTCTGCTTCTTCTTCTCATCTCATATCTTGTCTTATCCCTCTCTGGTCAGATACTGAGCTCATCTCCACCTTAGAGCTTTGGCTCTTGCTGTTCCTTTAGTTGCCCCAAAACTCTTTCCGTGCCTCATGGTTTCTCCCTATTCATCCCTCAGGTCAAAACTCAGATATCACCTCTCCAAAGAAGCCTCTAGCCATCCTGCCCAAATAAAGGTGTCCTCTATTATCTCCCAGTGCTGGTTATTTACTTCCAGTTGGCACCATCCAAAATTACTTGTTAATTTATTTGGTTGCTTCTTTGTTCCTTAAATCTCCATCTTCCCCAACCCCCTTTTAAACTTATTTTTTTACCCCCTTTTAAATTTAAAGAGAGGAAGACCCTTATCTTACTTGGTGCAGTAGCCAAGATCCTAAGTCAGAATCTGGCATTATAGTTCATGAACCCTAGAGATGTGCTGACTGTATTGTGTATTAATATGTCAAAATTCAAGGCATGTACTGAACAATTATTTTTTGAAGCATTGATTCTCATACATTTTCATCTGATATAACTTCTAGGTTACCTCACTCTACATGAATTGCCTCCCCTAAAACTGACTCCATGTTCTCAGGATTCTCTGCTTGTTAGAAATACTTTTCCTACCAGTAGAATTTAATTTTGGTAAAATGTTCAACAGGTCTTGAGTTACATTAATCATGCTGGGACTGCCTTTCAAATAAGGAGACCAGCCAACTGAATGATCATGTACTATGATATCAAGGGTTTTGAAAAGCATTATATCACTTCCTCCTACCTCCACCTCCCTTATGCCTGAAATCTTATGTTTAGAGTTTTATTTCTTTAGTTTACATCTGACCCATGTTAAGGTAGAAATGCTCCTGGAGAGATTAAACTAAATTCACTCAGGTGTTTATATTCTGAGGATCTAAAAGGATGTTTTGAGAAGGAAAAAGGGCAAATATTAAATTACCAGGAAGCTGAGCTATAGGCAGAAAGAAGCACCTACAGGGTGAGAACCATTCAGAACTCTCGATCTATTTATAAAGCAGGTAGGAAGGAGTGTAATGGAGTGTTATGGTCCTTTTCCTGGCTCTGCCAATAACTGTAAAATAAATTTGGACATGTTATTCAATCTTTATGTGAATAATTAAGAGTCTGAGCTGGGTGATCTCTAAATAATTCCAAGTTGATGACTCTATACTCAATAATTTTACCCATAATTAACCCTCTCCACTTCTCTTGAATAATGGAAAATGTGAGAGAGCTGATTTAATTAAAAGGTAATATGGTTTCCATAAATACAATAAGATGGGACAAAACAGTATCTTGAATTCAATTTTTAGTATACATATTTCATTCCACTTATATTTATAATGTTTCATTACACATATTCACAAACATGAATGTGTGTGTATATGCACACTCACATGTACAGTGCCTCCTTCACTGAGAAATTACAGCACCATTATCCACTCAGAGACACTGACCCAAAGAAGAATGAAACAGAAGATATTTCTCTTTTACACAGTGTCCAATAAGCCATCCCATTTTCTGATTTTCTTCATTATATTGCATTTTATTTATCAATATTAGTTTGAACCAGTATGCACAAAGCCATAGCAGGTTGAGAAGGTTAGCAGGAATTATCTATTTCTTTCTTAAACTCAGCCTCTTGTTGGAGAATTCATTCTTGGTGATTCTCTTTTTAATTTAATTTCCTTCCTTCCACCTACTCCCCTGGTTAATTTGTTAACATGGGGTCAATTGTAGGGATCCTGGCAACACAATAAGAACAATTGCTGTGGCACTAACAAAAGACTTAGTATTTTGTTAATATTTTTAAATTCTCAGTCAGGGTCACAATTATACTTATTACATTGTTACGCTTAATATACTTATTGCTTATTATATTTATTACAATAGTCGTGACCAAAAGAATGAGCCACAGATTCTGACTCTCAGGAGGCACTCAATAAATATTTGGTGAGTGAATGAATAAATGCAATGTTGAAATTAAAATACATCCTCAACATTTCAACAAAATACTTCATTAAAAAGCATGGGGGGGAACATGGGGTCAGAGGCTGTGCCCTGGAATGGTTATATATTTTCCCATAGCATGAGATCCTATCCTCATTAAAATGCATATAATGTGAAGCTATTGCTCCAGGAGGACCTGCTGTGTCCTATTGAAATTCTCCTCACCAATCTGTGGATTAGCTAGCAGTAGGGGAGGATAGGGCTGATGTTCCTCTGTGCCTGTGTATTTAAATGACTGAAGAAAAGAAGTAATAGGGATTAACATTCTGCTTTTACAAATGTAATTATAAGTTTAGCACCAGGACTTTATTTTTAGTGTATTCATCTGTGCATTATGAATGATATCTTCAGGTCATATCATTTTTGAATAGCGTTTTTAAATGCTTTTTCATATTCATTTTCCATTTTTGTGGAATTGTAGTAAATTCATCCAATTTATACATGAAATTAAAAATGTCATATGAAAACGAAAGAAAGTATTATTTTTGCAAGGTGAGTATAAATAAACCATCAAAACTTTAATATTAAGTGTTCAAAAATAGTTTAAAGGCATAGTTAACTCAATCTGTTATTTCTCCAAGTAGATGCTTTAAATGTTTTAAACTTCTGGTGTAGGGATGCCTGGATGGCTCAGTGGTTTGGCGCCAGCCTTTGGCCCAGGGCGTAGTCCTGGAGTCCTGAGATCGAGTCCCACATCAGGCCCCCTGCATGGAGCCTGCTTCTCCCTCTGCCTGTGTCTCTGCTTCTCTCTCTCTCTCTCTCTCTCTCTCTTTCTCTCTGTCTCTCATGAATAAATAAATAAAAATGTTTTAAAAAAATTTGTAAATAAACTTCTGGTGTAAAAACTAACCTAGGTCAATTTGGCCATTTAGCAGTTTTAAGGTTCTTAGAGCAAACTTAGATATATAAAAATTAGTGAAAGGAAATAAAGGGGAAAGGAGTGAAAATATCAGTCAGGGTGACAAAACATGAGAGACACCTAACTCTGGGAAAAAAAACAAGGGGTAGTAGAAAGGGAGGTGGGCGGGGGGTTGGGGTGACTGAGTGACGGGCACTGAGGAGGGCATTTGGCGGGATGAGCACTGGGTGTTATGCTATATGTTGGCAAATTGAACTGCAATAAAAAAAAAAGAATCCTACGGTTAGAGACAGGTGGAATGATCCATGGCAACCTACCAGGTGGTATGCTAAAATTAAAACAAGTCTTAGACCAAATAGACCAAACTCTGTCAAACATACCAAATTTAGTAGCATATAGGTACAGAAAAACAGTTACCAAGCTTAGGCATTTAAATTCTCACTCTCAATCCACAGGAACTTCCACTAAGTCTCCTTGCAAGATGGGTCCAATTTGAGGAACATTAGCCAGACATCTAGTCAGATCAGAGGACTGAATCTTCCATGGAATAGAATAGATGACAGACCAAAGGGAGTTTAGACCTAGATCTAATGCACTTATCTGAAGTTATTAGGCTCCTGGCTTTGCTGAGCGTATATGCTTCATTCATGGTAAGGCCCATAAAATCCATCTGGCCAAGTGAACATCTTGAATGCCACTCATCTCATCAATGAATGATTTTTTGAGCACTCTTTTTTTGAATTCATAAAACCTCTAGTGTAGATTTTGATAATGATACTTGAAATTCTTACATAAGCAGTTTTAAGTTGTGGATTTTTAATTTGGAAACTTAATATGCTAACCACCTTATGTATTAATCAAAGTGAATTTACAGATACAGAATTCCCAGTGAAGTATTTTAAGGTATTTCACCACACCTATAACATAATGGCTTTTTAAATAGATTTTTAAACATTATAGCATAATATTATAGACTTCCTGCACATATTATTTCATATATATTTCTATTCCTCTCTATCATTATAGGAGCAGTAATCACAGAAAATGAGGTTACTTGAGCCGATGCCCCTTGTTTGTGTCATTTAAATGATGTTAAATTTCAACCATGTAAATTCTTAGATACATAAGTAATGCAAATTCTATAGGTGCCTGGAGTGATCTCTTCCAAATTTTAACTCTATTGACTGAACGTAACAATCTCATATTTAGGAAAAATCTTGGCTGGTGAAGGAGACCAAGTCTGAACTCAACTGAGTTCCTAAAAAGCTTTGGAAAGAAAACAGGGACAAATTAAATGTCTGCCTTTTCCCACAGAAGAACTCCCTGGATGAGACAGTGAGTGCTCATATTTCTTTCCCAAAGAAAAGTTGAAAGACATAGAACAGCTAGGTCTAGAAGTAGACTAAAAAGTCAAATTTTAGGGAACCTTCTCTATCCTGCTGAAGAGATACCTTAATGATAATACTGTGCTTTCCATCTTTCAGTTTACCCTTTGTGGAATGAGTGAAGTGGTTTGCTTTTCATTGGTCTATCAGTTCCTTTACAACCTTGGGAAGAGGATTTGATTCATATTCCTGTATCTCCTGCTTTCCTATAATAAGATACATACATATAAGAGCTTTGGAAATCAACAGAACTTTCCATTATACCTCTTTACAGGTAGAAGGTTCAGAATAAATCTTAGATTGAGTGCTTCCTAGGTGGAATCACTGAGTCTCCTACTACATACCTACAACTACCAAATTTTTATTTCTTACTCAGATTCTGCTGAACCAAGACTCATATATCCAAATGACTATTAGAAAACTTCTCCTGAAAATCTGGCAGTAAACTCAACCGTAGCATTCAAAGCAAAAATAATGGTTTCTTGCTCAGCATCCCAAATGCCTTCCCGTTCATTCCTCTCTATCACAATTAATGTTTACAACACATTCACCATTATTCAAGCTAAACATCTGAGAGGCATTCTCTATTCTCTTTATCCCTTACACCCCACAGCTGATGAATCAACATTTTCTGTGAGCCGCAATTCACCATCTCTGCTGCTATTCTTCTAGTCTAAGCCTCCATCAACTCTCACCCAAAATGCAGTATTTTCCACCTACTAGCTCACTGTCTTTCTACTCTCACACTGCTTCTCTGGTCAACATAGCAACTGAATAATAATGAAAAGAGGGAGAAAGATCATATCATTCCCTTTATTAAAACCCTCTTATGGCTTATCTTTACTTGTGGAATGATCCAGACCACTAGCAGTAGCCTACAAATCCCCCACACAGACTCTGGCTTCTCAGATCTTACCAGTTTCCTCCTTGCTCTGACCACATAGACTTTTCTTCTGTTCCAAACAGGAAGCCAGCATAGCCCAGCTTCAAGGCCTTTGCATTCACTGCTCCCTCTTCCTAGAAAGCTCTGGCCCCTAGTTTTTTGTCTAGTTTTTTGATATCCAAGTCTCAAGTCAGTTGCCATGCCATTGCAAGGACGTTCCTACCACCTTATCTCAGGGAGCTCAGCAACACCCCTAGCCAGCCACTCTCTACATCCTCACCTGCCTTCTAGCCTCTAGAGCATTTTTCATGAGCTAAAAGTTTCTTATTTGGTTAGTTACTTGCTTATTATCCCTTTATTCTGAATATAATATAAATTCCACAAAATCAAGCATCCTGCCTATCTTCAGCTCTACTCTATTTTCCTTGGCACAGAAAAGAAGTCTAATTTGTTGAATAAAAGAATAAAGGGGATCCCTGGGTGGCGCAGTGGTTTAGCGCCTGCCTTTGGCCCAGGGCGCGATCCTGGAGACCCAGGATCGAATCCCATGTCGGGCTCCCGGTGCATGGAGCCTGCTTCTCCCTCTGCCTGTGTGTCTCTGCCTCTCTTTCTCTCACTGTGTGCCTATCATAAAAAAAAAAGAATAAAGACTCCCACCAGGCAAAGTCTTTTTAAAAAGGGGAGAATCAAAGTGACCTTTTACAGTATGGTTTAGGTCCTTGGTCTTATGCTGAGTTAGCAGAGCTGTTCTGAGAGCCCCAGAAAATAGAGCACCCTAATTAAATCCAACTCTGAATATATTAACTGCTCAAGGAGCCACCAAGGGGCCAATAGGATCAGAGTGTTTCTCATTCCCTCATGAGAAACATCTTTCTGTTTTATAAATCAATGCAGGAGGAAGAGGAGTGGCCTCATTTTCCATGACAAGAATGGCCTATGACAATTTGCAGTAGCATCTCCAAAGAAAATTCAAAGGTTCTCACTCAATATCAGAGTCCTAGGGCTCTGGTTCTCAACGTGTGGTTCCTGGACCAGAAGCATCAGCACCACTTGAGAACCTGTTAGAGATGCAAATTCTCAGGGCCCACAGCTGACTTGTAGAATCAGAAACTGAATCTGTTGGAGCAAGCTTTGTGCTAAAACATAAATAATACAGTGCTAGGGAAAAAAAATACAGTGCTAGGGCAACAGTGCCCAGCCTTGATTGCACTTAAAAATCACTGGCTGAGCTTTTAAAATTTCTCATGCCTGAAGCCCTCTTTAGCTAGAGTTTCTGATTTAGTTGGTGTGTCATAGACCAGGGCTCTGTCCTAAGTTCTCCTAGGTCATGCTGATCAATCTCCAAGGTTTGGAACCACTGCCCTAGTGTGGATGCAGGGTAATTGCAGATATATCCAGGTACTTGGCAGAGATTCCTCCTGAAAGGAGAATAAAACATGGAATTCAAAAATTGTTCACTTCACAATTTTACAATAAGGGAGAGGGGAAATGACTTGACCTAAAACACAGCATATGGTTATAAATGCTAGCATTGTATAGCCTCCTCCAAAGCATCAATTCATAGGGAAGCACATTAACGCAGTATAATGTTCAAAACCAAGTTCTGTGGTAAACATCTACTATAATAGAATGACTTATTCCAGAAGGGAAGTTTCATTTCGGGGGAGCTTATCATGATATCAAATATGTTTTGAGTTAATGAAAATGCAGGAAACACCAAGTTAACAGGGCAATTTTAAACCATAAAACCTAATATAACCGTACTAAGAATGACAATGCTCCACACAAAAGGAAGTCTCACAACCTGATTGACCAAATAGAGAATAACTAGGATGCTGTGTGGCATCTCTTTTGAAAAAGCTACATTGACTGGGAGAGGCAGGCTTCCTTAGACTATGATTATCTACTTCTTAATTAAAGTCAGAATGATTAAAACGAGATTACCCTTTATAAGGCCACAGAAATTGTTTGATAAAACTGTTGTGAGCCTCCAGACTCTCATTTCCATTGTTGTATTGCTTCCTTATAGTTGTTTTCAGAAAGGTTTACATAGAGGTTCTTCAAGTTATGTTTATATATTTGCTTTCTTTTTTTAATAAATTTATTTTTTATTGGTGTTCAATTTGCCAACATATAGAATAACACCCAGTGCTCATCCCATCAAGTGCCCCCCTCAGTGCCCGTCACCCAGTCACCCCCACCCCCTGCCCACTTCCCCTTCCACCACCTCTAGTTCGTTTCCCCGAGTTAGGAGTCTCTCATGTTCTGTCTCCCTTCCTGATATTTCCCACTCATTTTTTCTCCTTCTAATTGTTGTTAGAAGGAAGATAAAGTTTCAATAACAGCAGAAAAGGTTTATTTTCACAATAAAAGCTTAATTTGTGTAATGTTTGAACTATTCCTTTTGATATAGATAACCCTGTTTTCGTTGCTTAATTTGGAATTATTTAGTTGAAAAACTAAAAGTCAATTACTAATGAAACAGAGTTACTATTTGTTTTTCTCATATTTATAGATATTTTATGAAATATAAAACCAGTCATTTCATTATAATTTTCTGAATTGAGTCTCCATAAGTGCTTTACTGAAAATTATATTTGATTAATAGTTCTTTTAAAAACTCTCATAAAATTTAGTTCTCAGTAACATTTTCTTTATATATAAAACTTGGTTGCTACTGTTGTATTGCTAAGAACTTTTGTTATGTCCCCTTAATTCATTAGGATGCCATGTTATGATTGGCTAAACCAACTAAGCCATTTACTAAACAGAGAATATTGGAAACATGCTCCATGCAGAGCATTGTGTTGCAAGCGGTTCAACTTTCTAATTTTGAAATCAGATTGGAAGCATAATACATTTAGAATATAAATACATATATCATATATGTACATTTAGAAAAGGTGGCTAGTTAAATTTACATTTTAGATAGTCAAAATTAAATAATATTGCAAATGTAGTTCCTCATTCACACTAGCTACATTTCCAATGCTCGATAGCCATATGTGCCTGGTAGCTGCTATATTGAACAGTGAAGATAAAGAACATTTCTGCCGCCACTGAAGTTTCTCCTGGGCAATGCTGTATAGGCTAGTTTGCGAGGAAACATATTTTTTAAAAAAGCATTGTTTTCTGGGACATTATAGGATCACTTTAAGAATTCTTAAATAGAATTAAATTAGATATTAAATAAGGAACTATAATGCCTCACATGGAATGTTTCTTGAAATAATTGACATTCTAGGAGAGGAACCTAAGTACACAACACATACCATTTTCTTTCAGAGTTGGTTGCCTGGAGCTGTTGTATATCTCAAATTCATAACCAGTTCATAGGGGTTTTGAAGGTCATATTTTAAGTTCTACCCAATGTCCTTGAAGTACTAAGAAAGACAGATATTGCAGAAAGAGGGCACTTACTGAATTTTTACCAAAAGCACCAAAATGCCAATATTCCATTTATGAAATGTTTTATGGAGAAACTCCATAAATATCAGCTTTGAACTTAAACAGTAGTTTGTGATTCCTGCCCAATCAGTACTTCATTATAAGGTCATTCTGAGCAGCAGCAGGCCATGATCGCCATCTAGGTCAGATACTTCATGGTAGAGTCACAAGACCACATGTCCTCCAAACCACTCCCTAAACTAGATGCTACCTGCATTAACACAGAGCTCTATTCCTCATCATACCCACTTTATACCTGGTCCACGGCCAGCCAGCATGAACATAGACTGCCTCTCCAAGATTCTCATAATTTAATTATTCAGCTTGAATTATCATATGACTTCCTCCATCAAGGTTTACCTACCTTTAATTCTCTTCCTTTCCTTATTATAGGAGATTGATAACTCCAAATACACGTACACATTAACACACACAAAAGCCACATATATATACAAGAGCAGCAATGAAATTCATCCTGCCAAATCAGTAATACAGTTTTGTTTCTAAATATTTGTGATGCCTAAATGCCATAAGATACTCTGACCTTTAATTTAAAATTTAATTCAAAAAAGATTATTTGGGAAAAAAATCTCTGAATATTAGTTTAAAACTTAGAGAAGCACACATAAACAGCTTCATTCCTAGATTCAAGCAAGGCAAATATCTCCAAGTATTCTCTAATCTCTTCATGATTGTTTAACACAAAATGCTGTATCTCCTTTCCCACTAGACTGTATATATCTTAAAAGGTACAGATTATTGAAAAAGAAGGCAGGATAGAAAATATTGACACACTTTGGTCTGAAAATCTTCCCTTAATACATCGCATGTGTTTTTGAGACAGATGTTTGGAGGACATGTTTTTTAGGGCAGAACCAGCACAAGTGGAAAGCTATGCCTGGACACCTGTTAAGCCCTTCTGTGCCATCTGCTTACAGGAATGTACACATGACCTTAAAATAGTTGCTGCTTTTGGAGGTCATTTCACCAGGGTTGAGACTACAACTCCCACAACCGTTAAGACTTAAAAAGAGATTTATCTCAGAAGGCAGTGTTGTCTCCAAGCATGAGCTTCATTTTTATGAGCTAAGCTTGAAGTCCCTGACATTTGGAAATGACAGTGTGTCGGTGTGAGGTTCTTTCGAATAATCCTTCTAAGTTTTATCAGCTTTGCAAAATGTTACTAAGTGCCAGTATTCCATTTATGAAATGTTTTAACTGTTGAGAGTGTGATGTTGGCTGGAAACGGTAGCATCCTTAGCTAAGATTGATCAAAGATAGTTAAGTGACTGACTGTTAAACGTGGGATGGCAGTGGTGGTGTTCACTGGTTTTGGAGAGAAGTAAAAAGATTTCCTACTTATTGTTTTGAGATGTATGCTCAGTTTTGTATCTTTTAAAAGTTTTTACATCATAACATGTTTAAATTACTGTTTAGAATTAAAATGCATCAAGGAGATGTTTAGAAAAGTATTCATAGCTAAGAAATATAATTCAACTATTGAAAAAGGAATTTAATGACTTTTAATACATCTTAATATTAAATATTTATATGATCATGAATAACATTTGGGAATTTCATGAATGAATATCCCAAGAATGTGCATGTTCTTGTGTGTATGGATATGTATGTCTTTGTTTGATTTGGTCCCCAATGGGGACCATTGGCCAAATGTATGTCCCATTTCTTTGAACAGCTTGATTTATATATGCTTCATTGAAAGAAAATAGGCACAGAAATGTCTAGTAATGAGCTTCTAATAAACTCATCAGAGAAAAATTGTGATAGAGAAAGTGAGACTTAAGAAAGCAAGCTTGATGATGTCCCAGCTTGATTCTTATATGAGAATGAAAAAATATTTTAATTTAGCTTTTAAAATTATGATAACATTAATAGCAATAAAATACATGAATGCTTCTGAAACTACTTGAGGTTAAGTACCAGGTGTTTGATTCTGTTTTGCTTTAATTTCCAGGCCCGCAGGGACTAAAACTTTGGTAAAATATCATAAAAATGAATAATTGCAAGCAATATTTTTAAAAACAAAAGCATACAAAAATACAAGCCAGGTTTTTTTATTGTTTCCTTCAAATAACATTATCAAATTGCTTTAAAAGTTACCCTCACTTTATGTACTTATATTGAACAATAATAAAAAACTATTTGTAGACTGGCTCTGCTTTTTGGGCCACATATTTTTTTTTTTAAGATTTAGTCATTTATTTTAGAGAGAGTGAGCAGGAGGAGGGACAGAGGGAGAGGGAGAGAATCTCAAGCAGACTATCCACTGGATGTGGAGCCTGATGCAGGGCTCAACCCAGAACCCTGAAATCATGATCTGAGTCGAAATCATAAGTCAGTCTCTTAGCCTTCTGAGCAACCCAGGACCCCAGAGCCAAAATTTAAATTGATTTGCTGTACATCGCTGTGTATTAAACTTGGTACATAGGCATATTCTCAGGGAATTAAGAGGTATCTACAGGAAAAATAATATATTTCTATATATATATATACACACATACATGTGTACAAATTTATTGTTTTTATTTTAGTGATAATTTTTGAAATGATTTAAGTGTTTTCTGTATTATCTGGCTGACCAGAAAGTACAGACACATGATGTAAGTTCCCATGTCTGTGTTTATGTTTACAATCAAGTCAGCAATAAATATTATTCTAAATGTCAAGTTCTGATGAATAAAAACAAGAGGAAGCTGAAGAATCTCATACTTTCAACAGTCACCTCTATTAAATAGGAAAGCTTGGCCTTGAATCCCAAGTCTTTTAACTCCTACTTTAATGTGCTTTATTTCAGTTTTAGGACAAATGCATACCAGAACTGAATTGGTTTACATGAATCTCTCATTTGAAATACATTTTATTATGTAAAATATATGGGAGAATAATAAAACTTGACCTTTCATTTCCACTGTTTTTTATTTTTTAATTTTTATTTATTCATGAGAGACAGAGAGAAAGAGAGAGAGGCACAAACATAGGCAGAAGGAGAAGCAGGCTCCATGCAGGGAGCCTGATGCGGACCTCGATCCTGGGACTCCAGGATCATGCCCTGGGCCAAAGGCAGGCGCTAAACCATTGAGCCACCCAGGTGTCCCTCACTGTTTTTTTCAATCACAACTTATATAACATTTTACCCAAAGTATACCACTTTTATTTGTATAATTGCACATTTTAGTGCAAAATTAGAAACCAATAACAGAAGGTTTGTGAAATCTACCTCGGACTCGCTATTTGTTTTGTTTTGTTTTTGGACTTACTGGTTTTTGGAACCCTGAGACAGAGGCTTCAGGGGAAGCATATTAAGTGCATAAAGCCCTGATTTATATTCTCAAGGTTTTAAATGCGCATTCTAGGTTTTTTTGCAAGGGAGGAAGAAGAGTTACAAACATGTAAAATGCAGGATAAGAGCATATAAGTCAATGGGCCAATGTGTATGTCATAATTAAATGTACTAGGACTTCACAAAAGAGAAAACACAAGCTCAGTATGAATTGTCTTTATCAATGGTAATCTTACCAAAGAGCTTGACCAAACTTCAGTTTGAATTGTTTCTTTCTTTGGTTAAAAAATTAAATGAATAGTATTATTGTTTTAAGAACTCTCTTATGCTGACTTCCTAAACATTTATTGTAAAAGATTAAATAGAATTTTTTTATTTCTCACTAACTTATTAAGATTCTGGCAGTTAATTATTTTCCTTAACCATTGTAGTAAACTATTTCTTAAATAGATCTTTTATTTGTGGATTTGAGTTTTGCATACTCCTACTTTTTATATATTGTCATTCTACAAATGACAAAATACTACTTAATGAAGGATTTAAGAACAGATCAAATTATTTAACCTTCATTGCATTATTACACAGTGAAACATGCACTTCCATTTGTGCAATATGTCAATCACCATTCTGCTTTGACAAAGGGATTATGTTCAAACATTTTATCAATGGAGAATTCCCAGGGTCACATTGTAGCAGATGAATTGCGATTGGTATAGATTTTACAGGCTTCTCATTTAAAATAGTTACACACAAATATATGCGTGGGCACACACACACACATACATGCACACACTACCTTGGAAATTTTCAAGCCAAGAGTGCAGTGCATGGTGCTAAAAACATTTTGGACACATGTCAGGCCTACATAAGTTTCTACCCATTGGAAAAGGGTCTATATTTAAATTTTCTAAATGGTATCTATTAATAATAACCATATGATCCTCCCAATAGATGCAGAAAAAAGCATTTGACAAAATACAGCATCCTTTGTTGATACAAACCCTCAAGAAAGTATGGATAGAAGGAGCATACCTTATCATAATAAAGGCCGTATACAAAAGGCTCACAGTTAATATCATCCTTAATAGGGAAAAACTCTCAGGTCAGGAACACAACAATGATGTCCACTCTCACTGCAGCTGTTCAACTAGTACTGGAAATCCTTCCCCAGCAATCCAAAAACAAAAATAAACAAAAGGCATCCTAATTGGCAAGGAGGAATTCAAACTTTCACTTTTCACAGATGACATGATATTCTATGTAGAAAACCTGAAAAACTCCACCAAAAAATTGCTAGAACTGATCCATGAATTTAACAAACTCACAGGATATTAAATTAGGGTACAGAAATCTATTGCATTTCTGTATACCAATAATGAAGCAGTGGAAAGAAAAATCAATGAATTAGTCCCATTTACAATTACACCAAAACCCACAAGACACCTAATAATAAGCCTAACCAAAGAGGTAAAAGATCTGTATGCTGAAAACTATAGAACACTTATGAAAGAAATTGAAGACCCAAAGAAATGGAAAAGCATTCCATGTTCATGAACTGGAAGAACAAATATTATTAAAATGTCTATATTACCTAAAACAATCAGTGCATTTCCTATCAAAATAACACCAACATTTTTCACACAACTAGAACAGTCCTAAAATTTGTGTGGAACCAAAAAAGATGCCAAATAGCCAAAGTAATGTTGTAAAAGTAAAGCACAGTAGGAGGCATCACAATCCCAGACTTCAAGCTATTTTACAAAGCTGTAGTCATCAAAACAGTGTGTTACTGGCACAAAACAGACACATAGATCAATGGAACAAAATGGAGAAACCATAAATAGACCCACAACTGTATGGCCAACTAATCTTCAGCAAAGTAGGCAAGAATATCCAATAGAAAAAAAGTCTCTTCAACAAATGGTGTTGGGAAAACTGGACAGCTATATGTAGAAGAATGAAACTGGACCACTTTCTTACACCATACACAAAAACAAATTCAGAATGTATGAAAGAAGGGCACCTGGGTGGCTCAGTTGGTTAAATGTCTGCCTTCAGCTCAAGACACGATCTCAGGATCCTGGGATCCAGCCCCACATTGGGCTTCCTGCTTGCTGGGAACCTGCTTCTCCCTCTCCTCCCTGCTCATGCACTCTCTCTCTCTCTCTCAAATAAATAAAATATTTTTTTAAAAAGTTCTTCAAAATAGATGAAAGACCTAAATGTGAGATAGGAAACCATCAACATCCCAGAGGAGAAAGCAGGCAGCAGCCTCTTTGACCTCAGCCACAGCAGCTTCTTGCTAGACACGTCTCCAGAGGGAAGGGAAACAAAAGCAAAAATGAACTATCAGGATCTCATCAAGAAAAAAAGCTTCTGCCAGTGAAGGAAACAATCAACAAAACTAAAAGGCAACTGATGGAATGGGAGGAGATATTTGCAAATTACTTATCAGATAAGGGATTAGTATCCAGAATCCATAAAGAACTCATCAAACTCAACACCCAAAAAATAAATAATCTAGTTAATAAGTAGGCAGAAGACATGAACAGACATTTCTCCAAAGAAGACATACAAATGGCTAACAGACATGAAAAAATGCTCAGCATCAATCATCAGGGAAATACAAATCAAAAGCATGATGAAATGGTACCTCATATCTGTCAGAATGGGCAAAATTAACAACTAAGGAAGCAACAGTTGCTGGCAAGGATGCAGAGAAAGGGGAACCTTTTTTGCACTGTTGGGAAAGCAAACTGGTGCAGGCACTCTGGAAAACAGTACGGAGATTCCTTAAAAAGTTAAAAATAAGACTATGACCCTGCACTACTAAGTTTTTATCCAAAGAATATAAAAATACTGATTTAAAGAGGCACATGCATCCCAATTTTTATAGTAGCATTATCAACAATAGCCAAACTATGGAAAGAGCCCAAATGTCCATGAACTGACAAATGGATAAAGAAGATATGTTAGATATATACAACAGAATATTACTCAGCCATCAAAAAGAATGAAATCTTGCCATTTGCAATAACATGGATAGAACTAGAGTGTATTATACTAAGTGAAATAAGTCAGTAAGAGAAAGACAAATATCATGATTTCACTCATATGTGGAATTTAAGAAACAAAATGGATGAACATAGGGGAAGAGAAGGAAAAAAAAATAAGATAAAAACAGAGAGAGAGCCACACATTAGAGACTCAACTCTAGAGAACAAACAGGATTGCTGGAGAGGAGGGCAGGGGAATGCAGTAAATGGGTAATGGACATTAAGGAAGGCTATTGTTGGGATGAGCACTGGGTGTTATATGTAAGTGATAAATCACTAAATTGTATTCCTGAAACTACGCCATATGTTAACTAACTTGAATTTAAATAAATAAATAAATAAATAAACAAATAAATAAATAAATGGTATCAAAATTATTCTGCTTTGTAAGAGGAAAGGGGTTTTGTTTTTTGATGGCTCAAAGTAGCAACATGTTTCTGAAAATATATTTCCCCCAAAAGAGGTGAAAAGTTTCGAATACATCTTGGTGTTCTCAAAAAGAAGCAAGAATACATGATCACTATGAATTAAACAGCTGAGAGCACTAGAGAGAAACATTAGGGAGGAAGGGCAGAGACACAAAACAACTTGTCAAAATGAGAAAGGAATGCAAAGAAAACCAACTGCAACCAAGATTCTAAAAGCTGCATTTAAAGGTATTATAATATGAAATAAGAGAAAGTTGACCAAATTGTACACGAATAAATGAAAAAATGTCTCCAGAATGCAAAACAAAAGAAAAATATATAGGAGAATGAGAGTTGTAGGGGATGGAGGTCTAACCTTGTAAATATATCTAATTCAGATGAAGAAATGAGAAGATGGAGAGGGGGTCAATATATCTGCAATAAACAGTTACAAAGATGGGGCAATAGTAATGCTCTCATTCTCATACTTGCTCTACACATACACAACAAACACATGCGCGCAGGCGTACACACACACACACACACTTGACTAGGAAAGTTGAAGGCATATGAAGGAAATTACAACCTTGACACATAGTGATAGGTAAATACTTAAATAAATGGAGATGTGTATGTATTCTTCAATGGGAAGACTAGTAAAAATATAAGAACAGCATAAAATTCCTCCAGAGGTTTCCAACCAAACTCAATTCTAATTACATACAACTTTTATCTTAAACTTGATGAAGTTTTTCTAAAGTGCATTTGAAATAAATAGTTAAGAATATATTTAAGAAGATTTTCTATTTCTTGGGTTCAAGATTCATGATTCAATCATGGTAACATGTCTTTTAGGAATCATCTGGGTTTTTTTCCTAAATTATCTGATTTGTTAGAATGTAATTGTTTATAGTAGTCTTTTATCACACTATGTATTTCTGTGGTTATCTGTTGCATTCCATTTCTCATTTTGGTTTTTGGGTCTCCTCTTTTTTTTTCCTCCATTAGCGTAAAGCATTGACAATTTTGTTTATTTTTTTGAATAAGTCATTACTTTCAATGTTATTCTTTTTTCTCGTTCTTTTTTACTTATTTCTGAGTTTTCTTTGTTATTTCCTTCCTCTACTAAATTTCACGTAAGTTTCTTCTTTTTCTGGTTCCTTGTGGTGTAAGGTTAAGCTGTTTATTTGAACTTTTTTTCTTAACGCAACCATTTATAGCATAAATTTCACTCTAACATCTGCTTTTGCTGAATCCCATAGGCTTTGGAATATTGTGTTTTCTTTTTCTTTTGTTTTGAGACATTTGATTTGTCTAAATTTAGATTTCTTATTTGGCCCATTGCTTGGGCAATAGTGTGTTGTTTAATATTAACATTAAATATTTAATATTTTTTAAAAGAATATAGTCAAATATTCATACCAAAAAATGTACTCTCTATACTATCATTTTAAATGGTGGTATGGTTTCCCATTTAAAAAAGGATATGTTTAAAATTTTAAAGTACTACAGGAGGACTTGCCATACTAAATGACAGTGTCATAGATTATAATCATTAAACAATATGGTAAAGTGGTAAGAGCAATATGAAGGTATACAAGATCCATAGCCCACATCTCCCATAGGAAAAAATATTTGGCAGCCGTTTATGGACAAAAATGCCTTTGTGGAAGCTTTTTTTATCTAGGTAGGAGGCTGCAGATCCTCAGTGGAGCACAGGATCAAGAAGGACCACTTTAAGAAGACTAAGGAGGCAGGCCTGTGCACTATCCTCCTGTAGACTGGCCTCCAGCCTCACTTATCTAGGGTCTTACCACTAGCTCCTTCCACCGAGGGACCTAGGAGGAGTCACAGCTGTCCATGTTGTGACTGGCAAAGGCCTACTGACCTTAGAACCTACTGTAGTTCCTGAAACATTATCATGACTCAGTTCCAGCCCTGCTCTACCACTGGTCCAAGACAGTTTTGCCCAGCTGGAAATCCATCCCAGGTAAGTGGCAGAAGTAGTGCCTGTAGGTACCCCTAGTAACAGGCTCACCAACCTGAAACCTGACTGCAGTCTGTGAAACAGTCTTATGACCCAGTTTCAGCCACATTATACCATAGTCTAAGGCAATCTTGCCCATCCAGGGACCCATCAAAGGGACTATACAGAAGCTATCTCCACAGACACCCCCAGTAATAAGCCTAATGACCTCAGACACAATGGTTCCTGAAACAGTCCCATGACCCAGCTTCACCTGCTCTCTACTGCAGTTCAGAAGCAGTCCTGTGTGCCAGGACCAGCCCATTGACATGACAAAAGCATACCCAAGAACCCACCAGAAGCAGAAGCCACACCCAAGTATGCTTCTGGTAACAGGCCTACCACCATGAATCCAACTGCAGAACCAGTAACAGCCATGGCACCTGGTTAGAGCCCTGCTTGGCTGCAATCCCAGAAGCAGTCCCATCAGCCCAGGTATTTGGCAGGAAAATCTTTTTGCTTTCCAAAACCAGTCTATAAAGATCGAAAGAAATGTCTCTTCCTTCAAATGCACAGACACCAATGCAAGGAAACGCAAATGACAAGATATCATGCAAACATGACACCACCATGGGAAACTAATAAAGCTCCAATAACCAACACTAAGATTCAGTTCCATGAACTGTGTGACAAAGAATTCAAAATAATTATCTCAAAGAAGCTCAATGAGCTACAAGAGAACACAGACAACCAGACAAAATCAAGAAAACAATACATGACCAAATGAAAATTTTACAAAGAAACAGAAACAATAAAAATGAACCAAAGAGAAATCTTGGTGCTGAAGAATACAGTGACTGAATTGAAAAATTCAAAAGAGAACTTCAACAGCAGATTTGAACATGCAGAAGAAAAATCAGTGTACTTAAAAGCAAGTCATTTAAAATTATCCAGTGGGTGGAACAAAAAGAAAAAAGCCTAAGAAGGAGTGAAAAGAGCCTATATGAATATGAGATACCATCCAAGGAACCAATATATGCATGAAGGGAATACTAGAAGGAACAGAGAATGAGAAAGAGGCAGAAAGCAGAGAATGGGAAAGAGGCAGAAAGCTTATTTAAAGAAATAATGAGAAAACATCTCCCTAATCTGGAGAAGGAAATGAACATCCAGATCTATAATGCCCAAAGAACTTCCAATAGGCTGAATTCAAGACAAATTCACTGAGACTCCAAGACACATTATATTGTCAGAAATGAAAGACAGACTTCCAGTTTCCAGTTCCACATGTAAGGAGCTTGGAAGCTGCCACTCCATCCTAAGACAAGTAAAAAGCTGAACAGGCTGAAAAATCAACAACTCTTTAAATTCCCATATGAGAGGTGAAGAAAGAGGACAAAGCACAACCCCCAAGACTGAATACACAGAAAGGCAAATACCAGGAGTCATGGCCTATCAGAACAGACACTCATGAGCAGAAACTATTAGAGAAACCAGTGCTATGTATGAAAACCTGACCTGTAATTGAAAAATCACTAGAGGTTTAGTGTTAGAATTAAAAAGTTCAGGAGACTCAAAAATGAGTGGGCCCACACAATTTTGTGAGATTTACCTCTAGTAGTTCAACAAGGTTCTCAAGTAAACATTGGAGAAAAATCTTTTTGTGCTTCTGGCTGGGGGAGGGCAGAAAGAATCATTTTAAATAAGCCAGAGTACTTTGTTCTTCTTCATAAGAACCAACCTTAGGATAAATGATTTCACAAATTCTAACCTATTGGGGTATCATCAGAGCCTAACTACCTGGAGGAGGCAAGTCAATAACTCCAGCCACCTTCAGCCTTCCACATGCAGAAGGGAAATACCCAACTCCAGCCCACTCTAGCCATGCTCTCTCACCTACAGTAGAGATAAAAATCTGAGAAACCCTTGGGAAGTTCACAAGAGGTATAGGCTCACTTAAGGACAGAAACCTAATCATAAGACTATAGAATGCTTCTGTCCTCCCCCGTACCTTACACCATATTACTAAAGGCTTATTTACAGTAGTTCCTTTTACCTGGTACCTCATGTCTGGCTATTAAGGAAAGAATTACGAGGCACAGTGAAAAGCAAAAAATAAAATTTGAAGAGACAGAACAGCATTAGAACCAGACATGGCAGAGATGTAAGAATTATCAGACTGGGAATTTAAAACAACTATGATTAATATAAGCACTCTAATGAATAAAGGAGACAACATACAAGAACAGATATGCAGCAATGATACAAGGGAAGAGAAGAAAAAGACACGCTACCCATACGGTGGTATAGTATCAATATTAGAAGGTGGACTTGTGTTAGTTGTAAATGTATATTAGACATTCTCAGGCAAGCACTAGAAAAAGTAAAAAGTGTAATAAGCCAGACAGAGATGGACAAATATGGTATGATCTCACTTATATGTGGAATTAAAAAAACATACAGGCTCATAGATACAGGGAACAGATTGAATATTGCCAGAGGCAGGGGGTAGAAGGTAGGCGAAATGGGTGAAGGGAGTCAAAAGATATAAACTTCCACTTGAAAAATAAATAAGTTATGGGAACATAATGTACAGCATGGTGAATATAGTTAATAATACTGTATTGCATATTGGAAATTTACTAACAGAGTAAATCTTAAAAGTTTTGGCATGCTTAAAAGTTCTCATATAAGAAAAATAACTTTTATAACTATGTATGGTGACAGATGTTAACTAGACTTACTGTGGTTATCATTTTGCAATATATACAAATATCAAATCATGTTCTTTACCTGAAACTAATACAATGTTATATGTCAATTTTATCTCAATAAAAATAAAGTAAAAAGGAAGTATAACTGATACAGTAAAAAGGAGAGAAAATGGAATCCTATAAAATGCTCATTTGAAATGACTCATAGTAGAAAAAGTAAAAGATAAAGCTAGCAACAAAAACGGCAACAAAGAGAAAATGTAACAAATAGTAGTTATTATTCCAGCTATATCAATAATCACTGTATTTTTAAAAAGATTTTATTTATTTATTCATGAGCAACAGAGAGAGAGAGAGAGGCAGAGACACAGGCAGAGGGAGAAGCAGGCTCCATGCAGGGAGCCTGACCTGGGACTCAATCTTGGGTCTCCAGGATCACACCCTGGGCTGCAGGTGGCGCTAAACCGCTGCGCCACCGGGGCTGCCCTCAATAATCACTTTAAATGTCAATGGTATAAATGCACCAATTAAAAGGAAGAGATCTTCAGAGTAGATCAAAAAACAAAAATCCCAGCTATATGTTCTCCACAATAAACTAAACTAATAAAGACACATACATATCAAAAGTAAATGGATAGAAATTATTGAAAACTACATCTGAAACTAATGATGTAGTATATGTTGGCTAATTGAATTTAAATTAAGAAAAAGTAAGCAGATGGAGCACTACAAAACTATTGGTCAAAATATGGACCACTGACAACACCAAATGCTGATGAGGATGTGGAGCAACAGGAACTCTCATACATTGCTGATGGGCATGCAGAATTGTACAGCCACTTTTTAAGACCGTTTGGCAGTACTCATATGATCCAGCAGTACATTCCTAGGTAATTTAGCCAAAAGAGTTGAAAAGTAATGTCTACACAAAAACCTGCACGTAGAAACTTTATTCATAATTGCCAAAACTTGAAAGCAACCAAGATTTTCCTCAGTAGGTAAATGGATAGACTGTGGTACATCCAGACAATGGAATTATTCAGCTCTAAAAATAAATTGACTATCAAAACATGAAAAGACATGAGGTCTTTTAATATACCATAAATGTATATTACTAAGTGAAAAAAGTCAAGCTGGAAAGTTAATATACCATATGATTCCAGTTATGTGGCATTCTGGAAAAGGCAAAACTGTGGAGATAGTAAAAAGGTCTGTGGTTGCCAGGGATTGTGTATGGAGACAGGATGAATAGTCAAAGTGAAGAGGATTTTTAAGGCATGGAAAATACTCTGTATGATACTATAATGATGGGTATATGTCATTATTCATTTGTCCAAACCCATTGAATGTACAACACAAGAATCAACCCTAAGGTAAACTATGGACTGTGAGTGATTATGATGTATTTTGTAGGTTCATCAATTGTAAACAATATATCAGTGTACTTTCAACCCAATTTTGTTGTGAATCTAAAACTGCTCTAAAAAATAAAGTTATATACTTACATAACTTTAGAAATCTTGTTATCTACAAGAAATCAAAAGTGAAATTAGAAAATATTGTGAGACAATCAATTATAGATTGAAGAGATATCTAGACTCCTATATTCATTGCAGCATTAGTCGTAATACCCAAGAAATGGAAACAACCTATGTCCATCAATGCATGAATGGATAAAGAAAATTACACATAATGGAATATTATTCAGGTTTAATAAAGAAAGAAATCCTGGCATTTGCAACAATATGGAATAATCTGGAAGACATTATGCTAAGTGAGATATTCCAGACAAAGAAAGACAACGCTGCATGATCTCACTATGTAGAATTGAGAAAAGTCAAAATAATAGAAGCAGATAGTAGATGGTGGTTGCCATTGGTGGGGTGGGGGTGGCGAGGAAATGATGAAGAAGTTCAGAATACAAAGTTTCAGTTACGAAGGGTGAATATATTTTGGAGATATAATGTACAGCATGGTAAGTAAAGTTAATGATACCGTATTGTATACTTGAAATCTGCTGAGACAGTAGACCTTAAATATTCTCACAAGAAAAAGGTAACTATGTTAGGTAATGAATATGTTAATTAGGTTGATTGTGGTAATTATTTCACAATGTATATCAAAATGTCATATTGTACACCTTAAATATATATATATATATTTTTTTAAGATTTATTTCATTTTATTTGAGAGAGAGAGGTAGAGAGAGAGCACGAGTGTGGTGGGGAGGGGCAGAGAGAGAGAGGGAGAGAGAAATCCAAACAGACTCTGTGCTGAGCGCAGAGCCCCACACAAGGCTTAATCTCACCACACACTGAGATCAGACCTGAGCCAAAAACCAAGAGTTAGACACTTAACTGACTGCACCACCCAGGCACCCTTATACAATTTTTATTTGTCAATTATACTACAGTTGAAATGAACAGACAAGTCAATGGATGGGCACATGGCACATTACTATATAAAAGATTAGTATTTAGTTTTTAAAAATATATCACTGACCAATTAGGAAATGGTTTGATAGATTTATATATACATATTATATAATGATTTAGAGAATTCATATTAAAAAGTGAAACCAAAAGACACATGGAAGAGTTACTGCTTAATAAACCTCTAGATAGAGAACAATATTCCAAGAATTTTTATTTAAAAAGAGTGGATCTTAACAAAAGAAAAGACAATTTTGGGGATCCCTGGGTGGCTCAGCGGTTTAGAGCCTGCCTTTGGCCCAGGGCCAGATCCTGGAGACCAGGGATCGAGTCCCACATCAGGCTCCCTGCATGGAGCCTGGAGCCTGTTTCTCCCTCTGCCTGTGTCTCTGTCTCTCTCTCTCTCTCTCTGTCTCTCAGGAATAAATAAATAAAAACTTTTTAAAAAAATTTTTAAAAAGACAATTTTGACTACATTAAAAAGGACACATTTTTAACAAAAATTATCAGAAGATAATAAAGCTAATGACTATAACTGGGTTAAATCCCTTCACTGGCACAAAGGGATTTAATTTCTGATTTAAAAATTGTTTTTTAAATCCGTTTTTTAAAAGCAGCAAAGCACATGATTAAAGAAATAATAAGTAAAATGGCTAAGATGGAGACACATTCAACATCACAAATAATTGATAATCAAATAAATGCTAATTAAAAAGATAAGATTATAATTTCTCCTGACAGTTTTGTCAAAAATGTAAAATAGACACCCTCATACCCTGCTAGTCAGAATAAGATTAGTAAGACTTTTTTTACAAAACAGGTTAGCAGTAGCTGCAGGGAATTTTGTGTCTAATAATACGTAAGATTCATCTAACAGTTCAAATTCTGAGAATATATCCTCAAGAAAATAATTAGGCTCTTACAAAGATTCATGTGATAGCTTTGAGACAGTGATGTTTATGGTAGCAAAAAATGTAAATTACCCAAATCATAAACAATAGTTATGTCATGATCATTCAATGAGAAATTCAGACACTTTAACAATATGCAGCATGACAATTTACTCTTTTCCAGTAAGCAAGCTTCCCTGTTTTGGATTAGGATTTTTTTTAAATGAGATTTCACATATAATATTAATATGGCACATAAAAGCAACATTATATTAGAGTAAAAAGATACAAATCTTTTAAAATTTATGGAGTTGCAATCAGGGCCAATGTTATTAATTTCCATTAATGTTCCATGTGTGTTTGAAAGCTTTTGTATTGTGAAATTATTGGGTGCATTAGATCAAGCATGTTCATTGTATATATCAAATTTTATACATTGTGCTCATTTTTCTTTCCCTTTTTTGTTGTTTTGGCCTGCTTTATTTATCAGCTGGTAGGAGGAATTTTGAAAACCTTTCACTAAGGTGATCTATTTGTCTATGTCTCTTCACAATCTGTCAAATTTTACTTTATATATTTTGACACTATGTTTTTAGATATATAATTACATAGTTCCAGTATTTATCTTAGGTATATTTTCCTGGTCAAGTGAAGCTTATGAAAATTTTATGTTGGGCTTCTCTCTCTCTAATACCTGTTCTTTAAAGTCTATTTCATAATTTATCAATATAGTTAGCCAACTTTATTTCATTTGTTATTTGCTCTTTATAAATATTTTTTATCCCAGTCTATATACTTTTAATTTGAGGATGCCTCCTCTTATGAACACATTTAGTTGCATTTGATTTTTCCATGTCAGGCAATCTTTATTAACTCGGATGTTAGTTCTTTTTTAATTGTAATAAGTGGTATTTGGAATCATCTCTAGCATATTTTGCGCTTTTTGTTTCCCTGACTTTTTTATGCATCATTATCTCTGATTTTTTTTTCCTTCTTTCACATTGATTGAGTTTAGAAGTTTCATACTCCATATCCATTCTTTTCATTATACCCTAGAAAATTCACATATGTGCTTAATTTATCAAAGTTCACTTTTAGCTATATTTTTATTTTCCTTCAGAACAAAGGAAGAATCTCAGAAGACTTTTATTTCTCCCATTTCTCAACTTATCTCATTGCTGCTCAGTATTCTAGTCAGGTACCGACTGCCTTTTTTCTAGGTGAGTGTGCAGTGCTCCTAGGAAATGTAGTCTAACATACAGTGAGTGACAAGAGATCCATCAGTAATGTTCTCAGGATATGAGGATGTGTGGAAAGGAGAATGGGAAGGAGGGCAACATTACCAAAGACCACAAGAAAACTTTTGAAAGTGATGTTTATATTCCTTATCTTGACTGTGGTGCTGGTTACAAAGGTGTATGCATATATTAGAGCGTGTCAAATTGTTTGCTTTAGGCAACTTATTGTATGTTAATTATACCTCACTGAAATGGTTTTTAAAAAGTCGGATTCATAGATACCAGAATCGTAATAATAGCCAGTCCTCTGTATGGTAAATTCACTAATCATTTTAGTTGTACTTTTCTCACTTTTTTATGCTGAAAAAAATATGCTTTGACAGAGGGATTTCATGTTTCTGAATCTATTCAAAGCAAGTCCTCAGATGAACAAAAGATTACATACAATCTTGTGAATTACAATGCGTGGATGAGAAGAAAAGTTTAGAAGCAACTTAAATAATGAACAGTAGAAGTCAGGTAAATAGATTGAAATAGATGTGATGGAATATAATATAGACAAAATCATCTGTCTAATGTTGAGCAAACAAATAGCACAAAATCAAACTGTTTACACTATGATAATTTCATAAAGATGCAGAGAGAAGATAAACCAAAAGATTAACAATTGTTATGTTGAGGAATGGGATTGTGAGTAATTTCTCTTTTTCTTTTTATGCTTTTCTTCATATTCCAAATTCTCTACCATGAATATGCATCACTTCTCCCAGGAAAAAAATATTTTAGATAATGAATAAAAGGAAATTTCCCAAATAATTGTTCTTTTATCTTTCAATGAGGAGGCTTTTAAAAGAATCCTCTCATAGAGGATTTCAATCACGTCAAGAAAATTGTTCAGAACTGCTGAGAGTCTTATGGTGAATGTGACAAGGTTATATTCCAACTTCTGACATGTTCATCATTAATGTTTTGCTGGTCCCTAGTCTGTCTGAACAGAGAGATGAATACATTAGAGATGGGTAAATAAAAAAGTGATTTTCTTTCTAAATTAATGTAATGACACATTTTCATGATGAATTTTCTAAATCGTTTTAGGTTATACCTTCTTCTTTGTGAGTTCAATTATCTTTGTCATAAAAAGCTTTTTTTCCAGAGACAACCTTTACCCATTTTTCATTGCCTAATTTAACTATAAAGCTGTTAACATCCCATCTTAAAGCTGATGATAAATTGCCTTTTAACCTATTAGAGATTTTTTGAAATTAGGTGGTATAATATTCACAGATATAACCTTAACCAATTATAAGGAGGAAAAAAACACTGAAAACATAAATATGGCTTTAACCTTGAAACCTGACAGGCATTTGGTAAGAAAGAGATGAACCATTTCATGTATTTAAATTCCTCTAGACTCCTAGCTCTGTGTGTCATTGTTATGATTAGTCCTTCTTAACACTTACCTTCTACTGAATGTGTGAAAAACATGTTCCCTGTTGTTAATGACTCAATAATGTTTTACTCAAGAACTGCATAATCAGAGAAAGTTTCAATAAAAAAGAAAATTCACATTAGTCTTAACTAGTTATTTATAGGTATGTGTGTTTCACACCTTCTCTTTCTAGGTAATCAAAATAGTGTGAAAATTCAGACTGAGGCTTGAAATAACAATATCTTTTACTCTAAATCTCTTAGAAAAGGTCACTCAAATTAATTACAATTGGACAATATGCCTTATATTTGAAACGAACACCTTCTAACACCGTTTTTATTTCACCCTGCCATCTACTAACCAAATGCCAACATTCAAACATAGGATGGTAAATAATTCCTAAAACCAAAATAAGAAAATCTTTAAAAATCAATTTTGTTTAGGAAAAAAATCAGTTTGTTTGGGATTTCATTTATGTGAGGTATTATTTTCTAGCATTTTACCAACTCATCTGTATTCCAGTTATTAATGATGCATTTTCTTACACTGACCACTTTTTTTTAATGGCATTTAATTTGCCCCTTTTTCCTCTTCTCTCTGACATTGGCTTCTTCCTCATGATTTTTGTTGTATCTAACACCTAGCAAGTGTCTTAGGAAATAATCAAGTATTATTTTGTAAAAGTTCTGAAGTAGCCTGTATGTTAATTGCATTTGTTCTTGTTACCAAGATAATGTGAGGGATTTAACTCTCAATGTCTTATTCTCTCGATAGAGATAACTATCAACACAACATACATATATACATATCTATAAAGATATATGTAAAAAGAGATCTATTCATCCATATCTATGTATATTTCTGTATCTATCTATCCAGATAGAGAATATGTAAAGAGGAGAATCTCAGAACAGGCAAATTTTAGTTTGAGAAAATTAAAGCCCTGATAAGACATTTCAATTCCTACATGTCACCTCAAGTATAGTTTGGGAACTGTGGGTGTGTAATAACGTGTTGTCTTTTTCTTCCTGTTTGCCTCTGCACAATAGCTTTTGACTTAGAGGGAGGTTTTTTTTTTCTGTTTGCTGCACAATTAGCCTAACATCTAGTTCAGTTGCAAGGGTTCCTTTGGCTGCTTTGGTGGTATGCTTTGACAGCCTGTTGGCCTTGAAGATTCCAGTGCATTTCACATTACTTACCTCTCAGTTGTCCCAGACTGCTGAATTTCCACTTCTTAAGTAGTTTTACAGAAATTTTTCCCAAGGGATCCGCATTGCAGCTGTGGCTTATTTCCCCATGTTGGCAAAACCCAGAACTGGAAGGAGTATGAAGTACAATGCTACCTGTCAGCTTATTCTTGGTAGTAAATTGGCGCTAAATGCACTGATGCACGTAGTGTTTCTTTACGGTGATCTCTCTCTAGGAAAGCCCATTTAACTTGAATTACAAGCAACAAAGATAACAGCAATAGCTTCAGCCCAAACTTCTCAGAACATTTAAGGCCAAACATCTCAAATGATTCATACGAATTAAGACGGTTTTCTCTACAAGTAACAGAAATCCAGACTCCAACTGATTAAAACAATAAAGAACAAATGGTCTCACTTGACTGAAAGTTCAAAGATGGGGTGTGCTTCAGGGCAGGCAGATTCAGCAATGTCATCAGGGGCCCAGGTGCTTTCTCTCTGTGCCCTATAATTCTGTGTGACTTCCTCCACAGCAAAGTAGCAAGAGAGCCACAGCAATCCACTGTATCATATTTATTATACCCAGTAATGTCCAGGGGACAAAAAGAATCCCTCTTCTGATGGCTATCTCCTAAGAGCAAGGAAGGAAATGTTCTCTTAGTCTCTGGAAGACTTACCATTATGCTTATGTCAAAATGGGATCATTTGCTGGTTCCAGAACCATTTCTAGGCAAGATTACTCCTGAAACAGTTTTTTCCTGAAACTGGGATGAGTTCAGTTTTCCCTGAGACCTATGGCTACTTGGATTTTGGGAGACATACAATCAAAGTTGGGGTTTGAATAGTATAAAAAAGTGGAGAAATTAATTCTGGATAGATAGCAAATAATGTCTACTACCTGATTGTATCGTCATAATTGGACCCTGAAAAAATACAGGGGAAAATGAGAGAGCCCCCGTGGCCAACTCACTATGACCAACGTGTTTCTAAAGTGTAGCTTGGGGTGGGGGTGGGGGGACAATGAAATTGCTTGTCTTTTGACCTGAGGCTAATGTAATTAGTATAATTCCTTAGTGAGCGGATGGTATAGTTTGGTTCACTAAACGTCGTTTCCAACCCTTTTCTTCTGTTCTGTGAGATTGGAAAGTAAAGTCCTTGATTTCACAGCCCCTATAGCAGCGTGTGTGAATAAATGTCAAATTTGGATATGATGTTTGGAAGCTGAGTACCTACCTTGAAACCAGGAAAATAAAAGTCACCTGTTAAGGATGGTGGAGCAAAGAGGCTAGGCTCTCGATGGCATCATTCGAGCTCTGTTCTACCCCCAAATGTTTGATTATGTGAGACAACATAAGCCACAGTAGTAGCTGAAGGCAACAAAATGAAATATATAGAATATCAAAAATCATTATATAAATGTACTTATATTTTATCCACTTAACTTAGCCTTCTGTTGTTTCCAAAAGACCAAATTAGAAAAAATCCTCAAATTGCATGTATCACAAATATTTGAACATCAATCCTAGAAACCAACTAATCACACTCTGAGTGTTTAAGCAGAGACATCTGTGGCTGAATCTGGATGGCATCATTTGTATAAATCAAACATTGTATACACAACTAGCACCTGAACCACTACAAGTTTCACAGATCAGCGGTCCATTTTGAGCCCACCTGTCAGTCTCATTAAAACATTAAATGCAACTTAACTGAACAAAGAAAAATTAATTATGTCTTATGTAAACTGATCCTGAAATAGGTCTGAAAGTATTAACATGCATGAATGGGGTCGTATTGCAGCAAAGAAGTGAAAATTTACAGTAAGGATATTGCTTTGTTTAGCAATAACATTTGAACTGCTAACAATCAAATAGTAAGCAGATAGTCCTTTCTTCTTTTATTTGATTTAAAAAAAACACAGATTGCTTAGAAAATATAACTTCTGACTACATGCAACCAAATGACAAAAGATGTTAGCTGGAGGGAAATTTATTCTCCACCAGTAAATAAAAAGCACCTTTAAAATACACATTATGGGGAAAAATCTATTTTTAGTTTAGAATTACTCCTCAACTGCTTCAATACCACAGCGGTATTCCATTTGCCTCTCAACTACTCCTGCTGGGGTTTCTGCTGCAGTCTATTGACATATATAAGGGTTTTCATTACCTTTGAAAAACAACACCAGCAATCATTTTTCAAAAGACACTTATGTTGTCAGTATGTAATTATTGATAATATTAATTATTCATTGTTACTGAATGCAGCGTACACACAAACTCATTGGGACAGACTCTACATTCCCAAAATGGAAAAACAAAACTCTATTCACAACATAGATGGACCTAAAGGGTATTTTTTCAGGTCAGAAAAAGACAAATATATGATTTCACCTATATGTAGAATCTAAAAACCTAAACAAACAACCATAGAAATAGACTTATAAATACAGACAACACATTGGTTCTCTGGTTGCCAGAGGGGAGGAGGCTGGGAGAACAGACAAAATAGGTGAAGGAGATTAAGAGTACAAGCTTCTGTAGCACATGGGTGGCTCAGTCGGTTAAGTGTCTGAGTCTTGGTTTCAGCCCAGGTCACGATCTCCCAGTTGTGAGATCAAGCCCCACACTAGGCTCCATTCTCAGCATAGGGTCTGCTTCGGATTCTTTTTCTCTGTCACCATCCCCCCACTCACATGCGTGCATGCTCTCTCTCTCTCTCTCAAATAAATGAATAAAATCTTTTAAAAAGAAGAGGTACAAACTTCCAGTTATAAATTAAATAAGTCACGGGGTTGAAAAGTACCGCATAGTCAATAGTATTTTAATAACCATATGGTGACCCATGGTAAACATACTTGGTGAGCACTGCATAATACACAGAATTGTCTAATCACTATATTGTACACCTGCAACTAATATAACATTGTATGTCGACTATACTTCAATTTAAAAAGATGTGGTTTTAAAAAAGTATTAAAGGGGGCACCTGGGTGGCTTAGTCGGTTAAGCATCTGCCTTCGGCTCAGGTCATGATCCCAGGGTCCTGGGATGGAGCTTCAAGTTGGGCTCCTTGCTCAGCAAGGAGTCTGTTTCTCCCTCTCCCTCTGCCCCTCCTCTCACTCATGCTCCCCCCCCCACTCTAATAAATAAATAAATAAATACATACATACATACATACATACATACATAGTAGTAAAGGGCGCCTGGGTGGCTCAGTTGCTTAAGGCAACAACTCTTGGTTTCTGTTCAGGTGATGGTCTCAGTGTTGTGATATTGAGCCCCATGTTGGGGTCTGTGCTCAGGAGGGAGATCCTTTCCCTCTCCCTCTGCCCCTCCCCTTCTCACTTGCTTGTGCCCTCTCTCTCCCTCTCTCTCAAATAAATAAATAAAATCTTCAAGAAATCATAAAGGTATTAAAATTAAGACTTTAAAAAAATGTTCCCCAGCACAAATGTGATCTTAATCAAAGTTGGGACAGAGATCCCTGTGATATATTTTACCAAAATATTTATGTTAGAGATATGATTCTGTTATATCTTAGGTCTGGTTTCTTTTTTTTTAAATTTTACTTATTTATTCATGAGAGACACACAGAGAGAAGAAGAGACATAGGCAGAGGGAGTAGCAGGCTCCCCATAGGGAATCCGATGTGGGACTCGATCCTGGGACCAGGATTATGCCCTGAACCCAAGGCAGATGCCCAACCGCTAAGCCACCCTGGTGTCCCTGGGTCTGGTTTCTATCTAAATACCTTATTTCATTGCCTTCAGGCAAAACAGGAAAATAAGGAATATCTAGCCAAATATGAAGGTGCTTTTATACATATCCATTCATACAGTTAAAAGTATTAATACAAGGGATGCCTGGGTGGGTCAGTGTTTGAACATCTGCCTTTGGCTCAGGTTGTGATCCCAGCATCCTGGGATCGAGTCCTGCATCGGGCTCCCCACAAGAAGCCTGACTCTCCCTCTGTTTGTGTCTCTGCCTTTCTCTCTGGGTCTCTCAAGAATAAATAAATAAATACAAATTTTAAAAAGTATTAATACAAGCTCCTACATGGTACATGGATAGTTTATTAAGTAACACTAACCACCAATGTTGTGTGTCATAAGGAAGAGATGAAATGTTTAGGATTCAGTAATATACTGGAACATTTGCTTCTAATAGATGTATGCAAAACCAGAGACAGTGACTTTGAAATTTTTGACATTACTATTTTTAGCAGTGTAATCCTTTCTTTAAACCAGAGCTTACACAAGGAAGCCCAGTGCAGAGTTGCAATAAATACAGAGCTCTTGGTTGAAGCAAAGCTGGCATGTTTAAAAACTGGTCTTCTTAGCTCACCTATTCCTCCTGAGGGCCCCTGAGGCACCTCTGCCGACTATTAGACTCTTTCATAAGGTTCCAAAGAACTTAGGAACCTAATGTTTCCTCCTATATTGTAATAATTTTACTTATTTTAGCTTCCCCATAAGGATGATTTAGGTGGCCAAGAATTGGGAAGAAGGACCCTTCTTCTGGAAAATGGGAAGTGTCCAGAGTTTCAAACAGTACTTTTAGGACATCTGTATTGTATAGACGGAATGTCTTAGGGGTCCTTGGGATTTCCTAATTGGAAGTTCCAACTCATAGTTTTTTGGGTTTTGGGGTTTTTTTTGACACTGCTATTAGAATACAAGACATTAGAGATCTTTCTCCCTCATTTTTAGGGGGAAAATGTGTATGTGTGTGCATGTGCTTCATGACCTAAAGTTTAAAACTGTCCAGTTAGCTTTGAGCCAGTTCTGAGAAGTCCATAGAGGTTGTATTAATGTCACTCTAAAACACTGATGATGAAGCCTATAAAAACCAAGTAGACTTTAGAAATGGAATGACTGTGCTATTTTGTTCTATCAGCTAAATTGCTTTAAGCAGAAAAACTAGCCTCCGTGGTATATGTAAGAAACCACCTAAGAGGTGACACCGCCACAGATGCTGTTTTGGCCAACCAGCTACAAACTGTCTGAAACCCATTCCTCATATTTCAAGCCACCTAGCGTCCTCTTCTACATTTTTACTTCAGGTTGTACACGCACCTTCATTTGTCCTGGTTAACACCTGCGCTTCTCCAGGATGTGCTAGGCTTTCTGTGCCAACTATGCTCACTTAGATTCTCATGTATTAGGGAGAGCTCAAGTAGGAAATAGGTGGCAAACTCAACAGGACTACCAGGAGGGAGAACATGATGTAGCTCTTAGATCTCTACCCCACTGGACCTGTTGTCTTTGACAGGATATAGCCAACACTCAGCAAGGAGATGGGAGAATAAATATCTTGACCTCATTTTTATCCCACTCTTTTGCTAGTCCCTTCCATTGTCCATACCCAATTTAAAGTCTCCTCCCAGGAGAGTAAAGGAGGATTGGAAAGTATAGGAGAAAATAGAAGAAAAATCTGGCACTCTTGGAAATGTCTTTCCTATCTCAACCTTTTTATATGGAAATACCTAATATCAATAACAAAATCTATTATTTACTACATTCCAATCTCCATACTAAGTATTCTATAGGCATTATTTTCATAAACACATTCTAACTCATTTAAAAATATAAATACTATTATTCTTTCCATTTTACCCACAGAGAGAGTGAGGATGAGAGTTTCAGTAATTTCCCAAGGTCTTAGAGGCAAATAAGTATTAGAGCCAAGGCTTGGACCTAATTATGACTCTGAAACTCATGCTTTAAATCAGTTTTTATGTAATCTTCCACTGATACCTCAGCATCATTCTCAGCCAACTCATTTGGTTTTCTCTGCTGAAGTTCTTGAATTTTTAGACTGCACTGGACCATCCTTTCCTTCAAAATATAACTTTCAACCTAAAGAGCTCCATAGTGTCACTTAATTGTGACAACATTGATGAGAAAACCACAAAGTTTTTATTTGCCTTTAGTGGGAAGATGATATACATAGAAGTTTTAGGAGAGGACTGAAAAAGTCTAGTAATACCTGCAGATCCAAGAATTTAGCAGTTAAAAGGATGAATGTGTGACCTTCCAGAAACTGAGAAAAAAAATCTTAAGTTTTATTCATGCAGGCAAATAATAATGTGACCAACCTGATATTGCCACATTACTAACCAATCATTTCTCTCTGACTCAGGTACCATAAAGAATGGATTTTTTTTTTTTTTAAATTTTTTTTTATTTATTTATGATAGTCACAGAGAGAGAGAGAGAGAGAGAGAGAGAGAGGCAGAGACACAGGCAGAGGGAGAAGCAGGCTCCATGCACCGGGAGCCCGACGTGGGATTCGATCCCGGGTCTCCAGGATCGTGCCCTGGGCCAAAGGCAGGCGCCAAACCGCTGCGCCACCCAGGGGGTTACATCCTTACTTTGAACATCAGTTTATTTTCCCCAGGTCACTCACAATCACCATTTACTTATGACAAATTTCTATCATGACGTGACCCATGTCATTAACCTAGCATTTAAGAGTCTCAATTCAGGCTTTTTCTATTCAAATGGCCAGGGCTATACCTATTTAGAAAATTACTATTACTTCTAAACATGTGTAAATCTTTTCACACAGCAATAATGACTTTCTATTTCAAAAGGGAAAGTTTTGTTATCTGAAGACATTCATTTTTCCACATGAGAACAGACATAATCCTATACTTTAAGCATTTTATTCTTAGTCTCCAGCTTTCTTGTGAATTATAATGGAAGATAGAATAGCTCTGGATAGGACTTCATTTTCTGGAGAGAGTATGTTGACATTGATCTGAATTATTCTGTATGCTTGGTGAATATGCCATCCAATCTTCAGCAGTGTGTGTGTGTAACATGTTAAGTATCAGAGTGAAACAAAGTTACCTTAGTTAAACTCTTGGCTTATAACCACTCATGTGGAAGCCAGAAAATAGAATCTAGCATTTCAATTTTCTTATATCTATTGGTCTTATATTTAGCATCATTTAGAATAACAATCTGGGTACTTAATCTAGTGTCCTACTTCTCAATGAATTTATTTGAAATCATGTGCACATGATTATCAAAAAACTACATTTAACTATAAATGTGCCTCTAAAGAAATTTGGATTAAAAAATGTGATAAATATTTGAGGAAAGGTTTTGCATGTAGCAAGCATGTGGATATTTTAATATTAAAGAATAGAACTCATTAACAATAGAGGTTTACCGGATATAAATCATTGAAGGAAATCATGAAATTATTAACATTAAAATAATATATACTGCAATTTAAATACTAGACTAAAAGTTTTCAAATTTCTTTTGTCTTTGTGTTTAAAATATCTTGTTTTCATTTTTATGTCTGCATATGTAACACTTAGATATTCTAAAAGTTAACTTGTTAAATTCTTCTTTCTGAATAGAATCTCCTATTAATTTATCATTTTAGAAACCAGAATTTATGTTATCATAAATGAGATAGGCTATTCACTTATGTATTCCACATATATTTCTTCAGTACCAACAACGTGCTTGTCATTGTATCAGACAGTTGGACGGCAAAGACTGGATTTTATTAAACTTGGCAGCTTCCATATCTAAAACGTTGCTTTAAAAGCTATTGATGTTCTGTAAATATTTGTTTAAAGAATGAAGACATGGTCCTTGACTTTGGGGAATTACACATACAGATAATGACAATGTTGTATTATACGAGGAGAATAGTTGTGATATCTATGGAGCTCAGAAGAACTCCTGGTGGAAGGAATTGGAAGTCTGCATGGGAGGGGGAGCAGATATTATGACTTGGTGACCCACTTTAAATAGTGGGTAGGAATTTGATAGGTGGGTATGGTGATAGGAGATGGCATGTCCAAAGGCCCAGCCTCAGAAAAGAATAAAGTATCCACATCTGAAGAATGAACTATAGACCACTTTGACTGGACATAGTCTTTATGTAAAGGAAAACAAGATCTGGAAGGTTGTTCATGTTCTCAAATGCAGGCTGAGAAGTTTGAACTTTATTTGGGAGTCCCTGGAGGCTTCTGAGCATAAGCATGATAAGATTGAAGCATCCTTCTTGAAGATTAGTCTAGCTGCAATGTATAGGAAGGATTGTCACAGTGGGAGATGAAAATGGGGAAATCCTCTGAGAGATGAATGTAACTGTTCACTAAGAAGGTAATAATAGCCTGAGTAGCCAAATGGTGTCCCTACATCTGAGACTTATTTCTCCAAAATGCTCAAACTGTTTAGAAAAGATTTCAAGAAGTCTCAAGTTTGCAGCAATCACTGTTACGTTCAAATAGCAATATAGTATGTGAAGCTACCTTATTCCCTCACTTCCTTAGGCTATGAGACTTCCTAAAATATGCAAAACATTGGAACACAGTTGTAAATCTGAATTTCTGCTAGTCTCCATTGGAGACCATCTTGAGCCCTCACTGAGAGTCTATTTAAACTTTTAAACACAACTTAATGAAACATACTATATTGATTCTATACATATGAGATTAGAAAAAGCTCATCAGAAGGTGACAACAAGCTCAAAAAGTATAGGCCATTCTTACAGGCACAGCGACCTGAATAAACTCTGACACCAGTAGTGTACTTTGGCAAATAATACTCAGAATGATGGTAGTTATCGCAGAAAGTTTAAACTGTCTTTTGCAATTTCTGTTACAGGTAGTTAGAATAGTCACTTTGGGGAAACCAAAACTGTATACCGTATTTTTGCTTCATAGCCTGCGCCAGTGCCTTGAAGAGTAAAAATTGAAATTGGAGAGGCAAATGAGACTTTCTCTAAAATTGTCACTTTTTTAAAAGTCCAAGTCTTAAAAGTACTTCCCAGCTTCCTAGAAAACGTATTTCCATGGTAGAATTTAATATCAAATAATGATGGAAACGTTTTGTCTCCAATGCCTTAACCTAAAATTTGAGATTTCAAAATTAAGGAACATGATTTCATTCACTGTCATTTAAGCTCCCTGTGTGTTCGCGTTTTTCTCTGAAGAGCCCTTGCTCTGAAGTACAGCCAACATTTCTTCCATCGTGATAGCTAGTTCCACTCAAACTTTTCACGTCAGCAAAATTTGTTGCATAGGTGTACATGTGCGTGCCTAGCCTTCCTTCTCTATCTCACTTCCCCAGGCACCCATTGTCCTTATTTCTCCCACTGGTTCTTAAACTTTAAAGTGCATAAGCATCACCAGAAATGATTCTTTCAAATATGTGTTCCTGCTCCTGCATTCCCCGGAGATTCCGATTCCGTAGTGTGAGAAGCCTGAGACTCTGCATTTTGATGAGCCCCAGTACGTGGTTCTGAGCCAGGGGTTCCAGGGATCATACTTTGAGTGGCTGCAGCTTAAAGCCCTCCCTCTTTACTTGCATTAGATGTCATGGTCCTGACTTTAAATAGTTGCTATGAATTATTTAATTCTATTAACAAATAAGGCCAGGCAGTGTGAATGGCCAGGAACACTTTCCTGAAGGGGAAACGGCATGCCCACCTAGAGCATTAGTAGCATCCTCCCACATTGAGAAGTGCAGCTTTACACTGTCAATCCTGAGCCGTGGTATTATAAGTTAAATGATCTAATTTATACTATGTGCTGAGATATTTCCAAAGACGAATCACTTCCAAGGGTAGTACCTTTTATGCACTTAATTACACTTGGGTTCCAATCCAATTCAAAACCATGTCTACAAAGCCTGGCATTCAGTCAGCTAAACTTTTGAATACCTCTTTGTTCCTACGGAGGAAAGCACAAGACTAATTTCTGTACAAGTAATTGCAGGTGCAGGTTATGTTTGCAATCTTAAAAAAGGAAGTGTCTCAGTGAAGGGGAAATTAAATGAGAGGGTTAAGTGCATGACCTGGAAAGGATATTTGAGTCACCTGTGATTTTCCAACCTGTTTTAGAATTCATCTTTCCTACAAGGTGGGGCCCACATTACCAGCTGTGTTCTTAACAGGAAGAAGGGAGGGACTGGGGGTGGCGGGGAGAAAAATAGATAGAAAAATGAGCCAAACACAAACACCAGGACATATAAAATATTTTTAAAGCTAGCAGGAAGTAGATGAGAATCCACACAATAAAGGGGGAAATAAAAACACATTAGGAAAAAAATAATGGAGTGCTTTCCCATCCACTAAAGACAAACACATTCCATCTTTAGGTCTCTTTGCTCAGTTTACTTTGGAATGAACTTTCTCAGGTAGAATTTCAGCTGTCAGTTTTGTTGGAAGAAAATATTTCCAAGTTCTACAAGATGATAAAGAAGTGTGTTTCTGAGGAGTATCAACGTTAGTAAGCCAGGTAGCTTGAGGCCCTTTTTCCTGCAGTGTGGATTCCATGGCCACTTTTGTCCTTCTAACAAGCTCTCAGATATTGATGCTGCCTGTCCATGACCACACTTCGAGATGCCTAATCTAAAATGTACTGCTTACTCCTAGTCAACATTGTAGGCTGTGTGTAATTCATTTTTTTTATACTCATAGTCATTGAGCTGTACTTTAGACACTGACTACAAAGAAAGAATTTCTTCCATAAAATTCTATTGAGAACCTGCTACATGCCAGGCACTGTCCTAGACATTGCCAAATATATCTCTTAACAACAGAGACAAAGTAGAGTGTACATTCAAATGGGAGAAGATAGACAATAGAAAACAAATAAGCATCTAACATATCAGGTGGTGATATATACTATGAACAAAAATAAGAGATGGTGCATGGCTTAGAGAGGAGACAATGAGGAAGGGTAGGGTGGCCAGAGAAGGCCTATCTGAAGAGGTCATGTTCGGTCAGGGCTTTGGAGGCAATGAGACAGCAGGAAGTGCAGGTTCAAATGTTCTTGGTAAAAAGCCTGGAGTCAAGCCAGAGTTCAAAACTTACCACTGACACTAGTCATTTGACATGGGACAAATTAGCTAACTACTTTGTGCCTCAGATTCCCAGGCTATAAAATGGGGATAATATCTCCCCCAATGTATTAATTATTATGACAATTAAGTAGTATATGAAAGCATTTAGAGTAGGGCTTAGCATATAGTGTCATATAAGGTGGATTTACTCTGAGGATGATGAAGCTAAAAGTTCAGTCACTCACATATATGGACCTTTTCTGAAACCCTCTATTGAATTTGGTATACAACGTGTCATATTCTTTTTTAACAAGATCCCCAAAATTGTATAAGCCTCAGGCCATATATACCCTGGACCTACCCCTGATCTTAGCTACTGTTTATTAATCCCTGGAATAAATGATGCCAGACAAAGGCAACCAGAAGTGCAAAGGCCCAGAGGCTGGGAGAACATCAAGGAGGACATCATGACCAGAGGATAGTGAATGGGACACAAAGAGATGGAGGAGCAGGGGTGAGATCACAGGGACCAAGGGCAAGATCCTAGGTGTAGAGTAGACCTTGGTCAAGTATTTTGTTACTCTGAGTGAGATAAGGAGACACTGAAGGTATTGAGAAGAGAGACATGAACTGGTTCACATATGAATAAGGTCACTCTGACTGACATTAAGAGAATAGACAGTTGGGGAAGCAAGATTAGAAGCTGGAAGACCCACAAAGAAGCAACGATCCAGGGAGGAGATAATGGTGCCCAGGACGAAAGTAGAGGTGGTAAATGTTGATAGTTTCTGAATATATTTTGGTGATGAGACAAATAGGATTTGCTGACAGATGGGATACACGAGGGAGACAGCTGTTCCAGATGATTGGAAGGTTCGGATCTGAGCAACTGACTAATGAGGATCAGGATCAGACATGCATGTGAAGTGGAAATCAAGAATTTCATTTTGGACATGTTAGTTTAGGAGTGCCTTCTGGATATATAGGATTCTGGGTTGTTGTTGTTTTGTTTTGTTTTTTTTTAATTCCGGGATATATAATCTTGATAGACACTTTCCAGGTTTGCTACAATTAAATTTCTTTATAGTCTATTATAAAATAAATAAAATTCTCTACAGAATATAACATATAGACTCTTTGGAATTATAAAACAGATAACTTTTCTGACAAATTTGTTTCTGAAATAGGATGGAAGTAGCTTTCTCCTGATAAAGCCTTTACTACATTTATCCTTATCCCTTGACCACGTAACACAACATTCCAAGTCTTGTGACTATCTTGTGAGCTTCGACACATGCTGTTTCATTTGAATGTAGTTTTTCTACCTTTCACAGGCTTTAAAGTTTACTTTAGGGAATGGGACCTTTAAGGATGCTGTGATACTTGAAGGTCTATTACATCTGAAAAAGCTGTTTAGCATTATTGTTTATGAAAACATTTATTAAATGATACCATTATTAATCCCAGAGTTTGAAATGTTAGCTATTCTGTTTTCAGAGAAATATCCATTGAGTTTCTCTTATTTGTCCTTTAATTTAAAAAATACTAAATATGTCAAATTTTTAAAAGATGAATGGTTTAAAGAATATGCGTGTATTTTCTCATTTCTCTGGCCTTTATCAGTTTACCCTCTATGGTACTATCATGAATCTGTCCCTTTTATGTCACATGATGTGCCAGATTTCAATTTTTTTAAAGATTTTTATTTATTCATTCATGAGAGACACAGAGAGAGAGAGAGAGGCAGAGACACAGGCAGAGGGAGAAGCAGGCTCCATGCAAGAAGCGTGATGTGGGACTCGATCCCAGGACTCCAGGATCACGCCCTGGGCCAAAGGCAGGCACTAAACTGCTGAGCCACCCAGGGGTCCCCCAGATTTCAATTTAAACTCTCTCATCTAACCAGATAACACTATCCATATTATTAAAAATATTTTGTTCTCTTAGACTATAAGGGCCTGGGGAGAAGTGCCTGTGCTTGGCCACAAGAGGAGCTAAACATGCTACCTGAATAAAAGTTATAATGATGTATAGGACTATGAAGTCTTTTGGGTATTTTATTTTTGTTTAGAAGAGACTTAATATCCATAAGGCACTATCAATAACAGCTTGAGAATGGATAGTGTGGTAAACACATGTGACTTCAAATTCCAAGTCCACCATTTTGGTCCTCATTAATTTGGCAAGGCACTAATTTATTCGAGCATTATTCATAAAATGGAATTAGTAGTATTTGCCCTGTTCTATAGAGTCATAGTTAGAATTGAATAAAACAATATACACATATGTCAAAATTAAGCACCCCCTAAGCAGAAACCCAGAGACATTGACAGTAGGATGCACAAAAGATTCAAGGACTAGAGATCTTGATGCTCAACATCGTTTACAGGAGCAACAAGAAAACAAATCACAGGCTGCCCAGTGGCTTCCAGAAGTTCCCCAGTCCATAAAGCCAAGGATCTTGGAGTACTGCTGATGTACAACCAACCTTACTGTGCAGAGATTGCACAATGTCTCCTCCAAGAACCAGCTGGCCATCAGTCATCAAACCCAATGCCAGGCTGTGTAGTGAAGAAAGTGAACAGACAACTTATGTGCATGTCATATTTGTGTTAATAAAACCTAAAACTACCAAAAATATATATGGAAAAATGACCTGGAAAGCACCAAAAATTGTATTCGGATCTATCTAATCTGGAAGAATTTTTATTAACTATGTCTAATCCTTATTCTGAGAATAATGTGCTTTGCTACAGTTTTCCAAATGCTTTGCATAGAATTAGTGAAATGGACTTTCAAAAATTTTATTTCCCTCAATATAAATTACAAAGGTTTAGTCATTTAACTTCAACTCCCATTAAAAGGTGAGGTTCTTTTTAGCTAAATTGGCTCTCTTTTTGAGATTCATATGTAGAGAATAATCTAGTACAGGAAAGCTTACTGCAAAAGTCCCCTGACATTTCATTTTGAATTTGACATTTCAATTCAATTATTCTGAATTTAAGGTTTGTTAAATCAGTGAATAAATTTGGGGGATTAAATGTCCCTGTACCTTTGCATATCTTTCATAACCTCTTACACATTAGCCAGAATTAGAAAAAGAAATAATCATCATTGTGCCTTAAGCTAAAATAAAATAGTTGGCACATTTAAACAATAAATGACAATGATAAAGTTTCACTGAGTCATTATGAAGCCCATCATAGCTCCATTAGATGATCATATGCAAATTTCCATATAATTCAACACTTATCCTAATTATACTAATATTTCAAATTATATTTTTTCTTTGAATATATTTCCATATTTCCCCATCATTCAACAAGCACTGACTCACCATTTACCAACTCACAGACTCTTTGAAGGGTAACCGAATGGGGCTGACCCAATCAGCACAGGTCCCAAAGGGCAGAGGTTGGGAGTACACTTTGCCCATATCTCTAGTCCCATGGTGACAGAGAGACAAAACCATACTTAAAAGAGCTTCAGGCCACAAAGCTAGAAGAGCTGGCTTTACCCAAATGGATCCTCAAAGCAAGAACACTGAAGCAGGATTTATGAGATATGTCTTGGAAATGGGCCTGAGAGCCAGAGAACAAAGTATAATGGTTCTAAATTAGAAATCAAGAGGAAAATTAGAGACAGTATCCCTAGAGAACAGGGACCCTGTTTTTCCTGTTCAAAACTGTATTCTCCATGCATAGTGCTTGAAACATAAATATTTATTGGCTAGAAAAATTATTTTGATCATTTGTGTTTGTATGTGTCCCCGCCAAGGGGTCATATGAGCAAACTGGTTGCCATGATGGACTGAGGAAGGGAAGAAACAAGGGTTTGCAACACAAAGGTGAATAAGGTGTCATCCTTGCCTTCCCAAACTAGGCAATTCAGTCTCCCATGGAACTCAGCTTACAGGAAGCAATACATATATTATTTGGGAGAGGAGAGTCTTAAAGGATGATTAGAAACTGACCAACAAAAGAAAGAAAGAAAGAAAGAAAGAAAGAAAGAAAGAAAGAAAGAAAGAGACCAGGAGACCAAACAGGAAGGGAATCCCAGAAAGAAGCAAAAGTATGTGCAAAGTCTTTGAGCTGTAAGAAAGCACTAAAGAAAGCTGGAAGATGTCTTATAGTTTAATACAAATGATGTGACAAATGACACTGGGAAAATGACAATCAATCAGATTAAGAGGCATCTTCAAGGACATGCTAAGGAATTTGAATTTTGTTAAGATTAAGCCTTAAAGAGTTAATTCTAGCATTTTGACATAAAGGCATGACCCAAATATTTTAATCTTGTTACAAGGAAATTTAGCTTGTTAGTAAAAGTTTTATGCTGATCTAAAAGAGCGTACTTAAGTCATGAAAGGAGAGCCTTCAGTTCTAAGGAGAAGAAAAATATAGATTGTCAGAAGCAGTGATAAAACAGACACCTTTCTCCTCCCTCTCCTACATTATTTACTCAAAAGATATTTTTTATATCAGCCTCCAGAGGCATTAGGTCCCAATATGTGTGCCTTCTGGTTTTATTAGATGAGATTAGTAAAAACCTTGTATATATTTCTGGTTACAGTTAATATACAAAGAGGTAAATGTACGGTAGCTCAGAGTTTGAGTTATTGTTTGTACAGTTTTTCATAATGTTGTCAACCTGCAGGGCCACCACTGACGTTGTTTGTCATGAACCAACATCACAACTAACATTGTATGTGATGTCAAAGTAGCAGAAGGAGCTGGTCATGACACACACGCACACACAAAAAATACCTTTCTGCTTCTATTAGATTATTCAAGAACTGAGAAATACTTTAGATTCTGGGTACACTTGGTGTGAATGATTTCATGAATCTGTGCCACTGAGAGGGATAGGATCACAAGGGATGAAATTAAAGCTATGCATTCTCTGCCTTACACATGCTTGCGTTATCTCACCATTCCAAAATATCTGGCATCTTTATAGAAAGAACAATTCCCACATAATTATTTTTTTCCTATCCATCACATCCAAACCATCAAATACAAGCTCTGTTTTCAGTTTGAAGAAAGAAGGAATAGTCACCAGCACAATTTGGGAGTGTCTGTAGGGAATTAGAGGCAGAAAGAACAAGAGATGGAAAGAGAAATCTTTATGAACATCCCTGACTTTGTACTACAAAGGAAATTGAAAATTTCATGCATAAAACAAAATATCACTTGTTAGGCAGCGTACGATCATATCAAAGGAGTAGAAAATATCAACTGCCACTTACTGACTGGTGAAAGAGAAATGTGCTCAAGTGGGCCAAGACTCACTTCTCACTGCCCCACAAGCTTTGTCCTCCGCTCTTTCTTCAGTAAAAACTCACTGTCATTTTTTTGGCATGCAAGTGCATGCACACACACACATACATTCACTCGCATGCACACATTGTTATATAGAGCTTCCTCCTAGATCCATTCATTGTTTAAAGTCTTCCCTTGCTCCTCCTGTAACGAATATGTGTTGGCTGTGATGTTCACTGTCGGGGATAAAGAAATTTCACAAATGTTTGCCGCATGCTGCTCAAACCTGTGACAATGAACAAGATGTAACTCATTAATAAATGGCAGGAGAGAAACTCAAAGATTAATAAATGTTGTTATGGTTGCTGGTAGAATAGGATACAAAAAGAAAAATACCCACAATTGCCCTGTTACTAAAGTACAAATATTGAAAAATAATGTATATTTAAGGTATTTGGTCTGTTAAAATTCTCTTTAGATATAAAATAGCCATTACGTTGTTACAGTCAAAACTATTTAAAACCCCCCCAAAATTTTAAAAAATATTTAAAACCCACAGATTCTTCCAGAATTACCTTTTTTGATAAGATAAAAAATATAATCTTCAGATTATATAGATACATGTATATGCACACATCCCCAGGCATACATGTAGTTAATATAAATCAGTAATAGATGCTGGATGGATGGATGCATAGGTGGGTGGTACCTAGGTGTAGGTAGATATTTGCTCTTGCTGCATTTAAAGAGGCAGGAAATTAAAGCCAATTCTATTAAAGTGATTGTCAGACTTTAATCATACTTACAATAAGTTCAGTTTTTTACTTTTATTTTTAGGTTCTGTGTATTTTGGCCCACACTTGTGTTCTCAGCCATGGAGTTGAAAGTCACCTAAGTTGTCTTGACAGTTCCACACGTTCTTACATGAATCTCTTCTAGAGCAGTTTCTCAGGGTGTCCCTGAATACTTCCCAGAGACTTTGAGGGAGAATATACTGCTCTGAACACATTTAAAACTTAGAAGTTTATTTTACATGGGTCTAAAATCTGCCTCTAGGACATTTGAGTTTATTCTACTTGGAGCTCACCTCAGAAGTTGTACATATTTCTGAGATGACAAATAGGTTTCATCTCTTGAGAAAATTCTGATTAGTAATACCTGGCTCGAGTGAGAGGAACAGTTCTAAGGTTTTTTTCAATCTCCTCAGGAAAGGGCACAGTTAGGGATGCCTGCCGTGGGCAGCATATAGGACTGGCCAGTTGGGATTGGGTCTAATTCTTCTTCCCCATGAAATTCCCTCAAATATATTAATAACTTAGTAGTCATGTCCCTTTTAAGGAATATCTTCTGCCTAAGTCTGAAATCTTCTGCTGCCTCATAGGGCACAGTGTGGTGTCTTCTCTAGCCTCCCAGCACAGTGGAACTTGGTCTCTAACTATTGTTCTAGCCATCACCTTAACCATAAAGCACAGACTGAGATGTTCTGTGTTTGCAGAAATTCCAAAGGAAAATCTTTCTTTCGGGGTCACAAATGAAGCTTGAACACTTCTTAACAGTTTCTCTGAATTCATATCTATATGCTATTCTGTGTGCTAAAAGCAAATCATCATCTTGTCATTTGACTACTAAGATAGCTTGCCATAACCATCAAGAATTTGCCTAAAATTGCATTTTTATCTCTTACTCTGCTTTTAAAGGGCATTGCTGATCAACCACATATTGTTTCTACCTTGAAGACTTGTGTTCTTATATGTCTGGATAGACATAGCTTAGGATATCTTGATGACTCTGCTAGTGAGTGCAACAGCACAGTGGACACAACAACTGCTTATGTTTGGAAATCCAGTTCTGGAAAGATCACAGCACAGCCCCTCACCCCTACCTCTGCCACAAGGTTGTAAAACAAACATGAATTTCTTTCTTTGTATTTCTTTTTAAAAAATATTTTATTTACTTATTCACGAAGAGACACAGAAAGAGAGGAAGAGACATAGGCAGAGGGAGAAGCAGGCTCCCCACTGGGAGCCTGATGTGGGACTCAATCCCAGGATCCTGGGATCACAACCTGAGCCAAAGGCAGACTCTCAACCACTGAGCCACCAAGATGTCCCTGTTTCTTTGTATTTCTTTGGGTGAAATTCTTTTAAGTGCTAGAGAGACAAAGTAGAATGTTATCTCTTTTAGTTCTACTCAAGGCCAGATTCCATGGGCCCTCATATGACAGACTTCCAGAATAGCCCTGCACCAATCAAGGGAACATTATATAATATTCCTTGAGCTACAAACTTATCGATATAAAATGATTTCAGTTGTGAATATCCTCCATTCATGCTACATAACTGGTTAAGTAAAATCATGTTGACATTACAATGAGCAATTTCACTCATATTTTATTTTTGATGTACCGGTATATTAGGATTTTATCTTTCCATTTTATATGCTGGGTTATCTTGTATCAACAATGTATATAAAGCTGTTCACGTTTCCTATTATGACAGCTGTACAAAGTCCATGTCTCAGAGCTGTATATCAAAGTGGCAAACATAATAACACAATACAGATCTGTTTTGACAGTAATATGGATTTCATGCTTGTTACACAGCCCCGTGGCCAAACATTCAAAAAATATTGTAGTACCCAGTAAATAACAGGCCAGAACAAAATCCAGAGGCTATATCTATTATTTCAGAGCAAAAATTATGAGATACAAGAATGCACAATCCTTTTCCACATTTTGCATTTTATTTTGTGTCCTGTGTTTTTAGGATTAAAGTACTTCAGTCCCCAAACTATAACTGCAGGTGAAATATGGGGCTTTTTAAGAGGTTTTTCTTACTTTTAAAATAAAAATATGATTGTTTGCCATTGATTGTCTTGATTTCTTTTCAGCTTACTGTGCCAGGTACCTGGCATTTTTATAAGAATTGGGTTGTTTAGGTCTTAAAATGACCCCAGTTAGGCATATTCTATTATCACTCCATGTCACAGGTGAGGATACCGAGGCTCAGAGCGATTAAGTGACATGCCCAAGATTCCAAAACGGTAATAGTATGGTCAGGATTTGGACCCAGAAAGTCTGGCTCCAGAGCCCACAGAATTATCAGCCTATGGTACCATCCAGGCTATAAAAATTGCAATGAAGTTGAAGGTTTGAGTAAAGTAATCAAGTTTCTTGAGCCCCTGCTATGTGTTGGGAATTATGACAGTCAACATCAACAATTATACTTAATCCTCATCACAATAGCCCTAGTCGTTAGGAGCTGATGTCAGTCCATGTTGTAAGGACAACTGGAAAGTCTAAGAAAATGGGCAATAAAAGCAGAGAAGTTAAGAAGACCTCTGTTGCACAGCAGGCAAGGGAGAAAAAAAGCCAGATAGGAACTCCCATTTGCCAACACTGGACAAGACATTCTTCCTACTTTCATATCATCTCTATTCTAAAACAAAATATAACCTTAATACAGCGGGTAACTAACCTTTTTTTTTTTTACCTATTTTCTCATTTCCTGGATCCTTCTGTACTGAAAGTCCAAGAAAGTGAAGGCGTTTGGGTGAAACAGAACATTCTATGTGTTTAAACATCTTCAAGCTGATTGAAATCCTATTGGTGTCACCTCGTGTTAATTTTTTCTTGGAAATTGAGTGACACTGGTAGTGTTTTGAAAGGCAGCAAATATAACTGCATATTATATCATAAGAATAGACAATTATAAAAAGAGTATAAGATGAAGTACCTTTACATGAGCTGTAATTGCAGCTGGTAATTAAACTGAAGTGTTTCATTTTCCCAGTCAGCTCATCAGTGACACCAGAAAATAAACAATTTGAAAGTGAAATCCTTATGGGCAAACAATTGTAATTAATTGCACTTTCCAAGGGAAAAAGAGTTCATAAAGCCTGTTTGGGGTGACTTCTTGAGTAACATACACAGTGATTTACACTGTGAGCAGAAGTGTGAGGTTCAGAACCAGATCTGATTCAATTTGAATATTCATGAAGTCTCCAAGATGATTTATACTTCAAATTCATCTCCATTGTTAAATTTATTGTCTCTTAGGTGAAAAAAGAAAGCAGCTTTATATTCTGAATAATTCACATTGCACAATGAGATGATCAGCATGGAAAGACTTCACCATGGTGGAAACACAGAAAGTCAGATTGCTGTTAATTTCTTCCAACTTGGATTCTCCTCAAGTAGCAGGAGTAGTTTTTTAGAGATGCTTGGGAGCTGAAATGAAAATATTTATGCATATAAATTTGGGTCCCTATCTCATGAGCCTATTGGATTAGAATCATAAAATGTTTGCCATTGTTCCTTTGCACAGAGCTGCATTTGGGATTTGTATACATCTTTTCGGCTATTCAGATCCCATGGAACAGACTTCTGCGACTTGAACTCTGATTCATACTGCTTGCTCTGTGACCTGACCTGAAGTGGGCTAACTTCTATATAAGGTCACATAATTGAATCAAGATCTCTAATACTAGTTTCTCTTCTCTTCTGTGTTTTTACTTATGATATGAACATGGCCTTTGAATTCAGATAGGCAGGAGCCTGGCCCCACAGTTAAAAATACCCTGTATCAGTTAGCTTTTACCTTGTAATAAAGAACTTCAGAACAGTGGCTTAAAATAGTAACTGTTTATTTAGCTCATAATTCTGCAGGAAGGCAGTTGGGTCTGGGCTCAATGAGGTAGTGTTTCCAGTCTAGGCCAGGCTTACCTGATCTCAGCTGGGCATATGCCTTCCCAAGGAACTGCCAGGTTGGGGGTGGGGGGTAGGGTTTTCTAGGGAAGTTTCAGTGGCATGGCTTGCCTCTACATCATGTGACCTTTCATTTTCTAGCAGGCTAACCTGAACTTTGTTGAATGATGGTGCTGCAGGGACCTCTAGATTAGTAAGGGAGGGTAAGTCCAAACGTGCAACCACTACTGAATTCTCTGCTATTGTCCCACTGGCCTAATGACCAGGCACAGAGACGGAATGAAGGATACTACCAAAAATAGGATACTGAGAGGCATGAACAATTTGGATGCCATTACTGTAAAAATTCAGCACATACACATATAAGAAACTATGGGCTAGCTTCTTAATCCCTCAGTCCCAGTTTCAGCATCATCTTATAGGGTTTGGGAGGGATTCACATTAACTGAAATATGTAAATTAGTGGGTAAACTGCCTGCCAAATGGAAGGCACTTAATAAGTATGGGCGCCTTTTCTCTTTTAGAGATCTATGTAGAACTCACTTACTGGTTGTACAAAACAGGTATTTTAAATAGGGAAACATCATCCCTCTGACCTCTAGAATTGTTCAGTATTTAGCTGGCAAGGCTAATGTCTCCTTCTTCATTAACAATTTCATGTCAATCTCTGCTGAAGCTATGCATTAACTTGGAGGGTAAACCTCTGGAGAGAAGTATATTCATAAAATTGTGTATGAATGAATGCATGTGTGTAAATGCATTTCCATCAAAATTAAACATTTATTGAGCCATTTATTCAGTTCCTCTTTTGTTTTCTTACAGCCTACTAGTCAGAGGCAAAACTAGGCCAACACGGTCCATGCATTGCATTGGGGGTCATAGTGTAGAAGAGGTCATAAAGGTTCAAAGTTTTCAAAGTATTGATCATGGCCATTGAAGCAGTTAAAACATTATAAAGTCAACTTGACATTATAAGCAAATAATCAAAAGAGCCCTTAAATTGAGCGAAACTTGGGCCTGGTTGTCTTTAAAATCTGACTCCCGTATTGATGCACGGATGTTCACATCTTTAATTTGGAACTAGGCCACTGGCACAATAGAGTAGATGAGCTTCCATAATTTTCAAGTGCACTATGCTTTTTTCCCCCATTGATCCGCAGATAATAGATCATTCTATTGGCTTCCTTGCAGCATTCAAATACAGTCTGCATAATTCAAAACTGGTCAGTAAATATAATACTAAAAGTACCTTGACCTGAAGATTGTATAAATGAAAATAAAATTTTATTTTTGTGTTACATTAATCACTTCTAACCAGATACAGAATTCCAGAGGTTAACCACCTTTACTGACATATCTATATTTCTTACTCCAACCTGATTAACTCAAATGGATGAACAATCTACTGTGAAAAATGAATATCAGTTGTAAAATCTTTTCAAGGGGGCCCACAGAAACACTAATGGGGCAATTATTGATTTGTGAGCATTTATTAAAAAGCAGAGTCTAAAAACATAAAACTATCAACTTGCTGAGATCATATCTTAAAATACTATAGGAACGCTGTAAGACTTTTTGAGGTGTGTACTATATTAATTTTAGTTTTGATAAGTTTAGTCACTGTCTCTATCACAGGACAGTCTTTCTCCAAATATATACTTACTAAAAACCAATTAGTTTAAGGGAGGTAGAAGGACAATGTTTTACAATGTGTATACATCTTATCATAGAAGCTCAAGCATAGAGGAAATAAAATGGTAGTTATTCTTATTTGCTAATTACAAATCATGACCAAGGCCATTCCGGGAGTAAAATTCAAAATTTCAATCTACTTGTGTGGACAGAATATGATCCTTATTGTGTCATGTTTTGCCTGACAATCTAAAGCCTGTGTATATGCTAAATAAATTGTTTAAGCAAAAATATTATCTTTAGTTGGTAAAAAAGCTAAGAATGTGAGGCGCCCGTGTGGTTCAGTGGGTTAAGCATCCAACTCCTGGTTTTGGCTCAGGTCATGATCTCATGGTTGTGAGATAGAGGCCCACATTAGACTCCGTGCTCAGCACAGAGTCTACTTGCAATTCTCTCTATCCCTTTCCCTCTCCCTCTGCCCCTTCCACCCCACTTCAGCCTTGTGTGCTCACGATCTCTCTCTCTCTCTCTCAAATAAATACACAAATGCATACATACATACATACATAAAATCTTTAAAATTTTTTAAATTAAGAATGTAAGGATGCCAAAATCTAAGCTTTTGGCATCCCTGAAATAAGCATCATCTTATAAAGAGGATTAAAAGATTGTGTTATTTCAAAACATTTTGCATCAATTGTCTACTTCATTTATGCAAAGATGTATTTCTAGCTTGAAATACCTAGACATTTGTCTCAGTTCAGTTTTCATAGTTTCTGACTATGACACATTTGAAGTCATATAAGTTCAAAGTTCTCTGCTACAGTATAATGGAGAGTTTAATGTTATCCTGGGGGGGAGTGTGTACCATCAGAGATGACATTTCAGAATATAGTACATTTATAAAAGTGATTGTCACAAAACGTCATTTTTATCAGTAGTTCTTCCTGCATTAACTATAGATTGTGGGATGGTGCTCTTTCTTTTCCCCGGCCAGATTAAGACATGCTTCAGTGTCTATCAGATCCTATACCTGTACAGTCTAAAGCTGAACCATCCCTCTATTTCACTAGGAAAGAAATGAAAACTGTTAAGCTTATAAATATTTCACTATAGATTGCTATGTATTAGCTGCTCACTGTTGAATTCAGCTGCTGTAAAATGCTGATAATTCTCTCCTGAGGGCTTGAGGACAACCTCTATTTCAATAAATATTATGGCTTGTACTGATTTATGAGTTCCGTGCATTCACTGACAGACAAGATGGAATATGTTAGCCTTATTAATGCAATTGGTGTAATGTACTCAAAGCACTAGGCCTCAATTTGAGAGATTTAGCTGCTCCAGTGTACTCCCACTATAACATGTGTGAGCCTTAGTGGTGTAGAAATATACTTCTTATAAAATATTGTACAGGTGAGATCTCTGCTTTATTTTGGAAATACATCAGAAGATATGCACATTTTCCATTGTGTTGATACTATTAGGACAGTATAAGGGAGTTACAAAACAAAATAAAACAAAACAGCATGAAAACAAAGGATTATCTTTTTTATTATCTTCTTTATTGAAGATAGAATAGGACTCTAAAAACAAAACAAAACAAAAACTAAAAAATGTTACACCCCTGAATTTGAGTCCTATTGCTGTTGTGACAAATTACCACAAACTTAGTGCCTTAAAACAATACAAATATATTATCTTAGAGTTGTGGAGGGCAGAAGTCCAAAATGGGCTTTCCAGATTTAAAATCAAGGTATAGGCAAGACTGCTCCTTTCTGGAGGCTCTAGGGGAGAATCCTTGCCGTTTCCAGCTTCTAGAGGCTGCCTGCATTCCTTGGTTTATGACCCCCTCCTCCATCCTCAGCCTGCAGCAAAGCACCTTCAAATCTCCTCACCCTCCCTCTCTCCCTTTCTCTAACCTCTGCTTTTATTGTCACACCTATTTCTCTGAGATGGAGCTTCCTGCCTCCCTCTAAGGTAGATCCTTGTGACCACGTTGGGCCCACCCAGGTAACCCAGGATTATCTCTCCACCTCAAGATCCCTAATTTAATCACATCTGCAAAGTTGTGTTGCTGTGTGAGGTAACAGAGTCATAAGTTCTGGAGACCAGGATGTGGCATCTTTGGAAGATCATTATTCTGTCTACCACAACCCCCTATATCTTTATTTTATACAATCATAAATATTATAAATTATTCAATACCAATCAGTAGTATTTAACACAATTTGGGGCATTTGGTTAATATTTATTGAGCACTTACTATATACCTTGTAATGTTCTAGATACTAAGGAATAGCAGTGAACCAAAGTCTTTGCTGTCATGGAGATTACATTCTAGGAACAAATAAGTTAACATTTGACATGTTCTGACTTTGGTACTATAAAGAAAAATAAGGCAGGGTTACACAGGAGAGTGTGATAGTATATGTACTATGAGTATTACTATTTTATCACTGAATGTGGTCAGAGATGACCTCACTGAAGATGCAATATAAAGGGTTGAATAGTGGCTTGCAAAACATATGTCCAAATCCAAATTCCTGGCACTTGTGAATGTGACCTTGTATGGAAATAGCTTCTTTGCAGATGAAATTAGATCAAGCATCTTTGAGACAGGATCATCCTGGATTTAGAGTGGGCCCAGAATGCAATGATGAATATCCTAATAAATGTAGAACAGGAGAGGATATGCCAAGGAGGACCATGTGAAGACAGGCAAAGACTGTAGTGATGGATCTGTAGGCCAAGGAACACCCATTGCCAACAGCCACCAGGGGCCAGGAGTGAGGCACAAAATGGATTCTTCCTGTGAGCCTCCAGAAGAAACTAATCCTACTGATACCTTGATTCTGGATTGCTTGCTTCCAGAACTGTGAGAGATTCCAGTTTGGTTAAGCCATCCAGTTTGTGATAATTGGTTATAGCAGCCTTAGGAAAGTAATATAGGCAATGTTTGAGCAGAGACCTGTTTGAAATCAGAAAGCAAGCCATGCAGATATTGAAGGAAAAGCAGTATATGGAGAGTGCACAGAAAATGGTGGACACTGGTATCCAAATAACAAAAAGAGGGGGGGGGGACAGTATGACTGGAATCCAGAAAGCAAGGACGAAGCGTGTTTGAATATGATTTCACAACTATCACATGGACCAGATACAGTAGGGCCATACTCAAGATTTTGGATTTTATTCTCCCTGTACACTAGTATAATTATGACCTAATAAAATGTAGAATTCCATACTAAGTACTTAATCTTTTTTCTTGTGCATGACAGTTTTTCACTGCCAGAAGGACGTAACTGTGACACGACCCACCATAATCACAAAATAAGAGTCACATTCTAGTAGGTCCCAGCATATTCCAGTAACCTGACTATGAAATTTCTAACTAATTTTGGCCTTGGCCTGAAATAAGAAGATATATTGGTCCCTCCATTCCCACCACACATGCATTTATTTCCTTCTTTGCATATGTAAAATCTGTTGCATTCAGCTTCTGGAGCAGCACTCACTGTTCTGTGTATGGATAGTATGGTTGATACACTCTGATGCTCACACAAGATAATCTTGCCCTGCCTATCAGAACAGAGGCCACAGACTGCAAAATGGGAATCCCACAAGGCTCAAAGCCAGGGAAGCTCCCCCAAAGCTGTGAACTAATAGCAAAATAAGTGAATTTAAATTTCACCTCCCCCGCTGGTACCTGCTATCTCTGACTCTGGATAGCCATAAAATATTATCAAGGGGTATCAGAAGAAATAGACTCAAAAAATAATAAATGGCTTATTAACACTTGCAATAGGGGCACCTGGGTGGTGCAGTCGGTTAAGCATCCAACTCTTGGTTTTGGTTCAGGTCATGATCCCTGAATCTCATGGGATCCAGGCTCAGCACAGAGTCTGCTTAAGACTCTCTGCTCCTCCCCCACAAATAAATAAATAAAATATTTTTAAACACCTTGCAGTATGTGTCCTCAGAGTTGCTAGAACTGTGCTAGAAATAAGAAAATAGCAATAGGATAGAAAGTTATATTTCAAAAAAACAAAACAAAAAAAACAAAAAAAAAGAAAGTTATATTTCTAGGCAGGTGTCTCTATGTTAAGGAATAAAGGTTGAGTCTTGGAAAATGAAAGAAAATATTGTAATGGCTTTGAAACTGTGTTAAGTGGTGAGATATTCTCAAGGAAATCAGTAATGCACAGAAGCAACTAGTGCAAGTTTATTAAGAGATGCTTCATTTCTTTAATATTTGTCTCTCCCTCTATTACGTACGAGTTAAATATTTACATTGTATACCCATCAATGAAAGTAAAACTAACCATCCTCCCTGTATGTATATATATACTTTTTATAATTATATATATATAGTGGCTCTTAGCTTACATCCCTCCAGGCAGGAAAAAGAACAAAAGACTCATATAGATTTCATCTCTGCTCATTTTCCCATACTCCTTCATTTTGTGTTTCATCTCACATGCAAATTAAAATGTTTCTAAATGACAAAAGAAAATTTCAGTTGTGAGAAATTAAACATCAAATGTGAACTGAATCTTGATTTTGGAATCTCAACTGTTAAAATAGAACATTTCACACCCCTTTCAAGGAAGCACCTGCTAAATTCATTTGATTCCAATGTAGAAATCTCTGTAATACTTTGAGTAGATCATGATAATCTAGAAATATGAACATGAGCAGCAGAATGATCCAAGTTCCTTGGACTCAATGAGTTTGAAATATGCTTACAGAAAACATTGCTTTAATAAGGGTTCTTGTAATCTAGAAAAAAACATATACCCACAGCCCACTAAGTTATCCTCAGAGAAGTGGTCACCATAGGATGATTGCAGTGATAAATAATGCCAGGATTAGAATCAGAAGGCCAGGATTCTAGTTCTGCCTTTATTACTGGTCAGCTGACTGACCCCACAGATCACTTAGCCTCACTGTAATTCAGGTTCCTTCAGTTTAAATGGAGCTGTGTGAACATAGGCAGTAAGCACATTGCCATTTTAGACTATATAAAATGTGGAAAATGTTTCATTTTAAAATACCACTGTTATCAAAACCATATATCTAGATACCTACAAGTGATCTAAGCACAACTTATTCATATAGAAGTTCATACATAGAATTCATACATAGGCTACATACATGGATTATGTTCTTTATTTTGAATGTGAATTAGTCATAGTTACAAATTCTGTCACTGAAAAAAGTTAAATGCCATGAAAGAAAATATAAATCAGTCTTTCCACTTATAATTTGATAACTAAATCTGCTTTACCTTTGGTTTGACATAGTTAAGAGTTTTATCCTATACACAGAAATCAAAGCCTTATGATCTAAAGGCATTTTTTGGTTTCTTCCCCCATGCTTTTTCATTTTGTTTGTGGTTTAATATACAAATAAAATGTTTTAGAAAAATTATTGCCAAATTCTTATATTTTTACTTTTCTTCTTCAAACATGATCCCTGGTGCTCATTCTTTTCAAATACTGCATATTTGTATTTAAAATAATCTAATGTAATGGAAAAGAAGAGCAGATGCATGTTCTTACCCAGTAGACATATTTCTCTAGTGGAAGAATTCAAACCTTCATGGATGTTCACAAGTATGTTTCACTGAAAAAAAAAAAAAGTATGTTTCACTGAAAAAAATGTAAAACTTAGGGACCCTGGGTGGTTTAGCATTTTGGCATCTGCCTTTGGCCCAGGGGGTGATCCTGGAGTACCGGGATCGAGTCCCACATCGGGCTTCCTGCGGGAAGCCTGCTTCTCCTTCTGCCTGTGTCTCTGCCTCTCTCTCTGTCTTTCATAAATAAATAAATAAAATATTTTTTAAAAATGTAAAACTTAAAAAGTCACAAATTTTCAGATGATGACAACTAACATCAACAGAGACTCTGTAGGAGAATGTGCACCTATCATCACACCCATAAGTGAAAACTGTGGACTCAGCCTCATAGTTTGTAAGATCTATGTAGGCTATATTTTTTTCTCCCCTTGGGTTATCTCCAGTTTAATTATTTTATGTCATGTATTTTCATTGGGACTAATACATACTACTGATTCCTTCCTAATCTTCCATGGCTAAACTTGCTATGTGCTATGTGGAAAAATAAATCAAGTCGCCTCATATGTGAGTTCAAGATTTTTTTTCTTTTTCCAGAATAGAGCAAGAATGTATTTCATTATTTCACTCCAAAAGCAATAGCCCTTTTGAGACATGCGCAGACCTACTCACCTCAGGGATTTTAAATAGTGACATAGGTGATATAGACTTTATGTAAATGGCCAAAGCAACTACGTCATTGTGTTTGTTTGTTTGTTTGTATTTAATATTAATTTGCTTTTGGTGCATTAGCCATAGTTTTTCAAAGGGAACCAATAAAGTTTGATAGAAGTTTGGATAGAGTGTAGATTGGGCCAATGTCAAGAGAGCTGTGCTCTGGTCTGTACTACTCTACTGACTTATCATGTACCTGTCGTTTCCCTGTCTTAAAAATAAGAAACAATGAAATTTGTTTTTATCAACTTCATGGGGGATAAGCACAAGAGAAAAAAAAAGAGGTACGCTGCTGGAAAAGCTTTCTTTTTTAGGAAGAAATGTGATTTGAAATTCTCCCTTCATGGTTTTTTTTTTAATTTTTATTTATTTATGATAGTCACAGAGAGAGAATGAGAGAGAGGCAGAGACATAGGCAGAGGGAGAAGCAGGCTCCATGCACCGGGAGCCCGAAGTGGGATTCGATCCCAGGTCTCCAGGATCGCGTCCTGGGCCAAAGGCAGGCGCCAAACCGCTGCGCCACCCAGGGATCCCTCTCCCCTCATGTTTTGACTCGAATTAAACCTTAAGGGGTGCCTGGGTGGCTCAGCGGTTGAGCATCTGCCTTTGGCTCAGGTCATGATCCCAGGGTCCTGGGATCAAGTCCCGCATCAGGCTCCCAGTGGGAAGCCTGCTTCTCCCTCTACCTGTGTCTCGGCCTCTCTCTGTGTCTCTCATGAATAAATAAATAAAATCTTTATTTTAAAAAACCCTTAAAATGTAAATGAATATTGCTAGTCTGCCTTGAGGCCTGTCTCTGATACCAGAAACTTGAAAGATAGCCCCAGTTATAGTATCTGTATTTTCTGGGATTTTGTATGAGGCAGTAACTCTTTTAGACGCTGGGATACCTACTGACTGAGACAAACCAGTCCCTCTTAAAGTTAGTGCTCCATGAAGTAGAGAGACCCTATACAGTCAAACAAACATTTTCTCGGGTCTTGATAAATACTATAAAGAAAAGAAAGCTGGATATTGAATATAAAGTGTTAGGTGAAGGGGACACTTCCATACAGGCTGGTGAGGGAAGACCTCACTGAAGTGGTGACATGTGAGTTGAAGACAACTGAACCATCCAGAGGTCTTCAAGATAAATATTCCAGGCAGAAGGAACAAAGGGGTATAGAACTCCTGAGGCCAGGAGCTTGGCAAGATGGATGAATCTGAGGGTTACCAGCCTGGATAGAAGTGAAGTGTGAAGAGAGCACGGGATCAAGTTGAAGAGGCAGCCGGGGCCAGATCAGACAAGCCTTGAAGGCCAGGACAAGGAGTTAGCATTTCATTCTCAGTGCAAAGGGAAGCCATTGGGAAAATACGCAGATTGTTAAAACAAATTTCCTCAACATGACAGAATTGGGGCGGGGAGTGTTTACTCAGCATATTACCCAGAAAACTTTGCCCCAATTCTCCTACAGATTTCTCTTCATCTCCCCCAAGTTTTCTACTCTTGAGTAGCTAAAATGCTAATCCCTCTCTATCTCTCCCAGGAAGAGGAAAACTGTTCTATTACTTCCCATTTTAACACCTTCCACTCTGGCATGCAGAGCACCTGCCCTCAGCCCCCCTTGCTGAGTATAGTCCTTTGGGAATATAGTTTTTCTTCTCTACACCTCCTCTTCCAGTGGGAACCCTCACGCTCTTTAAAGAAATAAAGATACAGGAGAGTAAAATTTTTCTATTCTGCACACTCTCTACCTACTTAAACTTTGATAGTCATCTGCCAAGGGAGGCACAAGGTTTACTTGCACATCCAGGAGTCCTTCTTATTCACATCACATGTGGCCCTCCTCCTTTGGACTTTTCAGGGGCTTCTAGAGACGCTTCCAGGCTCGGCATGGCCCTGAACTTCAAAATTCAGTCCATCAATTCTAGGACCTAGCACATAAGGAACTGTCTGTGCCTAATCTCATTCAGGTGTGATCATGACCCTTCTAAGGCCTTTTCAAAGAGCAAGAAGATACAGTTAATGGATAAAAGGATTCGTGGTACAAGAGTGCTACAAATAGGGTGATGTGGACCATCTTCTCCCCTGCTGGAGCCTATATGGTGACCCACAATGGGTGGCCACTGTGGAGGGTAGGGGAGGAACACACTTACCTTATGGAGAAGACCACTGCTCACAGGGGCCATGCTGGTTTGGGGCCCTCTGGCTTCTCTTTTTCAGTCTTTGGGGGCAATGAGAATGCAGCTCTCGTTCCTTCATTCAGTGAAGTCTAAGATTGTTTGGTAATACTTAACTACTCATTGCTCCCATAATTACTCAATCTGGAACTTCTGGCCTTCCAGACTCGGTGTACTGTGCCATCCCAGGTAGCCCTTCATGAGAATTTTCCAATTATTTACAACTAGAAAGCAACTTTCTTCTGCTTTTCCTTCCTTCTGAGTCCCAATATCCATCCACATCATTATACTTTCCTACTTTAAGTAGGTAAGAAAATGTGCCACCATATCTGTATTAGTTTCTTGTGGAAAAAGTGGGGAGATTGCCTAAAGAAAAGTCCTGCATCTTCTCACCTACTAATTTCTCAGTAATTCTCCCTTTAAAATCATCATGAACCGTATTTCTATGTCTCTCTGGTTGTGTTTTCAAAATCATCCGTGTTTCTGTCTGATTTGTTATACCCCTTTCTATCTTAAGTCTGTGAGTTAAGTCAGCCATCACGAAAATAGACCAGTACCTCAGATGTTTATCCAAGTCATGGCTGGATACCTTTGGTATGCCATCCTGAACAAGTAGTCCTAAATATCACTTGTTTAGCTAGTACCACCCCTAGAAAGCCTGTTCTTGCACCCATAAAACAAAAGGCCATAACTCCAATTCCAGATAGCCAATGAAATATTGCCGATTCCTAAAAAGAGATTTTATGGAGCATTTTAATTGGGGCATCATGCCAAGATTATCTTCAGAATCCTTCTTCAGTTCATTTATTACTCTCCCCATAGTTTCCTGTTTAAGGAAGTTGCAAGATTTCTGGCCTTCCCCGTCATCCATACACCTCCATGTTTCCCCCACTTGGTCTCCACCCAGTCAAGCTCAGCCATGCCTTGATCTGCACACAGGTCACCCTCTGACACGTATCTACTCGTGCAAGCTGTAGGTCCTTTTATGTTATCATTGTTTTACTTGTAAATTCTGTCTTCTTTTCCCTTGCCCCACGCCACCCCCACAATTCTGGTAAAGAAAAAGAAAAATAAAAAAATCAATAATAATAATGATGATGATAATAATAATAATGATAATGTGAAGTCATTGTTGTCTGTACCTTGTTGCTAGCAAAAGATTCAGTTTAATTCAACAAATATGTGTAGACTACCTACTGGGTACTATGGACTGCAATAGTCAGAACTACAAGTTATTCTTAAAACACAGTTAAGCTCTTGAAATATTTTAGCATGAGTCGTCTGCCTTGATTCAAACACACACAGGAGCTGCTCTTGACATTTTTCTCACAGGTTCAGGGGCCACTACTCAGATCTACAGCAATGAAAACGTAAATGAATCTGCTCACTTAGGGGTGATCAAGCTGTGGAGAAGTGATGAATGCCAAGCTAACTTGCCAGAAACTGATTTATAAAGCAGAATGCTGATTCATTAAATGAAACGGGACATGAGTCTGGTAAGATAACTGGCATTCATTTGAACAGGGCACTCCCTCTTAATGAATAAGTTCATTGAGGAGGACAGAAGTGCCGATCAAGAGGATTCTTGGTCCGGGGAATTAGAAGAAAGAATGTTAAAGGGCATTCCTTCAAACCTAGGCTGCTCCAACAATTTGTTTCGCAGCCCCCTCCCCGCCCCCGCTGGGGGGTCTATAGGCAAAGAGTCCAGCAGCTGACACTGCCAGTTCTTACCCTTCAGGCGGTTTTCTCTTCTCCATTCACACCACCAGCCTCATCTTGGGACAGCAAAGCCCCGACGTTGTGAAAAAGGTTCAGGTCAGAGTTGATTTTGCATTCATGACATTTAATCCCCTGTGGTTTTAGGAGATAAACTGGAGAATTCCGTAAAGATATTTGGGGAGCACCTTAAACTCATCAGCCACCTTTTATATGAGTCATTTTTTTTTTATAATGAGTTATTTCAACCGATGAATAACCATGTCGGTTTCAGCCTAATGCTTTATTAGCTGTAATTTTCAAGAGGTGACAGTTTTTCCCAATCAATTTAGCGACTACTCTCTGAGTTCTTACAGAGCGAGAAAACCCTCCAGAGGAAATAGAAACGAGCAAGACAGACCTCTACAGAAACTTACAGAAAGGTTGAAGCAACGACAATGACAACAAATGGTACAAAAAATTGTGGTAGAGGATTAGGAAATCGCATAAGAGAGCCTGTTCCAGAAATTGAGGCGATCACATGCCCAAGTGTAAGAACTGAGTGGCTTTTGAGCTAGACCATGGGCCTTTTAGGGTACAGGGGATTTTGCCAAGAGAGATGGGAAAGAGTGTACTCTGCACCGTTGACAAGGCCTTGGGAAGCTTCAGTGAGAACAGCCCTAGGCACATTCAGGGAAAAATGGTGGCTGGACCCTGTTTGAAGACTGCAAACAGTATAGGTAAAAGACCTGACCTATTCTGCTCTGTTTTGGTTTTCAAAAATCTAACAAACAAGTAAACAAATGAAAAACACACTTGAAAACCTTATCCCTGATTGTAGCCACAGATGATCAAGGTTGCTGCTGTATTTTGCTTTACTTCTCTGGGTGACACTCAAATTTGAAAAGCCAGGACGATTAAAGGGCCATAGGCATAACATTTAATGATTAAATATGTTTGGAGCAACTGGACCATAATCATTCATCAATTGCTGGTCCACATTTAACCATTTGTTCCCGACAGTGCGTTCTTAGTAAAAGGAGACGTGTTTAATTTCTGAACTTTTGGCAATCCTGTTTAGCTCAGGAGTGCCTGCCTATATGTCATCTTCTATTATCTGATTTCACTTAGAAGTGCTGTCGCTTTTGGTATTTTAATTGCTGAGAAGTCAATAGTTAATAAGAAGGTAGTTCGAACCAAATGACAAGATTGTTTTTAATTTTCATCTGTCTCATGTAAATACTGGAAAAGAATCTTGCTATATCTAACATGACTTTTTTTGAATATTCTCTCCTACTCCTTCCAAATTTTTGAGATATAAAAAAATGACTTTCTGGCTTAACAGAAATTGCCCTGAAACGTTTCTATAGTTAGTGGCAGCAGTCTTCCACTTACTTCCAGAAGAAGGATTCTATTCATACACTCTTCAGGCTTTCAGTGGCTTGAGCAGCTTACAACAGGGAGAAGAATGTGACATTATCAAACACTTTCTTCTGCCTTTTACATTATGCTGTCTTCGAATAGCACATACTGGTACCTAAGTGCCGAGAGGCATGGAGATGGAGTGAACAGACGTGAATGAATTTAACCCTGGAGACAGGGCTTTCTGAGATGAAGTAGAAAAGGTATTGTTGAGGTAAGAGCCACTTTAGGAAAAAAAAATGTTTCATAGGATATTTTTTTTCATTGTAATTGGTTCTTGGGTCACCTCAAAGTACAGAAATACTGGAACAGTATGATGCCACCTGGTCATTAGAATTGGCAAGCCACCCAGGGGCAAGATTGGGGGCTGGTCAGGTTCTGAAATCAAATATCCTCCTTTGAGCCACACCTTCTCCTTTTTACTGACCACGGCTTTGTGCAAGTGACTTACTTCTGTACTATTAGGTTAATTTCCTCACTTATCCAGTGGAAATAGGCTTTCCTGGTATTACAGTAATGATCAACTTCATGCTGTGTGTAAAACACTAGCATGATCCTCGGCACAGAGTAATCAAGCACTAAATTGTAACTATTCCTCAAAAATAAGAGGCCCCAATTCTTTAGAGCACCTCCTTATTTTGTGTGGGTGTTTGTATGCCTCTTTTAAAAAAATCCATCTGCATAGAGACATATGAGATACCCATGGCTACTACGGAAACACAATTTAAATATATCGTTCACCACACCCAGTGAAGAATAGAGGAATTTCGGGACTGGCGTATCCAAACCAGTGAATCCTGAAGACAGTATTGGTACAGAGATTACCATCCAGTGCGTTTCTCTCTGTGAGAAAAGTATAAGTGTAGAAGGAAGTTCATTACCTGTTAATTGTTTACATCTACTAAGATTCACCTACGGAAGCACGGATGGTATGTTTGTGTATGTGCACACAAATAACAGCACCCAAACATACATTCTCACACATACAAGGTAGAAGGGGGTTTACTTGATTAATTCGTATATCTTTAAATATACTCCTTTTTTCCTCAGGTCACACTTATTCAGTGGGAATTGGAGTTATTTTAGGGGTATTTAGAGTATCTGTAATTGGCTAAAGACTCTACGCAAAGATGTTGCGGCTACAAGCCAACCCAACATTCTGATATGAACTGGTTATTTATACCAGGATAGGAGAAGGAAGGCAAAGTCCTAAGGTTTAAGTTTTCAAAGCCCCTTTTCACAAGGGTAATTAATGCTGGAACTGTTTGGGGATGGAGGTAGCGGGGAGAGGAGCTTGTAAAGCAGATTTCTGCTTTCAGCACACATTTAAATACCCAAATGTTAAGATATTAAATTATTTCCACAGCCACCGTATTATTCACTTATGTCTCTGTGAATTGAGAGGTTATAGCACACGGTACAATGTCTGCCCCATATAATTGCTCAGAAAATGGTAACTATTATTATTTTAACTGCCTGAGACAGTACCTGGGTCCCTCAGTTTCCCACAATTGGTGTTATTTTCTTCCCATCAGTATCTCCGGAGGTAGCTTTTGGTCATTTCTGGGTCACCTCTTGGGGAATTTGGTGAAAGTTATGTATCCATTCTTCAGCAAAGGTGCATAGACCTACATGGATAAAATAGGAGCGGTTTCTATACATGTTTTAACATACATCGAGAGTTCCAGAACACCAGATTAAGAACGCTGGTGCTTATTTGGAAACTGCTCTTGCCTTTTTTAAAAAAATATATATTCTGGGGGCAGCCCGGGTGGCTCAGCAGTTTAGCGTGGCCTTCAGCCCAGGGCCTGATCCTGGAGACCCCGGATCAAGTCCCATGTCAAGCTCCCTGTGTGGGGCCTGCTTCTCCCTTTGCCTGTGTCTCTGCCTCTCTCTCTCTCTCTCGTAAATAAATAAAATCTTTAAAATATATATTCTGTTGGCAACGCTGTGGAAAAAGGGGCACCCTTGCGTGCTGTTATTGGGACTATAAATTGGAATGGCCACTATGGGAAACAGTATGGAGGCTCCTCAAAAAACTAAACATAGAACTACCAATACCGCCCAGCAACCCGACTTCCAGGTGTATGTCTGAAAGAAGTGAAATCACTATCTATAAGAATTCACTGCACCCCCGTGTTCATTGCAGCATTATTCACAATAGCCAAGACAGGAAAACAACCTAACTATCCATAAGCGGATGAATGGATAAAGAAAATGTGGTATATACACATTAGAGAAAGACAAACACTGAATGTTCTCACTTATATGTGGAATCAAAAAGGCTTACCTCATATAAACAGAGTAGAGTCGTGGTTGCCAAGGCCACTAGATGGTAGAAATGGGGAGATGTTGCTCAGAGGGTGCACACTTCTGGCTATTAGGTCAATATGTTCTGGAAATCTAATGTCATAGTGTCTATAGTTAACAATACTGTATAATATACATCAAAGTTTTTAGGAGAGTAGATCTTAAAAGCTATCACCACAAAAGATGACAATCATGTGAGGACAGAGGCGTTAACTAACTTTATTGTGGTAATCGCTTCACAATATATATGTCTACCACATTATCACATGGTATATCTATAGTATGTTACATGTCAATAATATCTCAATAAAGCTAGAAAAACGATGACAACCGTAATTATATATCCTTTGTTTCAAGTGCCCTAAATGTGATTTTAGAAAATACTAGTCTGGACGCCTGTGTGGCTCAGTGGCTGAGTGTCTGCTTTCAGCTCAGGGCGTGATCCCGGATCTGGGGGTCAAGTCCCCTGTGGGGAGCCCACTTCTCCCCCTGCCTGTGTCTCTGCTTCTCTCTCTGTGTCTCTCATGAATAAATAAATAAAAATCTTTAAAAAATAAAATACTGGTCAACACACTCCATGCTACTTCCTTGAATTCTTTCACATGGCTCCTGAGGTAAAGCCCAGAGTCCTTGATTCTCTAGTAACTGTTCAGATATCCTGAGAGCACTTTGCAGAGGGAAGGAGACAGTGTGACGTTTATCAACTCCTCCTGAGGGGCTGGGACATGATGTGCTTCTGAAATCAAAATTATTCAGAATGTAGTAAGATAACACGGTGTATCTATACCATGTATTACCTACCATCTCAAGGGAGCTCAGGGGCAGTGCCCCATACTCAGAGTAATATCTCTGCAGCAAAGCATTTGAATATTCACGCTAAGTGATAAAATCTATAAGCTTCCTTTTAGCAGCTTCAAAGAAAGTTTTGCCACCCAATGGGTTACATTACCAAAATTTTTCAGTTTTTAGAGCTTTTAGGAATTTCAAACTGCAAATAAGGAATTGTGGATCTAAGGTTGAATTTAGGTATTCAGGAAGTTGGTGTAAGATTCACATTCTTCTCTCGTTCTACATTGCACCTAAGGGATTGTAAATTGGTATTAGAAACAGCCCTAGATATCCTTTCATTTATCAAGATGCATAATTTGTCAATTTGTGAATTACATAATAGCAAGGCACAAATAAATTCATACATATGTACATATATTACATCGTATTTATTATTCTATATAATTCTTCTTTTAACAGCATTTAGCAATGCATTCCAATAGCTCCACTTGAACTAATATAAGTTGCTTGCCTGGCCCAATATGAACATAGAAATCATTGAAAAAAAGACTTGAAAACCACAGCTGGAAATTAGAAACCTATCTCTGCAATGAGATATTTTTATGCAAAGAGAAAATGAATTGAGTACTTGAATCTGGAGCCCCTCTCAGCTTCACTTGAAATAATTTTGCCCCAAAATTGCATGGCATGAGTTCACTGATAAGAAAAGCAATGAGTTTTAATAAAATAAGTATGTCTAAATTTAAACTACCTTTCAGATTTCAAATGGTGAAAGGGAGAAACTTCCTCAAAGGTTTAAAACCTACTGAAAACATGAAAGGAAATGCATAATAAAAATAGTGAAAGTAAGCCAAATCTCTGTGTCTATATCCTTATATTTATCCATCCACCTATTTATCTGTCTAGCTAGCTATCTAGCTATCGTATTGTATTCAAGCCATTACTAAAATAAAATATTACCAATGTAAAGACGCTAAAGACTTTTGCTCTCTTTCAAGGAACATCTAGCTTTCATGTATGGAGAACACCTTTTTATGCCTGCATCATCTTCCATCTATCAAGAATAGATTTATATCTACTGGTGCTCCAAATGTGGCTTTTTAAAGCTTTGAGTCTAGGCATGCCAGAAATACCCTTATAGAAGAATTTACAGTTAGAAAAAAATGCCACTGCAGGCCTATGGATAAAAAAAATGGCACAAAATATCCCATAAAGTGTTTTGTGCATGATAAGAGTTGCTTGATTATCATGCATTCACATTCACAGCTAGTACCTTCAAACCCTTATTTTTCAATTGGACTCCATTCAGATCCCAGAACTGCATGTGCTTTGGTGGAAAAAAAATATTTCACTGAAACATATGAAATTGCCATTCTGTAGATTTGAAGTGGCCAAATGTCAGAAATTTCATGTGGTTCACTGTAATGTAAGTAGACTTGATCTAGGATCTATTGTTCTAAGTCACTTACTCATTTGCTCCCCTTCTAACCTTGACCTTGGACATTTGGTCCTAGAGCAGCAGGCCCTCCTAACTATGAATTCATCCCTAAAGTCTATGTGCCTCCAGACCTCCCCAGGACTAACTGCTGGACCTGGAGCTTGGACATTGCCTGAGAATTTGGCTAATGGGTTTATATGTGCCTACTCCCCTCTCCAGACTTTGAAGGACTGTAAGAATGAGTGCTTCCTTAAATTTTGTTCCCAGGGCACCTTGTTTGCCTCATCCTAGTTCCACCCCTGCATGATATCACACTTGGTCATCAATCCAGAGCTATGTGAATCAACCATCAAAATTCAATTGAAATGTTCCTAGTCCCACCCCTGCATGATATCACACTTGGTCATCAATCCAGAGCTCTGTTAATCAACCATCAAAATTCAATTGAAATGTTCTCACTCCCAAGTAGATCAGTTTCATCCTATTGACATTACCCCCTCTGCTGCATTTGACACTACAAGTCACTCTACCCTTCCTCAAAGCTCTTTCCTTTTATAAGCTAACATGAAGTAGCTGCCTTGGTTCTCTGTACACCTATGCTACTCAAAGCAATGGCTACTCACCTCCTAGAGCTATCTAAAGCTTGGTCTCCTGTCTTCTTATTTTTTATTCTCTCAGAGCAGTCTCATTCCAGAATGGCTCTGACCACCAACTATGTGCCACCAACTATCTAGCTCAGATTTTACTCTCTACTGCCATCTCAACAGGGAGGTGCCACAAGGGTCACAGACTCAACTGTTCCTCTTCCTCTGGTGTTTTCTTTCTCAGTGGGTAACACCATACAGTCACCTAAGTTAGAATTTTGGAATTCATTCCTAATTCCTTCCTTTCTCTTGCTTCCCCATGGCCAATCCACTACCCGGTCCTTTCTTTCTCTTTCAGGTAGAGGCTTCTTAAAACTATTTTTTCCTACCCATCTTTTCTGCACTTGCAATTGAGATCACCAAGGTTACCCAGAGTCCTCCTTCTATAATATATCTGAATGCGGGGGCTCCTGGATGGCTCAGTTGGTTAAGTGACCAACTCTTCATTTTGGCTCAGGCATTCATCTCAGGGTCTTGAGATCAAGCCCCACGTCAGGCTCTGCTATGATTGTGGAGCCTGCTTAAGATTCTCTCTCTCCTTCTCCCGCCCCCCACCAATGTGCATGCATGCTCACACTTTCTTTCACTCTCTCTCTGAAAGAAAGAAAGAAAGAAAGAAAGAAAGAAAGAAAGAAAAAGAAAGAGAGAGAGGAAAGAAAGAAAGAAAAAGAAAGAGAGAGGAAAGAAAGAAAGAAAGAAAGAAAGAAAGAAAGAAAGAAAGAGAAAAAAAGAAAAGAAAAGAAAGCCTCCCAATGAAGTCCTTACCCCTTCAGTTGAGACTGGCAAGAGAAACACCTAAAAACTAATTCTGTGATAGCATGAATGATTTTTGTATAGCTTTTTTAGAAATAATTTCCATGTAAGAAAAGATTTCCTATATTGATTTTTATTACGCAGGCTAAAAGTTGAGATAAAATACTTGTGCTTAAAATTTTTTTTGAACAGTGTTTCTAGAAGAGCTAAAGCTATGCCATACACAATGAGTATAATTGCCATTTGTTTTTACTATAAAACAGTACTGATGAAATAAATGCTAATGCTGGAATCAAAAGTTTATATAGAAATGGTCTTCAAAAAGATATCAAAGTGCCATATAATATCTTCTAAAATCTATATTTAAAAATGAGATAATTTGATGCACTTTTAAAATAGACTTGATTTTTTAATCAGTTTTAGGCTCGTGGCAAAATTGGGCAGCAAATATAGAGAGTTTACATATGGTCCCAGCAACTCCCACAGCCATTGCCTCCCCCATTATTAAGATCCCCCAGCAGAGTGAAAGACTTGTAACAATTGATGAAAATATATTGGCATATAATTACCCAAGTCAATAGTTTACATCAGGGTTCATTCTTGGTATTGTACATTGTGTGGGCTTGGAGACATGTATAATAACATCTGTCAACATTATGTTACCATACAGAGCAGTTCCACTGCCTAAAAATCCTGTCATCTGCCAATTTATCCCTCCTCCCCTCAGTCCCTGACAACCACTAATCTTTTTACTGTCTACATAGTTTTGCCTTTTTCAAAATGTCATACAGTTAGAGTTGTACAATATATAACCTGTACAGATTAGCTTCTTTCACTTAGCAATATGCATTTAAGTTCCCTCCAAGTCTTTTTATGGCTTCATAGCACATTTCTTTCTAGGGCTGAATAATATTCTGTTGTCTGGATGGACCACTATCTCTTTTATCTATTCACCCACTGAAGGACATCTTGGTTGCTTCCAAGTTTGAGCAAATATGATTAAAGATGTAATAAACATTCATGTTCAGGTTTTGGGGTGGGCATAAGTTTATAACTCCTTTGGGTAAATGCCAAAGAGAATGACTACTGGATCGTATGATAAGAGTATATTTAGTTTTGTAGGAAACTCCCAAACTATCTTCCAAAGTGGCTGCACCATTTTGTATTCCTATCAGCAATGAATGAGAGTTTCTGTACCTACACATCCTCACCAGCATTTGGTGTTGTCAGTGCTCTGGAATTTCACCATTCTAATAAGTGTGTAGTGGCATCTATTTTTTGTTCAATTTGCATTTCCCTGATGACATATGATGTGAAACATCTTTTCATATGCTTATTTGTCACCTGTGTGTCTTCTTCGGTATGGTGTCTGTTAAGGTCTTTGGCCCATTTTTTAATTGAGTTTTTTGTTTTCTTCTTGTTGAGCTTTAAGATTTCTTTATCAGATGTATCATCTGTAAATATGTTCTGCCTATGTTTGGCTTATCTTTTCATCCTCTTGACAGTGTCTTTCACAAAACAGAATTTTTTAATTTTAATGAATTCTAGCTCATCAATTCTTTTTTTGTGGATTGTGCCTCAGATATTGTATCTCAAAAGACATTGCTGGGCCACCTGGGTGGCTCAATCAGATAGGCATCAGATTTTTTATTTTAGCTCAGGTCATGATCTCAGGGTGATGAGATCGAGCATGTTGGGCTCGGTGCTCAGTACAGAGTCTGCTTGAGATTCTCTCTGTCCCCTTCTGTTCCTTCCCCTGCTTATTGCTATACATAAATAAATCTTTAAAAATTAAAAAATAAAACATAAAAAATAGAAAGTCATTGCCAAGTCCAAATCATCTAAATTTTTCCCTATACTATCTTCTAGGAGTTTTATAATTTTGTGTTTTACATGTAGGTCTGTGATCCATTTTGAATTGATTTTTGAGACAAGTGTAAGGTCTCTGTCTAGATTCGATTTTTTTTTTTTTGTATAGAGATCTCCAGTTGTTACAGTGACATTTGTTGCAAAGACTATCTTAATTCCATTGTATTATATTTCTCCCTTGTCAAACATCAGTTGACTATGCTTATGTGGATCTATTTCCAGGTCTTCTGTGCTACTAATTTGATGTTTGTCTATTATTTTTCCAATGCTATGCTGTCTTGATTACGATAGCTTAATATTAAGTCTTGATATCAGGCAGTAATAATCCTCCAACTTTGTTCTTCTCCTTCAGTATTGTGTTGGCCAACCTGGGTCTTTTGCATGAATATATGTAAACATTATAAATACTTTGTTGATAACTACACAATAACTTGCTGACATTCTGATTAGGATTGCATTGAATCTATAGATGAAGTTGTGAAGAACTGACATCTTGACAATAGTGAGTCTTTCAATCCATTAACATGGAATGGAATATCTCTATATTTATTTAGTTATTTGATTTCTTTCATCAAAGTTTTATAGTTTATTCATATGGGTTTTATACATATTTTGTTATATATAAATATAACAAAAGCATTAACCAAAGCATATAACCAAAGCTTTTCACTTTTGGGGGGTGCTGATAGAAATGTTAAATTTCAGATTCCTCTTATTTGTACTGGTATATAGGAAAGTGATTGGCTTCTATATACTAACCTTGTATCCTGCAACTTTGCTTTAAATCACTTATTAGCTCCAGGATTTTGGGGTAAATTCTTTCGGATTTTCTACATAAATGTCATCTGTGAACAAGGGTAGTTTTGTTTCTTTCTTCCAAATATGTATATTTTTCATTTCCTTCCCTTGACTTACTGCATTGACTAGGACCTCCACCACCACGTTGAAAAGCAGTGGCAACAGGAGACATACTTCTCCTGTTCCTGACCTTATTAGGATAGCTTTGAGTTTTGTGTCATCAAATGTAAGGTTAGCTGTGGGTCTTTGTAGATGATCTTTATCAAACTGAGGAAGTTCGTTTTAATTCCTAGCTTATTGAGTGTTTTTATCACAAATGAGTGTTAAATTTTGTCAAATGCTTTTTCTGCATCTATTGACATGATCATGTAGATTTTTTTAGCCTATTGAGATGATGGATTACATCTGCTGATTTTCAATATTGAACCAGCTTTTCACACCTGGTATAAATCCACTTGGTCATAGTGTATAATTCTATTTATTATTTAGTGCATTTCAATAGCTTTAGGAGTTATATAAAAGACTTTTTGTAAAAGTGAGCAAAAACTGGAGCTTCTGGGTGACTAAGTTGCTTAAGCATCAACTCTTGATTTTGACTCAGGTCAAGATCTCAGGATTGAGCCCTGTGTGGGGCTCCATGCTGGGCGTGGAGCCTGCTAAAGATTTTCTCTCTCCCTCTCCTTCTACTGCTCCGCGCACCACCCCCTCACTCTTTCTCTCTCTCTAAAAGACATTTTTAAATAAAAACTAATAAAAAATTAAAATGAACAAAAATAAGAGTATGAGTATGTGATGGATGAGGACTAAAAAAAGGTATAAGGTAGGTGGAAACCTCAGTATTGGAGCCATTTTTTGACCCTACTAGAAAGACTGATGTGTAAAGTAACCCAAGGCACAATGCAATGTTCTTATTCCAAAAGAGTTTATAATTTGCTAGTGTAAATAAAACATATAAATAACAATGAGGGATCCCTGGGTGGCGCAGCGGTTTGGCGCCTGCCTTTGGCCCGGGCGCGATCCTGGAGACCCGGGATCAAATCCCACGTCGGGCTGCCTGCATGGAGCCTGCTCCTCCCTCTGCCTGTGTCTCTGCCTCTCTGTCTCTCTCTGTGTGACTATGATGAATAAATAAATAAAATCTTTAAAAATAAATAAATTAAATAAATAAATAAATAAATAACAATGATATTCTAACTGCATATTTTATGGGTTGTACAAAGCGGTCACAGAGAGTTAAGTGACATGACTTACAGAAAATCAGAGTCTCATTCATTTTAGAACTTCTTTCTTTTATTTGATTTTGGAAACTTCTTTTGAAAACCATTTCTAAATTCCTGTCCAAAAAAACATTGTAGAAAAAAGAAATATAAAGAAGAGGAGTAGGAAGAGGAGAAAGTAATGAACTGTGATTAAAGATTAAAGCTTCTGTGTGGGGATGAGAGGTACATGGGAAATCTCTGTACCTTACTCTCATTTTTTTTCTGTGAATCTAAAACTGCTCTAAAAAATAAAATCAAAATAATATTAGAGCTTTTTCAGAAGAACACTTTATTAAAGGTTTCTAGAGAGCTCAGTGGTTACTTTGACCCGGTGCCGTATATTTTAGGTGACAATGGATGGAAATGCTCTCTGTAAAATATTCTTTTTTTCTTTAAGAGTGGAAAAAATCATTTTTCTAGTGAATAAAAAAGTGTTATACTCAAATATTGAGGATATGAGGCAAAAACAAGGACAAGAAATACTGTAGAATCTAAGGGACTTTGTTCCCTTTTCCCTTGCTTTTTCTTTTTTCTTTTTTCTAAGAAGTTCTCAAAATTCAAATCATCTGTGGGAATTTTTTAAAAATACCTATTCTTGAGCTTCACCCCAGAGAAATTAAATCTGAATCTCTGGAGGTAGAACTCAGGCATCTTTCTTTTAATAAACTCCCCAGGCAATTCTAATATGCCGTCACAGTGGTGAACCATGCCCCAACAGATCTGGAAGTGAGGTGCCAATGAAGACTTTAACAAGTAATTTGAGGGGAGGTATATATATCACCTTCAGCTAATGTCACCTAACCAGCCGATCCTGGCAATATTAGTAGGAATATAGGAGCCAAAATAAGCAAGGAGGGCCTCATATCTTTACCATTAAAAATGAGAGGGTTGAGGGGTGCCTGGGTGATTCAGTCGGTTAAGCAGCTGCCTTCAGCTCGGGCCATGATCTCGGGGCCCTGGGATGGAGCCCTGCATCGATCTCTCTGCTCAGCAGGGAGTCTGCTTCACCTTCTCTCTCTACCCCTCCCCTGCTCATGTGCACTCTCTGTCTTTCTTTCAAATTAAATATTTTTTTAAATGAGAGTGTTCGATTTGATGATATTAAAAATTACCATTTTCTATAGCATCTTGAACTAACAAAAACTAAAGAAATATACTGGCGGGGGCGGGGGGTGGGTGAGAAGGTTTCCCTAGCTATTAAATCCCCAGTGTGAGATTTCTTCTTCTGGCCTGCATCTAAAATGTTCAGTCTGAATCCACTAACAAACACACAGTCACTGAAATATATACATTAAATGATCTAAGAATTTGGGAAGTTGATAATATGGAAAGATAGGTGTGAGGTTGGTATGTGGGTGGACGATTTCAAAAGCTCTTAGCTCTTGATATCAGTAAATGTATTATATTTTCCTCCCTTTTAAAATTCATGTATTGTTTATCGCTTGCGTGGTACTTTTGGGTGTGTAAGGCACCTCTCGCTTATTCTCATTCTGAAAATGTGCCAATTTCTTGGTGTAAAAGAAGGAAAGCTACAGTTGGTTATAAAAACGTGATAGATGGTTTAGGTGACTATATTCAGCTGTAAGCAATAAACGCTGAGCTCGGCAGAAAGTACTATAGGCAAAACACAAGTGATTTAGTAGCTATCCAAAGCACATGAGATTTGTAATGCATGAGACCCTCAGGCCCATCACTTCTCTTCAGCAATGGGAAACAATATTTTGATGAACAGTGACACATTTAATTTCAGCTTTGTGTTGTAAAACAAAAAAGGCAGCCTAATTTTCATTTTATTATGCTTTTTCTTTCATAAAGGGTCTTTGTATCTTGTTGGAAGTACAAATGATTTCTTAAGAAGCAGAAACAGTAGAGCAAGTTAGAAACAATATCTACTGGTAGACATTTATTATTGGCTGTGTGTTTGCACATGGTTGGTGAGATCAAAATGAGAAACCCAGAGTGCTGTGACGGATCCATTGCATTCTGATAGCCTCTCCAGAGAACTGATTCTAATAGCTTAGTGCTTTTTAGGGCAGATGTGTAGCCAGGTGCTTGCTATGGTTACATATGGATACTAAAAACACTCTTGGCATCCTCCAAAAAAAAAAAAGCCAGAGAAAAATAGTAAGAGAAGAAATGTTACCCACTGAACTGAGGGTAAAAAATGTAGTCACAAAAGACCATGAACTCAAATCCCAACTCTGTTAATGATATATAGTGTGAATGCCATAAACTTTCTGCATCTCATTGTTTCAGCCTGTGAAATACTGACCTATTTTGCAATTTCAATGTGAGAGATAAATAAAACCTCTTCCAAAGCACTTTGAAAATAGATTCTGCATTTCAGAATAAATGTTAAGCAATAATAATGATGATGGAATAGCTGACACAGTGCAAATTTTAACTAGAGCAGAGTAACTTTCTAATTACAGGCTAAGTTTTATTCTTTGTAAGTGTAATTAGAAAGCGACCATGTTCCTTTAATTAGAAAGTTAATTAGATTGTGACCTCTTTTCCCCGTCTTATTGTCTTGGACTGCAGGCCAGAAGTAAATTACAAATCCCACAACTTACGTGGGTAGAACCCCTCCCCCACCCCCGGGACAAAATAGGACTAGTGAAACATGAATGTGATTATAAGGACTAACAGTTGGATTACAAATCGGATAAGACCTTCATAGGCTATGGAATGGATCTCCCACTAGAAAAAAGTTTAGCTGGGTAAGTGAAGAAGATACTACTCCAGATAAAGCTTGGATAGTAAAGTCCCCAAGTGGTATCCTTTGGTATGGGGTGGTCCCCATACTTTAGTATGTGTGCATGAGAATCACTGAAGGACTTGTCAAAACACAGATTGATGTGTTCTTCACAGAGCTCCTAATTAAGCAAATCTGGGGTGGGACATAAGAATTTACATTTCTAATGGGTTTACAGTTGATGCCCATGCTGCTGGTTTAGGGACCACACTTTGAAAACCACTGCCTTAAAATATTAATAGCACTAGGCTTAAGTATTGTTTATTGTCAAATAAGTTTGAGCATTCTTAGTTGAACAACATTAAGCAAGTTTCTTTACTGTATGATACCTCAAATCCTTTCATGTGTTAGTATGCTTTATGAATCTTCAACAAGGATAAAGTGCACATTGCTTCTCTGGTATATTTACTCTGTCCACCTATTAGAATGTCATAATTTATTTTCAAGTACTTCAGCATTGACAACATGACAAGCTCTATGTACTACTTAGTTTAAGCTAAAGTACAGAGGTGGCAAGTTGCCCTCATAGTACTCATTTCCAGAGGTGGACCCTCTGATCACTTTAGCTCTCTTTCCTCGGAGCTACCCCAGAGGTTTTACTGTTTCACATGCTGCTATTTGAATGGGTTGTTAGAATGGTTTGTTAATTAACCTTAACAGCAGAATGTTGGAGTTTTCATTGGTGTAATTAGTGATCTTCCCATGTGGGTACTGGTTAAAGGATTGTAGAGACATCCCTTTGTATGAAAAGGGTATACAAATCTAGTAAGGCTTTGTTCTTTAATGTGAGAAATTACATTCTAAATTTGATTCCTAATTCTGGAAACTTCTTGATTGCCTGGCTCCTACCAGCCTAATTAATTAGCTGAATTCTTTCTCTAATATTCTCATATTTGCCTTTGGGTGAAGTTCTCATGCAAAATGATGTTGGATCACTCTAAAAGACATTTGTGGCTTCATAGAGTTGACTGGCTGTGTTGTGCTTGCTTGTTAATAAATGTCTAAGGAAGATTTTACTCCTAGTTGGCTCAAATTACAATCAAGGAGCAAAGCTCCTAAAGGAAGAGGCTAACGCTTCTCCACATCTAGCCAGTGACAGCCATGGATTTCTGCAGAAAGGGACGTAATGGCTGTGTGCAATGAGATTGCCTTAGGTCAGATCACAACACTACCCGTGTTCCCTCTTCTATTCTTGTGTCTTTGTGAAACATTTCATACCACCAGTGCTCTTCAAAAACACGTGGGAGAAATGCTGTGTGATTATTTTCAACCTCTTAGAACAAAGGAGGCCTATGTCACAGGAAACCAAACAGCATTAGTAAACTGGTCTGTAGAGTCTCTATTGTGTTCTACGTGAAAATTCTATGCACAGCAAAATAGAAGCACAAGAATCACATAGAAGCAAACAAATAGAAAAGAGGTAATGATTTCATGTTTACATTTTTAGTGGCAGTTTCCTAGGAAAATAATAACTGGATAAATAGTCAATTTTCCTTACTGGTGGTATAAATAGTATTTTGTCTAGAAAAAAGAGTGCTCTGGAGCAGGAGGGTTTTAGCTAACAAATTGTGTCCATGAATAATACTGGCAAATTCAAAGATATCCTTTGGTCTGATTTTATTTTGCTTTATTACAAACAAGATACTTGTCTGGACATAATCTCAATATTGAGTAAAATTAAGAAAACTCATCCCCAGTATAATGTTACATACAAAATAAGTGTTCAGTAGACGTCTCTGTTTGCTTTGGGGTCATTTCTGTGCATGCACTGTCATTTCAATTTCAAGTAACTATATGGGCTTAGAATATATAGAAATAGGTATTTTGATGGTACAGTTGCCCTGATCTACACTAACCTTGAGTGGGGACCACTTTAAGCCAGAATCAATAGAAAGTGCTCTACTTTAGAGTTAGATTTTAGTTCATTTGTTGGCCGGATCACTTACCAGTTCATTTGGGGGAAAGATACCCTGGAAAATTCTGATTTGAGTTGCAATTTGATTAATAAAATCTTACCTCTTGGAATGACTCATTCATTCATTCTACAAACATTTATTGACTATCCCCATGTGAGGAACACTGCTGCAAGACCCGAGGTACAGCACTAAACAAGCATTACTCATTACTGCCATGGGGCCCTCATCTAGTTAACAGAGGACAGCAAAGACCACCAGCAAATATACAGTATAATATCTGGGGGCTTATGAGCTTTATCAAAAAAATAAGTCAGGATAAGAAAGCAAGAGAGAATTATAAGAATGCTATTTTGGGGCACCTGAAGGGCTCAGTCGGTTAAGTGTCCAACTCTTGATTTCCACTCAAATCATGATCTCAGGGTCATGGGATTGAGCCAAGTGTTAGTCTCCACACTCCGTAGGGAGTCTGCTTCTCCCTCTTCTTCTGCCCCTCTCCCTGCTCTCTCTTTCTCTTTCTCTCTCGCAAATAAATACATACATACATACATACGTACATAAATCTTGAAAAAAATGTTATTTTCTTAGGAATCCAACACAGCCTTTACAATAAAATGGTCGTTTGAACAGACTTGAAGGACGTGAATGAGGTCTTCTGTCTGCAAGATAAAACGAGGCAGAGCATATGTACATTGTAAAATAGCCAATAGTAGGAACGTAGCAAATGGTATATTCTATTGTGATTACCATTGACAACAGTATCACGGATGTTGATGCATTTTCATAAACACTTACACATACACATGTTTGGTGGACAAACCTGAGAATATAATTCCTAATGAAAGACTCTCACAAATGAACTATCCCCTAAGGAAGGGACCAGATTTCCTGATATCTCTGCAACAGAAGCCTGAACTCTGACCACTGCTTTTGGCAAGAGCCTTATTATAATCATTGCAATGGTTTGAACTCTCAGGATATTGATTCTGGAAAGTATGTGTGATAGTAGCTATTAAAAATAATGTCAGGGATCCCTGGGTAGCTCAGCAGTTTAGTGCCTGCCTTTCACCCAAGGTGTGATCCTGGAGTCCCAGGATCGAGTCCCACATCAGACTCCCTGCATGGAGCCTGCTTCTCCCTCTGCCTGTGTCTGCTTCTTTCTCTCTCTCTCTGTGCATGTGTCTCTCATGAATAAATAAATAAAATCTTAAAAAAAAATAATGTCAGTCACCTCTATCAGTGACTGATTACTTTTTACTCATCATGCAATATGCTAAGTAGTTTACACTCACTATTGCTTTGAATTCTCTCAACAATCCTGTAAGGTAGATATTGTTAGGATGCTCTAAAGTTACCTGACTAGTTTCCTAGGAATGGAGCCCGGAGTAGTGTGAAAACAAGGCCAATGCCCTTATTCACCATATTCACAATGTAAAATATATTGGCAAAAAAAGAAAATTATAACACTCTTGAAATTGTACCTATTTCAGTTAATAATATGGAATATACAACTAAACTTTTGCTCCTGACTTTGGGACCCAGAGTTCTGTCTGCTTTTTATTTTTAAATGGACGCTGTAATTTTAATACCCAATAACAAAGATGAAAATAAACCTTTGGAGAACATATTTATGCACCAAGAACTTTCTAAAAATAACAATTCTTGGAATTTTAAGCACCAAGAGAGCAAACGATGCATTTTGACTTTTTAAAATAGCCCACCCTCTCCTCAATGCCATATGTACCCAGCATTTCTCTAAAGTGTTTTAGGTCACAATCAAATGCTTGCATAGAATCATTCATGTAATTCTAAATCACTACTAAGGCCTGTTTAGGACAGGGAGGTTTCAAGGAAACCCGAGTGCCTCAGTCGGCTAAGCAGCTGCCTTCAGCTCAGGTTATGATCCCAGAGTCCCAGGATGGAACTCAGCATCAGGCTTCCTGCTCAGCAGGGATTCTGCTTCTCCCTCTGCTACTCACTCTGCTTGTGCTCTCTCTCAAGTAAATAATAAAATAAGATCTTAAAAAATTAAGACATAGAGGTTTTATAATTTAAGTGTTGTTTGAGGAACCAAATACGTGACTAAAACAGCTGATTAGATTTTTGAACCTTATGTAGTGAAATGACCTTTGGTGCAACAAATACTATGAATTGGTTTTGAATTATTATTCAGAGGAGCCTGTGGCTGGCCATGAATAGACAGACAATTAGGTAGTGAATTTGCTACAAAGTAAATCCCTAGTGACCTGCTGATTTTCTTTTCTAAGTGAAGTTCCTCAAAGCACAATCTTACCACTTTTGACTTGAATGAACGAGTCAGCGTCTCCCAAGTTGAACGATAGTGTCACATGGAAGTTTAATTTTCATCTTATTTAATTTGACCTTGAGAAAGCTGGATCACAAAAAGGCAATGTGATCTCCAATTCTCCAAAGTTTAAGTGTCTTGTAATTTTCTCCACCCAGAATTATTCCCAAGATACTTTGTAAATTTTTTTAAAAGAAATTGGTCACATTTGCCACCTCTAATTTGTTCTCCAAGACCTTTTAGCATCTCTTTCATTTTATCAGTGCCTCTCACACTTCAGTACACCTAAGAGACAACTCCATGCATGGGGCAGAAACCAGCAGTAGTAAATCCCAAGCATCATCCTCCTTGGCTGGGCCCCCTGCTGTAATGCTTAATGCAATGTCTGACACATAGTTGGCACACATACAGTGTTAGTTGTTGGAACCACTAACTCAATGAACTAATGAATACATCACCCATCCAAGGAACAGACAACAGAAATCTCACCTTCAACTTTCATTTGTTTGGAATTCAATTCAGGACCAGAGAACCAATTGGAAAGAGGATCATGTAGAAATATACTAGCAAATGATTAATGATATATATTTCCTGGATACATATTGATATCTTACTTTGACTTTCTGAAAACATCAAACTAAAGGAATGCTTAACTGGAAATCTTAAGGTCTCATGGGACAAAATCATGAGGGAGACACTGTGGCGATGTGACTGCATATATTTTTGGTATCTTTCTCAACATCCAACATCCCGGCAGTGTGAAATATGGGCTAGATTTCTACTCAACCTGTTGGAATTTCAGATTTCCCAAACTATGTCCCCTTTATTTCCTTTTTAGACTTTCATCTGCAGATACATAATTCATTTGGAAAGCACAAAATGAGCACCACTGTAAATAGAGGATGGACAGGACAAGAGAAGTTTTTGAAAACCATCTTTTGAAATAATAATTTCTTAGTCTGTGCACCAACACCCAGGAGTTTATATGACCTAAAATTTTAAGGCAGTAATTATTCAGCCATCAGAAAAGATGAATACTCACCATTTGCTTTGACATGGATGGAACTAGAAGGTATTATGCTGAGTGACGTAAGTCAATCGGAGAAGGACGAACATCATATGGTTTCACTCATACATGGAATATAAGAAATAGTAAAAGGGATTAAAAGGGAAAAAAGGGGGAACTGAGTGGGAAAAATTAGAGAGGGAGACAAAAAATGAGAGACTCCTAACCCTAGGAAACAGGGGATGTGGGTGGGGGATGGGGTAACTTGATGACTGGCACTAAGGAGGGCACTTGACGGGATGAGCACTGGGTGTTATACTATATATTGGCAAATAGAATTTATTTTTTAAAGATTTTTCTTTCTTTCTTTCTTTCTTTCTTTCTTTCTTTCTTTCTTTCTTTCTTTCTTCTTTCTTCATGAGAGACACAGAGAGAGAAAGAGAGAGGCAGAGACATAGGCAGAGGGAGAAGCAGGCTCCATGCAAGAAGCCCAATGTGGGACTCGACCCTGGGACTTCAGGATCATGCCCTGGGCGGAAGGCAGGTGCTCCACCGCTGAGTGGCCCAGGCGTCCCCCAGGCAAATTGAATTTAAATAAATAAAACAAATAAAATTTAAAAAATAAAGCAGTAATTATAATATGACAAAACAATATTAAGAACTAAAATACATTTCAAAAATTTAAACCACACTTAAAATACATCAAGGCACATTATTTGACAACTGTGAGATTAATGTGCAACCAGAAATATCTCTGGCATTTTAGTGTTATGGAGTGTCAAATACTTACTGCAGATTTGAACATCAGTGGCCTATATTCCCACCTCTTATTGTAGGGAGACATCAAGATGGGTAGGCACTATCCCTTAAGCTTCTTGGAAGATGGTCTGGTGATGGTTAATGCTGTCAATAAACAGCAAAATAGAGGTCACCAGATGCAACTGCATAAGCTGGGGTGAAACAAGAAACAATGGGCCAAGCCTTGAGCTATGAGTCTCCAGCAGAAGCTGAGAGTCTCATCACAGAACTTTCACACAGAACTGGACTGTCTCAAGCAAGAATCAGATTAGTAACAAGAGCTTCTTGCTATAGCCCACTCCCTACTGTAAAATGCGTTTGACTTCAAAGGAGGGGTACAACAGCAACTGCTATTCTCTGGGTAACCAGGGTGAGAACTATACCTTCTCTGTCAATTACTATGGACCATTTGAGAATCATTAAGTTAGTTGAACTTGGGAAGAAAAAAAAAAAAAAAACAGAACAAGAGGGTCTCCTTGGCATTTGAAAAAACCACATCAGCAGAAATGGAAAATTAGGATAGAGGATGGACTATCCTAAGTACAACTGAGAGTGCTAGTGAAAGACATGGGGAGTTATAAATAGGGTCGTAGTAGATTAGTGTAGCCTCTTCGGCTTGATTATGGAAATGTGATAGAAAACTACTGTGGGAAGAAAAGACAGTAGTGACATAAAGACGGAGTGAATGACAAGATGACAGCTACTCAGGGAATCTGCCTTCGAAAGTGGCCAGTCAAGCTCAATTCTGGGAAAGAACTGATAGAAGATATTTGGCATGTTGAATGGACAAGGCTTGGTGGTAGACTGGATAATGAGAGCAAAAGACACGGTGGTGTAAAACATCATTCAAAGTCAAGGAATCTGACTATTGCCAATGACAGAGACAGATGAGTAAGAGGGAAAGTATGAGAGGGAGGAAAAGAAGAATTTTTAAATGATTACTTTCAGTGTCTGCATTATTTTTTCTGCTTTGGATTCTCCCAGTTCTCTTCAGCTGGGTTGCAGAGATGGTCCCACCTAAAGGATCCTGACAGGCTGAGGATACCTAGGCTGCTGTGGCTTCTCCCATTCAGTGGAAGGCTTAACATTAGTTTATGAGATAGAGGATGCAGATGCTAAATTGATAACCCTACTCTCCCTCTGAGGGCCTCCCAAATCACAGCTCCCATAGACTCTATGTGTTCCAACCCACAGGAAACCTCTTCCACCTCCCTTCTAGTTATCTTGGCCTGCCTTCCTCATACTGCTCTGCAGACAGAGCCCTTCCTCCTTGCTTTCTGATGGTCATGCTACTTTATGGATTGCTCTTCTAATGACAATCTTTTGCTTGCCTGGTTCTCCAGGAAGCAGAGCAAGGATTTTTCTGGCATGCTGTCTCACCCACCTGGTCAGAACCCACTACCTCACTTTGGACTCTGCCCATAGATCAGTGCCAAGCCTAGGACCAAGTTGTGGTTTTGTGTAAGTGTGCTTCTTAGAAACTGTGCCCTGCCTTCTGTCTATACATGTACAATTCTACCCCAGTCTCCAAGCCATGTTCCCCAGTGTCTGCCTTGTCCTAGAGAGCTGCCATTGTTTCAAAATAGTTACAACCTACTATGTGTAAAACATGTACAGGATTCCCTGCTATGTATTTGACATATGTTATCTCATTTAATCTTTTTCAAAAAAAATTTTATTTATTTGAATGAGAGAATGAGAGTGAGCATGCAGGGCAGTAGAGGGCAGAAGGAGAGGGACAAGCAGACTCCACACAGTGGGGAGCCTGATGTGGGGCTCAATCTCAGGACCCCGGGATCTGACCTGAGCCAAAAGAAGATGCTTAACCGACTGAGCCACCCAGGTGCCCCAATCTCACCTAATCTTAGTGAAGATCTTGAAAGAAGACATTGTTGCCGATTTTTGCAGATGACAAAACTGAATTTCACTAATATTATAACTCATACAACACAGGAGATATGTACCAGCCAGGACTGAAAACAGAATGTTTGAATTTAAAACTTTCCTTTTTCCAGTGTGCTATAGCAAAATATGGATAGAGACCTGTGTTAGAGGAGACAACTTTCTCCCTGTCATCACCTGTCCTGTTTACCGTGCTGAATCATGAGAATTCATAGCTCACACTCAGGATGGTTATATTACCCTGTTTAATTGAAAAGTTACTAAAAGATATCTGTAGCTTGATATTCTGTAATTAAGATGAAAGTGAGAAAAGAGTAGGTGCAACCAGAAAGCGAGAAATATGGATTAGAGATTTGTCGACACTCAGATCATAATAGATTCCTCTTGCTGCTATAACAAATGACCACAAGCTTAGTGGCTTAAAACAACACAAATTTATCATCTTACAGTTCAATAGGTCAGAAGTGTGACACCGGATAAAATCAAAGTGTCAACAGGGCTGAATTCCCTTCTGGAAATTCTATGGGAGACTCAGTTTCCTTGCCTCTCCCGGCTTCTGGACATTGCCCACTTCAGTGGCTGGTGGCCCACTTTCTCTTCAAAGCTAGCAAGGTCTCATTTCTCTGATGCTTCTCCCATCATGGCATGCCTCTCTGACCACAGCAAAAAAGACTCTGCTTTTAAGAACCATGTGATTAGGGCAGCCCCAGTGGCACAGTGGTTTAGTGCCGCCTGCAGCTTGGGGTGTGATCCTGGAGCCCTGGAATCGAGTCCCATGTCAGGCTTTCTGTGTGGAGCCTGCTTCTCCCTCTGCCTGTGTCTCTGCCTCTCTCTCTCTCTCTCTGAATAAATAAATAAATCTTTAAAAAAAAAAACCCATGTGATTAGAAAGGGCACACTGAGATAATCTCCGGTCTCAAGGCCCATAACCTTCACCACATCTGCGAAGTCCCCTTTCTCATGTGAGGTAACACAAGTTTGGGGGGTTAGGATGTGGGAATCTTTGAGAAGTCATGATCTGCATTCCTCAAAGATGTTTTCTGAACTAGTGATAACAGATCAGAGTCTCATATTCAGTATCAACTACAGCTACCCAATGACAAGGAAACTTCTGAAGCAGGGTAGACAGTAATAGTTTATCCTTAATTTTATAAAAATATAGATTTTACCAGTGTGGTGGCAGTGGTGTCTTGACTTGAAGTGGCAGTGGTTCCCACACCTTGCTAGATAATGCCACATATTCCAGTCCAACCCACTTAGCCATTAGAAGGGGAACCTTTTTGTTTACCCAGAGCAAAAGTATCCCTGTCATTTTCTGTTGTTCCTTCCATAGGTATCTGATCTGGTGATAATTTGAAATCTAGAGTTTTTTCTGAGTTATTCAAGTTGACATTTTTTCTTTCTTGCTAATTTCTTCCTATTTGGCAACCATAGGCTAGAAGAAAGACCCATACCGTGCACTGAATCTTCTACTAGTTGGGTCTCTCAGTGAATGACTATCAGTAGTGTCTTCTGTCCCCTTCTCAGATCAATGGAGTATCCATTTGATCCAGTTATCCATGATATCAATTGACTATATCCTAAATTTCATCAGAGGAAAACATTCCTCAAGAAGAATGCCATGCCGGGTAGCTTTATAGCACAAAACCTATATATATCCTGCATTATATAAGGAACTTTGTAACAAGTGTTGATTTATCAGTCCTCAGCAAGCACCTAGTGTGTCGTGCCTACAAGTCATCTTTCACCATTTATTTTACTAATTGTCAGATCCAGCTAACAATCTCCCCTTTTGGCCTCAATGAGCTGCTTTCCTAGGATTGACTCCTATGTGCCTGCACAGAGCACAGCCCAGCATTATTTCAGACACTCAAACTAGGTCAGAATAGATTTAGGGCCTTAACTGCAAAACAGTCATCTCAGGTGGATGTCACCATCAAAATCAGAATTCTAGTTTTATTTCATTCATATTGGCCAGAGAATAGAGTTTCTAGTTTAAAATAAATGGTAGAAGAAGGAATGGAAAAATAACAATATGGAACGTGAGCAGGATGTGTACTTATTTCTGCATCCTTTCTTTTTTCTCACTAATTAAGACAGATAACACCAAAGCCCTTTGGTCATGACCCCCACAATTGCACATGGTTACTTTTGATGATGCAGTATCACTGGAAGGGATGTGAGTAGTCATGGGATGGGGGACCAGGGCAAAAGGAACCCAATCCATGAATGAACTTTAGCATGATCCATGATCCATGCCACTAACTGACATAAGATACCAAAGACCACCCTTCAGATAGGCTGTATTCTTTTTTTTTTCTGTAATATGGAGATAAATATCAGGTGATTCTACTTCAGCATATGTGGTTACCAGTGAGTATGTACTGCCTTTTCACTGGTGTGGTTCAACTTGGTCCTCAGGTGGTCTGCCTGATAATTCATCACTGGTGGGCTGTGGTGATCATGTTTCTAGAGCCTGTGTTGTTCTCCCGTCAGTTTAGCATTAATCCAGATAGCAAGGCCAACAATGAATCTATTGCCTGCCTCTCCTGTTATACATGTCTCCTTTTCACAAGTCAATATGGATATGGTTACATATAGATATTAGGAGGCTACCTGAGAGTGCCTATCCAGTCTGCCCTTCATGTTAGGGTAGTCTTCATGTTAAGACCATCTTCCTGTATACTATAACCCAACTAGTTCATAAAAGCAAGGCACAAATTCCAGCTCTAAAAAACCATTGCTCTGAACCAATTAATTTGCTCCCGCTTGAATGTGTTTGTTCTCATCTCTATGTCAGAGATTCCTGACCCTCTTATTCCCCTTTGGATTTCCTCATTTGAGTGGATTCTGTAGGATTACCCTTTGACTGGCAAACACTTGGTTATTCATATCTTAGTCTTCTGCTGTCTGGATGATAATTCCCTAATTCTAAATCCTTAGCCAGATGGAATTCCACTCCCACCCAGGCCACCTGTAGACCTTCCTCCTTTCTCTGCTGTGTTCAACAGGTAATGAAGTGTTTCATCAAATTTTTTTTTATGGAAAAGGGTATGTTTTAAGATGGTTTAAATGTCTTCTTCAAAATAAGAAAAGCATTCTTTATGGTGTATGTATATGTAGTCTTATATAGTCTAAGACTTTCTCCATCCCACTCATCTTCTCCAGCTACCTAACAAGAATAATGTGGAATTTCCAAATTTTCTTCCAAAGTTGATGGTTTACTCATTCCATTTCAAGAGCACATCAAACTACATTATAACTCTTGGGATCCTTGAAGTAAGATCTTTGTGAAATCTCAGTGCCAACAGAAATTTTAAAATATAGGTACTTGGGTAAGAGGAATGATCACTTGCCAGGCATTTATAGATTCGAATCGAAAACTGATGATCACACATTTCACCTCTAGCTTTTATTAAACAGTAGGTTCTGTTGCTTTGTTCACAATGTGCTATTGATATGCTTTTGTAAAAGCATTTACAAAGACTCTTCCAGCAACATGAACAGCAAAAGAGATCCTAAAATAGGTGCTATGAGTATCTTGTGGATACAAATTTCTATCCTCCAAAAATCTCACTTTAGCATTTATCTTTGACGTAAGGTGGTCAAGTTTAAATATAACTGGCTCTTCTGATAAAGTACATTCCTTTCAGTTTTTTCATTCTCTTAAAGACAACACACTTTTAAGGGGTTTTTGTTTGTTTTCATCAGTTGATGAAATGACTACAACACCCACCACCCCCTACTTCCCTAACACACATGTAAGCACAGTTCTTAAGTTCCAAATTTTTAAAAAAACTTGCTTGTTTACATGATATGAATGCCTTGGATAGACTGCCTCCTGGTGATAGGGATCAATTCTTTTCTATCATTTATTGTTCCTCTCAGTGATTTCTAGAAATCCATTTATGATAGAATCATTATTTCTCGGTGGTTAAATATTCAGAAAACTGGTGATTTCAGAAATGTGGGCAAAGTGCCTCATAAAAGCGTGCATATAAGGAAACCATACATATTTTAAGACACCACCACCTCAAGTGTCAAGTGATCTGAGGACCTTCTTCATCAGCTTCTCTGAGATGCTTTTTACCAAAATTCATTCCCTAGCATGCTACAGATTTACCAAGCCAGAGTCTTTAAGGATGAAGCCAGGAAAGGGACTCTACCCTGGTGATATACATGTACACTAAAATTAGAAAACCATTGTCCCTCACAGTCATTAGAAATACAGTTTGGTGTCGTCAGGAGGCAATCACATGGCCATCTAAAAAAGCCCTATATTTCCATTTATGACCTCACATATGTATATTTCAGTTGTTTAGCTCCCCCTAAATCCCTTCTCCCTGGAAAAGGGCCAGAAGGGATAGTGGTGAAAAGGCACTGAAGGAAATGTGATCAGATAGTATGGAGATGAGTATGGTCTGATACTTTTATTAGCTCAAGAAAGAGAGAATGATAGAGGAAGTAGACACTTACCAACTCCAGTTCCAGGTCAAAGCTATATGATTTTGCTGGTCAAAATGTCAATGACTATATATATAGTGGAATTAGATAGATAGATAGATAGATAGATAGATAGATAGATAGTGTGTGTGTGTGTGTGTGTGTGTGTGTGTGTGTGTGTGTCTTGGGGCTTTTGTGAAGATTAAGTGACCAATGTAATGTAATGTCCCCAGCACAATAGTAGACATGTAGTGGACCCCACATATTACTTACATTTCTTCTTACATTTCTTCTTGTTTATTATCACTACTACTCAAAAGTGAGACTTTAAAACTTTGAGGGACATCTGTTGGCAGTCTAAAGTTTCTTTAAGCCATGTCTCTAGGTCATATAGAGATACAATTTGTTTGCCAAAAAGTGAAGTCTTCTGTACAATTCAATAAACACCAATAAGCTTTATCAAATAGCAACAATGGTAGTCTAATATTTACAGAACTTAGGATGGGCTCTTCTTAAAGATTCCCAAGAGTCTGGCCTCATAAATGAAGGAGGATCCACTCTGCATGAAAAAGATTGCATGTAAAGAGTTAGCTGCACAAAGTGGCCCTGAGGAGGAGAAATAGGGTTGCAATCTCCCAGAGTCCTTACCAAAAGAGAAAAAGTAGAAGACAGGAGCGAACAGGCCTGGAAAATGGTAGGAAAGGAGAGAAAATAGGATAAAAGAAACAAAATAAATAGAATGCAGAGAAGCTGAGTAGGCTGACAGCTCATGATAAATGGTCCTTATATTTTGACTCCTGATTCCTGAATCAGAGTCCTGCAACTAACAAACTACTACGTAGATCAGCCTAAACATCCTATAGCACCTTCTAGGAACAGCACAATGTGCCAGATAGAAGGACCCAGAAATAAATAAGGCCCATATCTGCCTTCTAGTATTTTGCAGAATAATAGCAGGAAACCTCAACACATTTGGCACAGGGAATGGGTAGCTAATCAGAAAAAATGAAGCTTATTTCAATGTAGTTAGGCTAAGAAGAAAAAGCCCCGTACTTCTTGTTAAAAATAAATGGGGTTTAATTGCTCAAAGTGATCCCAGTCCACAGATTATCACAGTAAATAATTGCACACCCATCTCTTTTGCAAATCACAAAGCAACCTGCTCCATGCACCTCAGATGCCTTTCCAAATCACCACAGAGGGAGATTTTTAATCATTTCAACAACCAGAGCTTTGTTCTCAAATAGTGCCGGAAGGTTTCTAACATCTGTGCTATCCATAGTGCTGTACTTTTCTGACTTAATATAGGCAGGGGCTTGGCTTTGTTTGTTTGTTGATCATTTGGCATCGTCACATTCCAGAAACAAAACCGGCCGGCAAATCAATGCCACAGGTACAGCTATGTATAGATTCTCCTTCTCAGACCTCTCTTTGCTTGATTGGGGCTGCACGGGGGCTGCAGATATGGCCTGGGTCTGCCCTGTATTCTTAATTTGGGCAAAATGAGTGGAGATTGACTCTAACACATGCTTTTTAAAATCGAGGATCTCAAAATGAGTCCCAGCTGTACCACTGACAGCATGGAACCACTTGGTGAGCATCATCCTGAAGGGTCAGCGTCCTGTTTTGTTTATCCCTGGGAGAGATGACAAATTATGAACAAATTAGCATCAATATGAACTAGTCTGTAGAATGGTCAAAATAGAAATACAAAATATAAGAACCACAGAAGTACATCTTTTTATTCGCTGCATGTTCAATAAGCCTAGTGAAAAGAATAAATTACTACATTAACCTAGAGAAAAGACATAATCACTATATAATCACTAAGAAGACATTAGATATAGGTAAACAAGCAGGTGTTTGCCTGTTGATACATTCATATTCTTATCTCAGGAATCTGATTCATTAACCCATAAAGTGAGTAAGACATAAGCTAATTGGAGAGTTCTTACGGTGATAAATGTCTAATGTGAGTCCATGTTAGCTCTGATTCTTGAAATTATTTAAACAGATGGCAAAACTGTTTTTAATAACCTGTGAATAAATTTCTATACCTCAAGAGTTTTGGTTTAAGCCTTAGACCAGACCGCCACAGAAAACACACAAGTGCCTAGTGCTGAATCACTTTGACTTATATGGCAATGTCCGACCCAAGAGGACAGGCATTTTTTGCCTTTTTTTTTTTTTGATCACTGGCATAGCCACAGCGCCGAGAAGAATGCCTAACACATTGTGGGATATTAGAGAATTTTCACAAAACAAACAAACCAATAATACTTAACCAGTTCATCACAGTTTCTCTATCAGAATTATCATCATTGGCCAAGCCCGGTAGTAGACACAGACATCTTACCTGGGGAGTAATATCCACAGGAAGCTATGGGACTCTGTAGGCATAATGTTTCTCATGGATGCCCTATCTAATAATGGGCTCTACACAGCCTGAAGCTCAAACTAACTAGCAAATCTGGACAGTCATTTATTTCCCTTTCTCTAGCAGCTTTCACCCTCCGTTGTTGCCTTCCAGACACAACTCAAGCAGCTCTCCTTATTTTTCCTGCCCTTGATTTTCTTTGTTAGGAACTACTTACCCTCCAGTTCTCCCCCACTGTGTTTATATGCATTGAAGAGGATTATTTTTGTTGTTCTTGTAACCTCATTTTGCCATCGATGCAAGACTAGAATTTGACTCATTGACATGAAGAAAAATGGGACCAATTGTCTGAATTCGCTCTCTCTTTACCAGGACATTCTTTGGCTTTTCTCATTGCTAATTAGGACATAGGAGATTTCAGACGCCTTTCTAATCATGAGGAAAACTCTGAAATAACCATCCATGGTTTTGTGTTACCTTCAATCATAATCCTTTTTATTAGCTAAATAATGAGGGAAAATATTTTTCTCTTCTCTGTGAGGGAAGGGCAAGTATGCTTTCTCTGTCAGTTTCTAGAATTTCATTTCTAAGAAATGGCTTTAAGATGTATCAGTTACAAAAGAGAACTTTTGATTGTCCTTTTGATATTTTATCAGTGTTTTGATTGATTTAATATTTAAAATATCATATTGTATCTCTTAAACAGTTAAACATACCATTTGACCCAGCAATCCCACTCTGGAGTATTTACCACAGAAAAGTGAAAACTTGTGTTCACACAAAAACCTGTACAAAAATATCTGTAGCAACATTATTTATAATAGCTGCCAAACTGGAAACAGCCTAAATGGCCTTCCTTGAGTGATCAGATAAAACAACTGTGATACATCCATGCCATAGAATACTATATAACACTAAAAAGGAATAACCTAATACACAAAATAACTTGCATGGATGTCAAAGACATACTGAGTGAAAGAATCCAGTCTCAAAAGATCACATACTATATGATTCCATTTACATAACATTCTGGAAAAGCTAAAACTTTAGTTATGAGAATAGAACAGTGGTTGCGTGGGATTAGGAGAAGAAGAGTGACACTCCAAAAGAATAGCACAAGGGAGATTTGAGGGGCAAGGGAACTATTCTGTAACCTAACCATGGTGGTGGTTATATGCATCTATATATGTGTTAACACATATAGGACTGTACACTAAAAGAAAACAAGTCAATTTCACCATGTGAGAACTTAAAAAGTAAAACTATAAAAATAAAAAAAATCATAATGTTCCATTTGAATCTATACCATAGAGAGATGTGTGGAGGAGTATTCTCTGAAATGATATCTGCATGGAGGGAGTTCAGAGTGAGAAGACATTTATTCGGAAATAGCTATTTCCCTTTTTGAAATATTGTGAAGTAGATTTATTTTTATTTAGAAATGATCAAGTTGCTTCTCTTGTTTAACTCACTCTCTTATAGCTTTTAGTTAATACAAAGAGCCAAATCATTAATGACTATTTTTGTGCAGTATTTTTCTGGCAAGATCAACACTGTTTGTACATGGTGACTGTTATATTCCTCCTGCCAAGCTTGGAAGCCAAGATGACAAGTGCCCTAAGTGTTAAAAAATGTATAAAATTAATAGTTTCATGCCTAAGAGCCTCTCTTTGCACATGAGATTAGTACACCATTCTTAGTTTCATTTTGTAGTGTAATTTGCCTCTTCAGAGAGCTCACTTTATTCCTTGCAATTGCAAAGCTGGAATGGTCGATATGCCTATAATAAGTTTAAAGAATTATGTTATTACCACAAGGAAGTTTTCAAAACTCCATCCGCTCACCAATATTTTACCCATATTCTTCATAATAGAGCAGATGGAAAGACAGGTACTCTCCCTATTTCTATTCCTTCCCTGAACTCATCCTCTGAAGCCTTAAAAATGAAAGCATGGGGGGCACCTGCGTGGTTCTTGGGTTGAGCATCTATCTGCCTTTGGCTCAGGTCATGATCCCGGGGTCTTAAGATCGAGTCCCACATCCAGCTTCCCACATTGGGTTCCCCGTAGGGAGCCTGTTTCTCCTTCTGCCTATATCTCTGCCTCTTTCTCTTTGTCTTTCATGAATAAATAAATCAAATCTTTAAAAAAATGAAAGTATAGGACACCTGGGTGGCCCAGTGGTTTGGCGCCTGCCTTCGGCCCAGGGCGTGGTCCTGGAGTCCCGGGATAGGGTCCCACATCGGGCTCCCTGAGTGGAGCCTGCTTGTCCCTCTGCCTGTGTCTCTGCCTCTCTCTGTGTGTCTCTCATGAATAAATAAATAAAATCTTTTAAAAAATAAAATAATAAAAAATGAAAGTATGATATGATATAACATCATATGTACACATATGTACATGTGGAAGAAAAATGAACAAGCTTACCTTTATAGCCAAATCTTTTTGCTCTATGCTTTCATGTCAGAATACAGGTAACCTTTCTTACGTTATCGTTTCAGCAAAAGAAAATTGAATAGCCTGTATAATTAATGCTTCCCTTTTATCCCAGGATAGGTTTCTTCCAGTGTTTTGCATATAATGTGACACAAGGTCGTTGGGGGTTTCTTCACTGAGATATATTTTTTTAAATCCTTAAAATGGCCATGAAACATTGTCTCTAGAAGAACTATGTACCATATGACAATCAAACTAAAGAAAGAGAATAAAATGAGATGTTCAAGTGGATAATGAGAGGTAAACGAATTGTTTTGTTCATTTTATGACAACATCTAAATATCTCATGTTTCCATTTTATGTCAAAGGTTAAGCTTTAACTGAAATTAAAAAAATTTCCTTTCTTGGTAAAATCAGTTGATTTAGCAGTTTTATGCAATAATTGAAGCTTTCAATCAACATTTTTTTCTGTCAAATTTCCCTTTTTATGGGAAATTCTGTGCCCGATTCTTTTTTTTAAACATCACCAGAAAGAATCATAAAAGAGCACCAAATGTCTCTTTTTGTTGAAAGAGTTTTTTTTTTTTTTAAGAGACACCTTAAAAAACCCTTTATTGTTTGGAAACTATCTTTATAAAAAGGCTAATTTTATACTAGAAACTACTATTAAAACTGTGCGACTAACATTTCAGTATGAGTCATGGCCACAAGCAGGGTCATTGTGAATGGCAGAACTGAGAGCTGCTTGTCAACAATCATTTAAAAACAGACACTTGCATGAGTTCCGTTTTAATTTCCTCTATTTTCATGTGAAAGATAATCTTCCTTTCTTCTCAGAACATTCCCTTGTACATTCCTTCGGCTCTTCTCACATCTCAGCTCCCCCTCTTCTCACAGACTGTGACACTCTGCAAGGTCAGTGACCTGCGAATTTGGAGGTTTCTCGAGGCAGTTCCAAAATTCTAGTGTTGAACACTCATGACGGCCCACAGCCTAAGGCAGAACAAAAATGAGGGTTAACTGATCATAAACTAGGCTGAGACCACTCAGTGAAGCTGTCAGGGGCCAGGCCACTGAAGAAGTCATAGGGGATGTGTGGAGCCCAGAGAGGCTGCCTTATTGTAGAGCCATCAGCTGAGGGCTAAAGAAAGAATTTTCTGGGAATTCTGCTCTCTCAAGACGAGGTTGGGCTTTTAGAAGAAAAGAAAAGCATTGGTTTTATTATAAGGTTTTCAGCAGCTGCTTTTGCCTTTTGCCATTCTTTTTTTTTTTTTTTTTTTTTTTTTGCCATGCTTCCTTCACTTTGGTTCTGTTCCCGTCTCATTCTTGACCTTCAGAAATGGCTGGTCTGTGCTATTCAAGACTTCATAATATTTATGGATCAGAATTAAACATTTGAATAATTTATCCTTTTTATGTGTGCAAAACAATGATTAGGTGAGGAAGAGATCTAGGCTCAAATATTTACTGTGGCACCAGCTGCTTGGTGACTCAGTAAAGTAATCTGAACTGTAGAGATCCCAGCTGTGAAATACGTCCATACTATACCGTGAGAGATGAGTGATTCCATAGAGGGGAACCCTTGCAAAAGTTATATGTCCTCTCCTAGTATATCATATGTGTAGCAAAACTGATGCTAGATTCTTTCATTTATATAGCATTGATGGCAGGTGGACTGAATTTTTTCTATGACCAGTTGAAGCTGCTTACCAAGATATAGTCTGTCTAGATCCATTGAATTTTCTTGAGGCCACATAATAAGACATTGCTAAGTATATTGATGATCATTCTGTTTTTCTGAACACAACTTTTCTCTATGCTGTGACCTTCACATTACTTCTGCTAACATGATGACCTTCAGACATTATTGGGAGACACTGTGTGCGGTAGTTAGGATCATAAGTTTGGGAACTAGTCCTGGATTCAGATTTTGGGTTGGCTATTCTCTAGCTTGTAATCTCAGGCCATTTATTTAATTCCTCTGAGCTTCAGTTACTCTTCTTCCATAAACTGGGATAAGACTAGTACTAAAATCAAGGGTTGTGAAGAGAATAATCTAGAGTAAGTGTCAACAAACATTTTCTGTAACAGACTAGATCGCAAATACTTGAGACTTTACAGCCCATATCACACAGTGTCTTTCACAACTACTCAGATGTGTCTTTGTGGAGCAAAAGCAGACCTAGACAATATGTAAATTAATGGGCGTGGCTCCAATAAAACTTTATTTACAAAAATAAGCAGCAAGCCACATGTAGCCCACTGAACCTGAATTGCTAACCACTGATCTACAGTAATGCTCAGCATAGTTCTAAACATCAATTTTAACGTAAATTAAATTATATGAATCCTGTGACGTAAATTTAAACTTATTCCATCATTCAATAATATGTCACGATCATATGAGGCTATCCTACATTAGCTCAGAAACTGAAATCCCTAGATCCTGAAGGAAAATACCATGGTATGAAGAATTGCTCGTGAGGAATTCTGCAGTAGAATCTGCTGATCTGATGAGAGGGAAATAATAATCATGAAACATTTTGCAGTACTTTCAAATTGACTACATCAATGGGCAATGCTAAACTATTGAAACAAGTCAGTTGGATGAAATTTTCAGTAAGGTAGGGGCCCATATTTATTCATGTTTCAAAGTGTTTATTCTCTTCTGTCATTTCCTTCCTAAATGTTGCTAAACATATGCACCTAGTATAAGCCTACTGTGCTGAACTTGTAACATTACATTCCTGTTCCTTGTCTTCCTAATGTAATGAAGCTGATTATGTTCCTTGTTTTAGAATGTTCGTCCTATTAGGACAGGCAAATTCATTGGCTACCGAGCACAGCCTTATGTTCGTGTTCTTATCATTAGCACTGCTCTAGCTATGGAGCTGTCAGCATTTTCAGCCGAAATGCTGCTTTCAGGGCTTTGCAGTTCAGTCATAAAAATTAGCTGCAGGCAGAAACTTGACATATAAAGTCCAGGCCCAAGAGAAAAATTTTATTACATTTTTAACAGGGAGAGGGAAGTACATTTGGCCATTAGAGAAAGCATAAAAATCATTGTAGTGGACTTGCTCTCAATCCCTTTCTGTCCTGGTATAATTTAAGATTGCATTTGTATCCTGCCTCCTCCGTTCTCCATATACCCATGGAGCAGCACTATGGACTCCCAGTGTTAGAGGACTTTACAACAAGTTCCCTTAAGGCTACTGTTCTATTTCAGATTGGACCAAAGCAGCTTTTTGAATACTATTTGTCAATGAGAAAAGGAAATTTCAGCCTCTGACTGTAGCTTTCTATGCATTCAAAATGTGACTCATTCCTCTGCCATATAATATTGCAACACAGGGTATGACCTGTGTCAAAATTCATGTTTTGGGGATCCCTCGGTGGCTCAGTGGTTTAGCGATCCTGGAGTCCCGGGATCCAGTCCCGCATCGGGCTCCCTGCATGGAGCCTGCTTCTCCCTCTGCCTGTGTCTCTGCCCCTCTCTCTCTCTGTGTGTGTCTCTCATGAATGAATAAATAAAATCTTTTAAAAGTTCATGTTTTATGCTTTAACTTTAGAACTGACTTGTGTGCATGAAGACATTTCTTTGATGCAAGATTGAATTGAGGAAGCTTAACTAACATTTTCTAATTAAACACTGCATTGTAAACTCAATCACGTTGTACTCTGTAACTTTGATGAGATTACTCTATCTTTATTTAAATAAACAATATGGGTTATAGGATTGAAAGCTTGGACAATAACCATCTCTTCCCTTCCTCAGCTGACACCCCTGTTTTTCGGAAACATGAATTGCAGGAATCTGAATGAAACACATTACTTAGAAAGGTTCAAGTATATTAAAAATGATGCTCGATTTCATGATTGACAAGTGCACTGTTCTACCCATTTAATGCCTAATTCAAGGTTATTCTATTAATTAGGGACAATGTCTATTTTTATTCCCTTTTATTTGTTTTCTGTATCAATATATGATATATGTACCGTATATGTATGATACATAGTATGTGATATCCAGTTTCTCCTTTTCCCATATATCTAATCACCTTTGGAACATACTGTATCTTTTTTGCCCATTCTCTATCATCCTGCACTAGGATGCAAGTCCCATGGGAGCTTAAAGTTTTGCTTTGTTCTTTTACATATCCCAAGTACCAAGAGCGTGCCTGGCACATAGAAGTAACTCAATAGATATCTAAAGTGCTATATGCATGCATAACCACTGAAAGAAATTGTAACATATAGCCATCAAAAGTCAAGCATTCATAGTAGATAGTGCAATGCCAAATAATTTGTTAAACATTTTAATTTAGGGGAGATGATTTTTTACAAGTATTATTTGTTTTATCCTTATTAGCATTTAAAAAGATGGATTTTTATATCATTAAGGATGGATGGTGACATTCTATATTAAACAAGTTTTTAAATTTAAATTCAATGTAATTAGCATATATTGTATTATTAGTTTCAGAGGTAGAAATTAGTGATTCATCAGTTATATTCAGTATTAAGCAAATTTAAGAGAAATAATAGTTACATTGTCTCTGAGTGGAAAATTAAGCATGTAAAGCAATTGCATTCTCATGATTAAGGTAATAAAATGTCCAAAAGAAATAAGCTCAGTTACAAATTTAACTAAGTGCTCACAACAAAAACCATTTTGTACATTGGCAACAAAAGCAAAAACATTGGAAGATTTCTTCAAATTTTTGGATGTTGTTATTTCTTCCTAAAACACAATTTATTTACCTATGCATGCCGACTGGAAGCAAGCAATCAGCAATCCTTTCACTCTCTGGTTTATAGAACCTCCAGCACTGGAGTTTGTTTTGCTTCACAGTCTGCTTTCTCCATTCCGGAGATTTGATCATGTCCAATTTCTCTTAGTGATGGTGATTAGATGGTGGAAATCAGCAATAACTTTGGGGAGAAAGTAGAGAGTTCCATTAGGCATTGAATTCTAACCAATTTAGTTAATGCTCTTATTGATACTTATTCAGAATTTTATATTAACTCATTGAAAATCTTTAACGATGATGGTGGAGTCAGTGCTAATAACTTAATGATAATAGAATGCGTTAAGTGCTAGAAAATAATAAAATGGATTTAGATTGCAACTCTTCACTCAAATCACTATAATTTTTTAATAGTTAACCATTCTCAGAATACAATTTTTGGTAGGAATAAAAGCAAGAGTTAGATGCAATATGAAGTAGACCTAATAGGACCTAGAAGCCAGAGTTAAGTTGAAAATTATAGTCCCTAATGAAATTGTGTTGCAGAGCTTTTCATGAAATATACAAACCATGAAATAAAATTTGTATGAAGCCCTTACTGAAACCTCATTTTTATACACTTGCTCTTTGGATGATTTGCATTTCTAATTTTACATCGTTAGTTGAGTGTGCCGTAAGCAAAATTATGAAAACATATTTCTCGTTAGAGTAGGTGGAGTCCCCTGCATATAATTGAGCCTAATCAATGAATAGGAATTTCCTTTCTGCAATGAATATTGCTGTTGTCCCATAATCTGTATTTTCACCATGTATTAACAATGCTTCAGCACAAACAGGAATAAAAATTAATAGTTTTTTAGCTGTTAAAATAGCCTAATCAAGTCTCATACCTCCTACTCATAAAAACAAAAATTATTAGAGTAAAATCACTACAGATTACCTCCTCAAATTATATGGACAGGAAAATGGTAAATTTTCAGCAAAATATATTTTTAATATCATTCAGCTGTTTTGCATAAAGCTTTAGTGTTATGAAAAAATTATAACTTTAACTATCTGCATAATAACTTGTAGTGCTAAAGATACCTATGGCTGTACCTTTTCAACTTTTCAGACCAGCATACCTAATGGTAGAGTCATTTGGGTTCTTTATGCTTATTTCAACATTAAAACAATTTTTAAAATAATCTACCATTGGAAGCTTATTGTTGCAATGATTAACGAGTGAGATCCAGTTACATTGAATCTCTCGATTTAAAAACAAAATTGGGCTGACACATTTCAGGGCTTCTCTGATGAGGTGTCATGATATTTTGATTCAACAGAGTTATAGAACTATGAAGGTACAAATAGCAAAGGATTGGTTTTGTTTTCTGATTGTTTTGAGCTCAGTCAGAAAGACTTCTAAAGATAGATAATATGACGCCAAGAGGTGAAAAACAGCAAAATTCTTCAGGCTATTGGTGGATATTTTTTATAAGTTCATCCTCTTTTAAGAGGTCAAGTCACCTGTGCCCAGTGATGGACATGAAGGATCTCTGATACATAGTTTAGTCTTCCTTATTGTCTCAGGGAAGAATCAAAGGGCTGTATCATTAAGAAAAAAATGACTGGAAGAGTTTTATATTTATAACTAATGATATAATTTTGAATTTACCCATCAGGTAAGAATCCCAAACAACTCATAATCCCTTTGAACTCTGTATTCAACACTCAATATTTATTTTGACTATAGTCATCTTATTATGAATAATAAAAACATTCATAACTTTGCCTTACAGTTGTCCATAAGGGGCTCAGTTTGGGGGAAAAAATTTGTCCACATTTCTGGGCTTTCTTACTTTGTTGGTTAAGACAATGACAACTGTTCTAATGCAGGGGAAAAGGAAAATCTTAGGAGGTTAATAGAATAGAAGTTTATTTTTGTATCACATGAAATGAAGCCCATTGGTGGCACAGATTGTCGGTGGAGGGTTCTGTTGCATGCAATCATTTAGGTACCCAGGAACACGGAGACTCTGTCACATTCAATGAATGGTCTCCAAATTCACTGTGGGTGTTGAAATCCAGAATGGACATTAGAGAAATGAGGAAGTCTTTTAGGGAGGAGGAACAGAATTAATTGCTCAGGCCTGGAAGTTTCATTTATCATTGTTGCCCACCTGCCATTGGCCAGAACTCTGTCATATGGCTATACTCAACTGCAGAGAAGGCTGGGAAATGTTACTTGGCTGTCTGCCTAGGAAGAAATGGTATATAAATTTGGTGAATGGCTAGCCAGTCTCTGCCAGTCATGTTTTCGTTTGTTTGTTTGTTGTTTGTCTTCATGAAGACAAGTAACAATTCTGCATAGAGTCAGAAAATTCCTCCCTGCACTGCATTTCATATATACATGTAATAAAGAGGTTCTTAAGGTCTTCCCATTTTGATACAAATATGTCCAAAGAATGGAGATTTTAACCACTGTTGTTTACAAAATTTATGATTTTCACCACTATGTTAAGCTCCTTAAAAAAAATTAAAAAGGTGAACTCTTTGATAGTGTCCTTTGTGAATGATGTAGCATCTAGGGAATTGAGGGTGAAAGGAGCCCCAGTGAAGGCTACCATACCTCAGCTCTGTTTTTTATGATGTGACCCCTTCAGTGTACATATCCTCTGGTTACTTTTCTAATCAATTTCCTACTCACTTAAAAACGCTTTCTTGAAAAATTCCTCAGCAACTATTTTCCATCAAACAATTGTTCAGAGGCCTTCACAGAGCTCACTTTTTAAATACTGAGAATCAAAGAGAAACACCATATCATTTAGAGGTTTAATACAGTCCTTTATGTAAGCTTTAATAAAACAATAAGACAAATAATAGAAATAATCTGAACCCAATAACCAGTTGTTCTACAATGTTTTTGAGCACTTTAAAAGATGTCCCTTGTTAATGTCATTAAATAAAGGCACATTTTTTTTACAACTTGCTGACCTCTTTTTGGCTTAAAATATACTCTAGCATATTTACAATCCAAGTTTTCAACCAAATTTTCCCTTAAAAGAAATATCACCTTATGAAATTTTGCTTCCAAGCACTTTGTTTGCGTTTTTTTTCTCACTAGCCAGTTTTCTTAAATTGTTAAAAAAAAACTCATTTTTTTCTAAATGTATTTGATTTTAAAATACCAATGAAGAATAATAGTTTCATGGAGCATAGCTTCATGCTTTTTTATGAGCCAGATGCTAAAATAAATGTAGGCTCATTTACATCACCAAATTAAAAATTGTATTTAAAATAAGAAACTAAGTGTGGCCTATACAGTTTAGACTTGCTGCTGTTTATTCCTGACTGGAAGCATCTGGGCATTAAGTTTCATGTCCGTGGCAGCCTTTCAATGTTTCAGATTGTTTCTTCTCATTTATCTTAGATATTTTCACCGGCATCAAATTTATACTTCAAAATTCCTATTTTTATCCATGACCCATTTCAAAATATGATATATTAAACTTTACTGTAAAGGTGTCTATTCACCGAGGTTTAGTACAGCCCTTTCTGTAATAATAGTACAAAATAAAACACAAAAATGTTCATGAGGATGAATTGGTGAAATAAGCAAGGATCCACATATTACAACATTCTATAGCTATTGGAATAAGAAAATAGAGCTATTTGTACTGATGTAATCTAACTTGTACTTTGGAAAGCATATATGTGTATGTGCATATTTATATATACATTTACATGTGCATATGCATATGTTTGTATATGCATATTAGCCGAGAAATGTACAGAAAGAACTGTTTCTATGGTTACCTTGGAGGAGCGAAGCCAAAGCATGGTATGTGGATAAAAAGCTTTTTATTTCTCATTTTATGCCTTTATTAAGTGTTTTAATTTTTTTGACCATAACTATCTGATCACGTCATTCATTTTATATGTGTGTGTATTTTAATACATTCATTTTAACGTGTGTATACATAAATACATTCATATGGTATATATACATATACATGTATATCATATGTACACAACCTTGTAGTACCCGTCCCTAAAGAAGTTTTACTATAACTAAGGTATAAGAATGTTAAAGATGGAGGAAACTTCAAGCTCCAAATAACTTCATGGCGTTTAAATTCTGCTTTTCATTTCTACTATGCCACTGTCTGTTCCACTTATCAGCTAAGCTCATTTCCACCTGAGAGTTAAGGGCAGCAGCTTCTCTAATCACAGCTGGGAAACTTGTAACTGCAAGCCAGGCCATAGCTTTAAACCAGCAGCAGCCATGGAAACTAAATACCAGAAATTAGCAGTGGTTGCAAAATGTAGTCCCAGCCCACTCCCCCTCCTTTCTGATTACTCACTGTTTCCTAACTGTGTGCAGCCAAGCCGTAGTGATTGGGGTAGGAAGAGCGCAGACCTTTTTGAATAAGGCAAGGCTTATTCTGGAATAAGGTGATGCTACCCAAAACCTAAGTGCCATTAAAGTGAGGTAAGAGTTCCTACTATTTCCATCAAAGTCGTTCTGCCCCAGGAAAAAGATGACTTGATCCTAATTATGCTGCCAGAATTTCAAGAGCCTTCAGAGAAAATGCCTCTTTTCCAAAATGAGGATTACTAAATTGTACTGTACTCTTTAACAATGCCTGCCACGGAGACTTAAAGGCTTCATCCCAACTTAACTTGTTTTAGCCATCTGAGTATTCCAACCCATAGTTTTCTCCAAATTCTGATTACCCTTTAGTGCCTAGGATACTGTCTCTAGGCATATGGGTCTTCAAACCCTCATGACTCCTCTGAGTCCTTCAGGAGAGCACAGGGTCCAGCTGGGGTCTGGCATGGCTCTCCCTCTGATGGTGTCACCTGCTGCTTAGAGTGTTCTATGTCTGTTTCCTTCTGTGGCAACAGGTAAAACCCCTTGGTACCCGAACCTGCTGTGTGCCTAAATTGTCAGATAAGCTTGTGAGATAAATCGATTCTTGATTTCTGGGCTACGTTGATACATAGATAAGTTTCACACACACACACACACACACACACACACACACACACACACATCACAAGTTTGAAATCCCTTCTCTGGGTTCACTGCTTCTGAGTCCTATGTGCTGGGCCACCACCAGTGCTGCTTCATCCCTTCTTCGTGACAGAGGGGTCCCTACGTTCCATCATGTGTAACCCACCTTCTCATACTATCACCTGCCTTCTATTTTTTTAACAGTTTCCTTCTTATGAACTACTCAAACTAACTCATTAAGAGCAGTCTAAAAGATGCCAGCATCAACAGGCAACAGACTTTGGTTTAGGCCAGATTTCCCTGTTGCTCTGTCCCCCGAACGCCTATGCCTCTAGACTCCTTCTTGATTCAGGATGACTGTCCTGCTTCTCCAGATGGCCATCACGAGGGGCTGAGGGAGAGCCACCATTTTATCCACTGAGAAGCTTTTTAGTCCAAACTGGGAGACATGGTTTTTGGGCCAGGAATGCTCCTTACAGGCTCTGAGGCTCAGGACTGTATGAGCCTCCTCTTATAGGTCTCATTCAGAGCGATGTATTGGTGATGTCATTGATGGACATTGTTATATTCTTGTAGGTTTTAGGAAGGGGGGGTTCTGTTATTAACTACTCCAAAGGTTATTATACATACTCTTAACAATGAGTAAGAGACCCAGATTACAATGAAAATCTTCACGTAAGAGATTTGGGTTTGAAGGTTTGATTTACAGTATGAGTTGCAATGCCTAAGAAAATCTCCACAGGTAGAGTTTACATGGGAGGAAACAATTTTTTTATAAGTAAAAAGAGGATGAGTGCAACACCAATGTAATTTGTCTTAACAGACTTTAACCTGTAGTTGAGGAAGATTTGGGAAGTTTTTCATTGACTTTGAGCGACTAATACCATTTCAAAGAACCTGTGAGCCATTGTTAAATAATTTAAAAAGCCATTAAATGATTAAAAAGCCATTGTTTAATAATTTTACACATACCCCATACTTTTATAGATTTGAAACACAATGTTGGGAGATAGTCCATAAGAAAGTATGAAGTTTTATGCTGATAGAGATAGTTGCTCATAGGTTCCAGAAGTGTTAAATATGATATTGTGACTTTGACTACATAACACGTTCTCTATTCCCACTCAAATGTGGTTTAACATAATTGCCTGGATTTGGGTTCTAACTTACATACCTTAGACTCTCACTCGGGTATACAATTACTTTTTTCAGTGTTGAGAAGAATATGTTACTGTGAGCAGTTCCTGAAAATAGGGCAGTATTTCATAGTTCTCTGGAATTGAAGTTTTGCTGTTTGTTATGTTGTTCGCTTGTTTGTTTGCAAATGACCATAAAGTGAATCCTCATGGGACAAGGAAAACTATCTTATGTTTCCTTATGGATTTAATCTCTGAAACTTTTACACTATCACTAATGATGTCCTGGGAGTTCTTAGAGCTAAAATAAGAGGCTATACAATTCATAAATTTTCATTTAGATGCAACTCTTGCTTGCAAATAAGTTTATAGTCTGGTAAAGGGGCAAAGTCATAATGAACCTGAAGAAATGGATTGAATTTAGACACTATCTAGTTAGGACTTGCATGGCACTTGGGAAGATGATGGGAGAAATTGATGGGAATAATTTGATAATGCTTTCTGGATGGGCAAGGTCAAGACTATCTTCTAAAAGACAGCCATGGAATGGTAGGTAAGAGCAACTTAACATGAGATTGGAGATGGGAAAACAATTGAGAATGGAGGGTGGCAAGAGGGGATGTAGCTCATGATAAAATTCGTCAGAACAGCACAGCAGTGAAGAGCCTTCACTTCAGTGGACAGCACTTGCTCTTTTATCCTTTGGATAGGTTAACTTTGAGTTCAAAGCTTATGGAGACTAATACAGAATGAAGGGAAACATGACACAATCTATTAAATCAAAAAGCCTGGAAATGTTGGGTGTGTAGAAAGAAAACATGGCAGTGTGAAAATCAAATAGGGGAACTCTTGTTAGCAGAAAATTAGTTCTGTTTTATCAAGAGGCACTTTGTATCTTGGTACCTAGCCCGCCCTAGATTTGTTAGGGCTGTGTATCATCAGTTTTACCAGTACTAACACCCACTATTTATTGAGCCGTTACTCTCTGCTAATTTACAATGTTCTTATGTGCTTTATATACCTTATTCACACATTTAATCCTCATAATAAACCCAGAAGTTAAATATTCTTACACTCAGTTTTACAAATGAGAAAGTTAAAATACTAGAGAGGCTCTGTGACATAACTTGGTTAAGTTCAAAGAGACAATATGTGGTTTAATTTTATTTGAATATAGATTTAGCTGACTTAGGGACCTGGATTCCAAACACTACACTGATGCTTTAGAATAGGGATTACAAATTGATGACCAGAGTGCAAAATCAACTGGGGGAATCTACTTTTGTTCAGCTCACATTGTGTGTTTTCAGAGAATTTTAATGTGCATTTTTATAGAGAAGAATGTTAACTCTAGTCACCATGCATCATTGCCTTAAACCATCTTGACGTACAAGATTTCAGTCACTCACTTAAGATTATAAGTTGAATATTCCCCTAATTTTTCTAAAACTTATTTATATTTAAACTAAAAAGTGTATGTATAAATATGTATATAATTTTATTTATTTTATATACATATATATAAGCAAACTAGTACAACACCTATTTAAAGAAAGTTCCATGGTTTATGCTGAAGAATGCAAGAGGAAACATCATTTGAGGAAAATAGTACATTCTTAAAGGATCCAGGGGCATTGATTTTGCAATCTTGAGGTGACAAATTTCGAAAGATTCCTTCTTTCTATTCTCATTTTGCGTCTTGCTTTCCATGAGTAGACACAGCCAGAGGGATTCCCTTCTGTAATCCCCATCCATATGCCTCTGCCAGCCAATTAATTCCTCATTAATTCATCAACCTAGGTGTTAATTTGTTGACAGACAGATACATTTAAGTAAGAGGTTATAAATACTGTCCCAATGGCCTTACCTTCTCTCGAATATAGGAGAAACCATAATCACAGTGAATTTATTGTCAAATTTCTTGTCCCAAATATATATTTTCAGCTACTGTGATAATTTTTCATTGATATTCTATTATGATTATAGTTTGCCTTTGTTTTGCATTATTTTCCACTATGAAACTGCATGCTGTTTTACAGAATAAGGACATTTTGAGGGAGTGGCTATTCTTTAAAAATTCATTTTTGACTTTCCTATGAGCCAGTGAACCAGTTAATATTCAGATGTTTGTAAAATTTTGTCATATTCCTAAAGGTCTCTAATAAGTCCATTAACTGGAGAAAGAATGGTTGAAAATTTAGATGATAAAACCAGTGATTTTAATACAGAAGTGGTTTTCGCATTTTTAGCACAGAAAAACAATTTTAAGATGGATTTATGAATTCCATGTAAACATTATAATAAAGCCTCACAAATGATATCTTAATATCTTAAACAGAATAGCTTAGCTTTTAAACCTTTAGCTTCTTTATTGTCATCGGATAAATCATCAATGTTTCAGTTCTTTCTTTTCAAAAGTCCCAGCAGGACAAACATGTTTGTTTTGACAAACATTGTAGATTTTCATTTCTATTCACTCAAATAGACAAAAAAGATACCTAAAAGCAGCATGAGTCCCCCAACACATTCCTGTGAGATTATAACTCATATATAAAATAATTAGTATTTTCTAATATCGTATTTTAAGCAGATCACGGATCCTTAATCCAGGATTCTTGGGTTTATGAATGAACTTCAAGGGGTTTTAAAGTTGTAAACAGGGATCCCTGGGTGGCTCAGCGGTTTAGTGCCTGCCTTTGGCCCAGGGCACAATCCTGGAGTCCCGGGATCGAGTCCCACGTCAGGTTCCCAGCATGGAGCCTGCTTCTCCCTCTGCCTGTGTCTCTGCCTCTCTCTCTCTCTCTCTATGTCTATGATGAATAAATTAAAAAATCTTTAAAATAAAATAAAATAAAAAATAAAATTGTAAACATACAAAATATTTTCATAGCAGGGCAAGGACTTTCTCTTTCATCAGTTCTTTCAAGAGACTGGAATGCCAAAAAATTTAAGGCTGACTTGGAGAAAGGAAATTAGAGGTTACTGAAATGAGACTTTCTTATTGAACTGTTCCTTTTGCATAGTTTGAATAAAAACTAGTTGTGTGGATTAGGCTGCTATTATTCACTCTCAGTATCTAATAGTGGCAAAATATCTTTCCTGAGTGTGGCTCTTTATTCATTAACTTTCCAGTAAGGATTTATTGAATGCCTACTACACGTTAGGTAATGTTCACCCAAATAGGGAAATCAGAAGGATGAGCAATTTTGAGAGTCAGATGTCAAGTCAAACTGCTGACATGTTGAGTGGGATATGCTTGTGGGAGAGCCAAGTGAAGATGTCCATGCAGGAGGGAAGGCCAAGTGCAAGACTTAGATTTGGAAGCCAATAGAATATGGTGGTAAAGACATTACAGTCCTTGATATATATGAACCTATCCATGTATCCATAGTATGAGAAGAGGGTTAAAGGAAGAAACAACCAAACATAAAATACATGTACATACCTATATGTGTTTATAAATATGAATTTATTTATTTACAGAGAATTGATTCACACAATTATGGGGACTAAGTAGTCTCTACTTGACTATTTTTGCATTTAATGCTAAAGCCTAAAGTTCACTGGCAGGTTGTCAGGAAGAGAAGATGATGAACAAGAACAGAAGCCCTTGAGCATGAACTGGACTTGCAGTTTATAGGACATGCTCTCAAGTGGAAAGATTATGAGATTATGAGCTTGAACTCCACTGAGTAGACAAACACATGTCAATTCTTGCCACCTCTGACTTTACCAACAAGAATAAGCCAGGGCCCTTCATCATAGAACTAAACATACACACCTACTGCCCAGAAGTCAGAGACACTGAAGGAAGATACAGGGGAAAAGAGAGCAGTTTCAGGCCTAACCACTACTTCATGTCAGCAATATGAGTTGGCATATCAGCGAGAATGTGCGTGCATGCGCATACACAGATACACACACCAAAATGACTGTTGCTTCCCTTCCATCCTCCCGCTAGTATGAGAAAATCTGTTTCACAGCTTACCCTGAAGGACACATACAAGAAAATGGAATTCTGGGAAATGCAGGCTAGCCTAGCCAAAACAGCACATTATAAAGCTATCACATTGTGCACTCTCAAAGATAGCAAGCCTTGGTGGGTGCTAGAGTAAGGGGTCTCTATAATCATCGTGCTTCATGAACATGCTGGCATTTGGGGGATAATGAAGGAAGTATTATAGAAATCAGAGGGTAGGGCCTTAGAATCACCTTGTTTATCCTCACAGTTGTTCCAAGAGCATTGCTCACATGTATGTATGGAAATGAAATAAACAAGGGGATTAGGATACAATGAATTTACTCAGTTTACCTCTCTACTATCTTCCATCCCAAACAGCCATTCCTAATATTGAAAAGAAATGTCCACTTTCCATTTTTTTTCAAGCAATGTTCTTCTAAAATGAATAGTCTTGATTATTACGGTGAGACTAGAAGGCCCCCTGAAAACTTTTAAGAGTAGTTGAACAATGGAAGTGACTGTGTTGGCTTAAGTAAAGGAGAAAGCATAAATACTGTTCATACCGCTTCTCTGGCTCTCCAAAAAGAGCACATATTGCTATAGGATATAACCTTATTTATTGTCATGAAAAACTCTAAGTGGAAAGATTTCATTCATACTGTACCCCTGTTTTTTGGAGTAAGATGTTGATGGAAAGAAAGCTGTTGATGGGAGCTAGTTTAGAAATAAGCACAAATTGAACAAAGCTAATTTAAATTTTTCATTTGTGTTGAGGAAACCCACAACAGTCCCTAACTATGGATGAAGAAGGTGTCTCCTTCAATACTTATATTTTCAGTTTTTTCTTTTGTAAATTTTATTTATTTATTTATGAGAAATACAGAGAGAGAGAGAGAGGCAGAGACACAGGCAGAGGGAGAAGCAGGCTCCCCGTGGGGAGCCCGACGCGAGACTCAATCCCAGGACTGCGGGATCATGCCCCGAGCTAAAGGCAGACTCTCAACCACTGAGTCACCCAGGCGTCCCTATATTTTGTTAATAATATGTTTCCAATGAGTATTACTAATCAACAGTATATACGATGATAGTCTTCTCAGCATATTTTAGAGTCACAGAGCTGATCTTACCGGAGAGAGATGTTTCTCCAAGAGCCTTCTATAACTGTTGATTGTGGGAGAAAAGAGGTCGTGAGGAAAGATGGTGCATGATCTGTTGTGCTACCTTGAAGTAAAATATATAGTGACAGTTTAATGCATAATTTATTTTTTCATTGTATGAATTTTGGAAAATAAAGACATAAATAAAACAAGAAAGAAATAACCAAGATGTCTCAAAATTACTGTAAAGCTTTATCCATGGAATCTTAAGAGCCTCTTTCCTATTTCAAAAGAGAAAGTCAAGAAGCATAAATTTGACTAAAGAGTAGTAGAAAAAAGTACTAATTAAGTAATGTTTCAGAATCGCAATTTTCTGCTCATAAGAACTTGTGTTTAATAACTTTATTAATTTTGTCTTAATTTTTGTTATCACAATCTTTTTGCTATGTGATTCACATGGTCATGGTAAATGAAAGTATTAGATCAATTAAGTTAATCAGATCAATGAGTATTTTATTAATCTGAGATAGTGTTTGATTCAGAATGTACATCCAGTCAGCAAACCTTGCCATTAAATTTTCAGTACAGGATATTCCAACAGCCAGCACCAAGGAGTTAAAATGCTACGAAACATAATCTAGATATGAAAAAATGGCTTTAGTCTTTATTTTACCTTGGGCTTTGTGAAAGTTGCCAGAGTTTTACCTCTTTCAATATCTTACCTATGTCAATTAGATATACTAAAGAGCATTGCCCAAAGATTCAAGTGTTAAGGGGAAAAGCAAGCTTAGTAATATAATGACAAGTAGAAAACCAATAATGTAAATTACTCTATAATATATGTTAGAAAAAGTATTCTTCTGTATGAAATTATATAATTGGTCATTTTTCTATAGACAAGAAGATCCGGTTATTTTAATTTACTTCTATAACTTTTTACATAGAGAATTGCTAATATTAGAACATTAATTTTAAAAACCACGGTATAATAGTGATGGTCACAAAAATAGACTTCAGAAAATCATATACTTTCTATAGGTATGAAGGCTGCAAAGATATTCTCAAGTGATAACCTTTATTAGATGCTGACAGATCTCAGAATGCTACTTTACAATCCCATTTATTAAAGACATCTTAAGGGTTATAAACCTTCTGGATCAGTGTCTCATAAGCCTTACATAATGTACTTGTGATTAAAAGCCATGGGAAAAACCTCCCAATAGCTCACAAAAGAGTAACCAGTCTGTCTATTATTGGATTGTGTGTGTGAGTTTTAATAAGATACCGGCTTAGTATAAAGGCCAGAAGTAAAAATAACACCACGAGGGAGGATAAAATTATAGAAAGCAAGATGGGGAACCCCAAAAGAAGGAAAAACTCAAGAAGAATGTTATAGCTTCTCAAGATATCGCAGGTTTAGAGTCAATAAAAATACTTTTAAACATGAGGGAAAAAATGTCTCCTGAACATGAGCTTCTATGATCAGAAAAGAGAGATGAAAGTTTGAATAGCAGGGTTACTTTCAAGTGACTAAAGATTCAAATAGTAGAATGGATTGCAAAGGAAAATACAGATTCTAAGGAAGAAATAACATGTCTTTTTCAAGAATGAAAATAACTGAAAGAAATAGCTTTGGTCATTGACTAGAAATGAAAATAACAGTGAATTTTTTTAAGTATTGACAATCTCTATGAATGTTATCAACTTCTGCAACTTCCTGATCAACTCAGCACAAAAAATTCCCTCCCATTTTCAGCTTCAATTGTTTGAACTGCTTCCATGGCATTTCACAGTGCTATCATTTCTCCTTTTATGGAATGTGAACCAAAAAAGCCAAGCTTCGTAGTGTATTTTAGGCTTAGAAGCTTTCAGAAGCATTTTACTAAGCTGCTATGGAGGGGAGGAGAGAAGCAGAGCAAACCACTGTATGAAAACACCAGCAATTACCCTGAATACTTTTAATATAATGCTAACAAAACGCCTTCTAGGCAGGAATGAAGAAAACAGAAGACAGTGAGTTCACTGAATGTTCATTCACATTTTAAATAATAAACATCATCCATGAGCTATCATTATGTCCTACACTAACAGTGTTTTACAAGCTTATGAAGCCTCCTGAAGAATATTTCATTAACCTTGAAAGCCACATAAACCTAAGAATTATGGTTTATATTTTTAAAACAAGAAAAGCAGGCTTTGTGCATGTCTAAATTATCCCTTTAAGTCTTTGAGTGTTAGAGGGGTGCCTGGGTGGCTCAGTCCATTAAGCATCTGACTCCTGATTATGGCTCAGGTCATGATCTCAGGGTTGTGAGATGGCGCCCTACATCAGGCCCTGTGCTCAGTGGGGAGTCTGCTTGAGATTCTCTCTCTCTCCCTTTGACCCTTCCCCCTTCTCTTGCTCTCAAGCAAATAAATAAATCTTAAGAAAAAAAGACTTTGAGTGTTAGGACACTTGGAGGGAGGGTGTCTTATTAAAACTCACAGATATAGGGATCCCTGGGTGGCGCAGCGGTTTGGCGCCTGCCTTTGGCCCAGGGCACGGTCCTGGAGACCCGGGATCGAATCCCGCGTCGGGCTCCCGGTGCATGGAGCCTGCTTCTCCCTCTGCCTGTGTCTCTGCCTCTCTTTCTCTCTCTCTCTCTGTGTGACTATCATAAATAATAAAATAAAATTTTAAAAAAAAACTCACAGATATAGAAAAATGCAATTTGAATTGGAACTTCCACAGTCCACATAAGAAACAACAAAACAAACCCTCCCTTTTAAAAAATATTTATTTATTTATTTATTTATTTATTTATTTATTTATTTATTTATTTGAGAGAGAGAGGACACACAAGTGGGGGTGGACAAAGGAAGAAAAAATGCTCAACTGACTGAGCCACCCCAACACTCCAAAGCCCCCTTTTTAATTCACAAGCTACCATATGTGTTTTAAAGCAGATGCTATTGACTGTAATAACCTTAAATAAATGAAAGATAAGTAAATGCCTTATAGTTTTCCTCTAATTAAATCTAAGTCTTTTCTTAAAAAGCAATTCACTCCTGATTTCATGCCTTCATCCTCAAAGAGGGGCTTTGTATTTTTCTGTTTCTTCTGTACATGGGTACTGTGGTAAATGATTAGAGGATAGTAAGAGATAAATGTGGTTCTTGTCTACAACACTAAGTGGATCAGATTAGTACAGTGCCGTGAATTTTATCCTGCCACACTGCAACCTGGGAGACAAGGTAAAAAAAAGTACATTCTAGAGGTACTCTTTGGGTACAGGCTAAGCTGGGTAACAAAGCCCCAAAATACAATGTCAACGAAATACAGCAACCTCTATATAACAGTTATATTTGAAGAAGCTGTTGGGGACATTTCAGTACCCTTCACCACCACCACTAATATCCCTTTCTTTTTTCCTCCTTTCATTTTTCTTTCCCTCTCTGTCCTTCTTTTTTGTATTCCTAATCTGCAGCCCCTTCTGTTTCCTTTTTTCTTGTGTCAACTGCTTATGATCCTGAAGTCAAAAGAATTTGCTGATCACTGACTACAGATAAATGCTTTCTCTATGTTTGTTAATGGCCGATTGAAGTATATGTGGAGGCTAAAAATGAAATAATTTTCTTTAAAAATGTGAGACTCTAGAAGGGTGAGAAAGCACCACAAGAGTTAAAAGAAGCATTGAGGCATTAAGTATCGTGACTGTGTAGTTAATGGGGCAAAAGTAAAAGAGTTGTCTTATCAAGATGCAATCCCAGGGGTGCCTGAGTGGCTCAGTTGGTTAAGCATCTGCCTTCAGCTTGGGTCATGATCCCAGGGTACTGGGATCCAGCCCACATCTGGGCTCCCTGCTGAGCAAGGAGCCTGCTTCTCCCTCCCCTTCTCCCACTCCCCCTGCTTGTGCTCTCTCACTCTCTCTGTCTCCTGCTCTCTCTCAAATAAATAAATAAATAAAATATTTTTTTTAAAAGGTGCAATCCCAGAAATTTGAGATTGGTAAGGACTCTGCAATAAAAGCCTAAAAATGTCTGCATTATAAAAAAAGAAAGTCTACTTTGTGAATGATGCAAAACAATTTTAGAAATGCACAAAATTACAAGTAGTTCTGATATCTTTGTCAGAAAGCAAACCACAAATCACTTCTCCTATCCACTCTTCAACTGATTAGCAAAAATGACCCTACTTCCTTGTACACTTAAAATTGGCTAAGATGGTAAATTTTACATTATGTATAATTTAACTCAATTTTTGAAATATCCAAAAAATGGCCCTACTTCCTCTCCTTTATCATCACCAGGAGTTTCTGAATAATGTTTTTGAGCAAATCCATTTCCTGGCAGTTGAACATTTTCCAATGGCTTTCATCAGCATCCTCCTTCTTTTGTCTAATGCTTATCTTTTCAACACTCAGTTGCAAAATCACACTTTCCAGGGGTGAGGTCTACAGAAGACACCAGATGTTAATGGATGCTTAATGAGTTCCTTTCTTCAGCCTGGTGTCCACTGGTTGTTCTAGATGCCATAAACTTTTGTATTGTGCAAATAGAAGGCAGCCATCAGGAGGTACAATTTGAGTCCTTATAAGAGTCTTTGAACTATCAAAACACAACGTGGGAATAATATTCCCATTTGTATACCCTTCCTTTCAAAAGAATGAAATTTTTCTCCATTCTGGAGGGATTTCGCCACTGTCTCTCTTCATCTTATTAGTTTAGGAAATATCCTTATCTATTTATCCAAATCCCTGTATGTAGCCCTCAGGTTCTTGAAAGTCATAATTTGGTCTAACTGAATGCATGAACTGCAAATTATCACTTATAGAAAAGCTTAAGTCCCATAATAATAGTTAAACTAGTAATAGTAATAACTGGTAACAGTTTGTGAACACTTACATGTATACTATGGATGTATATTAATTAATTTTGAGTTATTTGTGGTTACTTAGATCCTCTTATAACCTATTGCCAGCCAAATAAGTTGCTTTGTTCTTAAAAGCGACAGAACTATGTTGTAAGTTAGGATAAAATAAATGTTCATAAGGAAACCTGACACTACAGCTAAAATATGGTTATCAAATTTAAAAGTGTATGACTTGCTTTTCTGTGATTTGGTTCTCTTGAAATTTGAGCAGACATTGTTACATCTTGCAGGAATAATATTCTCAATGATGAGCTTGTTATAATCTATCCCTTGCATTTCTTTCCTTCCTTTTGGATTCCTTATAGAAATAACTGATTTCTAAAGAACTGCATGTGGGTAGATACTGTCAACTATTATGTACCATAGATATTGATATTTATTTGGATAAAATGTCTTGAGGAGTTTCCAAAGGAACTATCTTTTTGTGTTTGAGGTGTGGGGGGGGCAGTGACAGTCAGGGGAAGATTCTTCATTTCCGAAAACATCTTTCTGGAAGAGGAGCCGTTCAGTATAATCAAAGACAAAAGATAAATATGATCTGTAAACTGCTTTTATCTTAATGCAGAATCTGGCAAAACATTTATCTTTACCATGACTGTGCAGTAATTTTAATATGCATCGTTGCTGGTGCAAATGAAATTAAAATCCCTCTACTATTCAATATCTTATTTATGAACAAAATGCTCATGAGAGAAGGGTTCAAGATGGTGGCATAGGAAGATCCTGAACTCAGTTTCTCCTGTGGGTACAACAAATTTACAACTATATATGAAATAATTTCCCTCAAAAAAGACTGAAAACCATATAAAAATAGCTTCCACAACAAAGAATAAAGGGCAGCATCAAAACAAGTCAGAAGGGCAAAGAGTAGGCTTCATGAAACACACACACACACACACACACACAGAGAGAGAGAGAGGGAGAGAGAGAGAGAGAGCTATCCACAATCAGGTGAGATCGCCAAACTATGGAACTTTTTCCCTGAGAAGCAAGAGGATGTAGAGGTCTGTGCCCTACATCAGGCATCCCAACTTCTAGATCCTACACAAGAGAGATGAGTGCCCCCCCCCAAAAAAATGCTTGGCTTTGAAAACCAATGGGGATTACATTCAAGAAAATCAGAAATTTAGGGAGCGGGAAATCTGCTCTTAAAGGGCTCACACACAGGCTCACCTGCTATGGGACCCAGACAAAAAACACCAGCTTGAAAAGCACCTAGACCGTATGTGATGAAGACCCACTTATTAATATTAAAGTATCTGCCAGAAATAAAGAAACTTGATGGCATTCTCTCAATGGACAGAGACACTGGCAAGTGTCATTTTGAATCACTAGGCAAGTGTCATTTTGAATCACTAGGCATCATTTTTGTGATCTCATTCTAACTTGCTAATGCTAGTGCTAGCAGGTGTCATTTTGGCACTCTCCCCACTGACTTGTTAGCACCAAAGGGCATGCCCCACTGAGGGCCCTGCCCACTCCTGAATCACAGTCATGTGTCACAGCTGGGCTGGACAAGTGCCCCATTCACCCCTAAACCACAGTCACAGCTTCACCACAGCAAGTGGGCACATGAAGCTCATACAGGGAATGCTCATTGAGCACCTGGCTGTGATGTCCAAGGAGAATAGCATTTTTGAGCCCTAGGACATCTCCTACACAAGACCACTCCTTCAAGACTGAGAGAGGTAGTTGATTTGCATAATTCCTAGAAATAAACAGAGACACAGGCAAAATGAGGAGACAAAGGAATATGTTCCAAATGAGAGATCAAGAAAAAAAAAATCAAAGAAAAAGACCTAAATGAAACAGAGATAAGCAATCACCCAACAAAGAGTGCAAAGTAATGGTCATAAAAATGCTCACTGAATTCAGGAGAGTGGATAAACATAGTCAGAGCTTCAGCAGAGATAGAAAATATAATAAAGTACCAAAAAGAAGTTACAGAACTGAAGAATGCAATAACTGAATTGAAAAATACACGGAATGGTGGGGAGGGTGGTTCAACAGTAGTCTGGATGAAGCAGAAGAATGGTTCATCAAGCTGGAAGACAAAACAATGGAATTCACTCAGGTAGAGCAGGAAAAACAAAAAATGAGAAAGGAATAGAAATGTCACACTAAAGAAAGCTATCACACCACAAGGTAAGAGAGAAAGGGAGAAGAAAGGAACAAAGAGGAACTATAAAAACGGCCAGAAAACAACCAAATGGCAATAAGGACATACCTCTCAGTGACTTTAAACATAAGGCAATTGAATTCTGCAACCAAAAGACTTGGAGTGACTAAATGGATTTGCAAAACAAGACCCAGCCCTATGCAGCCTACAGGAGACTCACTTCAAAAGGACATACACAGACCAAAAGGATAGGAATGAAAAAAAATATTTTATACAAATGGAAACAAAAAGAAAAGTGGTATATGTATAGTCATATCAGATAAAATAGGCTTTAAAAGAAAGACTAATGAAAAACAAAGAAGGTCATTACGAATGATAAAGTCAATCTAGCAAGAAAATATAACCTTTATAGATATAAATGCACCCAACATAGGAGCACCAAAGTATATAAAGCAAATATTAATGTACCTAATGGAAGATATAGACAGCAATAGAATAATAGGAGGGAACTTTAACACCTCACTTGCATCATATCATTGGATAGATCATCTAGACAGAAAATCAACAAGGAAACATTGGCTTTAAAGGACGCATTAGATCAGATGGACTTAATAAATACAACATTCCATCCAAAACAGCAGAGTATGCAGTCTTCTCAAGTGCATGTGGAACATTCTCCAGGATAGATCACACATTAGACCACAAAACAATTCTTAGTAATTTTAGGAAGCCTGAGTGTCCATCAATGGATGAATAGATAAAGGAGATATTATATACATAATAAAAAATATATATATACACACACACATTATATAATACTAAACAGTTACAAAGATAAATGAAATCTTGCCATTTGCAAGAACATGGATGGACCTTGAAGATATGCTAGGTGAATTAAGTCAGATGAACAAGGGGTAGTGGAAGGGGAGGTGGGCGGGGCGATGGGGTGACTGGTTGATGGGCACTGAGAGGGGCACTTGACGAGATGAGCACTGGGTGTTATATGTTGGCAAATTGAACTCCAATAAAAAATATACAAAAAAAGAATTAAGTCAGATGAACAAAGGCAAATACTGTATCATTTCACTCATATGTGAAATCTAAAAAAGCAAAACAAATGAACAAACAAAATAATACATTAACTTATAGAGACAGAGGACAAATTGGTGGTCATCAAAGGGGAAGGAGGTTGGAAGTGGGCTTAATGGACGAAGGGAATTTATTGTATAGTGACAGATGGTAGCTAGACTTTTTGGTGGTGACCACTTTGAAGTGTATACAGATGTCCAATTATAATGTACACCTGAAACATATAATGGTATATACCAGTTTTACCTCGATTTTTTAAAGAATGGTCTTGTGCCTCCTATTGGAGTAGGGAAGGATTCTGATTGGTGGCATTTGGGTCTCATGTCAACCCCTGTGGCCAACTACTTGCTACACTAATGTCAATCACTATAACCAAGAGGATAGGGTACTATGATTGCCTGAAGCTTGGGAAAGCAGTTCTCTCAGATGAAGAGGGTGGGATTTTTTTTTCCAGAAAAAGGGACATTGAACTAGCAAAAACAGAAACCCACGCTTATAGATCACAACTTTATGTATATAAAATATGTATATAAAATATAAAAGAATATCTGGTTATGTTATATGCACCTCTCAGAAATTTGAAGGAATCCATTGGCTAAATTCCTTATTCCTCTCCACAGAATTTTCTGTCAATATGGAAGATTTTAAACAGTTCACTCTCAAATAAGTCAGGATATATTAATTTCCCTGGAATCAAGATGTGTTGATGATTAAATGAGAAAATAAATGGTGTTTGACACATGGCAAAGAAAAAAAAAAGAACAAAATGCTTATTCTTTCCTAATTCTGAGTAAGACCTCTGGATATTGATGCTTTTTAATTAGAGAAGAAATTTTCTTTTAATTAAAAAGGAGAGTTTTTTATTTTTCAATGTTAGAGACTGTCCTCTAGTGGAGAGAGAATCTCTGCTCTCAGCCGTATTAGAAATGGTCAAATGACACCTAATTAGAAGGTTGCAATGAATAACAAGTGTCCCTGCTGCCTATTGAGATCCACTGGCTGAAGGAAAAACGTATTATTTTCCCTCTAAGGCCCCTTCACATCGGCCTACTTGAAAGCTTGCCCTACGACAAGCATTGTTCTCATTTTAGATAGCAAATGATTTTTTATGATCAATTTTCGAATGCTTCCTTCTGAACCTGGTAAGATTGAGCTGACAGTGCACCTTTCTACCAAAAAGGCAGCAGAAGCATTTAGTGCATTTTACTGTAGCTGTTACGGATATCAACTCGAGACAGCAAGAATACCATTATCTTCAGGATTCCAGTCCCGGCTGACTGATATATTTGATGTGCATGGCTCCCTAGGCCATAGCTTAAATTTTTCTCTTATTATTTGAAGGAAAACAAAGAAACTAAATTGAGAGAAAAATTAAATTAATGTGTCTCTCTCTTCTCTGCAACTTGGGAAATTCTGATGATCATTTCCTGTATTTCCAGTTAAGTGTAGTAAATAGTATTAGCACTATCACTTGGGTATTAGAGATGTGACGGAAGCTATGGTGCTTGACTCTCTGAATCACTTGCAAGGATTTTCGTATCAGAAATTTCATGTCAGCAAATTAGAGACCAAAAGAAGAAAAAATGGAGTTTCTATTGATAGCAAGTTAAATAGTGTGAACTTAAGCAGAGTGAAGTTAAATTTACATTGCTGATTTTTATATTGGAAAAAAGGATAAGGAAAATGTTCATAAAATCCTTCAGTAATCAAATAAATGTCAGAGATATATCATGTATGTGTATATATCATGTGCTGGTTATTTTAATGACGAGTGATGAGGCAAGTGTTGTATTACTGTTAACAAATAACTTTCAGAAATAGGTACAATCATGAGTTTCATAGAGATATAAGAATGAACACATGTTAGAGAAATTTTTTTCATATGACAGGAAGAAGCCAGGCAGATGTTATGACCAGTTCAAAGGTAAAGTCATAACAGCAGATTGATGCAGAATAAAGAAATGTTGAGATGAATTCCAAGTAGAGACAAAATTGATTTTTCTCCTTATTTGGGGGTGGGAAAAGCAGAGGGGAAATGAAGTCAATTAAATCACTACCTGACATGAGAGAATTTGCATATCAGTTACCAACAATTTATAGAGTTGAAAAATAGCTCAAAGGCAGTGAAGAGCTGGAATCTGATAACTCAGAAAGGTGTGCAGTAGATAAATGAGTAGTTCTTCACTGAAACACAAATTTGTTTTTCCTACATTCCCTAGGAAAGAGAATATATTTTATTTCTGTACCTTGAATCCAGTCATCAGTGACCCAGTTGTACATCCTCCGTCTTGTTTACACAAGCTACTTCTCTACCCACCACTATCATTATTATGAACCCTTCATTCCTCTTCCCTAGCCCCTGTGACCTTGCTTCCTGCTTGAAGGCCCTGCCTAAGTGTTTTTACATCTTGATTCTTTTCTGAGCCTCAACTACACTTTAAACAAAGTCCAAGGTAAAAAGAAATTATTCCAGACAGTTAACTGTAACCACTCACAAAAGAGTCACCTAGGGGTGCTGGTTAAAAATGAAAATCCCTATTACCCTCCACAGTTGCTGAGTCAAAATCTGGTAGGGGGGGTAAGATTTTTGGTAATAAGTCTGAAATTCATTGGCTTCACTAAAGTAAGAAAATATCTAAAATCTGAGGCCATTTTTGTCTAAACGAAATGATATTATAGAAGATCTGGGAGTATAATGTAAAACCTGGCATGAAAGTTAATGGAAATTTACAAAAATAAACAAGGTTAATTGTAGTATTAGGAGTTGCAATACTAATAACCTTTCCTCTAGTTTTTATCAAAATCTGACTATAATTATTTTCAAGTTGAATATCTGAAATATTAATCTATTAATGACCCTTGTAGGTATTATGCTGAAGGTTATATATTGCTTTTTGTTTTTAACTGAAAACATACTCAGTCACACATTAGATAACAAATATAATAAAGAAAAATTTATAATCATTCTCTGTTGTCTTAGTTTGTGTTATTTTCCATTCTACTGAAATTTTACTAGTTATATATTCAGATAGGTCTATCTCAAACTTGTGATTTTTAGATTAATTTTTTTTTAATTTTTTATTTATTTATGATAGTCACAGAGAGAGAGAGAGAGGCAGAGACACAGGCAGAGGGAGAAGCAGGCTCCATGCACCGGGAGCCCGACGTGGGAATCGATCCCGGGTCTCCAGGATCGCGCCCTGGGCCAAAGGCAGGCGCCAAACCGCTGCGCCACCCAGGGACCCCGATTTTTAGATTAATTTTAAGAAAATATTTTTCCTCCACATATTTATAAAATAATAAACTTTCTCCTTTTTATTTATTTTATTATAATATTTAACTAATAAACCCTAACTTTTTGTTGTATCATGAAATCAATCTTTGTTTTTGTATCATAATTCACTTCTGATAACTCATTGCCCATCAGTAAGTCTGGTCCCATTTCTGAGCATTACAATTGATTCCAAAGAGCTCTAGCTCTGCCAGAGGGACAAAAATCATGTTATTTTTATTATTGTTTTTAAGTACATTTTGCAATAAATATAGAAGTACAGATATCTCTTCCAGGTAGTGATTTCATTTCCTTTGGGAATATACCTAGAAGAGGGATTGCTGGATAATAGTTTTGTTTTTTACTTTTTAAGGAGAATCCATACTGTTTTTTCCATAATATCTGTACCAATTTAAATTCCCACCAACAGTGTAAAAGGGTTCCCTTTTCTCCCCATCCTTGTCAACATTTATTTTTTTTTATAAAAGCTGTCCTCAAAGGTGTGGAGTGAGAGATCATTGGTTTTGATTTGCATTTCCCTGATGATTACTGATGTTGAGTACCTTTTCATATACCTTTTAACCATTCACAATAGCCAAGATATAATCTATGTGCCCATTGATGGATGAATGGATTAAGTTATTGTGAGAGAATATATATATATATTTCATATATTAAGTACTATTATTACTTAATAATATTAAGTAACATATACTTCTATATATTAAGTATATATTAAAAATATTAATATATATTCTATATATTAAGTAATTGTGAGAGAATATATATATATTCCATATATATGGATTAAGTAATAAAATATAAATATATATTAATATATAATATATTATAATCATATATTAATATATTATAATATAATAATGTTATATAAATATATATAATGAATTTATTCAGCCTTAAAACAGGAGATACTGCAATTTGCAACCACATGGATCAGCCTGGAAAACAGTATATTAAGTGAAATAAGTCAGATACAGAAAGAAGAAAACTATGATCTCACTTATATGTGGAATCTAAAAAAGCCATGTACATAAAAGGAGAGAGTAAAACAGTGGTTACTAGGGGTGAGGAGGTGGTCAAAGGGTATAAAGTTGTTATTATTTAAGACAAACAAGTCTAGAGATCTAATGTACAGTATAATGACTACAGTTAAAAACACTGTACTGAATACTGGACATTTGCTAAGAGACTAGATTCCAGGTGCTCTCATCACAAAAAATAGAAAAGTAACTGTGAGGAGATGATATATTAATTAGTGTGACTGTAGTAATCATTTCACTATAAGTGTGTGAATGTGTGTATATAAAATGATCATGTTGTACACCTTAAATGTATCCAATTTTTACTTAAAAAGAACATACAAAAATCAATACATTTTGCTCTTTGGACCATCCACTTGCTGTCCCCTGCTGCTATCATTATACTTTTTTTAAGGATAGTTATTGATAATAACTGTCTACTTAAATTTCTAAAGAATATAGAATTGTTTTGTTGAATTCTACAACTTATTAGACTTTTATTAGCAGTAACATTAAATCTAACATGGAATTCAACACCTGCACCCCAATGTTTATAGCAGCAATGTCCACAATAGCCAAACTGTGGAAGGAGCCTCGGTGTCCATCGAAAGATGAATGGATAAAGAAGATGTGGTTTATGTATACAATGGAATATTCCTCAGCCATTAGAAATGACAAATACCCACCATTTGCTTCAACGTGAATGGAACTGGAGGGTATTATGCTGAGTGAAATAAGTCAATCTGAGAAGGACAAACATTATATGGTCTCATTCATTTGGGGAATATAAATAATAGTGAAAGGGAATATAAGGGAAGGGAGAAGAAATGGGTGGGAAATATCAGAAAGGGAGACAGAACATGGAAGACTCCTAACTCTGAGAAACGAACTAGGGGTGGTGGAAGGGAAGGAGGGCGGGCGGAGGGGGTGACTGGGTGACGGGCACTGAGGGGCGCACTTGACAGGATGAGCACTGGGTGTTATTCTGTATGTTGGCAAATTGAACACCAATAAAAAATAAATTTATTATTTTAAAAAAATGGACTTCAGGGCAGCCCAGGTGGCTCAGCAGTTTAGCGCCACCTTTGGCCCAGGGCATGATCCTGGAGACCTGGGATCGAGTCCACGTCGGACTCCCAGCATGGAGCTTGCTTCTCCCTCTGCCTGTGTCTCTGCCTCTCTCTCTGTGTGTGCCTCTCATGAATAAATAAATAAAATCTTTAAAAAATAAATAAAATGGACTTCAAAAGTATTGTTTTCCAACCAAGAATCTGCAAATTTTATGTATATATATTTCATAAAACTTTAATCTGACTTGATGTGATTTTGTGGTTCATTTATTCACAACCATCTCTTATTATAATTTGTTTATTGCTCATGTAAATCAGATTTTTATTATTTTCTATTTCATTACTATGGAAATTATGTATGATATTGAGTTTTAGATATCATGGACCATAGCTAACCATAGGGTGTTCTTCGTAAGGCTGACAAAAACATGATAAAAATCAGTGACTTTTAGAAAATAAGATTAAAGAAAAAATAATTTAAAATCACATTAACTAGCTAAAATAAAAGTACATTAATTTCCTACAAATCATCTACTTTAAAAACTAACATTTATCAGACTTCCAAATTTACCCCATTAAGGAAAACTTTCTTCTACTGAATTGCTTTCTTCAGTTGTTTATTGCCACAGGGTTCCAATACGCCGAGTTAGATCATCCTACAATTTCATATTAGGCAGACTGTGTCTCATTTTAAAATTTCATAAGCCAGCTTTTAATGATTTTAGAATTAATGTCCTTTAAACTTGCATTCTCTGTTTTTATTTTGCATATTCTGGCTCTTAAGTTTCTTAAGGGCATTTCTTCTTCTGGATGTGAAATTCTGTTGAAATATACGGAAAGGATGGATAGCCCTCTCACTAAACATTACCATATGCACTCCATTTGTTTCATTGAGGTGATGTCATATTTTTGACAAGATATTGATATATTTTCTATATAATTCTGTTTTAGAATAACTCAAACTGCATCTAAAATAACTCAAATTGTACAGATGTTTACATTTTGTAACATAAACGCAAAAGTCTGTAATATCAAAAGGCCAAATTTTAAAACTTTGCTGGTGAGAGATTATTACATATTTCTTATATTTGGATGTTTGAAAGAAAGAACTCTTTCTTCAAAGAAATTAAAAATATAGGTGCTTCTGAATTGGTTTAGTATGCAATTACAATATCTTCAAATAATACTTTTTATCATCCTTTTAAGGCATCTTACTGTTGTTTCATGTCTTATTGCTTTGGAAAAACTGCAAAAAAATTATCTTACAAAGATGATGCTGATAGGTGCCCTTGTACTGAATTTAAAATAGATGATCCTGTCAGTCCCATTTATATTAAATTCTTGTTTAAAGTGTGTCTACTTTTAAACATTTGGAAATAACTCTTTTTGGTTTTTCTTAAAGACTATAAGCCTTTGATAATTTTAATTTAGTCTGTTTGTATAAATTCATAAGTAAAATTACAAATCCATCAGAGGATATACAACACAACAGTAGGGAAATTAAACATTTTAGGTATGATGGTGACAATTACATTCTGTGGTCTAACAAAAGCCCTTTTATTCTGATAGTTTTTATAATTTTGAACAACATTGGTTATTAATAAAATAATTGTATGTAATAAAAAATTTTGGTTTAATATGAATGGTAGGAACCACAAAGACATAATACTTCACACTCCTGAAGAATGTGAAGAATGGCTAGAATGAATGGCTATAATAAAAAAAAACAGATAAGTTTTGGTGAGCATTTTGGAAAATTGAAACCCTCAGACATTGCTGGTGATAATGTACAATGGTATAGCCACTTTGGAAATCCAGTTTTGCAATTCCTCAAAGATTTAAACATAGAATTATCTTATGACACAGCAATTCCAGTTTTAGATATAAATTCTACTTCTAGATTCCACTCAAGAGAAATTAAATCATTTATGTCCACACACAATTTGTACGGGAGCATTCAATACAGCATTATTCATTACAGTCAAAGAGTAAATGTCCATCAGCTGATGAATGGAAAACAAAATATGGTATATCCATACAATAGAATATTAATTTGCCACAAAGAATAATAAAGTATTGATATATGCTGTAATATGGATGAACCTTGAAAACATTAAGCTAAGCAAAAGAAGCCAGACACAAAAGGCTACGTACTATGTGATTCCATTTATACAAGACGTCCAAAACAGGCAAATCCACTGAGAAGTAGATTAGTGGTTGTCAAAGGCTGGGACGATTAGGGTGAAATGACTAGTGACTACTTGATTCAGGATTTCTTTCTAAAATGATGAAAGTATCCTAGAGTTGATTGTGCTGCTGGTTCTGTGAATATAATAAAAACTACATGGATAAATTGATATGTGAATTACATCTCAATATAGCTATTAAAATATGCATGCAGTTTCTTTGAGAGAACAGGGTTTTTTTTAAGAATTTATTTATTTATTTATTCATTTAAGAAATAGCGAGCAAGTGTGCAAGCAAAGGGGGAAAGAATCTTAAGCCGACTCTGCATGGGGCATGGAGCCCAATGCCATGCTCCATCTCACGACCCTGATATCATGACCTGAGCCTAAACGAAGTCAGATGCTTAACTGACTGAGCCACCCAAGTGCCCTGAGAGAACAGTTTTAAAGAGAGTGGTGTGCTGGTAAATGTTTAACGATTCATTCTCCAAGTATAATCTGACATCTAAGTGGTTTTGATACTTTGGCAAATAAGAGACATTGGAGATATATGTCAGAACTTTATTTTTTCATCAATGATGTAAGCAACTTTTTTGCTGAATCAGAATATAGTTTTTGGATACTAGAGGAATTTTTGTGTTTATGCTTTTACCAGTCTAACAGCTATAGATATGACAATTTTAAGTTTAATCTACATTATTAACTTTTTCTCCATGTTGTCTTAAGTATAGACAGACAACAAAACAATATATCGTAGCCTGATTTGTAGAGTTTGGCGACTTATGGAGTAAATACTTTCACCATGGATGATAGCAAACTACCAACATAATCTCACTAAATGTGCAGTTGGGAAAAATGTATAGTGACAAACAATTATATAGTATTTTTGCCATACAGACACTGTAGATGAATAATGTAGCAAAATAATTAGGAAGTTTTTAGTTTTGAATATCTAATACCTTTGTTCTTAATACAGTATAATTAAGGGGTGCCTGAGTGGCTCAGTCACTTAAGCATCTGCCTTCAGCTCAAGTCATGATCCCAGGGTCCTGGGATCAAGTCCCTCATCAGGTCCCTGCTCAGCAGGGGCTCTGCTTCTCCCTCTGCCCCTCCCCCTTCCCCTGCTCATGCGCGCTCTCTCTCTCTGTCTCAAATAAAATCTTTAAAAGAAATAATACAGTATAGTTCATTGTAAGTGTCTATAATTTGATATTTAATAATGACTGTGTTTAACAATCCACTTACAGAATTTCTGAAAATGGCAGTAATTGACTCCTACAAGCTGGTATGAACTGGCTCCAGCCCACAAGTGAAATAACATCTGAGTGAGGACGCTCTGCATTTGCAATGTTGCAGGCTAGTTTACAAGACAGACTTGGCCTGCTGAGATAGGCTATAGACATGTAACCTTTAATTAATGAAGCTTTGAAAAAAAGGAACCAAGGGAAAATGCAAGTACAAGAGATATTAAGCAGGTTATTAATTTGAAAGTATTTATTGAGTTCCTAACACATTCAAGACACTGTAATGGGTCCTAGTAATATACAAAGGTAAATACACATGTAATTTCTGCCTCTGGGGAATAAATACTCTAGTTCCTAGGTTAGGCATGCAAACAAACCAGATATTGTGAGGAATATATTATGATAAAATGCAGGTATGTCCCAAGGGCTATGGGAGGAGAAAAGACAGAATTACTATTTCTATAAAAGGCAAGTCATTCTTTTGGAAGAAGTGGAAATGAGGAAAATTTAAAGCAAGGAATATAATGTTAAAAAGCATGAGAATGTGAAATGAATCATGGATGGACTGCCCCTAAAACTCAAATGCTGAAAACCTATTATGTAAGTGGCATGCCCTGCTTCATCAGTGCAAGGTATAAACACAGTCATATTATTCTGAATTTCTTCATCCTATTTCCTAACTGCCTAATTCCCTATGTAAAATCTCCCAACTTCTATTTTCCTCTCTGCCCTTATGAACTTCCACCTGCCCTTATTGGGTGGAAGTGCATCATTTCTCCCTAGGTCTCATCCTGCCCAGGAATTTCCATCAAGTCTCAGTTCTTATTTGACCTACCAGGAACGGCTGATAGTCCTTTATTCCTGCTTTCAAACATGGGTAATACACACTTGGGGCCCAAAGTCACAGTTCCCTGACACTCATGTGATGAACCATCGTTTCTCAGAAGAAAAGTACTTTCTGAGTGGACACAACTTTCCTCCCCAACACTTAGGCAGTTGGGTAGTCTCAGGTGTGAGCCAGACTTTACGGGGCACTTCTCTCAAGATAGGCTCCACTGGGCTTCTCCTGTCCTTTCCTGCTAGCATAGCTGTGCATATGCGACATGATCTCCTTTTGTTCAGCCACACAAGGGGGTATAATTGAGAGAAACCACTCAAAAATCTATTCACAGAACAGACTTTCTATCCTGATTTCATTGAGAAGCTGCTGGCAACTCCCCAATCTACACCCCCTTCCCCCTACTCACACACCGATGCATGTAAATTATAAAAGTAAAAAATGTTTTCCACCTTATCAGACTTTCTATTTAATCTCCACTTTGAAAGGTCTCCTATCATATTGATAAAGAGCATAGTGACCTGTAGTCACTGCTATCACCTTTTAAGAAATTATGTGGAAATAAATCCAAGCTTTGCAGTGACTATTTCTTATGTGATCCCAAAGTATTGTAACATTCTAAATCCTTCTTTCTTCTCTCTGATCCAATCCCAGTTTAGCAAATACAGTAAGAGTGATTACCTTAGAATTCAGATGTGATTATGTCAGTCTCCTCCTTGAAACCTTCCCCCAGCTTAGCCCTGCCTTTAAATGGAAGGCCCAAATCTTCTTCAACATGGCCTACATGGAAGGATATGGCTGCCAGTGCTCTGGTCTCATCAGTACTCTACTCTCTCCCTAATCCTCTCCCCACTTCCACCCCCACATACACCTGAGCTTCTTCAGCCAGTCTGAAGTTAATTATTTCCTCCAAAGTTCCTTGGCATTCTTTCATTCATCCTATTTCCTCTCAGAGTGGAGTGCTTTTCTGTTTTTCCTTCCACCCTCTTTTATGCCTTCCATGAGTTCCACTATTTGACCCACAGCAAGCCCAGTCCAAGTCTGGATAGAGTTCCCCTAAGTGTCCCTATAATACTGCAGATACCTCCAATACTGGACCTTAAGGCAAGGTAGGTAGTCAAAGATCAGGTGAGCAAAAATGACTGAGAAAGCAAATCATTTCTTATGTGGGTGCAGGAGCCTTTTCCTAGGTATTGCAGCACAAAGCTTGCAAATGAGAGACATGAAGAATTAGATAATGGAAAAATCACTTGATCTGGGAACATAGGATTGTGACAAGAGGGACAAATTCAGGTCCCAATGAGAGATTCAATTCACTTTTCTGCTAATATCAAGCGGAGTTGCTAATGGCATGATCATTATCTATAAACCCCCAAATTTAATATAACTATAATGGGAAATTAGGTAATTTCTGGAGATTTCTATTTAAGAGTTCCAGTCACTAACTCCCACCTAAAAATTAAAACTTGATCTCTTAAAAAACAGATTAAGTAAGTTATTGATATATAAAAATTTAAAACTCTGTAATATCTGTTGGTTCTGTTGGCATGTGATATTAATCACCACACCAGGTAGTATTTTGAGATTTACATTTTGAATACATGACTGCCTTGACACTGTAACAGGTAGGTCAATTGCATAAAAGCTGGCGAATGTATGAAAAGGGAAGGCAAAGAATATTAGGTTTAAAATTGTTTTGTGGGGATCCCTGGGTGGCGCAGCGGTTTAGCGCCTGCCTTTGGCCCAGGGCGCGATCCTGGAGACCCGGGATCGAATCCCACGTCGGGCTCCGGGTGCATGGAGCCTGCTTCTCCCTCTGCCTGTGTCTCTGCCTCTCTCTCTCTCTCTGTGACTATCATAAATAAATAAAAATTTAAAAAAAATTGTTTTGTAACATTGGATTGACACTTCCCATAGAAATCCACAGTTGATTTCCAGTCAATAAGATTGACATTCAATTATCCATTTTGTAACGTAAATATTCTCCAAGGAAGGAGGGTTATGTATTGAAATATTTAGGAAACATTTATATACAAAAATTAATAATAAAGGAACCTACTTGGAGCCCCATTTTGCCTCTTAAAAGCTTGTAGATATTTTCTGGATTTTCCCTATCTTGTCACTAATGATGACTATTGTATACAGGTTCAAAATCCACAAGGAATCGCTTACTTGGAGAACATGCTGACATAAACAAAGATAAAAGGCAAAGGCTATATCGTGCCATCTTAGAAATATTAGATAAGCAAGAATTTATTTATGAATCATTCTTACACAATGGATATAATTAAGATAATATTAATTTTATTCAATAAAAATGTTCTTATTGTAGAGCTTGGAGAATAGGATTTTTAAAAGTTTTTATTTGAACTCCAATTAGTTAGCATACAGTATATTAATTTCAGGTGTACAATTTAGTGATTCAACACTTCCATAACACCCAGTGCTCATCACAAGTTCACTCTTTAATCCCCATCACCTCTTTCTGCCATCCCCTCAGCCACCTCCTCTCTGGTAACCATCAGTTTGTTTTCCATAATTAAGAGTCTATTTCTTGGTTTTACTCTCTTTTATTCCCCCTATTATTGTTTGTTTCCTTTTTTTTTTTTTTTGTCTTGAGCAAAAGATTTTTATTTTTTTATTATTTTTTTATTGGAGTTCCTTTTGCCAACATATAGCATATCACCCAGTGCTCATCCCGTCAAGTGCCCCCCTCAGTGCCCATCACTCAGTCACCCCAACCCTCCGCCCACCTCCCTTTCCAGTACCCCTTGTTCGTTTCCCAGAATTAGGTGTCTCTCATGTTCTGTCACCCTCTCGGATATTTCCCACGCATTTTCTCTCCTTTCCCTTTTATTCCCTTTCACTATTTTTTATATTCCCCAAATGAATGAGACTATATAATGTTTGTCCTTCTCTGATTGACTTACTTCGCTCAGCATAATACCCTCTAGTTCCATCCACGTTTGTTTCCTTTCTTAAATTCCACATATGAGTGAAATCATATAGTATTTGTCTTTCTCTGAGTTATTTTGCTTATCATAATATTCTCTAGCTCCATCCATGTGATTGCAAATGGCAAGATGTCATTCTTTTATAACTGAGTAATATTCATATATATGTTAATATGAATATATATATACATATTCCACATCTTTATCGTCAAAGGGAACATTGGTGTGCATATATTCCTTTGAATTAGTATTTTTATATTCTTTGGGTAAATACCTAGTGGTGCAATTGCTGGCATTTCTATTTTTAACTTTTTGAGGAACCTCCGCACTGTTTTCTAGAGTGGCTGCATCAGTTTGCATTCCCATCAACAGTCCAAGAGCATTCCCCTTTCTCCACATCCATGCCAACACTTCTTGTTTCTTGTGTTGTTAATTTTAGCCATTCTGACAGGTGTGAGGTGATAGCTCATTGAAGTTTTGATTTGCATTTCCCTGATGATGAGTGGTGTTGAACATCTTTTCATGTGTCTTTTGGCCATCTGTATGTCTTCTTGGAAAAAATGTCTATTGGTGTCTTCTGCCCATTTTTAAATTGGATTATTTTGGGGGGGAGTTTTGAGTTCTATAAGTTCTTTATTTATCTATTTTGGATATAACCCTTTATGAGCTATGTCATCTGCAAGTAGACATACTCATGCAATCACTCGTAAGCACAATTTCAGAGCTTAGCTCTGAGGTTTCCAGTCTTTAGGACTCTCCTTCTTTGCACTTTAAGGTCATTTAGTTGTCCTTTAGACTCTTCTCAAGAATTTATGAAATTCAGAAAATTTGCTTGCTTCAGATGCCAGCAAAGGTATCATGGTTTTCAGCCCCTCTCATAGTACCTGAGGGGAAGGAAAAATTCTTCCTCTACCACTCAAGGTCTTCCAGCTGGACTAAGAATTGATATGAGATGGATTTACAGGAGAAAAAGCCCAAGGTTTTATTACATGCTCATGGAGGCCCAATAATGAAATTGATTCCTAAAGAAATGTCCAAGGCAGGCAGTTTTTATGCTTTTTAGACAAAGAAGCAATAAATCTGTGAGAAATTGACAGGCCAAAGAAAAAATAACTTTGAGAGCTTGAGTTAGTAAGGAATTCTAAAGAGAATTTGGGCTGCAGTAGAACATTGGTAAAAAGTAACAAGGGTTGTTTTTACAGCCCTCTCTGCTCTAAATTCCCTGAATCTAGTGATAAGGGTGTCTTATTTACTTCCTGGTACAAAGAGGGTACTTTTCACATAGGAGATTCATTTTGTGCTTTCAGGGAGACAGAGGAGGGTCTAAATGTCATCCTTGTACGGGCTGTCTCTTAAGTAATTTTTATTTAAAATACTCAGTATGCTGAAGTGGCCCATCTTGGGGCAACTCGCCTTGGCACTCTGTATACACTAAGAGGTTCCTTGCCTCAATCCAAGCTGGAGTAGGCCCTTATGGCTCCCCATCTCATCGCCCATTTTGTAGCTCCACTTGGAGGCAACAGGACCTTAAAACTAGTATGTACTGGAATATTTCAGTTCTTTAATGCCAGCTAAGGCTTGGAGAAACCAGGTGTTTGCAAAATGGCATAACCTGTCCAGAAATAAGCCTTACTTTTGCAAGCATTAAATTTATTTCTGCTTTTTAATCAGGGACCTCCACTTACCTTATTAAGTAATCAACCAATCTGTATTCATCATTACAATGATCTCTCCTGAGTAGCATGTTGAAAGAAACTTATCTCCACAGTAACATCATTGATTTTACATCTAATAAAAAATCTCAAGAATTTATTCTCATGAGTTGTTCATTTTTTTAAATATGCTTTTCTACCTGAGCATATGTTGGTTTCCTTAATTAGAACCTTATTCCATATCCAGTAAAGATTTTTTTAATAACATTTTTAAGGGATCCTGGATTTACAGTTCCTTTTCTTTCCCTTCCAAAGATTTTGTCTCCTTTCGATTTTCCAGTCAGGACTGAGAAACACCTTCTACCTGCCCTGTGAAATCTTATAATTACTAACATTATTTACCCTCTGATATCATACTTTGAGAAGAGCACATCACCTCTGTGGTATCATTCCCAATAATTCATAACCTAAATCTAATTGTGTAAAAACATGAGGCAAGCATAACGGGAAGAACCTTCTCTAAAATAGCTGACCAATCTTCTTCAAAATCTTATAAGTAACTCCCATTTCATTAAGCTGTCAAAAGCACATATTCTATAAATTTGACAAAGATTAAAAATAGCTGAAAAAACATTTTAGGTAAATGTTTCGTTAAATCAATGAAGTGCTTAAAATGTTACCTGCTAAATAAATAAAAATTAAAAAAAAAAAAAAAAAAAAGGGATCCCTGGGTGGCGCAGCGGTTTGGCGCCTGCCTTTGGCCCAGGGCGCGATCCTGGAGACCCGGGATCGAATCCCACGTCGGGCTCCCGGTGCATGGAGCCTGCTTCTCCTTCTGCCTATGTCTCTGCCTCTCTCTCTCTCTCTCTCTCTGTGTGACTATCATAAATAAATAAAAATTAAAAAAAAAATAAATAAAATAAAATAAAATAAAATGTTACCTGCCAGTTTGCCTAAAATAAGAGTGTACAAATAGTTTTATAACCCATGTCCATCACTTCTCTCTGCAGGTGACTCAGCTAATCTAACCTGCAGAGCTTTCTTTGGGTACAGTGGAGATGTCAGTCCTTTAATTTATTGGATGAAAGGAGAGAAGTTTATTGAAGATCTGGATGAAAATCGAGTTTGGGAAAGTGACATTAGGTAAAATAATTTTTTCTTTTAACTTGTACAGTCAAGTTAATGTTTGCTCTGTTAGCGAATAGAAAGTGAGCTAAAGGAACGTAAAGGGAGTTTTGGTGGGGTTTATTTGGGGGTGGTTACCATCATAATAAAAACATCTCAACATTGAATGGCAAAGAGACAAAACACTGTTAAGAGACTGTGTTACAAAACATGAATGCCGTGTGCAAAGAATTTAAGGGATATAGAAAGGCGTTTTTCACTAAGGAATACACTGTGTATGAGACAGACCAAAAGTACCATCAAATATGGAAAATGTGAAATTGTGCCTTTTGTTTATAAGAGCTTTTTTAAAAATATTGTCAAGAGGAAATATTAACAAGGTACTAGGACTCGACCAAATACAAACTCTGTCGTTTTCCTTTTATGTTTTTACATATTTGAGCCATCAAGTGGATTATAAAGCATTTGATAGGAATGATAAAGGACATACAAAATGTTTTAATTGTCTTTTTTTGCCTGACTTTAAGGTCTAAATATTAATATAGTGGGAATGATAAAGGATAACCATTAAAAAATACCATCCATTTTGAGGGCATAATGTTTAAACCTCTTTAAAAAAACTTATTTGTTCATTTACTTTTAAGTATTCAGGTATTTGATCATGACTAAAATTATGCTTGGACATAGATACTCATTTTTAATCATAGTATAAGTAAGCAAGCATATAAATAATAATTAAGTTATAACTGAATCAAAATGCTGATCATGCGTAAACATTTTCCCATCTAAAGTTTACATCTTCTGGGTATATATGAGTATATATAAGGCTCCTCCTCCTAAATTCAAGGACTTTTATAACCTGATCAAAGGTATAAGTGAAAAAGATCTGTGATATTAAAAACATATAAAACTGTCATATAAGGTTATTTCTACTGGGATCTTCTTCCTGGCGACAAATACACAAGAATATTGCACTCCACCTGGGTTTGGAAATGCCCAGACGGACAATTCTCCAATATGTACTAAAATGTTCCTGGGCCATTTTTCATATTTATAACTTAACTATTATTTTTTACTCATGTACTTCGAGATATTAAAGTTAAAGAAGGACAATAAACCTCCTAATTTTCACCCTCTCTCTCTTTTTGCAAGTGCTCAAGAAAGGGCCTAGGAAGGTATATTTCTTTAATTCTACATTAGGAAGTATTGTGCAGACATGAGTTACCAAACAAATGGGAGGATGGAGGTGAAACCCTTGCAAGCAGGGAAAGAGAGCCTCACTTTAAGGTTTTCCATTCGCTCTGAAAGATCACAAAAACCTTTGACAGTGAGGTTAGTGTTTACTATTCATTTAATGTCAGAATTAAACACTTCATCAGAACATTTAGTCTACGGATTTATAATTTCATATTTCTCTTAAAATAGGCAATTAATTTGTATCATTAAAAAAAAAAATCCAAGCCGGAGCTTTCAACCAAAATGTCAAACTAGCTCGGAAATTTTCTATTTTTCCTTTCTTTAAAGAAAAAAAACTAACAATCTATATAATTAGTCCCCCAGCCTAAGTCATTAAAATTTCTTCTCTCACCTTTACTATATCTTATTTCTTAAAGGGAAATCAGTTTGTAAACTTGTCTTCAAGGTCTTTCTCACCTCTTATTATGACAGTGTGATTGTCCTGCTAAGAGAGATAATTAACTGCAACTTCATTAGCATCTCCAAAAACAAGCTTCCTCATTAGACATGAAGAGGAAAAGCGCATGATATAATTTAATTAAGATAGCATCAATCCGTAGCCAAATTTGAAGCACAGATGCTATAGGTATTTTCACCTCAGATTCAGATTGATCTAATTTTTTTTTTCCTTTTCATGTCTGTGTATGTTTGTGTGGGGTTTTTTGTTTCGTTTTGCTTTATATTTTAGAATTCTCAAAGAGCATCTCGGGGAACAGGAAGTTTCCATCTCATTAATTGTGGACTCTGTAGAAGAAGGTGACTTGGGAAATTACTCCTGTTATGTTGAAAATGGAAATGGACGTCGGCACGCCAGCGTTCTCCTTCACAAACGAGGTGAGTGTCACCTTCTAAGCCTGAGTAGTCCTGAACCTATAATGGGAGGGAAAGAATTGGGAACCAAAAGCATATTCTGTTTTTCCATATCACTTTATCCTAAATAAAATAATCACAATAGCAGGGCCATCTTAGCAGATAACACAGTGGATGCGTGACTAACTCAAGCTCTAGAGTCAAATATGGATCCCTTGCTGGGCTTTACCACCAAATCTAGAACCTTGGGGATGGTATCTCACTTCCCTAAGCTTCAGTTTCCTGATACTTGACAACAGGGAAATGATGATGGCAACTCTTAAGTGTGTTTTAAAGATGAAAGAAGACAAGAAATGTGAAGAGCTTGGTACAGAGCCTGTACACAAGTGAAATGAAGTTAAATGCTGTTTATTGTTAGAAATTGGCAAACCAATCAAAAATAATGGGAAATTTTAAGTCAAAGATTGTGTTCTTTATTTGAAGGTTCTTCCTTTAGCATTAGCTGTCTGATTGATTCCCCATTGCAGTACTTCTTGACATTTTTTTTCTTCCTTGGATAACTTTTACATGTGTAGTATCTTCCCATAATTAACAGTAATTTGTTAATTAGTCATCAAATAATTATCATTCAATTATTATTCATTAGTAATAATTCAAGGAAGATAGATTGTGGTTGAGTACATATCTGCTGCACTAAATCTGATTCCACAGCAGCCCCAACACGGTAGGCACAGAGTTAAACATATGTATAAATATATATATATATATATAACTGTTTCACATTGGAGACTATTAAAAAACAAAATTCAACTGAGTAAATTTGAAGATCTAATTGACTTCATTAAATGACTCATGAATTGGGCAGCTCTGAGTAGTTGCACAAAATGGAAGATTTTTATAGGAAAGAGGGTGGGGCAAGAAGTCATTAACAAAAGAAAGAATTTAAAAAAAAACGAAAAGATTGGGTCAAGCCTGGACACTTTCCAGGGGTGGAGGACAGGGAAAGGCCAGGGTGTTTTGTTTTGTTTTGTTTTGTTTTGTTTTGTTTTGTTTACCATGCAGATGAACTCACTTGTGCTGATCAGGAAATTTCAGATTGACTTTTAAAAGGTCACATGCCTGAGATAGGTCAAAACTGTAATTAAGTCTTGGTTTCCTGTTGGGGAAGGGAGGGAAATGACTCCAGTTTGAGCTTTTTGTTTTTTTCTTTTTTAACAAGACAGTTGTGAACTTGGAGCCTCGCTTTCATTGCAGAAATTTTTGATGTACATTACAAGAGAAAAATGGCTTTTTTCCTACATTATGCTAAGTGAAAACTTTCCAGCTTTGGGAACAAGCACACTTGGTGTTCTCTTACTCAGCAAATTTATGATTTTAATTTCAAAGCACATGTTTAATCCTAGGCACTTTGAGGTTGAAAAAGAAAGAGAACATTGAAGACTGTCCCCCTCCTCTTTATTGGGCAATAGATTCCCTTTGAATAATGTTACTAAAAGCTATTAAAACAGACACTTCTGTTGTCAGGAGACTATAGTATTAAAATAGTCTACCTGTGGGAGATGTGAGTAGAAGGAAAAGGTAAGAACAGGTAGCAATGATTGTTTCTCTCTGTAACTTAACATATATAGTCAATGAAGGAATTGAGAATAGAAATATTATACATATAACAGGACAGAAATAGCTTACCAGGTTTGGAAGCAACTCAAATGTTGTGTAATTGAACCATTCCATAACATGCTCCTAAGTGTACTGGATCACATTCCCTCTCAAGGAAACCAATTCTATCTCTGGAAAAACCTAACTATTAGAAAGCATCCCTATTTCACTGTCTGTCTACCCCTTGACCACAGTTCTACGCTTTTAATCTCTCTTTCCCAAAAAAGCCCTTCAAAAGTTTGTTGACTATCACCATGGTCCTCCTGGACCTTTACTTCCTCAGATTCAACTTGTTTAGTTTCTTTTTTAACTTCTTCCTTTCTATGGATACAATACTTCCACCATCTTGATCAGTCTCTTGAATATGCTTTAATTAAAGAGTCTGAATTATTTCTCAAGAAGGGGAAGAGTGGAGAGAGGATAGAGGGCACATATAAAAATCTGTTCACTTGAACAACACTTATTTCTTTTTAGGACAAGGTAGGAGTAACAGTCAATTATTGATTGTTAGGGAGCAAGAATTCCTGTACCCTTAAGGGTCCTTCTACCTGAATTAAGAATCAAATTGACGTGAGACAGATTAATGGGAGGAAATCAAATTTAATAGTGTCCATATGGGGAATCCACACTGACATGGAAATTCCAAAGACGGTCAGGCATATGTCTTCCTGAAATAAGGACAAGGGGGAAGGGGTCTGCGGCTTCAGAGGAAAGGAGTATGATCCACAAGATGGTAAGAACAGATGTTTGGTAATTAGATGTTTACCCTGCTATACAGATGGATCACTCAGATAACACTTATCTCTGCTAATAACCCTTATTCTGGGAAAGACCCTCAATTTCAAGCCTTCTATGAAGTTAAGGGAAGGGCAAAAGTTCCTCTTGAGCCCACAGGGTCTTGAATGCCTTCAACTCAGAATAATCTGCATGCCAAAATGGCCCATCTTGGGGCACCCTGCCCTCAGCCCCTAAGCGATCATATGGAGAAAAGGAGGAAAATGAATGTATCTAAGGAGGATAAACTATTAAAGCTCTGTTCTTACAGGTAGGTACACAGCCAGGAAGGGTCAAACACAGCCAGGCTATTTTTAGAATGTGTAGCTTAAGGTTAAGTTGCCCATGGCTACAAAAGCCTCCAGTACTACAAAAATAAATGTTTGAAGAATCAAGAAAATTGTTTGAAAAACTTGCCCAAGACTGTCTGATTCCCTAAACATGAAGGAGAAAGTTGTGGCCAATGTTGGAGCAGTCTTTAATGCCTAGATCCACAATGGTTTTCAAATATGTCTTTATACTAAGAGCATTTTGTTTTTAGTAAAATAAAAGCATTAGAAGCCTAAACATGTTATTCAAGATTATATACTCCAAAAGTCCCTTTTAAAGTTAATGTGTGCCTTCCTTCTAAGGGAACTGCAGCCCATGAGTCATCAATTCACAAAAGCAGCAAGGCCTGCAATCTCCTGCCCTTGAGATGCTTATAATCTTGGGGAATGGTCTATCCAAATCATCTTAGAAAGGACTTCGGTTAACAGGTGGCATAGCTGCAAGTTCCCCAGCCCTGCAAGGGTCAGAAGATCAAGGCACAGCACATAGCTTATAGTTTTGGTCTTTGATCATAGCATTCCTGAAAGAGTCAAATTATTGTCACACTAGCAGTTATGTAACTATCAGATGAATTGCTATAGCCCTCAGAAGACTAAAGCTCAGAGAAGGAACTGGAAGATGTCACTATTAATCATATTTTTTGCCACTTATTCATAAATCCCTTAACTTATCTTATAGGCCTTCAAAGTCTTTCATTTGAAAACCTCTCTAAAGACCTATGTTAAAGTATTTGATGAATACAGACCTTGCAAACCACAATTATCAGTTCCTCTGATGGGTGAACTTTCCAGGACATAGCTTGGTGCAAGTTACTTAAGCATTTTTTCCTCCACCATTACCTTTTGCTCAGTATTGTTGATATACCAAAAATTATGTCAGAGCCTCCCCACTGGGTGGTATGTGTTAAGGCAGAAAACCTTTCCTTTCTTCCTTTCTATATTCTTTGGCTGGTCTAATAATTAAATTGACATAAGACTGATTAACAGGAGAAAAATTTAATTTCATATATATGGGAGCCCTAGAGATATGAGATTCAAGGACAAGTTGGGCAGTTGAGGCTTGTATGCCCTCCTGAGCTAGAGTGGCCCAGGGGCCTGGAGCCTCAAAGGAGAAGAGGCTGATTCACAGGCCCGTAAGAAGAGTCCATGTTTGGGGATAAGTCGTTTGCTCTACCCTAGTCAGGACTCTGCATACAAAGTTATCCTAAGTAATAGATTTCTTTCTGGGCCAGGTCCCCTATCTAAATTCATTTAGGTAGTTAAGGGAGAGGTCAAAGTGTTTCTTGAGTCTGCTGGGTCTTGACTGCCTTCAGCTCAAAATAGTCCTCCTGCCAGAGTGGCATATTTGGGGATCGCAAAACCTGCTCCCCTTCTTACGGATTCTTTGAGATGTCACTCACATGTATCAACTAAGTATTCTCAGCATTCCAATGCTGAGAGGCTACTACAATGAATAATTCAGCTAGGATCAAACTAGGTTAGATTTTGGACCAGCCTTTTATCTTTAAAAAAAAAAAAATCTTACTTCCACAAACACTGGCTGAAAATTCCCTAGGAAATTTGACCATTGAAAAAGTTTCTATGACGGGCACCTGGCTGCCTCAGTGAGTGGAGTGTGTGACTCTCCATCAAAGATCTCGGGGTTGGGATCCCTGGGTGGCGCAGCGGTTTGGCGCCTGCCTTTGGCCCAGGGCGTGATCCTGGAGACCCGGGATCGAATCCCACGTCGGGCTCCCGGTGCATGGAGCCTGCTTCTCCCTCTGCCTGTGTCTCTGCCTCTCTCTCTCTCTCTCTCTCTCTCTCTGTGACTATCATAAATAAATAAAAATTAAAAAAAAAAAAAGATCTCGGGGTTGTGGGTTCGAGCCCCATGTTGGATACAGAGATTACTTTAAAAAAATAGGTCTTAAAAAAAGTTTCTATGGGACTATTCAAAATTGTAGATCCCTGCAGCCAGGGAAGGCACTTGGACAGTTAAGATCATGTCAGATATGCAGCAGGGGTATATTTCCTGTACTCTACAGAGAACTAAGCTGTGCAGTGACTGAGAGATAAAGAATGAATAGGCAAGGCCCCAGGCCTTTATGGTCCTCACTCTAGCCCTTGACCTGACAAGCTTCCTTGGAAAAGAGCCAAAGCACAGAGCTGGCACATTCCATTCTGCGTTATTTCTTGTTCCCACTGTTGCCCACATGTGATTGCATTTCATATTTCAGTCTCTGAACCTTATACCCAAATGCTTTTGCTCAGGTTTCTAATTGCTGCTGCCTGACTTGACATGTATCCAACACTGACCTTTACCTTCATTTTCCCTCCAAAATTCTGACCTTTACTATTCCCTCCATTTTTTGTTTGTTTGTTTTCCATTTCCCTGACACAAAGGATTCTTCAGATCAGTGCCCAGCAGCAATTGCTCTTGCCTCAGACCTAATCACTCTTGCACCCAACAGGCAGTCTTAAATGTCCACTCAACTGTGTTTTTTCTCCATACTCTAACTCTGGATGGCCTCACAGTGTGGGCATGTCGACTATATGGAGCAAAGCAGCTTCATGGTTGAGGGTGTGGACTCTGCAGCAATGCTATGCATTCAAAAGCCAACTGTCCATTTACTAACTGCGTAATTGTTACCAAATTTAAACTTGTCCAATGCACCCAATGTGCAGTAAGCGAATGTCTGAGACACTGATTTTGAAACACAGAAAACTTTATAATCAGAAGGACAGCCCATCAAGAAGGCTGGGAGCATTCTCCAAGCTGCCTTGCCCTGTTGAGCCCAGGGAGAGCATTCTTTCGGACAATGAGGCACTATTTGGGACCTGGTATGATCAGATACCTCAAAATAAATGTTACCCTTCCAGTCTCCGTGAGGTCTCTACAATTAGAGATTAGGGATGAAACAGGCAAAGTTAATGATTGATGGTTGAGAGCTACATAAAGCATAATTGAGTAGAGACATAATAGAATGTGGAGCTAATTTAATAGTACAACTAATATGACTATAGTCGGTAAAACAGGTCCAGGAACCAAGTGTCCGGCCCCACTCTTTTGGTCACATCACCTCATCTCTGTGAGCCTCAAATTTCTCTTCTATAAAATGGGAATAATGATACTAACTACCACATAAAATAGTTATGAAGATTAAATAAGCCACTGTGTGTCAATAGGTATCACAATGTCGGACACATACTTATCTCCTAGTAAATGTTAACAGCCATTACATGCTTTCTCTTCTCCAACTACATGATACTCTGGGTAATTTAGGATGTGATAATGATGTGTTCATTAAAAATTCCCGCAAATCTCATGTTTAAATCTAATGTATCTGGTATTAAAATGGCCAGCTTTAGCTCCAGCTCCGTTGATTCCATATTTTACTTTATCACAGATTTACTTGAATTTAAATATGCTGTCCTAGAAGTCAGCTTCATTCATTTATTCATGCATTTAATGATCATCATTAAGAACCTACTATGTGTCTGGCACTCATAAAATTAAATGAACAGGAAATAAAAACCAGTATAATTTGAAATGCCACCATCAACTTTTTAAATTGCTTTGATATTAAGCATTCCTAATATAGAATTGTGCTTTTAGGGAATGTTTAGCTTTGAAACTGTCACATTAAGGGAATGTTCATTAACAATCCTGTTGTGAATGGTTATGTTTAGATACAATGATTACAATGATATGGCAATCCATTCATCATGAAGTAGTTTGGGAAGTAGCAAAGTATACTATCTCAGAGACCAGCACTAGTTAATAATGATAAACATCTACGTTTTCTCTATTCCCTCTCAATCCCATTTTATTTCTTGCACACACACACTTTCTCTCTCCCTCCAAAGAATGTAATCAATAGAAATTAGACTTGCTCAATAAACTCCCTAGTCCCCAGAATATCTTTAGTAATGTAATTAACGTGTACATCATTTAGGATGCATTGTTTTAAAGCCGGATGAATTTAGACCCAGTGGACTCCTTATCCCTTTTCGTAATGAATCATTTTTGGAATATATGCGCCTATCCTTGTTAGTATTTACCTAGTGCATTTATTTACTGAGAGATACAGTAAGATCACAGAACTGTTTAAGCCTCTTTCCGGGCTCAACATCTGACATCTTTGATCACTGACTTCAAAATATGGAAAAGCCAAACTTTGCCCAGATATCAAAACCTTCTACCTCTCTGTGAGGTGACATCTCCCCAGAAGGACACCGACTCATTAAAAACTGTATAGGCATCTACTAAAGAGTCACTTTTATTGAGTTATTGCTCTGGGGAGGAAAAAAAATTCCCCTTTACCCTTCTAGGTTCTTTGCTGAGACTTCCCTGTAGTAACAAACCAGATTAACAGTAAAAAAAAACAAACAAACAGAAGTTTAATAATTTGTATACCTTCTGTATGCAAGGGAGATTTCCAGGAAAACTGAGTAACTCCCTGAAATGGCCTGAGCTACCACCCTAAATACCATCTCCAGCTACAGAAAAGAAGATGCTGAGCGTAGGAGAACCAGTTATGGGAGATTTCCAGGAGAAACACAGTAATTAAGAGTGTGGTTGTTATGCAGATTCAAACCATTGCTTTCTCCATTGATAAGAGTTTTTAGACATTTAGAGTCCTGGGCTTAAGCAAGGAAGACACCAGTACAGAGATTTCCCTTATAAATGTAAATATCTTTTACAAAACAGTAACTTCTCTGTTTACAAAATTTCTCCTGTGTCTGCAGTTTCTTAAAAATAATCAGCCTAAAATAATCTGTATACCAAAAAAACCAAAACAAAACATGTTTGAGGTTGTATATTCTGCTCCCCTTCCTTGCCTGTGCAATGCCCAAATATTAAGGAACTTTAGTTATGTTGCTATAGTATTTCCAAATCAGAGCCATCAGGTTTAATAAATTCTCTCCTTGGATAAGATCTGACATTTTGCAGTCAGAATTTTTTCTAGCCTGTAACATTTTTCTTGCTTCTCTGCTTCTCGGTTCTAGAAGACATCAAAACAGCTGACCTCAATTCTTTCCTCTTTTTTTCTTGATTACTAATGCCAAAACAAAAAATCCACTTGGTGGCTATTATGCCAGAAGCACAAATTGTCCAATACTAGTAATTTTGTACTTCTGCGTTTCTTGATATAGATATTTCAACAAGATTATTTGATTGCCACCAAAATTACAGGCTTGAAAACTAACCTTTTGAGCTATTTCCTTAGACATAAAATACATGATGTAAGTGAGGTTAAACTCAACTTATTTTTGCCTCAGCACTGGAATGTCTTTTCAAATGTCTGTTGATCCCAGTTTTTCCTGATCAGCATAGTTTTGCCTTTTAGTCATTTTGGTCACTCACTTTGCTTCAGTGTGAACCAGACTATCCAAGCAGCATCTTTGTTAGGAAAGAAAAGGACCATTGTTTGAGGATGATTAGCTTACTTCTCAATTAATAAGTATAAAACCTCCGGTTTTTATCACTCATGCTGAACTAATCATGTGGGCCCAAGCTCTTAGTATTTAAGTACACATGGGCATAGTCAGTGGGAGTCCTTTATTTGCCTTATTGAATTATTCACTTGTTTTCCAACTAAATGTTACATTTTTGATAAAGATCTTTAACCTCTACTTCTGTGTTCTATTACTCAACATACATAACCCACTTTGTGAATGTGATGAAAGGGATGATTAAATGTATTCTGAGTAATATAAACTTTGTCTGCAGCAGGGTTTCTTAATCTTGCCACTATTGACATTTTGAACTGGGTAATTCTGTTACGGGATATTTTTCTTTCGTTGATGCCCGAGGTTCTTGGTCTCACCGCTTTGAAAAATTAAAAAGTAGACCAGACAGAGTGGTGGGCAGCAAAGCAAGGCTTGTAGAGCCATAGCAACGTGATTTAAAAAAAAAAAAAAAAAAGGAAAAGGAAACAAAGTTCCTGAGGAGGGAGGGAACCCAAAAGGAGTTTCTAAGTCTAGGGGTTTTTAATAGGCTCTTTAGCGGCTATTTTAATCTGATTAACTCTCCTTGAAGTCATCCAATCAGGTTTTTGTCACCTATCTATCACACAGGAAAGGGTGGAAGGCTTCTTCCAGGGTGGTGTAAAATCCTTTTAGGGGTGATTTCCTCTTAGGATGGTGGTCCCTTGTCCCTGCCTGCCTGCCTTCCAACTATCCTTCATCAATTCTTTGCTATGGGGCGCTGTCTTAGGCATTGTAGAATGTTTAGCAACATTCCCAGCCTGTACCCGTTAGATGCCAGTAGTACCTTCCCTAGTTGTGACAACCAAAAATGTTTCCAAATATTACCAGATGTCCCCAGGGGACAACATTACCACCAGTTACTGAGAGAAAGGCAGGTATTTTCATCTTAAAAACCCTCCAAGGTTATAACTGATATGTTCATGTTACCGAATTTAAGGGGTTTGCCACTTGGGTGCATCAAATTGAACCCAAGGAAATGTCTAACACAAACAGCTTTTTATTACTCGTTACAAGTAAGGAAGCAGCGAGATAGCTCTCAAAGCACTGTCCCCTGGTGGAGTTAGTATGGGAAGGTTTTATTCAGTGTATTAGAGGATGGGGGCAGGAGACTTGCAGAGGCACTTTTTGGTTCAGTTGCACACAGGTAGCATGTCAACATGCTAGTGCATACATCGTATGTTCAAGGTTCAAAAAAAGGCAAAAAAAAACTGCCCATAGAAGGAGATCTTAGTATTATAGTGAGCTAAAGTTAACTTCAGGTCAGCTTAGGGGGCCTTCTGCACATGTCCTCAGCTCCAGTCTGGCTCAGATTGGCTCACAGAAGGGGCCAAGAGGCAAGACACACCTGGCAAGGCATTATTAGGTGAAACACATAGTTGGTTGTCTCTTTGCAAAAAAAAGCACATTCCTTCCCTGCTTTTGTCCCTTCTCCTTTCCTCTCATAGCTTTTAGCTCTCTTATTTGAGTAACTTCCTGTTGCACCCCAGCCAAAAGTTGAGTGTTTCTTAGATCTTGGAATTCACAAAAATTAGGTTCCTTCTGCTTCCACTCTTGGAGAGGCAACTAGAAGTCTGTAAAGCAGTGTTTCACAATCATTTTTTGTTGTTATTGTGTTACTGATCCATCTATTATAGCCACTGACTCAGAAAAATGAATGGATGAGCCCCGAGGTGCTGCCCAGGCCTACTGCTCCATCCTGGGGAATCCCAAGGGATCTGAACAAATTGAAAGTGTAGCTCCTGGCTGTTTGCCAACACTGTTGTGGAACAAACTCAGATAAACTCATCACAAGAGAAGCCCATAACTCAAGAGAGAAGGGGTTAGTTAGGGATGCCTGGGTGACTCAGTGGTTGAGTGGCTGCCTTCCACTCAGGGCGTGATCCTGGAGTCCCAGGATGGAGTCCCACATCGGGCTCCCTGCATGGAGCCTGCTTCTCCCTCTGCCTGTCTCTCTCTCTCTCTCTCTCTCTCTCTCTCTCTGTCTCTTATGAATAAATAAATAAAATCTTTTTTTTTTTTAAAGAGATGAGGGTTTGGAAAAAAGAAAGGGAGAAAGTTATTTCAGGTGCTGACATTCAGGGGAGGTGGCATGCTCAAGCCTGAACAAATGACCTCTCCACCAGCCAGATGTGACACTAGCCAGAGTTTTATAGGGAGAATTTAGAGGGGTGCATGCAAGAGAGCAGAGAGAGAGCACATGATCATAAGTGAGAGTCAGTATGTGTTCAGCCCATGATCATGGGCAAGGAAGAGGACTTGAGGGTTGTGGTGTTCTATGAATTCTGTTGCTATCAGAGCTTTTCTGGCCTGGTGGTTGAAATGTTCTGATCATGGGAAAACACCTTCATCAACGCCTCAATCAAGTGTCATAATAAGAACAATGGGCTGGAGTGCCTGGGTGGCTCTGTCAGTTGAGTGTCCAACTATTGACTTTGGCTCAAGTCATGATCTCAGGGTCTTGAGAACCACCCCTGCATCAGGCTCCCCATTCGGTGAGGAGACTACCTGGGATTCTCTTTCCCTCTGCCACTCCCTCCACCCACGCTTGCACACACTCTCTCACTCTCTCAAATAAATAAATAAATCTTAAAAAAAGGATTAAGAACAATGGGCTTCAGTTAGAGCATGACTCAAGCAGTCTTGTCTATTTCAGTTTTAACTTTTAGGGTCGATAGTTGAGCAAAAAGGCTTGCTGACAATTGCAGTCTTTATTGTACAAACAAATCACTTAGGGAGTTTGTTTAAAAAATGATTGGAATTCATTAATCCAGGATAGGACTCAGGGTCTGAATTTCAAACAAGTGCCTTATTGATATTGATGCAGTTGGTCTGTGGACTGCAGTTGGCACACCGAGGTCTTTGCCTAGACAATAGATCCTCTAATAAACTTGGTAGCTTCTAATAGGTGAAGAGCAACTAGCTCTCTTGAGTTCACTGTTTCCATGAGAGAGAAATGAAAATGGAATATAGCCAGTCAGTGGGACTAAATCCAACTAATTGCCTCATTCTTCTTACATGGTCAACACCTTTGAACCTATTTGAACATGAGTACATTGCCCTCACACTCTACTCTTAATGAGGTTACTTGCCTCACTTATTCAATGAAATTGTGCTTTATAGAACACATTTGCTACTCAGAGAGATGTCTGAGAGGGCACTCTCTTCGGGTATTAAATAATTAACCTCTTAAATCAGGAGGGCCCTCACTGTTGGACAGAATTCTTATATAGTCCCTTTTTTTTAAAAAAAAAAAAAAGGAAATCCACTTAGGAGTGTGTCTCAACAACATGTATATGGACAGATACATGTATTTCAGCCTATGCAAATTGGTTATATGCAGTGTGCAGTCTATGCAAATAGCAATTACCAAGGAGGAGCAAGATATATGATGGGCAGTAAATACCACTAATTTCCTACTTTGAACACTTGTATTCAGCTAGATCTCAATTATGTATAGTCAGGAAGGGCAGACATAGTAGAAGAATTGAACCTCCACATATGATTGGTCAGTGTGTGCCAAACACACAAAGAAAAAACTCATTAATGCAACCTGGGTAAACAGTACCTACAGGTTCAAATGTTCAATTCATTACAGTAGGTAACAGAAGTTGTAAATCACAAGTAAACCTAAGATTGGAGCAGAGGGAATCCACTGGAACTCAGATCTTTGTGTTAGAAAATCTTTACAGTACCCACAAACGGGCAGTTTAAAAAATAAGGTATTTGCAAGAAGCTGACAGTATAATCTAGCACACACATAACACAATTTTACATTTGTGATCAGAGATCACAATCAGGGTAACATATTCACGGCCACCACCCACCAAGACACCACTCACTTTTCCTTCTCAGAACCACCTTGATAGTCTTATTATTTCTAGGTCAAAACAACCTCTTGACTGATGTGTTTCATATCTTGATCAAAATCTCACTTTACTGCTGGCTGTCTAAAGATGACCCATAGAAGGTAGCTGTATGAAAAAGGAACAGCTCATTCCCAGTCACCAAATATGAATCAAGTGCCAGCTATGGGCAAGGACTGGGCTGGGTGTCTTTAGTAGTTGAGTCACTGCTGCAAGAGGGATGTCTAACCACCATCCTGGTGGTTAAAACACCGTTATTAAAGCAACGTTACTGGGAAGAGGGAGATGGCTGTGCATTTTTATGGCTGTGAATTTCTATGCTTAGTTGAAAAATGGCACAACTGGGTCATAAAATGCAGGGTATAACTTTTAATAAGCAGTTCCTGTATATTGAACTTTGACAACCAGGTCAGTAAAGTGAGAAATTAGACATGACACATAAAAAATGCTAACTACTCTCTCAGGTCTTATAATAGGAAAAAATGTGTTGATTTCCAATAAATTACCATGGAAACTTATATTAGATTTTAGTGTTGAGGACTAAATTTGCCATCTATGAGAAATATGTTAGCTGTTTGTCTCTACTTTTAGGGCACATATACTATTTTTAGCATGTGTTCTATGAAGATTAATGTATCTGGAGGTTGATTTCTCTAAATTAAAAATGGACATTTAAATGCTATTATTATTAGGGAGGAAGAATTTCCTCTACCCTTCAAGGTCCTTCTAGCTGGACTAAGAATCAAAGTGATGTGAGACACATTAATAGGAGAAAATCAAATTTAATATTTAATAGCGTATGTATGGGGAATCCACACAGATGTGGAAATTCAGAAAACAGTGAGGCAACATGACATTTTTATGAACTAAAGAGAAGATTAGGGCCTGAAAATACAAAGGAGAAACAGACCATTAACAGGAAGGTAAAAAGAGATGTTTGGAGCACAAAGGTAGCCCTGTTATGCAGGTTAAGTTTCTTAAAGAGGTATCTATGTTAATAACTCTCCTCCTGGTACCAGCAGGCAATTGAGGGGGAGGTAAAAGGCTTTTCCTGAATATGCTCAGCTTGGAATGCTTTTTTATTTTTAAATACTTTATTTTAAAGAAATAAAGATTTTATTTATTTATTCATGAGAGACACACGGACAGAAGCAGAGACCTAAGCAGAGGAAGAAGCAGACTCCCTGCGGGGAGCCCGATGTGGGACTTATCCCAGGACCCCAGGGGATCACGACCTGAGCCAAAGGCAGATGCCCAACCACTGAGCCACCCAGGCGCCCCTCATCTTTGCAATTTTTAAATTGTGGGACCCTGGGCAAGTCACAAAATTTCCTCATCTTGATCTTCCCCTCTTAAGTGAGGGTGCTGTATGATATCTAAGATCTCTAAAAATCCTAAAACTAAAAAAAAAAAAGAATATGTTGCCATGATTTAGATACAACTTAGAAAGTGATTAGTTTTCAGATGTTAGGTACTCACTGATTAACATATTAAGGAACTCCTATGTATAAGTCATAGTGAGGTGAACTATTTATCATATATGCAGAGATCAAACTATATACGTTTTTCCTACATAGGTAAACAGAACCTGCTCCTCAAAGAAAAACAAAGGCAGACGCTCAAACACTGAGCCACCCAGTCTTCCCGAGCTTGAATTGCTGAGTTTGGATTAAATCAAAATAGTGTTCCTGCCAAAGTGGTTCATCTTGGGGCGGCCTGCCCTCAGCCCTTACTCTATCAAAATAGATTTTATTTTTACTTCATACACACACAAAAAATCCCGTGGCTTATTTAAGAAAGCACAAAAAGATCAATTTTAAAACCATCCAAGAATCATTAGCTTGAATTGAAATTGTATATGAATGAGGATTTACTGAAAAAGAAATTGTAAACTGCGATGAAAAAGACTGTTTCTAGAGAATGTTTTGTTGTCAACTCTTTACTTGTATGTGACCTAGAGCAAGTCTCTTTGTGTCATTGTTCTTCATTTTTATCGTTTGTAAACTGCTTGCCTTTAAGCCCCAGGGTAGGAATTGTAAGAACAGATGAAACCCTGGGTAGGGCTGATAGTATATATATTAGCCCATTTGTCAGATTTTATGGATTCTCTGAGTTTTGAGTCATTGTACCTCATTTTGCAAATCTTAGGAGTGAAATGAACTGGTTGCTCTTCCTAGGGATGTTTTCATGGTTTTAAGTGTTTGTAAAGTTGACTCATATCTTTAGATGACAAGTTCTTATAACTGCAAAATAGAAATTACAATTCCTTAAAGATATCCAACAGCAGGTCAGAGAACTGACCAGTAATGGTTGCCAACTTCATGGAAACTAGAGGCTATTATCAAAGTCTAAAAGAATGACACATCAATTGCTTCACTTAAATCAGTTTTGAATTCTAATTCTAGTATGTATGTGGAATATGACCTAAAAACTCATATCATCCCATAGTCTCACGCCTACTTGAGTATCAGAGTTATGATTTTCTCTTCTTCCTTGCTGGGTCTTTGGCTGGCCTAATAATTAAATAGACATAAAACGGACTAAAAAGAAAGTTAATTTCTTACATACAAGAGCACCACAAAAACATGAGACCCTTGGGTGCCTGGATGGCTCAGTCAGTTAAGCATCTGCCTTCAGCTCAGGTTATGATCCCAGAGTCCGTAACCCGGGCTCCCTGCTTAGCAGGTGGTCTGCTTCTGCCTCTGCCCCTCCCCCGCTATTGCACATGTGCGTGCTCTCGCGCTCTCTCTCTCTCTCTCAAATGAACAAATAAAAAATCTAAAACAAAACATTAGACCCAAAGGCAGTCAGGCAATTGAAGCTTGTATGCCATCCTGAGCTAAGGAGTGATATGGGGGGCCTGGGACTTCAAAGGGGAGGAGGGCGAGTCAAAAGAAGAACAGATATTTGGTTGTCAGATGTTTGCCGTGCCATGCCTATTAGGTCTTTCACTTAAAAAGTTGTCTCTGTTAATAGCTCTCTTTCTGGGGTAGGCCTCCTATTTCATTTCTTTTAGACAGTTAAGGGAGGCGTCGAAACTCTTCTGAGTCTGTGGGGTCTTGATGGCTTTCAACTCAAAATAATCTGCAAGCCCAGGTGGCATATTTTGGGATGATATGGTCTCTTCCCCCTCAGGTACATTTCTAATTCTCCACAAATTAACCAATTATGTGTATATTACTTGAATATGTCAGTATTGAAAGTAGCTTAATGGACTACATTAAAGGGATGACAATAAAATTCCATATTGGCTATCTTCTTGTGTAGACTGCTGTCAGTGGCAACTCAGTAGTCATATAAAAATTGGTAATATTCAAATGTATTTTCAACTGTTAACTACTCACATACCAGTTTAGTTTTCTCATCTGTAGAAGTGCGCAATTAGGGTAAATGAAATTTGAAATTCGTATCTTCTCTAATATGGGATAATGTTTTAACCTACTTTTGAAAGAATATTTGTAAACTGCTGCTCAAGATATTATTTCCATAGAGAAAAGTTCAATAGTGGTGTTAAATAATTCCTGCCAGACTTGACTTGCTGAACTGGGCATCTATAAATGATAGTGGAATAAATAGATATGTGAATCAAAATTAGGCTAAAGAATTTACCATGAAGACTCTTACTAGAACCACCTTGGACAAGACTCTTACGTAAACCACTTTGGACAACTCCATTCTAAATTGTCTAGAGTAAAAGGCAAAATATAAGCTACTTTGGAGTATTAGCATTTAATGGTTACAGTCACGTGAAAACCTAATAGACTAGAAAGAGATCCATAAATTTTTTTTAACTGAAGTAGTGGTGGTGTTTATCTCAGGGTGGTATGATTCCATGTGATCTTTCTTTTCTTCTCATTATTCTTATATGATTTTCAAAATCTTCACATTGAGCATGTTTCAAAGAGTCAGGAAAAAAGAGAAAAAATAAATCTATTTTAGTACAGCCACTGAAAAAATTTAAAATGCTTACAGGAAACCTATCATTCATCTTTTTGCTATAAAATCAAATTATTTACACATTCTGCAAGTATATTACAACCTATTTGCTTCAATCTACCCTCTCATTCCCATTTTACATCTGTCTACATTAGAAAGCATTACTTTTGGAGGGACACCTTTACTTCTACATTATTTTCCTAAACCACTGCTAATTTTCATGCACCAAAAATCAACATGTAGAGCAAGATGGTAAGATAATGCTTTAGTCTCTGTGAAGCAGGTCCACGTCATTGCCATTTTGGTAAAAGAGAATTAATTCCTGAGGACAGGCCCTTCTTATATCCCAACTATGCAGGCCACTAAACTACACAAGCCACCCACTTTATTTTCAACTTTGTCGTGGTTTAAGCAGCTCTCCACTGTTGCCTTCTGAGAAATCAAGGAATGCTAGATTCTGTTACCAGTAGTTCCCAAACCATGCCTATTTCTTTGTAGAGTATTAACAGGAGAAGAAAAAAATGTAAACAAGTGTTAATAAATTCTTGAATCTCTTTCTTTACAAAATGAGAAAGGAAGGCAAACTTACAGTGCTTTTATGTTTTCTGGAAACAAGCTATCAGAACGATTCAAGAGAGAAGAAATGGAATTTTCTGTTACTTCCGTTGAGGGAAATAAACCAGCATATAGTTTGATTATTGTTTTTGCCTTAATAGTCTCTAGCTCTGTGGAATCACCAAGATTTTGAGTGGAACTTTTCTCGTGAGAGAAACAGCTTTTGACGAATACATTTTATTCTAACGCTTTTGATAATTAGGAAATGTATTAAAACGCTAAAGGAAGAAAATCGTAATAAATATCATAAAATTCAGAAGTTTATCAAAGCATCCCATTTTGTGTATTGCAATTCAACCAGTTCTTACATATGTATAATATTTTACAAATCTATTTCCAACAATTGAATATACTACAAATCATAATTTTTTTTTAGAAGGGTTCAGTGTTTCTGTAGAAAACATGGATCCTTCTATTGGTTATCTAAGTATCCCAGATGTTCTGGTCCTTGGCCAATCCAAAGCATTCCCAGTGGAAGACCAAACTGTTCTAACTGACAGTATATCCTCTGGTGGAGGATTGCTTTCAGGATAAACACTGCAGCCCTTAACAAAAGGAGTAAAAAGGCAATGCCACCTTCACTCTGACAATTTTCTCTCAAGAGACGTTTTGTAACATTCCATCTGTGCCTGTCTATTTGTATGACATGTTGAGAAGGAAATTCCTAGTAGAGAGAAAGCAAATAGTTTTTCTTCTAAGAGATTTTCTTTTAGGCATCTGTGAAATTTGACACTGTGATAAACAGTAGCCCCATCTTCTAAGCTGGTCACCTGAGGCCCATTTTGCTCTCTATTATTGAAGTCTCTTCCTTCTTTGATTTCTCCTCATCATATTCAATCTCATGAGACCTAAAATGAAGGAGTCACCATCTGAATACTTTGTATGTTTGTATGTGTGTACAAATACATAAATGTTCTGTGTACATCCCACATTATGGTTTTTAGATAGACCTATTTCAAACACTGCTTTTATAATCCAACAGGGAAATGTTTTCCAGCAATAAAGCTCTGTCTGTGTTAGTGATGCCACATTGTGCTTTCCGACAGTATGTCAGTTTTCCACAAGGGAGGATCACTGTCCTATTTTTCTGGCCTAATTTTGGGAAATCTGGTTTAATTAATACCACGAATCCTTCAAACAAATATTTATTGACAAGATACATGCTAGTTGCTTTGCAAAGAAAAAAAAGATAAACAACATGTTCTAGCTGAGAAATCAAAACATGAAGTTGACTACCACCATCCATCACACCATATATTTCCTTTCTCTGTACTTCACACCAGACCACTTGACAAAAATCTTTGCAGGTACTGTGCTGCACAGTGTCCGATCCTTATCCCTAAAATCTCCCAATAGAAACACAAATACCCTGAGTGAGTTGCTCACCTGAACTGTTGTGATACTTATAGTAAGGCATTTCTTTCACATAAGAGTGAAACTTAAGTGCACAATAGACATTAGCTTTTATTACTGTGTCATTAAATAATCTACTTGTATGCCAAACTCTGCAACTAGACATGAATTCCTTTAAGGCAAGAAGCATATTTTATTCATCAATTTATCACTAGAACTCAAGGTACTACACCTGGTACATTTAAGGCACTTACTAAAGAGAGAGTGAATGAATGAATGAATGAAAAGAAAAAACTGAATAGCATTATCAAAGATGTAAACAATATATGATTGATTTCTAAATGCCAAGTGAATACAAACTTTCCTAGCTCTGTAAGTCTATAGAAGACTGTATGGTCATTGGATTTATGAATGAGAGAACATTTCTATATTTGAATAGTTAAATTGACCATTTTTCTAAAGAAAGATGTTTTATTAGCAAATTAACAGAGTGCATATTAATAATTATATCTCATCAGTTGCTTGAACCTCATGACATGTTGACTAGGAAGATGGCTTACAGAGATATTCTTGGAATTTTAGAGTGAAGATGTGTAAGAAACTCACTTTTTATTAGAAAATTGAATTTGTTCTTAATCATCCAGTCACTGAATTATTCAACAGATATTCATTGAGCACCTACTATGTGTCTGATCATTTCCAAGGTATTTAAGATAGATCAATAAAAAAATTATGGACAAAATAGACCAAAAAAAAACCCCACTTAACCTTGATGGAATTTAAATTCCAGTGGGAGACAGATAAGAAACAATAATAAACTTGTTAATAGGCAAATTAAATACTCCATTATATCATGAGTAATGCTATAGCAAAAAAAAAAAAAAAGAAGAAGAAGAAAAAGAAAAAGAAAAATGAATGTAAAGTGCAGCCATAGGTCTATGATTTGGAATGAGTGCTCGGTGGACCAAACTGAGAAGGGGTTATATGAGCAAAGACAAAGAAGCAAAGAGGGAGGCATACAGAAATCTGGGGGAGGAATATGCCAGTCAGAGGAATAGCCACAGCAAGGTGCTAAGGTAAAACAACTGTCTATAATGTAAAACCATAAACAGAAGTAAATGACAATGCAATATAGTAAGTCACCAAAAAAGCTACAGAAAATACATTTTCTAAGGAAGTGAATCACTTTCGGAAAAGCTTCTTTGAAAGCATAGGTCTTAGCCTTGCCTTGCAGTATTGGTAGGCTTTTGATAAATGAAAAGGGGAAGTTCAACTTTGGTCCAGAATTGGGAAAACACATGTCAAGTTCAATTCACATTGGAGGGATGATTCCGGCTGGAGGTTAATTAGCTGCTTCAATTAAAGGAGTGAAGGACCGTGAATGCCAACATAAGGGTTTTGGACTTGCTTCCATGAGCACTATAGATCGGCTAACAACTACTGAAGAAAATTCCAAGGCAACGGCATGTTTTTGGAATATGATACTGCAGGTTTTGTACAGATTACATTAGAGTGACTGTAAATAATACAATTTTAAGTCAAAACTAATCAACACAAAACTCACTCTAATTAGAATAGCACTTACAATAATATGATCTTACCACTTGTCTTGTATTTTTTAACTTTTTATTTTGAAAAACCAACCAACAAACAAACCCTGGAGACATTACAGGAAAAAAAATGCCAGAATAGTACAAAAGATTTCCATATATTCTCTTCAACTAGATTCACCAGTTATTAACATTTTGCCACACTTGCCTTACCTCTCTCTTAATGTGGATAGGTAGATAAAAAGGTAGAGCTACAGCAAGTATAAAAACACACAACATATTACTGATGTTGTGTGAGAGTAAATTGCAGATATCATGGCTAAATCCTTAGGGTGAATCTTCTGAAAACAAGGAAGTTTTCGTACCTAACCAGAGTATATTTATCAAATTCAGGAAAATTGAAAATGGTAGAATGCTATTACCTAATATAGTGTCTATATTGACTTTTAAAGGATCGTCCCAAGAATACACTTTTACTGTATTTCCCATCTGGGATTACACATTGCATTTAGTTGTCAAATCTTCTTAGTGTCCTTTAACCTGGGATGGTTCTTCAGCCTTTCTTTGTCTTTCATGGTGTTGGGAAGAAATTTCCTCTGCCCAACGATGTCTTTGTAACTGGACTAAGCATGAGACAGATTAAGGGGAGAAGATCAAATATAGTAAGAGGAATCCACGCAGATACGAAATTTCAAAGACGCTTAGGCAACAGGCGGCTTATAGGACCTCCTGAGCTGCTAAGGGAAGAAGCTTGGGAAATAAAGATGGAAAACAAAGGGGTTTAGAAAACAAAGGTTGCCCTGTTATGCAAATAAGTTTCTTAGGTGAGGAGGAATCTCTGTCAGTAGTTCCCTTCCTGGACAGGCTTTCCTTTCCAATGTAAATTTAGACAGTTGCAGGGAGGCAAAGAGCTTTTCCTGCATCTGCTGGGTGTGGATTGCTTTTAACTCAAAATAATCTTCATGCCAAAGGACTTGCTCTTGACCTCTACGATGGTTCTGAAGAGTAGAAACCAGATTTTATTTTTTATACCTTATCCCTTAGTTTGAGTTTGCCTGATACGTCCTCCTTTTTTGGATATTTACTTTTTCTGGCTGGAACACTACATAAATGATATTGTACCTTGTTAATGCATCACATCGAGAGATGCATGATGTCGATTTGTCCCATTACTGGTGGTGTTAATTTTGGTTACTTCCTTGAGATGGTGTCGATTTTTTCCTTTAATAGTTAATAAATAATCCGTGGGGATGTACTTTAAAACAGTGTGAGTATCCTGCCTCATCGATCTTTCACCCACTAAGTTTAGCATTTGTTGATAATCCTTCCCTGAATCAATCATTATTAGGATGACTGAAACCTGGTGATTTCTAATTCTATCATTTCTTCTATTTTTACCAAATGGCATCTTGCTTTCCTTTTCATTTATTTGTTCAGTAATATGAATTCATGGAGCCAATGTTTTTTTTGAATTACTGTCATTATTCTTCTTACCTTTTCTTTAATTGATACTACTTATGAATCTTCCTTTTACTTCATAGGAAAAAGCAAAACCAAATGTAATACCCTTATCTGGTTGGGAAGACGAAAAGCACATTATAAGGGTAGGCTCTAGCTAACTGTAGTAGAATGATGTATTTTTTTCCTCTAGTCTTTCATTTTATTTTTGATTTTGTAACAGTTTGTTAACATGTAACTCTTCAGTTCCTAAGGCTTCTGGGAGCTGAAGCTAACTATGCCTTAATGATGAGTCCTAGCCAATTACCATATTTGCATCCTTGATCCGTAGTAAGTAAAAGTTAATTCAATACTTTTGCTGAAAGCCTCTTTCCAAAATGACAAAATATGCCACTTTGAAGGTAATCTTTTGCCCAGATGTTTGGATGCACAAATCAAGCTGCTACATTCAGAGACCATTTTCATTTTCCTTTTTATTATTATTATTATTATTATTATTATTTTGTATATCCTGCCTTGTTCCAAAAGGTACTTTTGCAAAAGCAAAGCTGCTTTCTTTACATACTAGTTTATACCTTCCCAAAACATTTTCTTGCTATTATGTGAATAGCAATTCAGCTTCTTAATGTGTTACAAAAAAAAAATATATAACTGCTTCTAAATTGCGTTGATGTATTGTAGAATTGAGTTGAATATCTTTGTAGGCTGAGCATAATTATCCTCCTGCCAGGAACAAATAAGTTATACTGCTCCAGAGAAATAAATATGCATATGAATTTATGTGGATGGATAAATCCTTATAAAGTTTAGCTCTTTATAACACAGTGAGAGAAGAGGAAATATACTTGGTGAGGCTAATGAATAAACTGGGATCATTAGATTGTCTATCATGCATTTCCCCCACAAAGTTGCACTTTACTGCATATAAATCAGGGCAGAGCATTTCAAAGGACTTTATGTAATGAATGAGGCAATTTTCGGCTGAATCATGTGAGAAAAAGCCACCTCAAATCTTCAGTTCTACTCAAAACAAGATTATGTATATAAATACATATAGAGAAACAAAATGAAAACTCTAAGAGTTCAAAAATACATATAAACTTCAATTTACTTTGTTAATATCTTTACCCCTTCAAAGACATCTAGCAGAAAAAGTTTGCCAACGATGAGACCAGGTACAGCCCAGTAGGAAAAATAGGACCCCAAACTACACTAGGTAATTGCAGCAAGATTAGTGTAAACCGAATGCATTTATTATTTGCAACGTAATCCAATATACTAGGAGATGGCACGTGCTTTATTTTAATTAGCTGTTTCTTTTAAAGGGTTGCTCGGTCCAACTGTCTTGATAAGAAAAAATTGTAGTCATTGCTCAAAATGCTTGTAGCAAATCTAGTTTTAAATTGAAGCAATTTATTCAGAAAGCAGGCTACTACCGCAGCAATAATCAATGTGTTTTCTCTTAGCCCAAACTGGAGCTTTCCAAAGACCATTGTTAATTGCCAGTAACTAAATGACTGCTGGTGCCCTTAAATGTAACTCTTTGGCACTTGTTCATTTGTTGTGTTTAACCAAATGCCAGTTTCCCTTAGGTTTTGCGGAGCGATTTTGCTTTACAATTTTCAATATTCAGTCTCAGTCCCTTAAAGGGGGTAGAGTCTATCATTTTAACCCAATAACACAAAGGCTAACCAGATTTTTAAAAGGTCTGCACTTTCTCTTTCCATCTTCTGACGTTGAATTGTGCTGAAATGGAATCTTTTTATTTTTTAAATGCTGCCACTCCAGGCAACTTCAACTTGGGCTGAAAAGCAGATCTCATTTCAAAGGGAAAATGACATTTGCTGGGGCAACACCTTTCACATCGTAATGTAAAGATGCAATACAGCAGTGAGTCCTGAATCATTTCTTTTAAATGTAACAGAATTTAACCCCTAGTAATTTTGTCCTGACCCAGTGTATAAGCATAATGGGCAGCACTCACATTAATGAATGTGTCCAGCTTGGGGCAAAAAGAATGTAGAAACTGAATCTCGTACCCCATTTCCTTTGGGAGAGTTTGCCCATGGTATATGAATCCATGTGAGAAACATAAATGAGAAAGGTTTTAACCTCCCTCATTTATAATACGAAGGCATGTACATCCCTCTTGCATAGAAATATGGGAGTAACTGAGAAGCAGGCACTGGGGTGTAGACTGTGGGGAAAGACACGTTTCTTTTCTGACTTTCAAGAACACTGTAAGAACAACAGGCTCCTGCATGTATACTACAGAAGTATCTGGGGGAAGTCTGTGGTACTCTCGGGATCTTGGAATAAATTAGCTGCTTGAAAATGCCCTTTCTTTGAATCCAGTTTTGATCTTCGTCTTATTAGTAAATAACTATCCAATGGCTCAGAAGACTTACTCTTGCTTTTTGCCCATACTCTAGGTATGTATAACTTTCCATGTTTGTACCTTAAGAGATCTATTCATGTGACACTAGACCATTTCTCTAATTGCTAAGCCATGTCAACTCTGCTGTATTTTTCTCATTACATTTCAGACAGTACTATTGATTGGCCTACTAGATAGTGTATTTGAGGTAGTGTATATAATTATTTGAGTGGCTCATGACTTATAGCAATGGAGATAATTCACATTTGGGCAATATGTTCTCTAAAAATAAGAAGGACTAATTTTCATATAATTTTTCTCTAACTTTTACATATTCAGTGCTTAAAAGTTTTTTTTTAAGTGTGTAGAGAACAGTATTATAAATACCATCTGAAGAAAATGAGAATTCTGCTTATTGCATTAATAGGATTATGTTTCATGCACAGTTTTGGATTGTTTCAAAAGCTATTCCACTAGATATGGGCACGTGACAGATGCTACTTGTCCAGGCCTGGTACTGTGTCTCTAGAATCCAAGGGTGTACTACTTGGAGCAAACATAGAACCATTCCCAGCCTGAGCAGTTATCTACAGTAGACCAGCTGTCCTGACTCCAGCTTTAATCTATCCACATAAGTTTTGAGTTAGAATTTAAAAGGGCTATTTTTTTAAATCAAAGTTTTAAAGAATTGAAGTGTGATTAACATAAGGTAAAATGCATAGATGGTAAGTGTTTAGTTCATTGAGTTCTGACAATGTATAGACTTCAGGTATACCCATACCTGAAGAAAGATACAGAATATTTCCAGCAAGTTTCCTCTTGCCCCTTTCCAGTAAATTTTCCCATCACTCATCCACAAAGCATCCATTTTATGATTTTTGTCACTATGATTTATTTTGGCCTCTTCTTATACTCCATTTAGACAGAATTATACAGAAGATATTACTTTGTGTCTGGCTTCCTTTACCTAACGTAATTTTGTGAGATTCATGCATGTTGCCTGTATCAGTAGTTAATTCTTTTTACTCTAAGTATATTCTATCATATGGACATACTGGTTTGTTCAGTATCTCCTGTTAATGAACAGTTGGATTGTTTTCAGTTGTGGCTACTGTGAACAAGACTACTCTGAACATTCTTGAACAAGTCTTCTTGTGGACATCTGCTTATATTTCCTTGTGTAAATACTTAAGAATGGGATTGCTAGTCATAGGGTTGATTCGCAGTTAACTTTACAAGAAACTACCCCAAACTGTCTAATGTAGTGGTACCATTGGGCTCTTCTACTAGCACAGTTTGAGAGCACAAATTTTTTTAAAGATTTTATTTATTTATTCATGAGAGACACAGAGAGAGAGGAAGAGACATAGGCAGAGAGAGAAACATGGTTCCTGCAGGGAGCCCGATGCAGGACTTGATCCCAGGATCCCAGGGTCCTTTGGCACTGAGCCAAAAGGAGACAGACGCTCAAGCACTGAGCCACCCAGGCATCCCTTGAGAGTACAAATTAAGCATTGTTCATTTTTTTCCAATTCTTTTCTCATGCAAGAAAGTTTAGGGTGATAAATTGCAAGTGCTAATGCATTAAATTAGAAAATAGAGTGAATCTGAAAAGAAACCACTGTCCAAATGTTTTTCTCTCCCATCATACCATATAATTTTAATCAGATGATTTTGGTGTATAAATTAGCCTATAGGCATAAGTTAGTTTTGTGCAGGTTTCTCTGCGTGGTAGGGTTAACTCATATACTGACAGAACCAGGCCCAGTGCACCCTACAGAATTCTCTATCCACTTATCCTTTCTGTTCACATAGGAAAAGGAAAACATTATACTGAAGAGCTTTTTGTATTTCACTCTTAGAATGTTTGTAGTACTGTCTTGTGTAGGCCTCACAAGATTCAACCGATAAAGCTGTCTGGTATTTATAAATACAAAATGTAAACATTTCCAGGAGGTGCTTTTCAGTATTTCACTTTCCATATCGATTCACTTAAACTCTAAAAGATTTAATAATTCATTTTATTTTCCTTTCTTAAATCCATAAAATTCAAGCACTTTTAATAAGATTTTCTTCTATTTCCCATTTAATTTTAATAAAAGCATAAAAATATACTTGGTTAAACAGTAATTACATGTTTTGATAAAACTACTTGTTTAAAAATGCAGGACTAGATAATAAAAAATATGGCTGAGTTTTGTTCTGTAATTATCACACGAAAAGTGACATCACATGCGAACACACACATGCAGAAACACAGAATGTTCTTGTGAGGAAATGATGTCTGAGCTTTTCAAATTATTTATTACTGATGCTGTATCGTACCCGTGATGATTTCACCCCATTTTGGAGATCTCAGGAGTGATCTTTTTTTTTTAAAGATTGTTTATTTATTTATTTGACAGAGAGAGGGTGAGGGAGAGAAAGCACAAGCAGGGGGAAGGGCATAGGGAAAGGGAGAAGCAGACACCCCGTGGAGGAGGGAGCCTGATGTGGGGCTCGATCCCAGGACCCTGAGATCATGACCTGACCCAAAGGCAGATGCCTAACCAAATGAGCCACCCAGGCACCCTAGGAGTGATCCTGTAACACAAGAGTAGTTGTTACTGCAAAACCATAGATTATTTTAAAGTTTCAGTATAAGTATACACTATGCTATGAAATTAGATAACCCATTGAATTGTAAATTAAAACATCAAAAATACCACTATTTTAAAGCCATAATTTCAGGGAGTTTTCTTTTTTTTAAGATTTTATTCATTTATTTGTTTGTGAGAGAGACAGCACAAGCTTGAAGAGGAGCAGAGGGAGAGGGAGAAGCAGGCTCCCTGCTGAGCAGAGAACCCCATGTGAGGCTCAATCCTAAGACCCCATCCTAGGCCCCAAGATCATGACCTGAGCTGAAGGCAGATGCTTAACAGACTGAGCCACCCGGGTACCCCAAGAGTTTTTATATTTAATGGTAATTAAGAAAACTAACACTTTTCAAGGTAGTCATCAACTGCAGTGAACAATGGCTACGTATCAATAACATTTGGGCTATGTTGGTTGAGACAGCAGGCATACACAGAACTTAAAGTTAACCTCAAAATCTGTGCATTCTGCAGCACCTGGATGGTACAGTTGGTTGAGTGAAGGACTCTTGGTTTTGGCTCAGATTGTGATCTCAGGGTCATGAGATAGAGCCCCCTCCCTGAGCATGGCATCTACTTGAGATTCTCTCTTTCCCGCTCCCTCACCCCTCTTGCTTGTGTTCTCACTCTCTCTAAATTTTTTTTTCAAAAATCTGTGCATTCTGGCTTAATGTTTAAAAACCAGTTATCCTTGATTTTGTTACAAGGTCTATAAGCTCTAAAGAAGAAAACAGAAGTTAATGGTTTATCCCCAGAAATGCCTGATAATAATATAGATATTCAATAGGAAAAAGAGAACATGTCTGTAGTGAATGGCAAGAAAAATCCCTCTTTGGGATAAAATGTAATAACTGGCCCAGTAAAAGGAGAAACACAGGAAAAGAAAACTATCTAAGTAGCTTAGTCAAAGGAAAATACTACCACCATAGTATGGTGTGACATCCACTAGGGGGCCCACATTTTAAGCCCAAGTATTGAGCCTCCAGTACTGTGGTAGGCCCCCTTGGTGTCACTAGTCACTATTCCTAAAGGTAGAGATAGGAAGTCATTGCTCCTGGCAGCAGGCAGCAGATAGTATTCCTCAGGTGGTCCACCCAACACTCTATGTAAGAGTCCACACTGCCCTTCAGGGGCTGCGTTGTTGTTGGAACCCTTACCACCACTCCCGCCAGCCCCCAGCCCCAACCCCTAGGTGACAGCTCAAGAGGGAAGGATCAAAATTCAGATTGGAGAGTTCAGAAGCTGTCTGGTTTAAACACTTCATAGCCTCAGGAGCCGATGTTTCTGTTATTAACCCCACAAGCATAGTTTGCAGGGTTCCCACAAGGGATATGTTGATAGGAGTTACTTTACTCGGGCTAGCCCAGAATCTACTTTCCAAACAGGTATTTATAATTCTTCGGTCCAAATGCCATCTACCTTTTTTACCATAAGTAACATCGCTTAGCAACACAGTTACCACAGGCCACCTTATCTGGTTTCCAAGGAAACAGAGCTAGAAAGGTCAAATTCTCATGCAGAAAGGGAAGGGGTTGTGCTAATCCATTACCTACATCTGGTCTCATCCGAACTGTGAAATCAAGTTGAATTTGTGATTTGGGATGTGAATATGGTATTCATTTTCTTTTGTGATTTTTTTCCCCTAGAGCTAATGTACACAGTTGAACTTGCTGGAGGGCTTGGTGCTATCCTTTTGCTGCTTGTTTGTTTGGTGACCATCTACAAGTGTTACAAGATTGAAATCATGCTCTTCTACAGGAATCACTTTGGGGCCGAGGAGCTGGATGGAGGTAAGATGAGTTCCCTCTTTTAAGGTTTTTCCCCCCCCCCGGAAAATTCTTCCCTGTTTCTTGCGTTTGTTTTATTGAGTGGCAAGAAAAGTTAGCTGCGTAACCATTGGCAGCAGCTCTTAACAGCTTTCCATATTTCAGTTTGTAAATTTATCTCTTACATGGAACTTTCCGTGTGATGCTGTGGTGCCAATAGGTAATTTCCTCTGACAATTGTAAAGCAACACCTACCCTTTTTAGAATCTGATGCCAAGTAGCACTTGCGAATTACAAAGGCTGATTGCAGCACTATCAGAGTGTTCATTTTTTTCTCACATTGTAATCAGCCCTGAAAGGACACCTTTACTTTTCTATAGGTAAGAGTGCCTCTTTTAATCGTGTTCCCGAACCCAGAGGGTTGAAGTCAATGTCAATCTGTTCCTTACTTAGACTGACCAGTTACAATAAACTGTGCTGAATATTTTAGAATTCCTAGCAGTCTTTTCAATTGTGTATGTAGCTATATTTGGAAAGACTAATTTTTATTCCAAGTGTGCACCAACAGATAATACAGGGCACAAGCACATTGTTTTCATAGTAATACATCTACTATTTTTACTAGAGTTGGACGAGTAAATGTTGTTTTCATGGAACTCATAATAATGATTTGCCCCCTCCGATCAGTTGTGAATATGTGTGCACTCTAAGAGGAATTTGAAGTCCAGAAACCACCCATTACAGGACTTAAGTTTTTTTTCAATTTGATCGTTTGAGAGTGATCCATACATAAGGTAAATTTGCAATAGAGGAAGCATATGCAAACTGATGTACAAAGTGCAGATCATATTCATACATTGTTTTCCACGACTGTCACTGTTGCACTAAGTGGCACACTTAGTGTGGAGTGAAGGAAAATGAAGGGACCAGCCATGCCCCCACTTTTCCAGGACCCTCTGGAATAAATACACGGATAGAATTATAGGTTGTCAGGCTCGTGAGGAGGAGCACTTTATCCAGGCTGTGCAACCCTCTGCCTTTCTCATGAGGGTGAAGACCGTACTGCAGCAAGAGTGCGGTTTTGTAAAATTTTCAGTCTTTATTTGCACTTGTTTCTAACTTTTTTGCCTGCATGTGCCAATTATTAAATGTTTTGGCTACTACTTCAGAGAGATATGAGAAAATTGTCAATGTAAGGGCTATTGTTGAATGAGTACCAAGCAAAGTGCTCAGCATTCTTAAATCATTCTTGCTAAGGCTCAGAAATTTCTGAGGTCAATATTACACTCTCCATTTTACTGGTAGGCTACTGAGGCTCCCAGAGATTAGATAACGTACTGATGAGGGTAAAGCAGGCATTACTATAAGTGGCTAAGATGGGATTTGAAAACAGGTCTACATCAAAAGTTTTTATTTTATTGAAGCCTGAGTCCCTACTGTTTTGTGCCTTTTAAAAATTTAATACATTCATTACAATCTAAAGATCTGATGTTGTTTGTACAGTTGGCACGGTAGAAGATGTTTGAAAAAGCAGATTATCTGAACATCTCACCTGATCTATTAGCCCTGTTTTGAATACATTTAGTTTGTGTTCTGAATGAGATCAGTGATTTTCCCCAAACTATCAATTTCCAGTGCAGTTTTATTTGTCATGTTCTGAATGGTAGAAGATTCTGGATCATTTATATGCCTTTGAACCTCAGTCACATCCCCTTAGATCTTTCTACACATGCTAGTATGGTTGAGTAATTATCTATTTTTCCATTGGTGCAAACTTTCTCTGACATCATCAATTCCCATTCTTCATAGCTCTCCCACAGTCCTTTATTCTTCCAAATAAAAGATAACTGTTAAAAAGAGATCCCAGGCTTTTCATACTCTTGACTTAGCTTTAAAAAATGTAATTCAGGGCAGCCCGGGTGGCTCAGCAGTTTAGCACCGCCTTCAGCCCAGGGCCTGATCCTGGACACCCGGGATTGAGTCCCGCGTCGGGCTCCCAGCATGGGGCCTGCTTCTCCCTCTGCCTGTGTCTCTGCCTCTCTGCCTCTCTCTCTCTCTCTCTTTCTCTCTCTCTCTCTCTCTGTCTCTCATAAATAAATAAATAATTTTTAAAAAATAAAAATAAAAATGTAATTCAGAAGTCAAAAGTTTAGTGATGCCTTCTTAATTCTTGGCCACCACATTAGCTCCCCTAAAAGGGGAGTACATGAAATACTCTTGGATATAAGGAAAGGCAAAGAGTATGAAGAAGAATAGGGAAAGTTTAGTTAATATTTTGAAGCAATGTCTTACTCTGGTGATATGATAATAATAGATTCATCGACTATTTGTTGAATATTTATTAAATAGCAAGTGCTGTGTTGGCTACTTGGTTGATACAGAGAATCACACAATTAGAAAAACAGAGTTTAAGCCCAGATCCAAATAACTCCAAATTCCAATGATATCAGCCATTCTATCAGACTGGGAGATGGAGTATTTGGTGTCAGGGACACATCCATGCAATTCCTTTTGGGTCATATGATAGGCATTCCCTGACTCTATCAGTTCTGTGTCAGAAAGATTCTGTTTTCCTCAATCCTTGTCCCCCTCTACAAAACTTTAACTTTCATTGTTTCCTCTGGATCCAGGTCCTAGCTCTTCTCATTCTACAATATCCACTCTTACAACCCTATCTTCAATTGCATTAACACACAAATAGCCTCTAAATCTAAATGTCCTTCTCCCAGTTATCTTGTTTTATTATCACCTAATTGCACTTCTTGAAAATAGGCTATTTTCTCACTCTTAATTGCAGTTACTTGTCCAAGCTTCCTACACTACGTTCTTGGTCTTCATTGTCTACCCTTCCATTTTATCCTCCACACTCAGCCAGATTTTTCTTTTTAAGTACACATTTACTGTGATTCTTAACACAAAAAAAGAGGCATGCCTGTATGGTGCCTGCCAGAGCCAGTCCAAGCTTTTTAGCTTAGAAAACAACTGCCATTGCAGGGTGACCCAAATTATAATTGTATCCTTGCCACCTCTGTGGAAATGACCCGGCAGAGTTCCAGTTAGAATGAGATGCTGGTCTTTGGAAAAACAAAACTGTTGAGAACTGACCCAAGACAATGCAGTAATGCATAATTCTAAGATCTTCTTGGTAAATGAGGTAACTATAATGGTTAGGGGTAGGCAAAGGTTAACTACTCTCCCACCACCTTGGTTTCATGACATACTGAAAGAAAATTTGGACAAATTCTGTTGCATATGCATTTATTAACAAACAAACACATAACTCATTCTGTAAACTGAGAGAAGTTCTAACACTGTTGTGTATGTGTGTGTGCGTGTGTGTGTCTGTGTGTGTTCCCAAAAAACTGACAAGAAAGTTTCCCCTGAGGCAAATGTGACAGTATACCGGTGGCAGGGTTAGGCTCATTATGTAATAACATCTAAGAATATTCTTCATCTGGACACAGGGCCATATTGCAATCATGTCTGGAAAAGTTTCTCTAAGGGGGCAGGCCAATGGCCCCACTAGATACTTGTAGGGGTGTGATGTGTCTCTACATAATATGAAATAATCTGAGTGTCTTGTATAGCGCTAGTTTTACCATGGAGAGTCCATTTCCAAGACCCATTATAATTAGTAAAAAGCCATTAGTTTTGGCAATCAAATTTGATTTCTAACATCAGTTGTGCTAATTAACAAAATATCTACTTTTGATCAGAAATAAAGATAGTCGAAGTGCTTGTAGAGGCTGCCTCTGGAATGTTGCCTTATTCTAATTAAATACTAGCTGACCATCCTGACAAAGGCAACCTGCTGTCTCTAGAGCAGAACTTATACTAATACAGTATACCAGTGTCTATACTGGAACAAGTACAAAGAAAATAGAGTTATCATGATGACATCTGAGTCCTTTGCTTCTCCATGCCTCTCTGGGATTTCCCTTCTACTTTCGTTTAAAGCTTATATAAACGTAGCCCTTCCTCCCTCCCTCCCTCTCCACCTTTCCCCTTCCTTCCTTCTTTTCTTCCTTCCTCTCTTCCTGTCTCTCCTTCTCCCTCTCATGCATCGTTCATGTTTTACTTCTGACTTCCAAAGATTTCCCGTATCATCTCAAGGTCCACTTATTTTCTCCTTTATCTTTACAAAAATGGCACTGTAAACACATCTGAAATAGTCCTTTTTCTTTTGAGTAATGAGTGCTCACTAGTGAATGCTTAACTACTTGTAGGACACCGTGATTTCAAAGTTCCTTATCTCATTTATTTATTCCTGTTAAAGAAAGGCTCAAAGCCAAAGTCATGAAGAAAATAATTATTCCTTCAAACTTTTGGAAGAATGTCTAGATTTTGGAACTGGCTCTGCAAATAAAAAAAAAGTAAATAAGAGGCATGTAAAGAAGAACAAAGTTGTAAAGCTAGAAGTAGTCCATTAATAAGAGAACACAGGGAACACTGGCTCTCCTACATGATTATCACATCAGTAGATATGGGTAAGGTAGTGCCTAAGTTTTCATGAGTAATTAACTTATGTGAACAAACTTAAGGTTTCATTTTGTGGAGAGGATCTAGTGCTAGACAAGGTGAATCTACTTTCTGTTTGTTTTTCTCAGAGTGCAAATGGTTTCGATTTTGGTTTTTATCCCCTGACTATGGGGTATGAGGTACAAGCTTACTTATAATCATAGTGGAGCAAGCTTGTAAGAACACAGTAATCAATATTTTCAAGATGAAAAAGAGAGCCCTTCTGGTTCTACTTTAAGAGTTATTACAGGTATTGGACAAAATGAGTTAGAGCAATCTTTTATAATCTCCACCCCTTGACCCTTGAAAAATGTGAACATCTGTTCCATTTCAGGCATATGAAACAAATTGGTATGTACGTAATCTTAGGTCATAGAATTTATTTTCCTTTCTCCTTCAATTACAGGATTACTATCAATAGTTCCAGGAACTATTGTCCTCAGGTCCATCGGTGAAGCAGCACTTCTGTAAATCATTTAGAAACTCTGTAGGAGATTTTTGCTTTTGTTTTTGTTTGGTTGGTATTTGATAATTTGCACACAGATGAACAATCTAGAATGTGTTTTTGGGTTCCAGAAGGAGAAACCTGTTGTTTTTAGTATACAATTTGCCTAAAGTCATAGACTGCTAAGTGCTAGGAAATTAGCCCTCTCATCTCAAATCCCGTGTTCCCTGTATACCATTCTACTAACTCTTAACCTCTTAAGATTTCTAGCATCTACACTGCCCACTACTCCCTCAAGGATGCAAGGGAAGGAAATTAATGTCAACTGAAGATCTCCTTTGGGCCAGGCATTTTGCTATATGGTGGGGTCCCATTTCATGCTAGATATCTACTTTAGGAAGGTGCTATTTTATAGATGAGGGAACGTAGACTCAAATGAGTGAAATTAAAATTAATGGCAGTCAAAATTTTACCTCAGCTGCTGTTTTTTAAAAATATTTTAATTAGTGTCACATTTCAATGTTTGATACCCTGTGGATTCAAATAGTCCAGAAAAGTACCAAGTAACAAAGCATGTACACTAGAACAATATTGCAAAAATTGCACAGTGTAAAACTCAAGCAGCTTTATTTTATTTTAGAATACAATTGTCAGATATTGACATGGCAGGATCGAAATGAAAGGTGAAATTTATTAAAACTATGATATTTGATAATCACAAAATCAATATATTAAGATTATATGACTAATGTTTATTCAATGATATCCATTTCTATAGTTTTTTTTTTACTAAAAATTTGTTTCTTCTTGGGAATGTAAGAAAACATAAAGGTGAATCTGAGACACAAGGAAGAAATGTGGCTTAATTTTAAAAAATTATTTATTCAAATTATATCAATGTTAAGTTTTTAAACGATTTTATTTATTTGTCAGAGAGAGAGAGAGCATGGGAAGGGATAGCAGCAGGCAGAGGCAAGGAAAGAGGAAGAAGCAGGCTCCCCAATGAACAGGAAGCCCAATGAAGGGCTCAGTCCCAAGACCCTGGGATCATGACCTAAGTTGAAGGCAGAAACTTAACTGACTGAGCCACCCAGGCATCCCTCAATGCTAATTTTTAATGATCACATATTTTTATGCTAATTTGCCCCATGTAAACACAGAAAGTCATCTTTTAAAATGATTTTAATATTTTATTTATTTCTTCCTTTGAGAGAAAGAGAGAGCCAGCACTTGTGTGAGGGGAGGAGCAGAGAGGGAGGGAAAAGGAAAGGGAGAGAATCCCAAGCTGACTCCTTCCTGAGCTCAGAGCCGGTTGCAAGGCTGGATCCCATGACCCTGAGATCATGACCTGAGCCAAAACCAAGAGTCAGACATTTAACTGTCTGAGCCACTCAGGTGCCCCCAAATCACCTTTTAACATAAAACACGATTCATCATTGAGTTCACTGCAAGCCTCATTTTGGTAACCCCACTTGCTGAATGATGGCCTCTGTCACTAGTCAGTTTTATATACGTAAGTTAAAAATATTTGAGAATAATTTTTTTAAATGGCCAGCTGCCAATAACATCTGACAACTGTTCAGTAGATATTTAACGGTTAAAAATTCCCAAAGACCTAAATGTCAATCTCAAGCCATTTATATTATCAATAACTCTCTTTCCTAGCCCGGATCCAATATAAGCACCACCTTCATCTTGAGAATGGAATCAATCTCCAATCTACATTTTCTTTTTAAGATTTTATTTATTTATTTATTTATTTATTTATTTATTTATTTGAGAGAGAGAGAGAATATGAAGTGAGTGCATGAGTGATGGGGAGGTTCAGAGGGAAAGGAGAGAGAGAATCCCAAGCAGGCTCCACCCTGAGCACTGACCCTGAGATCATGACCTGAGCCAAAACAAAGAGTCAGACACTTAACCGACTGAGCCACACAGGCACCTCTCTAATCTACATTTTCTTAAAAGCTTCATTGTTCTAAAAAATCCACGAATCCTCTAGCTTCTCAGTCCTCCTAAGGAGCATTGACTAATATTCTCTCATATGTCAAAGAGAAAAATATTTATCATTGTTCCAAACTACTCTTTCATTCCTGATAGTTCCATATTTCCCTTCTCTCATCAAAGTTTTTTTAAATACTATTTTAAATTCATAGTTTTATTCTTAACTCTCCAGAGTCCAAATTTCTTTTTCCCCCCTCAAATATATTTTTAAATAGAAATATAGTGGCTGATTCAGTCAATGGAAGGAGAAAATTCTACTGAACCAGTTGGTGGACTTCAAGTAATAAAAGTAACTAGCTGATAGATAGGGCTTGCTGTTTTTTTTATTCCCCCCTGCCTCAGATTTACTGAGTTATAAATGAAATTGTGTAAGTTTAAGGTACACAATGTGATATATATATATATATGTATATATATATATATACATATATATATATATATAGAGAGAGAGAGAGAGAGATTGTGAAATGATTGCTACAATAATGGTCATTAACAAATCTATCACCTCACATAACTGCTATTTTTTGTCATGACATTTAAGACCTAATCTCTCAGCAACTGTCAAGTATATAAAATATAGTATTGTTAATTATATATTATATCCCCAGAATTATTTGTCTTATAGCTGGAAGTTCATACCCCTTGACCAACATCACTCCCTTGCCCCTACTCCCTAGCTCCTGGCAACCACCATTCTACTCTGTTTCTGAGATCAGCTGTTTTTATTCCACATGTAAGTGAGACCATACAGTATTTTACAGTCTATCTTTTTCTGACTTTTGGTTAGCGTGATAGCTTCAAAGTCTAGCTAAGTTGTTGCAAATGGCAAGATTCCCTTCATTTTTATGGCTGAATAATATTCTGTTGTATATATCAACCACATTTTCTTTACCCATTTGTCCATTGATGGACACTTGGGTTGTTTCCATGCCTTAGCTATTGTGAATAATTCTGAAGTGAACATTGGGGTATAGATATCCCTTTGAGATAGTGATTCTATTTCCTTCAGACATATACCCAGAAGTATAATTGTTGGATCATATGGTGGTTCTATTTATAATTTTTTGAGGAAACTTCATACTCTTTTCCATAGTAGCTGCACCAGTTTATATCCTCACCAGCAGCAAACAAGGGTTTTTTTTTTCTACATCCTTGCCAACACATGTTATCTCTTGTCTTTTTGATAATCTTAACAGATGTGAGATGAGATCTCATTGTGATTTTTATTTTCATTTCCCTGATGATAACTGATATTGAGCATCTTTTCATGTACTCATTGGCCATTTGTATGCCTTTGGAAAAAATTTCTGTTTGGGTCTTCTGCCCATTTTGTATCGGATTATTAATCTTTTTGATGTTGAGTTGTATGAATTCCTTATGTACTTTGAAAATTAACCCTCCCCTTATCTGATACATAGTTTGCAGATATTTTCTCCCATTCCATAGGTTGCCTCTTCATTTCCTGATTGTTTCACTAGCCATTCAGAAGCTTTTCTGCTTGAGGTAGTCCCACTTCTTTATTTTTGCTATTGTTGTTTGTGCTTCTTGTAATATATCCAAAGAATCATTGCCAGGGCCAGTGTCAAAGAGCTTTTCCCTGTGTTATTGTAGGAGTTTTATGATTTCAGGTCTTATATTTAAGTCTTAAATCCATTTCAAGTTAAAATTTGTGGCCGGTATAAGACAGGTCCAACTTCATTCTTTGTCACGTGGATATCCAGTTTCCCAACACCATTTATCAAAAAGATTATCTGTTCCCCAATGATCACTCTTGGCCTCCTTGTCAAATGCTAGTTTTCTGTATATATATATATATATATATATATATATATATATATATATATATTTCTGGACTCTCAGTTTTGTTCTAGTAGTCTATGTGTCTTCTTTTTTTTAATGCTAGTACCATACTGGTTTTTCTTACTATAAGTATAATGTCTCCAGCTGGGCTCTTCTCTCACAAGATTACTTTGGCTATTCAGGGTGGCTTTTTTTTTTGTTTGTTTTGTTTCAGAGGTTGAGTTTAGTGATTCATCAGTTGCATATGATACCCAGTGCTCATTCCACCAAGTACCTTCCTAAATGCCCATCACCCAATTACCCCACCCCTTCACTCACCTCCCCTCCAGCAACCCTGTTTGTTTCCAACAGTTCAGAGTCTCTTGTGGTTTGTCTCCCTCTCTGATTTTGTCTTTTTCCCCCTCCTTTCCCCTATATTTATGTGTTTTGTTCCTTAAATTCCACATATGAGTGAAATCATATGATATTTGTCCTTCTCGGACTTATTTTGGTTAGCATAATACCCTCTAGTTCCATCTACATTGTTGCAAATGGTAAGATTTCATTCTTTTTGATGGCTGAGTGATATTCCACTATATCACATCTTTATCCATTCATCTGTTGATGGACACCTGGGCTCTTTCTATAGTTTGGCTATTGTGGATAATGCTGCTATAAACATTGGGGTGCATGTGCCCCTTCAAATCACTGTTTGTATCCTTTGGATAAATACCTAGTAGTACAATTGCTGGATTGTGGGGTAGCTCTATTTTTAACCTTTTTTTTAAGATTTTATTTATTTATTCATAGACACAGAGAGAGAGAGAGAGGCAGAGACACAGACAGAGGGAGAAGCAGGCTTCATGCAGGGAGCCCTACGTGGGACTCGATCCCGGGTCTCCAGGATCACACCCCAGGCTGCAGGTGGCACCAAACTGCTGCGCCACCCGGGCTGCCCTATTTTTAACTTTTTAAAAAAAGATTTTATTTATTTATTTGACAGAGAGAGAGAGAAAGAGAGAGCACAAGCAAGGGGAGCAGTAGAGTGAGAAACAGGCTCCCTGCTGAGCAGGGAGCCCGATGTGGGGCTTGATCTCAGGATCCAGGGATCATGACCTGAGCTGAAGGCAGATGCTCAAGTGACTGAGCTACCCAGGCACCCCTATTTTTAACTTTTTGAGGAAGCTCCATACTGTTTTCCAGAGTAGCTGTACCAGTTTACATTCACACCAATAGTGTAATAGCATTCCCCTTTCTCCACATCCTCACCAGCATCTGTTGTTTCCTGACTTGTTAATTTTAGTATTCAGGGTCTTTTTAAGTTCCATATGAATTTTAGGATGGTTTCTTCTATATATCTGAAAAATGCCCTTGGAATTTTGATAGGGATTGTATTGAATTTGTAGATGGCTTTGAGTAGTATGGACATTTTAATAATATTAATTATTCTGATCTGTGAACATGGGATGTCTTTTCATTTGTGTCTTCAGTTTCTTTTATTAATGTCTTATAATTTTCAATGTATAGATCTTTCACCTCTTTGGTTAAATTTATTTCTCAGTATTTTATTATTTTTGATGCTACTGTAAATGGGATTATTTTCTTTGTATTTTTTTCCAGATGATTTGTTGTAATTGTATAAAAACATAACAGGTTTTTACATGTTGGCTTTGTATCCTGAAACTTTCCTGAGTTTGTTGAATAGTTGTAACAGGTTTTTTGTGGAGTCTTTAGGTTTTATTATATGTAAAATCATGTTATCTGCAAAGAGAAAATTTTACTTCCTTTTTTCTTTCTTATTTTCCTTATTTATTTCCTTATTTCTTTGCTTAATTGCTCCAGCTAGAACTGCGAGTACTATGTTGAATAGGAGTGGTGAGAGTGGACACCCTTACCTTGTTCTTGAATTTAGAAGGAAATCCTTCAGCTTTCATTGAGTATGATCATAGCCGTGGGTTTGTGAGATATGGCCTTTATTATGTTGAGATATGCTGCTTCTAAAACTAATTTACTGAGAGCTTTTACAATGAAATTATAAATTTTTTGTCACACTCTTTTTCTGAATCTATTTACAAGATCATATGATTAGTGTCCATCATCCTATTTTTTTAAGATTTTATTTATTTGTTCATGAGAGACACACAGAGATAGGAAGAAACAGAGGGAGAAGCAGGATCCTCACAGGGACCCCGATGTGGGACTCGATCCTGGACCCTGGGATCACACCCTGAGCTGAAGGCGGACGCTCAACCACTGAGCTACCCAGGCATCCCTGTCCTTCATCCTATTAATGTGGAATATCATGTTTATTGATTTGCATATATTGATCTATCCTTGCATCCCAGGGTTAAATCTCACTCGACCATGTTGTATTATCCTTTTAATGTGCTGTTTAATTTGGTTTGCTAGTATTTTGTCAAGAATTTTTGTATCTATATTCATTAGATATATTGGATATTTCTGGCAGAGTATGTCAGAATATTGGATATTTCTGATGAATACTACAAGGAACAACTACAAGGGATGTTTGTCATAATCTTATCTGGCTTTGGTATCAAGATAAATCTGGCCTCATAAAAGTTTGGGGATATTCCATCCTCTTCAATATTTTGGAAAAGTTTGAGAAGGATTGGCATTACTTCTTCTTTAAATATTTGGTAGAATTCCTCAGTGAAACCATCTGGTCCTAGGCTTGTCTTTGTTGGCAGTTTTTTTTACTACTGCTCCAATTTCTTAGCTATTGGTCTGTTCAGATTTTCTATATCTTAACAACTCAGTCATGGGAGGTTGTGTGTCTCTGGGAATTTATCCATTTTTTCTAGGTTATCCAATTTGTTGTCATGTTATTGTTCATCGTATCCTCTTGGGGTCCTTTGTATTTCTGCAATGTATTTCTTTCTCATTTATAGCTGTGTTTATTTAACTTTTCTCTTTTCTTCTTGGTTAGTCTAGGTAAATGTTATCAATATTGTTTACCTTTTAAAAAACCCAACTTTTCATTTCATTGATTTTTTTCTATTGTCTCTGTATTCTGTATTACATTTATTTCCTTTCTTTAAGATTTTATTTATTTACTCATACGAGATACAGAGACAGAGAGAGAGAGAGAGACAGACAGACAGACAGACAGACAGAGAGAGAGAGGCAGAGACACAGGCAGAGGGAGAAGCAGGCTCCCTGGGCTGAAGGCAGTGCTAAACTGCTGAGCCACCCAGGCTGCCCTGTATTTCATTTGTTTCTGCTCTAGTCTTTATTATTTCTGTCTTCTACTAACTTGAGGTCAGATTGCTTTTCTTTTTCTAATTCCTTGAGGTATAAAGTTAGATTATTTATTTGAGATCTTTCTTTTCTCTCAGATTCAGGTATTTATCACTATAAATTTTCCCCTTAGAACTGCTTTGCTTCATCTCAATTTTTGTTGTGTTGTATTTCCATTTTTGTTTGTCTCAAGATATTTTCTGATTTACCCTTTGCTTTCTTCTTTGACCTGTCACTTGTTCAGGAGTGTATTATGTAATATCCACATATTTGTGAATTTTTCCATATTCTTGCAAACCTTTGTGGTCAGAAAAAGATACTTGATATGATATTGTAACCCAACATATGATCTATCCTAAAGAATGTTCATGGGACACCTGGGTGGCTTAGCAGTTGAGCATCTGCCTTCAGCTCAGGGCGTGATACCAAGATCCGGGATCGAATCCCACATTGAGTTCCTTGCAGGGAGCCTGCTTCTCCCTCTTCCTATATCTGTGCCTCTCTCTGTCTATGTCTCTCATGAATAAATACATGAAATCCTTTTAAAAATGAAGAATGTTTATTCATTGAGAAAATGAAGAATGTTTATTCATTGAGCATAATGTGTCTTTTGCTACTTTTGCTGGGATGTTCTTTTTATCTGTTAGGTCCATTTGGTCTATAGTGTTCTTTAAATCTACTGTTTAATTATTAACTTTTTATCTCAATGATATATCCAATATTAAAAGTGGGGTATTGAAACCTGCTAATATTATTATATTGCTGTCTATTTTCCCCTCAGCTCTGCTAATATTTGCATATTTACATACTCCCAATATTGGGTGTATATATATTTACAGTTATCATATCTTCTTGATGAATATCACAATATAGTATACAGTGACCTTCTTTCTCCTGGTGACCAATTTTCATTGCAAATCTATTTTATCTGATATAAATATAGCCACTCTTGTTTTCTTTTAGTTGCCATTTGCAGGAAAATCTTTTTCCATTCTTTCACTTTCAGCCTATGTATGTCTCTAAAGATAAAGTGAGGGCAGCCCCGGTGGCTTAGTGGTTTAGCGCTTTCCGCCCAGGGCATGATCCTGGAGACTCGGGATTGAGTCCCACGTCAGGCTCCCTGCATGGAGCCTGCTTCTCCTTCTGCCTGTTTCTCTCTCTCTCTCTCTCTCTCTCTCTCTCTCTCTCTCTGTGTGTGTGTCTCAAATAAATAAAAAATCTTAAAAAAAATAAAGTGAATCTCTTGTAAGCAGCATATTGTTGGATTTTTTTTTAATCTATTCAGCCACTCTTTGTTGTTTGATTGGAGAATTTAATCCATTTATGTTTAAAGTGATTATTGAAAGGTAAGGACTTACTCTTGCCATTTTGTTAGTTATTTTCTGTTTGGTTTGTTATTCCTCTTCTTCCTCTCTTGCTTTCTTCTGTGATTTTTTTTTTAACTCATATGCTTTAATTTCTTTGTCTTTAACTTATGTGTATCTACTGTAGGTTTCTTCTTTGTGGATACCATGAGGTTTACAGGAAACATATAATAGATCTAACAGACTATTTTAAGTTGATGACAACTTACCTTCAATTGCATAAAGAAGTCTACATTTTTACTTTCCTCCTCCCACAATTTATGCAATTGTTGTCATAATTTACATATTTTTATATTGTGCATCCATTAAGAAATTATTATACCTATAGTTATTATTTTTAATTTTATTTTAATTCCAGTGTAGTGAACATAGAGTATTATTAGTGTCAGGTGTACAATATACTGATTCAACAGTTCCATTTACTGCTCAGTGCTCATCAAGATAAGTGTACTTTGAATCCTCTTCACCCATACTCCCATCCACTCCCCCTCTGGTAACCATCTGTTTGTTCTCTATAGTGAATAGTCTGTTTTATGATTTGTCTTGTAGTTATTTTTTTCTTGTTTTTTATTATATTTTATTATTTTATTTTAAAAAATTTTTTATTTATTTATTCATGAGAGACACACAGAGAGAGGCAGAGATATAGGCAGAGGGAGAATCAGGCTCCTTATGGGGAGCCCAATGTGGGACTCGATCCTGGGACCCCAGGATCACGACCTGAACCGAAGGCAGAAGTTCAACCACCGAACCACCCAGGTGTCCCAAGTTTTTTTATCTTAACTGCAGTATAGTTAACAAACATTATTTTAGTTTCAGGTATACAGTATCCTAGTTCAACAATTCTATACATCATTCAGTGCTCATCATAAGTGTATTCTTTAATTCCCATCACCTATTTCACCCATTCCACCCATTCACATTCCCTCTGCTAACCATCAATTTGTTCTCTAGAGTTAAGAGCCTGTTTCTTGCTTTGTCTCCTTTCTCTTTTCTTTTCCCTTTGTTCATTTGTTTTGTTTCTTAAGTTTCACATATGAGTGAAATCACATGGTATGTGTCTTTCTCTCTGACTTATTTCACTTAGCATTTTCTGGCTCCATCCATGTTGTAGTAAATGACAAGATTTATTATTTTTTATGGTTGAATAATATTCCATTGTATATACATACCACATCTTTATCCATTTATCTATCAATAGACACTTGGGCGACTTTCATGATTTCATTATTGTAAATAATGCTGCAGTAAACATACAGGTGCGTATATCCTTTCAAATTAGTGTTTCTGTATTCTTTGGGTAAATACTCAGTAGTGCAATTATCGAATCATAAGGTAGTTCTATTTTTAAATTTTTGAAGAACCTCCATACTGTTTTCCACAGTGGCTGCATCATTTCACATTCCCACCAACAGTGCACGAGGATTCCTATTTCTCCACATCCTCCTCAACACTTGTTTCTTGTGTTTTTGATGTTAACCATTCTGACAGGCATTAGGTGATAGTTCACTGTGGTTTTGATTTGCATTTCCCTGATGATGAGTGATGTTGTGCATCTTTTCACATGCTGTTGGCCATCTGTACATCTTCTTCAGAGAAATTTCTGTTCATGTCTTCTGCCCATTTTTAATTTGATTATTTGTTTTTTGTGTTGAGCTGTATAAATTCTTTACACATTTTGGATATTGACCTTCTATTGGATATGTCATTTGCAAATAGCTTCTCCCATTCTGTAAGTTGTCTTTTAGTTTTGTTGATTGCTTTTTGTTGTTGTTGTTATGCTGAAGTTTTTTAGTTTGGTGTAGCTCCAATAGTGTATTTTGGCTTTTATTTCCCGTGCCTCAGGAGCCCTATGTAGAAAAATGTTGTTACAGCTGATATTAGAAAAATTCCTGCCTGTGCTCTCTTACAAGATTGTTATGGTTTCAGGTCTCACATTTAGGTCTTTAATCTATTTTGATTTAATTTTTTGTATAGTGTCAGAAAGTGGTCCAGTTTCCTTCTTTTGCATGAAGCAGTCCAGTTTTTCCAACACCATTTGTTGAAGAGATTGTCTTTTTCCCATTGCATATTCTTGCTTCTTTTGTCAAAGATTAATTGACCATTTTGATAGCCATGGATTTCGACAGATATGTAGCCATATGTAAACCCCTGCACTATAAGACAATCATGAGCCACAGGCTGCTGAGTTGGTTTATGATACTGTCATGGACAATTTTTTTTTTTATTGGAGTTCAATTTGCCAACATATAGCATAACAGCCAGTGCTCATCCCATCAAGTGCCCCCCTCAGTGCCCATCATCCAGTCACCCCCACCCCCCGCCCACCTCTCTTTCCACCACCCCTTGTTCTTTTCCCAGAGTTAGGAGTCTCTCATGTTCTGTCTCCCTCTCTGATATTTCCCACTCATTTTTCTCCTTTCCCCTTTATTCCCTTTCACTATTTTTTATATTCCCCAAATGAATGAGAACATATAATGTTTGTCCTTCTCTGATTGACTTATTTCATTCAGCATAATACCCTACAGTTCCATCCACGTCGAAGCAAATGGTGGGTATTTGTCATTTCTAATGGCTGAGTAATATTCCATTGTATACATAGACCACATCTTCTTTATCCATTCATCTTCCGATGGACACCGAGGCTCCTTCCACAGTCTGGCTATTGTGGACATTGTTGCTATAAACATTGGGGTGCAGGTGTCCCAGCGTTTCACTGCATCTGTATCTTTGGGAGTAAATCCCCAACAGTGCTAATTACTGGGTCATAGGGCCGATCTATTTTTAACTCTTTGAGGAACCTCCACACAGTTTTCCAGAGTGCTGCACCAGTTCACATTCCCACCAACAGTGCAAGAGGGTTCCCCTTTCTCCACATCCTCTCCAATATTTGTTGTTTCCTGTCTTGTTAATTTTCCCCATTCTCACTGGTGTGAGGTGGGATCTCATTGTGGTTTTGATTTGTATTTCCCTGATGGCAAGTGATGCAGAGCATTTTCTCATGTGCTTGTTGGCCACGTCTGTGTCTTCCTCTGTGAGATTTCTGTTCATGTCTTTTGCCCATTTCATGACTGGATTGTTTGTTTCTTTGGTGTTGAGTTTAATAAGTTCTTTATAGATCTTGGATACTAGTCCTTTATCTGATATGTCATTTGCATATATCTTCTCCCATTCTGTAGGTTGTCTTTTAATTTTGACTGTTTCTTTTGCTATGCAGAAGCTTCTTATCTTGATGAAGTCCCAATAGTTCATTTTTGCTTTTGTTTCTCTTGCCTTCATGGATATATCTTGCAAGAAGTTACTGTGGCCAAGTTCAAAAAGGATGCTGCTGTGTTCTCCTCTAGGATTTTGAAGGTGTCTTATCTCACATTTAGATCTTTCATCCATTTTGAGTTTAACTTTATGTATGGTGTAAGAGAATGGTCCAGAGTCATCTCAGCATCCCCAAACAAGTGCATAAAGAACATCTGAGTCATGAAGCCCCATATGGAGATGGTCTTGTGTTTAAGCAAGTCTGTGATCATTTTGGGTGTGGTGACAGTGGAGAGACACGTACCCAAAAGAGAGGTTTCCAAGGAGAAAGTACAAGGGAGAATGAAGGTAGGAACTAAATGTCACTGTGACTGTCATGAGAATATTTCCCCACACAATAGCACTGTAGATTAAGGAGAATGTTACAAAGAAGAAAATCTGAAGTTCCCGTCATCCAGAAAATCCTAGTAAAAGAAACTCAGTCACTACAGATCCATTTTTAAGATCCATTTACTTGATACACAAAGGCACCAGAAGTTCTTTTTTACAAACAGAATAAAGGGATGCCTAGGTGGCTCAGTCGGTTAAGCGTCCAACTCTTGATCTCAGCTCAGGTCTTGAGCTCATGGTCGTAAGTTCAAGCCCTGCATTGGGTTCCACTTAAGAATTAAAAAAAATAAAGCCACAATTAGCACTGATGTTTTCCTATTTAATTTGATGATAATAGTTGGTAATATGACAAAATATAATTTTAAATATATCAGCATAACCATCTACAATTTGAAATTATTTTATGGGTCACATCACTTTAAAACAATATTCTTATAATTATGCAACAATTAAAAAGCATTTGAAGGAGTGAGGGTTTTTATTTTCTATTGTTTTATTCTATGAAATGATACTCTTTTATCAATTATTCTTGACTGCCACTAATTTTCTCACTTGAAAAAATTAGATAAGTAGTTACATTAGTATTTTTTGTCTTTTATTATCACAATTGCTGTCACCTCTTGAGATCACGTTATAACAATATATAAGGAATACAGGATTTGGAAGATTAGGAAATTGTATTGTCCTGTATCACTGAAGTCATTTATTAAGTTCATTCAATGTTTCTAAAATAAACAAAGAAAATGTAAATGTGCATACACACATACAAACACAAATACAACTTAGGGCTAATTTGTACATGAAAGAAAGCCTTTTAATTCATTAAAAATAATTTGCTCTTGAGGCACCCAGGTGCCTCAGTCTGTTAAGTGTCTGTCTTCAGCTCAGGTCATGATCTCAGGATCCTGGGATTGAGCACATCAGTGGAGAAATCTGCTTCTTCCTCTTCCTCTGACCCTCTCCCCTGCTCATGCTCTCTCTGTCTGCCTCAAATGAATAATAAAATCTTAAAAAAAAACAATTTGCTTTTTTATTTTCTATTGTATGATATACTGAGAATATCATACAATATGTATACAATACATTGAAATATGGACTTATCCTCAGATCTTTATGAAGTTTTTTTCTCAATTCCCGTATTACTATTGTTCACAGTGAGAAGTGTGTGCATTGTGTATAAATGTATGTATCTGGTGGTTAAGAAGTAAATAGTTAAATGATTCAACCCTAAAAAAAATTAATTGACCATATAATGGGTTTATTTCTAGGCTTTCTATCCTGTTCCATTGATCTATGTGTCTATTTTTGTGTCAGTACCATCGTGTTTTGATTACTACAGCTTTGTAGTATAACTTGAAATCTGGAATTGTGATAAATTGTGAAACCTCCAGCTTTGTTTTTCTTTTTCAAGATTCTTTTGGCTATTTGGCGGGTTTTGTGGTTCCATTCAAAGTTTTGGATTATTTGTTCTATTGCTCTTCTATACAACAGTAATGAAGCAACAGAAAGAGAAATTAAGAAAGCCCATTTACAATTACACCAAAAATATTAAAATGCCTAAGAATAAACTTAACCAAGGGGGTAAAAGACCTGTACTCTGAAAACTATGAAAGACTGATGAAAGAGGTTAAAGACAACACAAACAAAAGGAAGGAAATTTCATGTTCATGAACAAATATTGTTAAAATGTCCACACTACCTAAAACAATGTACAGAATTAATGCAATCCCTATCAAAATAACCAATAGTTATTTTCATAGAACTAGTATAAATAATTGTAGTTATTTTTAATATTATTTTTGTTGATTTCTATACTAGAGATAAAAGTGATTTATACCACCATTACAGTATTAGGGTATTCTGAATTTGACTGTATATTTACCTTTACCATTGAGTTTTATATTTTTATGTTTTCATGTTCTTACTTAATGTCCTTTCATTTCAACTTGAAAAACTTCCTTTAGCATTTCTTGTAAGGCAGATCTAGTGGTGATGAACTCCCTTAGGTTTTGTTTGTCTGGGAATGACTTTATCTCTCCTTAATTTTGAAGGACTGCTTTTCTGAGTATAGTGTTCTTGTATTCTTGGTTGACATTTTTTTCTTTCATCACTTTGAATATTTTATCCCATTCTCTCCTGGCCTGCAAGGTTTCTACAGTTCAGTTTCTATAGTTTATTTAAGATGATTATTTTGTTTTGTTTTGTTTTTTTAAAGATTTTATTTATTTATTCAGGAGAGACGCAGAGAGAGAGGCAGAGACATAGGCAGAGGGAGGAGCAGACTCCCTGCGGGGAGCCCGATGTGGGACTCGATCCCAGGACCCAGGGATCAAGAACTGAGCCAAAGGCAGATGCTCAACCACTGAGCCACCCAGGCGCCCCTCAGATGATTATCTTGAATTCTCTGTCAAACAAATTGTATATCTCCATTTCTTTGTGGTGGTTACTGTAACTTGATTAGTTTTCTTTGGTGTTGTGTTTGCCTGATTCTTCATGATCTATGTACCTTTGCATTGATGTCTGTGCATTTGAAGGAACAAACACCTCTTATAGTCTCTATAGAATGATTTCAGCAGGTAAAGTCCTTCTCCTGTCTGTTTCCCAAGCCAGTGAGATTGCCTCCAGAGTTATAGTCATCCTGGGTTTGAGCCAATTTTGCGACTGTTTCTGGGTCTACAGTGAGCAACGTGTTTGGCAGGCTTGTTACCAGGGGTTCAGGTGGTCAAGGACCTTCTCTGGTGCCTGGATGTATGGACCTGCCTCTAGTACTTTGCTTAGTAAAACAGTATTTATATAATTGTCCATTTCAAAGTCCAGAGTTGGAATCTTTAGTCAGCGGGCTTTTACCAGGTATGTGGACAGATATGGCTCCCAGCGGATCCCTGGGAGAGCAGCCTGATTACTCTCTGGGGCCCTGGGTAGACAGGACTTGCTCTGGACCATGGCTGAGAGGATTTATGCATGGATGTCTTATTTGGCCATTTTGCTGACATCATACCCGTTTTTCATTTTTTTGTTAAACGTTGCAATCAGAATCGCTTGAAAGTCATGGGAAGAGTAAATCAATGACTATATTCGAATTTGTGCAAACTATTGCAGAGTATGTACACCAGCTGTTTTCCATCTCTGCAGTGAACAGAATTATAGTTAAGGATTTAAATTACAGAAAATAAAATTTAAAGAATAAAGTTTAGTATCTGTGCTGCTGAAGCGAGCACAAAGAATAAAGTTTAGAATAAGAAATATAGTCTTGTACTAGCCTATTATTATTTACCACTTTTAAGCTGTTTATAAACTTAAGTTGAATTGAAAAGATTGCAGACCCATTCTTTAAAAACCTTAGCATCATATTGTTTTTTCAATGATTATAAAAAATGTTGATTTTTCCAAATTTCTCCAGTCACATAAAGCTCAAACATGAAGATTAGTCAGTATATGTTCTCACAGATATTAAACCAAATTGAAGGGATGTTACCCAAGATTCACATTCATCTGGTAATTGGGAAAATGGAAGAAATCTTAGAATCCATATGATTTCGGGTCAGAGAACATTGCTGGATTTAGTATGGTATCTGGCGTGATGTTTGCAGTCTGATAACTTTTAAATCAGGAGTTTCCTTCTGGTAGTAAATAAATGCCCAGTCCATTTCTGCTCTGATATAGACTCGGGGGGAAAAAGGGGAATTAGATATCAATCAAGTGTTCCATTGATTGAGGATGCTGCTGCAGATGCTCACAAGGGGCTTTTGAGCCACATTTACTACCAAGATGATCTGCATGTGAATGACTCCTTTTTATCCAAGAGATATCAGCTTAACCACTATAAATTTGTCCAGATGACATAAAGAGATAGAAAACTGACTGAGGCCTTAGCACCAATTTCTGAGGTTCATTTAAGCCTAATACAGTTAATGTATATATTACTCTGGGCAAGAACCTACTTCCTTTTTGATGAAAGTGTGGATTTTCAGCTTCTTTGTTTAGAGTACATCCTCTGTAAGTATCAGCACCACTTACCATAGATCTGATGCTGCAGTGTTTAGTTTTGTTGTTGTCTGCTCAATTTCCTAGCAGCTGAATGCTGTTCTTTGATGCCTTTGAGCCTTCTGGATGCCTGTACCCTGTCCTAGAGCAGAGTTCCTCAAAGCGTAGTCCCTGGACCAGCAGCATCGTTACCCAATATGTTGCTGTAAATGCAAATTCTTGGGGCTTCTGGATGGCATGGTCAGTTAGGCATCTGACCCTTGGTTTCAGCTTAGGTCATGATCTTGAGGTTATGAGTTTGAACCCCAGGTAGTGCTCCACACTCAGAGTGGAGCCTGCTTAAGAATCTCTCTCCCTCCCTGCCCCTCCTACTCATTCTCTCTCTCTCTTCCCCCCCCCCTCTGCTTGTCAAATAAATAAACAAATCTCTAAAAAATGCAAATGCTCAGGACTTACTCTAGAACTATTGAGTGGAACACTCTGGAAGTAGGGCTCAATAATCTGTATTTTTAAAAAGATTTTACTGGGATCCCTGGGTAGGCAGCGGTTTAGCGCCTGCCTTTGGCCCAGGGCGCGATCCTGGAGACCCGGGATCGAATCCCACGTCGGGCTCCCGGTGCATGGAGCCTGCTTCTCCCTCTGCCTGTGTCTCTGCTTCTCTGTCTCTCTCTGTGACTATCATAAATAAATAAAATTATAAAAAAAAAGATTTTACTTATGTATATGACAGAGAGAGTATGTGTGTGAGAGAGCACAAACAGGGGCATCAGCAGGCAGAGGGAGAGGGAGAAGCTGACTCCCCACTAAATAAGGAGCCCAATGTGGGGCTCAATCCCAGGACCCTAGGATCATGAGCTAAGCTGAAGGCAGACACTTAACTGACTGAGCCACGCAGGCGCCCCATATCAATCTATATTTTAGCAAGCTGTCCAAATTGTTGTCATTCATACTCAAGTCTGAAAACGACTTTTTCAGAGGAGTTCACAAGGACTCTAAGATCTTCCCTTGGGTTACACTGAGAAAGTACAGTTCAAGGCTATTCCAAAGGAAACTTGTTAAATGCTGACCCCATAGCTCCTAGTAATTCCTTAAGGAGTCTAGGCAGCATGGAGTGTTATCTCCAAAGCCATTTCTCCTAGAAGATAGCCCAGGTCTTGAGAAAATCCCCACACTGGCTGTAAGATATAAGTCATGTGATATGCAAATGAAAGATTATTCATTTATTTAATCAACAGATCTGTTTGAGCATCTACTAAGCCCTGATGAGATATCTGAGTCAAGGATATTGTAGTCAAAGAAAAAAAGATATGAGCACAATAATATTGTACATGGGAAAAGAGATCACCTCCAAGTCTGATATCTCCAAGATATCAGACTCACATTCAAAAGAAATCAACAATAGATCTAGTTGCTGGTTTTTTGACAATGAGTAACCATAAAGACTTTCCGAGATACCGTAAGCAGTGGTGATGTTTGGGAAGATAAATTTTACAACTCTATGTGGAATGGCCCATAAGGAGAAAGAAACAGAGAGGAAGACCTACTAAAATAGAATTATAACAGCTAAGAAATGAGTAGGTCAGGACCCAGGATGGAAGTAGAATCCAAAGGACTTTTACCAATGAATGCTATAAGGTTATTAGTAATTAAAAAGGATAGGTGGAACATACGTCTGACATTTGGAGACTAAACAAGTGAGATTGTCCTGTTATTAAAGTGGAATAAAAGGTGAAGAACAGAGCTTGAGAGGGGAAGCTTGTTTTGTTGTGAGCATGTTAAATGTGAGGTATACACTGAGCATCCAAATTAAAGGGTCCAGGTAAGATTAGGGTATGGTTGGTAGTTTACGAGAAAAAAAAAAAACAGGACTGCACATCTAAATTAGGGAGTTAGCTACATAGACGTGATTATTGATGTCATAGAAGGAGAGGAGATGTTTAAGGGAAAGTGGGCTGAGAGAGAAATGAAGCAGGTCACAGAAAACATATTGAGAGATAACAGCATTTCTGAGATATAAGAGAGATGTCCATGGAAGAGACAGGGACCCAGCACCATGTAAGCAATAGTGATATCAAGCTGGAATTTACCAGTATCAGTGGACCGGTTGTTCACATCTTTTCTGAGTCATAAGTTCTCTGTTCCTATTGGTGTTCATATTGATCTGCTTTTCAAATATTTTTCACCTTAGAAAAGACAAAGGGCTAAGAATGAGGATCTAGTCATTACACTTCCCAGATTTGGGCAAACTTCAGTATGTTATATGGTATTTTGTAGCAAACTGGAAGGAAACAACCTTCAAGAAAGAAAATAGTATATGGGAGAAATCAGTCTATAATTCACAGTCTGGCTCAAGGAGTCCTCTCTTTGGCCCATGACCCCTGTACTGGGGTCAACATGTTTGTCCTCTAGAAATAAACTGTTGACTGACCTACACCTACTAGATTGGAAGCTACTGATTGGGATTGTAAAGGAAGTCTTCTATCTCATAGATATGACATGTGAATATCTATTGAATGGACATTTTAATTAAATGTTAACTGGTAGGGTGCTTGGGTGGCTCAGTCAATGAAGCATCTGCCTTCAGCTCAGGCCATGATCCCGGGATCCTAGGATTGAGCCCTACATTAGGCTCCCCGCTCAGCAGGAGAGTCTGCTTCTCCCTCTGCTCCTCCCTCTGCTTGTGCTCACTCTCTCTTTCTCAAATAAATAAATAAAACCTTTTTAAAAATAAGTAAATAAATTTTAATGGGTATTACACACTAGCTTTATTATGTACTATTTTCTATTATTTCTTACTCAACTAAAGTGTTTACATCAACAAAATGGTACCACTATAGACTGCTGGCATATGTGAATGACCTGATGTAGCAAATGTAATCATTTTTTGGTGAAAATTGAATTTTATTTATAATATGTACTATTTCCTGATTGAAGAATAAAGAAAATACCAAATATCAGAGTATGGCATGTTTGGGATGATTGCTATTTTTCTAAACCTTTTTTTTTTTAAAGATTTTATTTATTTATCCATGAGAGACACAGAGAGAGAGGCAGAGACAGGCAGAGGGAGAAGCGGACTCCCTGCGGGGAGCCCGATGTGGGACTCGATCCCAAGACCCCATGATAACGCCCTGAGCTGAAGGCAGATGCTCAACTGCTGAGCCACCCAGGCGCTCCTAAACTTTTTTTTAACCTAAAGCCTGGTTGTTGTTGTTGTTGTTGTTGTTGTTGTTGTTGTTTAATCTTCTATACCTAAAAGTTTTCTTTCAGACATCCTATAGTGGAGGTGTTAGTTTCTTATATACCTGTGTTAAAATCAGATACAGTGAATAGTTCCGAGTTTGCCCTAATAAGTTGTAATTATAGGATAACTTCAAGATGGCTCAGGACTATCAGACCATTGAAATGAACACACCCATATGGATCTCTGAAAGTGAGCTATAGTCCCTGAAGTCAAAAAAGAGTGCCCCAAAGCCACCCAGAGCAATAGTTAAGGATGTCCCTCTGTCTTTGATGTTTTATAACCCCAAAATTTTAAGTGTTCTGTGCCAAATACAAAGCTCATTTCATCCTGAAATTTAGGGCTGTTTCAGTTCAACTGGATGTGATAATTGAGTAATACACCGATAATCATCAGGAAAGTACAAAAGAGCACTAAGGATATTGGTATTTGGTAAACTCAGTATATTGGTAGTATTTAGATTTGAGGTGAGTTATGAATACTGATATCACATTCTGAAAATGCCTCGGATGAATGAGAGACTATCCAGAATATAAATGACTTATTTTAATTAGAAACAACAAATATGAAATTTGGGATGTTTAATGTTAAAAAATTAAGATAAAGATAATGCATGATACTAGTCAAATATTTTAAGAGTTTCCATGTAAAAAGGGGAAAGAATAATGAAAGAAACAGATTTTAGAACTAAGTTTCATTCCTTTATATTGTAATTTTTTATTCTCCTGGTCGAACTGGTAAACATGGTAAAAATATTTGGCATATTTTACATGTGAGATAAATGGAGATCAGCAAAACAACACAGTGTTCTAAAATAATTAATTCAATGAAATAATATTCTTAGTCCCCAAATCCAAGAACTGGCTCTCAGTGGAAAAGTAATTATTCCATGCTTGATTGTATTTTCTCCCTAACAGAAAATCAGTACAGTGCCCACAATCAAAATATCATTCCTCCATGGGCAAGCCAAGTATAGTTTTCTTTTTTATCAACAGAGTAAAATGACTAAACGCAGGATTAGTTGAATGTACAATCATTTAGAGTAAGAACATACTATCCAACCAAGTGCCTTTTATAAGCAATCAAGAATCTCCATGACCTGTGCATCAAAAATGTTGGAAGATCATTTCATCGCCCTTTTTGTTAATTTTCTTACTACTGTATTCACAACAACAACAAACAAAAATGTGACCCTTTATACCTCCACATTAGTTCCACAATATTTGGCATCATTTGAATTCCTATTGAAAATTAATAAAGGCTTCTTTCTTTGGTCTCCCCAAAGTAGGGCATTTAGAGATGTTTTTGAAAAGAGTCGAATGTTTTCATGTCCTAATATTTTCTTTGGAGAGTAGTGACTTCAACTTCACTTTGTAATGTTTTTGACAGACAATAAAGATTATGATGCATACTTATCATACACCAAAGTGGATCCTGACCAGTGGAATCAAGAGACTGGGGAAGAAGAACGCTTTGCTCTTGAAATCCTACCTGACATGCTTGAAAAGCACTATGGATATAAGTTGTTTATACCAGATAGAGATTTAATTCCAACTGGAAGTAAGTTAATGTTTTCATTTAAGAGTGTGCATATTCTTTGTCTGTGTGTCATCATTTTTTAAGGCAGAATTTTAACTTGTGGTTCTCTACATCCATCAAACATTGTATTTATCAGTGGCTCAAGAAAGAAATGTCATTATGTGTTTATATGAAACTTAATTTTTGAACTCCTGAGAAGCTAGTTCCATTATTCTATAAAGCATCTCCTTCTATGAGTCTTGACATTTGAACAAACAAGCGCGAGATTTGTACCTAGGAAAAATATTTCTAGTGTTGAGAAAAGCAAGAGCCCATACTCTATTCACTGTGGTCATTGGTTATTTTCAACTTCTGAGGTATTACCCAGCAAGCAACAATTCTCATGTGATGTGTGAAAGAGAAGCTACTGGGGCTTTCGGGACCAGATGTTTGATCCAGTCATTCTGATCAACTCTTTTCTCTTTTGTAGCATACATTGAAGATGTGGCAAGGTGTGTAGATCAAAGCAAGAGGCTGATTATTGTCATGACCCCAAATTATGTAGTCAGAAGGGGCTGGAGCATCTTTGAGCTGGAGACCAGACTTCGAAACATGCTTGTAACTGGAGAAATTAAAGTGATACTGATCGAATGCAGTGAACTACGAGGAATTATGAACTACCAGGAGGTGGAAGCCCTCAAGCACACCATCAAGCTCCTGACGGTTATTAAGTGGCATGGACCAAAATGCAACAAGTTGAACTCTAAGTTCTGGAAACGTTTACAATATGAAATGCCTTTTAAGAGGATAGAACCCATTACACACGAGCAGGCTTTAGATGTTAGCGAGCAGGGGCCTTTTGGGGAGCTGCAGACTGTCTCGGCCATTTCCATGGCTGCGGCCACCTCCACAGCTCTAGCCACTGCCCATCCAGATCTCCGTTCCACCTTTCACAACACGTACCATTCACAAATGCGTCAGAAACACTACTACCGAAGCTACGAGTATGACGTACCTCCTACCGGCACCCTGCCTCTTACCTCCATAGGAAATCAGCATACCTATTGTAACATCCCTATGACACTCATCAACGGGCAGCGGCCACAGACAAAATCGAGCAGGGAGCAGAATCCAGATGAGGCCCACACAAACAGTGCCATCCTGCCGCTGTTGCCAAGGGAGACCAGTATATCCAGTGTGATTTGGTGACAGAAAAGCAAGGGACAACCTGTCCCTGGGAGCTTGAGTGGAGTCTGCAGTCCAGTGCCTGGAACTAAATCCTCGACTGCTGCTGTTAAAAACATGCATTACAATCTCTAGAACACGAGGAAAAACAGGGTCTTGTACATATGTTTTTGGCAATTTCTTTGTAGCATCAGTGTCTTCCTGTTTTACCATGTCTCTTACCATTACATTTTTTGACTTTGTTTTATATGTCATTGGAATTTGTAAATTTACATTTTTTTAAAGAAGAGACTTATGTGTAGATAGAAAACCCTTTTTTGCTTCATTAGTTTAGTTTTAGAATGGGTTTTATTTTCTTTTCTTGATTTTGTTTTGCTTTTAACATTTCCTTGGGGTGCTTGGACAAATCTATCCGATGGGACAAGGAGCACCGGATCCTCTCTTGGGTTCTGCCTAGGATCAGCAGGGCCATGTGGGCCTTCAGAGAGCAGTGCAACGAATGCCAGCATTGCCATTTGGGAAAAAAAAAAGATGAGAAGAACACTTGTTCATAGGAGGGCCCCGCCAATCAGAGCCCTGAATCTCTTCCTTGTCCCACCTCATTCCCCACCTCTACCCTTCTAATGGCGGCATGATGTGTAAACTCTGAGGAGGGGTGGGGGTGGGTCTAACTGTCTTAACATTTAATTCACTGCTCGTCAGAATACACTCCAGACCCAGAAGTGTGCTAGTCACTTGACAGTGACCACTACAGAGTGCTAAGAAGAGAAGATCAAGGGCATGAAAATGGGGAGAGAGTGTTGTTTCTGTTTTTTAAATGAGTTGATGTACCCTTATATAAATATATATATATATATAAAACACACACACACAACAAAAGAAACAAAAAACAAAAAAAACAAAAACAAAAAAAAAAAACAAAAACAAAAAAACAAAAAAAAAATCAAGCCCTATATTTGATCACTTCCTGGAAAGGCATGAATGTGTTTGTGGCTGTTTTTGTTTAATATTCTACTTCCTCTTTTTCCCTCTATAATTTTTCTGCAAATGAGATTATGTGCAAATGCCAGGCAAGTTAACTCAAAAGGGTGAATCAACACAAGTCGAAATGAAATTTACATTGAAGGCTTCCAAACCAAAGGGAAGGACAGGATGTGTCATCAAATATGTATGTCACCTTGTATTATACGAAATGTTATTTTCTAAAGAGTCAGAACAAATCTGTGAAACTTATTATGGGATCCCCTTGTATTTAAATGTTAATTCACTGTATTTAATTTTCAACACTACATTCAGAATCAAGTGTTCGGTTTCAGTTTGTGAACATAAGCAACACTTATTAACATCGAAGTGTTTATATAAGAACTCAGGAGGTCAAACATGAGTACCAACAGAAATCAATATTTTCAAAATAAACATTATTTACACAAGATAGTTTTTAAATTAGATGAGAAAGTGTTTAAAATAATTTTACTGTATAAATAATTCGTTTTATTTTAACTGTGTAATTCTATCTTTCAGAAACAGAAAGCTGATGCTCCCAGGAAATTCATCCCTTACCATTTAGCTTTATGTTTGAAATTAATGGCATAAGCAGCTAATACATATTCATGTTGAAGATGATGCAAAATCAGTCATCAAGGAACTTGCGGAGGGTGGAATTGTTAAAGGGAAATATTACCTACGTAGCTTTTAGTTAAAAAAAAATCAATGTGATGAAAACACTGATATAGAACTTATACATTCCTGTAGTGATTCCTTGTAGGAACTTCCATGCCAGTCATCGCCTGTGGGCTTGTGTCGTGACTGTCGTATGTTCAGTTTATTCCTACCACCATATAACAAGAAAACAATTCTACAGTTTGGGTCACAATACTAAAGGTGTGAGTTTGGCCACACACACACAAAAAAAGTGCAAACTTCAAAAGAGTTCATTTGGGAGGGTAAGATTGAATTGCAAATGTACGAGATGAACATAAGAATTTTGCAACAATGCAAAGGTCTTGGTATTTGTGTGACAAAGTAAAGGAGCCTTGGGATGTGCAGTGATTTTTATTTGCTTAAAAACTGTTTATTTCCCTGACAAGTCACCTGGGGTCCTTCTCTACAATCTGTTCTTTATTCCCATGCTCCCCTCGGACCTGTGTCACATTTTCACAAACCAGAACTGAAGCTGCAAGGACACATAAACTTTGTCAGCCTTGCACATTGGGTTATTTTCAGAATCCAAGAAGGCCATTGTTTACTTTGTACTATGGACACCTGTCAGGGACTGGTGGCAGTGAATCTCACTGGACTGGATTCCAGCCTCCCCCAGTGCTCAGAAAACTGTAAACATGGCAATGGCCTGATTTATTTCTTTGTTTTTTTTTTTTATTTTTTATTTTTTTCAAGTGCACGATGGAAGTGTGTAGAGGAAGTAATCAGACCACAGTCATATTTTAGGCATCCATAGGTGTTAATTTAACTGCATTGGGAGTATATTTTTTTGTTCTATTTTTAGTGTAGATTTAAGCACTTTGAATAGCATGATTCAGGGATTGATGGGTAATATTTGATATTCTCACAATTTAAGAAACTTTTTTTCCTCTAATGCTTTGTCATATTTTTTTTAAAAAAAGAGAAAATAAATGGAATAGAAGCTATCTATGGCTTTAGAAACATTCCTCCCAAGTATTCCTCTATCAGCTCCATGTGAGAACAAATGAAGGAAACTGTCATGTGTTCACGTGCTCTATGTTTAACAAAAGTTATGTTAGAACTCACAATAAAAAGAGAAAAAATGTATTTTCCCTAGTGCTTAGGTTTCATCCTTCTCTTTTTTCGGTGGGGGCTGTGGGGGATAAGAATATTCTAGCTGTAGAAACACAGTTGAAAGTGTGAATATGTTAGCCCGGCTGAGGGGGAGAATGGGCTTCTAAACTTGGACATGTGTGATGTTGGCTATTGCCTGTTGTTCATCATTCACTGCTTGGGCTCTGAGTGACATGTTATGGATTCAAAGTCCATCTGGTTCTTTAATGTAACCTCTCCTTGCTGCCTATGAGCGTCCTACCCTGTATACTGGTGCTCAAATCCTTGATTATTTAATTTGTAATCCATTCTTTAGGTTTCCTATGAGCAAGGAAGAAATTTGTATCTTATGCAGCCAGCTGATTTAAGTTTAGATCAATTCTGTGAATTAAATCTAAAACACAATGAGTTAAGAGACCTGAACCTATTATATTTCAATAGCTGAACACCTGATTGTTCAAGCCGTCAATCATTTTGTGTTTATTACTTTCTTCATAACCTATGTATTTGAACCCTATCAGCTTAATCTTAAATATCTAGACACTGGCTTCTTCCTTATTTCATTACTACTTAGCATTTTGTAACAAGAGCAAATATTAACTCAGAGCCAACCTCTGAACTCCAAGTGAGTTTTGTTTATCCTAGAATAGTCATTAACTTTGACAGATACCATGTATGTAAATTAAGATCACCATTTCTAGGAAAACATGAATTCATATATTTACAAATTATTCTTTGGTTCTTGAATGATACCCTAGTTCTCCTTTTTCCAAGAAGTATTTTTTTAATCTTCTGCTTCATTTCTTTCTTTTCTCTATTTAGTTTAAGTGTGTCATTAGTCTCAGAAGAAAGCTTAGTGAGATTCAAAGGAGATCATCGGTGTGCAAGTGACATGAATGAACGGAATAAGAGAATGCACAGGCACCGAACAGGGAAATCCCTTATTGTCTCTGATCTGAATGTGCTTGGTCATTATTCCCATCATTGTGTAGTTGATCAAGAGAGGTGATATATTATCAAATGTGTCAGAAATACCACCTATAGGCACATACTCCCTATCACTGAACACAGTTTTTAACAGTATATTACAGTTATTACAAAGACCTGATGATACAACGAACTTCCCTAAGAGGAAGCTTGTCAGTGGAAGCAGAGCTATTCTTCACCTTATCCTGAGCCCTTCCTACAGGACTGTTCTGAGCAAAGAAAGCAGTTAACAGTCAAATTTTGATTATCCTTAAACTTGGGTTCAAGGACACTTTGAGTCTATATAAAAAGGACTGAAGGAAATAATGAAGTCCTTGAAATTCCAGACAAAAATGTGAATGTGAAAAAACACTGTGAATGTGTGCAAAACCGTTTTCCTGGTTGTGAGTCTCAAAAACATCCATCACCTGAAAAGCTATTGATGTTTGGATTTACGCCATATTCTCAGAAGCTGACATTCACATAAAGCACATATCTTGCCAGCATTGTTAGGCCCATTATTCCTTACCGTCATTCATGAAAATTCAAGGAATGATTATCGTTCTTTTAGCAAACAGACGAAACTCCTCTTCCAATATGACCGGACTTTGTGGGAGACTTGGTTTATAGTGAGGAAAAAATTGGGATGGCAAGTAATTCGGGCCCAGAGAAATGATAATTGACTCTTAACAAACACTCTGCTAGTTTACTCATTTCTTAGTTTATGCAAGATAGTCTTGGAGGAATGTGAATGACGTATGGCTTGGCATGATGCCTTATTTCATGAAACTTCTTTATGACTGGGGTTTAATCAGATTTCCCACCAGAAAACTAAGAAGAAATAATCTGGTACAGGAGTAAAAGAAACAACCACTTGACATGTTTTTTCAGAAAGACTTCATTTTCTTGTGCCAAGATTTAGAATTGGTTATACACTTGATTTTCGGCAATTGTGCTTTTGCCAGTTTCAGGATTGATGATATGCCTTTGGAGTAGTGCGAAGAACTTTAAGACATCAACTGAAGTGAGATTGTGGTTATTTAGTTTTATTTTTTACTCATGACTGGCAGCAAGGTGAAAGTTTGTGCTATGTTAATAATTAAGATACTGTTACAAGGAACTATAAGGCCTGACTGAGTTTCAGTAAAGACAAGGATGACAATGACGAGTTCATCCCTGTCCTAATCTCAGGTCTTTTCATCCTTAAGCTTCAGTCACATGCATAGAGAAGACCAAACTGAGAAGAAGGGACTCAGTTCTCATCTTCCATCAGGTATCATTTCTTTTTCCAGGCTCAGAATACAAAACATTTCTCTATTACAGACATGTAATATCTATAAAAAGAAAATCTTCCTCCTGTCCTTTAAATATTTCTCTTGAGTAGTCTCTGTGTCCACTGACAAATTCCTATTTCATTGAATTGAGTAAAATCAGGCACCGTTGTTTTACTACCATTCACTACCTTCACTGATACATCCCCCAGGATCTACACGCCTGAAAAGTATTCTTTCTTAACAAGCAGGCAGTCACTTGAAATCATTACACTGTGTTCCCTCCACTACTAAATGAATAGAAACCGAAGAACTGCACATAAACTTGAGATTCTTATGTGTAATATTGATGTTGTTGTAAATTTCAATCTTCATAGTCCAGATAACCTTAAGTTTCAAAGGGCATGCTGGTCATTAAAAAAAAGATTTAATGTAAAATGACATATTACATAGTGCATGAACATGTGGCAAAGTAATTTGGATCTATCCTTACTAGTCAATGAGAGACTAAATTTGGGGAGATCAGATGTGAGTGTTTTAGGTTAATTCTCACCTGGGATGAAGACATCTTTAATGTTAGGATACATGGACACTTGTCCAAATTCCTTGCAGCATATGCTCCTGGTAACTAGAATTTTTAGTGTGTTCTTTCCACCAAAGTCGTGGAGATATGTTCATATAATCTGCTATTGAATTGTAAAAACTGTTTCATTTTCAGAGTTTGAGGGAACCCAAGTAGGAAAGTGAATTTCATCATTTTCCTATGCTGGTGTTCAAGTCAAATTTTAAGCTCAGACACTCTCAGATATGTTCAACAGTCAGTAAAAAAGTGCATTTTACGTAGTGTTTCCCTTTAGTTTTGCCTACCCTCTTTGATTTTGTACAATCTAGAATGTATGTAACTCACGCGTAGGTGATGGAGGCGCTCTTTTTTTTTCTTAGAATACTTACAATTATATATTTGGTTTTGCTTTGACTAGCAATAGGAAAATAGACAAATACAAGTGTAAAAATGAGAAATTTTAAACTTGAATTATAATTTGTGTTTTATAGTCGTTTCATAAGTCTGTTGCTCTCTATGAGTATGCTCTCTATATATCCTGTAAAAATAAATTTATATGTTACATAGAAATTCAAGAAATTAAATTATTTATTAAGCTACAAATGTTTCTTCTGGTTTCTACCTGATTATAGATGAAAATAAATTAAATAATGTGTTGTTGGAACAGATGTAAGTACCTTCGTTAATTTGAATAACTCTTGTTAAACTTTTCTTTCCCTCTCTGTTTATGTCTCTATAAGCATATAATTCTTAGACTTAATTCCTATTATGATTATGAAGAAGGGATTTAAGAAATGGCCAATGGGCTGAACAAAAAGAAAACCTTGCTTTAAAAAAAAAATCAAGCTCATTTACAGTCCCTCTTCCGTTCTTCACTCTTGGATTATGGAAAGATTTGAATCACAAACTTGATCGTTTAAAAGTTATTATCACATTAATGATTGCTCCAAGGTTAAACTCTGCATTTTTCCTTCATCTATTTCATAACTTTCTTGGAGAAACAGAAAGGAAAGGAATTATAGCACGTAAGTCCTCTTTGCTGTTTCTCTTCCTTACTTCTTGTTCCCCAGGTATTTTATTCCTTTCTTTTTAAGGTACTACTCACATAACAACCTTAAAATACAGTCCCCTCAGGTAATATTTTAAAGTGACCAAGCTCTTTAATCATCTTATTTCTCTACTCTGTCTACACTTACTTAGAGTGCACAGTCATTCCTAAAGAGAAATGTTTTTGGCCTTACTTTTTATTTTATGTTAAAAATAAGTAAACCTATAATTTCTTTATTTGGGGGGAGGGGAATGGTGGTAAATCTTTCCATCCCAAATGTAACAAGGGACCAACCAGAAGCCTCTTAGAATGAACGGGCTGTTTAGGCAGAATTCCTACCTTAGGACAGCCTTTTAGGAAACACTAGTCAAAGATGACGCCAAGACAAATCATCATGAAAATGGAAAGTAACATTTCTAAAAAAAACCCGTAAGGTTATTTCAGGTTGGACTTCAAAGCAATTAATATATTTAAAATTTCATAAAGTCATTTCTAGCTCAGTAGGGTTTTTCAATGTGAAAAATAGCTTCTACTGAAAAAGTAAGATGTTATATGGATTACGACTTAGTGTATAATTCCTATATCGTATTGCAAAGTGTAAGTCCTAGGACCTGACCCATTATTAAAAGTATCAGGAGAAAAAAACTCTATAGTTGAAGAATATTTGGGATCATGTGTGCACCTTACACATACACATTTAAATTCTCAGGAATTTTCAATTTCACTCATACTATTGACAAGGGGTTAAAAGACTGATACCCGTGGAGCATCTTAACTTATTTCTAGAAGATTCCTAATTGATAGCAGTTCTACGTTTACAGAAAAAAATAGAAACAGAGGCCGAGGCAAATATTCAGAGAATTAAAACAGTCACAACCTACTTACATACTTATATATGGTCTGTAAGAGTAAGTCAGACAAAATCCTTGATCAATCAATGTTTAATGCCCAGTGATACTGATGTGTGGGGGGAGGGCAGGGTGAAGCTCTGAGGAATAGAGAACATGGAAATTTGACCAATAGTTTAGCCAATGTTTGCCTAAATTAGACATTTTTATCACAGTGAGATGTCAATTGGTTTTAGATGGTACACAGAGAGAGGTTTTTATTGGAATGGTTATGTATTTGATTGAACATGTGTTAAGAATTAAAAAAACTTAAGTAGTACATCAAACTTGATGGGTACTATTTCTAGTTCTGTTTATATGGCAGAATGATATATAACTACATGATTTAAATAAAAACATAGGTAATTAATAATCTAGGAAAGATGATAAATGGCAAAAATCATCAAGATCCTTCATGAATGAAAAAAAAAGAGCCTTCATGAATGACTGGATTAGGAAAAATTGCCAAGATAGTCAAATATCTAACTTCTGGGGGAGAAAAGTGATAAAGGATGAAACATCCCCCCAAACAGCAGAAGAATATGCCAAAAACCTACAAAAATGGCAGCCAAAACTTTAAGATTAGAAGACTCCATAGCTGGTTTAAATTAAGCGATGAAATATCTCAGTTCTTTAATTGTCCTTGGCAATAAAGAACCATTTATATTATAATTATGAACTTGAAAACTGATATCTGAATTAAAATCCTTTCTTAAATGGTCTCAGCATGCTTTTCCTCAGTAAAAGGTGAAATTGATTGCTAAACATTATAAGGTATGAATAGAAATTGAGATTTGGGTATGTTACTGCGACAGAAATCACACCCTTTGGCCAAGGGTGAAATCCTTGGTTCAGAGAATTCTTCCAATGAGCCGGCTTGTCATGGTTCTCAGACCTGGGTGCAATTACAATCACCTGGGAAGATTTAAAGAGTCCCAGAGATTCAAATTAAACCAGTCAGGGGTTTGTCCCCATTGTTAGTTGCTATGTTATTGTGTTTTTGTTTTATTTTCTTTTGTTTTGTTTTGAACAAACTTTCCAGGTGATTCTATTAAAAAAAAAAACAAAAAACTGGAGGAGCAGGACTTCAGGGTCTCAAATTTTACGCTTCAGAAGAATTGCCTGGAAAGTTTGTTAAAAATGGTTATTCAGATTTAAATCTGATAGTGTTGGAGTGGGGCCCGAAATCTCTTTATCGAACAAGCTTCCCAGGTGATTCTAATGTGAAGGCCTACAGACAACTCTTTGAGAAACACAAGTGTAGGAGTTGTTATTTCTGTCATTACAACTGCTGTCACTCTTTGGAATATAAAATCAAAGTTTGCAGCGGATGAATGTCACCCTAAACTGGGTCATCCTTTTTTGATAATTTAACCGACTTTGTTCATCAGCATTCACAATGAAGATGTCCTGAGAAAAAAACTGAACTCTATATAGACAGTTATACTTCATTTGAGAATATCTCAAAAGGAAGGGAGAAAAAAAGAACTAGTAAACTTTTTCATGAAATACATGACTTCAAAAAAATGCCCCCTCATAGAACAAAAGTGAAATAATGAATAGTTGTGTTAATTAAAAAATAGTTAAGTGTTAATAAAAAATAAAAATCTTAGAGAATTTATGTCTATTGTCACTTCTGTTTCTATTAAGGAAGAAAAAAAGGAAAATTAGGGATACCAAAGATATTGATTGTGAAAATAAAGATATTGATACCAAATTTGCTTAATTAGTTGGATTTAATGAAGAATTATTTTTCCTCATGTTAACAATGAGTTCACTGAAAGATGACCTCTAATGAAGACTTTTCCAAAAATCCTTTAGCATAAGAATCACCTATAGTATATGTTAAAAGCACAAATAACTGGCTCATCCTCCAAAATAATTGAACCCTTGAAAATTTTTATGATCATGTTATTTGGTGAACCCTATTCTAGTGAATAATGTAAAATCTAAGACTGTATTCATGCAGTGCCCATAAATTTAGTTAATTCTTTGTGAGATGATAAGTTAAATGCACCATCTTGTATTATTTCAACAAAATGACAACCTATACAACAGTGACAAACCAATCGGTCCTTAATTTCAAACCTCAATCATTTATACTGACAATGTATTTTTGGCCACATATATTCATCTCACCAGGCTAATATTGACCTGTATGTCCCTTGTTATACCAGGAATGACGACCAGTGATGACGTTTGTAGCTTCTGTTTCTTGAAAAGAATGTCCTATTTGATGATGTCTAATTCTCATGAACTAATCATGTCACTGATCCTAAGTACATATGTCAGGGACATGGTTCCTGCTAGTTAAGAAAAACTGTTCTTATACATTACTTGTGGAATACCCACATGAAAGAGTTTCTAGAAAATTCATTTAACTTTTTCCACCCATATCCTGGTGACTTGACTTCCACAGCCACTATAGGACCTTTTACCATTTGTGGTTTATAAAACTAGAACATCCAAAAAATAATATTTGGTGGTAGAAATCTACTGAGTGCAATACAGCCTCTCTAAATTTCAACACTAAAATGCAAAAGACAGTATACCGAGTGAGCCTGATTTATTTTCAGAATGCAATCTGGACGACAGCTCAAAACAGTCAACGTTGGAAACATGAAGCATTTAGTGTGTTAAATTAATGTACATGTGTGTATGCATGTGCAATGTCTGCACACTCTAATTAAAAACACACACTAACTATACATTTAAATAAATTCAATCAATATATGCCCTACATTAAATAAACAGTTCTATGAGTTCCCAAGATAATGCCCTCCATCAGGAAATTACTCAGTGAATTGTTTTTGCACAGGCTAAATATAAACACCCAGGTTTCTGTTCAACTAACTTTTCTTTAAGGACATGCATTTTATCTTAAAGGAGAGAGCTCGTTCTTGCTTTTTGCAGAATTCTGTGATTGTTTCCATTTCCTACTTTTCCATTACGTTGTAGCTATGAATTATTTATTTATAAAAAATGGGGGAGGTATTGCACTCAACAACTATCATAAGAAAAGCCTGTGAAAGCATCAAAGTTATTACCATGGGTTTCCTATCTTTTAGTCGATTTTATTTTTTCAGGGCTGTGAAATAACTTATTTTTTCAGATTCCATTTAAATTATGTCCTTAGCAAATAACATGTCTTCAGCAAAGCCTAACTTGAGAAATACAGTTACTGATAAAAACATTTTTTTTTAGTTTTCTTACTTTACAGAATCCATGCCATCACTGAAGTGAGATAGAAACACAATAGAGTTAAGTAAATTTACAACTGACAAGCTTATGAGTACTGCACCTTACGTATTCTGTGCCATGAGGCGAACTCGTATTTACAGTCATCTTCAAAATGGGCATTTGAATAACTTGCTGTGTATTTTCGTGAGAAAACTGGACATGTGATAAGTTATTATAGGAAGGGGTAGCAGAGATTCCTGCTGGTGTAGCATTAGAAAAGTACACATTTATGTTGATATCTCTAAAGATTTTAACTATGGCTTATAGGTAAGGTCACATAACCGACTGTAGCAAGTATAACATACTTAGCATTTTGTACTTTCATTTTAAGAGGGAAGAAGATCACTCACTAAATATGAATGCTGCATATGTTAGCAATAGAGATAGTGATTTTGTAATTTTGATTGCACTTGCCTTAAATTTTTTCCAAAAAGAAATTATATATATAAACAAATATAGATGAGGATGGTTAAAGAACATTGTTTAAAAATAGGCAAGTTCTGCACTGATTATACTTTTTTACATAATTTAATGCATAATGGCAAAGTATATTTGCCAGATCCATGTAATGAGTATATGAGCACATGATAACAGCAGTTTGTATAAGCACAAAGTGTTCTATGTTTAGATGAAAAATTAACAATGATAACTTTTGGTGTGACTGCTTTAAATTTCAAAAAGTTGGATGTTTAAAGATAAATTTATTACTTGCATAAGAATATTTTTGTATAATATTGGGAAAGGTTTAAAATGGACTTGCTTTATGGAGTGCAATTTTCAGAGAAAATAAACAGGGTATGTGTCCAGTTTGTAAATGTTTTCTTTCCAGATTACTCTTTTGCTGGTTAAATGCAAGGATATGATGACTTGAAATACATTTTTTGTGAACTGAATAATACCAACAACAATAACAAAAATAAAGCAATGTGAATAAGTTGCGTATGCAAACTTCTTTTAATCAATGCCCGTAGATCCTGAAAACGGTAGCGAATATCCATTTCTGTGAATATAAGGCTAGAAATATTTATAATTGTGTTTTGCTATTCGATGTATGAACATATATCCCTTATAAGAAAAATACTAAAAACGGCTTGTTTTTAGGAGAATTTTTATTCTTCATGCTTCAGTTTAAAATCAGTTATTTTCTAAAATTAAGAGTAAGATAGGTTAATAGTACCCCATGCTTATTAAATACCTATGACCTTATTAAATACCTATGACCAAAGTTCTTCAATTTGTTAAAATTCTATTTGTATCTATTAGTGAATACGTCTTGAGCTAAAAATGTTAGAAGATTTATGAAAAAGGAAATATTTATAATAATGGTGTGCTGGTTAATATTTATATATATGATAATATACGTCTTTAATATGTACCTGTACTTAGTTAGATACTCTGCTTTGAAATTGAGAAATAGGATTGTGAGTTGGTTTGGGGACCAAAGAGCATCTACAAAACTAAAAATGTCTCCTGGAGATTAAAATGACAGGATAGATCATTTAAGAAGATAACAGGCCCAGATAAGATGTGTGAATTTTCATTTATGCTTTTCTAAGTATTATCCAATAAGTGGTCTTGAGGAGGTTTAATAAACCCCTCCTAAGTAAGACAAAAATGTAGAAACTGAAAATGAACCTTCTTTACAGGTAACAGGAAAACCAAAGAAAGAATCACATTTTTTAGACATAAGATATCCGTTAGCACTCTGGGCTATGGAGAGACTGTTGAGCTGACACAAATTTTTAAGTTTGTAAAGTATTTCTTCTGAAAGGCCAACAACATTAAAATGAAAATCTAATTTCTGGTTTATCACAGATGTCCCTATACCCATGGTAAGTATAGCTACTTTTTTAATGATGAACAGTTATTCTATATTTTGAGGATCTGCATAAAAGTTTATAGTTATTACTGTATTAGGTCACACCCAGGGAAATGCTCAAATCACAAATGAGTGGGTGCAATTGATCAAAAACGTATTATAGATATTTCCTTGGAAAAGACGAAGAGCATTTAGATCAATAAAAGCAATGATGAAAAAATTAATTAACCTGTAGAGTTGACCCTCATGTCTTACTGCTTCCCTCAGTTGTTGTATCACTGACTCAAATATATTGACATACATGAATTTTTTTCTTATGATTCAATTAAGAATTTGGATAAGTTAACAATGTAGGGTCCTCCTCTTTTTTTCTATTTAATCTCTGTCAAAAAAAAAAAAAAGGAAGACAAAAATTAACCTTGACTCCTCCACCTCACCCTACTCCACCTTGGGTCTTACGTGGTGTTTTCTTCCCCCAATATTCTGAGCATCCCTGCTCCAGTGCTGGTAGGTTGCCACATAGATATAGTTCCAGGCCTGTACGGTGGTTGTAGAATTGAACCTTTCTGCAGATAGTGTCAAGAGATCCGGGGAGGCAGCTCAGGGAAGGACTATGGGGCTAGCACTTAGGTGAGCCTTCGAGTTTAAGAGTCCAAAAGTATAATCTTGAGTTGTCTAAGCGTAGATCTATGAACATACCTAGAAACCATCATTCTCTCTTATATAAAATCATGCTAATCAGATATTTAAGACTCCGACTTCAATGCAAAAGACAATTAATAATTGTGAACAAGGAGACCCAGAATGTTTTTGTCACCTTGTTAGAAAAGCTAAATCGCAATTAGAAGTTTGTTTGCAAATGTAGTACCATAAAGGGGACAGTTAATAGAAAGAACCTAATGTCAAGTGTCACAGTGCATCTATCTGCACCAGTGAGATATAGCTGCTATTCAAAGTCTCTGTTCTGTGTGGCTTTTTTTTCCTCCACAAAACTAGAAAGACAGAGACAAATTCTGATTATTGATGTTTCCTTTTTCCAGACTCCCAGTTGCCTCTCATCTCCTATTAAATAGTGCAACTTCGAATGACAGTGTAGCCATGCCTTATTCTTGCTGTCTTATTCTTGCTGCAAGGTGGGTGTTCACAGAACTTCTCAGCCATACATCAGCACGTACTTGCTTTGGGCAGCTTCTCTTCTTAAGCTCTACTTTTAGTCTCAGAGGTTGACCTTAATTTCCAACTTTTGGGTAACATTCTATTTTTGGTTAAATCAGTCCATTACACCATTAACACCTATTGAGTTGAGCTGGTAATGTTTGAGGATTGAATTAAGCATTAGAGCCCTCATTTACTTCTCAAAACGTGTAGGTTCAAAGCACCAGATAAATGTTCCTAAAGCTTGCTTTGAGATTCTGGCGGAGGAGAGCAGCTGTTTACTCTGTCTAGCTTGTGCCTGTCGGTCTTCCCTGGACCCTTTCTAAGATTGTGCTGAACAGCGTTGCTTATCTGCTAACCTGACCACATGGAAGCCCTGGAGGGGACAGCAGGAGAGGGTAAAGAGCAGATAAGTAATCTACTTTAAGTAACAAGACATTGAGCATGTCACATGAGCTCTTTCACCCCTAAATTCCACATCTGGAAAAAAAAAGTAAATAATACCATCCCTGAACATATGTTGTAAGATTTCCTTCCTTCCTTACTTCATTCATTAATGCCAGGCATTGTTCTGGTTGCTGGGGACATAGCAGAGAATCAGACAATATTCATGACCCACAGATCTTAGTCTCTGGTAAGAGGTGATACAAAAGACAGTTCCCTGAATCAATGAGAAAATTTCAGACAATGATACATGCGATGACAGTGTAAACTAGGGAGATGTGGTAGGGATTGCCTAGTGGGAAGGTTAATTTACATACAGTAGCTACGGAAGGCTTCTTGAAAGAAAGGAAATTATGGCTGAACCTAGAGTCAAGAGAAGGGGTCAACCAAGAAAAGATCTGGCATTCACTGCAGTACAGTCCAAAAGACAGGCGTATACAAAGACCTTGAGGCAGGAACGAGCATGGTGTGTTTGCAGAAGAAAAAGAAAAGACCCATGGCTGGGTCACTGTGAATAAAGGTTAGAAGTAATAAATAGAAGGCATGGTGCATAGTGGGTGATAAATAAAGGGTAGCTAATGTTATTAAAAGCAGTTTAGGCGGGGTGCTGTGTGGCTCAGTCAGTTAAGCATCCAACTCTTGATTTCGACTCGGGTCATATTTCAGGGTTGTGAAACTGAGCCCCGTGTTGGGCTCTGAGCTGGGGTGGAGCCTGCTTAAGATTCTCTCTCTCTCCTGCTCCCTCTGCCCCTCTGCACACATACTCTCTCTTTTTCTGAAAAAAAAATTAAAATTAAAAGCAGGTTGGGGATTAGATTTTAAAATTCTGGTTGTCTTAATGACAAATGAAAATATTTGTAGTTACTTTTCATTCTCTTTTTGTATTATCCAAAACATGTTTGAGTTCTAGTTTATCACTGATGTCCAAGAAGGATTCTAATAGCTTGCATTTAAGATCATTTATCCTCAAAGCTCTAAGAATTTCACCAAGTTGGTGAAAAACCAAACCAAACCCAACAAACATACACTCAGCTTATGGACTTGACAGGCTGCATCAGACAGTGGTGGGCTAATCAGGGCTATATGGTTCTTAAGGAGAGGGCAACAGAAGGCCAAAGATGGATGTGTAATGTCTAAAAGCTGGGGCAAGAACCAATGTCATATAATAGTCTTTCACCTCTCACCAACTCATGACATACAAGGAAAGAGTTGAGAAGGAGAGACATGGGCCAAGAGGCCTGGGAGAAGGGTACTGATTTAGTTCTCTCGTGCTATATAATAAATCATCCCAAACACCAGGGATTTAAAACAATAACCATTTTATTATCCCTCATATGAATTGAGGGGGATCAGATGGGCAGCTCTTTTGCTAGTCTCATTTAGCATCTCTCATGCAGCTGCAGTCATATTACAGCTGGGAACGGAGTTGGAGAGAGCGTAAAGTAGAATGCTAGGATGGTTGAACCTTCTCTTTCCTTACATGTAGTTCAGGGCCTCTGCACTCCACTTGGCCCCTTCACAAGGTCTTTCCATATGGACTCTCTACCTAGCTACTAGAATTCTTACATGGCAGCTCAGATTTCCTAAAAGTACAAAAGTGAAGGCAGCCGGGCCTTAAGGGTCAGCATGACTTCCAGTACATTCCGTTGGTTGAAGTGAGTCAAGGTCAGATACATTGTGGCCGATTGTGGGAGGGGACCACATAAAGGCATGAATTCCAGAAGGTATGGTTCTTAGAGGCCATATTTGGAACATGAATGCCACAGAATCAATGAGGAAGACTGGATATGTATGCTTTAACTTCTATTTAGAGCCCAACACACAGTCTCACCTCATGGAACCACCACATGAGTGGCCTTTGAAAGGCAGGAAGTCCACAGCTGCCTTTGGACCAAAGCTGTCTAATCTTGAATGTTCATCACTACCACCGAAATTAAACAAAACAAACATACAAGCAAAAAATCCTCCCTTTCTTCTCCCCTTCCTGTAAGGGTTCTTTCCTATCTTGGTCAAACCTCACTTATTTGGCTTAGAGGAGAAAGAGAACAGCTAGTGGAGGCCTTATACTGAGGACTAGGTCACTAGCAATGTACTAATGCCAAACCTCCATTAGCAAAGTCCCCAGGAATCAATCCCTAGATAAATAAAGATTCTGAAACACATAGAATTCAATTGTTTCCCACATGAAGTCCCCAGAACTGGGAACCAATCCTAGACAAGAGGTCACACCAATACTTTGAACAGGAATGGAAAAGTTGAAGCTCTGTTAAATTCTCGTTAGCATTTCTTTGATCAAATGTATATTTTCTTCTTTTCACAACCTTTTTTTCAAATGCAAATATATGCTTAAACATTAGCCACTGAGCTGCAACTAGGAGAGCATGCACAGAATGTTTAAATATGCAAATCAACACCTCAGAGAGGAAAAGATGAACCTTCTCTACTTGGCTCTTTTGTACAGAGCAGCAAGCAGCAGAAAGTACAATTAAATAGAGTCTCTCTGAACTCCTCCATCAAGAAGTATGTATTACCAACTGAACTATAAGCACCTGTGCTGCCAGAAGTCTTAACAAAATGCCACACGTGCCCCAGAGAGATTCCAAATGGAATACAATTGCAGTTAAATTGAGACACCTATTAAGGAGAGTGCCCAAATCTGTGTTCATACAGATCAAATACAAAGTTTTGTTTGAAATTGGGCTCAGTCATTTGATTCTGGGGATGATTTTCAAAGTAAATATGGATTATGAATATAAAAGAATGAAGGTAGAGGCTTATGGGAATAATTCACTTGCGGTATTTTATTCAGGGAAAACTGCCCAACTCAAGGAAGAGTGAAATTCACTAAAATGTTGAAATACTTTTTTAAAAAACGAACAAATGCAAATTAAAATATAGATACTAATTAAGTGTTGCACCAAGTGTTCATTAGGTCATGAGATTAGGAAATGGGTGTGCTTTTTTTTTTTTTACTAAGGGTTAAAGGGTAAATTAAGACAAGGATTCCTTTAGAGTGAAAAGATGGTTTCCATTCTCATTTACTTGTAGCCTTTCCTTCTCTTCATTATAAAGTCTATTTATTAGTCTACAGTCTACTGAACATTCCTCTGAGACTCTGATCCAGGGTTTCTAGAACACTCCACTGCTGGAAATACACATTTTAACTTGGTATCCTCACACACAGAACCACCTTCCTTTTCTCTAATTCAATTCTACCTTCTCCTAATTATACTTTTCCCTTCTCTGTCTCTTTCTCTGACATTTTAAATGAGAATTGGCATGATACAAAGAAAACAATATGAGCTTTATAATCAGGGAAACATAATTTTTGATCCTAGTCCCTCAACTTATTTATGGACCTTTGTCCAGTTAATCTATTTGAGGTTCAGCTTTTTCATCTGTAAAAAGTGATAATACCCTGTAGTGTTTTGTGAATATTACATTTATTTTTTTTAAGATTTTATTTATTTATTCATAGAGATGCAGAGAGAGAGAGAGAGGCAGAGACACAGGCAGAGGGAGAAGCAGGTTCCACGCAGAGAGCCCGACATGGGACTCGGTCCCGGCCTCCAGGATCATGCCCCTGGCTGCAGGCGGCGCCAAACCGCTGCACCACCAGGGCTGCCCCTGAATATTACATTTATATATATTGAAATGACACACAGCAGGTATCCAGGTGGGTACTGTAATGCTAGATGCTGCAACAATTTAAAAATATCCAGGGGCCTAACTCACCAGAATTTTATTGCTATAGGTGTTCCTGGTCAGCAAAGACATAATCCTAGGTTTTGGAATTTTTCCATTTTGTAGCTCTACCATCCTCCTAGGTCTTAGGCTATGAGTATGCAGGAGCCCACCCACACCTCATTAAATACAAGTGCCTTGGGTGCAGTAAGGGTGGCTCTTATCAGTTATTAACACATTGATTTAAATAAATCTATCAGATTATTTCATGAAAGAGCTCACAAAAAGAAGGAAATGAGCCTGAATGCTAACTATATAGATTAGAGGAATGGAAATAACAAGTTTGTGGAGGATATATTAGCTATCTATTACAGCATAAAAATTACCCCAAGATGTAGAGGCTTCAAACAATACTCCTTTATTTCTTCTGTTTCTGTGGTATCTTGAAAGAGCTTAGCACGCTCCAGTGTTTCAAGGTCTCTCACAAAATTATAATGAAGGTGTTTGCTAAGTTTGGGGTCTCCTCTGAAGGCTCAGTTATGGAAGAATCTCCTTTCTAGCTCAATCATATGGTTGTTGGCATGATTTGGTTTCTAACAGTTGGTTCTGGGTGCCTCAGTTTCTCACTGGCTATTGAATAGAGGTTTCCCACAATTCCTCGCCATGTAGGCCTTTCCCACACGGCAGCTGGCTTCATCAAAGTGAGGTCGCTTGAAGGCAAGAGAGACAGAAATTGCCAGAACATAGGCAGTCACAGTCCTCCATAACCTAACCATGGAAGTAACATTCCATCATCTTTGCTGTATTTCATTCATTAGAAGCAGGTGATTATGTCCAGCCCACCTCCAAAAGGAGAGGATTATGCAGGCAGTAAACACCAGGAAATGGGGCTCATTGAGAGTCCTCTTAGAAAAAGGTGCATACCACAAGATAATTGACTGCAGACTAAGTAGAATGGAGGTTCCGACAGCAAGATTTGCTAAAATAATATATCTTTTCTTTGCTAGAATTTGGCCCCAATGATTTTTCAAATATGATTCTAGCACCACAATCCTGAAATCATTAGAACACAAGCTGAATGAAATCTGAAGCTTCTCGGATTCTCAGTTTCATCAACAAAGTAAGCATGATAGTGCCTACTTCAATGGCTTGTCAATGAAGAGGAACACAACAGCTTTAGGGGTAGAATTATGGGTAATTTCTCTGCAAGTTTGTTGATGCCTACACATTTTTCAGAAACCATATGTGCTGGGGCAGCCCAGGTGGCTCAGCGGTTTAGCGCCACCTTCAGTCCAGGGTATAATCCCAGAGACCCCGGATCGAATCCCACTCAGGCTCCCTGCATGGAGCCTGCTTCTCCCTCTGCCTGTGTCTCTGCCTCTCTCTCTCTCTCTCTCTTTCTGTCTGTGTCTCTACGAATAAATAAACAAAATCTTAAAAAAAAACAAAAAACACAAAAACCATATGTGCAGTTAAAAAAATTTGGAAACATGCAAGAATACCACTTAGGATACATTAGTTATCAAGTAAATATTAGAATATCTTAGATTTGAACTTGAACTAAGTAGAAAGTGTATTTGAGTTATGGATTTGATGGGCCTTAACTCTCCTTTATTTAGAAGTTGATAACAGCAAAATAACCGTTTTACTGAGATTGACTTCTAAATAAAGGAAGAATGAAGACAGAACAAATTCATTCCTCAAAGCTGTGTGCAGAGTGGGAATCTGCTTCATCAATGTTGAGTATACAAGAAACTGGTAATTATATTTACATGGATGAGACCTGCCCTATCATGTACAAGATTCTTGCTAACTGTTAAGAGGAGAAATCCGAATACTCTAAATGCAGGTAATTTATCATTGTCTTGATTCACTGAAACCTAGGGACACTTCTTTATCTAATTTTCTACTTATGCCAAGCAAACACTTAAATTACTCTGTATTGTTGCCCTGCACTATTTTCTCTATTCTTTCCCTTTTAATATAAAGAATGACAATTGGCTTTCTCCTCTTTTTCTTTTTTTTTCTTTTTTCTTTTTTTTTTTTTTTAAACAGTCTCTATGTTAAATGCATTTTAGGCTCATTCAATGAGCTTACATTTCTGGAGTTTTTACAATAAGCAAGGCTTTTGAAAATTCAGTCTTAAAAAATGTACTGTCTGACTTTAAAAACGTAAGGTCTGTGAGAGAAATCATATGTCCATTAACTCAAAAATGCTGTGTAGGTTATCAGTTAAAACTACTGTGACCAACAAAAGCAACATTAAGTGCCATTCAACATGGGACTTGAAGGCTAAGCTTTGAGATGTATGTGCACAGGGAGTTACAAATTGTGAGTCAAAATATAATACTCAAAATGCTAAAAACATGACTTTCATAGCAATATCGAATGAGCATGTGTCAAAATTTTAAATCATTAGTGAGAGAACTGGCAGGATGATAAAAAGGGTTCAAAGGGGATTTTACAAAACAGAGATCTATATAGAAGCCCAGTAAGTCAAAGAAATGCTGAAATGAATTTGCTGATAGGGACACCTGGGTGGCTCAGCGGTTGGGCACCTGCCTTCAGCTCAGGTCGTGATCCCAGGATATGGGATCCAGTCCTGCATCAGGCTCCCTGTGAGGAGCCTGTTTCTCCCTCTGCCTATTTCTCTGCCTCTCTCTCTCTCAGTCTGTGTCTCTTATGAATAAATAAATAAATCTTTAATAAAAAAAGAATTTGCTGATAGATGAAAAATTAATGTCCTATAGGGTGATAAGACCATATCTTTTGGAGTAGTCTTTCCTCCTAAATAGAAATCTTCATGTTAACACAAACTTCAGAGCCTGGGTCCTGATCACTAACAAACAGTAAATCAAACAAAGGTAAATCCTCCAGGAAATTAAATAATCCTTGGGTAGGCCTGTCAGGCAATGCTTCACTATGATATCAAAATGACATGCAGCCATTCTTTGGTCTTATTTCTAAGTTTTGAATACTTTGCCTTAACAAGGATAAATAGCATGAACGTGGCCACAGAGGTACATTTTCAGAGAATGGCATGTATACAAGGGTTTGGCATGTTTTTTCTGCAGGGGCCGGAATGTAAATATTTTGGGCTTTGGGGTGTTCAAAGAAAAATGCACAGTCAGAAAGGCAAACTAAGGTACAGAAGCTGGTGTGGGTGGTGCTGCAGTGGCAGGAAGAAGGTGACTTACCAGAAATAGGGAAGGAAAACGAGCCTCTGTAAAGAAAAGAATATCTAAGCTGGAAAATTAGGATTGTTTAGAATTACAGAAGTCAGAGCTTTTATTCCTCCTGCAGGTAGATGACAGCTGAGTCTAAAGTGGTAAGTCGTTCGTGGACACATACCAATATTGTCTTTGTTTTTATTTTTTCAGGAATTAGACCTTAGAATTTAGCAAGTGAATTTCCAAAGTGGCAGGATATCAGATAACAGCTGACAGAAACTTTAGGAAGAGGCTCAAGGCCCAGCTCTGGTGCCTCCGAGAGTGGCATTAGACACTGCAAAGTAATAAAGGGCCAGAGTTATAATTCTGACTAGTTCTCTCACTAATTCTGTCAACTTTCCAATGTCCCTCCTCAAATTGGAATCTTAATCTCTTTATGTGCTGGGTGAGCTCTGAAATTCCCTGTATGTCTAAAATTCAGTGATTTTATTTTACTCTTATTGTATAGGAGAACAGTCCTGTATAATCCCAAAAGGGAATAGTGAAAAATTGCATCTAGGCCTCTGGATCCCAAACCCTGAATCCTCGAGGAATTATGCGGAGGTAGTAATGGAGATCCTGAGGTTTTTAAAGAAATATTTTAATATATTCCACTAGTTTAAAATCTAATTAAAATGGCACTTTTATTCAGGAAAGTGTTGAAAGACTAATGGAAACATTAATATTCTTCATTTTGTGATGAAATCTTATTAAATCAGGGATAGAGTATTCTCAGGTGAATCAGAAGCTCTGACTGGGATTAGTGACCCTTTAACATTCAAACGTATTGGCCCTTTATGAAAAAAACAACTTCTGGTCACAATGGATTCAGTGCAGTCCTAATGCCTGATGAGCAAGTCACCATTCACAGTTTAACATGGGCAGCAATTTTTACATATGGTAAAACATCATTGACTCTCAGAAGCTGGGAAGATTCCACAGCTGAGGTTTGCTTCTGCTAAAAGAGTATACTTATACAATTTGTCACCTGTCAGATAAGAGAGACAGAAATGTCCTGAATGTGCACAACGTATTAAGAGAAGCTTCTGAACATTCCTGGATGGAGAGGGAGAACATTCCTTGTGTAGTAGGATTACACAATTGCTACTATTAATAAGATAAGTGATGATAGACTAAATGTAGAGCACATTTTACCTTTTTGAAAAGAACTTCCACTTTTATTATCACATTCTCTAATTTGATCTAAACAACACAAACTTTTTATCACTCATTTTCCCTCCTTTCCCCTATAATCCTTTTCACTATTTCTTATATTCCCCATATGAGTGAAACCATATAATGACTGTCCTTCTCCGATTGACTTACTTCACTCAGCATAATACCCTCCAGTTCCATCCACGTCGAAGCACTGGGTGTTATATGTTGGCAAATTGAACTTCAATAATATATATTATATAACACAAACTTGAAGAGGTAAGAGGAGAAGATATTATTTCTATTTTAAAGCTAGATAATCTAAGGCTCATAAAGGTAAAAGGCTTGCTTAAGATATCACAAGTAGTAATCTTGAATCTGGAATGTGTTAGTAGTCTACTGCCACACCAGTGCTGTATAACCAGCAACGGCTGAACCCTAGCAGCCTGTAAAACCAAGCATTCGTGGCTGATACAGCTGGGTGATTGGCATGGTAGCTCTAATGATCTTGGCTGGGCTCACTCACATGTCTAGGGGTTGGCTGACAGTTGATGATCTAGAACAGCCTTTGCTAGAATGACTGCAGAGGCATTGCTCTATGCCAGTGTCTTTTATCTTACAGCTCATGAGCCTGAGCGTGTTCTCTGGGTAACCGCAGAAGACTAGGACAATGGCACAGACAAGACACACGAGTGCTTTCCCAAGCCTCTGATAACATCTCATTGGCCCCAGCATATCACATGTTCAAACTCAGGAATCAAAACCGAAAAGAAGGTAGGAGTAAAAACATGAGCCCACTAATATTTCTTACTTGAAACATCAACCTACATTTTCTGCCTCTAATCTCATCCAGTCAAATCGAAACTAATCTAATATCTTTTTACCTTTCTAATGTGTATACCGCTCCCAAACTGAAGCACCATTTCAAGGGAAATAGCTGATCCATAAAAAATGAATGTGATTTCTATTCAGATGTACTGGATGACAGTGAATGTGGTCATCCTTTATTCTCTCGTTCACTTAGAAATATTTATTGCCTACTGTCTGCGAGGCACTATGCTGAGAAGCTTGCTGTTGATAAATGAATAGAGCAGTCACCTCAGCTTTTTTTATAATTGTATATCAAACCTTTGTGTTAAATCACATCGGTATAAAATGTCTTCTATTCAGACTCCCCAAATTCAATATTCAGATATCGGCCCCTGCAAAATAAGGGCGGGAAATGAATTGTATAGTTCAGCTCAGCAGTTCTGCTCAATGATCTCACAGTTCCTGCAGCAGCGGCCACATTCAGCACAGTCTCTTGTTCCAAATATACCTTCAATCTTTTTCTCTCTCTTCCCAGATCTGACCCTACTCAAAGAGTCAGCAGCTCTTTGCCTGCTGTAATACTTCTGTGACTGCCTCAAATTCCAAAATTAGTTTCTCATATTGAATGGGTCAGGTGGAAAAAGCAGGGGCACTTCTCCTAGGCTTCACAGATAGACTGCTGAATATTTTAATGTTTTAGAGCCAGAAGAGACATAGGATCTTCTAGTTGCGGCATTTTCACAATCTTTCTTCGTATTTTAATCGTAAAGCAATGGAATTCCCTCTTTAAATTTCCAAGTGAAATTTTTAGTAGGGCCCATGACTTAGAATAAATAAAAGCCAATTTTTCTTGTTAAATTGGGAGTAGTGTTCAGAGGCCCTTCCACTCAGTCTGGACCAAACTAAAACTATCAGAAACATTCTGAAGGAAAGTAAATTTGCCTTACATGAACTGTGCCTGTTTTGAAGAACTTATTCTTCTTAGTCTAGTAACATTTAACAGGTGCTAATATATGGCAGGTATGCTGTCATCCCACCTCCTGTCCCTATGTAGACATGACTAATCAAGTGTAGTTTCCTACCAAACCTGAATTTGGCCTCATGGTTCTACTCACTACTGAACCCTAGGAAGTCACTATTTATCAGTAGAAGTTGGAGTTTGCATTGAAGATGAACCTATTTCCAATCTATAAGAAACTTTGTACAAACACACACTCACACACGAGTGTACATCTTCCTTACACATATATTACTTGCCCTATATTTATTACTGATGTTCCCTTGCGATCCCACTCATGTGAGCAAGCTACAAGCTCTGCGGAGTTTGAACAAGAGAATTACATTCAGTTCTTAGATTCTCCACTACTTTTCTCACACACGCAGAATTAGCCTCGAGAAATCATCCTGCCCACATTCCAGAAACTCTGAAAAAACCCATACCGGTGGATGTGTGGTGTTTGAGGAGTCACCAAAACCAGACCCCTTAGAGAGATCTTCATTAGTTTATAGGACTACAAGGCAGACTGGGTGGACATTATCTCCTCTTTTATGGTAGAGACCATTTTGTATGAGAAATTATATTTGGATACCAAGTTTTTGCAATTCTACTCTCCACCAATCCAAAAAAGTGTTTTAACCACTCCTCTCCTAGACTAGACTGAACTGAAGGAGTGAGAAGAAACGAGCAGCATCTATCTCAATTTAAGGTCTAGACATTATCCTTAAAAGGCCTTTATTTTTGCACATCAGTTTTCTTCCCACTTTGTGTGCTTTGTGGTAGAATGATGGGCTTTGGAGTTAGGAAGACCAGAGTCTGCCCTCAGCTCTGTCTCTAGCTTGCTATGTGATCAAGTATTGTTTTAATATTTTGGGGTCTCAGAAAGTCTTAGTCCCCCAAAGTTTCTTTGAAAAATGTAATATATATATATATATATATCAGTGTGGTGATTCGGTAGTCCTAAAGTCAAGAAAGTGAGCTTCTAGTCCCCTGTCATGTGCCATACAGATCCCTTTGAACTTCGGTGTCTTCATTTGTCCAAGACTGGGCTTGACCTGCTGCGAGACAGCCATTGGAGGTGTCCGGTCACATTGGCCATTGCTCACCATTCATCTGCAGAGTGCAGTTTCCCTATTTGCCTTAGCTTTTGATCTGAGGTGCGCAATTCCTAGAGGCCCCATTCAGGAGCTCTCAGGCTTGCCCTTTCTCCTTTACTGGGCAAACTTTGCTCCAGAGTTCCTGTTGGGTTGGCTGAGAATTTGTCAGAGCTGCATCATGGTCACTTCTCCCCAATTCTGTTTCCTCTCTTTTCTTTTCTCAGGTGTCAGATCCAAAATGCAGTTTGAAAGCTCTCCTGCTCATCCTCCCTTCATTGTTCACTGGCATTATCTTCTTTCTCCTACAAATAAAGCCCTTGAACTCCTGACTGCATTTCAAAGTCTGCTTCCTGGAACACCTGGGTGGTTCAGTGGTTGATCATCTGCCTTTGGCTCAGGTCATGATCCTGGAGTCCCGGGATTGAGTCCCACAACAGGCTCCACACAGATTCTACTTCTCCCTCTGCCTATGTCTCTGCCTCTCTCTGTGTGTCTCAAATAAATAAATAAATAAATAAATAAATAAATAAAATCTAAAAAAAAAAAAAACAAACAAACAAAAACAAAGTCTGCTTCCCAATTGACCCAAATAATACATCCTATAGCATCTATTTCAGGTCAGTTATCTTTTAACACATAAAATCGTGTTAGAAGTGAATCTGTTTTCTCTTATCTTCACATTTGGCATTTTAGCAACGGACTTGGTGAAGGTGAGCTGGATGCTCAGGAAGACCATACATCGTGGTTTGCCTGGAACAGTGCCAGTTGACACTTGTTGTCCAGATGTGCCTTCTGACCTAACATTCACTACTGTAATTTTGTGGTCTACCTAATGATACTGAATAATGTCTACAATTCCTTCAATTTCTAAAGTTTAAAACGCTTCTGTGTATTTCCAAAATAGCTCAACATATTCATCAATGTGATGATATTCTTATTTATTCAAGTATCCATTTAATTCTGGAACTATTTATTGACTTTAATTCAGTACAGTGTCATATACTCAGGACTTGGACAAAAGACAATAAATACTTGGGTAACATGTTAGGTCAAGTCATTGTATTTTACTGGCTAAAAGGCTAATTTGGAAGATCAGTTTTTCTTTGGCTTTCTAGTTCACAAAGAGCATCCCTAATGGCTAGTCTACCATGACATATACTTCCTCTGCTGGGGATAACATGCTTCCCTTGGGAAAAATCTCTCCCAGCAGCTGTAGCCACAGTGCAGGTTGCTGATTTCAACGAGATTATGTTCGACAAACTGAAAGCTCACAGGGGCCTAGTATACCAGAAAATATTTGTCTTTCTTAGCAGGAGAATTGGAAGGATTTAAGTGGACAGTGCCATTTTTTTCACTTATACAGGTTTTAATGGTATATTTTTGTGCTACAAAATTTTGTACTACAAGGATATATCCCAATATGCATTACATATTTTTTTCACGTTATTCATCATTTTTAAAACAAATCCATTAAGTAGCTTTACCAAAACATTCACTTCTTTTTAACAAGTCGAGATCCTCTTGGGATTTTTACATGTTCCTTGTGGTTGAAAAAAGAAAACATGCCTGAGTCCACTTCTCCACACTTTTCAATTTGCTCTTGCGGAGGCAAAATCTAATAAGGAAAGCTAAAATGGTGTATCACAGGGAATGCTCATTTTAAATACAATGGAACAATTGTTTCTGAAAGTATCCACTTTGTATTCTGAGAGCTAGGCTGGATGCTATTTCAGTTGAAAAGGACTGAAAAAATGATATGTGTCAAAAGATGAATAACCTGAAGATTTATTGGTTGCTACAAAGACTAATTATATCTCTAACGATTCTCTACATTTAAATTCTTTCTTTAAATCACTACATGGTTGCAACTAAGATGATAGTATACTCCATTTAATTTTGTTGTTGTTGTTGTTGTTGTTTATGCCATTCGTTGTCCCCAGGCAGCCCTGAAATTCCACCTGGGGCACAAAAGTTATTGCTGTTCATTGCATAATAGGGAGACATTTTAAAAGATGTTAAATATTAGAATTTGCGTGGTTGACTATCACCTATATCTTTCAGTTACCTTACTAAATTTCCTACCAATATCACTTTGATTCTGCAACAAGTGTGAATTACTCCAAAGCATATGAAGCGTGAATAATGTTACATTCATTTATTTTCCCCAAATTGCCTAAAGTCAACTGCCAATCTCACCTGTAAGTTTAATATCACTCACTTGGGGGAATATCCCTTTACCTCTTTTATTAGTCATAGTTCAGACAGGAAGGTAGAAATCATTATAGGTATTTTTAGCTGAAAGAGATTTTACAAAAAAGATTTTGTTTATTTATTCATGAGAGACACACACAGAGAGAGGCAGAGACACAGGCAGAGGGAGAAGCAGGCTCTGTGCAGGGAGCCTGAGGCAGGACTCGATCCCGGGACTCTGGGATCACGCCCTGAGCTGAAGGCAGGTGCCCAGCCACTAAGCCACTCAGGCGTCCCTGAAAGGGATTTAATACAGGGAAATGGAGGCTCCCACAATCTTAGCAGAGCTGCCAACAGGGAAGTAGAAAATGCACAGATCAGAGGGACTGCCACTGATCGCTTGCGGTTCTGCAGGGGCCACTAGGGAGATTCCTGGAGGATGCGCAGTGGTTGACAAAGCCCTGCCTGCTTTAGCCCAGCAAGGAACCCTACAACTTCTAGAGAAGAAATAATGGCTTGTCCTTGTATTATGTTTCCCCAATCTCCTACAAAGAAGACCTTTTCTGTGGTATCGTCTGAGCGGGAGAACTGCTTGGCAAGGGGATTCTGAACATGTATTTCTGGGATTTCTGTTTCTGGGCCAACACAGAAGGGTGAAATGATGCAGAGTCAGGATGACAGTCTCACAGCTCTGAGGGGCATAAATAGCCCCAAGAAGACAGTCTCCCATGTTTCTCATTCTTATCCAGATAGCCCATGGCGGGATGCCTGGGTGGCTCAGTGGTTGAGCGTCTGCCTTTGGCTTAGGTTGTGATCCCAGGGTCCTGGGACTGAGTCTCGCATCAGGCTCCCCATGGGGAGGATAGCCCATGGCTTCATGTCTTCACTGCTATTTCACATTGTTAGGATTTGTAGCTGCAGAAAGCTAACCCCATTTGTGTGTCCATTTTTCTCCAGTCTTGGAGACCCTGGCCCACATCCCTTCTCAGGTGAGCAAGATCATGCTATGAGGCCATGTCTTTCTTAATTGTCTCCTGGTTAAGCTTGGAAGTGATCCACCTTGCCTGCTCCCTGGGCTGTGAGTTACGCTCTGCCCTTACTAACATAGTCCTCACCACCACCTGGCATATGAGGGGGCACTTTGGCTGCCTTCTATCCCTACCCTTCAGTATCTGAAACCCTCCATGGTTTTCCCTATGTTCCTATTGTGGAGTTACATGTCATACTGTTTTATTTAAAAAAAAAAAACACAAACACATTTTAAGCACAATGATTTGTTCTGAATGCTTTTTAGACAATAGTGTTTAATTACATCCATCTCAGTGCAGCAGTCTGTTTTAAGATAGACGTCTGTTGCCACCCACATGAAAACATCTCCTTCGGAGCCCTGAAACCAAAAGCTGATTAGTCTCCAGTAGGGGAGAGGGAACCCCAGACCTTAAGAAGCTGAAAGCCTGACTGGCCCCCTAGTGGAGTAAAAAGCACTTTTCATTCTTTCCCTTAGAATCTCCAACAGCACAAGCTCAATGCGCACAATGCTGTTGCTCTGTAGGTCACCCCGTCACATGGAATTTGCAATAAATCAACCTGCCACGCTGGCTAGAGGATTGTCTTTTCCTGTAGATGCTGAAGTGAAAAGCACTCTTCTTGGTAAATCATTGTGGATCAAGGGCTGTGTCTGTCTTCCTGGAACTAAACTGCCATTAAATGAGGATGGATTCTTGCTTTACGCTCATCGCATTAGGATGAAATCAAACCCCGCTGACCTCTGGATATGACTATGAGAGGAGACACAGTGATGGTTTTAGATGCAGGTGTAGGGGTAGACGTTCTGCACCACCTAACTGAGTGGTCACTGTAGATGTGGGGGCTGGCAAAGAGCAGAGGGATTCTTTGAGCTCTCGCTGAATAGATGTAATGGATCAGGGTGGGGGCCAAAGAGAAAGGGAGGGAAGAAGAGAGTGAGTGAGGAAGTGAGCAAGTCAGCAAGCAGGAAGGAGTGGGTGGGCATGGAAGACTATGATGCCTAGGGGAACTGAGTGAGAGGCTGAAGAGCATCCATGTATGAACAATTAGAACCCTGAAAGTCACATATTGGTACCTGATCCAAACTGTCCTACTACTTCCAGCAGGAGGAAACAAAGGAAAAAATTCAGAATTTAAAACTAGGTTGATTTGGGGCACCTGGGTGACTCAGTGGTTGAGGGTCTGCCTTTGGCTCAGGACGTGATCCCGGGGTCCTAGGACAGAGTACCGCATAAGGCTCCCTGGAGGGAGCTTGCTTCTCCCTCTGCCTGTGTCTCTGCCTCTCTCTCTGTGTGTGTCTCATGAATAAATAAATAAAATATTCAAAAAATAAAACTAGTTTGATTTACAGGAATGGGAAATATCATAAAGGGAGACAGAACATAAAGACTCCTAACTCTGGGAAACGAACTAGGGGTGGTGGAAGGGGAGGAGGGCGGGGGGTGGGGGTGAATGGGTGACGGGCACTGAGTGGGGTACTTGACGGGATGAGCACTGGGTGTTATTCTGTATGTTGGTAAATTGAACACCAATAAAAAATAAATTTATTATTTAAAAAAAAAAGGAATGGGACAAGCATAAACTCTTAGACCAAGCTTGAATTTGAAGCTAGGCAGTGGAATTCAGATGGTCTAATGTTACCCTGTTGAGGATATCTTAAGGGATGAAGTAAACACTCTAGTGGGGAATTACAGAACAGGTCACAAGCAGAACTCTTCTAAAGGTAGGTGATGCCTATCCAGGAAGTCCACTAATAGAAAATAGGACTCCAAACCCTTGGCTGGGATCTGGACTGATATTATAATCTTTGGAAAGATAGGGCAGGGATAACCAAGGCAGAAAGCCATGCCTAGATGGTTATGGCATAGGAAAGGATACTGGTTCAGAGACTCATAACATAATTTATTTATGATTTGCAGGGTGCAAGGTGTCCTGAAAATAAAGAAGAGTTCCAGTTATGAAAATTGAGAATAAAGTCAGGATTAAAACAACAACTAATAACGATGAGAGATATTATATATATATATATATATATATATATATATATATATATATATATGGACAGAAGGGTTAGGCAGGTCTAGGTGTGGGGAAGAAGGAAGGCATAAAACTAACCATACTGAAACTATGGCATTAGTTACTCCTAAGTTTGGGCTAGAGGATGAATTAGACAATTTAGTAACATGAGATTGTGTAGTGGTTACTTAATTCAGCTGTCTTAGTTTTCTATGCTGCATAGAATATTAGTAAGAACTTAGTAGCTTAACAACAAACATTTCTTATATCAAAGTTTCTGTGAGTCAGAAATCTGGGCACAACTTCGCTGGATCCTCTAGTCAGGGTCTTCCAAGGCTGCAATCCTGAGGTTTTGTTCAGACTGTGTTCCCATCTGGAGCTTGAGGTCCTCTTCCTAGCTCATATAGTTATTGGCCGAGTTCAGTTCCTTATGGCTAGAGGGCTGTGGCCCTCAGCCCCTAGAGGTCATCTACATTTCCCTGACACACGGCTCTCTCCCCAGGCAGTTCACATCCCAAGAGCTTGCTTCTTCACGGCCAGTAGAAAAGTCTGTCTAGTGCACGATAGTAAGATAGATATATAGATGTAGATATAGATACAGACGGCTATCCCACGATTACATCATAGGTACATGTGTATATATGTGCACACACACACACAGGCCCACCTGTATGTGGATTTTTTTTTCTTTAAAAAACCGGAGTGGTGGGGGATCCCTGGGTGGCTCAGCGGTTAAGGGCCCACCTTCAGCCCAGGGCGTGATCCTGGAGACCCGGGATCGAGTCCCACGTCGGGCTCCCTGCATGGAGCCTGCTTCTCCCTCTGCCTGTGTCTCTGCCTCCCTCTCTCTCTGTGTGTCTCTCATGAATAAATAAATAAAATCTAAAAAAAAAACAAAAACAAAAACAAAAACAAAAAAAAACGGAGTGGTTAAAAAGCTGCCCAGTGGCTGCAGGGAGAGGCTGAGGCAGAAGCCCTGGCACCAGGGGGGACCAGAGTGGCCCGTCTCCAGAGGGGCTGGAGAGGTTCCAGGCGGCGCTGCATGAGCCTTGGGCAGAGCTCTTTGCCAGCTCAGCCGGGGGCAGGCCAGCCTGCGAGGTGCGTCGGTGGCCCTTGGTCGCAGAGATGGCTCAGCCTCAGCTCCGGGAAGTGGCTCACGGGGAAGTCACGGAGCCGGGGGGTGGGGGGGTTGGGGGGGTGCGGGGCGGAGGGGCCGTGGGCTGGTCCCGAAGGGCGCGGTTCAGGTCGTGCGCAGCCACATGGGGGCGCCCTGCTGTAGCAGGTGTTCCTTGGTGTGGGGCCCACTGCTGCGGGGACGCGGGCGCCCTCGAGCTTCTGCTCAGCCGGCCGGGGAGCGGCCCAGGCCTCCGAAGCCACCTCCTGCGGGAGACACGCAAGCCCAGAGAGAGGTAGGTGCGGGGCGGCCTCCACCTGGCGGGGGGATTATTCTGACCAACCTGGGATCGCATGGTCATGGTCGCTTGACCCTAAGGGACTAAGCTCACAAAATGGTGTTGGCTGGTCTGGGAGGCCTAGAGTGGCTGAGAAGATGGTTCTGGAAGTTGTGACTGGATTAGAGGTTGGGAGGGTGCTGGGAGGCCGCATATAGGGGAGCCCCTCATATGTTCCGTGCAAGTACTGTTGAAGCAGGGCGCAGGTGATAGGTTTTTTTTTTTTTTGACTGCATGGGGTGGCACCCCTTACCCTGTCATTGCTCAGTCGTCAACTATATATAACACATAATAAGGTGTATAATAACGTGATCAGGAAGCGACATTGCCTCACCATTGCCATATTCTGTTAGCAGGTTCCGCGGTCTGCCCACCCTACTCAAGGGGAAATTTATTTGGGATATGAACATTGGGATCACCTGAGGATCTGTCCCTGCGTTTCACTTCCATAATTTATTCAGTATTCATTGTTGATTAATCTATTCATCCATCCATCCATTAGCATCTTGGCTCTTACTTTTCCTTCTATCTGGAAAACTTACCCAAGAATTTGCACGCCTCATCCTCTGCCTTTCTTCAGGTTTCTGCTCTAATGCCACTTCTTTACTGAGGGTTTTCCTTGACCAGCCTGTTTAATACAGCCAATCTTAGGGCACCTCGATGGCTCAGTCGGTTAAGTGTCTGCCTTCTGCTCAGGTCATGATCTTGGGGTCCTGGAATCCGCCCTTGTTGGGTTCCCTGCGTCTCCCTCTCTCAAATAAAGAAATAAAATCTTTTTAAAAAATAGCCAATCTGGGATCCTTGGGTAGCTCAGCAGTTTGGTGCCTGTCTTCGGCCCAGGGCATGATCCTGGAGTCCCGGGATCAGGTCCCACCTCAGGCTCCTTGCATGGAGCCTGCTTCTCCCTCTGCCTCTCTGTGTCTCTCATGAATAAATAAAATCTTTAAAAAAAATAGCCAATCTTGGGCCCTGGAATTCACTCTCTCTTATTTGTCTCAACAACTCTTACACATTTGATACATATATTTACTGCTTTGTTTATTGATTGTCTCTTCCTCTACAGTGTAAGCTCTGTAAGAATAAGCACCTGGTTTTATTCACTGTGAAATACCCAAACTGAATAACCCAGTGTCTTGCCATAGTTGGAGCTCAATAAATAGTTGCTAAATAAATGAGCGAATGTGTGCATAAACATTTATTGAGCACCTATCATGTGTAAAGGGTAGCATCAATTACTCTGGGGACCCGAATGGATTCTGCTGTGAAAGAGTTTGCTAGGTGAGTACAGAAATGAGCCTGTCAAGATTTTGGAGCAAGAAGACATTTTAAAATCAAACTCAATCTGGAGCAACTTAAAGGAGGCATCAGAAAGTACAAATTAAAAGTGAGGCAGCTAGAGTTAGTGTCTGAGTGAAGACAGGCCCTAGGAAAGTTAAACCTAACTTTCAAAACAAAGATAGAAAATAAATCATTTCAAAAGCAGTGGTTTTGGGGTTTACTTTTTCCCAGAGGCTAAGAGGCATAAGGAAACCACTAAATTTGACTTTACCTAAGGCCTGGTGAGATATGTTAGTTTTAAACATTCCAGTGAATAAGCTACCTTCTTGTAGACAATCCTTAATGGATCCTGGATCTCCTGAGATGTTTTCTAGAGCCGTGTGTGATGTTGCAGGTGTGAATATTGTTCCAGTGAGAGGACACTGCAAAGGCTGATTTCCAGATGCTGAGCCCCTGCCAAAAAAAACATATGGAGGTGCAAGTTCCAAGCCAGTATTGAAACCAAAACAACCAGAGCTAAGAAGGAGAACATTTCTGGGAAATAGGAGAATGTGCAAAGACAGAAGAGAAAAATCGGCCCTTAAAGCTGAGCTTGGCAAGGAAAAGTGAGGATGCAAGGGACAGTGGCAGTATAGTTCAATCATAAATCATAAATGAAAGTGAAAGCCAATCACAAAATGGGGAGAAATGGGTTGGTTCCCTTGTTCCCAGTCTCATTTTGTGATGCTGGGGATCCTGCCCAAACTGTCAGAAATATCTGTGGAGAAAATATCCAGGGCAGCAAGAATAGGACAAGGTAGCCTACCGCAGTTCCCTTCTTCTATAAAGAAAAGCAGGAGGCCAATTTCAAAGTGTGATATCAGCTTGGCCTTTGGTTTTCAGCAAACTGCCAGCTTCCACAACCCACCACCCTGCCACTGGTGAGAAGGAGCTAGGTATAGCTGGATTCAAAGAACAGTACAAGAACTGTGAATTGGTAGTGGTGGGGAAGTAAAATTAATCTCACTGTGAACACTACACACATCGCCAGAGCACAGTGGGCGCTACCTAGGCTCCATCCTCTGCCAACCAGATGCAGCATCTCTCTGGCAGAGAAGTGCAGTCACTGAAAGGATTTGTAGCTAAGTGGGCATGCCCAGTCATGCGACCTCTGCATGCTAAAGCTTGTGTGTTGCAGTCAGCTGTTACATGGTCATAGATTGGGAGTAACTGGTATCTCTGCAAAACGTAGTATGTTTGCAATTTGGAAATGCCAAATATCAAAGATGCCAGTTTAAATGACGGTGGGTAACTTTGGAGTCTCTGAGTTTAAAAAAAGAAAAAAAAGAAAAATGGGTCATGAAAGCTGTTTTTGTCACATAGACAATAAATCGGTGGTTCCTTTACTTGCCCATCCATTGAGTTTGCCAAAGAAACATTTATTTTACAGATTCCTGGGCCCTACCTCTTGGTGTTTTTGGATGGGTAGGTCTGAGATTCAGAATCTTTTTTTTTCTTATCCCAGGTAATTCTGATGGGCAATCTTGAGAACCTTGAAAATAGATGACCCGAAGGAGGCCTACAGTTTATATAAAGAATTGAAAACAGATGTTTAAGAAGCAAAATATTCATTATACTTTAGGGTTGTGTAGTACATTGGCCCCAGATGACAGAAGGTCACTGAATTAAAGTTCTTAGAAGGCCTACACTGGCTCAACACCAGGAGGAACCTTCTGAATTTAGAGTTCAGAAGACCAGTGAAAAACCAAGCATGATGATCAATAGGGTGATAAGTGTGAAGCACAGATCATTATTACACAGGTAGATATATCCAGTGGAATAGTGGTTTCTGGTGGTAGTATGTATCTTTTTGTCATTGTGTTTGTCCAACAGAGCAATTTTATCAACAGAGCAATTGATCTTTAACCCACTCCAACCCACTTTCTGCCTCTTCTGTTCTGCTAACCCTGTCCTTACTATGTCACTAATACCCTCTCTATTGCCAAATTTTAAAAAATATTTTAATATTTGTTGAGTGCTTACTGGTTTTTTTTTTGAGTGCTTACTGTTTACCAGGTCCTACTATTCCATGCAATTTAGGGTGTTGCATTTAATTCTTGTAAAAACCCTCTGAAATAAGTAATATTCTTATCAAATCTACACATGTAGAATCTGAGGCACAGTGAGGACAAAATGGTTTCTCAGGACCCATAACTAGTAAGGAGTACAATTGGTGTATTATACCAAGAAACCAAATTCTGGAGTCCAGATGCATAATTAGTCCACTACAGCACCTGTTTTACCAGGTCTCCATGTGACATTTGGTATGGTTGACCTCTCTCTCTGAAAGCCTCTGAGCCTCTGTGACACCACAATTTCAAGGTCTTCCCCTTTTCTGTCATTCATTCCTAGTTTCCTTTACTAGCTTCTACTCCCCTAGCACAGTAATGGCTTACTGTATCGCCTGTCATCATCCCACCCTTCCTGTTGATATTCTCATCTCATCTCATGGTTTTCAAATGCCATCTACATCCATAGGACCGTGACATTTTTCTCTCTAGTCCAGGCTGCCTTTGTGAGATTCTGTAAGTATATTTGAAATCCCTACATCAGTGCTTTATTGGCAACTCACAGTTAAGCTGTTAAAAAAAATTGATTTCTGACTTCTTCAGAAAATGAGATGAGGAACCCTTCCATCTCTGCACCCCTACATCTACTTCTTTACCGAGTTTGGTCCATCCCACTTCCATAGTGTTTGGAATCTGTTCACTTCTTTCTAATCCATTGCCACTCATCTGACACAGGCCCATCTCTCATTAGACCATTGTAAGAACACATTAGCTCTTTGTTTAGATTCCTTTTTCTGTCCCAGGTGAGTGGATCTCCTCATAGCACAGTTAGTTTTGGATGCTGCCTCCCCCTTTTCCTGAATGTTTTCCTCCAGGTTTAGGCTGGGGCTGTTTTTTTTTCCATAAACATTTCTTTTGTTATTGCAATATATTTTATCTTAGCATCATACTTATTTTAACTGTGTTCTTATTTCTGATCATTTAAGTTGTTCCTACTGTTCCAAAAAATTGATAGACTATTTTTAGAGCAGTTTCAGTTGATAGAAAAATGAGCAAAAAAATCAGAGTTCGCATATATTCCCTCTTCCCTCCCTCCACAGTCTCCCCTATTATGAGTGTCTTGCATGATTGTGGCACACTTATTACAATTGATGAACTAACATTGATAAATCAATGTTAACTGAAGTCCATTATTTACATTAGAGTTCACTGCTTGCATTGGATGGTCCTACGCGTTTTGACAAATGCATGGTGTCCTGTTTCTGCCATCATGGTCTCCTACGGAATAGTTTCACTGTTCATCAATCCCCTGTGCTTCACTTGCTCATTCCCCCATCCTGCTCCCTTAATCTTTGGCCTTACTGACCTTTTTATTCTCTGCCTTCCTTTTTATTTCCAGCCCTGCCTGCCTATACACACTCACCCTCCAGGTGCCATCACAAGAACTAGTATCTCCAAACATGGGCTTTGGAGACAAATTGCCCTAGCTTAATATTTTCCTTCTCCTTCCTAGTATTTTAGAGTTTTAAGAAATCTTAGAGATTATTTAGTCCAACAATTGTTGTCTTTCAATATTTTTTTGTACTATTTATTTATTTTTTTTTAAACTGTAGATGGGAAGAGGTAGGAGACTCTGAGCTAACATAACATTTTCGTTTGTAAATACAAAAAACGAACAGAACTATTAACCACTGAGCTGGAGGCACGATGCCAATATAGTGTAGTCCTGTCAATCAGACATGCCTTATCCCCGCCCAGACCAGCTGCAGTTTGGCCTGTGATTCCAACATGCCCTGGTCCACACATACTTGCAGTGGGGAAGTTAGATGACAGAGGCCCAGTAAATGTTATGTGTTGTGATGGTTGATTTTATGTGTCAGTGTGGCTGAGCCATGGTGCGCAGATATTTGGTCAAACATTATTTTGTGTGTTTCTATGAAGATATGTTCTGGATGAAATTAACATTTAAATGGATGGATTGTGAGAAAAACGGATTGCCCTCTGTAACGTGGATGGGTCTCATTGGATCAGCTGAAACCTAAATAGAACAAAAGTCTCCTTCAGCCCGAGCAAGAAGTAATCCTGCCAGCAGATTGCCTTCTGATTTGAACTACAACCTTGGCTCTTCCCTGGGTCTCTAGCCTGGTGGTCCACCCTACAGAATTTGGAGTTGCCAGCCTCCATTATGGCATGATCTAGGTCCCTACGGTCACTCAGTCCCTCACTCCCCTGTCTCCCCTTTCTCTCTCTGTATATTAGCATTCTATGCATTCCATTGGTTCTTATTCTCTGGAGAACCCTGACCAGTATATATGGCTAAAAGTTCGTTGGAAATACTGAGTCCTATTTTTGGTAGACAGGACTGAGAGCATGTGCATTCTTTGTAGTTGTTATTTAAAACTGACTTTCCATTTGGACTATTTCTGATTCCCACTGTGGAGTCAAGAGATGGAGAGTGAAGAAAATGGGAGGTATGAGACAGAATGGGGGTGGGTGGGTGAGTATTACCATCTTAGTCTCCTAACTTCTAGTTGCATATCACTCCCTCAATAATGTATGTCCCCATGGCAGGCAGTGGCTTTCAAGATAATTACATAGACTTCATGGCTCCTCAAAGTAATGTGATTAATACTCCTGTGGTATGGATAATGATGATGCATCTTTCTCAGAAAAGGATTTTTAAATATCAGTCCTGATGCTTAGCTTCTGTCTTATAAACACTCTTACCTCCTAAACTTATAGAAAGCTACAGTATGAGGCTAAAGAAAGAGAAAACTATCCTTAAATTCTTCCTTCGCTATTTTGGTGCTCCAGAAAGGTGACGTATTTTCTCATTGACTTCTCTCTTCATAGGAAAAATGTTAGCAAGGACTTTTCAAAGGAAACTTCAAAAGAATAACAGAGTTTCTAAGACTCGGAAGAAACGGGGCTGCTTTTGTGTGTGTGTGTGTGTGTGTGTGTTTTGCTTTCGTGTGTCAAGACAGATGGTAGAATGCATCAAAAGGCAGCAATAATTGTGTAGATTTTATTAGGTAATACTCATTTATTTAACACATACTAGGGGATGTTTTACTGTGTGAAATGTGTGATTTAGGACTTGTTTACAGTAATTGTAAGACAGTGTCCTGAATTTCAAGATGTCCATCATTAAGCAGAAAAGTGATCAGTCACTCAATTACCAATAATGTCAGGTGATAAGCATTTTAATAGAGTTGTGTCAGCAGCCCAGGAAGAAATCTGTGAGGAAATAACATTCAAGAGTTCTTACAGGCCAAGTAAAAATATGAATAATGGCATGAGGCAAAAACCCCACTGATACGTTTTTAAAAATTCACTCTTATAGTAAAGATGGATTTTGAAAAGCAAACTTTGGTGAACAATTAATATTAAGTTCATGTTGTTTGGCTTTCTTGAGTCTTTAAAGCTGGAGTAGTCATATCTTAGTTTTTAATCTTTCCAGAACGTTAGAGGAAACAACAGAAAACAAAATAGTAAAGATGGCATACATGTGAAAGAACTCATAGACGAGATAAATTGTTTCCTTTTTTAAAAAAAATACTGTTAATTTTTAAATAATGCTAAATAAGTATATGAAAAAATAAAGACTGGCTGTTTAAATTTTTGTAAGAAGTTTTCAAATGGATCCGTCCCTAGCCTTCAGGGTCTTGTGAGAAATAGGAAATTATGCTTGTCTGGATGAGGTGTACTTTGGTAGTTGTTTAATAGGGTTTTATGCTTAATGTTAAAAACAAAATATATTCTTTATTGAAATATCACATTTCCAGAGGAAACACAGCATGGGGTAGCTCAGTTGCTAAAACAATGTAGAATTATTTCAGCAAAACCAAAAAGAAATCATTTTCTTTGATCTAAGATATCTACCGATTATAAAAAGAAACTAAAAAGGGAAAGCATTAAGGATCTTATTGGCCTTTGAGTTTGTCTTTATCTCTTTTCTTTAACTTATATGTCTGTAAAAAGTCTCCGAAATTTTTTTTAAGTCTCTGAGAATTTCTAAGGGTAAAAAGGACACAATTACTCTGTCTTTTCTGTACTTCACTGCAGGAAGCCCCTGTCTGCACTAATGGGACTACACTGCTAGCAGAAGTATCCCTAGGAAATTAAAGTGATTGGACATTGTTCTGATGAAGATTAACATTTTGTTTTTAAAAAGAGTGTGGGTATGGTAGATATGTGCATACATCATTTTATCTTAAAGTGTAACAAATTACATAAATTAACTTCATGCTGAGAAGCTGAGATATTACTCAATTGTATGAAACCTCATCCTGGGTAAGAATTATTATATACTCGCTTCTGTGTTTTGAATGAAGCATTTCAGTGTGAATACAAAGACATACATATTGCATTCCAGAAAGGAAAATAACAACTTCACATATGAAAGACTCATGCTATCATTTTTCTGTTATTTTATGCAATTCAAAAGTGGCATGAGTGCAGATTGGAGAACTTTGTGCAAATCATAAGTTTTCATTTTCAAAACAATACACTTAACAATTGTATTAGCAGTAAAGAGGCTTCTTTGGAGCTATTGTTCATGATGACTGTGTCTCACTCTGCAATTTGAAAGGACTCTAATATCGGTAGTCTATGAACAATGTGAAAATCAGCACCTAAGTCTATTGTAGGCACTTTTTTTTTATTTTCACAAGACCCTGATTTAAGGCCTGAAAAATAAGAGAAATAAGCTTTCAAAGCCTATTTGTCAGGCACTGGACCCTATACAACAACCTGAAGCAAATAAATTCTAATTCTAAAGATATAGGCAAGTTGACATGGTGAATGTAAAGCATGAGCTCAAACATTCATGATTTCTTTTCTAAGCCTGAAAAATGTCCCTTTACTGGAGTTGCATTCTTAGTCATACAGGTAGAGTTGGGTGAGTAAAGTTGGACAGGATTTTGAAAAATCAAACTTACTGGGGCACCTGGGTGGCTCAATCGGTTAAGCATCTGCCTTCGGCTCAGATCATGATCCCAGGGTCCTGGACTTGAGCCCCGCAGCAGGCTCCCTGCTCAGCTGGAGTCTGCCCCTCCTGCCTCTCTCCCTGGCTTGTGTGCAGTCTCTCTCTCTCTCTCTGTCTCTCTCTCTCTTTCTCTCTCTCTCTCTTGCTTTCTTATAAATATAATCATAAAAAAAAATCAAACTTTCCAAAGTTATAGGTAAGGCTTGAATAAGCTTTATCTCCTTAATAGAAAACAATAGCCATCTTTGAATAATAATACTATAAAAATACAGTGAAATGAATGGAAAACATAAGTAACGTGGGCTTCGAGAGGTGGAAAAGCATTGTATAATGTCAGGAACATACTCATAAGCCCAAAGGAGAGAACAAAGAGAAGGGAGAACAAAGTGGAGACGTACTATTTGCATACTTTCTATGCATCTCCAGAGTACCTCTGTGCTGGATGAACAAGACATGGGCATAAGGGTCAGGCAAGCAGATTTGTCAGAATACAACATGTAGTCTCTCTAAGGGTGGTCAGAAGCTAGAATGAATTGCTCTTCCTGAGGTCCTGTCTCCAAACACAAAATTTTTCTTTTGAGAACCCTGCAAGAAATCCATGTGTAAAATGTTTCATTGCTGTACATACTGCAGTGGGTTACCACTAAATTAGTAGCAACGGGCTTCTGTATTTGTGAAGTTACTGGAGACATACTTGTCTTCCTGCTGCTAACAACCAGAAAACTGGATAAAATATGTGAAACAGCAGCTTTCAGACACTGGACAATGCCCAGGACATTACAGCAGTCCCCAAGAGAAGGGAGATGAATGAAGTGAGCTCCTGGATTGCCTCACCTTTCTGCCAGCACTTTCTGGGATGAGATGCTGGAGGGAAAACCCAAGCTGAGCACGGTGGTTTCTTTGAGTTGAGCCATTTAGGGAGGCTGAGGTAGCTAGAATTTGAGGGCAGAGTATCAGAAAGGGGGAAGCTATACAGAGAAAGAGCTCTAGAAAACTTCCTATGGCTTCTCTTGGGCCTTGGGTTGAATACTGTGTGAATGTGTAGGTGGAAGATCTGAAAGGCTGGACACAGACATACCAGGAAGCCAACACCAAGCAGTTCCCAGGAGATCATGCATTCTTATCCACTTGCATTACTCTGGAGCAATTTGAGATTTTGATGGAAGTTTTAGGGGAAAGGTGATGATTTTTAGTTCAATGTGTTATTAGAACATCTAGGTAGACATAGGAAAATGATACAAGAAAACACATTTTTTAAATTATTTATTTGTTTATTCATGAAAGACAGACACACACACACAGAGAGAGAGAGAGAGAGAGAGAGAGGTGCAGAGACACGGGCAGAAAGAAAAGCAGGCTCCATGCAGGGAGCCCGACGTGGGACTCGATCCCAGGTCTCCAGGATCACACCCTGGACCAAAGGCGGCGCTAAACTGCTGAGCCACCCAGGCTGCCCAAGAAAACACATTATTGACAAGTGACTGATGGAACGTGAGACATCCAAGAATCAATTCATAGAGGTAGTAGTTGAAGTCAAGAATATGTATACATACTCTTAGTAAAGAGATATGGAAAGGGGTAGGAAACTTGATCATTACTGAGCACCCCCTTCATGCCAGCACTAAGGTGGGTACTTTCGTGTGCTATCTTAACTTAGAACATTGTAATAATTATATCAGCTAGGTAATTGAATTCCAGTTGTAAAGATCAGAAAATTGGAATCAGAAAGGTAAAGTGGTTTGCTCAGGGTTCTACTACTGGAACCGGTAATTTTACTCAACATGTCACAGTAGTTATCCAGGTATGTGATACTCTAAAGCCCAATCTTATCCAACTGAAAAAGGCTGACAGGATTTCTGTGCTGAATTTCAGAGGAGCAAAGGATACTGTCTGGCTGTTCTTGAGGGTGTAACCATGGCCCACCAGGACTGCCTAACTTGGCCCCTCACCTGGCCCAGACTCTAATCTCACTTCCCAGTATTTACCTGTTATTCACTCTGGTCAGACAGAATGACTCCTAGGCGTTGTGTGGAGGCACAGGGCATGCTCCTTTGTCAGGCAATTACCCCCAACATCCCTTGCAGAAATCCTCATTGCTAGGATGCACTTGGCCTACTTTCTCATTTTCATTCAGTGTTCCGTTCACATACTGGTTCACCATGGAAGACTGCTTGACCACCTTATGTAAAATACTAATCATATCCATTTTCTATCCCTGCAATTGGCCTTATCTTTTCTTCACAGCACTTTTGTCTATCAGACAATATGGCCTATAATTATGTATGTTTTTTATTTTCTGCGCTCCAGATAGAATTAAGTTTCTTTTTTTTCTGCATCCTGGTGATCACATTTATTGAAAGAGTTGGAAAAAAATTAAAATGCCCTTTAGCTTAAGAATTTTTGAGTTATCTGCAAATCAACTCATTTCAGGAGTGGAAGAATCCTTGATCATTTCTTTTTTTTTTTTTTTGTATAAAACTGTATCTTCTTTATTTTGCATACTTTAATCTCAGAACAAAATAAACAAACACCACAATACACATCCAAACCCCTTGTCAAATGTCATGAGGGCTAGGGCTTAAGGCCCTTCTGTCCTGCCTCTAACAAAGACAGGAGGAGAAAAAAAAATCCACTAGACATCAGCAGAGGGAACCAGGTGAACCGGGGCCACTCAGGGCTGCTGGGGAGCCATGGGGACACTATACAGAGGGCACAAGGTCTGCAAGGAGAAATTAATCGACTTCTTCCATGCGAGAGGCATCCTCATCACCCTCAAGTGGAGGGATCTCATCAGGAACAGCAGCACTGGGTTCCTCCGCTGCCACTTCATCTTCATCGATGCCCAGGCCTAGCTTGATCATGCGGTAAATGCGGTTGGAGTGAGTCTGGGGATCCTCCAGTGAGAAGCCGGAGGAGAGTAGAGCTGTTTCAAACAGTAGCACCACCAGGTCCTTGACAGCCTTGTCGTTCTTATCTGCCTCTGCCTTCTGCCGCAGCGTCTCCACAATGGGGTGGTCAGGGTTGATCTCCAGATGCTTTTTGGCCATCATATAGCCCATTGTAGAGTTGTCCCGGAGTGCCTGGGCTTTCATGATCCGCTCCATGTTGGCAGTCCAGCCATAAGTGCTAGTCACGATGCAGCAGGGTGAAGATACCAGCCTGTTAGAGATGGTCACCTTTTCAACCTTCTTATCCAAGATTTCCTTCATGAGTTTGCAGAGATTCTCGAACTTGGCCTTGCTCTCCTCCATTTTCTTCTTCTCCTCTTCATCCTCAGGCAACTCCAGGCCCTCCAAAGCTGATCTCATAAATAACTTGGGAACCATTGCCAAGTCTGGCACTAAAGCATTCATGGAGGCCCTTCAGGCTGGTGCAGACATCTCCATGATTGGACAGTTTGGTGTTGGCTTTTATTCTGCTTATCTGGTGGCAGAGAAAGTGGTTGTTATCACAAAACACAATGATGATGAGCAGTATGCGTGGGAGTCTTCTGCTGGGGGCTCTTTCACTGTACGTGCAGACCATGGTGAGCCCATTGGCCGGGGTACCAAAGTGATCCTCCATCTTAAAGAAGACCAAACCAAATATTTAGAGGAGAGACGTGTCAAAGAAGTGGTGAAGAAACACTCCCAGTTCATAGGTTATCCCATCACTCTTTATTTGGAGAAGGAACGAGAGAAGGAAATTAGTGATGATGAGGCAGAGGAGGAGAAAGGGGAGAAAGAGGAAGAAGATAAAGATGATGAGGAGAAACCCAAGATTGAAAATGTGGGTTCAGATGAGGAGGATGATAGTGGGAAGGACAAGAAAAAAAGACCAAGAAGATTAAGGAAAAATACATTGATCAAGAAGAACTGAACAAGACCAAGCCCATTTGGACCAGAAACCCTGATGACATCACCCAGGAGGAATATGGAGAGTTTTACAAGAGCCTTACTAATGACTGGGAAGATCACCTGGCAGTCAAGCACTTCTCTGTAGAAGGTCAGCTGGAATTCAGGGCATTGCTGTTCATCCCTCGTCGGGCTCCTTTTGACCTCTTTGAGAACAAGAAGAAAAAGAACAATATCAAACTGTATGTCCGCCGTGTGTTTATCATGGACAGCTGTGATGAATTGATACCAGAGTATCTCAACTTCATCCGTGGTGTGGTTGACTCCGAGGACCTGCCCCTGAACATCTCCCGAGAAATGCTCCAGCAGAGCAAAATCTTCAAGGTCATTCGCAAAAATATTGTGAAGAAGTGCCTTGAGCTCTTCTCTGAATTGGCAGAAGACAAGGAGAACTATAAGAAATTCTATGAGGCGTTCTCTAAAAACCTAAAGCTTGGAATCCATGAAGATTCCATTTCTTAATATCAAAATGAACGCAGGTTTCTCTTTTGGATGTCTTCTACATTTAAAGAGGCAATCATCCAAAACCTCCTATATTCCATACACGATAAATTCTTTGTTTCAGCCAACTCTTAATGGAGGAGCAACTAGTACAACACCATCTCCCCGGACAAAAAAGCATCAGAATATTCCGTTTTGTTGATTTATATATCTCTTCATATGTTTCTTCATCAATTTCTATAGTAGTCAGTTTCTTCCACATCTCCCAATATCATATTTAAATGCCGATTATATGCATGTAATCTGCCTCGAAGCTCTCGGTCATTTCTCATTTTCACATAAATTCGCTCATCCAGGCTGAGCCTGATGAGATCCAGGGGCTCTTCTATGGTGTTGGTAGTTTGTTGCTGCTCCACGTCGTCCGCCATCTTTCAAACCCTGCGCCCTTTCCCCTAGAATTAAGTTTCTTGAGCTAAAAGACTTTATCTGTTTGAATCGTTGCTTTTTTACCTGTGCGCAGAACAGGTCCTAGCATATAGAATGTTTCCCATAAATGTACATGAATGAATGAGAACCCTGTTTTAGGTTACAGACCCTTTGAGAATTGACAAAAGATATGGACACCCATAAATGCACATATGTATAGATAGCTTTGCTTCCCACAAGTTCAATCAGTCTATAAATCTATTTGACTTCCAGAGAGCTCCATTTCAAAACTAAAGAATCAGAGAAGTAGAAAAGTGATGAAAGTAATTTTTTAAATTGGGGAAGTGGAAGGGATAATTAAAAATAAAGGAATGGCCAGTTGTGTCAAGCTAGAATTCAGAATGAATGAGTTTGATATATTGTTTCATCTTGGCAAGGAAGCTAGTGGTGACCTTCAAGAATTCAGTTCCCACATAGAGGTGGGCAAATACTGATGGACAAGGCATTAAACAAAGTGTAGATAGCAAGGGACTGGAATCAGGTTGATGATTTGGGATCATGGTTAAAGGGTAACAGATGAAGATAAAGAAAGGTGACTTGCTTTCTTGTTGATGCTGAAGTTATTGGCAAAATTAAGACTAAATCCCAGGTTTCTTGATAACTGTCCTTGAATAAAGTATAACAGTTCAGAACACAGGCTCTGGAGAAAGCAGAATTCCACCACTTATTGTGATTTTAAGCAAATACTTACAATTCTTCAGGCTTCCATTGATTATCTGTAAAATGTCGTCAATAGTAAAGTCGTGATGAGTTAATGTATAAGATTAACATAAGTGTTACAAAGTGTTACAAATGGTACAAAGAAACCACTTAATAAATTTTACCTATCATTTTTATCATCCCATAAAGATAGTCCCATGTCTGTTATTGCTTATTATTCTATGCATTGTTTAACACACTCCCTGTTACATAGCATGTTTATATTATTGTGACTATCATGTAATAAGTGAATATTAGATAGCAAATAGAATAATTGACAATAAATGGAAGAAAATAATTAGAGCAATAGCTAGAATGGTTACACAGTGAAGTAAAGATTTCTTAACCAATACAAATCCATTCATTATTCTCTGGGTTCAGCTGGATGGCACATCTTTGCATGTAGAGTTGCATGTAGTGTTTTCTGGGCTCACTCATGATTTTGTGCTCAGCTGATGGCCCATGGCCTTACTCACATATCTGATGGTGGGATATCTTTCAGCAGGGCAGAGGGGATATTTTGCACATGTGTCTGTCATTGTCTAGCAGACTGGACTGGGCTCCTTCACATCACAGTGATCACAGAGTTTCCTAAGAGCATCAAGAGAGGGAAAACCCCAATAAAGAAGCCCTTTCCAAGTTTCTGTTTGCATTATATTGACTATTATCTCATTGAACACAGCAAGAATTATGACCAGGTCAAGAGTCAGTGTGGGTAGGCACAGCCCAGGGCCTGGATAACAAGGAAGGTAATCACTGTGACCATTGATGTACATATTGTTGATGAAGAAGGCAAGATGGACTTCAGAAAGGAAGAATTCATGGGACCAAAAATTCTCAAGAGCTAGAAGGGGGTACATCTCCCTCTGATACTGAAAAGAAAGATGAGATCATGGGCGCAAAGAGGAGATGTTGCTGTCAAGAGAAATACAGCAGTTCACAGCAGACTTGCTTACTCCTCCTTTGTGTTTACATCCTATTAGAAGATTTAAAACCTGGAAATCACTTCAAAATAGATTAACCAAAACAGGCACTGGAAGAGTTATTTTGAGAAGCTTTCTTGCTTGATTCTTCCCAAATTCCAGATCATCCCACTTTGGCTCTGTGGGCTACAGAAAACCCTAAAATGTGAAATTCGTGTATACATAATTTCCTCTCAGCGAATAAACTGATCATGAAGCTGAAGCAACCTGGCATATCCATTCCAGTGTCAAATCCTATAGAGATGGCTTTCAATCTAGTCACTTTTTTCCTGGAACCCACCAAGCCTTCCATTTTAAAAGAATGGTCATTATACTGAAAAAATGTATCTTAAAATTATGTTTTAAAATGTTGAATCTTAGGGGCACCTGAGTGGTTCAGCTGGTTGAGCATCCCACTCTTGATCTCGGCTCAGGTCATGGTCTCACAGTTGTGAGTTTGAGCCCCATGTTGGGATCTGCATTGGGTATGGAGCCTACTGAAAAAAAATAATAAGTAAAATGTTGAATTTCAAAAGATAATACTTTCAACTTAGATTTAAAAATTTCTTGAAAAGTAATACATGGACATTTGTGTAAAAGTTCAAATAGTAAAAAATTATTTAAATGAAAATAATGCCCCCTTCCCCAAGACAACTATTGTTAAAAGCTTCTAATTTGAACATTGAATGAAAGTTTGATGTTATTAACAAAAGAGATATGTTTGTTTAGATGTGAGAATCATACTTCTTAGTTTTTTAAGCAGTTATTATCTTCTATAGATAATTAAATGTTTATGGCACCAAAAAGAATTTCCTTATCTTACCTAAAATTTAATTCTGTGCGTTTTCAGACAGACAGGCACACACAATCACATGCTCACCCTCATACATGCACATACACCTTTTTTTGCATTTTGAGCACTGACATTGGCTTTGGGTTACTATATATTCAGGGAGTATTTTTGGCTGAGGGCACTTTACAGGACTGAATCATATTTACTGGAAATAGGCTTCATTTTCCTTCCTCCCATTAGCCAAGGACATTATCTGGGACTACATCCAAATAAATCTTTACTACACACTCAGCTTAATTGGTGTTTCTCAATAATATTGCTTGTTTTTAAATAATTTCAAAGTTACCTGGAGGTAGCTTAATATATAAATATAACAGAAAATATGAAATTGTGAGGTCAAGAATCATGTTTTTCAACCAGAAAAACATTTCTTTTTGTTTTAACAGACATTGAATTATGATCAAGTAACTAGGAAATGAAGCATTCAACAGTAATCAGTTCATTGACTGGCTGTTTTGGTCTTTTATGGAGCTACATTTGTGGAACAAAATTCAGAGACAAGGGTATTGGAAAGGTAATTAGTGCATTGATTTCATGGTTGTCTTTAAGGAAAAATAAAGAAATAGAAACTCACAATAGGAAAGAAATTTAGGCAATTGCTTTCTTCATGAGACAGGTTGAATTCTTCATACTATTTAAAAACAATGACATTGGTGTCCTTTTAAATAGAATTGCTAGTTCCGCAGATGGGTGAAATAGATAAAGGGGATTAAGAATACACTAACCTTGATGAGCACGAACCTTGATTCAACTATAGGATTGTTGAATCATTATATCATACACTTGAAACTAAAATGACACTGTGTGCTAATTGTACTTGAATAAAAAAGAAAAACATGGCTAGTTCCTCATTTAGGAGAATTCAGAACAGTAATATCTGTAGTTAATTTAAAAGTAGGGAGTGGTTATTCATATTTTTAAAAGATCCTTTATGTTCTCAATGGATGATCACCAAATTCTTCTACATAACCAGCTATTAAGTATGATTCTAATTTATGAAAGTCAAGCCTCATGTCCTTTCAATTTTAGAATAAATTTGTTGTCCTTTCCCAAATAAGTGAGTTCACTGAATGTGTTGAGGGGTTATGAGTACTCTTGGTCTTGAAATAATTTATTCCTATGGGAATATGCCAACTAAGTATGATCTTTCCACCAGAAAAGATGGTAGTATGGAAGGATGAAAGAGGTTTAATATACTCACTCTCAGTTGCTTTTATTACTGTATAGAAATGAATACAAAGATTACCTTAAATAGTTAATAATAAAAACATATTTAAAAACATACTTTTCATCTTAGGAATAATTTATATGATCTTTTGCATCAACTGTATGTGGCTAGTTAGATCTGACTTATATAAATAGTGAAAAAAAAATTAATTCCTTGTGCATCAGCCAGCAAAGAGCAAACTAAAAAGTTACTTGCTTTTCTACATTTTCTTCTAAATTTAGAAATTGTTAACAAGCAATGTTAATGATTTAAGAGACATGAACTTGGTTATTTAGTGTTTTGATTATAACCATTATAAAATATGATGAACCATTCCACTCTTTGTAGTCTCATCTAGCAGAATTTAGAAAGAGTAGAAGTTGGAGAGAAGATGATAACTGAATTTCACATACACTAAGGTAGATATATCCTAATGATAAATTCTCTAAAGTTTCCTGTGTAAAAGTGTTCTTTAGGGGCTCCTGGGTGGCTCAGTTGGTTAAGCATCTGGCTCTTGGTTTGGGCTCAAGTTATGATCCCTGAGTCCTGGGACTGAGCCCTGCATTGGGCTCCCTGCTCAGCAAGGGATCTGCTTCTCCCTCTTCTTCCACCCCTCCCCTTGCTTGTGCTTGTGCTCTCTCTCTCTCTCTTACTGTCTCTCTGTCTCAAATAAGTGAATAAAATCTTTTTTAAAAAAATATTTTTTAATTCTCCTAGTAATGTTACCCAGTAAACCAAGATAATAGTGCTTTATCTTTATATGTTATTACTATAATTCTAGTTGAAAAGTATGAGATATTAGAAATGGTTGAAAGACAATGAGACTAAACCAGAGTGCCTCTGGTAACACTTTACATAAATAGTGGAATTGCACATTTAATTGTATTGTCTGAATCCTTCATGTGTAGTGAAGGTTACAGAATCTTTCTCAGTATCTCCACTCTGTGTAGTGGAAGGCATTTTGTCTTCCACTCTAGCACCTAAAAATCTAAGAGAAAGAGTAAGAAACAGACAAATGAACAGAAACAAAAGAGAGAGATTATAACGGTCTGTGCCTCTCTGGAAGTTATATTTTCTTAAAAAATTTTTAAAAATTTAAAAGTTCTCTAAGGGTACCTACAAAATAGGTAGATATTTGGCATCATGAAGATCCAGACTCATTTGAGACTAGATATTAACAGCTATGAAAACTTGATACTATGGAAGAAAGTATGAATTTTGCACTCAAACAGGTATGAGTTTGTATCCTGATTTAATCCTTTACAGGTAGTACAACTATAATAATTGTTGATTACTTGAATACTCTGAGTCTTAGTTTCCTCATCTGCAAAATAGAGGTCATGCCAACTCATATCTTTGATGTGAATGTAATAAACTGCCAGACACACAGAGAGGACCCAATGAAGTTTATTTTTCTTCTCCTTTTGGCTAGAAAATAGGCAACACTACCAAATATGCCCATTTGTCCTAGCTGTAGATTCCATGCAAAATGATCTTCTCATAACTTAGAATGTAATTTTGATATAGAAGTTAATTTATTCTTTCCTCCCTTCCTCCTTTGTTCCCCTCCCTCCCTTCCTTTCTTTCCTTTATATTCTTTATTCCCACTACCTATCTAGAATACCTAAAATTCTAGCAAAAAGTATATAATAAACATTTTTATACATAGCTATAGATTCTCATAGATAATCTGATTTGCCTTCACATTAATTCACTTAAGTATCTACTGTATAACAAGTACCAAGTCAGCTTCTGAGGATGGAAAATTGAGCAGTTTTTATGCCTTTCAGGTTTGGGTTCAGTGATAGAGTCAAGAAATCACTACCATAAGATACTGTGAAAAGAAGGCTAGGATCATGCACAGCCTGTAAAGCAAACAGGCTATAAGGAGCAGCATGGAGGTGACAATGGATAGTTAATGACATAAGGAGTAGTGGTCAAAGAAGTGTTCTCCTCAAAGGAGAAGAAATGGGATAAGTTTTACCAAATGAGTATTAGTAAGTTAAATCAAGAAGAGGGAAGAAGACATTTGAGAAAGTGTGAACAGCATTTATGAAAGCATGAGAGTGTGAAGAAACAAGATGCTTCTTCTGGAAAGATTTCTGTGGCAGATTGTGTTTTTCAAAATATCTGCAACAATGTTTCCAGACCCACATGCTTTCCAGAACCTTACCATTCTTCCATTAAAAGGTAGAGTCTATATCCCTTCCCCTGAACCTGGGCGAGCTTTGGAGAACTGCTTTGTTAATAAAGTATGGTGAACATGACACTTTGTGATTTCCAGGGGTAGGTCCTAAAAGATGGTGCGGCTTCTTCCACTTCTCTTGAAAATATGTCTTTAAAGTCTTGAGCCTCTGTGTAAGAAGTCCAGACTCCCTGAAGCTACTGTGCTGAAGCAAACACATAGATGGGGGAGATGCCTAAGGGGTTCTAGGTCTTGCAGCTCCTGGCTTCTCAAGACTTCACAGACCACACATGAATAGGTCCACCTTTGAGACGATGTGCAACCTTAGGCACTGAAACAACTGTAGGTGGATGCGCCATTCTGTAGAAGAACTACCTAGCTGAGTCAGCCCATAGACTGAACAATGGGAGATGATAGTATTAAATTACTACTATTGTTTTAACCCACTGTTGGGGGTGGTTTGTTATCTAACAATAAGTAGCTAATATACCTTTCTTTTTTTTTAATATACCTTTCTTGATTATCCTCCTACCTTGTGTCTGCCTTAGAATTGTTTTCTAACATTCTGTTGACTTGACTGAATTCTTTACTAGTCCATAATTCCCAGGATGGCAGGGCCCAGGCCTCTCATACTCATTGTTGCATCCCCTATACTTAGCAGAATGGTTGGCACACAGTACATGTTCAATATATACCTGGTCAGTGAATGGATTATATGTTTAGAGAGTGAGAAAGGTATGGTCAGTGTGAGATAAGGCTAGAGAGGCTGGTAGGAGATAGATCAAAAGCATCATGTATATTACACTGAAGCATTTGTCTTTATTTTGAAAGCTATAGGGATGTATAGAAGAATTTGGGCACTGGAATGACATGATCAAATTCATACTTAGGAAGATCACACAGGTAGTGGTATGGGAGATGGAATAAGATCAAAATGAGGAATATTGGTAGGCATGGGGAAGATCTGGTGTGAAGGAGTGGCAATGAGATTCAGAGAATGATGGATACTGAAATATTGAGGATAGAGAATTTACGTAATAGATTAAATAGCAATCTTCTGCCACATGGGCTTTCATTTATAGTTTTCAAAAAGTTAATTACATCTCTTACATATGCCCCTTTAGGGCAGTTTTTAAAAGTTTCTTTGTTTGATTTTGTATTGACTTCATAATTACTGATTATTTCTGCCAGACAGAAATCGGCCCCAGTAGTACCATAACCCAGAGATAAACAACTATGCCTTATGTATTAATTTCTTGTGATCTCAAGCAGTTAATAGACTTGAGCTAACTCATCATGTTGATCTTTTGGGAAATGAATTTCCTAGCTGCTCATATGTCCTCTAAACTTAGACATCTTCTTTCTTTGGAAAATATGTTTCCCAACCAAGTTAACTATTATTTTTAGTTGCAGCCCTGAAACTTTACTGTTGTAAGAGTATCTGCTTTCTAGGAGACATGAAATACTAGTTACCGGCCATGTTTCCAGTCGTTTCGAATAAAGGTCACTTCCATGAGATGACTTGTGGGGTAGAGGAGATGTAAGGAGTGAGAAGATGATGTGATGGTAATCTTTGGAAAGGATGAATAATCCTTGAACAGAAGAAAACCAAAACAGTATCTAAGAGGATGTGAAGCTAACACTATAGTACTAAAATTAAGATCAGTGTACTGGAGCATGTTTAAGGACCAATCCTCAGAACTAAAGGGACGTAGCAGACACTGCTGGTAGCTTATCTGATAACTATTCTCATCTTTTCTATTAGGATAGAAAACAAGGTGCCCAGCTAAAAGAACTACATTTCCCAGCTGCCTGTGCAGCTAAGGATGACCATGTGACATAGCAAAAGCTAATAAGATATAAGTGAAAGTTGCTGGATGGGACCTCTGGGAAAATTCTTTAAAAGGATAGACTCAACTGACCTATATTATCTGCCTTAAACTTTTCTCTTTTCTGGACTACAGTTATGATGTTGATGGAGGAATTACTACCTTGCAACTGTGATCATAAGGATAAAAGCTGCTAGCTAAGGTTAGAGGAGTAGAAAGCTAGAAGAAGCTAGAGTCCCTGATGGCATGAATTATGATGACTTCTGGACTTTTTGTTTTATGAAAATAATAACCCACTGTATTAGTTGGTTCTAGTTCTCCAAAGAACTAGAACACACACACACCAACACATACACACAGATACAGAGATACAGATTTTGAGAAAGAGGTTGAGATTTATTTGAAGCAATTGGCTCAAACTTGTGGGGGCTGAAAAGTGTGAAATTTTCAGGGCAGGCGAACAGATGGAAACTCAGGCAGGATTTCTATATTGTATTCTTGAGGCAGAATTTCTTCTTCAGGAAACATAGCTCTTAAGGCCATCAACTGATTAGATGAGGCCACACCTAATTTATGCAGGGCAATCTACTCTATTTAAAGTCTACTCATTGTAAATACTAGTCACATTAAAAAAAAAAATACCTTCACGGCAACATCTAGGCTACTGTTTAACAACTGGGCACCATAACCTAGATAAGTTGGGAAATAAAATTAACCATCACACCTTCTAAATTGTTTGAATCCCTGGTTAATTGGGTTCTATTGCAAGCACAAGCACAAAATACGTTAATTATTAGTGGCAAGGGAAAGAGATCATATCTCTCAAAATGAGTAGTTCTAGGTGGTAGGAATGGAGAATGAGCAGGAATAAGGATGGAGGAGCAGAGGAGGACATAGATTAATTAAATGCTATCTTAGCTGCTAGCATCATCTTAGCTTCTGTTCACATCTGCTGATGTTCATCTTGTAGACTTCAAAGGGTCTGAATCTAAAAGTTCGGAATCTCCTGACCCATCAAGGTGGACAGTGCATTAGTCATTGACCTCGCTTTTCCCCATTTTTTCAAAGATTTTATTTATTTATTCATGAGAATACACAGAGAGGAGAGAGAGAGAGAGACAGAGAGAGACAGAGAGAGACAGAGAGACAGAGACACAGGCAGAGGGAGAAGCAGGCTCCATGCAGAGAGCCCGATGTGGGACTGGATCCCAGGTCTCCAGGATCATGCCCTGGGCTGAAGGCGGTGTTAAACCGCTGAGCCACCTGGGCTGCCCTCCCCATTTTTTTATTGTAAGAATACTATAATGATTAGGCAAAATGCATTGGCAGATGGAGTCAGCCATTGAACACATATCAAAGAGAAATGAGAAAAGTTCAAGTTCATTATTTCTCTGATCTGTTAAGGGCACCTTTCCTTGAAATACAACTGTTTTCTCTCCCCAAGCTGCAGAATCAGTCATATTTTAGTGCATTATTTCAAAGGCCTGTTGCGATCCTTTTGTTTCCTAGTGAGATTGAAGTTGTAACATCAGCTCCTGCCATTACTTATTTATTTAGACTGCTTGTCTACAGTTTGGGGTAAACCTTGTAGGGTTATTTTGAGGGCCAGTCTACTCCAGCTTTAAGATTTGGGATTTCATGGGTGAGTCAATCAGCTTCTTTAGTTCCTAGTTTCCTTACTTGTAAAATGAGGTGTTCACTCTAGATAATCTTTAAATTCACTTCCAGTATAAAATGTTATCATTTTGTGGTATTATCTAAGAGTTCTTTGTACCTTGGCAGGAAAAAAAATTCTTAAAGTAACTCTCCACCCTGGAATTCATAATTTCTCTGTCTGCACCCGCAGAGTCAAGTAGGACTATGCTGGCTGTTTGTAACCCTCAGTGGGTGCTCACATTTTTCAGCTTTCATTCAAGTATGACTTTATATAATAAAATTTACCCTTTTGAAGTATATACTTGTATAATCATGACTGCAGTCAAAGCATAGAGTATTTTCATAATTCCCCAGAGTTTCCTTATGCCTCCTCCTACCTCCAGTTCTCTAGAAACCATGGCTGTCCCTGTATTTTTTCCTTTATTAGAAGGTCATTTAAATGGAATCAGAGAGAATGTAGTCTTATGTGGCTGGCTTTTCCCACTTACCTTAGTGATGTGAAATCTGCCCAACTTCTTACATGTATCAGTATAGATTATTCCTTTTTATTGTTTAGTACTGTAGTGTTGTATGATTTTTTAAAAATATTTTATTTATTCATAAGAGACACAGAGACAGAGGCAGAGACATAGGCAGAGGGAGAAGCAGGCTCCCTGCAGGGAACCCGATGTGGGACTTGATCACGATGGGATGGGATCATGCCCTGAGCAGAAGGCAGATGCTCAACCACTGAGCCACCCAGGCACCCATGTTGTATGATTTAAAATGGTGTTTTTGGGACCCCTGGGTGGCTCAGTGGTTGAGCATCTGCCTTTAGCTCAGGGCATGATCCTGTAGACCCGGGATCAAATCCCACGTTGGGCTCCCTGCATGGAGCCTGCTTCTCTCTCTACCTGTGTCTCTGCCTCTCTCTGTGTGTCTCTCATGAATAAATAAATAAAATCTTAAAAAAATAAAACAGTGTGTTTATTGGGCTACCAGCTGATGAAATTTGTATTGTTTCCACTTTTTTATTCTATTATGAAAAAAGCTTCTAGCAACATTTCCACATAGGTTTTTTTTTTTTTTTTTCATTTCTCTTGGGTAAGTACCTAGGAGTAGGTACTTGAGGTACTTGTTGAGTCTTAGGATAAATATATTTTTAACTTTATAAGAAATAATCATGGTGGCTGAATCATTTTGCATTCCAACTAGCAGTGTTACAAGTTTTCCACATTCTTATCCACACTTACTAGTTTTCTTTTTTTTTCTTTTTAAAACAATTTCAGTGATTCTAGTAAATATGTAGTAGTGTCTCGCTGTGTTTTTAATTCCCATTCCCATGTTGACTAAGTATGTTGAGCATCTTTGTATTTGCTTATTGGCCATTTATAAGTCTTCTTCACTGAAGGGTTTGGTCAAATATTTTGCGTATTTTTTTTATTGAGCACATTGTCTTTTATTATTGCGCTCAAGGGTTCTTTGTATATATATTCTGGATACAAGACCTTTATCAGAAATATGTTTGCAAATATTTTCTTCCAGGCTGACTTTTGAAGTGCAGATTTAAAAAAATTTTTTTGATAAATCCCGTTACCATTTTTCCCTTTATAGTTCATATTTCTTTGTCTTGTCTAAGGAATATTTGATAACCTAAGGTCACAAAGATTGTCTCCTATGTTTCTTATAGAAGATTTATAGTTTAAGCTCTTATTTGTGGACCCATGATACATTTTAAGCACAATTTTTTTAAAGATTTATTTATTTATTCATGATAGACACAGAGAGAGAGAAAGAGGCAGAGACACAGGAGGAGGGAGAAGCAGGCTCCATGCACCGGGAGCCCGACGCGGGACCCGATCCCGGGTCCCCAAGATCGCGCCCTGGGCCAAAGGCAGGCGCCAAACCGCTGCGCCACCCAGGGATCCCTTAAGCACAATTTTTAAAATTGCTCTCCCCATTGCCTAACTTTTGTATCTGTGTTGAAAATTAACTAGCCTTTTTTTTTTTTAATTAACTAGCCATTTATGAGAGTCTGTTTCTGTACTCTCTGTTCTGTTCCACTTATTTCTTTATCCTTATGTCAGTACAGCTTTGATACATAGCTTTACAGGTAGCATACATGCTCAAATTTTGTCTTCTTTTACAAAAACATTTTGACTAAAAAAATAAAAATAAAATAAAACATTTTGTTCTAGGTCTTATGCGTTTCAATATACATTTTAAAATTGCTGGTCAGTTTCTCTAAAAATCTCACTATGATTTTGGCAGGATTACACTGAATTTAGAGATCAAATGGAAAGAACTGACTCCTTACCAGTAATGAATTTTCTGATCCATGGATACAGTATGTATCTTCATTTATTTAGGTCTACTTTAATTTCTGTCAGCAATACTTCTTTTCAATATGCATGTCTTTCATGTATTTTGTACAATATATCCTAAGAGGCTTTTTTGTATTTTATTTATTGCTTATTTATTTGTTTATTTATTTATTTATTTATTTATTTATTTATAAGAAAGTATGCACACACACATGCACGTGTGCTTATGTGCATCTGAGTACAAGGGGTTGGGGGAGGAAGGGGCGGAGGGAGAGAATCTCAAGCAGATCCTGCACCGAGTGTGGAGCCCAACTGAAGGCTCCATCTTACGACCCTGAGATAATGACCGGAGCTGAAATCAGGAGTCAGACACTCAACTGACTGAGATACCCAGGTGTCCCAAGAGTTTCAAATTTTTGCGCTATGGAAGTAGTATTTTAAGTCTTTGGTTTTCATAAATAAAACATTTGCTTTTTGTAAATTGACCTTTTATCCTATGGCTTTGCTGAACTCACTCTAATTACTTTTTTTGTAGATTCCTAAGGATATTCTTCATAGATAATCATGACATATGATATTAAAGGTAGTTATACTTCTTCTTTTCCAGTCTGTACCTTTCTTTTTTTCTTTGCCTTATCGTGCTAGGTAGAACTTACAGCTAATTTTGAACTGAAGAAGTGAGAACAGACACTCTTGACTTGTTTCTAAATATTAGGGTAAAATAATTCAATATTTGCTATTAAGTATGATGTTTGCTGTATGTTTATAGAGTCCCTTCATTAGGTTGAGGAAGTTACATTTTTTTCTTAAATTAGTGAGAATTTTTTCATGAATAATTATTGAATTTTGTCAAATGACTTTTCATATGGTATACATTTCAGTCTGTTAATATGATAAAATATATTGGTTTTTGAATGTTGAACCAACTACATTCTTGGGCCAAGATCCAAACCCAGTTGGTCATGATGTAATATGCACTTTATATGTTGTGTAAATTGGTTTGCTAATTTTGTATGAATAAATTTTTGTATTTATGTGTAAATTCTTACATTGCAAGCATTTTCCTGTTCCTCTCCCAGTAACAGATAGCTTTTGAATAGTGTCAGTTCAGGGTCAGGAGAGCAGATTTTCTGTGCCTCACCCAGCAGCAGCCAAATTTGCCCACAGTGGAGTGGGTGGTACACTTTCCTTTGTTTTCCTGGTGGCAGGTGGCTTTTCCTAACAAAGCATGGTTGGATTCCACATGGGAGCAAATTTCTTGCCCTTATCCATTAACAGAAGTTTTTGTAAGATCAGCGAGTTCTAGGTATAGGCATGCTTCTCACATTTTGATGTCTGTGGTGAAGTAGCAGCTGCTCATCACTTCATGTGCATTCAAGTCCTGGAGCACAGATGAACTTCTCCAGGTACTTTTGCTCAACCTTCAAATGTTGGCAGGCCCTGCATGGCTCTCCCACTGAGACGGTATCTCAGAGTTCATGCCTGACCCTAGCTTCCTTCGTGAGCACCAGGAAAAACTCACAGAAAAGACTTGGCAAGTGGGTACAGACTTACCTGTGTATGTCATTCCCAGGGATTCTAAACTACCATGCTATCATCTAAACTAACACATACTAGGCATTTAACCATTCATTAAACTCATTTTTCTTCGTAGCTGCTTTATTGAATGCCAACTCTCCCTTCCATGCTCTGCCAAAAGTAAAATAATTTGTTTCCTTATTTCTCCTTAGAGAGGCTTGTTACCTTTTGAAGTTATGTTCATCTTGTCTTGAAGCCTTAGCTTTTGAGGGGCTGAAAAATGGATGATTTACAAAATCTTTACGATAGATAGGATCAGTGTTCTTTCATGGCTTTCTATATCTTAAGATGGCTCTGCAGAGGTGTATGACACCTTCATCCTAAGAAAAATTCTGAGATGTAAGAAATTGAGACTATATCCCATCACTACAGGCTTTTTTCATTGAAAGCCTGATTTTAGATGTTAATGCAGTTGAAACTGAGATAAGGGCTATATCCTGTAGACAGATTCTCAGATATGATTTCATATATTCCCTTTTACATATAGAGTAAATTGGTTATTTTATTATTTTATTTGTTCAGTATTTCTTGAACACCTACTATATGCCAGAAACTTCTTGACTTTAAGGGTTGAATAGTGAATAAGAATAAATTTCATAAAGCTACATCTACAACAGCCGTTTGAAAACTTAAAAACACAAACATGCTGATTATTTGGCTTCAGGTAGATGAAAAATCCCATTATTTTAGCCCAATATGGCCAGATTGAGCCATTATTTTTTTTATTCAGTCAAATTGTGTTTTCACTGAAAGGATTCCATGCCTCTTTATTTACTCAAGGGAAAGACAATTTCCGTGACTAGATCTCAGCAATTCCCTCTTTGTTAGGGTGGATGTCAATTCAATATGCAGATAACTTAATCCATATATGTTTAATTGTACTTAGTTGGGGAAATCCCAATAACATTAAAATACTCTATTTGGAAGTATGGCATTCTGTATTTTTTTTCTAAATTCATTCCAAATCTTCTAAAAGCAGTGAGACCAAAGGTAATGACAAATCTAAAATGTGAAAGAAATAGTTTAGACACAAAACAGTGTTTAGTAAGCAAAAAGGATGCCTCAACTATAATTGTCTGAATAGAAATCAAGTATTTTAACAGAAGTCCTTTTTTAAAAGATTTTATTTATTTATTCATGAGAGACACACAGAGAGAAAGAGAGGCAGAGAGAGAGAAGCAGGCTCCATGCAGGGACCCCGATGCGGGACTCGATCCTGGGACTCCAAGATCATGCCCCGGGCTGAAGGCAGGTGCTAAACCACTGAGCCACCCAGGGATCCCCAGAAGTCCTTTTTATATATACATGGCTTTGAAATTTTTAGTGCTTGTTATATAATATTGAATGATGACACCCCAAATATCACCCGTACAGCCTGTTGATAAGACAAATCTACATATACTGCTTACTATTTTAAGGGAGATCACCACCTTGACAGTGTTCTTGTCTCAGGGGGAGAGGGACAAGGTTGAATTTTTGTTAAGAATTTTAAGTTTGAAAAAAAAAGAATTTTAAGTTTGGTTTAAGACAATTTTTCAATGGGGAAACTTGACTATGATTAAGTAAGGATCATGGTGTATTAGTTTAGGATTGGGGGCACAGCAAAGTGAGGGTACAAATTATTTATGTTTTCTACTGAAGAGTTGTTAGGGCTTTTGGAAAGTTCTGTAATAAACAATACAATTATTTGCCTGGGCAAGAGTCTTCTAGAATAATAAAGGTAGACGAATGTGGACAACTGAATAGTAAAGTCATGTCAGTGGTTCTTACCTGTGGCTGTTTTACCTCCCAGGGGCTTTTGGCAAAGTTTGCAGGCATTTTCAGTTGTTTTGAGGGGACTGGGGGCTGTGGTGCCAACCAGGGATGCTGCTAAACACCCTGCAATGCAGAAGACAACCTTCACAACAAAGAATTATCTAGCCTGGTATGTCAGTAGTGCTCAGGGTGAGAAGTCCTGGTGAAGGCAAGAGGTCTGTAAAGGGCCAGCTAGTAAAAATTTTAGGCTTTGGGCCATATGATCTCTGTTGCAACTACTCAACTCTCTTATAGTGCAAAAGGAGTTATAGAGATTATGGACGTATGGCCATGGCTGTGTTCCAAACTTTATATACGAAACAAGCAGGAAAAATAAGCAGGGAGCAAGATTTGGCCCATGGGCTGTAATTTTCTGACCCCTAATGGAGACAGTAAGCCGAATGGGATGGGTAGTCCCATTTCCCAGTGTTTAAGTGTGTGAGTGGGTGGTTTCTGGTCTTAGCACTGTGCTTTGAATCTTCAAAAGAAGCAAAAACATTGTCAAGAAAACATAGGTAAAAGAGAAAATAAATATGAAATGCTGTATGAAAATCCCAAACTTTCTTAAGAACACCATGAACATTTCTATGGAGTTGATTTTTCTGTGCTAAAATATACCAAAACAATAATCTGATTGCCAGACCAGTAATTCTGTGGGATGACCTGCTGAAACTAAAACTACCTTTTTGCTGTGTGTTATCTACATTTTCAAATTCATATAATCTAAAAAAATGATAACATGCAATAAAAATAATTGTTTCTTTTAAGACAAAATAACACTACTGCTGAGTATGTTTCAGAATTATCCCTTTAGCCTCTAGTGTTATTTTTTTCTCAGCTTTTGTTTTCCTGCCTTTATTACTTCCTGAGATTACATACGTATATATATAAAACACACATATATATTTGTTTATAGTCATGCCCTCCCCATAGGTCAAGGTCATCATCTATTTTAGTCACAATTGTATCCCCATCACCTAGAGAACCAGAATGGATAATTGCACCACTCAGAGAGAAGCATTACTATCATCATAGCTAACACTTACATAGCCCTTATTATGTGCCAGGGACTATTCTAAGCACTTTATGTGGATTAGCTTGTCTAATCTCATTACAACCCTGGGAAGAGGGTGCTATTATTATTCACACTTTAAAAGTTGAGAATCATGAGGCTAAGTAGCTTGTTTAGGACCACAGAGCTAGCAAGTGACTGAGCTAGAATCGGAGTCCATGTGGTCTGGCTCCAGAATCCATGCTTTGAACTACTACACTATAGCTGTGTTTCATTCTGATGTGTTGGGTTAACATATGTGTGCACACACACACAATTTACATATTCCACAACTTCTCTATTGTAAAGTAGGTCATACTTTGAGCTTAGGTCTCTTGGCTTTTGCCATTCTGAAATGACCCTGGGATATTTGGGGCGCAAGCCCTTAGAGGTATATCACTATGAGACACTGGGATGCCTAATGGGAAACAACAGATCATAAGGAAAGAAAGAGATGGGAAAAGAAGCTTCTTCTATAGGTGTTCCTACCATTAGAGAGAAAGATGATATTGGTATTGCTTAGAGCGGAGTGTATATTGCTTCCTGTGAACAGACATCTGAACCCTAGCAGAGAGAGAGGCTTCTATTGATAACATATGAAAGAGTAATTTCCTCACAGAAATCTCAGAGGGACATCAGGAGCATAAGGAGATTGAGGTTAAGAGAGATCCCTGCTGCACCAGCAGAGGGCTTATACCTCAGTACTGCTGGTATCCACAGCCACCAGTGTTTCTCCAGGGCTGGAGGTATATTATCATGTGTGACAGTCAGGCCACAGGCATATATAATAAGACATGGCCAGCAGTGTTTGCAGCAGAAGGGCAGTGGTAGCACTCATGGAACAGCTGCCACTGAGGGGGGAAAGGTATTCTGGGAGGTCTCAGTAGCAGGTGTTAACGCAGGGGGAGAAATATTCCTCTTGTCGTGGAGGAAGCCACATTGATGTCTCTGGGTACTCCTGAGACACTCCAGAAGACCCCAGATGATTGGGTCAGGAGAAGGACTTTATAGGGTGTTAAAGTTCAGGTGTTTTTTTTTTTTTAATGCTAGCAGATTAGAGTTATCCCATTTTTATCTCAATAACTGCTTAGTATCAAAATAATGGCTTATAGCCATTATAGAGCTAGGGTCAAGGGTCAATGTTACCTCCTGAGTAAAAGTGTGTGTGTGTGTGTGTGTGTGTGTGTGGTAGAGAGAGGAGGAGGGAGGGAAAGGCTGTATATGTATTTACTTAGGTCTAAATCATCTTTAGTCTTATGAATTAAGTAAATTAATACCAATGCAGTGGCTTTTTAATGAAAAACACAATGGTCTTGGATGTTCTCTGAATTACTAATGCCCTGAAACTGTCTGAAAGTCATTTGGATATGCTTGCTGATAATACTCTTGATGAGGAATAAAATTTATTTTTTGCTTGAGAGCTAATTAATGTAATCTTTAAAATATATAAATCCCGTGGTGAACCCAAATAATTATAATTGAAATGTGGAACTTGCCAAAACTGAGAAAATTAAAATGCAAGCAAAATCTGTTAATATATCTAAATTAAAAAAATAAAAACAAAAAAGAAAGAAAACCAATTAACTTCTGGAAACAGGGTTTGGTATTTAGAATGCAGGAGATTAAATTATGCAGATATCAAATTAACACTTGGAATGAAGATGGTGTTGTCTAGTTGCCTTTCAAAGCTTCGTCTTGCTCAGGCTAATGTTGCAAGAAAGCAGTGAAGTGAGCTATTTAAAAGGGCACAGTTGTGTGCCCTAAATGGTCCACACAGGGACCATAAAAATCCCTGATGGAATCTTTAGCAGCCTGGAGGTAATTGGAAAGAAGGCATGGGACTAGTAATTAAATCACAGATCTTTTCTGGGGAGATCATATGTAGATATACATAGAGATATATAGGGGAATAGGTGAGATAGAAATTGATATGGACAGGTGTATGTATCTGTTCATTTCTACAATACCTAACCATCTTGATAATTTCAGTAAACAGTTGAGCAACTTCATTAAAAGAAAAAGGACAAGGAAGGCTTAGAATACAATTTCAAACCTCTTAGAATATACGTTGTCATGTAACACCAGTTCGTCTTGTGCATTTGGGCAATTTAGGAGGAAAAATGAAGGGGCCAATTGAGGTTTTGTTTTGTTTTGTTTTATGCCTGAACTGACCAACCTGGTCCAGATCCTCTGATAGTTCCATGTTATTACTACATTTAGGAAATCAGATAACTGAATCTTTGGGTTTTTTGGAGTATTGCTACATGTTATTCACTTACCAAAGGTTGTTTTTAGCATTATATAGGTGCTGTCATAGCCTCTCTTACTGCATTATTGTAAGGAGTTCACCCTGGGAGCAATTTCTGTAGATACACTACCATAAAGAGGTTATGGTATATCAGTACGGATGGATTCATTCTTACCTCATTAGCCAGCCAGACAGGAGTAATTTTTAATATCAGATCTGGACCCTGGTGGAACTCTTGTCCTTTTCTAAGACAAGCTATAGCGTGTGTACCCTTCTCCACAACCTTGAGATGACCATTACAGTTCAGAACTCCATCATAGGTGCCATCACCATTTTAATAAGACACCTGAGAGAGCAATCCGAGCTGAGAACACTTCCAGAGACTTATGACTGGCACTGACAGGGACACAAGACATTCATCTTACTCTGATTATTCTGGCTTCTTAGCCTAGAGGAAAAGAAATGAGTCAGAAAAACAAAAAGGTTTTGGAATTAGTTTGGTATCACTACATCTTTTCCCCCAAAAGAAACAAAAGACCACAAAACGGGGGAAGAAGTGGAGGTAGAATAATTTCTTGCCAAGTAGTATACAGATCTTCCTCAACTGAGGATGGAGTTGTGTCCCAATAAACCTGTCATAATTTGAAAATATCAGAAGTTGAAAGTGCATTTACTACACCTAACCTACTGAACATCACAGCTTAGCCTAGCCTGCCTTAGAGTGCTCAGAACGCTGACGTTAGCTTACAGTTGGGAGAAATTGTCTAACATAAAGTCTGTTTTATAATGAAGTGTTGACTATTTCATGCAATTGATTGAATACTGAAGCGAAAGTGAGAAACAGAATGGTTGTAAGTGGATCGGTTGTTCACCCTTATGATTGGTGGCTAAGCAAGAGCCGCTCACTACTACTGCTCAGCATCACAAAAAAGTATCATTCATACTGAATCTCACTAGCCTGCGGATGAGTCCAGATTCAAAATTCAAAGTACGGTTTCTACTGAATGCACATCGCTTTTGCACCATCATGAAGTTGAAAAATCGTTAAGTTGAACCATCATAAGTTTGGGGACTGTCTGTATTTGTAAAGCAAACTGGTAAGATGAATCGTTCATGAAGACATTAACTCATTTAGCAAATATTAGCTAATTTAAATTGGAGTTATTAGGGTGAGAGTAATCAGACAAAACCTCTGTCTTAACAGAATGACAGCAGAGGATGGGGTGCAGACTTTCATTGAATAATCATTCTGATGGAAGGAAGCAGAGCTTTCTGGCCATGTGTTATGAAGGAAGCAGATGTAGAATGGGGGTCAGCAAAGTAATTTAGTATTTGGAATATGGCTATACTAAATCTTACTCCAAATTGGAATGAATGCTTACCTAAATCAGTCTTTCAGTTAATCATATCTGCCAAATGCTTTTGTAATAACCCTATTTCTGAAGCTCCATGTCTCTTTTCACATCAACTACTGCAAAATTCTCATTCTTTGTGAAAATTTGGATTTGTGATTGGGAAGCCAAACAGGTACAGTACATCTTCTTAAGATATGCTACAACATAAGTTTAGAGATGGAGACTTTATAAGTTAATTATGCATGTTTCGGCACTAGTGATACACACAACCCTAAAATTCTTAACTTTCCAAATTTTTGTTAAGGATTCTTTTCACCTCAGCTTCCCCTAATTGATGGCAGTCTAAAGACCTTATTTTCTGGACGTAGAAATAAGGACATGGCTGTATTTGCCGCTGATGGTTGTTATTTTGCAGCTTTGCTGTTTGCACACAACTAATCAATGTTGTGATAGAGCTGGTGTGGCAGGTAAAAAAAAATCCAAATCCACATGTGCAGGTGTGCTGAAAAGGTAAAATAACTTTATTTCTATTTCTTTTGTTTGTCTCTCCTGGCTAGTGGAAATTTATCTTAATCCATTCACCTTCTTTCTCATCCTTGCTTTTCCTTCCGGCTTCAGTCTAATTACAGGGAGATTATATAGCACTAAGGCACAGGAAAGGGGCTTTGGCCTGAGTAATCTGTGCACGTTGGCATCTTCCAAACTGTCCTTGTTCCCATCTGTTCATTGGTTCCCATGAGTCGTAGCCAAGTTCCACTCCCAACTACAAGCCACTTTCAGTTTGGCTCTTCCTGCACCATTTGTGGATACAGGGAAATAATCTTCTTGTTCTTTTCCATTCCCTGATGTAGTTACTCTGTAAGGTTCTCTCAGTCCCATCTGTGTAGACACGCAGTGAAGACATTTCTAAATCACTTTAGGCTTGCTGCCTCGCTAGAGTATCCTGGGAAAGGAAGGAGTCCAGGTTCCCATATTCTTGGATCTGCAATCTATCAGGGTTTCCCTTCACGATCCACTTTCAGTATGAGGTTGTGCTCAGTAGAAGTGTAAGACACAAGTCTAACCCTTCTGAGGGTTCTACCCTATTTAGTCAATGCTTTCCATAGAGATTTCCCATAATCCTGTTAATCTAGGATACCTTTTGTAGTCTTGGCATGTATAGCTTTGCTCTGCGTAATTATGTAATCTTTCTGTCATGAGTACTTTTAATCAGAAATTTTTTTCAGCTCCTTTTGTAGCATCCATTTTTTTTGAGATACAAATGCTCCCATTTTCTAGCTTCCTGAGAGGGGCAAGCATCATCAAGGATCACAGATAACTGAATATGTCATTGAGTAGTAGCACAAGGCCTTATGTTAACATATTTTTAGTGCTTTTTAGGATTATTAATGAGTGCATTCAAACCTCAAGTAAAGCAAGAAACCAGTTTTGTCTGGGTCTTGAAAGCAATTCAGTGTTCTGGAAAGAGATCCCATTCCAATAACAGGTACTTTCTATTTTCACAGAGTGTTATAGGGCTGTGTGCTAACTCGTGTCCCCATTTCCTGTAGGGTTTGTCTTCTGTTGATGGAGGAGGGCAATATTAAAGATTCATAGGTTTATTGGAGTTTAAATTTTTAGATTGTTCCAAAAGTGAGCAGCAACAAATTTATTTATTTATTTATTTATTTATTTATTTATTTATTTATTTATGATTTATTCATTCATTCATTCATTCATTCATGGAGACACAGAGAGAGCGAGAGAGAGCGAGAGAATGGCAGAGACACAGGCAGAGGGAGAAGCAGGCTCCATGCAGAGAGCCCGGGTCTCCAGGATCATGCCCGGGGCTGAAGGCAGCGCTAAACCGCTGAGCCACCCGGGCTGCCCAACAAATTTATTTAGAAATTGTTTTTGTTCTCAGTATTTTTATCAAAGTAAAATATCTCTGATTTTTTTAAATTTCCTTTATAGAAAAGGAAAATGATGTGTGCGTGCGCGTGTGCATGTACCCTGATGACTCACTTATCACTCTCCAGTGTTTTTGACTTCTTGGCTTGTTCATGACCTTCATACCCTGTCAGACAAGAATTAAACTTACATGAATGCAGTTACTTCTTTTCTATAAAAGCAAGCATAAATTGATGTTTTCTTTCAGATATTGCCCCTTGGAAATCCAAACAGGATATGTTTCTTTCTCTTTTGTTGTAAGTGAGTTGTATCAACACTAATTGCTAGGTCTTTGTTTATTTTATAATGGTACCGTACTTCTCCATTCATTTTTATGCTTTTTAATATGGAGGAAATAGCACTAGACTTATTTCCAGAATTTCTAAGTGTATGTCCCCAGTTTCATCACCTACCCATTAGCTATGTGATTGTGTTCATATTTACAACATTCACAAACTAAGTTTTCTCATTCTTAAAATGGGAATGATAGTATCTTCCACCCCATCTCATAAGGCTTCTGCATATTTGTTGTTATTGCTAAATCTTTTAACTTAGTTACTTAATATTTCCATGTATAAATTAGAAATACTATTCTCTCACTGTTGATTTGGAGGCTTAGTTAGACTGGGATAATACATAGTATAGCAAAGGCTTTCTAGTTGAATATAGTCTCCCTAAAGTTCCTGCCAACCTAGACATTTCCATAGGAAAGTTTTTTTGGGAGGAGGGGGCAAATGTGGAGAGAAGTCATTATCATTAAATTGAGGTTCAAGAAACAGGCCAAGAAAATATCTGTGGCTGAATTCCTAAGCAAACAAAATTACCAAATCCATGAAGGCCTAACCTCCGTAGATTTACTTGAATGTAAAGGAAACTGCTTTTGTTGATCACCGTAATGACATTCCAGCATCATCAGCCAGTCAGGTGAGCTAAATTCATGACGTTAATGGCATTGTATGATAGTGATCAGATCTCAGGGTAATCGAAACAGTGAGATGATGAGAAGGATTATATCCTCTAGGTAAAGTAGTCTGAACTCTTGGATTTGGTAGATTTTTGTTTTGTTTTGTATTTTCATTATATTTAAGAAAGACATGTGTCTAAGAAATGAAATATTAGAATAAGGATTATGTCTTTTTAAGAACAGTATATATGGTCTTTGTGATATGTAAAGACTTCAGTACATTCCAGATAAACACCTGACAGTCTGTTCTGCTGTAGTAATACATTTGTTTTTTAAACAGCTGTAGTGAGGGGATTAGCTGGGCTATTACAGGCCTGCTTTCTCCAGGCCAGGGGACTGCCCTATGTAAGGGGGTCAATTTAGGACCATATTGCTATCCACTTGCTTGGTCGGTGATTTTTCTCCCTGTTCATTTGTGCTACATGTTATGTGTAGTGAGTCTGAAATTCATCCTAAAATAAGAGAAAGTTTAGGAGGAAAGGAGAGAAGTTGAAGTTTATACTGTTTTAGGAGCACAGTGATTCAGTATTAGGCATTTTGTTTGATTTGACTTACTGTAAATTATGCTTCAGGGAATCAGGGTGAAATTAGTTTATAGGTGAATTTGAAAATAAAGAGGGATATTTTGTTGATTATATGCTCATTTGTTGTATAGTTTATCGATACCCAATCTAATACCTCCTGGTGATTAAGTTGATATCTAACTTCAAAGAAAAAGAAACATCATTAGCATATAGTATGAACTCGCACTAAATTGCTGCTCATCAGCAATTAAACATGGCCTCCCCTTGGATTTTTCACAGCCAATGCACTTAAAATAGTTTCTTTGGCATATCCTGCACAGTTTGATACCATTTGGTTTCCTTACTGAGATGTTGAGAGGATTTCATTCTATCTTCAGGGAAAACCAAATGTCAGGTAGAAGGTTGAAATACAAGCTGATAGTAAAGAGGCTTTAAACTCTTGCCAACATCAAATTTCTGTTTTATCTAAGAAAGTGGTTCTCAACCAGGAATGATCTTGCCCCCCAGGGAACATTAGGCACGGTCTGGGGACTCTTGGTTGTCACAACTGGGAGGTGCTACTGCCATCTAGTGGGTAGAAGCCTGGATGCTGCTAAACATCTATGGTGCAGAGGACCACTCCCACCTGTTGCCTCTGCCCCCCCTTTCACAAGAAGAATTTTATGGGCCAAAATGTCAATGGTGCCAAGGTATAGAAACCCTGACCTAGGACAAAAATATCTGATGAAATCCTAGGGGTTTTGAGGAATAGCTTTTCTTAGCATCATCAGTTCTTGAGCACTGATATATATTTCAAAGGTACAGTCATCTATGTTTGTGAGCACTGCTGCTTTGAGTTCAAATATATAGACTTCTCATCTGAATTCAGAGAGTTATAACTTCATGCATACCCTCTGCAAATACTCTCTGCTTATGTGATATGGATCCTATGAAGAGAATTTTTTTCCCCATCTGGGAAAAAAAATGGTATACTTAAAAAAATCCATTGGCATGAAGAGGTTATCATAACCTTAGATTAAACCAGAAGACATTACTGTTTCTCTAGATCAAAACTGCCACATATCAGTGATATCATATGGTTCAACTCTACTATGTAATCTCTTGTCAGAAGACCATGATCTGAAAGAAGCTCCCATTTGGGAGAGAAATATTAGGATGCCTCCTTGTGTTTTGACCTATTGTAACATCTATGATGGGAATTTGAATACATTTGTGATGTCTTAATAATTAGTGACACAGTGTTCAGAATGCATTTTTGCAAGGACTTTTACCAAAATCCTTTAGGTCAGTTGACATAATATTTTTCAGAACTAGAGCGATAACAGTTGATAATGCTTGGAAATTTTTAAAAATTTTAAAATTCAAGTATAGTTAACATATGGTGTTATATTAGTTTCACATATACAATATAATGATTCACCACCAATTCTATACATTTCTCAGTACTCGTTCACCTATTCCACCCATCCTTCCACTCACCTCCCCTCTGGCAACCACCATTTCCCTATATTTAAGAGTCTAGTTTTTTGTTTCTTTTTTTTCTTTGTTTCTTAAATTCTGCATATGAGTGAAATCATATGGTGTTTGTGTTTCTCTGACTGACTTACTTCACTTAGCATTATACCCTCTAGATCCATCTATGTCATGGCACATGGCAAGATTTCATTCCTTTTTTATGGCAGAGTAACATTCCATTAAAGATATAACATATCTTCAGTATCCATTCATTTATTGATGGACACCTGAGTTGCTTCCATAGCTTGCCTACTGTAAACAATGCTTTAGTAAGCATATATATATATATATATATATATATATATATATATATATATCTTTTTAAATTAGTGTTTTCATTTTCTTCAGATAAATACCCAGTGGAATTACTGGGTCTTATGGTAGTTCTATTTTTAACTTTCTGAGGAACTTCCATACTGTTTTCCATAGTGCCTGTACCAGCTTGCATCCCACCAACAGTACATGACTGTTTTTTTATACATCTTTACCAACACTCGTTATTTCTTGTGTTTTTTATTTTAGCCATTCTTACAGGTGTGAGGTGATATCTCATTGTGGTTTTGATTTGCATTTCCCTGATGATGAGTGATGTTGAATGTCATGTGGCTGTTAACCATCTGTATGTCTTCTTTGGAAAAATGTCCATTTTTAAATTGGATTGTTTGTTTTCTTGGTGTTGTATAAATTCCTTATATATTATGCTTATTAGCGTTTTATTGCATATATCATTTGTAAATGTCTCCTCCCATTTGGTAGATTATCCTTTTGTTGATGGTTTCCTTTGCTTTGCAAAGGTTTTTGTTTTGGTGTAGTCTCAATAGTTTGATTTTGATTTTGTTTCCCTTGCCAAAGGAGACCAATCTAGAAAAATGCTTTTATGATTGATGTCAAAGGAATTACTGGCTGTATTTCCTTCTAGGAATTTTATGGTTTCAGATCTTACATTTAGATCTTTAATCCATTTTGAGTTTCTTTTTATGTGTGATGTAATGAAGTGGTCTAGTTTCAGTCTTTTGCAGACATTGCTTAGACATTGAGAACATCTCTATCAGTTTGATTTTGGAATAAAATAGAGTCTCTGTAAGAATTAAGGAAATAGGAGGTTTAGGATAGCCATTGGGAGACTGAAGGTCTGGAAGCATGCAGCTGAAGGATCAGAGAATAGTCACTATAACATCATCCTGAAGCATTGGAATGGGTGAAGAAGCTGCCAGTCCTGGGGAAGTCCAAGAAACTTCAACTACAACAAAGTGGGATTTTGCAGAATGGTCTGGAACTAGATGCCTGCCACTCTGACTGTGATGTATTTAGCAATAACTTCTGTTTCATTTCTACCTTCCTTAATTTTCACAAGAGTTCCTTTTCATAGTAAACTTTAACTTGGGTCTGTAGAATGAAGCTGGTATTGAGAAATATATTTCCAGCTTTAGGAGGGACTAGAAGCGGTGATGCCAGGGTGACCACCACCAGTCTAACACAATGAAAATCTCCTCCTTGATAGATTGCTTGCATTTATCATTGAGGGTAGGTGAGGATGGGCAGCTTAAAGTTTCACAGTGGATTACACAGTGTTATAACTGTTTTCATAACAATGGGCATCTAAATCCTCAGAAATCACAGTGTTATAACTGCCTAATCATAAGGGGATCTGAGGATGCACAGGCTTAAAATCCCAGGAGATTTCACAGTGTTATAATTGCCTTATTATAAGAAGTCGTCAGTAATGAAAATGAACAGGGGAAAATCATTGTCCTCCTTCTTGCACTCAGACAATGAGGGGTGCCTTTTGGGAGAAGGGGGAGAAAGAGAGGCTTGAATAACTTACTAATCAAGAAATACCCCCTCAGGAAACTCCTATCTCACTGTCTCTACCACTATTCCAATATTAAAGCCAAATGGTGGGATGAGATGTGGGCATTTTATTTGTTTTATCCGACTGAACTTATTTTCTATCTTACAGTATCATTTTCTTTTAAAGTAGAACACAGATTTTTTAAAAAAATGCTGGCTACATAATTATTTCATGATTAAAAATAGTTAATTCATACAGTTTCCTTCTCTTTCTCTGTAGGAAGCATCTAATTTGCAAAGGACCTACCTGGTATCTTTCCTTCAGAGCAAAGTTTCTGATGTTTAGTCCTCAATTTATTTTTGTATCCTTCTAAGATATTCCTATTTTTGCTTTGGTATATTAGTCAGGGTAGAATAGCCAGTATTTATCAAACTCTCAGTGGTAAAGAACCAGTTTCTATTATTTTCAATCTGTCACAGACCAGTACTTTTGTAAAATACAATACAAATACATTACCAGAAGAGTGAAAATTTTAAAAAGTAAAGCCAAGAAAAACAAAATGCAAACCTAAATTTGTTTTTTTATTCAATCCAATGGATAGAAAATTTTTCTTTCAAATTGCCATAAAAAGTTCTAAAAACTTTCAATGTCCGTACTTAATTGCATCATAGATATCAAACAATATGCAGACTAGAACTTACTAGCATGGGCTACATTTTGATTAACCCTAGGCTAAGCTTTGCTTCATTAATGAATAAAACATGAAATCTCAGTGGCTTACAAGAATAGAAATTTGTATTTTGCTTATGCAATGTATATTGTGATTATTCCCGGTCTTGACTCTGCCAGGCAGCTCCCTTTCAAATAGTGATGCAAGAATCCAGTTCTCTTCCCTCTTCTACTTTTCTATGTAGTATCTAATGTCCTACCAGAAGGAGAATGTGGGTAGGCACACCTAATATTAAGTCACTTGGTCCTGAAGGGATTGGCACCACTTCAGCTAATATCCTCTTGCCAGAACTAGTCACATGACCAAACTAACTGCAAGATTCTGGGAAATGTAAAGGAGCACGTGAGTATTGATGAACTCTAGCATTCTCTCACATACATAACTTCATATATTCTGTGTTCTCCTTGTTCCTATTTCCACACCCACCTCACAGTATGCACAAGTGTCAAATGTTCTCTTGAGTATTTAAAATGCAACTTAGAAGGTCTGTGTGAGACTCACATTGCCTGTCTCAGGTCCTAACTGCCTAGACAAATCTTACTGCCATTTCTTCTCTATGGCTGGCGATACTCTTCTGGCCTTGGCAGATATCTGGGAAATTTTCAATAAGAACTCTGCATTAAGTCTCTTTGGTATTCAGGTTTCCATTTGTTCTAGAGAGTTTATCATCCCATTTGGGATTCTTTTGAGAGGATCATGTTAGAGCAGACTTAGACCTTGTTCAGGGACACTCTTAGAGTCAAACTCTTTAGCTTCCCTTCTGACTTTCCTCTTTCTCAGTATCATTAGGAATCCTAAAATTCAAGGCAGGAAAAGTAGTTCTTTAGTCATCATCATGCATTCTTCCTAAATTTACCCTTTACGGGATACATTTTGACTTTGGTACTCAAAAGACTTTATTTTCAGATTTTTGCAACCCTTCAACTGCTTTTTTTTTTCTCAACCTATAGCCTCTTTTAGAAGTTCAAACATCTATTTGGGTATACTATTCCTGTTCAGGATGTAGAAGGATGTGAACAACCATGTGTTAAAAACTATTACAAAGTGGATACAATAAAATAATCATACTTGTACACATCTATAAAGGCTATTGAATAATAGTGGATGCTGAGAAATCTTGATGAACTAAATTCCAGGGGGACTTGAGCTCTTCATTGATGAACAAAGAGCCACAGACACTTCCGTACTTGAAAGCAAGTACCTATGAAGAGTGAAAGTGGTCAGAGGAGTAAGCCTGAGAGAGATGAGAGATTTTGAGGGACAAAGAAAATACATCTGAACTTTTAGTGACATAGTTGGCTGGCCATGATGGATTGGAATTTTGAAGAGCCCCAAATGGAAAAATAAATCACTTGGTCCTATCTTTTAAGAATTTCCATTTCATGCCCTAAGCATTTTGCTGACTAAGCAGCAGAGAATGTAGTAGAGTTTGCAGTGGAGATAAGGCCAGAAAGCAGAGAGAGTTTGTATAGTATTTGGTGCTCAGGTTTTAGGGACTTGGTGGGGGTCAATAAAAATTTAAAGTGGCAAGCCAGTGTCCCCCCCAGCTCAAATCTTAATCATATCAAGGAGATAAATCCTTGAGGGTAGAACTGAAGCAAAAATTAATCTCTTTGTTTTATTTTGAAGCTGGAGGTAAAATCAAATCAAAGTTGCATCCTACCCTAGCTCAAGTCAATTCTTGGTAGAATCTGAATTACAAGCTCCTGATCCTACCTGCCTTCTAGAAGAGATGAGTTCCCCTTTCTATGAAAAAGACTAAATAAAAACAGAAAAATATTACAAATCCATCTTCTGTATTCTTTTATATATAAAGTTTGGCATGCAATACAAAGTTAAGCAGAAAAATGTGATCCATAATCAGGAAATATTAAACAGTCATAAAACATAAAGCATAAAAACAACAGTCAATGGAAACAGACACATAGATGACACGTTTTGCTATTAGCAGATAAATACTTTAAAACAACAATAATATGTTAAATAATTTTCTAAGAAAAGGTAGAAAAAATGGATGATGAGGTTGGGAGAATACAGGAGAAAGTTTAAAATTCTAAAAATAACAAAATGAAAAATCCTTGAAGTACAAAAACAAAGCAAAATATATGAAATTTCAAAAATGACTGGACACAGTAGAATAAAGGAATAGCAGATTTGACAGATCTTAGTAGAAAAATGGTCCGAAGTCATCCATTAGGAGAAAATAGAACATCAATGAGTAGATACAGTATGAAGTGTACTAACATATATGTAGTTGGATCTTGAGAAGGAGATGAGAGAAAGGACAGGCAGGGCAAGAAAAATATATGAAAAGTGAATGGCTCCAAATTTGCCAAAGTTGAAGAGTAAATAGCAATATTACAGATTTCAGGAAGTTCAATAAATCCCAAACAAGATGAATGAAAACTACAGTTAGACACATCATAGTCAAACTGCTCAAAACAAAAGATAAAGTGAAAAACTTAAAATCAGCTGAAGGAAAAAAAAGACTCCATCCTTATAAAGGAAAGATGATAATGATAAATTACTTCTTATCAGAAACAGTGGGATGCTAGATTAAAATGGTGCCAGGAAGTGATTCAATTCCAGTTTCTTTTCTTTCATTCATTCACATGGAGAGGAATGAACACGAATTATAAGACTTCTTCCTGCTCTTTCCCTCTATCCGTGCAGCATCTCTGTGGCAAGACAAGGAACTCCTTTCAGAGAATTCCAAACTGTATGAGATAATTTCACTAGTTTTTTTAAAGATTTTATTTATTTTTTCATGAGAGACACAGAGAGAGGCAGAGACATAGGCAGAGGGAGAAGCAGGCTCTCTGCAGGGAGCCTGATGCAGGACTCGATCCCAGGACCTCGGGATCACAACCTGAGCTGAAGGCAGACGCTCAACCACTGAGCCACCCAGGTGCCCAAATTTCACTAGTTTTTTATTCATAGATAAATATATGAGCATGTTATAGGACAGAAGCAAGGCAGGGTTAATTAAGTTCTGCATTTCTCTTTTTTTTTTTTTTTTTTTAAGATTCAGGACAAAAACATGAAAGGCAATTTTCCTTCACTTCTTACGTGAATACCTACCAAAACAAATGGCATAGAAGCAGTGTCAGAATTACTACTCTAGAACTCTCAGCGACGTGTGTGGCAAATCATCAGGTTGGGGCCAACTGTTATATATCACTTTTCTCAGTCTCACATTTCTTTTGCTCTAGAATTAAGCATAGAATCCCATGAATAGTAGAGTCTTAGAATTTTGTGCTGTAACATAGAAACTTTAGAAATCATCTGGTATAACCCATGTACTTTATGCATGAAGAAATTAAGCCACAAAGACAGTAAGTGACCTCACTGTCATATGACTTGTTGATGGAGTAGTCTGTTCCCCTCCCCCCATCTGCTGTTTTCCAGCAAACTACCCTGAATCTTTTGTCTTCAAAAACATGTTGAGAAATGTACCAATTATGTTTGTTTTCTTCTCTTTCGTTGACAAAACATTTCCTTTGTGTGAAAGGGCCATTGAATCAGCATGCTTGCAAAACTAGATCTGTCTTCAAATTATTCTCCACTACCATGATTCTCTCTCCTTGGCTCTCACTTTCTGCTTTTTCCTCCCTCTTCACTTCTTCCTGGTTCTTCAACTCTGTTCCCTATGTCTTCTCCCTCTCATCCATCTCCCTTTTCACTACCTTCCCCCATGACTATAAAAGGGCTGCATGCAAAATAAATGCCACAAACAGTTATCTAATTAATCTCTTATACAACAGTACCCTTCAGATAGATAAGTATTCCTTTAATCATTGAATTGGCCTTCATTTCAGATTAATGAAAAATAATTGTAAATTAACTTGAATTTCATGTGTGTAATTAAAGTTTCAGAGTCTTATTTCATATGAGGAGACCAAGCCCTGTCAACACCTTCATATGGAAATGCTTCTAAATGGAGGAATAAATAAATCCAGGAACAACCATTCATCCTTGGAAGTATAATCAGAATTAATGAGTTGAAAAATTGTTTTTACTGCCAGTAACACTGGCCAATAAATATCTGAAATGGCCATAAAATTTGAGTGTGGTTGGCTCTGACTGAGACCTTCAAATGTTAGCTGAAGCAGAAATGAGAAAATGAGAATGATGTTGTGCGAGTCATTGGCTTGTTTGTGCTCAGATCCTGTTGGAGTTATCTATTGCTGTGGAATGGCCCACCACAATACTTAGTGGCTTAAACATTGGTAATATATATTTTGCTTGTGGACCTGCAATTTGGGCAGGACTCAGTGGGGACATGTTCCTGCTCCATGTAGCATCAGCAGGGGTGGCTTGAAGGCTGGAGTTGGAATCATTTTAAAGGTCTATTCCTTCATTTGTCTAGCCCTCAGTGCCAGTTGTCAGCTGGAATGTCACCTGGGGCTGTGGTCAAAATACCTACTTGGGTTTTCCTCATCTCTGCTTGGCTGTTGCTAAACCCCAGACAGTCTAACCTATATTTAATTTTTCAGGTCTTTAGCAAACTATTGTTTGGAATTATTTCCCTGTATTAAATTCACTCTGTTGGATTACACTTCAAAGAACTTGGGTTACAAGGATGAAGAGAGAGAGGGAGGGGAGGAGAGGGAGAGAGGGGGAGGGGGAGAGGAAGAGAGGGAATGGGAGGGGGAGGGGAAGAGGAAGGAAGAGGAAGAAGAGGGACAAAGTGGAATGAACAAGGTGAAAGCTATATATTTTATGAATTTGTGTAGTCACTTTGTTGCTATATTCTGTTCCTTAGAAGCAAGTCATTAAGGCCAGCCATACTCAAGAAGAGGGGAATGTAGAGTCCACTTTTGGTAGCAAGAATGCCAAAGAATTTATGAACACGTCTTAAAATCACTGTAGTTTCCCTCCTCTGGTCATGTGCTTGTTTGTTCAGATTCAGCCCTTGCTCTTTTCCTCCTCTTATCTATATTCTAGGGAACTTAGTTCTGCACACTGCATCCCTCAGGACCCCTTTGCCTCCTGGTTTCTGGCAGGGGCAGCCAGTAGAAGGCACTGAGAAGAGATTGGGAGATAATATAAGGGAGGAAGCCAAGATAGTTATTTCTTCTTGTTCTGCTTCAGGCAAAGTCTTGAGCAGTTGATGCACCTCCTTTTTGGTTCCAATTCCCATTGGGAGTTCCCACTCTCCATGCCTTAGTGCCTAAAGAACCTGTACTATAATTCCTAAAATTCATCTTGCTCATACCATAACATGTTGTTGAATTGTTTCTCAGATAAACTGAGTTCTTTTGTGTTCTTTTTTATGCTCTCAGATTATAAGGGACTTTACTCTGTGTCCAAATGAAGAGTTTTCCTTTAACTTTCAAATGCAAAAGTTACCGTTAAAAACTTATATTTAGAAACAGTGACAACAAAATCTTTTTGATTTTTGGAGGAAAGTGGGAGAACAATATGGAGGAATTTGGGTGCTCAGTAGGGTGGCATTGTAGGAGCTATGAAATTACAACTTCTTTCTCCCTTTACATTATGGATACAGTTTATTTGTAATTTTTTACTTTAAAATTGAAGTCACTAATCTTATGATTCCTGTATTGCCTTGACTTTGTTAATTATTAATTTCCTTTGCTTGGCATATCTTTAATTCGCACCATAGTGTTTGAGAGCTTCCAATCTGTGGATCTGAGCAAATGCATTATTGAACATTCTTGCAACAGTTCTCTTTTCATTTTGCTCCTGTGGCCTTCTCATTACTCAGTCTCTAAAACATACCAAGCTTGTTGCTTTCCTTAGTGCATTGCTGATAGCATATTCTTTTTGTATACACCACTCCTCTTTCCCTTTGTAGGGAAGTCTTAGGTTTTATTGATGGCACTGTCAGCCTGGAAGGTAGATTTGTGTCAGGTAGAGAAGCATTTTAGCCCTTCTCTTAAGCTTCAGCATCTATGGTTCCAAAAGACATCTTTCTCAAGAGGAAGAAGCAAAGTCATCTAATATAATGCTGTCTGTGCACAGACTAGTGTTTCCATGGTGGAAGTTTGCACATGTCAAGAGATATCAGGTATATTCTTCAAATATACAGCAGACTCTCTGACAAGGACAGTGCAGCTCAGGCACAGTTCCCAAGGGGCTCTCATAATCTCTCCCCTCGCTGGCCTCAGGCAGAGTGGAGAGAACTCAGGGTAGTCTCAGAGTAAACTCTACCTGGCCCCATAGAATACTCATGTATTAATAAGAGAGAGGTTTGTATATAAAATGTGTAGGGATGTAAAAGTTACTCGATGCTTCCTAATCCCAAATGTTTAGACTTAAGATGTGAGACTCTCACATCAAAAATCCTCACTTACGTTTCTTCCTATCAACTAAATTATTATGTTTCTTATACAGTCAAACTCAGTAAAGAATGAAAAGTCTACTGGTCACTTCAAAATGTATAGTGTACTTCCAGCAAAGGAAACAGTCAACAAAGCCAAAAGACAACCTATAGAATGAGAGAAGATGTTTGTAAATGTCTTCGCAGATAAAGGGCTAGTATCGAAGATCTATAGAGAACTTATCAAACTCAACACCCCAAAATAATAAATAATACAGTCAAGAAATGGGCAGAAGACATGAACAGACATTTCTTTAAAGAAGACGTACAAGTGGCCATAGAAACATGAAAAAATGCTCAACATCACTCAGCATCAGGGAAATACAAATCAAAACCACAATGAGATACCACTTTACACTGGTCAGAATGTCTAAAATAAATCAGAAAATGTCAGATGTTGGTGAGAATGCAGAGAAAGGGGAACTCACACTGCTGGTGGGAATGCAAGCTTATACAGCCACTCTGAAAAACAGTAGGGAGGTTCCTTCCACAAAAAAGTTAAAAATAGAGCTACCCTATGACCCAGCAATTATACTTCTAGGTATTTACCCAAAGGATACATAGTGATCCAAAGGGGCACCTGCACCCCAGGGCTTGTAGCAGCAATGTCCACAGTAGTCAAACTATGAAAAGAGCCCAGATATCCATCAACAGATGAATGGATAAGGAAGATGTGAGGTACATACACACACACACACACACACACACACACACACTCATGTGTGCACATACACACACAATGGACTGCTACTCAGCCATCAAAAATAATGAAATCTTACAATTTGTAATGACATGGATGGAACTAGATAGAGGGTATTATACTAAGCAAAACCAGTCAATCAGAGAAAGACAATTATATGATTTTACTCATGTGGAATTTAAGAAACAAAACAGAGGATCATAAGGGAAGGGAGGGGAAAATAAGATGAAATCAGAGGGGGAACAAACCAAAAGAGACTTTTAATCATAGGAAACAAACTGAATTGCTGGAGGGGAGGTGGGTGGGGGGATGGAGTAACTGGGTGATGGGCATTAAGGAAGGCATGTGATTTGATGAACACTGGGTGTTACATGCAACCAATGAATCGCTGAACTCTACCTCTGAAACTAATAACACAGTCTATGTTAATTAAATGAATTTAAATTTAAAAATTTACATAGAAAGATGAACGGATAAAGACGCTATGGTCTATGTACAATGGAACATTACTCAGTCATTAGAAACGACAAATACCCACCATTTGCTTCAACGTGGATGGAACTGGAGGGTATTATGCTGAGTGAAGTAAGTCAACCAGAGAAGAACAATCATTATTTGGTCTCATTCATTTGGGGAATATAAAAAATAGTGAAAGAGAATAAAGGAGAAAGGAGAGAAAATGAGTGGGAAATATCAGAGAGGGTGACAACATGAGAGAATCCTAACTCTGGGAAAAGAACAAGGGGTAGTGGAAGAGGAGGTGGGCAGGGGTATGGGGTGACTGGGTGACGGGCACTGGGGGGGGGCACTTGATGGGATGAGCACTGGGTGATATGCTATATGTTGGCAAATTGAACTCCAATAAAAAATAATTTTAAAAAATTTATGGTGTTCTTCAATCTTAAGATAAATACAAAAACATTTTTACAAGGCAGTAAATAACCACTCATTCATTTCAGCATTTATTAAATGCCTACTCTGTGCTAGATACTGAGAATTTATAGGAAATGGGATATAGTTTCTGTTCTCAGTGTATCAACATATATTCATGGTAATTCATTACCTGGTAAAGTTACTGGGTTTATGATGTTTGTACTGTCTTCACTCGGTTTAGTAATTGCAATCTCTGTAGTAGTTATTCCTTCTGCTTGGAAGCCCCTCTCCTCTCTTCTTCATGTGGGATCGTGCCAGAATCATTGATGTCCCAGTATCCAGTCCAAACAACTCTCTGTCTTCAGTGAAAACTATTTTCCCTCTTCTGAGCTCCACAAGCACCAGTCATTTGTATGTTTGTCTTTTTATGCATCATTCTCCTTTTTAGCAGTGAGATATTCATCTTGTTTTCACTAGCACCTAGCACAGAGCCCCACACATATTAGATGCTCATTTAGTGTAAATCACATTGACTTGAGTGAAATAACTCAAAGGCATCTCACCTGTCTGTGGAGGGTATTATTTTATAATACAGCGATCAGAAACGACTTCACTCACTCTCAAGCCCCCAAGGAACCTGAAATGTAAGAGGAAACAAATTCTGTCCATTTCTTAAGGAAGGTTGCTCTTCAGTGATACACCCTTGAAAGTGGTATTGGGCCATTTTCTTAGAGCTATGGGCTGTGGGCTGTGTCCTCTTGATGTTGAGAACCCCATTATTGACACAGCTGACAATGTTTTCATTAATTCAAATGAAGAAGCTGTTTGGCAGCAGGGCCTTGACTGACACTGGCATGCTAATCACTTGGGCACTTTCTTCTATTTTTTGGCTAGAAGTAAAAGGTTATAAGGAGATTTCCAGGGAATGAGGGAAAGAAAGCAAATCATGAACGGCTGCATGCACAGTCAAAAGTGGTGTTAAATGTGTAAGACTATTGCACAGGTTGCGGAGTATCATCATGTTCCTCTAGTGACCAACAAGAGTGAGTGTTAATCTTCTATTCAGTTTTGTGGGCATGAACTTACACAGGGGAAATATTATAGGTGAAAAAGTTAAACTGATGGGTGTTAAAAATTTTAATTTCTGGGCTATGTTGTTGACTTTGACTTGTAATTCAAGATTTGGTTGAGCCCCACTTCAAAAAAAATGTTAGTCCAATACAAATGTGAAAACCAAAATTCTCCACCAGCTATGGACTCAAAGAAGACTAAAAAATCCTCACAGAAATTCTTAGGTAATTAAGTAGCCCCTAGTAACAACACAGGTGGGAATAATTAGACATTACAAAATTATGCCAATTCATTGACAAAAGTTGTTGGTCAGGTTTTGAAAAACATTGTACTCACGTACGCATTATTATACTGTTACATCTCATTGAGGCTTTGCCTATAAGTAAGGTTAAAAGGTCAGGGACATGTGATGTTCACTGTGTACCATGTAGTAAGGAGCCATATTGGATTTCCGTTGTTTTCATCTTTAGATATACTCTGATCCTTTCTCTTCCCTGCTCCTTGCCATGGTACTCCTATAGATCACATCAGTGGGGCTCCTTTACCTTCTGTCCTCTGATTGGATTTGACCTATGGGGAGCCCAGGAAGCTGAAGGGAAGAAGAGAGAGAACAAGGTATTTATTCCTCAAGATCCTTTCTTACAGTGTTGCTCTGGATTGGCTCTGTCTCTTAAATTAACTTCTTCAGGTACCCTAGTCTATACACCTTTCTCATGTTCTGGGTTTTAGTAACTTCTCCCTTGTTTCTTAGGACCTAGTGGTGCTAACCTTAGGTTATTGCCCTATCTCTTGTGATTCCCCTACACCCAAACCAACCCTTTGTACTAAGTAACTCTCTCCACCTTTTATGAATTATTTTAATTTTAGTATGTCGTATGTTTCCTGACATGACAAGATAAAATGGAAAACAACAAAGCTTTGTTGAATAAAGTAGCCTCAAACAGCACAATAGGAGCTGAGCATACAAATGTCATTATGTGATACAGAAAACAAACTTCCTTTAATGAAGGTCAAAAATATAAAATGCAAAATATGTGCCAGCCTTAAAAGAGAAAATAGATCCCTATTTACAAGTAAGAAAAGGTGAGTAAAAGATCATGTAGACAGCTTAGACAAATATTACTTTACCAACTTGTAGGATATTAGATCTCAGAGCAGCCTCGAACATTGCACAGATACTAAATGCAATTGAAATTTTACTATATAATTTTATAATTTTAAAATTATTAAATCATCTTGATCATTTTCTGGATGAATATTTCTGAGTGGAAATAAGTACCCCATATCTAAGTAGAAAGGCAGGTGCACAAATACTCATTTTGATTTTGGCATTTTAAATTGACTTAATATTGAATGGCTGGGTATAGTTGTCACAAATCACCAAACAATAAGACTGCAAAAGGATTTGACAAGCATAGTCCATCCTTTGAGCAGTTTTACAGTGTTGGTGAAACATCCCTATGTGAGTGGAGGATGCCAGCTTCTCCCCTGATAGAGCAGTTTTAAATAAAATGTCCCAGGCTTTAAGCAGGATAAAGACTCTTCTTACATTATCTGGTGCTATGTGTTCTAATAAAGTAAAATTCTTGGCAATTGGGAATCTTTATATTCTTATAGCTTTTGAAAGTATCATTTTTATTTTTTTTGAAAGTATCATTTTTATATTTACCAGATGCCTTATAGAGTCCAAATTCTCATAAATGGAGAAAATAAAGTCTTCCTTCATAGTTTTCTCACATTTTAATCTTAGATAATACATCCTTTTTTAAGTTTTTAAAATTAAAAAGAAGATACAACACATTAACTATAACTCTCAGTAATGTGGAAGAGTAAACCTGCAGATGTAAAGATTCTTATAATCTTATAATTCCTATAATTAGAACACATAGCCACTCTGTAGTCCTAACAAAATTGTTAGACAGCTTCCATACTTGGAAAACTGAACCTACATTTCCTATGCTAAAAGTCACATTTTATAAATTATTAAATACTTAAGTCTTATAATTAGTTTGTAAAAATCAATGCATATTGTTTAGTAATGTAAGTAAATCAAATTATGATTAGGTATCCGGTTATATTGAATCCATGGATTCAATAAGTTTAAATAATAGAGTTATGCTGGCAATGCCAGTACAACAGTTATTTATTAAGTATGCACTAGGTTCCAGATGTTTCTGGAGATAGAAAGATAACTAAAACACAGTCCTTATCCTTAGAAAAATTGTAGCCAAAAGGAAGGGAGAAAGCATGCATGTGGTTGAATAAAAAGGAAGACAAAATATGATAAAGTCCTTCAGAGAAATAGAGGGGTTATGAGTGTTTACAGGAGTAGGTCACATTTGGTTGAGTTTATCAGAAGAGGAATCACTGAGGGTATTTGAGAAGGAAAGAGACCTGGAATAAGATCTCAAAAATAAAGAATGAGACCAAGAGTGGAAAGTAAAGGGTAAGAGACTTGCATGAAGAAATAGTGTAAAAAAGACATGACAGTGGGAAAACCTAGAGAATATTTCAGGGATAGCCAAAAGTGCAGATTAACTAAGCATAGGATAAGAGGATTATATTCAGCATCCAACAGATAGTGTGCTATGTCTGTGTAGTATGAAAAAAGAAGTCTTCTAGTGTTTGTGGTAAATGGTCAATAAGAATGACACATTCTTTGTCTTCAGGGAGTTTGCATTTGGAAAGGGCAGGGAAAGGCAATAAATAACTATCTAGTTAGTTAAAATTGTAAAGCCTTGCACGGCATGAAGGATGGGAGAAAAAAATGAAAGAAATCGTTATGTCTTGGCTTTGAGGACAAGTGTGTTTTGCTTTTGAGCATGCACATTCTAAGGAGTTCAAGAGGAAGGACCAAATATGAGCTGTGGTCTTTATCTGAAATCTCTCTAATCAGATTTCTGATCTAATGGGAGGACCAAGTGTGATATAAAGAGAACAATAGGTGTTTTCTTCCCAGTACTTTCAAAAGAAGGCATAAGTATGGATGACCATTTGTCTTTTATGAGTAAGAGAAAAGTTTCCTTTCTACTCCTAAGACATAAATTCATAGAAAACATTAAAGATATGATTGAGACTTTAACACTTTGTGTAATAAGAAAAATATTTCTACTTACAACTTGATAATCGACTACTCAAGAAACATAGGAGATTATGGGTTATTCTTTCTAATTATCTCTCAAACTCCTCAAATTACAGAGTTCTGTATGGAACTTGTATTCCAAACATCAAAATATTTTCTGACATGAAGGGTTATTTAAGCTAACAATGCATTTCTTTTTAAAGCATTTTACTGAAAATCACATAAAATATGCATGCTTTATCTCTTAATAAAGAAATCAAGGTAAATATTATATATAGACTATTAGGCTGTTATATTCCTATTTGGTCTCAAGAAGAGAGAAAAGGAAAAGCATAAAACTTTATTATTCTTTTGCAGAACATTAAAATATTAACAATTTACAAAGCTACATTGACACATCATAATCTCCTAAAGTTCGTAGTTTATACTAGGGTTCACTCTTGCTTGGTGTTGTACATTCTAGTTGTAACAAATATGAAATGACATATATCTGCTGTTGCAGTATCTTACAGAATAGTTTCTCTGACATAAAAATCCTCTTTGCTTTGCCTGTTCATCCCTTCTCCAATCCGTGGTAACCACTGATATTTTTGCTGTCTCTATAGTTTGGCCTTTTCCAGAATGTTGTATAGTTGCAATCACACAGTATGTAGCCTTGTCTGATTGGTTTGTTTCACTTAGAAATATGCATTTAGGTTTCTCCCTGTCTTTATATGGCTTCAGAGCTCATTTCTTTTTAGCACGGAGTAATATTCTACTGTTTGGATGTACTGCAGTTTATTATTCATTCACCTACTGAAGGACACCTTGGTGGCTTCCAAGTTTTACCAGTTACATATAAATAGTCACGTGCAGGTTTTGGTGTAGACGTGTTTTCCACTCATTTGGGGAAATACCAAGGAGAATGATTGCTGGATCATATGGTAAAAATGTATTGACGTTTTTAAAATTTAAATTCAATTAGCCAACATATAGTATCATTGGTTTCATATGTAGTGTTCAGTAATTTATCAGCTGTGTATAACACCCAGTGCTCATCACATCATGTGCCCTCCTTAATGCCCATCACCCAGTTACCGCATCCTCCTACACACCTCCTCTCCAGTAACCCTAAGTTTGTTTCCTAGGGTTAAGAGTCATGGTTTGTCTCACTCTCTGATGACTTCCCATTCAGTGTTCCCTCCCTTCCTCTATGATCCTTTGCACTGTTTCTTATATTCCACATATGAGTGAAATCATGATAATTGTCTTTCTCCGATTGACTTATTTCACTCAGCATAATACCCTCCAGTTCCATCCACATGTGTGTGTTTACTTTTATAAGAAACTGTTAAATTGTCTTCCAAAGTGGATGCACCATTTCACAATTTCCACCTGCAATGAATGAGAGTTCCTGATGGTTTACATTCTCATCGGCATTGGGTATTGTCAGTATTCTGGATTTTCGTCATTCTAATAGGTGTATAGTACTATCTCTTTGCTTTGATTTGCATTTCCCTAATGACCTTTCCTTTCACATTGAACAACTTTTCATATGCTTACCTTTTTTATATGGTTACTTTCCATCAGTATATCTTCTTTGGTGAGGTGCCTGTTCAGTCTTTCGACCATTTATTAATTTGGGTTGTTTATTTTCTTGTTGAGTTTTAAGAGTCCTTTATATATTTTAAATAACAAACCTTTTTAGACATATCTTTTATAAGTACTTTTCCCAGTCTGTGCCTTGTCTTCTTATTCTCTTGACATAATATTTCACAGAGCAGAAGTTGTTAATTTTAATGAAGCCCAGCTCATCAATTATTTCTTTCAGAGATCATGCTTTTGGTGTTGTATCTAAAAAATCATCACCATACCTAAGGTCACCTACATTTTCTCCTGTGATATCTTCTAGGAGTTTTATAGTTTGCATTCTACATTAGGTCTATGATCCATTTTGAGTGATTTCTGTGAAGGGTATAGGTCTGTGTCTAGATTAAAAAAAATTTTTTTGCATGTAGATGTCCCCTTCTTCCTCCCTTTCTTCCATCCTTTGCTGTATTCCTCTTCTAGTTTATTTTTGTTTCCCCTCCTTCCGTTTCTTCCTCTTTTTTTTCTTGTGGAAAATGTAAAATCCTGCCAACACCAAAAATCCTCTCCACAAAATGTAGAAAAGAAAGAAAACAGATTTACTGAAAAAGCATTAAAGCAGATTACAATGTGCATCCTAGGAAATCAGATAAAAATAGAGTGAAAGGCATCCCACCCTTTTTATAAACCCAAGCAGCTAAAATTCATTTGGTACACATTCTCTATATTAGTGGTAACTTGTCTTCTCGTAACAGGACTTGACAGCACCCTTGCTATGAATTCTTTTATGGTTCATCCAAAGTTCACCTGCAATTGAGGCAGCCATGTTTTTGCTAATTGCTTTTATCCAAAAGAAAACAAATTTTTTTCTTATCTCTATGAGAAGCAGTTTACAGCTCAGAGAAAGGCGACTAGGCTAGACTCTCAAGGTAACAACAGAAAAATAGGGGCCCTATCTTCCTTCATGTTTACATTTCAAAGAGACGGTTCTCAGACCCTTAAGAAAAACATTCCTGAGTTGCAAAGCTGGCAGTAGGCTTACCTAGCCTTTGCAAAGATTTGCATACATATCAAAGAGTTAGAGGAAGGATTCACAAATACTCGGTTTCTCATGGAAATGCTCTAAGGGGGAAGGGAAATCTCTTTCCCTTTTGGCAACAGGGAAAATTTCATTTTTAAATTTCCCCGTAAATTTTCAACAAATATTTGGCCCCTACTTTTGTTAGGCACTACAGCATTTACAGATATGTGCTGGTGCAGTCTCTGTACTGTAGTTTAGAAACAGGGATTTGTTGTGGGGGGTGGGGGGCAAGGGACGCATGATTTAGCCTGAGAATGGTGGCAAGACTGGAGGATGGTGACAGTAGTGTTGGTCTTTTTCAGCACCAACTAGACCACTTTCTTCTGCGGTGGGCTGACCTTTCAACTGTGACAGGGTGGAAGCACAAAGATCAAACTTGCTGTTTTCTTTGGAGATACTGGCTGAGTGAAATTGTTCCCTTTGTTGAGATGCATATTGTATGGTTGAAGTGAAAAGGCTTTACATCTGAATGGGGTATACTCTCATTTCACTGACTTTATCTACAAGGACCAAAAAGATGGCCTAGGAAGCAATGTGATAGATTAAGTAGACCTGGACTACACACAACCGAAGAGATGTGGCTTTTTAACCCTTAGGAATCTGTTGAATTCTTTTTTTAAAAAAAGATTGATTTATATGAGAGAAGGGGTGGAGGGCAAGGGCAGAGAGAGAGATTCTTAAGCAGACTGTGCTGAGCAGGGAGCCCAATGCTGGGCTACATCTCATGACCCTGAGGTCACGACCTGAGCCAGTTAGATGCTTGGCCAACTGAGCCCCCAAGGCACCCCTGTTTGTTTAATTCTTACTAGCGACAACTGCACCAAGCAACTTCCAAGACTTCTTTCAGTTCTCTCAGTCAGTGTGGTCTACAACCTAGCTACTCAAAGTGTGGCCTGAGGACCAGCAGCAACAGCATCTGGGAGTTGTTAGAAATGCATAATCTCAGGTCCACCCTAGCTCCTCTTAGTCAAAATCTGCATTTTAACAATACCTCAGGTGCTTGTATGCACCTTAGAGTTTGAGGAGCACTGGTTTCTGGTGCTGGTTAAAAAAAAAAGAAGAAGAAGGAGAAGGAGAAGGAGAAGGAGAAGGAGAAGGAGAAGGAGAAGGAGGAGAAGGAGAAGGAAAACAAAAGTAGTCCAAAATATGGAGGAATTTCTGAAACAATGACTGATAGTGGAAAAGAAGAGTAAAGGCAATCTCAAGCAGTTGAGGAAAGAATTGCTACAGAGTGAGCTGAGGCTGGAGAAAGGAGTAGAGCAGAACCTCAAAAACTTCTGGACGTCAAAAAACGACAAAGGAAAAATGTGAGTGGAGAAAGAAAATGAAAGTCACTTCCTTCCAACACTAAAATGCTCCAAAGTGTTTCAGCCCTCGAAAAATTCTTAATTATACTGGAAATCATGAGAATTCTCAGCTAAGCTTCCTGCTCCCTTCAGATAAAATGGGTGATTTCCCAGAGAAATGGAAATGACCAATCCTGACTGAAGAAGACAAAGATAGAATGGATAAATAGCTGTAAGATATCAAGAAAATAATATGAAAGCTAACAAGCCCAGCTAGTTTCATGGCTCAGTTCTACCAAACCCATCAAGAACAGAAAGTATCTTTCCTACTTAAATGTGAGTGAGCATAAAAAATGATGAAAAGCTTGCCAGTACATTCTATCAGGCTAGCACAACTCTGATATCCAAATCTTACAAAACTATATAAGCAAATCTCATGAAAATGAATGTGGAAGTCCTAAATAAAATTTTAGCAGAATATACTAAAGTGAAAGAATATTACAACTAAAGATTCATCTCAAGAATACAAGGATAATTCATATTAAGAACTATATTAATATTAATATGATTAATGACTAACAAAAAATCATATTACTTCTGTTGGATGCTAAATTATATGACAAAATTCAAAAGCTTTTCCTAATAAAAACTCTTAGAGTACCTACCAGAAACAGAAAACATCATAGTAAACAGGGAAACTTGGACAACATTCTCATTATTGGTAGGCACGAGGCAAAAATGTTCATTATCTCTACAACACTGTTCTGGAAAGCTTAGCCAATGGAATAGAACATTAAAATGTAAGAAGACCTAAAATATATTAGGGAAGAAAAGAAAAAAATTATGATGACTTACAGACAATATGAATCCAAGAGAACCAACCACAAAAATTAAACAACACAGAAATTGCTGTATCATCTCCCATCACAAAAGAAAGAATGGTGAGTATGGTACACTAAGATATTTTGAGAGAAGCACATTCACATAACTTGTTACATTATAATTGTTCTATTTTATTAGTAGTTGCCAATCTACTGTGTGTGCTAATTTATAAATTAAAGCTTAAGGAAAAAAAAGTATATACAGGGTTTGGTACTATTTGTGGTTTCAGTGGGTACCCCCACCCCCTCGCCATGGATGAAGGGGAACTAGTGTAATTGTCCCCATGCCTGCCAGGGAATGATCACGTGTGCTGCCTCTGTCTTCCACAGCAGCCCATTTGGAAGCTTAAACCAGCCTCCCCCATCTGGGAAGACTCTTCTCATCACTGGCCATGGTGATTGAAATTCATTGTGCTTCAGTTCTTTCTTTTCTATTTTTCAGAAATTTCTTCTCCATGTCTTTTCAAAAGAGAAACAAAAATGTGGTAAGGCAGTGAGGAATCTTTAAAATTTAAAAAAAAATAGCTGAATAGATAGATTGCTTGCATTCCCTTTTCAATTCCATCAGTATGATCTATTTGCTCTGGATATTTCATGAACTCTTACCAGTTTTCTTTCCTTTTATAAGGGAGTGTGAGGGAGACTTGAGTCTCTCCATAGCTGATATAACTATAGAATGTCTTTCCAGAACTTTCCAATGTCTTTTGGTACAAGTGGCATTACTTTTGTGCCTCAAATTTTAGTATCCTGCATTTGTCCCATAAAGTAATGTGTGTAGTTTGTGGGTTGTTTTTTTTTTTAAAGTTCTCCTCAGAGACCTGGCCTGGTTTCTACCCTTTATGACTTTCTCATCTGTCTTTTGTGTTTCCATACAGTGCTGGATTTGGCTACGACTCTTAAACTTCCTGTTGTGTTTTGTTGTTGTTGTTGTTCTGGCAAATAGAATCTTCTTTTTGGGGGGGAATTGCTTCTGTGGATTAATGCTTTTACCTGCTATTTTCTCTTGGCTCAGTGAATCAAACCAGTAAACTCACTATTTTCACACAATTTTATTTGCTTACATAGCCAATTGAGTATTCCAAGTATATGGAATATATTCATACCATTTTCTTCTTAAGCTTCTCTTCTAGCATGACTGGGACTTTCTGTCACAGGTATTTTCTTCCCATATTAGCTTTCATTTCTGTTTTGTCTGTTCTACTTTTGGGTATGTATGCTGCAAATGCCTCAAGCCTATCTCTGCCTCCTTGCTTGTTTTGCAGCAAAAGTGAATAACAACCCTAAAGTGATAGAGTCTTAATGTGAATGTATTTTAATTAAGACTTCATATGTAGGCTGATGAGAATGTCTAATTTAGACTGGCTTCTACAAACTCTTTTATTTTAATCATGGACGTAGAGTGACATGTTGTTTCAAGCTGCTGCAGATGTACTCTTTGGACACAAATAATAAAGAACCACGAGAACTTATTATTTTAAAGCAGGGCTTTGCATTAGCACATTGTAACCCTTTCAGAACTGCTTTTCAGCCCAGAAATTTTTTTTATACCCAACAGAAATGCAAACATGTAATCACCAAAAGACATGTACTAGAATATTCAGAGTAGAAATATTTGTTATACTCCAAAGCCAGGACCTGACCAAGTGCCTGTCAGTAGAATGCACAAATGTAGTACTGTTATATAATGGAATATCACAGAGCAATTACAATAAACCATGGAAGATACATGCAGTGGGATTTTTTTAAGATTTTATTTATTTATTCATGAGAGACGCAGAGAGATAGAGAGAGAGGCAGGAGACACTGGCAGAGGTAGAAGCAGGCTCCATGAAGGGTGCTTGACATGGGACTCAATCCCAGGTCTCCAGGATCAGGTCCTGGGCTGAAGGCAATGCTAAACTGCTGAGCCACCTGGGCTGCCCCATGCAATGGGATAGATAAATCTTACCACTGTCATGCAGTGGGATAGATAAATCTTACCACTGTAATGTTGAGTAGAAGAAAGCAGTCGCGAAGGAAACCAGTTGTAAAAAAAAAAGTATATATTTTATGATGCCATTGAAATTAAGTTCAAAAACAGGCACAGCTAATCTGTGGCTAGTGGTTACCCTTCAATAGTGGTTACCCTTGGGAAGTGGTTTAGTGACTGGAAGGAGAGCAAAGGGAGCTTCTAGAAGCTGTAAATCAGTCTTTTGTTGATCTGGGTGATGTTGACATGGTTGTACTCAGTTTTGAAAGTTGACTGAATTGCCTAATTATGATACATGCATTTCCCTGTGTGCATATTATGCATCAGTAAAAAGTTACAAAGGATATAAAAGAAAAAAAACTTCATTCTATACTATTCATCATCTGTCCTTTTTACCCATTTCTTCCCTAAACCCATTCTGTGTTCCTCTTTTTAGGGGACAATTCCTGTTTGCCTCACATTTCTGTACATCTTGTGAGTAGAGGCATTGGTGGATTTTCTTCTGGATTCTCTGTTCAAGGGTGTTTGTATGGCCAACAATCTTAGACAAGAGAGGTGGTACCTCCCTCTGGGGAAGAGGGAAGATTCCTTGGCTGTTAATAATAGTAAAGATGATGCCTTCCTCAGAGCAAAGATTGGGCAGGCTTGCTCGCAACTGCCTTTGGAAGCTTGGGAGTGCCTAAGCCTAGGGTTCCTCTGTGATACAACCCCACAGCAAACACTGCATCCACCTGCACTGCTCCACATTGCCCTCGGGAGACTGGGGAAGAAGCAGGGGGAACTCACACAAATATCATGCTCATGCCACCTTCTGTGCTGTGACAGAGTCCTTCGTTTCTGATTCAGGAGTCTCCTATATTTTGCCAGCATCCACAGAACTGCAGCAGACTGCCCGGTTAGTTCACAAGTGAGGTAAAATCTCAGTCCCTTCAAAGTCCTTGACCCTCCTTCAGCCCAGCAACCCATGTTGGGTTAAGGTGCTGACATTTTGTAGTCTCATTATGTTATGTGGGCCTCATTGTCACAATAAAACAATTACTTGTAAAAATAACCACGTTAGGCAAAATGACAAAAGTTAATGGTTATTGAGCACATATTATGTGTGACATACCATTGGTATAAGAGTACATACATGCATTGATACTGTGCTCTCAATGGTCCATAAAATAGGTTTTCTTTTTCTTTGGTTCTTAGATGAGGAAACTGAGGTTAAAAATCTCTAAAATCAGGCAAGTTAAAAAGAAACTATTGGTTAAAACCATTTGTGGAAGCATCACAGCTTTGCTGTGAAAGAAGCCAGCACTCCTACTAGCATGTAGGTGTCTGATCTCCCACAAAACATTGGTTGTGAAAAATGTTTGGTTGTAGAAACAGTCATCTCTAATAGTTTCTTCTTATTAGACCCTAGAGTGTTTTCATTAAAGGAATGGGATGGTCTACCAGTCCAGTATTTACATTGAAGTTTCTGTTTTAGGGTCCACCTAGAAACAGATTAGACTAAATAGGCAATAATATGCAACCAGAAATCCTCCAAGCAGAGCAAGATCTTAATATTTAGCGGTATTCCTTCTTTTTTTAAAAGAAGATTTTATTTATTTATTCATGAGAGATACAGAGAGAAAGGCCGAGACACAGGCAGAGGGAGGAGCAGGCTCCATGAAGGGAGCCTGATGCGGCACTTGATCCGGGTCTCCAGGATCACGCCCTGGGCTGAAGGCAGCGCTAAACCCCTGGGCCACCAGGGCTACCCAGCGGTCTCCCTTCTTAGCACCTCCTATTTTACTGTCACCAGGATTTAAAGAATGTGTTTTTCTTTGTAAAGAAAAAAAAAAAACATTCTAAGTGTAATTCTTACGTGACTCAGTTCAGATTCTTTTCAATAAGAAACCTGCAAGTCAATACAAAGCAAGGGGAAAACATGGTACTTGGTTGACTGTTAATATGGTCACAATTAGTTGATATTAGATAGTGTTCTTCTTAGATGAAAATTTATCAAAGTAGGATAAAAATTGTCTCTGTGACAGAAGAATTAACCAAATAAAGTCTTAAAATACATTTTCAGTGCTCAGGGAAGGGCTTGTAGTAAGGATTACACATACCTCAGCTCTGAACAGCTAAGACAAAATCTACCTTCAGGTCTCTTTTTTTGTGTATAAGAGATATGTTCCGATATGATTGTAACTGCATATACTGCACTTCTCAGAAATCGCAGGCAAGAAAAATACACTTACTGAGGGCGAGGAACACATGCTGAGGGGCAAAAGCTACTTTTTCGTATAAAATAGAATGCACAATAAGGGAAGTCCAGGTGGTGGCAGGATTCTCTCCCACGTCCCTCCCCAGGCCCTGCTGCTTGCCAGATTCAGTTAGTTCAGAGAAAACAAGCAGTTAAGGCTCCATGGTGAATCGTGGAAACAAGACACATTTTCAGGATGCAACCTGGCTTTATGGCAATGCTAAGAGTGACGATGGCACAGTGAAAAACAGCTATATGAGAATGCTGTCTCTTCCCTCCTTGCCTACAGGGACCCTTGCAGTTAGCTGACCAGAATAACCATACTCATAAAACAATAAAAATAAGAAGGGGGAAATGGCACAACACCAAGACAAAAACAACATAAGAATAATTTTTCATTCCATTTTAAATCTTTGGAGATATAGAGTATAGCATCCTCACTGAAAAGTGCACAAAATGAGGATGCACTGCTCTTTAATTGATCACAAAACAAAGATCCATGTAAGCACCTCCCTCGTACAAGAAATGAAACATTGCTGGATTCCAGAAATCTCCCTCATTTTTGTTCCCTGTGGCTGGCTTTCTTTCTCCCAAAGAGAAGTATTATCCTACTCTGTATGGTAATTACTTGCTTGTATTTCATATTTTTTCAGCCTGTTAATGAGTTCTTAAACACTGTAACATAGTTTGAAAGTTTCTTTTCACTGTTATTTAAATAGGATTATATGGCATTTATTGTTTCATGCTTAGCATTATATCTATGAGAGCCAGCCATGTTGGGGTGTGTAGCTGTGGGTTTTTTTTTTTTTTACTTTCAAGGAGTTTAATTGCTGGGTCACAGGATGCACAATGGTGCATTCTCACCTTTAGTAGATAATGCCTACTACTACTGTTTCCTATAGTCCGTTTACCACCAGCAGTATTTGAGAGTCCCAGTTTCTGTACATCCTCATCTTCTCTTGGTGATACCAGTGTTTTTCATTTTAGCTATTCTGGTGGGTGACCAGTGATATTGCATTATGTTTCCATTGACTTTCTCTGATGATTAATGACTCTTAATTTCTTTTATATTTTTATTAGCTATTATGCAATCCTGTTCTGTGAAGGATCCATTCAGGTATCTCATTCATTTTTCTATTGGGCTGTCTTTTTCTTAATGATTCATAGTGGCTTTTAAAATATATTGAAGATAAGAACCTTTGTCCATTATATGTAGTGGAAATTTCTCCTACCACTACTTTGCTTGCCTTTCTACTGTCTTAATGCTCTGAGGGACCTAGATAACTATGAAAGAGATTGGAGTATCTCAATATTTCCATATTGTGAAGGAGTCCAAGTAACCACATGAAAAGGCTAATGGACAGATGTTTGACTAGCCTCAGAACTCTAGCCATCCCAGTACAGGCAGCAAACTTGAATGAAGAGTCCATCTTAGATATTCCAGCTATAGAAGATGTGATGTGGACCAGAATAAGGGAACACAGCCAGCAGCCACAACAGAGACCTTAGCAATGGGGCCTAAAATGAGCCATTGCTGGCATCTCTAGCCATTCAAGCCAGCCAGCTAAGATCCTGGACATTGTGGAATGAAAACTATTTGTCCCTGCCCAAATTCCTGACCCATAAGATCTCAAGCATAATAAATGTTGTCTAATGCCACTAAGTTTGGAGTGGGAGGTTATGTAATGACAGATAATTAGAACAGAAGGTTCCATGAGGGTTGATATAGAGCAAGGGTCTAAAGGACTGGAATAAATGCAGGAAAAGAAGGGTTCTGGGAGAGAAAAATGCAGGAGCCAAGTTGGTGAATGAAGAGTAAACCTAGAGTCTTTTGATGTCAGTGAGGTGACCATACCAACAAGGTAAAAAGATCATTTTGGTATAAATGTAGCAAAGTCTTCTTTACCCTTTACTGACTGGACAGAGAAAACAAAGAGAGACTGTGTTAGCATAATAGCACATTAAAATGAAGCTGTGATAGTTGTCTATCATGGTAAGAAGAATATGATAGGGGGTGCCTGCACGGCACAATTGGTTGAGTGTCCAACTCAGATTCGGCTCAAGTCATGATCTTAAGGTCGTAGGATTGAGCCCTGTGTTGGGGTTCATACTCAACATGAAGCCTGCTTGAGATTCTCACTGCCTTTCCCTCTGCCTCTCCCCACCACCACATTCTCTGTCTCTTTCTCTCTCTCTCTAAAGTACATAAATAAATCTTTAAAAAGTATGATAGAACTTATGGATATCTCACTCTGAAGAATCTAAAGTCACAATTCCTGGGATGGACCCAAAGGCCCGATTGAGGCTACCTTTAGAAAGGGAAAAGGGAGAGACAGGACTGAATATGACCTCCTAGATGTTTATCTGAGATATACCTAGTATGTATTAAATGGGTGACTCCATGGGAAAAGACTTGTTTGTTTTTATTCCTCTAATAGATTCTGAACTCAGTGTATACCCATTATCAGTTAATAGTGAGACTCCTCTCTGGAAATAAAGTTAACCTAGAAGCTCTGCAAGATTTACTTAGTTTATTTACAGAGATGTATTAAGTTAGCTAGTAAGAAGCATCAGATCGTGAAAGACCTTGAAACCATGGAACAGGTGTTGAGATGTAATTTTGGAAGCAAATGAGAACTTCTAGTTTGTTGAAGGGCTTGTAAGTATATACTATAAACATAATTCCCATATACCTTTGGCAAGAGAAGGAAGGAAAAAATACAGACAGGCTTCTGGAGTGTAGAACTGGGTAAAAAGATGTATTGGTCAAGTGGGCACCAGAGCAAGGCCAAGAACAGCATAAAGAGACAGTGTCAATAGGACAAAGTTGCTGTTTCATTGTGTCCCATCCCTTTCATTTCTCAACCTTGAAAATTGCCTTTGAAGCCAGAAGTGGAATGAGATGGTGATTCGAAGGAAAGTGTATGATAACTGCATGCCCCAACTGTGAATAATAGCACAAAAAAATTGTGGAGCACAAACTAGATGGTGCATATTGACTTTTGTTGTCAACATCTTGTATGATAGCTTATCTCATAATGCTGGCATTTTGAACTACAGTAAATAAAAACTTTCTGAACCAAGAAGACTGTATTTTTCTTCTTAGTGATACATAACTTCAGGTATCTTTAGAGGAAAGGAGAACATACTGGAGTTCAATAATAAAATGTTTATTATAGCACTGAATGTGAAAATGCCTCAGCAGTAGTTTTAAAAAATGCATGATGAGAATGCATGGCCCTTCAGTGCACTGATAATAAATAAATAAATTAAGCCCAGAGGCAGAAAAGTCCAACTGGATTCTGTAGTCAAGATATGACCAAAAATAATGATTCATAGAATGGAAAGTTAGAGCCTAAGTTGTATATCTGTTTCCTCCTCTAAATCTTCAGTCCTTTTCCTTGGATCAGATGAATACCTCGATACTGATATCAAAAAATAAGCATATTTTTAATATTTCTTTGCTAATTCTGTATTGTGATAAATAGTAGATTTTGTGTATAAATGGCACATTTGGAGCTGTCATTCTAGTTAGTTTTTTGCATCAGGAAAGTCTGGAGTTTCTGAAATTTGTTTGCTTCCTTTCTCTTAATGTGAAACTATCATTATTTCTGAAAATGCACAGCATTTCTGATGTCAGTATTAATATGGTATAATGAAAGTGTTTTGAAAGCCATAATGTATGACATTAAAATAGTCATGAGGAAAAATACAGTAGTGTTGATGTCATTGAAGTCAGTGATGGTAAGAGCGTTATCAGATACACATAGACTTATGTATTAAAAGTCACATATTCCTAGATGTTTAATAGAAAGAAAAATTTTCACCTTTTCTATTGAAAAAGGAAAACCAAGATTTTTCCCTGGCCACGGTCTTTTAACATAGGTTATAGTCTTCATAGTAATCTGTCGGTCAATATTTTTTGAGATCTACTGCATGCAGAATTCATTTCTTGCTGTTTGGGAGAATTCTGAGTAGTAGCAAAGTATCTGCACAGGAAGAATTTATCTTCTAGTGGGAAAAAGAACAGTTTCATGTCCTAACATGTATGTGAAAGTGTGTGTGTATTAAACTATGTGCATACCTCATTGTACATTTCTCACCCGTACATCCACTTTTTAGGTGATTTTCTTAGGGGAATTGCAAAGTAAGGCGCAAGGGCCAGACCCAGCCAGCAGCCTGTTTTTGTATGGTTTTGGGCTAAGAATGTTTTTGAGAAGTATTTTTAAAGGATTATAAAGAAATAGAAACAAAGAATATGCAGGATATACAGTGTGTATCCCCACAAAGCCTGCAATATTTACCATCTGGCCCTTTACAGAAAAAAAAAATTGTTGGCTCTTGATTTACACTAACCTATGAAACTATGAAGTTTTGCTTGATTAGGGAGACCAGAATTCTCTGAAATTAGTGTGAGAATGAGTTCGAATGATCTCTAACCACATCAGAAAAAACTTGAGTAAAGATTACCTCCCGTTTGTAGTGCAGCAGCCTTCAGAGCCCTTCCTGTATGAGAGGCAGAACCGTGTACCAGAGTCATTACTATAGGAAGTTTCCTGTGTTGATTCCCCATGCAGGTGTGTGAGTCTCTGTCTTCTCTCCTAGTACAGACGATTCAAGTCAAATAAGTAACTGCAGGTCTCTACTCTCTTCTCTGTCACTGAGCTCATTTTCACTATTTGCATTCTGTTTATAAAATGTGCCCAGAAGGACCTTGGGTGCTCACTCAGTGACAATTTCACCTTCTGTACTCAATTCCATGGCTAATTGTGACATTATTGCTGATTGAAGTTGCCGTTGGATGGGACAGAAAAGACCTGTATTTTCCCAACATTTCTTTGGTTTTTACACTAGGAAGCTGCCTTTTGATTCAGAGCTGCAGCTGGAATTTGCAGTGTGTGACTCAGCCGTTTGGTTTATGTTCTTGCCAATGCCTTTGTGGGAATGTGTCATTTCATTTCTGCTTCAGAAGCATTCTTTATGGGAGTTTCCACTGCCATTTAAAAAAAATTCCTGCATCTCTCTCTCGCATCCCATCCCCCAGCAGCTCTCAGCTCTACTGTATAATATTAAGCAGTCCTCTGGTTTAGCATTTGGGGGAGAGAGAGGGAAAGTGTGTGTTCATGCATTTTCTTCACAAGTGTTTCATTTTCAGTCACTGTGCACAGTTTGAGGGGATGCCAGTGTTACCTAGTGGAATGGTTTTCTGTGAAGTACTGCCTTGAGTGTGTGCCCCATGCATGACTCTTGGTGCAGTGATTAGAATGTATGTCTTTGATTTTTATTCAACTCTCATTGACCAAGTAGTCAAATATATGCATAATTACATATTGTACGTCTCTTTAAATTCTCTCTGCCTCACTTTCCTCATATATTAAGTGAGGACAGAAAGAGATGCTAGCTCATAGGTGCATTGGGAGAATTCAATGAGATAATTCATGCAGTTGTTCAGGTCTGTGCTTGACACAGAGTAAGCATCGATAAACATGAATACCATTATTGTCACCATGATTCCGTCTTTACTCTGACACAGCATTCCCTGTAGTATTTGTTTACACATTCCACAGATAGGCAATGTCTTAAACACTTGATTATCAAAGATACTCTTTGAGTCTTGACTGAAAATTTAACAGGTTTGCATTGAACCCAGGTCTGATCAGGTATCTGACAGATTGCTCAAATCAGTGGTACGAAGGACATGCCCAGGTCAGTGAGCTGATTTAAGTCTAAATGATTGTTCTTATCTCCAAGAGCAAACCCATGGGCTGGCTGTGATTGCTTCCATTGACATATTTGTAATCTCTGCTCAGGCAAGCTCCTTGTTCCAGTGTCTTATCAGTGAACCACATTTGTTCTACTTTGGATCTTCTATATGTGCCCCTCTCTCTCCATGACCACAGAATCACCACACCGGCCTGCCACAGATACAGGGATAAGCAATCTAGAAATGTGAGGCAAGGTCACCTCACACTTCCTGACGCCAAAGATGGCCTTAGGAATCCTTCTGTGTCCCACAGAACCATTGCTTCTGACTTACCAGGTCGACATATTCTGGCTGAGAGGTCAACACATGGGCAGCTGCTGTAGATTTCTCTTGGCATAACCCCTTCCAGGAAATAGAACTGTACATGTTGGTGGTTTCAGCAGAATCCTTTGGTAAATTCTGTGGCTTCTACTGGTGATGCAGTCCTGTAAGTGCCTCAGATTCTCAAATAAGGCATGACTTGGGCAGACAGAGGAAATTGCAGAGCTGCTTGACCTCTTCCTGAAGATGTGGTGGCCTCCTTGGAAGAACATCCACAAATGCTTTTCATGACCTTTATCATAGCAATAAGAGCTGATTTTTAAAAAGATTTTATTTATTCATGAGACACACACACACACACACACACAGAGGCAGAGGGAGAAGCAGGCTCCATGCAGGGAGCCCGATGTGGGACTCAATCCCAGGTCTCCAGGATCATGATCTGAACCAAAGTCGGTGCTAAACCACTGAGCCACCTGGGCTGCCCTAAGAGCTGATTTAAATTCCTAGTCTACTGGAGTTGTTGGCAGCCATGTTTCTGCCACAGAGAGAAACCTGAAAAGGTAGAGCCAGCCCACAGATACCTAGAGGCCTTTGAAAGAAAGAAAGAAGAAAGAAAGAAAGAAAGAAAGAAAGAAAGAAAGAAAGAAAGAAAGAAAGAAAGAAAAAGAAAGAAGAAGAAAGAAAATCAAGAACAAGAGGCAGATAGAGGGACTCTTAGGAGTGGCAAATCCCCCCTTCTGAGTTGCATTTCCAAGGGATGCCATGGCCCTTGCAGTTCTCCCATTCTGTGTCCCCCTCCCCTGGCAGTGTTTGTACCCTGAGTCCTTATTCTTTTTCTTTTTATAAGGTATTATTTGTTTATTCATGAGAAACAGAGAAAGAGGCAGACACATAAGCAGAGGGAGAAGCAGGTTCCCTGCAGGAAGCCTGATACGGGACTCGATCCCAGGACCCCAGGATCATGACCTGAGTCAAAGGCAGATGTTCAACCACTGAGCCACTCAGGAGCCACCCCCCAACTCCGAGTCCTTATTCTGACTTAAGCTGTCTCCAGTTGTGTATCTGTGACTTGCAACCTAGAGTTCTGTTTAAAACTCTCTCCACTTTCTGTCTTTTTAAAATCCCCACAATGACTGAATTCTTTACATTCTGAAACAAATTACAAGCTCTAAAATGACAGTTTCCTTTTTGAATAAAAAAACTAAATATTAAAAGGAGATGAATCTCACTTCATCAGGCCTCCAGCCATCTCTCCTACCCGCCCCCGCCCAGTCAGAGGCCTGAATTCTCCACATCCATGGGGGGACATGCAACCCAAACATTGGCACCCTCTAAGACCCCCATATGGGATTTGGCTGATCAATCTTTTGTTTCCCCATGGCAGAAATATTGGGAATGAGTCACTCACGATAGTCCTGAGTGTTGGATGAGGAGGCTCTGAGCCTAAGCCTGCCAGAAGAGATACTAAGAGAGTGAAATGTAGTTTAAAGAAATATAGGGGCAAATTTAGCTGGAAGAAGGACCATCTCCTTCAGAAGATGCCCAAATTCCTGAAGATGACTCAGTGGATTGGAGATTGTCCCCAGGGCAACCTTGAGAAGCACATGCTGCAGATAGCAGGGCCCCATGAGGGAAGGAGCCTGGATTACTGAGTCAGCAAGAGGGGAGAGTCATCCCCTTTAGGACAATTGGATTGAACAGGGACAAACTGGCTCCCCAGAAAAATCCTTGAAATTTTAAGATATTGCCAGTTCCAGTTGACATCTAAATTCTTACAGTTGAAAACAAGGTCTTTCAGTTACTACTATGGGTGGGTTACTATTTTCTCCATTACTCTGCCCTGCCTCCCTGCACTAACCAAGGACAAATGAAGAATGGAGCCTTTAGTGAGGGAGATGATCCCTGTGACCTTGGTAAGCAGGATCAGGCTTCCATGTTGCAGAAGGAAACTTAAAATCAGGAGAATAAGCCTCACCCTGTCATGTGGGCACATTAATCCTATATTACAGTGTGCCTCACCATTGTGCTTTGACATGCTCTTGAACAAAGGTATTTGGGATGGGACTGATTTCACCCGGGTTAGTTGTAAGGTCAGGTAGAGCCTATAGTCTGGCCGGAGCTCATTGGCTGACCTCCTCTGGCTGTAACTGATCCTTTACACATCTCCAAATGCATTGTACAACTAATATCACTTTCTATTTGTGCAGTCAACAGAGCAAAATTAGAGAGTATGAGTACTGTTTTACAGAATCTAGCTGGCATCGCCTTCCCCAAGCCCCTCTGATATTCTGTCCTCTTTGCTGGGTACTTCTTTAGCTTAGAATCAGAACATTTGACAAGATTCTGTGTGGTCAGATGTGGCTCACAGGATACTGGCAATCAGAGGCAGAACTGCAGTGCCTTTTGGAGCTCTGGATGGTCTGCTGATACCCATAAAAATGTCTTTCTCACTGGTCCTGGAGCAACTGTATGGTACTTCAGTGGTGTTTTCCAAATATTTGAGTCAAGCTCCATTGTATCTTTAGGTTTCCCTGAGAGATTCTGGTATATACTGCCATAATATTTTTATGATAAAGAGTAGGTACTTTAAGGAAGAAAAAAAGAGATAGCCAAGAGATTTTCTGCCCAGATTGAAGAATATCATGAATTCACTCTAAAGATTAAACTATTTACATAAACCTGTAAAGCCTACAGGTCACCTGCAGAGGAAGCTAGTCCTCTAAACTTACAAGCTCTGTTTAGTAGCACTTCATAAAAATATGAACAAGCTCACCTCTTCACTTGGGGATTTTCACATGCATGCACACATGCACATGCACACACACACACACACATACATACAGAAAGATATAAGCTCTCTAAGCTTTGCTTCATAGAGAAAAGATGGCCTGCCTTCAAGTACAGACACAGTTACTCAAAGAATCATTAAAATCCCTCCAGTTCCAAGTTACTGAGACCAAAAGTATCTTTAAAGTATCCCAGAAAGAATGTAAACCAAGTTCAGAGTGAAATACCGTATGGTCAAAAATTACATATCTTTAGGAAAACCCAAAACTCCTTTCCCAAGAAGCTGCATAATAGAGTGAAAGAGCCTGGGAAACAAGAGAACAACAAAAATACTTGAGGATTCAGATGAATTACTGAATCAGATTTTATTTTATTTATTTTTAAGATTTTTTTTCAAGGATTGTATTTATTTAAGAGAGAGAAAGTGAGAGTGAGAGAGAACATGAGCTGGGGAGAGGCAGACTCCCCACTGAGCAGGGAGCCCAGTGTGGGGCTCTATCCTAGGACCTTGATCTCATGACTTGAGCCAAAGGCAGATGATTAACCGACTGAGCCACCCAGGCACCCCTTATTTATTTATTTTAGAGAGAGAGAGCATGCATGGAGTGAAGGGGCATAGGGAAAAGGAGAGAATCTCAAGCAGACTCCCCAGTGAGCACAGAGCAGCTCAACCTCATGACCCTAAGATCATGACCTAAGCTGAAATGTAGTTGGATGCCTAACCTACTGAGCCACCCAGGCTCCCCGATTGATCTGATCCCCTAATGATCTGATTCCCTATTGAATCCGATTTTAAATAAGAGAGCCAATTAAAATCCCTGAAAAGTAAAATATCTGGTCTTGTGGTCACTTTGTGTTGACTGCCTTTTCTCTTCTTAAGTGTAGGTCATGTTTTCTGTTTTTTCATGTCTAGGATCTCAGACATTATTAATAACAGGTTGTACAGAATCTGGATTTTGTTATATTCCTTCAAAAAGTATTGATTTTTAACTTTAGTTGACAGCTAACTTGTCTGGTGTAAAACTTCAAACTCTATGTCCCCTGTTGTGAGCAGCAACTGAGACTTCTTATTTTCATTTTCAGGGAATCACAGGAAATTGTGAAAGCATAAAATTATTTTATAGAATGTTATTATCAATTAAAGATAATACATTAAACACAGTCAGATCTACTGATGTTTTGCAAATTCACCTTTGGTGACTACTGGCAGCTACTGAAAAATCAAGGTCATTTGACTTTTTTTTCTACTTCAATAAAATGGTGAAGCTACATTTTTTTCTTGTTAAACAAGTTAAAAGTATAAAATGATGTACACAACTGAAATAAAAGCAGTGAAGACAGAGGCAACTTTTTTTTCAGTATATCATTTAAAAACCACACTATAGAGGATCTCTGGGTGGCTCAGCAGTTTGGCGCCTGCCTTTGGCCCAGGGCGCGATCCTGGAGTCCCTGGATCGAGTCCCACATTGGGCTCCCAGCATGGAGCCTGCTTCTCCCTCTGCCTGTGTCTTTCGCTGACTCTCTCTCTCTCTCTCTCTCTCATAAATAAATAAATAAATAAATAAATAAATAAATAAATCTTAAAAAAATAAAATTTAAAAACCACATAGATACAGAATGACTGGTTACTGATAAAAGGTTAGAGTATTTGGAATGATTTCTATACTTGTATTAATTAATACATCTTTCTCACAATGAGAAGTTGATTCCCTGTAACCCCCAAATAAATGTATACTCCAAAAATAGAATATTTTTAACAGATTTATGCCTGGCTGGAAAAGTCTAAAGGCAGGAATGAGAACAAAACAAACTTTTTTAAAAACTTCATTTTTTATACTGGCTTAAGATTTCAAAAAAAAATGTTTCAAATACATTATTTCTTGTAGTTTTTCATAATTATCCTATGCAATAACAGCAGCAGAAATATTCTTCCAGATAAAAACCTGAATCTTAGGTAAGTTAAATAATTTGCTCAAGGTATAAATGCACATGAGAGAAGTAGACTTAAAACTCAATTCATGACCCAATTTTTAATGCTCTTCTATTGAAAAACTTAACCCATGGCTTTATTTTTTTAATTTTGAAAAAGACTTATTTATTTGTTTAAGAGAGAGAGAGAAAAGAAAGAGAGAGTATGAGCATAGTAGGGGCAGAGGGAGAGGGGATGCAGCCTCTCCACTGAGCAGGGAGCCTGACATGGGGCTCAATATCACAACCCTGAGATCATGACCTGAGCTGAAACCAAGAGTGGGACACCAACTGACTGACTCACCCAGGTGCCCCTGTTATTTAAGATTTTTAATTGAAGTATCAGTTTTAAGTATCCAGTAATTATATGTTATGAAGTACTCAAAATTATAAATGTTATTACCACCTGTCACCATATGAAGTCATTATAATATTATTGACAATATTCCCTATGCTGTACTTTTCATCCTCATGACTTATTTATTCTGTAGCTGGAAGTTTGTACCTCTTAATCTCCACCTATTTCACCTATCCCACAGAGCCCCTTTCTTCTGGCAAATATTAGTTCTCCATATTTTAGGGTCTGTTCTTCTTTTTTATTGTGTTTATTTGTTTTGTTAAAAGATTCCACCTATAAGTGAAATCATGATATTTGTGTTCCTTTGTCTGACTTATTTCCCCTAGCATAATACCCTCTAGGTCTATCCATGTTGTCATGAAAGGCAAGATCACATTCTTTTTTATGGTTTAGTAATATTCCATTGTGTATATATACAACTAATATACATCTTCTTTATTCATCTATCAAGGTTCGTTTTTTGCATTTTCCCCCCTGGGGCAAAGAGCCAGAAGTGGAATTGCTGGGTACTGTTAAACTTCTATTTTTAGTTTTTTGAGGAATCTCCATACTGTTTTCCACAGTGATTGCTCCAATTTACATTTCCACCAACAGCGCACAAGGCTTCCCTTTCTCTGCAATCTCACGAAAATTTGTTTTTCTTATCTTTTTCATACTAGCCATTCTGACAGATGTGGAGTGCTATCTCATTGTGGTTTTGGTTTGCATTTGCCTGATGATTCATCATCCAAGCACGTGGGATAAAGTATTGCATCTAAGGTGAGATTCATTACTCTCGTTAAATGGTCCCCCAAAGACACTTAAATTTGGTCATTAACACAATTTTAGCATGGTTGAGATTAAGACATTTTGTATATCCCCACATTCACATCACAACTTCTTTAATGTGTTGGCCTCAGGAGAGTGAAATTCAAGCAGGCCTATTTCTGGGAGAGAAGCTGCATTTTTTTACAATTATTTATTTTTATTACTTTTTTGTTCCAGTACAATTAATATACAGTCTTATAGTATTTTTAGGTGTAGAATATAGTGATTCAACAATTCTATACATTACTCAGTGCTCATCACTGTAAGTGTGCTCTTTATCCCCCTCAGCTTTTCTTTTTTTTTTTAAGATTTTATTTATTTATTAATGAGAGACAGAGAGAGAGAGAGGCAGAGACACAGGCAGAGGGAGAAGCAGGCTCCATGCAGGGAGCCTGATGCGGGACTCGATCCCTGGACTCCAGGATCACATCCTGGGCCAAAGGCAGGCGCTAAACCCCTGAGCCACCCACGGATATCCCCCCTTCAGCTTTTCCACCCATCCTCCTCCTTCACTCCCCTCTGGCAACTGCTAGTTCTCTATATTTAAGACTTTGTTTTTTTGTTTGTCTCTATTGTTCTTTGTTTTTTAAATTTCACATATGAGTGAAATTCTATGGTATTTGTCTTTCTCAGACTTCTTTCTTTTTTTTCTCAGACTTATTTCAATTAGCATTACACCCTCTAGATCCATCCACATTGCTATAAATGGCAGGATTTCATTCTTTTTATGGCTGTATAATATTCCAGTGTATGTGTGAGTCTGTGTGTGTCTGTGTGTTTGTGTGTACATTACTTATTTATTTATTCATCTATGGATGGACATTTGGGCTGCTTCCATATCTTGGCTATTGTAAATAATGCTGCAGTAAACATAGAGATGCATATATCTTTTTGAATTAGTGTTTCTATTTTCTTTGGGTAAATATACAGTAGTGCAATTCCTAGGTAGTTCTGTTTTTTGTAGGATAGGTCTATTTTTAATTTTTTGAGGAACTTTTATACTGTTTTCCATGGTGGCTATATCAGTTTGCATTCCTACCAACAGTGCGTGAGGATTGCTTTTTTCTACATTCTTGTCAACACTCATAATTTCTTGTGTTTTTTATTTTAGTCATTCTGACAGGTGTGAGGTGATATCTCATGGTGGATTCAATTTGCATTTGCTTCATGATGAACAATGTTGAGCATCTTTTCATGTATCTGTTGGCCATCTGTAGGTTTTCTTTTGAGAAAAAGTCTGTTCATGTCTTCTGGCCATTTTAATCAGATTATTTGTTTGTTCGGTACTGACTTATATGAGTTCTTCATATATTTTGGATATTAACCTGTTCTCAGATATATCATTCGCAAATATCTCCTTTCATTCAGTAGGTTGCCCTTCTACTTTACTGATGGTTTCCTTTGCTCTGCAAAACCAGATTAGCTACCTCTTAAAGACCAAATCAGAGTTCTGGTTACTCAAATAGATGAGTCACAGCATACTGTGAGATATTGAAAAATACCAAAGAATGCTATGGAAAGTTTTCTGCCTTCAAGGAGATAATGATCTACTTAAGGAATCAAGATTTTCAACACAATTATTAAGCAATGCAGAATTGCACTAAATTATGTGGTACAGAATTCAAGTGTTATAGGAAGTAAGAACAAGGAAATTACTCCAGACTAGGGAAATTGGGGAAGGGAACGGTTTTGCAGGGCACTAGTTCCTGTTTATGACCCCTTTCCAACTCTAAGTCGGGCATATGCCAGACTACTCAAAATGCTTACTCGTATAATGTATCACAAAATACAGTTTTCTTCTTGACCTTCTTTTGATTAAGTCAGTCTCATTTGAGTTTCTTTGGCTCCCTATTTCACAACATTGTATTTTTAGTACACTGAGTTCATGTCCTTTTTTTTACATATACATACATATAATTTCCATTTTCTTTTCAGTTTGTTTAGGGCAGAAACACATTTTTTTCCTATCATGCCGTCCATTGTATTAGTGTACAATCCTCTGCAAATTACCCACCCAATTGAAGTTATCTATTGACTGAACAAAATGGCTGGGCTACGGCATGCTTGCATCTACTAAAGTGCCTGGTATATAGTAGGCACACCATAGTATTTTGATGAAAATCCAGCTAACTGAAAAAAAAGAAAAAAAAAATCCAGCTAACTCTTAAATGGACTCATTGGCCACTTTTCATTGCTTTATTATCAGCTTAATCAGCCAATAAAGAGCTTTACATGTGGAAGTAATGAGGAAACAGTTAATTTAGTTACTGTAGGTGGATATGACTTGGAAGTGGATTGTGGTAATTGCGTTATATTACCTGAAAAATACATGTATATATACATAAACATATTGTCATCAACACAGAGTTTGAAGTGTACAAGAGCTATATCTTTGTATAAGAGTTCCTCATTTTTAGTGTAAATAAGGTTATATTAAGTATTTGTCCTAAAAATTAAACACTACCCACCCATTTTTCTGTGTCTCTTTTATTGATTAATTGTCATGTTGATTCATTGCTTGCTACATTTAAAAGGGAAGGCAAAAACTGGATGAGGCTTTAGAAAATACCATGTAGGAAGCATTCTACCCTAACCAGGAAATGCTTAATGCCTGTTATGTTTCCTCCATTGTTAGAATATAAAATATGTAGAGAAATGGATTTCATAATTATATTTATATTGAACTCTTATCTCCACACCATGGCATATTCATACAGTGGAAAACTATGTAGCAATGAGAGCAAACTGTTTACTGCTACTCTCAATAACATGGACAAATCTTGCAGGCATGGTGTTAAGGAAAGAAGACAGAAGAGTACCTATTCCGTGATTCCATTTCTGTGAAATACTAAAGCTGGCAATACTTATGCGCACTCTGAGAAGTAAGAGGAAGGGTTGGCGATAGAAAGGAAACAGGGTGGCCTCTGTCGTGCTGGACACATTCTCTTTCTGGACCTGGCTGCCACTCTCACAGTTGTGATTAGTTTATGAAAAATGGTAGAGCTGTGTAATTACAGTATATTTGTTTGCCTGTGTTTTTGTTTTATTTTCATAGAACATTTAAAAATTAGATTAATATTTACCTCTTAGGTTTAACATGAGGACTGAGTCAGTCAGCATTTCTCCAAGTATTCAGCAGACACTGCATTCAATAAACAATCAGTAAATATTCCCTCCTGATATGTTTAATACCTGTGCCCCCCAAATCTTTTACAGATAAGGTCCTTGCATAATCCATATCATATCTATTTTAATATGTGTTCTAGTGAGGCAGTGCACTAATATCTCTCAGGAGATATCTGTTTCTTCTCCTCCTGTTCTGTAGATATTGACCAACAACACATCGTTACCATAATAGAACTGGTATGTCAGGTTGCTATCTATGAGCTGATCCTTGCTGAAAATGTATGCACACATATCAGCTGCATAATAGTACCCATAATACACTAATAATGGATGAACAGCAACAGAATGGAGCTCATAATTAAAAAATGAAAATCAGAGCAAAAAACCCTTCTGTTTTTTTCAACTAGCAGGAAAAGTATTGCTTGAAATTGTGATTTGGCTGGCCATCTCAAAGAAAATAATGTGAAATTACTTCCTGCATCATCAGTTTACTGATTAGGGCCCTATGGATATAAACATTGTGCTAAGTTCTTTTAGTTCTTGAACTGAACAGTGTTAAGAACTGATATAATCCCTACATTCTCTGAATTTGCATTTCCTGCATATTATCTTAACTAAAGACTGGATAATTTTTAAAGAACAGAATCAAATACAACTACTTTGATTTGCCAAGTTTTTGTCTAATTGTATCATTCGTTCACTCTTGTTTGCTCACTAATGATAGCCAACATCTTTCTAGCCTTATTACATATCATTTATTGCCCAACCTACTTGGCACTTTGAAGTTAAGGGATGGCCATTGAAGGATTAGGTTTTTCAATGAAAACATTATACACTGGAACTAAGCATTCCTAATAATTACCATGCATATGCGTTCTGCACTTAGGCCTCCATGTCTTCGTAAAAGAATTCCTGTGGCAAAAGTATTTTATGGTTCCTGGAATTGCTTTGCATTTACTTTTTTTTTATCGATACAAATAACTATATTAAGGTTTGAAGATCAATGTTGAACCTACTTTCTGAAATCGTAAATAATCAACTTTTCCCTAGTGAAAGCAAAAGCAGAACACCTTAGAGGCCTATTGTAATTGATTTTTCTTAGAACTGCAGAAATGTTTGTGAAGCAGCAAGAGAAACAAAGGGAAAAATCTAAAGCAAGTAGATATGACATTTCAGAAGATGGGCTTGTTTATTTGGAGATAAAACACCAATCACAAAATCCTTCTTAACTAACTTTATGACAGCACTTCCTCAAAATCAATAGTACAACACCCCCCCCCACATTTATAAAATAAAAGAAAATCTTACTGATTTAAACACAGGCATGAGAAAGAAATACTTATTTTGGTGAAGTAAATGGGACTCTAATGTATTGGTACTGGTTTCCATGATCCTGACATTCTAGCCTTGCTAACTTGTACTTATATGATGTACCCATCATCCATGGCTTGTTTAATTAAGTAAAAATGTTAACAGCCAGAAAAGGTACATAACAGCAGGCATGTGTTTTATTTTTTTTTATTTTTTTTAATTTTTTTTTTAATTTATGATAGTCACACAGAGAGAGAGAGAGAGAGAGGCAGAGACATAGGCAGAGGGAGAAGCAGGCTCCATGCACCAGGAGCCCGATGTGGGATTCGATCCCGGGTCTCCAGGATCGCGCCCTGGGCTAAAGGCAGGCGCCAAACCACTGCGCCACCCAGGGATCCCGTGTTTTTTTTTTTTAAAAAAAAACTAATGTTTTTAAGATGAGCAATGATGTGGTTGGCCTCCTTATTCAAGATTGTTCTAATAAATACTAGGCAGATTCATTTTCTTAAAAGTGGAAGTTTTATACATAACATAACTGAAGTCATGTAATTTCAAGAGTTTTTTGACCTCAGAAATAATTATTCTTCCAAAAAGAGCACAATGGGTCAACAAATGTATAAACAAATGTTCACTATCACTAATCATATGGGAAGTGTAAATCGAGTGCAATGAGGTATCATCTCATAACTCGTAGAGTGGCTATTATCAAAAAAACAAGAGTTAACAAGCTTTGGCCAAGATATGGAGAAATTGGAACCCTTGTACACTATTGATGGGGATTTAAAATGGTGCAGCCACTATAAAAACAATATGGAGATTTTTCAAAAAATTAAAAATAGAACTAACATGATCCAGCCATCCCACTTCTAGGTATATATCCAAAGGAATTGAAATTGGTATCTCAAACATGCATGCCCATGTTCATTGCAACATTATTCATAATAGTCAAGATATCAATACAATCTAAATATATATCAGTAGATAAGTGGATAAAGAAAAAGTGCACATATAATATAACACTATTTTAATTTTACTGGAATTTAAAAAAATAAAAATTTAAGGCACATGCTCATGAATATTATTCAGCCATTAAGAAGAAGGAAATGCTGCCAATTACAGCAACATGGATGAAGATGGCAGATACTATACTAAGTAAGTTTGACACAAATACTGCATGATCTCAATTATATGTGGAATCTAAAATAGTCAAATTTACAAAAGTAGAGAATAGAATGGCGATTGCTAGGGATTTGGAGGAAAGGCAAATGGGGTGATGTTGGCAAAAACTTCCAGACCTTTTCTGTTACTATAAATTACAAGAGGATGTTTGTGAAGATAGTATAAAAAGAACTTAATGATCAGTGCGTAGGGAGCTCACCCATCCATCCATCCATCCATCCATCCATCCATCCATCCATCTTTGTATCCTGTTTATCCGTTTAACAGTTCATTCATTCACCAAATATTTAATGAGAGTCTACCATATGTCAAGCACTGTGCTTTTAAGTAGCTTTTCAAAAGTTGTGTTTGGGGGAAGAAAATGTGATAACAATTGAGAAACCTTAAATATTTGAAAGCTATAAGAAGAAGAAGAACTTGGAACTTTTTATCAAGCCAAATGTCTTCAACCACCTTCCACATGCTTTGCTGAGTGGATGCATTATAGCTTGCTGGCACCTTATTTTGGAGTGGTTACCAATAGTAGTTTCATTGAGAAGAAGGCAGTGGGGCTTTTCATTTTGCATTTCTCTTTAAACACTTACATAGATGATGTATTTACAGGATATAGTGTATAACTTGCCATACTGTTTTGCCCAATATCCTTCATTGTTGACCACATGATTAAAAGAAATGTTAAGTATGATAGCACACGTGGCATGAAAGCATACAAGTTCTCCTTGAAGCACTAAAAATTCTAGAAGCAACAGAAGAAATTTCTTGATAAATATCAATCAGGGAATGACCACTTAGGAGTCTGTGGTAGCAGCATTAGGGGTCTGTGATAAGCTTGGGCAGTATCATGTATTACAAAAGTCTTTCCTGCACGGGAGAGAATAATGGGCAAGTCAGCTCACTGCAGGTAACAGGTATGGATGCTGATTAAGTGTCTCACTGGCAGGTCATGGTATCTTATGCAGAGCCTCACTTCACCCATGGTTTCTGTGAAGGGAAATGTGTGTAAATAATTAGAGGACACTTTGGCAAAATCAAGGTCTTGAATTGTTGGGTTTTTTTCCCCCATCCTTGGAGCTACAGGTATAGTTGTAACTTTCAAGTGAATCAACTGATTCAAATTTAATTTTTAAATTAAGAATCACTGTTTAAGGTGGGTTTTTTAATCCACATAGAGAAAAATCCTCTAACAGATAATCTAAGAACAGGCTGATTATTATCCTAGTTTATATGAAACTAAACATGGGATCCCTGGGTGGCGCAGCGGTTTGGCGCCTGCCTTTGGCCCAGGGCGCGATCCTGGAGACCCAGGATCGAATCCCACATCGGGCTTCTGGTGCATGGAGCCTGCTTCTCCCTCTGCCTGTGTCTCTGCCTCTCTCTCTCTCTCTGTGACTATCATAAATAAATAAATAAATCTTAAAAAAAAAAAAAAAGAAACTAAACATTGTTTGAGCAGCAAACATTACTCCTTGCTGTGTACGTTATGCTCAGGACTCATCTCCATTAGGATTTCTACCTGATGGGCTGAAGAGGGCTGCAGGGTCTGGACTTGTTGGGGAAGTTCCCACTCTGGCAAGGTGAGTCTAGGATTCTCGTATGCGTTCTTTCTCATTGTCTCATGTTTTTGTGTCCTTTTAATAGACATTCACACAGTGATGAGGCTGTAAACCTTCTATCCAGATGTCAGACCCCTCCTTGAAGGAATGTGTGTAAAGGTCCCTTCCCAACTGACAACAGTTTATTCCTTTCTAACATGCTTATTTGCTGCCATAGAGCAATGGGAGGTACCAAATTTGGGCAGTATAAACTCGGCAATTCATGTATAATTGTTGGTTCATTGAGCCAGGGGTATTTTCACTTTTATGGATAAACTCACTTTTATACTCTTGCTGATGAGTTTTCTGATACCTAAATGCAACCCCAAACTGCTTCCATATTCATTGGTCTTTATTCTTAGCTGGAAATTTCTTAGGCTTTCTCACATGCAACAGTAACATGAAACAACCGAACCAGTGAATGAGCAGCTCCCACACTGTCAGTTTCAATTTTTTATTGAGGAAAATTATATTTAAAGAAATAGAGAAATCATAAGTGTACATCACAGTGAATGCCCATAAAGCGAATGTATCTGTGTAACCAGCATTCCATAGCAAGATACAGAATATTACCTAGAAGCCTCACTTGTGCCCATGTAGCCATGATCTTTATTCCTGGCATAATCACTCTCGTGACTTCTAATACCATAAATTAGTTTTTCTCAATTTGAACTGTGGAAATGGGGGAAAAAAGTTCAGTATGTATTCCTCAGTGTCAGGCTTCATTTACTTATAACTTTGTTAGCAATATCTATCCTTTCAATTGTGAGTACTTATAATCTGTTTATCCTCACTGCTCTCTAGTATTCCATTGCATGAATATACTGTGATGTATTTATCCATTTTACCATTGATGGCAATTGGGTAGTTTCCACCTGGGGACTGTTAAACATAGTACTACCATGTACGTTCTTCTCCATGTCTTTGAGTGCAAAATGCCTTTTGACCTGTTTCATCCTTCCTGTAATTAGAAGAAAAATTATGAACTAAAGCAGAAGTACTCACCTAAAAGATAAGCTCATGGTGCTACTGTTATTTGGGACTTGCTATGTGACTAATTGTATTTTGAACATAACTCCCTCTGCCACAGTGCTTTCCCTAAGGAACCCAAACTCATTGAGTAACTTAGCAAAATGACCCCAAGATACTCCTGTTCTCATTTGAAAATCAACCAGATTTCAGTTATGGATGAAAGCAAAGTTTAGGATAAAAATATGCAAGCTTAAAGCCATATAGAACAGCACAGCCAAAAACACTCATTAAAATTACTCATGGACAAAAGAGATTTGCACTAATTAAAATGCCTAGTCACTGTAGAGTAGGTTAAGAGGGAAGATTGACTTAGTATCAAATGGCTTCATTTTATGGCTTTACATCAGACTTTTGAAATATTTTCAGTTAAGGAAATGAAAGGAAGAGGGAGAAAAAAACCTCATAGGGAAACATAAAATACCATAGACCTAAGGAGATCCATTATCATCATCATGGCAGCATTTCCAATCACATTTATGAATTTGGGCAATTTTTATCACACTTGTTGTTAAGGGACAATTGAGCAGGTGCCATTTTATGAGCTACTAATTCTTTAGTGATTCCCAAGTGGAGGATACACACACAAGGGTCAATTATTATGAGTCTAATAGAAATGTTGTGATTAGGCAAAATGCAAAGTAACATTAATCTCCTCACTGCTCTCTTGAGCAGAGTTCAGCTGTCAATTTTAGTCCTGAGGAGCTTGGAGACCACCAACATGGCCAGAGGGTTTTGGATTTGTTACATCAAGGGCAGAGTGAGCTGAATATTTTTAATATAACTTTATGAAACCAGCTCTTAATTTTAACATTAGAAGAATATTTAAAGAGAAAGAAGATTAAATATGATTCCTATAATTAAAATATAGATTCTATATGTCAGTATATTATCCTGAAATTTTAACCTTCAAGTTCAAAATCATTCTTAGTTTAGATGAAAAGTCATGATTTTTTCTCTTGCTTCACTTTCAGGGTTTATGTGACTAAGCATGAGGGAGTTTTATTCAGGTGATATGACATTTGTATTCTCATGTCTCTTGAAAATCAGAGCAGCCACAAATCCTTCTAAAAATTGAAATAAGAACTGAAACCCTTAGTGCCATCATTACACATTTGGCATTTAATAAGGTTAGATTCCTTTTAGCATATGTTTGTATGATATTGACATAATACCATTATTCATCACCTATGGTGGGGCCTTAGAAATGAGGGGAAAAGGAAGGAAAGGTGGAAGAGACGTAATACTTAGTGATGGCTTCTAATGTGTAAGATAACAAGTTCAGTGTTTCGTATGTGGTAGCTGATTTAATCCTTTTGGTAACGCTACAGCATATGATTTATCAAGCTTTCTATGGATTAGAAAGCTGAGACTCAGCAAGGTTAAGTATCTTGACCAGAGTTACTCTCTAGTGAATGGTGGACTCAGGAATCAGAGCCATGCCTACTTTTTTTTTTCCATGCCTACTTTCCCCCAATACTTTTCTACTATGCTACTTGGCCTTCTCATTTTAAGGACTGATTCTCCATAGTTAAGATCCTTAATGTTCTATGAGAAAGCTTGAAACAAAAATGCTCAAGGCTAACCTGCCAGTGCACCAAGCATTTCTCCACATTCAAGTCATTATGTCTCATACCAGAGAAATCTCAAAAGATGCCTACCACCTTCCAGTTATTGGTCCTGAGACAAGGAAGGCTCAGCCAGCAGCTATAGGCCACGTGATGGCCAAGGTCAAGTTACTAAGAAGGGACACGACTGCTACAGTCCATCATCTCCAGGCTGACACTGCCCCTCGATTTAGAAGTCTATATCCATGTTTCCTTATTCCTTGCTCCCAATGTGCTGTTTTTCCCGTATCCAATCTCCTCCAACTCCAAACTATCCTCTAGGCCGCTGCCAGAAATCTTCAGTTTTACAAAATGCATATGTGACCATGTACTCTCCTTTGAAAAATGCTTGAATCCCCATAGAATAATAACAGCATTTCAACCTCTTAGATTAGCATACAGAAATTGGCCCTCTTCTTCCTTCTCTGGCCTTGCCTCTCCCGTTCTCCCCCTGTGTCCTCACATCTTTCTCTCTAACCATCCTGAAATAATGTGACAAGTTGCTGCCTATCTGTAAGGCTTTGTTCATGCACTTTTATCTGCCTGGACTATCCTTCCTTCCTTTTTCTCCTGAGTAAATCCAATTTTGTCTTTCATAGTTCAGCTCCAACCATTAGACCTCGATGTCTGATTTTTATGGGCTGCTATGTATTCTAAAATAATAGAATGACATTACTGAATGACAATAGTTTGACTGTATTTCTGATTACATGGTAAGCTTCTTGAGGACAGGGACTACGGTTTCAGGCATATCTTTCTCTGTACATAGCCTGAGAGCATGGGCTCTGTATCATGCTTCTTTTTTTTTTTTTTTTTTTTGTATCATGCTTCTTGAATTTGAGTCTAACGTCTGCCACTTACTGACTCACTTCTCCCTTCTAAGCCTCACTTTTCTCATCTGTGAAATGGAGCATTACCCACCTTCTAGGATTATTGTTAGGATTAAGTGAGGTTAGGCTGTGTCTGAAAGCACAGTGTCTGCCATATGTCCAACATTCAATAAAGGTTAGTTATTACTATGATGACAAGAACAATAACTATTTAATCAGTAATCATTCTCAATGTACAATAATTAGGAATTCAATAACCATTTGATAGTTTTTTTTAACAAACAAAGAATGATCTACAAGTTCTTTTTTTGTTGTTACTGAAGTATAGTTGATATACAATGTTATATTAGTTTCAGGCATACAACATAGTGATTTGACAATTCTATACGTCACTCAGTGTTCACGATAAATGTAGTCATCATATCTCATTATACAATGTTATTATAATATAATTTTTTAAAATAAATTTGATTTTAAGTTCTGGTGTAGTTAACATAGTGTTATATTAGTTTCAAGTGCACAATATAGTGGTTCAGCAATTCCATACATCACCATGTGCTCATCATGACAAATGCACTCCTTGATCCCCATTACAATATTATTGACTATATTCCTTATGCTGTATTTTTATCTATATGACTTAGTTATTTCATAACTGGAAAATTGCACCTCTTAATCCCTTTCACCTGTTTTTCCCATCTCCCCTCCACCTCACCTCTGGATACCAACACTTTGCTCTCTGTGTTTATGAATCTGTTTCTGTTTGTTCATTTGCTTTGTTTTTCACATTCCACATATGAGTGAAATGAAGTAGTATTTGTCTTTCTCTGTCTGACTCACTTCACTTTATATAATACCCTCTGGGTCCATTCATGTTGTTGCAAATGGTAATATCTCATTATTTGTTATGGCTAATATTCTATTATATATACATACAATGAATATGTATATATACATATATATATATATATATATATTATTTATCCAAGATATATTTTGTTATCTGTTACCAACAGACATTTATGTTGCTTTCAAAACTTGGATATTATAAATAATGCTACAACAGATATGTGGATTCATATATCTTTTCAATTTAGTGTTTTCATTTTCTTGGGATAAATAGTAGTGAAATTACTAGATCATATCGTATTTGTATGTTAAATGTTTTGAGGAACTACCATACTATTTTCCCTACTGGTTATACCAATTTACATCCCCACCAACAGGGCACAAGGGTTCCTTTTTCTCCACATTCTTATTGGCACTTGTTATTTGTTGTCTTTTTGATAATAGTCATCCTAACAGGTATAAGATGATAGCTTATTGTGGTTTTGGTTTGCATTTCCCTGATGATGAGTGATGTTGAACATCTTTTCATGTGTCTTTGGCCATATGCATGTCTTCTTTGGAAAAGAAATGTCTATTCAGGTCCTCTGCCCATTTTTAATTGGATTATTGGAGGAGGGGTTGGTGTTGAATTGTATAAGTAGTTTACATATTTTGGATATTAGCACCTTAACAGAGATATCATTTGAAAATTCCTTCTCCCATTCGGTAGGTTGCCTTTCTATTTTGTTGATGGTTTCCTTCATTGTACAAAAGCTTTTTATTTTGGTGTAGTCTCAATAGTTTATTTTGCTTTTGTTTCCCTTACCTGAGGAGACATATCAGGAAAAATGTTGCTCAGACCAATGTCCAGGAGATTACTGCCTGTTTTCCTTTTAGAAGTTTTATTGTTTCAGGTCTCACATTTAAGTCTTTTATCCATTTTAAGTTTATTTTGTGTATAGTATGAGAAAGTGGTGCTTGCCGTCTCCTCCTCCTCCTCCTCCTCCTCCTCCTCCTCCTCCTCCTCCTCCTTCTCCTTCTTCTTTTTCTTCTTCTTTTTGGCATGTAGCTATACAGTTTTCCCAACACCATTAATTGAAGAAATGATCTTTTCCCCATTGTATATTGTTGCCTCCTTTGTTGTAGTTTGATCATATATGTGTGTGCTTATATCTGTGCTCTCAAGTCTTTTCCATTGATCTCTCTGTTTTTGTGCCAGTTCCATACTGGTTTGATTAGTATAGCTTTGTAATATAATATAATATAATATAATATAATATAATATAATATAGTTTGAAATATGACTTTGTTTTTCTTTGTCAAGATTGCTTTGGCTATTCAGGATCTTTTGTAGTTGTACACAAATTTTAGGATTACTTATTCTAGCTCTGTGAAAAAATACCATAGGTATTTTTAAAGGGATTGTGTTGAATCTGTAGATTGCTTTGAGTAGTATAGATATTTTAGCCATGTTAATTCTTCCATAAGCATGATATATCTTTCCATTTGTTTGTATTGTCTTCAATTAATAAAGTTTTGAAGGACTTCCACCTTTGTCACACCTATCAGAGGAACTCTTAACAGGAGGCAAAATTTGTGTTATCTAATAGAGAAAGGAAACTAAGATATTTCTGGTATCCTTGCTCTGCTTCACAGTTGAAGTAATTGAGGCCTTGTAACATCAACTGTATCATTTAGAGTTTGATCAAAGAGGCAGAAGTCTTTTTGAGTGATATGGAATGAGGAATTTAGTACATGAATTAGACTGGGTAACTGTGAAAGCTAGTCTGTGTAAAGGGAAGTCTCTGTAAAAGCCGTTGCTTTCATGGGAAGTGGTAAATCTGAAGTCAGCAGATCAGCAGAACCAGCAGTCTGGAAGTAAAGCTAGACTTGAGGTAGAGGGGCATTAAAGACAAACTGGAACCTCCATAAACAGCTGGAACCTACCCGGACAAACTGGAACTCCTATTTATCTCCACTGCCTCCAACTCTGATGATACAGGTGATCTGAAAAAAGATACAGTGTCCTTTGCCATCGAGCCACACATGTGCCTAGTCTGAGACTTGGAGAAACTAAGGAGTAAGATGTGGCAGTCGCTGGAGGAGATGAGATCTAGTGGCCATTGGTGCCAACAAGGTGAGTCAGCAGACGGTAGAATGTGTATGTGTACGCACGCCAGCAGTGCATGGGATCCATGGGGCCCCTCAGAGCATAGAAGCTGCTGCTTCCCTTTCACCTTCTAAATCTCAAGTAAATTTCTCCTGTGGCCATCCCTAACCTGCGGAAATGGATTATTGGAAGTGCAGTCAGATAAATTGGCACAGCTTAAAGCTGCCACATCAAGTAACAACTACAAATATGCAATTGTAGAACTGGCCCTGGGAGCCAATGTTCTTTTCATTAGATTACTCTTCCATCTATAATAAATAGTATCAGTTGCAAGGCAAAGACCATGCAGTTTGCTTTGAAAAGATTAAGTATTACATTTTTGAAAATAGACTTCAAATAACTGGATTTCCATCACAAGTAGTGTCAGACTTCCCATTAATTCTCATAAAATTTTATTTTATAGTATCAAATGGTCTGTGAGATCATTTAAGCCTAATTTTCTTACTCAATATGACATCCACATTGGGAAAATTTGGCTTGACACTGATCTATAGAATATTCCATTTCTTAGCAAAATGGCGAAGGTGGTTTGCAAAGTACTGATGTTCATGAGGAATTCTGAATTATTCAGTTTTGATCAAAATCACACAAACCTATATACCACAGAGGTATCTGGTTTCCCAGAGGGCCTTATTTAAGACCACAAAACCACAAGTAGCCACATGGCCATTGTCTGATTTTGTGAAAACCCTTCCTACATTCTAAACTCTAAACTTAGCAGCGAGGCAAATTTTACCAGTAGGAGAATCTGAATTTCTGTGAAAACTTTGGTTTAAGCAGCTTCATCCAACAAATGGCATGTTGCTCAGAATACTGTATGAAAAATAGATTGAACAGAATGCTCAACGGAAAGGCGTGACTTTTTGAAGAACCTCCTCTAGGTGGCCCCAGAGCTCTGTTTCTGCTCTGAAATCTTTGGGTTCTCTCAGAAGCTCCAACATACTTTGTGATAATGATTAACTTTCTGACTTTATGACAAGCTATATCCCCTTTCCCCTTTCAATTTGATTCTACCTTGACCACAACTTTTTAAGGTGCAGTGTTTTGAAAACATTTCTCCAGTTCTCCCCACAGCTCTCGTTTTGCCTTTCTTGTAGATGTTTTAGCTACAAGAAGTATGAATATGAATCAGCAAAGTCTCCTAATATTCCGTAGTGTATATACTACATAAGACATCTTTAAATTATCCTGATTTTCTAGTTGTCATTTGCTTTGAGGAGGAGAGTAAAGTGTGCCTTGGGACCATTTTTCCCCATGATAAATGGCAGATTGCCAGAATCTGTCTCCTTCATCTCTGTGGTTGAACCTTCACTGAAAGGGCTTTGATTATGCACACTAGGCCCGCCATGGCATAGGCAGAGCTGGCTCACAAGATATTCACTTCAGTGAGACAATTGGCTTTTTAGGGGCTTGACTGGGATGTCAGAAACTGCATTTTAAGGATGGAAGCTGTCTTCAGAGTTTTAGGGCACTGGCTTTTTTTTTTTTTTTTTTAAATTGGAGAGGCAGAGTTCAACACTATCTTCAAAGTGAGGACTTTAGTGTATGGAGGCCAGTGTCAGGAATGTTTATGCAAATCTCAACTCACCTCTTTCCCTGTAGCTCTTTTTTTTTCCTTCTGGGATTACCTATGCCTGCCATTCTTGCTAATTACCTCTATGCTATTAAGTAAAACAAGGATATTTACTGATGATAGTCTAACAGACCAAATTCCCCAAAGACATTTTCATCTAGTAAGATGTTCTTTGGTGTTAGAATCAAGCAGTGTGTAAGACCTTGGGGTTTTAGAGTTAGGGAGATGTGTAGGCTGAGTTTTAGCCATGGCACTTAGTGGCTATGCAACCCAAGAAAAATTTGTTCATGTCTCTGAGCTTGGTTTCCTAAGTGATAACAATACAAACAATACCTCAGAGACTCACTGCAAGGATCAAATGAAATGTGAGTGGATATAGTGATGAGCACCAAGAAAGCATGCTGTAAGTGGTAGCTCTTACTCTTTTTATTTATTATCTTATTTATTTTATTATTGTTTACATAGAAGTAAAGTTATAATGGCACCTGATAGGAATGGGTTTAAAGCATGGAGTCTGGACTCACATCTTGTGTTTTTATCTAGCATCATTGTTTATGAATTGTGAGACCTTGAGCAAGTTGTTTAACTGTTAACCCCTTTGCCTTTGTCTTCTCATCTGCAGAATGTGGGGGAATAGCTACTTTTTAGGGCCATTGTGAGGAATATATATATATATATATATATATATATATATATATATATATTTCACTTAGGGAGGACCTAGTGTATCATAAATCCACAATAAAATTTAGCTCTTGTGTAATCACCCTTCAGAATGAGCAACACACAAACATACTTTTAATTGATGCATTTTTAATATTTGTTAGAAAAACTTGAGGAAATATGCACTCTGATTTAGGATGACAGGCTATGAAGAATTTGCTTCTAAGCAACAAACTGGACAAAATTTGGGAGCAGGACAGAAAAAGTGACTCCTGTATCTTTCACACACATCTTTTCCATCTTACTTTTCCTTTCTCTCCTACCAGAAGGTTATTATAGGAGATACAGTTTTTAAGGAGGGATTATGGCATTTAAATGTCAACAAATTTTAAGAAAATGAAAAGTTGAGAATGACACCAGAGATCTTGAGTGTGCGTCACAACTATGAGAGTTTGTTTAAAAATGCAAAGCCTCTATCTTCCTCACAGAGAGTTTGGCTAAGTAAACCTAGGTCATGCCCAGGGCCTGACATTTTCACTAGTAATCCAGGTGATTTTGTGACTCCACTTTGAGAATCATGAGAATAAGCGCCCCTAAACAGAGTAAAATTCCATTTCTGGAAAATCTGACTCTAAACCCCAAGATTTCAATCACTATATTATTCTGGCCTTAAAGAATGTGCCTAACTTTTTATATACAAGTGTATGTGCAAGAATGTTTGCTATTAAGAGTAAAAGTTTAGCAGTGTAAATGTCCAAAAAGAAGGGATTGGTTAGGCAAATCATGTCACTTCTACGTATATGATAGAATGCTATGTAGCCATTAAAGACAAGTTTTTACAAGTTCATAATTTAGTGGTAAATGAGAAGATAGTGAAGATATGTACACTCTGAATCCACCTTTGTCAAAAATATTATGTTCCTAGAGCCTAAAGAATATTTGCTAAAATGCTACTGTTCTTAACTCTGGAGAGTAGGTAATAGATGATTACAGTTTTTTACATATTTTTCATGGTTAGAAATTTTTTAAATGTGATATTCTTAGAAGTTAAAAAGTCAATATATATGTACTGCAATGCTTAAGCACATTTGCCAAGAAAACTGTGGTTGGCAGAATAAAGCCCCGCCACACACACCAAGATGCCCACACTCTAATCCCCAGAAACTGAATGTGTTACCCTACATGGTGAAAGGGACTTTGAATATGCAATTAAGAGTTTGTTAGAGACTTGGTATGGAAAGTTTATTCTGGATTCTCCAGTGGACCTAGTCTAATCAAATGAGTTCTAATAGCAGAGAACCTTCATGGGCTGTGATCAGAGAGAAATGTGATAACAGAGGGTCAGCGAGATGTGATATGAGAACTCAGCCTTTGCTGACTTTGAAGATGAAAGAATGAGCCGCAAGACGAAGAATGCTGATGGGCTCTAAAGTTGGAAAAGACAGGGAACAGATTTTCCTTTAGAGGCTCCAAAGAGGAGCACAGTATCTGCCTACACCTCTATCTTAGTCCAGTGAGATCTCGGGTGAACTTCTGAACTAAAGAACTGGAAGATAGCAAATTTGTGTTGTTTTAAGCTACTAAGTTTATAGTAATTTGTCACAGCAGCAACAGAAAACTATCACAAAAACAAAGCTAAATATTTGCCAGTGTTTAAGCTCTTTGCTAGTGTATAGACCCTCTGCCATAATCAACAGCCAAATTGCTTTCCTTATCTACAGTGTCATTAAAATTATAAATGTCAATAGTGAAAACAACTTCAGCAATCATCTAATTCAAGACTTATATTTTAAACATGAAGAAATCAAGGCCTGGAGAGGTTTGTGACTTAGCTGTTGAAAATTAAAATCCTTGAAGTTGCAAGTTTCAGGGAAGTTTAATTCACTCTGATTTTTCAATAAAGAGTTTTATTATCTCACATAATAAAAAACAGGGTGGTCTTCTCCATAGGTTATCAGAACTCTGCCTGTTGGCAATTCTCTTGGCTCTGGCTATTGGCAAGAGGACTGCCCCAGCACCAGGCCACATATCCATACATGACAGTGTCCAGGGGAAGAATGGGAGTGTCTCTTTCTGTATCTCCTTAACACTGAGGAATAGTTTCCCTTACATGCTTCAGGTATATATGTCATGATTCTGAGCATGAAATCTAGAACCAGATTGACCGAGTTCATATAATAATGCTGTCACTTAGTAGCTGTGTAACCTTCCTTGGGCAAGTTATTTAACCTGTGTCTCCTTTTCCTCAACTGCAAAACGGAATTAGTACATTTTACCTACCTCATTGAGTTTGCACAGGATCAAATGTATTACTGTAGAGAGCTTAGAACATTATCTGTAGTAGTTACCAATTTGTTCAAGCCTCCTTGTATCCACATTCTTAGGGTTAGTCCCTTTGATGCTGACTCTGGGCTCTGCCACCTAACTTACTTTGATCAATGAAATGATACTAGGCATGACCCAAGCAGAGACTTGAAATGTACTTACATATTAGGGCTTGCCTTTACTTGTTGCTCTTTTTTAAAAGATATTGATTGATTGATTGAGAGAGAAGATGGGGAGGAGCAGAGGGAGAGAGACAAGTAGACTCTGCTGAGCATGGAGCCTGACTTGGGGCTAGCTCTCACAACCCTGAGATCGTGACATGAGCCAAAATCAAATCGGACTCCTAGCTGACTGAGCCACACAGGTGCCCCACCCCCCTTGTTGCTCTTGAACATTCCTATCCTATGTAGCAGCCCATGGTAGCCTGCTGGAGAGGAGAAACACATTGCTTCTATTGCTCTGGCCAGTAGCTCGCCCTATGAATGAGACCATACTAGATCAGTTAGTCACCACTCATCCCTTCAGCTGACTCCAGACTCCTGTGTAAGACCAGCATGAAACAGCAATGTCAGCCCAGATCTGAAGAACCTAGCAACCAAAGCATAGAATCATGAGATAAATTGTAGATTAGAGTCACTAAGTTTTAGGATGGCTTGTTATGTAGCAAAGGCTAGCTGACACAGTAAGCACTCAATAAGAATTAGCTATCCTTTGCTATATTGTCTCATGAGTTAATCACCAGCAATGAAATGATTATTCAAATAATCCTAACAATGATCAGTTTATGCTGAGTGAAGTAAGTCAATTGGAGAAGGACAATCGTTATATGGTTTCACTCATACAGGGAATATGAAAAATAGTGAAAGGGATTATAGGGGAAAGGAGAGAAAATGAGTGGGAAAAATCAGAGAGAGTGACAAAACATGAGAGATTCCTAACTCTGGGAAATGAACAAGGGGTAGTGGAGGGGGAGGTGGGTGAGGGGATTGGGTGACTGGGTGACGGGCACTGAGGGGGGCACTTGACGAGATGAGCACTGGGTGTTATACTATACGTTGGCAAATCGAACTCCAATAAAAAATATAGAAAAAATTAGTTTAAAACAGAGGCTTTCACCCTGGCTATGTCTCATGAAATGTAGATGAAGCATTAACAAGTAGCAGAGGTGATTCCTGCATGCATCTAGGGTTGGGAGTAATCATTTGATATGGAGTAATCATCAAGAAGGAATGGATGTTGGGGTGTCAGTCATCAAAGTCATTACACGCATGATCATGTAGCTGGTCAGGAGCAGAGAGATGATATTGACTGGTTCTCCTGAGCCCCTGCCTATTTTTCCTCTCGTTGCATGCTGTGGGACAGGGTGATACCTTCAGGCATTCACAACAAGTTAATTATTGGGCATATTGTCCAACAGCAGAGAAAAACTTGTTCGCACTGTTTTTCTTTGAGCTGCACATATTCTGAAGCAAAATAGAAAACTTCAGATACTATTACTGAGACATTTTTTCTTTTTTTCCTGCATGCCCAGCAGCTGGTGAGTGTTCAGCATCAGATATGAGAAGTTAAGCTGAATAAAATGGAGGAAAACCTTCTAGAGAAAGCAAGCTCAGCTTAAAAAAAATGCTAAGTTTGCCGACTCGAGAGCCCAGGATGGCTTAATAAAATTGAACAGAGGAAAACCAATTAAACACTTTAAACTGCTATTCTGGGGCTCACCAAAACAACACAAATCAAAAGAGGAAATATTCAATTATTAGTAGCAGCTGGATTTTTGTGGAAGTTTTTTTTAGTTAAGCCAAATCTCCCCTCTTGCTACTGCTTCCCAGAGGGCCAACCAATTTTTCAATCTCCAGAAAGTACTACATTGTGGATTTGCCCACAGGGATATTCAAAGAAATCCTAATGGCCTAATGTATAGCTCTGAGCTCCTCATTCCTCTTTTCAAAAACGTTCAGAGTTCCCCATGGCTTGTCAATATCTTTGATTTGGTAGACAAAGCCTTTTGCAATATGACCCCTCCTACACACACACATAGCTTTTAGCTTTCTCTATTATTCTACCTACTTGTAGCCTGAATTCTTTTTTTTTTTTTTTGTGGTTTACAAGACAAGGAGGCATTATTTATTGAGACCACACATCATAAAACTCATGGCAGCACCACTACTACACATATTGTAGCCTGAATTTTTAACAAACTGCCGGGCTTATTGTACGCTAATTAATCCTGTCTTCTGCTGCCTTGTTGTTTGTGCTTATGTCCCCTCCCCCGTACTCAACTCTTCTGTATATCCTCACTGGCCAAATCCATTTTTCAAGACCAGCCTCCAATGCTAATTTCATGAAGCCCTTCCTTATTTTTTGTCGAAGTGCACCAGCCACAGACCACCTGAATTGCAAGTATAGCTAAGGTTTATTTGACTTGCCATAGCTTGGAAGAACACATATCAGGAAACCATGAATTTTTGAACTTTGAAATTCTGCTGGGTAATTCTGAGGGGGGTTGAAAGAGACAAAGGTCATTTCTGGATTGGGTGCTCTAAGGAAGCAGGAGCCACTTGGTGATTGGATATCTTGATAACTTTTCAATAAGAGGCAGCATCATTAAAACAATGCTTTTTTTTTCAGTTGACCACAGTCTTGGCCACTCATACAATTTAGGCTTGTCCATTTATATCAGACTCATATTCCTCACCTGCTAGCCAGTAGGGATGTCTGGGACTGTGATCTCTACTTACTGTGTTTCAGAGTTAAATACGGGACTGTACAGAACACTGCAGGAAGATGGAACAGTGATCTGGAAGCAACCAGGTATTAAACAGGTATTAATGAGCCAGACTGACTGTCTTCGTCACAACTACTCAACTCTGGCATTATAGCAGGAAGGTAGTCAGAGACAATATATAAATGAATGATCTGAGTTCCAATAAAATTTTTTATATTATTGAAGTACAGTTGACATACAATGTTATATTAGTTGCAGGAGTATGACATAGCAGTTTGACAACTTGCATATTATATAGTATTTACCATGATAAGGGTAGTTATTATCTGTCACCATATTATTGACCATATTCCCTATGCTATACTATTCACCTCTGTGTCTTATTTATAACTGGAAGTTTTTTTGAAAGATTTTATTTTCTTATTCATGAAAGACACAGACAAAGAGGCAGAGACATAGGCAGAGGGAGAAGCAGGCTCCTTGCAGGGAGCCTGGTGCAGGACTCAATCCTGGACCCCGGGATCACACCCTGAGCTGAAGGCAGACGCTCAACCACTGAGCCACCCAGGCGTCTCTATAACTGGAAGTTTGTACCTCTTAATCCCCGTCACTCATTTTGCCCAGTCCCTCACTCTGCAGCCACCAGTTTGTTCTCTGTATTTATGAATCTCTTGCTGTTTTTTGTTTGTTCATTTGCTTGGTGTTTAGATTCTACATATGAGATGATAAGGTATTTGTCTTTCTCTGACTTATTTCATTTAGCAGGTCCATCCACATTGTCATGAATAACAAGATTTCATTCTTTTTATGGCTGAGTAATATTCCATTGTATGTATATACCACATCTTCTTCATTCATTTATCAGTGGACGCTTGAGTTGTTTGGAAATAATGCTGCAGTAAGCCTAGGGTTACATATATCCTTTTGAATTAGTGTTTTTGTTTTCTTTTGGTAAATACCTAATAGTGGCATTGTTAAATCATACAGTATTTCTATTTTTAACTTTTTGAGGAACCTCCATGCTATTTTCCACAGTGGCTGCACTAGTTTGCATTCTCACAAACAGAAAAGGAAGATTCGTTTTGTGCCACATCCTTACTAACACTTGTTATTTCTTGTCTTTTTTATAATAGCTGTTCTGCCTGGTAGGAAATGATTTCTCATTGTGATTTTGATTTTTTTAAAAGATTTATTTATTTATTCATGAGAGACACAGAGAAAGGCAGAGACATAGGCAGAGGCAGAGGCAGGCGCCCTGCAAGGAGCCCAATGCAGGACTCGATCCCAGGACTCTGGGATCACGACCTGAGCTAAAGGCAGCTGTCCAACCGCTGAGCCACCCAGGCATCCCACTCACTGTGATTTTGATTTGCATTTCCCCAGTGGTTAGTGATAATTGAGCATCATTTCATGTGTCTGTTGGCCATCTCTATGTCTTCTTTGGAAGAATGTCTATTTAGGTCCTCTGGCCATTTTTAATTGGATTATTTGTGATTTTTGGTATTGAGTTGTATAAGTTCTTTATATATTTTGGTTATTAATCTCCAATTGGATATATATCACTTGCAAATATCTTCTCCCCTTCAGTAACTTGCCTTTTTATTTTGTTGATGGTTCCCTTCGCTGTGCAAAAGCTTTTTATTTTGGTATATTCCTGCTAGTTCATTTTTGCCTTTGTTTCTCTTGCCTGGGGAGACATATTCAGAAAACTGTTGTTAGGGCCAGTATCAAAAAAATTACTGCCTGTGTTATCTTTTAGGAGTTTTATAGTTTTGGATCTTATTTTAGGTCCTTAATCGATTTTAAGTTTATTTTTGTGTATGATGTAAGAAAGTGGTCCAGTTTCACTCTCATGCATGTAGTTGTCCAGTTTTCCCAACACCATTAGTTGAAGAGACCGTCTTCTCCCCATTGTATATTCTTGGTTCTTTTGTCATAGATTAATTGGCAGTATAGTTTAGTGCAGTCCCTATCAAAATACCAATAATATGTTTTACAGAACTAGAACAAATAATTCTGAGTTTGTATGGAACCACGATAGACTCCAAATTGCCAAAGCCATCTTGAGAGAGAAGAACAAAGCTGAAGATATCACAGTCCCAGATTTCAAGATATATACTACAAGGCTATAGTAATCAAAATGTTATGGTACCAGCACAAAAATAGATTTATAGATTAATGGAACAAGATAGCACAGAAACAAACCCAATAAAATTTTATTTACAAAAAACAGGTGGTGGACAGGATTTAGTCCAGAGGAAGAGTGCTAATTTTGAGGCCCATTCTTTCCATTTGGCCACAAGCCAATGACCATCTCCAGTTTTGCAATTCTCATCTGTAAAATGGTGATAATAATACTTGCTTTATGTGTGCAGATTAAAACAGGATATAGTTGTATGGAAAACCTTTTAAACTATGAAGTGCTATATACTTAAAATATAGTATTAACTTGTCATGTATTTACAGAATAGAATTGTTTATCTTTCTGCAGCAAGGTTGTAGTAGATGTGGAAAGGTGCCAAACAGATCTCCATTCAAGGGAAGACTTATTGCCTATCTCTGGGGTATGTGCTCAGCAGGAAGCCTCCAGCTGTCAGCTTCTTCATGGTCAGCCTCAGCTACTGAGAGCTTCTCACACATGGCAGACATTATGGCAACTGAGCACAACAGAAGTATACAGGTTCAGGCATTTCAGCCTCAACTTGATAATCGCTACTCATTGTAGAGCTCCGTGCCAGATTGCTCAAGGCTATAAAGCACTTGCATGTCTGTTCAACTTATCCCTCTTCTCAATCATGCTTCCTCTCCCTTCCCCTCATGAATTTATCCTTAATAAATATCCTGTATTCTAATGTCCATATTAGGGTGATTCTGGAGAACACAATCTACAAAAAGGATAATTTACTGAGATACTATTGTGTGTCGTGTTTGTGGTGTGTGTGCGTGTGTGTGTGTGTATGTGTGTGTGTGTCCTTTGTTCATTTCAAGAACATAGACAGGCCTTGCCTTGAAGCTATTTATATTCTTTGAGGACAGTCCCCCCTTCTGGCCAGAATCTGTGATAGAAATATGCTTGGGTTTTAAAGGTGTAGATGGAGCGATAGCTTGAGAGTTGGGTGGCCAACTCAGAGGGAATGGAATGACTCTGGACTAGTAAGGAATCCATGTGTTCTATAAGTGTCAAGACCTGCCTACTACGTGTTCACAACATCCCAAGAAGACCTCAGAGGAGTCAGGCTGAATTGTGTCACTCAGAGAGTCTGCAATTGAGAAATGGGGTACTGATGCCAGCAAAATTCCTGGGCCCATGGGACCTCTTCAAGGGGACATTATGTAAGTTTGGATCAGGAAGAGGATGGGAGTTGAGAATCACATTGAATTTAAGCTTTGAAAAGTAGAGTAACATGATTTATCTTGCATAGCCCAGTTATTGAGTAAAATCCAATCTACTGCATGTATATCCCTTTCAATATATTTTCTGACAAGTAAATTCAGTGAGTTTTGAGAAGATCAACAATGAAGGTCTAATCACTCATTGATTTCACAAATATATATTAAGCATCTACTACCTCCCTGGCATTCTCCTTGCCACATTGTGATGAACAAGGTAGATAATGGTCAGCAGGATGTTTACAGCCACTTTTTCTTCTGCTGCTGCCAACAGTGTCTCAGGGCCAGGCGGCTGGAATTACAGGAATCTGACAGGGCCTTCAAAGATTGAAGGGGTCAGTGCCGCCTTCTGTCACTTCCTGAGAGACTCCCAATTTCCTTCAGTGTAGATAGAGCACCTCACAGTCTTCTCTTATTGCCAGCATCTGGACTCCCTACTTGGAGGCTTTCTCTAGCTGCATGAACATGCTCAGCACATGTGCAGGACAGGCCTGAGGGGTAGGTGTGTATGTGATGTGCTGTGGATATGGTGTGGAACTGATGTATTGGGGAGAAGCCCTCAGCCTTTGGAGATCGGACTGGATACAGAAACGCCACTGCTTGCTTGCCCCTTGGGTCAGAAAACTCTGAGATATACTCTGCACTGTCTCCCAGAGATCCCAAGTGGGATTCAGCCACAGTTACCCACACCAATAATATGCTCATTCCCATAATCTGTCTTGGCTTCCTTCCTTTCCCTGTCTCATCTTCCTGCTCCTGTTCCAGTGATTGCCAGAATCACTCTGCAGACAAATTGCTTAAATCTTCATCTTGGCATCCATTTCCTGGGGAACCTAAACTGAGATTCCCACCACCATAGGACTTGCTTTCACCTAGCGGGAAGGGGCATGATGGCCACTACCACATGCACCCCAGCACCATGTGTGCAGGAAAGTCCCCCATCTCTGGGTCCTTTTTGATAAATGGGTGTGCTTTAAAGTAGCAGATTGCTAAGCACTTTGGCACATGGCTGAAAACAGCAATCAACTAATTAGCTTTTCTTCCTAATGAACAGTAAGCCCACTGAGGGCAAGTTTGTGTTATTTCTTCTTGCATCAGCACTAAGCATAATGTTAGGCACGGAGCAGGTGCTCAATGATGGTTCTGAACTTATTCCCTAGGGAGTTAGTCCCTACTTGTAACTAAGCAGTCAAACAGGTCTCTTAATTCACATTTCTGGTTCCTGTGTAGAGCCTGAAGAAATGGTGTATGTGGTTTCTTGGGGCAAAGAGTTGAATGTCTCCAGTATTTTTATGAAGTCTTTAGGCATTTCTATGCAAAATCTGCAAAATGACGTGATCGAAAATAGTCCAAAGCAGGGCTCAGAAGACATTTTCTGAAGGGGGCTAGATACTAAACATTTTAGGCTTTGTGGCAAGATGTCTCTGTTGCAGCTACCCAACTCTGCCTTTCTAGTGCAGAGACAACCAAATACCGTACATAATTGAATGTTCCAATAAAATATTATTTTCAAAAACACCTGGCTGGATTTTAGCTCATGGGACTTATTTTTCTGACCTATGGCCTAAGCTAGTGTCATCGAGTGGAACTTTCTGCAAGATAAAAATATTCTGTAACCAGACATATCCAGTTTGGTAGCCAATATGTGGCTAGCACTACTGAGAATATGAATTGATTTATTTTATTTACATTAAAATAGGCACATGTGGCTAGTGACTAACATATTGGGCACTGCATGGTATGGTTTTGCCAATCCTAGCAAAGCTCAGACTTCTTAATCATATTTCTATCAACATTTCTGCCCCAACTACTTCTTCTTTAGGAAACACAATGTTCAAAACAATGAAAGTGAAGACAGCATATGCTCTGTCTTCCCAGTGAACCTGCCAGATTCTCTTGTTTCTGGTGTGGTTGGCTGAACATAATACATATGGAGGAGACAAGCCATTATTTCTTCCTAGGCACGCTAAGGCATGAGTAAAGCTCTCAGGCATATAGTTCATGAGCTGCCGTGTCTCTACCAATAATTCAGATATCTTCAGGTGGTCTTGGATACTAGTACAAGACTCATCAAAGTTAGGGCTTAAGTTTTCTTTCTCAATAGGCTCTGCCACTTTACTAGTACCATCAGCTCCAAAGTTCTGACCTTTTAGCATTTGATGACTCAATTCTGGCAAGCTGAGTTTCCAACCCCCCTTCTCCTTTTTAAAGTTTGCTTTTCAAAACCAGCCTAACAGGGATCATTTCAGTGTGTGATGAAGTAGGCACTTATTGAGCAATAAACCTGTGGATTTATGCTTATGGGTTTCTAGAAGCAACTTTGCCACAATCCTGTGAAATCTCGCTCACAGTTCATTGAGCTCTGACTGGATCTTGAATTATAGTTGATGCTCCATGCAGAAAGTAATATTTGTCACATTCTATAACTGTATGTTCTACAGCTTCAGAATATTGTGCATTGCTTTGACAAATTCACTCGGCTAGAGCTGGAGTAACCCTTTACATCCTTGATCACACAGTTCTAATGTGCCACTCTGTATTTTTACAAATAATTTATGGATAGGAAAGCACACACATTGAAACTTGATGCATCTTCATCAGCTCAGCACAGCCATGGAAACATTATGCACATCACAACCCCAATGGGAAGCACCATCCTTACTTTTAGCAGTATACGTTATTTTTTTTTCAGTTTACATAAGTTAACTCTGTCAAGTATACTCTATATCCAGATTATTTGTTTGTAAGATTCATTCTATTTTGCTATACATAGTTATAGATTGTGCATTCTCATTAACATAAGGCATTCCATTGTATGACTATTTATCCACTTAACTCTGCTTAGTATTTGTATGGTTTCTAAAGTTTAGAACAATTATAGACAGTGCTTCTATGACCATCATAGTGTGTACCTTTGGCACATGTACAGAATTTCTGGATCATTGAGTATACATATATTTACTTTAGGAGATCTTGCCAGTTTTCTAAAATGGTCGAACCATTTCATGTTCCCATTTACAGTGTATGGGAATTCTAGTTGCTTTATGTCCACACAAACATGTTATTTTCATTTTTTTACTACTCTAGTAAAAAAGTACTACTCTTGACATATGACCCTTTATTCTGGTTTTACTTTGTATTTCCCTAGTGATGAATTGAGTTCAACACCTTTTAAAAAATATTTGGATTTTTTTTTTTTTTTGGTTAAGTGTCTAAGATTTTTGCTCACTTTTCTATTTGAATCAACTACTTTTCCTGATTTAATTTTTGGATTTTGTTTTTGAATATATAATATAATCACAAGTGCAAAACCAAAAATATTTTTGAAAGATACAGCAAAATGTATTCTTCCCCCTTTATCCCAGGTTCACTCAGGACCCACTTCTCCCTTTCCTATGAGGGACTACTTTTTATTAGTTTATGAGTTTTATCACTTTATTAGTTTCCTGTACTTTCAGAGCTTTTTTAGTGACAGTGCTCCTATTAAATGTGAAATAAGTTTTCCATGAAATTAGTAAAAAGTCAGGACACTGGCCTCACTTTGAACAACCCAAGAGGTGTATTTGGTTTGTTTTTTTTTTCCTTAAGATTTACCCATTTATTTTAAAGAGAAAGTGTGTATGCACAGGAGAGAGGGATAGAGGGAGAAGGAGAGAGAATCCCAAGCAGACTTCCTGCAGAGTGGGGAGCCCAACGTGGGCTTGTTCCCATACCCCTGACCGTGAGATCATGGCCAAAATCGAGAGTCAGATACTCAACCCACTGAGCCATCCAGGCGCCCCCAGGAGGCAGGTGGTTTATTTTTTTTCGCAGTGCCAATGCTACATTAGCAGCAGTTGAGATGGTAACTGTTATGTACAGTTGTAGGGCAAGAGGCATAATTTGGGAATCATTTCAGATCTGAAAGACAGGATATGAACATGTTATCAAATGCTTCTGTTTTGCCAGAACCTAATAACTCATTCTATTAAATGTGATGCTAAAAAATAAATATAATGCTTAAAAACTAAATATCTAAGTGATGAGTCGGTCTGTTCATCCTCTAAGCTATAAATTCTCAGAACATAAAGATTCATTCGAATCATAGGACTTACCTAAGCAAGGATGTATGATTTGCTGCAGATTTTTCTGATTTAACTGATGTGAGGCTCTTTACTCTGCAGTTTCTCGGTTACTTGCTACTAGTACGTTGGACACTTAGGGAGGTGCATTAACTCTTTGGAGCCACCTGGGTAACATTACTACACAGAAAATTAGTATAAAGAAGATTTCTTTCTCTATAAATGTTCCTTTTTTTGCAAGCTTGCTGAAGTGCTAAAGTTACACTTTGAAGCAGAATCAGAGAACCTATACAAGAAACTTTGGAGTTTTGTGTATACACAGTACCCCAGTGGTCATATGTCAGACTTTAAGAGAAAATCTCCATGTGCTCTAGAAGAGTTAATTTACCAAAGTTAAATGTTGTCAAAAGTAGCATATAGATAGACTACTTATGATCACAAGTGGTCACATGCCTATGTGTGAGACAATTAAAAAAAACTTAAAATACAAAATGATCTTGTTTGCTACTCAGCTATGGTAGACATGTGACTCAGACTTTAACCTGAGAGAACCCCAGGTATGATGTGCTTCCTGGGGGAATATTGGTTGATCTTTGGGGATGGGGCTTCTACCTTGAGCTATGTTAGGTTCATATTTCCCTAGGAAAAGCCTCCAAACACCTTTATCTCTCCTTCAGAGAAAAAAAATCCAACTAGAGCCACTGCTGAGTCAGAGAAGTAATTGAATATAGGTATAATCATGTGGTTCCAGTGCCAACAGACGTAATACATAGATAGGAAAATAGTTCAGCTAATGCCAGATGCCATGCAACAGAAAAAATAATATTTTGGTATTTAAGCATCTGAGCTAGGTGCCAAGACTCTTGACTTATTTCTGATAGCATTTTAAATAAGTACTTTCATCAATTTTAATAAAAACAAAAATCGAAAATCTAATAATTATTGCACTCAATTATCTAGATTTATAACATATCATATGTTTATTATATATGAACACACTTTAATAAATGAATTATGTAATAAATATATTAACAAATGTTTTTACAGAAACTAAAACACTCCTTAGCTATTATATAAATCATATAATAAATATTATAATTATAATATCTTTAGAACATTCTACTGTTTTGAAATTATAATAAAATTCACAAATTTATTTTTATTGTCTTTATTAGGCAGTCTGCTGGGGCAAGCAGAATATAAAATTTGTAAGTCCCAGAAAAGGTTATAAATCAAGCTACGAGAGAAATAGTGTATGTTCTGTTCTCCTATCTTGAGCAGTAAAGAAAGGGCTGGTCTCATATGATTTCATTCATATGTGAAATTTAAGAAACAAAACAAATGAGCAACAAAGAAAAAAAGAGACAAATAAAAACAGACTCTTTTTTTTATGATAGTCACAGAGAGAGAGAGAGGCAAAGACACAGGCAGAGGGAGAAGCAGGCTCCATGCACCGAGAGCCCGACGTGGGATTCGATTCCGGGTCTCCAGGATCGCGCCCTGGGCCAAAGGCAGGCGCCAAACCGCTGCGCCACCCAGGGATCCCCAAAAACAGACTCTTAAATACAGAAAACAAATTCTTGTTTGCCAGAGCAAAGGTGAGTGGGAGAAAGGGTGAAATAGATAAAGGGATACAGTGTACATTTGTCTAGATGAGCACTACGAAATGTACAGAATTGTTTAATCATATTGCATACTTAAAACTAATATAACACTGTAGGTTAATTATACTTGAATTGAAAAAAGAATAAAAATAATAATTACAACAATAAAAAAGAGGGCTGGTCTACAGTCTGACCCTTTTTCTTCCCCCTCACCTTGGCTCTGTTCCAAAAGAGGTCACATACATAGACACTTGCACACTCAACCCATATGTCCAACTTCCATCTACCTACCTCCTCTGCGAATAGCCACCCTTTAGCCAATTCTCAGACACAAGGCTCATACATCAGTAGAGTGTCCACTCTCAGGGCATGGAACCAAGAAGAAAACTTGCACACACCTTGGAAGCTGAAGTATGTCCTAGAATGAGTTGGAAGATACCTGAGTTCCAAGTAAACCTCTCACCCCTAGGTAGGAGCAGAATTGATAGAGGACTGAAGCAAGTCTACAAAAATACAGGAAATATGGCAGGATCTCTTCCTGACCATTCTAATAATGGTCCTGCTGCTAGGCTGCTGGGTAGAGTGGAGAATGAAAGGTAAACAACAACAAAGATCCCAGCTCTCATGCCACTTGAAATTTAATTGATAGATTATTCTTATAAGAATGAACATAGCTCTCAGATATCCCAGCAGGAACTTACAAGGAAATGCTTAGGGCAACCTCTTGCACTATATGTAAACAGTTTCTTCCTTTTAGAAAATACTAGCAGGCAGCTTCTCTTTGGAAACTTCTCTGATGCCCACAACCCTGCATTATATCTTCAACTAAAAAGAGGCTTGAAAGATAGACTTATCACCTACATTAGTTGTTAAACTTTTTATGTAAAGCACTAGAGAGTAAATATTTCAAGTTTTACAGGCTGTATTGTATAGTGTCTGTCGCCAATCCTCAACTCTGTCTTTGTAGTACAAAAGTGTGTGTAAAAACCTAGACAGGGTGTAAAAAATTTTGGAATAGCAGTGTTCCAATAAAAACATATTTACAAAAGCAAGCAGTGGGCTGGATGGAGCCCATAGACCACCATTTGTCTGATTTATATTATGACCAAATAAGATAGAAAAGTTAGAAATCGGAGGTAGGGAAAAAGAAGAAAAACTCTAGGAGAAAGGGAGAAGTATAATTTTTAAATTTATTTTTTAATTTAAATTCAATTAATTAACATATAGTGTATTATTAGCTTCAGAAATATATTTTTTAAAAAGACAGGGAAGAAACAGTGTCATAAAACAACGTACTCAAGGAATGACTGTAGGTGTATGGATACATGAGTATACAGAGAGCAGCAGTAGAAAAGATGATAAGGGTAAACAAAAGTCAAAAGGCGGATCCTATTCCTTAATTGTATTTATATATTTTTACATGTGAACATATGGGAATCCTCTCTTTGCCTCATTTTAATTTTTAAAAAATTTTAACTCTTCTAAAAAAAGGGAAAGTTGCATTTTATTTTACAGAAAGTAATGGTATTCTCAAATAATAGCTATTACTTACCACCTATAAGACTTTTACCATCAAAAACTTGGAATGCCATTTTTTAATAACAAATTTATTTTTTGTTGGTGTTCAATTTGCCAACATACAGAATAACACCCAGTGCTCATCCCGTCAAGTGCCCCCCTCAGTGCCCGTCACCCATTCACCCCCAACCCCACGCCCTCCTCCCCTTCCACCACCCCTAGTTCGTTTCCCAGAGTTAGGAGTCTTTATGTTCTGTCTCCCTTTCTGATATTTCCTACCCATTTCTTCTCCCTTCCCTTCCATTCCCCTTCACTATTATTTATATTCCCCAAATGAATGAGAACATATAATGTTTGTCCTTCTCCGATTGACTTACTTCACTCAGCATAATACCCTCCAGTTCCATCCACGTTGAAGCAAATGGTGGGTATTTGTCGTTTCTAATGGCTGAGGAATATTCCATTGTATACATAGACCACATCTTCTTTATCCATTCATCTTTCGATGGACACCGAGGCTCCTTCCACAGTTTGGCTATTGTAGACATTGCTGCTAGAAACATCGGGGTGCAGGTGTCCCAGCGTTTCACTGCATCTGTATCTTTGGGGTAAATCCCCGGCAGTGTAATTGCTGGGTCGTAGGGAAATACAAATTAAAACCACAATGAGATACCACCTCACACCAGTGAGAATGGGGAAAATTAACAAGGCAGGAAACAACAAATGTTGGAGAGGATGTAGAGAAAGGGGAACCCTCTTGCACTGTTGGTGGGAATGTGAACTGGTGCAGCCACTCTGGAAAACTGTGTGGAGGTTCCTCAAAGAGTTAAAACATTTAATTTTTTAAAAAAGATTTTATTTATTTATTCATGAGAGACACAGAGAGTGGGGGGGGTGTGCAGAGACACACACAGAGGGAAAAGCAGGTTCCATGCAGGGAGCCTGACATGGGACTCGATGCCGGGTCTCCAGGACCAGGCCCTGGGCTTAAGGCAGTGCTAAGCCACTGAGCCACCCAGTCTGCCCAACATTTAATTTTAATACAGGTTAGCTTAGGGGGGCACCTGGGTGGCTCAGTGGTTGAGCATCTTCCTTTGGCTCAGGTTGTGATCCCAGGGTCCAAGGATTGAGTCCCACCTCAGGCTCCCCATAGGGAGTCTGCTTCTCCCACTGCCTATGTCTCTGCTTCTCTCTGTGTCTCTTGTGAGTAAGTAAATAAAATCTTAAAAAAAAAAATAGAGGGTATCTTAGGGATCTGGTCCCACTTAACAGAAGACTAGACTGAGCCAAAGAATTAGAACATTCTCACCTATGACCTAAACATCTAGCATGATCCTATTTCCTCTCTTTAAATCAGAGAGATAATTATTGGAAAAACACGTCTTGATGGAGGAAGATGTTCCTGAAATGGAGATCACTTAAGTTTAGGACGCTTTCAATAATGTCATGAACTTCAGTCATTGTTTGCTTTGCATCAGTTAGCTCTCTTCAGTCAGCCACAGATGAGGTTTTCAAGGACATCTGGATTGTAGAAAACTTTAGCCAATGTATCCTTGACATTTCACTAGGGTAGTGGGGAGGGAAAGATACTACTATGAGAGCTTATTACGTACACATTGCATTTTTACCTTGAGTCACTGTTGAATTTTTCTGATGGGGGGTAGTCCTGATGGTTACATATGACAATAAAACTTAATTTTAAGTTAGCCCATTACTGGAAGAACATGCTTTTCTGAATCTGTAGAAAGAATGTACTGTCTTTCTCTACAGCGCTTCCCTGAAGGTCTGATGAGCTCGCAGTGCTAAGTCTATATATATTTGTGTCCCCTCCAGCCTCATTCCTTCAATGTTTAAGAACTACACATCTGATCATTTTGCTATTCCCTTTGTTCAATATCAATTTCATTTGCTACAAGTTGGATAGATGAAATGTTTGAGTCCCAAAACTGGGAGGAAAGTTCCACTGTCAGTAAGAAAAACTTAAAAAATATAAATGGAAAAATCTAACCCTAAGTCTTGGGTCCAACTTAATATTGAGTCAGTGATATTAAATCTATTGTTAGGATTCCAGTTTGTCTAATCTAAATACCTCCTTTAACATAGAAGAAGAAGAGTGATGTGTACAAGGCCCCATGACTCATTTGTCAAAAGATTGTCAACAGATTTAAATCTTACAGGCCCAGCATCATTTCCACCTTGCTGTAATACTACTCCCATTTCCCACATTGTTCTTTCCATAGTTAAATCTGTTCATTCCTTTAAAAAGCATTAACTGCAGTGAGACATCACATCACCTTTGTTAGTATAAATTATAAAAAAAAGAAGGTAAGTGTGATGAGAATGAAAATACAAACTTGTGCACTGTAGGTGGAAATGTAAGTTGGTGCAGTCACTATGGAAAACAGTATGGAGTTTCCTCAAAAAAATTAAAAATAAAACTACCGTGTGATCTAGCAATCCTAATTTGAGGTATATATTCAAAGAAATTGAAATTAGGATCTCAAAGAGATATCTGCATTCCTGTGTTCACTGCAACATTATTCATAGCAACCAAGACCAGGAAGCAACTTAAATGTCTATCAACAGATGAATGAATAAGGAAAATGTGGTATATACATACAATGGAATATTATTCAGCCTTTAGAAAAAAGGAAATCCTGCTGTTTGTAACAACATGGGTCATCCTGGAGGACATTAAGCCAGACACTGCATGATTCTACTTATGTGAGGAACCTAAAATAGTCAAACTCATAGTATCAGGGAGCAGAGTGGTGGTTACCAGAAGCTGGGGAAAGGGATTAATGGGGACTTAACAAAGAGCACAGAGTTTCATTCAGTTCAGCAAGAGGAATAAGTTCTAGAGATCTACTGTACAGTATAGAGCCTGTGGTAAACACTTAAACATTTACTGTGAGAGTAGATTTTACGGGAAGTGTGCTTATCAATAATAAAAGGAGGGCAGGAAGAAAGTTTTGCCCATGATCGATATGTTTATGGCATAGATTTTGGCTATAGTTTTAAGTATATGTAGTTATGTCCAAACTCATCAAATTGTGTACATTAAATATATACCATTTTTTATCAACCTCAGTAAAGTGACTTAAAAACAAAAGTGTTTACCAAGCACCTATGAGGGGCAAAATCCCTAGATGCGGCAGATATGAGGATATATAAGATAGATGAGAAGTCAGTTTTGATAAAGTCACAAAACTAATGTGATAATCTTGATAAAACAGAATGTGCCAGGTGTTGTGGGAATATAAATGAAGGGAAGAACCCATTCTTCCAGGATTCATGGGTGATACAGTTTTCCTCAGAGTGACTCATTTTAGCCATAAAGAACAAATATGTTTCTTTGGTTTATTCAGTGCCTAAATGATCTATGTAGTTCTTATATTTTGTAATCATCATACATTCATCCTGTATTTACTAAGTATGTACAATTTATACTTGAAATGATGGAATATAAGACATGAAATTTGCAGTCTTTACACTTAAGCAGCTTACAACTAAAAAGAAGGTAGACTTCAATCAATGTACCTTAATATAATCTGTAAGAAACACAGCCAAATAAATTAGGGTGTGAAAGAGAAGAGAAGGTGGATTGGAAGTAAGAAAAGCATTATAAATAAGAATGTTTCTGGAAAAAATGAACACAGTAGAAATTCTCTGAATTGAATAAATAACAGCTCATATTATAAAGGTAAACATATTATTTGAAGAAAATTGGGGTGCTTGAGTGACTCGGTTGGTTAAGCATCTGCCTGTGGCTTATGTCATGATCCTGGGGTCCGGGGATTGAGTCCTGCATCATGCTCCCTGCTTAGTGGGGAATCTGCTTCTCCCTCTACCCTTCCCCCCTGCTCGTGTGTGCTCTCTCTCTTTCTCTTCTCTCAAAAATAAATAAATAAAATCTCTTTTTAAAAAAGAAAATTGGTATAGGTGTAATTGAAAGAGAAAATAAAAACTCCGATAGCCCCACCACCCAGAGCTAATCATTAACCTTTTTTAAATTTTTTTTAATTTATTTTTTATTGGTGTTCAATTTACCAACATACAGAATAACCCCCAGTGCCCGTCACCCATTCACTCCCACCCCCCGCCCTCCTCCCCTTCTACCACCCCTAGTTCGTTTCCCAGAGTTAGCAGTCTTTACGTTCTGTCTCCCTTTCTGATATTTTGATATCCATTTATTTTCACAGATTTTTCTTAGGTACAAACAAACATAATTTTTTTCCTTATAGAAATTGGGTTCATATTGTAGATACTATTTTGTAATCCGAAGATTGTACCTGGTAATATAGTATTGACATTTTTTACTGCTTTTGTTTTTTTAATTTTTAAAAATTTTTAATTTTTTAAAAGTTCAAATACAATTAACATAGTGTTAATATTAGTTTCAGGTGCACAAATAATGATTGAACAATTCCATATATTTCTTGGTGCTTTAATTGCACTCTCAATTCTTATAAGTGTACTCTTAATTCACTTTATCTGTTTCAGCCATCTCCCTATCCCTTCTGGCAACCACCAGTTTGTTCCTTGAATATAAGAGTCTGGTCTTTTATCTTTTTTCTTTGTTCATTTGTTTTGTTTCTTAAATTCCAATTATGAGTGAAATCATATGGCATTTGTCTTTTTCTGTCTGACTTATTTCACTTAGCATAATAGCTTCTAGGTCCATCCATGTTACTGCAAATGGCAGGACTTCATTCCTTTTGATAGCTAAGTAATATTCCATTGTGGATATATACCAAGTCTTCTTTTTTTAAAAAAATAGAGATTGATTGACTGATTTTAGAGGGAGTAGGGATGGAAAAGGGCAGAGGGAGAGAGTCTTTTAAAAATATATATTTATTTACTTATTTTTCGAGGGGGAGTGAGGGAGGGAGAGAAATCCCCAAGCAGACTCCCTGCCCAATGCGGAGCCCCACACAGGGCTTGATCCTGGGACCCTGAGATTATGACCTGAGCTGAAATCATGAGTCAGATGCTTAACCAACTGAGCCACCCATGTGCCTCAGAGGAAGGGAGAGTCTTAAGCAGACTCCACACACTGAGTGTGGAGCCTGACATGGGACTCAGTCTCATGACCCTTAGATCACAACCTAAGCCAAAACCAAGAGTTGGAAGCTTGACTGACTGTACCACCCAGGCACCCCATCATATCTTCTTTTAAAAAATTATTTATTTATTTGAGAGACAGAGCATGAATGGGGATAGGGATAGAGTTAGAGGGAGAAGCAGATTGCCTGCTGAGTAGGGAGCCCACCTTGGGGCACAATCTCAGGAGCTGGAGATCACAACCTGAGCTGAAGTCAGATGCTTAACCAACTGAGCCACCCAGGTGCCTCCTTTTTTTAAATATAAATTTTAGTTTGTTAACATACAATATTGGTTTCTGAGGGAAAATTTAGTGATTGATCACTTAAATACAACACCCAGTGCTCATTACAAGTGCCCTCCAGAATCTCCATCACCCATCTAGCCCATTCCCCACCTATCTCTTTCCATCAACCCTCAGTTTGTTCTCTATGGTTAAATCTCTCATGGTTTGTTTCCTTCTCTCTCTTTTTCTCTTCTGCTTTCCCATATGTTCATCTATTTTCTTTCTTAAACTCCACATCTGAGATCATGTATCTTCTGTTATCCATTCGTCTATCAATGGACACTTGGGCTTCTTCCATATCTTGGCTATTGTAAATAATGCTGCAATAAACATACAGGTGCATGTTATCTTTTTGAATTAATGTTTTCATTTCTTTAGTAGTGGAATAACCAGATCCTATGATAATGCTATTTTTAATTTTTCAAGGAACTTCCATACTGTTTTCCACAGTGGCTGCATGAAATTGAATTCCCACCAGTGGTGCACAAGAGTTCCTTTATTGCCACATCTTTGCCAACATTTGTTATTTCTTGTGTTTTTTACTTTAGCCATTCTGAACTTTTTACTCTACTTCATTCTCTTCTAAAATGTGATTTTATAGTAGTACATGTCATATAAATAATTCATTAAATCAGTTCCTTATGTTCATCATGCAGGCTGTTTGCAGTATTTTGATACCATAAGTAGTGCATAATGAACACACTTATACATAAATCTTGGTTTGAATCTGACTATTTCAAATTCCTAAAACTTGAATCATTAGGTCACACGGTAAGCTTTGATACACACAGACCAATCACCTCTCAGAAAAGTATAGTTGTTTTTATCCCATAAAGGATTCTCCCTAGATAATAGCATTACTACTTTAAAAAGTCCTTTCAGAGGCATAAATTAAATATCATTGTTACAATTTGTGTTCCTTTGGTTTATACTTACATTTAATAACATATAATTATTATCTACCTGTATTTTTCCATTGTGAGTTATTTATTCATGTTGTAAAACCAATAACCAATTTTGGTAAGAAGTATTTTTTCCCAGAAAAGCTTGTATGCATTAAAGTAGTTAAAACTGTTTTAAAATATTCTTTATCTGTCTTTTCCTGTTAAATTTATTTCAGGGCTATAGAGTTCTTTTTTATCCCCTTCTCCCAGATTTCAACCAGTTGTCTGAAAACAACTTATGGAATAGTGGCCTCTTTCCTCAGTGAATATTTTCACTGCAAATTTCACATGTATTATATACTAAATTATATTATGTACTGGATTTATTGCTGGGCTTTTTATTTTATTTCACTTAACTAATTGTTCTTGCATTCATTTCCCTGGTAAACTATTGTTATTTAAAGTTGTTATTTTAGGGGAGCCTGGGTAGCTCAGTTGGTTAAGCAGCTGCCTTTGGCTCAGGTCATGATCCCAGGGTACTGGGATTGAGCCCCACATTGGGCTCCCTGCTCGATGGGCAGCCTGATTCTCCCTCTCATTATTTCTCGTGCTTACACACTTGCTCACTCTCCCTCAAATAAATAAAATCTTTAAAAAATTAATAAAGATGTTAATAAAGAATGTCACCATCTGCCAACGCAAATTAGTTTGGAAATTAAAAAAAATTATTTTGGTCATTCATTCATTCATTCATTCTATAAGCAGTTTTTTGGCTTGACTGGTTCTGTTTGGGGCTCTTGTTGCTGATTTATACTTTATGTAACATAATAGCATTTATTTTATTATAAAAATACATTTTCACTGGAGACTTTTTAGAAAATTCAAAAATATGCAAATTAGAAAGTAGAAATACCTACAATCTAATTACTAGTGTCAATGCTTTGGACTACAAATTTAAGTGTGATATCTATTCACTAAAGTGGATAGTGTTTTTTAAATATGTGCTTAATATATAGACCTCTTTAATTTTCATTTAAAAAATATCATGAAAATATACAAATGTAACTAAATGTTTTTTGGCAGCATTTTAATGATTTAGCTGTTTAATATGGATCTACCATAATCTATTTATATGCATTAGAGGTTTTCAGATTCTACTATTATAAAGTATACCATGATTAATTTCCTCATACATTTATTTTGCATCTGAGTATTTCTTAATATATATTCCTGGAAGTAGTTCATCTATTTGAATTTTATAGAGGAAAATTTTTTAAACATTTTATTAATTCATTCATGAGAGACACAAAGGGGTTGGGCAGAGACACAGGCAGAGGGAGAAGCAGGCTCCACACCGGGAGCCTGATGTGGCACTCGATCCTGGGTCTCCAGGATCACAACCTGAGCCAAAGGCAGATGCTTTAACTGCTGAGCCACCCAGGCGACCCTTATAGAGGACATTTAAAACAGTTTTGTCAAGATTCTAATATCTCATTGGTATTTCAATTTAAGTTCCTCAAAAAATTAAAAGTAGAGGGACACCTGCGTGGGTCAGTTGGGCAGCCAACTTTTAGTTTCAGCTCAGGTATGAGCTCAAGCCCCATGTCAGACTCTGCACTGAGTGTGGAATCTGGTTGTCCCTCTCCTTGCATGCCCCCCCCAATTAAGTAAGTAAGTTAAATAAATAAATAAATAAATATTTAAAAATAGAAATGCCATACTATCCAACGATTTCATTATTGGGCATTTATCAAGGGAAAATGAGAGCACCCACTCAAAAAGGTAATTGTAACCCTATGTTTATTGCAGCATTATTTACAACAGTCAAGACATGGAAGCAGCATAAGTGTCCCATAGACAAATGGATAAGGAAAATGTGTTCTATACAATGGAATATTCCACAGTGAGATCATGCTATTTGAGACAAATGGATGGACTTAGGTGGTATTATGCTAACTAACAAAAGTCAGATTGAAAAAGACAAATACCATATGATTCCACTTCTTTTTTTAAAAAAAAATATTTTATTTATTTATTAGAGAGAGAGTACAAGCAAGGGGAAGGGGCAGAGGGAGAGGAAGAAGCAGGCTCTCTGCTGAGCAGGAAGCCTGATGTGGGGCTTGATCCCAGGATCGCAGGATCATGACCTGAGCTGAAGTCAGATGCTTAACTGACTGAGTCACCCAGGCGCCCCTTAGATTACTTCTAAGTGTAATCTAAAATAATAAATAAACAAAAAGCAAAATCAGAAATATAAATACAGAGAGAAACCTGATGGTTGCTAGAGGAGAGAAAAGTGGGTCATTGGGCAAAGGAGCAGGAAATACAGGTCTCCAGTTATGGAATGAGTAACTTACAGGAATAAAGAGCAGAGCATAAGAAATATGATCATCGATACTATAATAGCAATGTAATAGGACAGATTGTAGCTATATTCATGGTGAGCATAGCATAATGTGAAAACTTGTTAAATCACTAAGTTGTATACCTGAAACTAATAGAACATTGTGTGTCAACTATACTGAGATTTTAAAAAATTGCATTTTAAATTCATAAATTGTCTTTGTCCAGTTGACATTTTTAAATATTGATTTTTTTGCTTTGATATGTGATTCTCCATTTTTAAATTATTCTTGCTTTAAAATATTTTAATTTTTCTTTAAGTCTTTTATTGATAGACATTGTACTTGGTTTTTAATAATTTGTGTTGTGAGGGCAAATGGCATCTCTGTTTGGCATGATTAGATTGTTAAGACACGGCTCTGCATTCAGAATGTCTTTCGTTTTTACTGCCATTTTTGCACTTTCACAGCTTTTTCAATCAGGACTTATGTAACAAGAATAGTGACAGGGAGAACAACTGAACAACTCTACTGGTACACTACATCTGTGATTCTGCTCCTCCCTCTCGGCTTCTCTGCCTAAATCTTCCTCTCCCTTTCTCATTGCTTTCTCTGTTTCCCCTCTCCCTTTTATTTTTATTTTTTTTTTAATTTTTATTTATTTATGATAGTCACACACAGAGAGAAAGAGAGGCAGAGAGAGAAGCAGGCTCCATGCACCAGAAGCCAGACGTGGGATTCGATCCTGGGTCTCCAGGACTGCACCCTGGGCCAAAGGCAGGTGCTAAACCACTGTGCCACCCAGGGATCACTCCCCTCTCCCTTTTAAAGCCACTCCTGTTTTTTGGCTTGTACTAATTCCCTTCTCTCTCTTTTTTGTCTCAGCCTCTGAGATGTTCTAGTAATTGCTTCCCTAGGTGTGTTTTTATTAATGAAGAGGATCTGATTGGTTCAGAGAACACAAATAAAGATCACCTCATTTAGGTTGGCCACAGGCTCCTGGGACAGAACGTAAAGACTGCTAACTCTGGGAAACGAACTAGGGGTGGTAGAAGGGGAGGAGGGCGGGGGGTGGGAGTGAATGGGTGACGGGCCCTGGGTGTTATTCTGTATGTTAGTAAATTGAACACCAATAAAAAATAAATTAAAAAAATAAAAAAAATAAAAAAAAAAGAAACCAATCTGTGATCAATTTTCTATGGCCAGGAAATGAAAGCTTATAGTATAAAGCATGGCAGATTATGCTTCGAATGCTTGCTTAGGGGGGTGGCTGTGGACACAGTGGGTACTCAAATGATGTTGTTAATAAAGGATATTGTTTTGTTATTATATTTCTTTTTCTTTTTTTAATAGTAAATTTATTTTTTATTGGTGTTCAATTTGCCAACATACAGAATAACACCCAGTGCTCATCGGGTCAAGTGCCCCCCTCAGTGCCCGTCACCCAGTCACCCCCAACCCCCTCCCTCCTCCCCTTCCACCACCCCTAGTTCATTTCCCAGAGTTAGGAGTCTTTATGTTCTGTCTCCCTTTCTGATATTTCCTACCCATTTCTTCTCCCTTCCCTTCTATGCCCTTTCACTATTAGTTATATTCCACAAATGAATGAGAACATATAATGTTTGTCCTTCTCCGATTGACTTATTATACTAATTATTTTATAGAAGTATTAATTTTATATTACTATTTTGTAACCAGATGCTTTGTTGAGATTTATTTTTATTCTAAGTGTTTTTCAAGTTTCTTTTCTTAAATTTCCATGTAGCTATTCCCTTCAAACAGTAATTTTACCCTTTCTAGTATTTACACTTCATTTTCCCCTTAATGTATAGCATTGGGTAGATATCCAGAAGAAAATCACAATACAGTCAGGTTAGAAAGCATCCTTATCTCATTCCTGACCTTTGTGGGATTGTCTCTGTGTTCAGTATTAATATGGTGTTAGCTCCTCGTTTGGGACATATATACTTTATCATGTTGTGGCAGTATCTTTCTATTCCTAGTTTACAAATAATTTTTATTAAAAACATATTATATTTAATCATGTCTTTCAGACATCTAATGAGCTGATCATTTGGTTTTTGTCTCTAGTGAGAAATTGGTATGACTCTCTGGTTTATTTTGGATAACATTTGTATGACAGAGATTTACCAATGCCTTTAATCTTTCTGACTTTACTGTTTTCCCTGCCACTCTGTAGAAAGTGCATAGTTGTGCATTTTTATCTGGCATATTATTTTTTCAGTAGAGTTTGATCTTCTTCTTCTTCTTGTTTCATACATTATGATTTTTAAGATTTCTTGCATTTAATTTTGCCATATGTGGTAGATTTCACATTTATCCCCTTTTATAAGAGAATTCTATCCCTGCGCATTGTCGTGAGATTTTCAGAAATGCCTCCATAAGAAGGGCATATGTCCCTTCCCCATTGATGGAAGGCTTGGATGCATGTTTTGGTTTGGCCAATATGCCAGTGGGCTAGTTATACATGCAACTAAGCAGATGCAGAAAGAAAGCCTTTCCATGTTTCATTTCTATCTTTTCCTTGTGAAATGAGAAATATGTGTTCTGTATAGGGATTGATCCTTCAGAGGAGATCTTAGAATGAAGAAGATACATGGAGTACAGCCTGAGCCACCATAGCTGAAACTGCCCTACAGTCCAGCAATTGCACTACCAGGTATTTACCCAAAGGATACAAAAATAATAACTCAAAGGGATACATGCATCTAGATGTTTATAGCAGCATTATCAACAATAGCCAAATTATGGAAAGAGCCCAAATGCCCATTGACTGATGAATGGATAAAAAACTGATACACACACACACACACACACACACACACACACAGGAATATTACTCAACCATAAAAAAGAATGAAATCTTGCCATTTTCAACAGTATAGATATAGCTGAAGAGTATTATGCTAAGCAAAATAAGACGGTCAAGAAAAGACATATACCATATTATCTCACTCATATGTGGAATTTATGAAACAAAACAGACAAACAGGAGGGGACGGAGAAAAGAGGCAAACCAAAAAACAGGCTCTTAACTCTAGAGAACACACTGATGGTCATCAAGGGGAGGTGGATGCAGGGATGGCTGAACTATGTGGTGGAGAATGAGGAGGGCACTTGTGATGAGCACCAGATGACATATAGAAGAGTGGAATCATTATATTGAACACCTGAAACTGATATTACACTGTATCTTAACTAACTGGTATTTATATAAAAAATTTAAAATATTAAAAGTTAAAAATTTATCACCAATGAAAAGTGAACATTCATTGTTATAAGACAGTAAGAATTAGGGTTGATTCTTACCACAGCAAACCTAATGAAAGCTGAAGACACCAGAACCTGTCTTTAAAAAAAGATCTCAGGATTGTGAGATTGAGACCTGCATTGTGCTCCACACTGGGTGTGGAGCCTGCTTAAGATTCTCTCCCTCTCCCTTTTCCTGTGCTCCTCTCTCCCTTCCCTCTCTCTCTCTTAAAAAAAGTCTGTATGGTTAGCTAGTTTATCTAGAAAACTCCTAATTTAACCAGACAAATTAAGCTGGTATTTATTGTATTATTTTCTGACCCAATCACAGACCAGCCTAGTTGAGCAGAGGCACTGAAACAGTGATCTACACCCTTTCTGTTGGGGATAGAGGCAAGGAAGAAAGTGACCAAAATGGATAATTTCCCCCTCATCTTCTTGCTGAGCAGAATATTTTTCACATCTGGATGTTTCTCTCTAGATACATATAGTATACAAGGGATGTGTATAATGTGAGTTTTGCATCTCACACCATGATTTATTTGCTGCTGCCAGATTCTCAGTCACTTGTTAAAAAGCAAGAATGAGATAGATGGCAAGTTCTGAATTAAAGCACCAGCCAAAAATATATGAACCGAACTATAGCAGTATAAAGAATTTTACAATCAAAGGAGGGTTTTTTTCTTATTACCTTATTTATTCAGCAATCCTGCTGAGATAAGCAGGATCATAATTGTTATTGCCCCTATTGTTTTTTGTTTACATGGTAAATCAAAGTCTATACATAGAAATGAAATCATTTTTATCACCAGAGGTCACTGACCAGTAAAAGTTTGCCTTGATTCCAGTTCATACATAACAATGCATTCTAGCTCAAAATAGTACCTAAAATGAAATGCAGTCAGTATTATGTTGATCTTTTTTCCAAGATGTGAAACATACATTTTAGGAAAATTTCCAAACAATTCTCACTTTTATCTAAAAAATCAAAGTCTTTATTTTCATAGCAGAAGTTTTCTCTTATTACATCTTTTGTTACTGTTTCTCTTACGTTTCTTTTGATTTGATCTTCAGATATATGATATCATCACTGCTGGATCTCTGCTTTCTGCCCTTCATGTTTATGATTTCTCCTAATTTTTATCTCTTTATATTTTCTTTCTAATAGAGAGTACTCCTCAAGCTTTCCTCCATTTTAATGATTTTGCAATATCAAGTTTCCTCATTACTGTTTCTAATAAAGGCATTTAATATGCTAAATAATTTGTTTATTCATTAACCTTTATATTTAACATTCTTTTATTTATTTTTTTTTATTGGTGTTCAATTTACTAACATACAGAATAACACCCAGTGCCCGTCACCCATTCACTCCCACCCCCTGCCCTCCTCCCCTTCTACCACCCCTAGTTCGTTTCCCAGAGTTAGCAGTCTTTACGTTCTGTCTCCCTTTCTGATATTTCCCACACATTTCTTCTCCCTTCCCTTATTTTCCCTTTCACTATTATTTATATTCCCCAAATGAATGAGAACATATAATGTTTGTCCTTCTCCGACTGACTTACTTCACTCAGCATAATACCCTCCAGTTCCATCCACGTTGAAGCAAATGGTGGGTATTTGTCATTTCTAATAGCTGAGTAATATTCCATTGTATACATAAACCACATCTTCTTTATCCATTCATCTTTCGTTGGACACCGAGGCTCCTTCCACAGTTTGGCTATAGTGGCCATTGCTGCTAGAAACATCGGGGTGCAGGTGTCCCGGCGTTTCATTGCATCTGTATCTTTGGGGTAAATCCCCAACAGTGCAATTGCTGGGTCGTAGGGCAGGTATATTTTTAACTGTTTGAGGAACCTCCACACAGTTTTCCAGAGTGGCTGCACCAGTTCACATTCCCACCAACAGTGTAAGAGGGTTCCCTTTTCTCCGCATCCTCTCCAACATTTGTGGTTTCCTGCCTTGTTAATTTTCCCCATTCTCACTGGTGTGAGGTGGTATCTCATTGTAGTTTTGATTTGTATTTCCCTGATGGCAAGTGATGCAGAGCATTTTCTCATATGCATGTTGGCCATGTCTATGTCTTCCTCTGTGAGATTTCTGTTCATGTCTTTTGCCCATTTCATGATTGGATTGTTTGTTTCTTTGGTGTTGAGTTTAATAAGTTCTTTATAGATCTTGGAAACTAGCCCTTTATCTGATATGTCATTTGCAAATATCTTCTCCCATTCTGTAGGTTGTCTTTGAGTTTTGTTGACTGTATCCTTTGCTGTGCAAAAGCTTCTTATCTTGATGAAGTCCCAATAGTTCATTTTTGCCTTCTTTTCTTTTGCCTTCGTGGATGTATCTTGCAAGAAGTTACTATGGCCGAGTTCAAAAAGGGTGTTGCCTGTGTTCTCCTCTAGGATTTTGATGGAATCTTGTCTCACATTTAGATCTTTCATCCATTTTGAGTTTATCTCTGTGTATGGTGTAAGAGAGTGGTCTAGTTTCATTCTTCTGCATGTGGATGTCCAATTTTCCCAGCACCATTTATTGAAGAGACTGTCTTTCTTCCAATGGATAGTCTTTCCTCCTTTATCGAATATTAGTTGCCCATAAAGTTCAGGGTCCACTTCTGGATTCTCTATTCTGTTCCACTGATCTATGTGTCTGTTTTTGTGCCAGTACCACACTGTCTGGATGACCACAGCTTTGTAGTACAACCTGAAATCTGGCATTGTGATGCCCCCAGATATGGTTTTCTTTTTTAAAATTCCCCTGGCTATTCGGGGTCTTTTCTGATTCCACACAAATCTTAAAATAATTTGTTCTAACTCTCTGAAGAAAGTCCATGGTATTTTGATAGGGATTGCATTAAACGTGTATATTGCCCTGGGTAACATTGACATTTTCACAATATTAATTCTGCCAATCCATGAGCATGGAATATTTTTCCATCTCTTTGTGTCTTCCTCAATTTCTTTCAGAAGTGTTCTATAGTTTTGAGGGTATAGATCCTTTACATCTTTGGTGAGGTTTATTCCTAGGTATCTTATGCTTTTGGGTGCAATTGTAAATGGGATTGACTCCTTAATTTCTCTTTCTTCAGTCTCATTGTTAGTGTATAGAAATGCCACTGACTTCTGGGCATTGATTTTGTATCCTGCCACGCTACCGAATTGCTGTATGAGTTCTAGCAATCTTGGGGTGGAGACTTTTGGGTTTTCTATGTAGAGTATCATGTCATCGGCGAAGAGAGAGAGTTTGACTTCTTCTTTGCCAATTTGAATGCCTTTAATGTCTTTTTGTTGTCTGATTGCTGAGGCTAGGACTTCCAGTACTATGTTGAATAGCAGTGGTGAGAGTGGACATCCCTGTCTTGTTCCTGATCTTAGGGGATTTAACATTCTTTTAATTTCAACTTCCTTCTTTCTTACTGTATCTCATATCCTATCTCTTATTTCTTTTTTTTTTTTTGGTGTTTATTTATTTCAGAGAGAGAGCATGCAAAGGGGAGAGGGGAAGGGAAAAGAGAGAGAGAGAGAATCCTCAGGCAGACTCCCTGCTGAGCACGGAACCCAATGCAGGGTTCGATCCCAGGACTCTGAGATCATGACCTGAGCCAAAACCAAAAGTTGGATGTTCATCTGACTGAGCTACCCAGCTATTCCCCTATTTCTTATTTCTTACAACCATATTTCCTTAAACAGTACTGTGACCAAGTAGTCTATGCTTCCTAATTTTTATTTATGTTGTCAGTAACTAATCCCTTTAAAATTGTGCTGTTCCATGGCGTCTTTTAATGTGTTCTCTCCATTACCTCAGTTTTGGACTTTTATTGATCACTCTCCTTGCATTCCCAGGTGGCTTCCCCTGGCCTGGTAGGAGGAGCCCTCCTGCGGCACCTCTTTGACCTCCAGAGGACATGACACTGCCTTAGATGCAGTTGGAACCCAGGTGGCACATTAGAAGATGATATGATAGACATTTCAATGCTTTGGCAGCCAGCAAGAGAAATTGGGAGTTGTGAGGAGTGTTATCCCTGTTTAGATTCTTCTTCTCTATACGCAATGATTTCTGAACTTCCCAAGCTTTCTATAGCAGATATCCCTGCCCTTGTACCAAATAACTGATGTGGTCTCCTTGATGCTTTCACTGGGTGACTTCCAGGATTTGACTATGAACGCTTTCATTGCTATTGAATTCAGTGACGAAAAGCATTCCCAGAGCTCACCGTCCCCTCCAAACCTTACCTTTCATTATTCAGGAGGTATTTGTGAGTTTCTGCCAGAGCTCATCTACTTAGTCTGTCAGTGCTCAAATGCCCCCCCTAGGAAAATTCATTTTAAGCAAACATTTTCTAACTTCCTTTTATGTGGCCCCATGGCACTGAATCAGCATAAATATTTTAATCTTTGGCATGTGCACGCCATTCTTCCCTAGGTGCCAGACTCAGTATAGCAGAGAAAGAGAAATGTTATCCTATTTCCCTTTACCCCAGTGTTTCTCCTAAAATCCATTTTAATTTTTCAAAAGAATGGAGAGTATGATGGTTTTCTGTGTGGTGCAAGGCAGCCTTTCATTGATGGAAAATTTACTTTCACATTCGGAATCAGAAGCCCATTGGTCAGGAATTTTTCTCACTTTGTCTAGTCTTATATTCAGTTGTCATTTCAAACTTTTCTCACTTTGCTCAACTAACCGCCTCACCATGACCCTCTTCATTCTCAGGAGTTAAATGCACCTCTCTCTTCAAGGTAAACAAAGGTAATTGAATGGGAACCCATCCACATTCCTGCCTCCAAACTTACACATTTACCTGTTCTTTTACCTTTCTTTCTCCTTTCCCATGATAATGGAAATAGCCTCCATTTTTCAACGCTAAGATTTGTCTTCTAAGCTGTCTAGATCCCCGAACCTATTGCCACACAAATAATTCAACATTAATGTATCCCATGAGCCATCTTTGAATATTTCTCTTCCTCATTCTTTATATTGAATCCAATACTTTGTTTTCTCAGTCTACTGCTGTCAGCCTATCATCTACAGTCCGAAACAATCATCATCTACAGGCCGAACCACTGCAATTGCCCTTTAATGACCCACCCAGATCCTCTGATGTATCCTCTCATTTTTCATTATATTATAGCCAAAGTGATGTTTCAAGATCACCCAGAAATGCAGATCATGTCCCTCTATCACATAAAACATTTCATTGCTTCTTATAGGAGAAAGCAGAGTCCTTAACATCTTTACCAACCTCTTGAGCCTAATCCTATGACCTTTGCTCATCCAAGGCCATTTTGTATGCATTCCATATGCATAGAATGTTCTTGCCTTCTCTTGTCACCTCATCAGTACCTACCCACTCCAGATTTCAGTCAAACCATCATTCCATTGGAGAAGCCTTTCCTGACTTCCTGACTCATGGAGCCTATTTCCTGTTAGAATGTAAGTTCTAGTTATAAAAAGAGCTATCCTATGACCCAGCAATTGCACTACTAGGTATTAATCCCAAAGATACAGATGTAATGATCTGAAGGGGCACCTGCACCCCAATGTTCATAGCAGCAATGTCCACATTAGCCAAACTGTGGAAAGAGATGAGATATCCATTGAGAGATGAATGGATAAAGATGTGGTATACACACACACACACACACACACACACACATACACACACACACACAGTGGAATATTAATCAGCCATCTGAAAGGATGATTATTTACTATTTACATTGATGTGGATGGAACTGGAGGGTATTATGCTGAGTGAAATAAGCCATTCAGAGAAAAACACTTATATGGTTTCACTCTTATGTGGAATATAAGAAATAGCGCAGAGGATCATAGGGGAAGGGAGGAAAAACTGAATGGGAAGTCATCAGAGGGGGAGAAAAACCATGAGAGACTCTTAGCTATAGGAAACAAACTGAGGCTTACTGGAAGGGAGGTGGGTCCGGGGATAGGGTAACTGGATGATGGGCATTAGGGAGGGTATGCGATGTGATAAACTCTGGGCGTTATATGCAACTGATGAATTATTGAACAGAGTATCGGAAACTAAGTATGTACTATAAGTTGGCTAGTTTAAATTTTTAAAGAATGGAAGTTCTAGGAGAGTAGCGACAATGTATTTTTTTTAATAAATTTATTTTTTATTTGTGTTCAATTTACCAACATACAGAATAACACCCAGTGCTCATCCCGTCAAGTGTCCCCCTCAGTGCCCATCACCCATTCACCCCCAGCCCCCACCCGCCTCCCCTTCCACCACCCCTAGATCGTTTCCGAGAGTTAGGGGTCTTTATGTTCTGTCTCCTTTTCTGATATTTCCCACACATTTCTTCTGCCTTCCCTTCTATTCCCTTTCACTATTATTTATATTCCCCAAATGAACGAGAACATATAATGTCTGTCCTTCTCCGACTGACTTACTTCACTCAGCATAATACCCTCCAGTTCCATCCACGTTGAAGCAAATGGTGGGTATTTGTCATTTCTAATGGCTGAGTAATATTCCATTGTATACATAGACCACATCTTCTTTATCCATTCATCTTTCCATGGACACCGAGGCTCCTTCCAGTTTGGCTATTGTGGACATTGCTGCTAGAAACATCGGGGTGCAGGTGTCCCTGCATTTCATTGCATCTGTATCTTTGGGGTAAATCCCCAACAGTGCAATTGCTGGGTCGTAGGGCAGGTATATTTTTAAATCTTTGAGGAACCTACACACAGTTTTCCAGAGTGGCTGCACCAGTTCACATTCCCACCAACAGTGTAAGAGGGTTCCCTTTTCTTCGCATCCTCCCCAACATTTGTGGTTTCCTGCCTTGATAATTTTCCCCATTCTCACTGGTGTGAGGTGGGATCTCATTGTGGTTTTGATTTGTATTTCCCTGATGGCAAGTGATGCGGAGCATTTTCTCATGTGCATGTTGGCCATGTCTATGTCTTCCTCTGTGAGATTTCTCTTCATGTCTTTTGCCCATTTCATGATTGAATTGTTTGTTTCTTTGGTGTTGAGTTTAAGAAGTTCTTTATAGATCTTGGAAACTAGCCCTTCATCTGATATGTCATTTGCAAATATCTTCTCCCATTCTGTAGGTTGTCTTTTAGTTTTCTTGACTGTATCCTTTGCTGTGCAAAAGCTTCTTATCTTGATGAAGTCCCAATAGTTCATTTTTGCTTTTGTTTCCCTTGCCTTCGTGGATGTATCTTGCAAGAAGTTACTGTGGCCGAGTTCAAAAAGGGTGTTGCCTGTGTTCTTCTCTAGGATTTTGATGGATTCTTGTCTCACATTTAGATCTTTCATCCATTTTGAGTTTATCTTGTGTATGGTGTCAGAGAGTGGTCTAGTTTCATTCTCCTCATGTGGATGTCCAATTTTCCCAGCACCATTCATTGAAGAGATTGTCTTTCTTCCAATGGATAGTTTTTCCTCCTTTATCGAATATTAGTTGACCATAAAGTTCAGGGTCCACTTCTGGGTTCTCTATTCTGTTCCATTGATCTATGTGTCTGTTTTTGTGCCAGTACCACACTGTCTTGATGACCACAGCTTTGTAGTACAACCTGAAATCTGGCATTGCGATGCCCCCAGCTATGGTTTTCTTTTTTAAAATTCCCCTGGCCATTCGGGGTCTTTTCTGATTCCACACAAATCTTAAAATAATTTGTTCTAACTCTCTGAAGAAAGTCCATGGTATTTTGATAGGGATTGCATTAAACGTGCAAATTGCCCTGGGTAACATTGACATTTTCACAATATTAATTCTGCCATCCATGAGCATGGAATATTTTTCCATCTCTTTGTGTCTTCCTCAATTTCTTTCAGAAGTGTTCTATAGTTTTTAGGGTATAGATCCTTTACCTCTTTGGTGAGGTTTATTCCTAGGTATCTTATGCTTTTGGGTGCAATTGTCAATGGGATTGACTCCTTGATTTCTCTTTCTTCCGTCTCATTGTTAGTGTACAGAAATGCCATTGATTTCTGGGCATTGATTTTGTATCCTGCCACGCTACCAAATTGCTGTATGAGTTCTAGCAATCTTGGGGTGAAGGCTTTTGGGTTTTCTATGTAGAGTATCATGTCATCGGCGAAGAGGGAAGGTTTGACTTCTTCTTTGCCAATTTGAATGCCTTTAATGTCTTTTTGTTGTCTGATTGCTAAGACTAGGACTTCCAGTACTATGTTGAATAGCAGTGGTGAGAGTGGACATCCCTGTCTTGTTCCTGATCTTAGGGGAAAGGCTCCCAGCGCTTCTCCATTGAGAATGATATTTGCTGTGGGCTTTTCGTAGATGGCTTTTAAGATGTTGAGGAATGTTCCCTCTCTCCCTACACTCTGAAGAGTTTTGATCAGGAATGGATGCTGTATTTTGTCAAATGCTTTCTCTGCATCTAATGAGAGGATCATATGGTTCTTGGTTTTTCTCTTGCTGATATGATCAATCACATTGATTGTTTTACGAGTGTTGAACCAGCCTTGTGTCCCGGGGATAAATCCTACTTGGTCATGGTGAATAATTTTCTTAATGTATTGTTGGATCCTATTGGCTAGTATTTTGTTGAGAATTTAGGCATCCATGTTCATCAGGGATATTGGTCTGTAATTCTCCATTTTGGTGGGATCTTTGTCTAGTTTTGGAATTAAGGTGATGCTGGCCTCATAGAACGAATTTGGAAGTACTCCATCTCTTTCTATCTCTCCAAACAGCTCTAGTAGAATAGGTATGGTTTCTTCCTTAAACGTTTGATAGAATTCCCCTGGGAAGCTATATGGCCCTGGACTTTTGTGTCTTGGGAGGTTTTTGATGACTGCTTCAATTTCCTCCCTGGTTATTGGCCTGTTCAGATTTTCTATTTCTTCCTGTTCCAGTTTTGGTAGTTTGTGGCTTTCCAGGAATGCGTCCATTTCTTCTAGATTGCCTAATTTACTGGCGTATAGCTGTTCATAATATGTTTTTAAAATCGTTTGTATTTCCTTGGTGTTGGTAGTGATCTCTCCTTTCTCATTCATGATTTTATTAATTTGAGTCTTCTCTCTCTTCTTTTTAATAAGGCTGGCTAATGGTTTATCTATCTTATTAATTCTTTCAAAGAACCAACTCCTGGTTTTGTTGATCTGTTCCACAGTTCTTCTGGTCTCGATTTCGTTGACTTCTGCTCGAATTTTAATTAACTCTCTTCTTCTGCTGGGTGTAGGGTCCATCTGCTGTTTTTTCTCTAGCTCCTTTATGTGTAAGGTTAGCTTTTGTATTTGAGTTCTTTCCAGTTTTTGAATGGATGCTTGTATTGCGATGTATTTCCCCCTTAGGACTGCTTTTGCTGCATCCCAAAGATTTTGAACGGTTGTATCTTCATTCTCATTAGTTTCCATGAATCTTTTTAATTCTTCCTTAATTTCCTGGTTGACCCTTTCATCTTTTAGCAGGATGGTCTTAACCTCCACGTGTTTGAGGTCCTTCCAAACTTCTTGTTGTGATTTAGTTCTAATTTCAAGGCATTATGGTCTGACAATATGCAGGGGACGATCCCAATCTTTCGGTATCAGTTCAGACCCGATTTGTGACCCAGTATGTGGTCTATTCTGGAGAAAGTTCCATGTGCACTTGAGAAGAATGTGTATTCAGTTAAGTTTGGATGTAAAGTTCTGTAGATATCTGTGAAATCCATCTGGTCCAGTGTATCATTTAAAGCTCTCGGTTCTTTGGAGATGTTGTGCTTAGAAGACCTATCGAGGGTAGAAAGAGCTAGATTGAAGTCACCAAGTATAAGTGTATTATTATCTAAGTATTTCTTCACTTTGGTTATTAATTGGTTTAAATATTTGGCAGCTCCCACATTCGGGGCATATATATTGAGGATTGTTAAGTCCTCTTGTTGGATAGATCCTTTAAGTATGAGATAGTGTCCCTCTTCATCTCTCACTACAGTCTTCGGGGTAAATTTTAGTTTATCTGATATAAGGATGGCTACCCCTGCTTTCTTTTGAGGACCATTTGAATGGTAAATGGTTCTCCAACCTTTTATTTTCAGGTTGTAGGTGTCCTTCTGTCTAAAATGACTCTCTTGTAGACAGCAAATAGATGGGTCCTGCTTTTTTATCGTCTGAAACCCTGCACCTTTTGATGGGGTCATTAAGCCTGTTCACGTTCAGAGTTACTATTGACAGATATGAGTTTAGTGTCATCATGATATCTATTCAGTCCTTGTTTTTGTGGATTGTTCCACTGGACTTCTTCTTAAAGGGGAATTTTAAGAGTCCCCCTTAAAATTTCTTGCAGAGCTGGTTTGGAAGTCACGTATTCTTTCAGTTCCTGGCTGTCTTGGAAGCTCTTTATCTCTCCTTCCATTTTGAATGAGAGCCTTGCTGGATAAAGTATTCTTGGTTGCATGTTCTTCTCATTTAGGACCCTGCCAGCCCTTTCTGGCCTGGTAGGTCTCTGTGGAGAGGTCTGCTGTTACCCTAATACTCCTCCCCATAAAAGTCAGGGATTTCTTGTCTCTTGCTGCTTTAAGGATCTTCTCTTTATCTTTGGAATTTGCAAGCTTCACTATTAAATGTCGAGGTGTTGAACGGTTTTTATTGATTTTAGGGGGGGGGATCTCTCTATTTCTTGGATCTGAATGCCTGTTTCCCTTCCCAGATTAGGAAAGTTTTCAGCTAGAATTTGTTCAAATACATATTCTGGCCCTCTGTCCCTTTCGGCGCCCTCCGGAACCCCAATTAAACGTAGGCTTTTCTTCCTCAGGCTGTCGTTTATTTCCCTTAATCTATCTTCATGGTCTTTTAATTCCTTGTCTCTTTTTTCCTCAGTTTCCCTCTTTGCCGTCAACTTGTCTTCTATGTCACTCACTCGTTCTTCCATGTCGTTAACCCTCATCGTTAGGACTTCTAGTTTGGATTGCATCTCATTCAATTGATTTTTAATTTCTGCCTGATAAGATCTAAATTCTGCAGTCATGAAGTCTCTTGAGTCCTTTATGCTTTTTTCTAGAGCCACCAGTAGCTGTATAATAGTGCTTCTGAACTGGCTTTCTGACATTGAATTGTAATCCAGATTTTGTAACTCTGTGGGAGAGAGGACTGTTTCTGATTCTTTCTTTTGAGATGAGGTTTTCCTTCTAGTCATCTTGCTCAGTGCAGAGTGGCCAAAATCAAGTTGTATTGGGAAAAGGAAAAAAAGAGAGGAGAGAAAGAAGGAAAGAAAAGAGAAAAAGAAAAAAGAAAAAAGGAAGAAAAAAGAAAAAAGAGAAGTAAAAGAGAAAGAAAAAGAAAGAAAGGAAAAAAAGGGTGGGGGAAGCAAACAGAAATCAAAAAGCAAAAAAGCAAAAAAAAAGCAAAAAACAAAAAAAAACCATGGGGGAGTATTTTCTGATTCTGTGTACTTTAAGTCCCTTGACTTCCCCTGGAGCTTGTCCCTCTAGCTGGTCTTCTGGGGGAGGGGCCTGTTGTGCTGATTTTCAGTGTTAGCTCTTGGGGGATCTGCTCTGCCCCCTGCCTGGTGCAGGGCTCAGTGGGGGTTGTGTACCCCGTGAGGCCCCAGGAGGAACAACCCCAGTGGCGGGGCAGCTCTGGAGCCCTGGATTCAGCTCCGGCAGGAACTCCGTCTGCAGGGCCTGGAGGCTCCGGGGCGGGGCCGCTGATCTGCTCAGCTGGGGCAGGAGCGTCCTCGCTGTCCTGGGCCCTCCTGGCCTCTGCCTGTCCCGGGGGGGGAGGCCGGATCCTGGGCTGTGTCCCGGCGCCCTGTGCTTCGGGGCCTGCGCTGTTGGATTCGCGCTCCCGGGCCGCGCAGCCCCCTCCGCGGAGCCTCCGCCCAAGCCCCACCGAGCTGCTCCCGCCCCGCAGCCCCCTCCGCACGGAGCCTCTTCCTCTGCCCGAGCCCCTCCGAGCTGCTCCGGTCCCGCCGTGCGCGCTGCAGCCCTTAGGGAGCTCGGCGCGCTCTCCCGGGGCGCAGGTGTCTGTTACTGTCCCGGGGAGCCCGAGGGCATCCCCGCCCTCGTGGGTCCTGCTCCAACTCCCTGGAGCCCCTTTCCGCCCGGGAAGGTCGGTGCAGCTCCTGCTCCTCCGGGACGGGGCTCTCCTGTCCTGGGGACACTCGCCCCGGCCTCAGCCCGGCTCCTCGCGGGGCCCCTCCCCCTTGGAGGCCTTTGTTTCTTTATTTCTTTTCCCCCGTCTTCCTACCTTGAGAGAAGCGCGAACTCTTCTCACTGCAGCATTCCAGCTGGTCTCTCTTTAAATCTCAGGCCGAATTCATAGATTTTCAGGATGATTGGAAGGTTATCTAGGCAATCTGGTGGGGACAGGTGACTTGGGGACCCCACTCTTCAGCCATCTTGCCCCTCCCTCCTGAAATTTTTTATTTGAATGCAGTTGACACACAACATTATATTAGTTTCAGGTATACAATATAGTGATTTCATAAATTTCGGCCTTATGCTATGCTCACAAGTGTAGCTATCATCTGTCACCATACCAAGCTATTATAATATCATTGACTATACTCCTCGTGCTGTCTTTTTATTCCTGTGACTTACTCATTCCTTAGCTGGAAGCCCACATCTACCAATCATGTTCACCCATTTTTCCCACCCTCCTTCCCCTCTGGCAACCATCAGTTTTTTCTCTATACTTATAGGTCTGATTTTTTTGGTTCATTTGCTTATTCATTTGTTTTTCTTTAGATTCCACATATGAATGAAGTCATATTGTATTTGTCTTTTTCAATCTGACTTATTTAACTTATCATAATACTTATAGGTCCATTCACTGTCATCACAACTGTTATGACCTCATCCTCTTCTATGGCTGTGTAATCTTTGAACGTATGTATATACCACTTTTTCCTTATCTATTTGTGTATCTCTGGACACTTAGATTGCTTCCATATCTTGGCTATTGTAAATAATACTGCAGTAAACATGAGGGTGTCTGTATCTTTTTGAATTAGTGTTTTTATTTTCACTGGGTAATTACCCAGTAATGAAGTTATTAGATCACATGGTATTTGTATTTCTAATTTTTTGAGGAACCTTTTATGTTTTCTACAGTGGCTATACCAATTTACATTCACTGTTTTCTACAGTGGCTATAACACTTTACATTCCCACCACCAGAACACAAGGGTTTTTTTTTTTTCTCCATATTCTCATGAACATTTGTTATTTCTTGTCTTTTTGATTTTAGCTATTCTGACAGGTGATAAGTTAGGTAATATCTCATTGTGGTTTGGATTTGCATTTCTCTGATGTTTAATGATGTTGAGCATCTTTTCCTGTGTCCATTAGCCATCTGTATGTTGTCTTTGGAAAAATATCTGTTCAAGTCTTCTACCCATTTTTTTAATAAATTTTTTTTATTGGTGTTCAATTTGCCAACATATAGAATAACACCCAGTGCTCATCCCATCAAGTGCCCCCCTCAGTGCCCGTCACCCAGTCACCCTCATCCCCCACCCACCTCCCTTTCTACCACCCCTAGTTCATTTCCCAGAGTTAGGAGTTTCTCATGTTCTGTCTCCCTCCCTGATATTTCCCACTCATTTTTCTCCTTTCCCCTTTATTCCCTTTCACTATTTTTTATATTCCCCAAATGAATGAGGCCATATAATGTTTGTCCTTCTCCGACTGACTTATTTCACTCAGCATAATACCCTCCAGTTCCATCCACGTTGAAGCAAATGGTGGGTATTTGTCGTTTCTAATGGCTGAGTAATATTCCATTGTATACACAGACCACAGCTTCTTTATCCATTCATCTCTCGATGGACACCGAGGCTCCTTCCACAGTTTGGCTATTGTGGACATTGCTGCTAGAAACATCGAGGTGCAGGTGTCCCGGCATTTCACTGCATCTGTATCTTTGTCTTCTACCCATTTTTAATTGGATGCTGTGGTGGGGGGAGTTGGTGTTAATATTGTATACATTCTTTGTACACTCTGCATATTATCCCCTTATCAGATATACCATTTGCAATTATCTTCTCCTTTTCAATAGGTTGCCTTTTTGTTTTGTTATAGCTTCCTTCACATTGAAAAAGCTTTTTACCTTGGTGTAGTCCAATAATTTTTCATTTTATTTCCCTTGCCGGAGGAGACAGATCTAGAAAAATGTTTCTACAGCTGATGTCAAAAATTTCCGGCCTGTGCTTTCTTCTAGTAGTTTTATGGTTTCAGGTCTCACATTTAGGTCTTTAATCCATTTTTATTTACTTTTGTGTGTGTAAGAAAGTGGTCCATTTTGGGGTTTTTTTGCAGTTTTTGTCCAATTTTCCCAACACCATTAGTTGAAGAAACTGCCTTATCCCCACTGTATATTCTTTCCTCCATTGTCGTAGATTACTTGACCATAAAAATGTGGGATTCCTTGGCTCTTTATTTTGTTCTCTTAATCTGTGTGTCTGTTTTTCTGCCGGTAGCATAGTGTTTTGATTTCTACATCTTTGTAGTATATGAAATCACAATCCTATGAAATCTAGGATTGTGATGCTTCCAGCATTGTTTTGCCTTTTCAAAATTGCTTTGCCTATTTGGGGTCCTTTGTGCTTCCATAAAACTTTTAGCATTATTCTAGTCTTGTGGAAAATGCTGTTGGTATTTTGATAGGGATTGCATTAAATCTCTGTATTGCTTTTGGTATTATGGACATTTTTTTGTATTATGGACATTTAAACAGTATCATTTCTTGTAATCCATAATCATGGACTATCTTTCCATCTTTTTGTGTCATCTTTAATTCCTTTTATAAATGTTTCATAGTTTTTAGAGGACGAGTCTTTCACCTTTTTGGTTAAGTTTATTCCTAGATATTTTATTCTTTTTGGTGCAATTGTAGATGGAATTGTTTTCTTAATTTCTCATTCTGCTAATTCATTACCAGTGTATAGAAATGCTATCAATTTTGGGGTATTAGTTTTATATTTTTCAATTACTGAATTCGTTAATTACTTCGAGGAGTTTTTTCATGGGGTTTTTAAGGTTTCCTATGTATGGTATCATGTCATCTGCAAATCATAGTAATTAACTTCCTTTTTACCAATACAGATGCCTCATTTCTTTGTCTGGTCTGACTGCTGTGGCTAGCACCTCCAGTACTATGTTAAATAAAAGTGGTAAGATTGAACATCCTTGTCTGTTCCTAATCTTAGAAGACATTGAGTATGAGGTTAGCTGAGGATTATTTTTATATGGCCTTTGCTATGTTGAGGTATGTTCCTTCTAAATCCACTTGATTGAGAGTTTTTATTATGAATGGTTGTTGAATTTCATCATTCTTTTTCTACACCTCTTGAGATGGTTATATGATTTTTATCCTTCATTTTGTCATTGTATAGTTGATATTGATTGATTTGCAAAATATTGAACCATGTTTGCATCCCCAGAATAAATCCCACCTGATTGTGGTGAATGATCCTTTTAATGTATTGTTGAATTTGGTTTGCTAACATTTTGTTGAAGATTTTTGCATCTATATTCATCAGGGATATTGGTCTGTAGTTTTTTTTGTGTGTGTGTGGTGGCTTTGTCTACTTTTAGTATCAGAGTAATGCTAGCCTCATAAAATGTATTCATAAATTTCCCTTCCTCTTCTATTTCTTGGGAGTAGTTTGAGGAGAATAGGTGTATTAACTCTTCTTTAAATGTTTGGTAGAATTCACATGTGAATTAGTATGGTCGTAAACTTTTATTTTTTGGTAGTTTGTAAATGACCAATTCAATTTCGTGTTAGTAATTGGTCTGTTCACATTTTCCATTTCCTCCTGATTCTGTTTTGGAAGGCTCTGTGCTTCTTGGAATTTATTCATTCTTTTACGTTGTCCAGTTTGTTGGTATGTAATTTTTTATAGAATTCTCTTGTGATCCTTTGTATTTCTGTGATATCAGTTGGTGTGGATTTTTTTTGCACTTAAAATTTTTATTTTGAGTAGAGTCGAAATACAATGTTACATTGGTTTCAAGTTTGCAGCTTAGTGATTTTACAAGTTTTTCATTATGCTCTGTTCACCACATATGTAGCTACCATCTGTTATATCACTATTACAATATCATTGATTGTCCCTTATGCTCTGCCTTTTATTCCTATGACTTACTCTATAATCAGAAATCTGTATTACCTTCTCTCTGTACCATTTTGTCCAACCATCTACCATCTTGTCCTCTGACAACCATCAGCTTGTTCTCCGCATTTATAGGTCTGATTTTGCTTTTTGTTTTGTTTACTTTTCATAAATGGAATCATATGGTATTTGTCTTTCTCAGTCTTATTTCACTTAGCATAATACCCTGTAGGTCCATCCATGTTGTTGCAACTGGCATGAACTCATCCTTTTTATAATTGCATAATATTCTATTGTATGTATGAATGTACGGTACAATGCATTTGTATTGCACTGCATGCATGTACAATACAATATATTTTCCTTATCCATTCATCTCTTCATGGACAGTTAGGCTGCTTTCATTTCTTGATTCTTGTAAATAATGCTGCAGTATGCCTAGGGGTCCATATATCTTTTTCAGTTAGTATTTTCATTTTATTTGTGTAAATAGCCAATAGTGGAATTATTGGATCATATGATATTTCTATTTTGAATTTTTTAAGGAACTTTGATACTATTTTCCACAGTGGCCATACCAATTTATGTTCCTACCAACAATGCACAAGAGTTCCCTTCTCTCCACATCTTCATCAACACTTTTTATTTCTTGTGTTTTCTACTTTAGCCATTCAACAGGTGTAAGGTGATATGTCATTGTAGTTTTTTTTTATTTTATTTATTTATTTATTTATGATGGTCACACACAGAGAGAGAGAGGCAGAGACACAGGCAGAGGGAGGAGCAGGCTCCATGCACCGGGAGCCCGACGTGGGATTCGATCCCGGGTCTCCAGGATCGCGCCCTGGGCCAAAGGTAGGCGCCAAACTGCTGTGCCACCCAGGGATCCCGTCATTGTAGTTTTGATCTGCATTTCCCTGATTAGTGATGTTGAGCAACTTTTCCTGTGTCTGTGAGCCATCTGTATGTCTTCTTTGGACAAATGTCTAGTTAGGTCTTTTGCCTTTTTTTAATGGGAATTTTTTTGGTGTTGAATTGTAGAAGTTCTTTATATATTTTGGATATTAATCCCTTATGGAATGTATCATTTGCAAATATCTTCTCCCTTTTAGTAGGTTGTTTGTTCTGTTGAAGTTTTCCTTTGCAATAAATTTTTATTTGATATAGTCCTAATAGTATATATTTGCTTATGTTTCCCTTGCCATAAGGGACATATGGTCTCACATTTAGGACTTTAATCAAACTTAAGTTTATTTTTGTGCATAGTGTTAGAAAATATTCTGGTTTTATTCTTTACATGTAGCTGTCCAGTTTTCCCAGAATTATTTATTGAAAATACTGTCTGTTCCCCAATGTATATTCTTGTCTCTTTTGTCATAGATTGATTGGCCATAAAAGTGTGGATTTATCTCTGAGGTCTCTCTTCCATTCCGTTCATCTATGTGTCTTATTTTTGTGCCAATACCATACTGTTTTGATTGCTACAGCTTTGTATTATATCTGGAAATCAAGGACTATGATACTTACAGCTTTATTCTTTCTTAGGAATGCCTTGAGATCTTTTGTGGATCCATACAAATTTTAATATTATTTGTTCTAGTTTTGTGAAAAGTGCTGTTGATACTTTGATAGGGATTGCATTAAATCTCTGTATTGTTTTGGGGAGTATGGACATTTAAACCATACTGATTCTCCCAATTCATAAGCATGAAATATCTTTCCATTTATGTCACCTTCAATTTCTTTAATAAGTATTTTATAGTTTTTGGAGGACAGGTCTTTCACCTCTTTGGTTAATTTTATTCCTAGTCATTTTATTTTATTCTTTTTGGTGCAGTTGTAAATGGTGTTTTTTTTTAATTTTTATTTCTGTGACTTCTTTGTTAGGGTATAGAAATGCTACCAATTTCTGGGTATTACTTTTTTTTAATTTATTTATGATAGTCCCAGAGAGAGAGAGAGAGAGAGAGAGAGAGAGAGAGGCAGAGACATAGGCAGAGGGAGAAGCAGGCCCCATGCACCGGGAGCCTGACGTGGGATTCAATCCCGGGTCTCCAGGATCAGGCCCTGGGCCAAAGGCAGGCTCTAAACCGCTGCGCCACCCAGGGATCCCTGAGTATTACTTTTGTATCTTGACACTTTACTGAATTCATTCATGACTACTAGTAGTTTTTTGTTGGAATCTTTCTGTATATAGTATAATGTCATCTGGAAAAGTGCCAGTAACTTCTTTACTGATATTGATAACTTCTAATTTCTTTGTCTTATCTGATTGCTTTTGCCAAGACTTCCAGTACTATATCAAGTAAAAGTGGTGAGAGTGGACATCCCTTGTCTTATTCTTGATCTTAGAGGAAAAGCTCTCAGTTTTTCACCATTGACTATGATGTTAGCTGAACTTCTCTATTGAGAGTTTTTATCATGAATAGATGTTGAATTTTGCCAGATACTTTTTCTGCATCTATTGAGATTATTATATGATTTTTATCCTTTGTTTTGTTGATATGGTGTATGATGATGATTGATTTGTAAATACTGTATTATCCTTGTATCCCAGGAATAAATCCCACCTGATTGTGGTGAATGATCTTTATAACGTATTGTTAGCTTTGTTTATTATTATTATTATTTTGCTGAGGATTTTCTCATCTCTATTCATCAGGGATATTGACCTGCTGTTTTCTTTTTTTTTTTTTGTAGTGTCTGTTTACTTTTAGTATCAGGGTAATGCTAGCTTCATAGAATGTATTTGGAATCTTTCCTTCCTCTTCTGTTTTTCAGAGTATTTTGGAGATGTTTGGTAGAATTCACCTGTGAATCAATGTGGTCTTGGGCTTTTATTTTTGGTAGTTTTTTTATTACTGATTCTATTTTGTATTATTAATCAGTCTGTACAGATTTTCTCTTTCTTCCTGATTTAGTTTTGGGACATTATGTGTTTCTAGAATTTATCCATCTGCTCTAGGTTATCCAGTTGGTTGGTGTGCCAATTTTTCACAGTATTCTTTTAAAATCTTTGTATTTCTGTTGTCAGTTGTTACTTCTCTTTCATTTTTGTTTTTATTTATTTGAGTCCTTCCTCTTTTTTTTCCATTATGAATCTAAGAGTTTGTCAATTTTGTTTATCTTTTCAAGGAACCAGCTCTTGAGTTCATTGATTATTTTCTTATTTCTTGAGATAGGCCTGTATCATTATATATTTCTCTCTTATAACTGCTTTCACCCCAGATGCCACTAATTTCTTCTTTGATTGTTTCCTTGACTCTTTGGTTGTTTAGTATCATGCTGTTTAGTCCCCACATGTTTGTGTTTTTCCAGTGTTCTTCTTGTGATTTACTTCTAGTTTTATACCACTGTGATCAGAAATGATGCATGGCATTATTTCAGTCATCCTAAATTTATTGACTCTTGTTTCATGGCCTAATATGTGATGTATTCTGGGGAATGTGCACTTGAAAATGACATATATTCTGTTGGGTTTTGATGGAATGTTTTATATATATTTATTATGTCTATCTGGTCTAATGCATCAAAGACATTGTGTCCTTGTTGATTTTCTGTCCAGATGATCTAACCACTGATATAAGTCGAGTGTTAAATAAAGTTCCTTAATATTTATATATTGTCATCAGTTTTTCTCTTTCTGTTCATTAATGTTTGCTTTATATATTTAGGTGCTCTACTGTTGGATGCATAGATATTTACAACTGTTATATCTTCTTCCTTTGTCATTATGCAATGCCCTCCTTTGTCTCTTGTTACAGTTTTTGTTTTAAAGTCCTTTTTGTCTGATATGAGTATTGCTGCCCTGGCTGTTTTTTGGCTTTCATTTGCACAATGTATGTTTTTCTACCCCTTTACTTTTAGTCTGTACGTGCCTTTAGGTCTGAGGTAAGTCTCCTGTAAGCAGCATATAGTTGCACTTTGTTTTCTTTATCCGTTCCACCATACTGTGACTTTCAATTGGATCATTTAGGCCATTTGCATTTAGAGTAATTATTGATAGGTATGTACTTATTGCCATTTTAAAAATGTGTTTCCTATTCGTTTTTTGTAGTTCCTCTTTGTTCTGTTCTCTTCATCTCGTTCTTTGTGATAGATGAGTGTCTATAGTGTTATGTTTGGCTTTCTTTATTTTTTGTATATCTGTCATAGGTTTTGTGTTTTTGATTATCATGAGGTTTATTTATAACATCCTAAGTAAATAGCAATCTGTATTAATTTGATAGTCATTTAAGTTGAAACACATTCTAAAAAAGAAATATTTGTTTTCCCTCCTTCTCTTGAGTTTTTACTCCTTTCTTCACATTTTATGCAAATGTCATATTTTACAACTTTTTATTAATAAGTTTCTTAGGTTTGATTATGGCCACTTCTTTTCCACTTAAAAAAATCCCTTTAACATTTCTTGTAAGGCTGGTTTAGTGGTGATAAATTCCTTTATCTTCTGTTTGTCTGGGAAACTCTTCATCTCTTTTTCGAATCTGATTGATAACCTAGCCAATAGAGTATTCTTGCTTGTAAAATTTTTCCTTTCAGCACTTTGAATATATCATGCCACTTTCCTCTGGCTGGCAAAATTTCTGCTGAAGAATCATCTGATAGGGCAGCCTGGGTGGCTCAGCGGTTTAGCGCTGCTTTCAGCCCGGAGTGTGATCCTGGAGACCCGGGATCAGGTCCCATGTCAGGCTCCCTGCATGGAGCCTGCTTCCCCCTCTGCCTGTGTCTATGCTTCTCTCTTTGTGTGTGTCTCTCATGAATAAATAGATAAAATATTTTTTTTAAAAAAGAATCATCTGATGGCCTAATAGGTTTTCTATTAAACATAGCTTTTTGTTTCTCTCTTGCTGTTTTTAAGATTCTCTCTTCATCCTTAACCTTTGACATTTTAATTATTATATGCCATAGTGTGGATCTACTTGGGTTCATCTTGTTTGGAGTTGCCTTAGGCTCAGATGTCTGTTTCCTTACCTTTGTTAGGGAAGTTGTCTGTTATTATTTCTTCAAGTAAATTTTCTGCACCTTTCTCTGTCTCTTCTGAGACCTCTTTAATGAAAATATTTCCTTAATGTTGTCCAAGAGATCTCTTAATCTGTTCTCATTTTTTTCAAATTTTTTTTTCTCTTTTTGCTGTTTAGCTTGGGTGCTTTCCATTACCCTGTCTTCCACATTGCTAAAACATTCTTCTGCATCCTCTAATCTACTGTTGATTCCCTCTAGTGTATTTTTTATTTCAGTGTTTGTATTCTTGAACTCTGATTGACTCTTTTTAATGTTTTTTATCTCTTTATTGAAGCTCTCTGTGAGTTCTTCTACTTTTTTCTCCAACCCAGTGAGTATCTTTATGATTATTACTTTAAATTACTTATCAGGCATATTGCTTAATTTTGTTTCATTTAGTTCTTTTTTCTGAATTGTTTCCTTGTTATTTCTTTTGCAGCATATTCCTCTATCTCCCCATTTTGCTTGACTTTCTGGATTTGTTTCTGTGGATTAGATGAAATGGCTACTTCTCCTAAACTTGAAGGGATGGTCTTATGTATGGTGTCCCCCATGCAGACTGTGTGTGATTGGTGACTTTGGCTGGCTGGCTAGAGCTGTGGCTATATATGCTAGTTCCTCTTTTAAGGTGGAGGGAGAGAGAAGTTTCTCGCAGCTCCTAAGCCCTTTTAAACTGTGGCCTTTTCTCCGTGACCCAGTGGCTCCTGTGCTCGCTGAGGTTGCAAGCTCACTGAGATGACCAGACTTGCCCATTATGATGTCCGGACCCTGCTCCAATCTAGGCTTTTAAGGTGGGGTGGAAATGTAAACCATGTCATTCTCCAGCCCCTCTGACCTGGAAAGCATTTCAACAGCTCTTCTACTGCTTGAGAGAGTTCTAGTATTGTCTCTTTTATATGCTAGTTGCTCTTTTAAATCACATCAATTTTTTCTGTGCACATGATCAGGGGAATCTGTGACCAGACCTTCAGTGTTATCCCTCCCCATTGTTTTTTGCAGCATAAAAAGTGGGAGTTCCCTTTGTTATTGTGTCTCCATTTCTCTTGCTGTTCTCTCTATCTTTGGTTGTTTAGTAGTTGTTCACTCTGCTCTCAGTTCTTTTTCAGGAGGAATTGTTCCATTAATAGGTATAATTTGGTATGTTCCATGGAGGAGGTGAGTTTAGAGTCTTCCTATGTTGCCATCTTGAACTGGAATTCTCAGTATGAGTTGTTTTTTAATAAGTTTTATTCCCAGCACTTGGAATAGCACAACGAATAGAGTATGCCTCAATAAATATCTGAGGACTGATTAATGAGGACTGAACATTGGAAAAGGAATTTATATACAGTGGAAGCTGAGAAAAAACAAATGGAAGTTAGAAGAAATTTGGTAGAGCCTTTAGCTTCAGAAGTTGGGAGTAGAAAAGTGCATTTCACAGAGGAAAGGAGGAGTAAACCCATCAAATGCTTCTGTAAAGTCAGTTGGACCTATGGAATTAACCAAGATGTGGGTAAATTGATGACTTTAGAGATAGTGGTTTCAGTGGAGAGATGAGGGCAGAATTTCAACCATAGCAGATGGAGGAGTAAGATAGAGAAGGGGAGATAGTGTATATAAACATATCTTTAAACATATTTGTGTTTGGAGAAAAGGAGGGAAATAGAGTGGTATATGTAACAGCACATGGGTTAAAAGAAGAGTCTTTTATTTTACTATCGGAGGAAGATGCTTACATTTAAATCATGATATAAAAGAGCCAGCTGATAAGAAGAGTGAAGATACAGAATTTAAGTACCTGTAGAACAAAATGATTACTATTCTTGTTAAATAAAATGAAGGAGATTCCCGTGAAATGGGTTTTACTTCTGGCCACCTAAGATAGACCTTTAAAATCAAGAAAAGGAATTCTAATGTTAGTATAAAGTATGAAAATGAAATAAGGAATTACAAAAATGTTAAGGTTAACAGAGTATGATCTGTACCCCCTTGCCAACCCTCTCACCTGGGCTGTCACCAAAAACTGAGCAATCATTGGGAATTTACATTTTGAGACCTTTGAAAGTAAAATGAAACCTACATACTAGTATTTCCTTTTTCGAAATTATTTTAATAGGCTCAGTTTATAAATAATGATAATTCTGTTGGAAATTTCTGAAGCATTTTCCTAGTTGTTGTTTCATTCTGGTTTACAAATTGATTACTGTCGAGTAGCATGATAATGATACAGAAGAGACAAGCACTGGGGATCAGAAGGACTCTGTGACAGCCCTAGCTCTGCTGCTAATTAGCTCTGGGACATTGCCATCCTCTTTAATCTTTCCTGCCTTACTTTCCCCATCTACAAAATGAGCATAATAAAGTCTTTCATACTTTTCTCACAGGGCATATATTATGAGGATCAAATGTGTTCATGTGTATGAAAGCTTTTTTATTCATATAAAATACTATTCATAGGAGCTGGACAAGAAGAAACGGAACCTCAGTGCAAAACGTTGCTTCATCTCTTTCCAGGCATGTGACTTTGGGCAAGCACCTTAACATATTCCTTAGTCCACACAACCAGAAGTTGAGGGTAATATTCCCTAGTTCTGGAAAATTTTATTAAGATTATATGAATTGTGAATGAAATGAGAGAGCATATCTGTTAAATGTGCCTTGATTTGAGGTTTATTTTTTATTTTTTTATATTTCTATTTTTTTGTATATTTTTTATTGAAGTTTGATTTGCCAACATATAGTATAACACGCAGTGCTCATCCCGTCAAGTGCCCCCCTCAGTGCCCGTCACCCAGTCACCCCATCCCCCTATCCAACCTCCCTTTCTACTACCGCTTGTTTGTTTCCCTGAGTTAGGAGTCTCTCATGTTTTGTCACCCTCTCTAATTTTTCCCACTCATTTTCTCTCCTTTCCCCTATAATCCCTTTCACTATTTTTTATATTCCCTGTATGAATGAGACCATATAATGTTTGTCCTTCTCCGATCTAGTTACTTCACTCAGCATAATATCCTCCAGTTCTATCCACGTTGAAGGAAATAGTGGGTATTCATCATTTCTGATGGCTAATATTCCATTGTATACATAGACCACATCTTCTTTATCCATTCATCTTTCAATGGGCACCAAGGCTCCTTCCACAATTTGGCTATTGTGGACATTGCTGCTAGAAACATTTGGGGTAAATCCCCAGCAGTGCAATTGCTGGGTGGTAGGGTAGCTCTATTTTTAACTCTTTGAGGAACCTCCACAGTGTTTTCCAGAGTGGCTGTACGAGTTCACATTCCCACCAACAGTGCAGGAGGGTTCCCCTTTCTCCACATCCTCTCCAACATTTGTTGTTTCCTGTCTTGTGAATTTCCCCCATTCTCACTGGTGTGAGGTGGTATCTCATTGCGGTTTTGATTTGTATTTCCCTGATGGCCAGGGAGGCGGGGCATTTTCTCAAGTGCTTGTTAGCCATGTGTATGTCTTCTTTGGTGAAATTTCTGTTCATGTCTTTTACTCATTTCATGGTTGGATTGTTTCTTTCTTTGCTGTTGAGTTTAATCAGTTCTTTATAGATCTTGGATACTAGCCCTTTCTCTGATAGGTCATTTGCAAATATCTTCTGCCATTCTGTAGGCTTTTAGTTTTGTTGACTGTTTCTTTTGCTGTGCAGAAGCTTTTTATCTTAAGTCCCAATAGTTCATTTTTGCTTTTGTTTCCCTTGCCTTCATAGATGTATCTTGCAAGAAGTTGCTGTGGCCAAGTTCAAAAAGGGTGTTGCCTGTGTTCTCCTCTAGGATTTTGATGATTTGAGGTTTATTTGGCCTGTAATTTTGTTCTTTTATTTTCACTGTAGAAGGAGATGACTCTATTTGAATGGTTTGACATTAGACAGGATTTAGAGTCTGTCTAATGGGTTAATGTCTTTTACACCTTTGCTATTTGAGGGATGGTCCCCAGGCCAGCAGCAGCAGCAGCACTTGTGACCTTATTAAGAATGAAGAATCTCGGGCCCCACTCCAGACATAATCAAAATACACATTTTAACAAGATCCCCAGATGAGGTATACACAATTAACTTTGGAAATCACTGTTTAACAAGCCATCTGGTTATGAGAAGTGGGTTCAAAGAACACAGTGTACATATTATAACCTATGATGCCATTTCCTCCCCTTCATTATCTTTGTCTTCAGTTCCTCAACTCTGTTTTACTATGAAAATAAAATCAAGCAAAGATGAGAAAAAAAGCGAGAAGTTGAAGAAGCTTCAAATATGTTTGTGAAGTGGTTTTACACCAGGGCGAGAATTAGCTTCAGAGCTGTCTTATGCCTTTCAATTTGTCACTCAGATGTCTCTGCCTGTAATAACACTGTCAAAGTGGGGCCCTTCTTGTCCTCCCTGCCCATCTGTTCTTTAACTTGCCAGAGTTAAAGCACTATCAAAATGCTCTATCAAAGGCACTATCAAAATGCTCTGTGCTAAGGTGAGGGTCCCAGTTAGTGCTTATTAACAACCAGGGTATCTTTGGTTCTACACATTCTGATTGTTTCTCACAGGTGAAGGTGAGATGTAGAAAAATATTGAAGCACTAATTTTATGACTTTTGAATTGGCATTTAGAGATACGTCATTCTTCAAAAAGTAGGCAGAGAGTAAAGTTGAGTCTGTTGCAGTAAATTTTAGTAACAATTAAACTGCATAGTCTGAGTCTATCATGAGTAAAAATTGCATTGTTTCTTTTTAAAATTTATTTTACTTTGTGAAATGACCCACTGGAATACTGGGGAGGCTTGTTACTGTTGACAGTGATGATATATCAGCAGTGTAGTAAGTTTGCACATTGCTGATGAAGGGAAAGTAAGTTTACTTTAGTTCAATCTAAGATCTATCACTTTTTGCTAAATATCAAGAGAATCATCTGGTCAATGCTCCAGAGAAAAGAGATTTACAAGTTATCCAGAATAGGTTAGCATCTACTGGGATGATAAGATATGTCATGAGAATCAATGTATGGTGAGGTTATCAGCAGAGTGTTTCTAGATGATGCCCACAATTTTTAAAATTACTATCTTTCCTTCATTAAAATTCTTCCGTTAAAACAGCAAATGACCATTTAAACATAGCATCTAAATTTTTGATTTATAGAAAACCAGATGTTAGTGCAATTTGATTTAAATGTCTTTAGGGGTAGCTATGATTTTAGAAGCAGTATATATTGCATTTATGTGGAGGCTTCCCACACAACATTTAAAGATTTGTGTGTCCCTTGGAGGTATGGGTGAGGGAATTGTTGATCTTTATTTCATGCTAACAGGCTCAATTTTTCAATTCGTAATTAAATAGCCCATAGTCATATTGAGGGGCTGCTAGAATTGGTGCTACTCAAGCAAACCTTGAAGAAGTTATGGCAAATAAAGGCTAAGAAGATGATCGCCTGAGAAATCAAGATGATTAAATAGTCAGACCCACCAGGGCCCTCAGAATGTAGTTAGCAGTGATTGGGAGCATTTGAAACAAACACAGATCCAGTCATTGCTAAATAAAATCAAGGTTGAATAATGGATTCCACTCTTATGATCTCGCTGCAAAATTTAGAAAAGGAAATGTACAAATGAATCTTTGCAAAGTTTCTGAAAGGCAGGGAAATAATTGAATTTCAAACAAGCAAGTTTTCTGTAAATAACATAAGCTTGGATATTATATGATTCACATCTCATGCTAGATATGGTCTTATTCTACATATGTGTTCAGGTTCAAGGTAAAATAGACCTATTGATAATTTTTTTAAGTTCTCATTTTGCTAACCTTTTCACTTCTGGCTGTTGGAAGAGCAAAATCCCAATGACTACGAATTTTTTGTGCTTTACATCCTTCAGAAACAAGAACATTTAAAAGAAACAAGAAGATATTTGTTGCTAAAAGGAAAAAAAGGAAGGAAAGAAAGAAGGAACACAGGCAGGAAGACAGGAAAGTAGCAAGGCAGACATATATGACCTGATGTGGTTCATTAAAAATTCAGCCTATACCTTACAGAGTATCATTTCCAATTAAGATCAGTTTATGCTTAGACAACGTGGGCAGCTCTCTTGGTAACATGCTTTGGTTGGATCTGCAAACTGAAATCCTACCTCACAGTAACATTTTTTTTTTGTATTTGAGTATAGTTGACACACAATATTCCATTAGTTTCAGATGTACAACATAGTGGTTCAGTAAATCTATACATCATGTTATGCTCACCACAAGTCTACTATCATCTGTCACCATACAGCACTATTAAATACCATTGACTATGTTCCCTGTCCTGTACTTTTCATCCCATTAACTTACTCATTCCACACCTGGAAGCCTATATCTCCCACTCCTCACTCATTTTGCCTATCACACACCCCCACCGCCTCTGGCAACACCAGTTTGTTCTCTGTATTTATAGGTGTGATTCTACTTTGTGTTTGTTTGTTCGTTTGCTTTCCAGATTCCACATATGAATGACATCATATGGCATTTTGCCTTTACTTACCATAATACCCTTTAGGTCTATCCACTTTGTCACAAATGGCAAGAGCTCATATTTTTTATAACTTAATAATATTGCATTGTATGTATATGTTTGTGTATGGGTATTACCGACATACAAATACACACCCCGTGTCTTCTTTCTTCATTTATCTGTCAATGGACGCCTGAGTTGCTTCTATATCTTAGTTATTGTAAATAGTGCTACAATAAACATAGAGGTGTGTATCTTTTTGAATTACTGTTTTCATTTTCTTTCAGTTCAAAGTAGCTGTTTCTCTTCAGATCTTTGGGAAATTATTTTTCAAGTTATTGTTTTAAAAGACAGCAACAAAACATTTGTTTGTATTCTTTTTATAAAAGTAATATACTGTTATTGCAGAATGTTTTAAAATATAAACAAAGCAGAACAAATAGTTCTGACTTCACCACCTAAAGAGAGAACTACTGTTTACATTTGTCCATTAAGTGTTTTTTTAGTACATACATACAAATTATAAAAAATAATGTTTTGTAATGTAACAGTTTCCCTTAACAATATATGGGAAAGATCTTCCTAAACACTTCATATTCTTCTTTAATTTAATTTAATTTTTAAATTTTTAAATTTAATAATTTATTAATAAATTAATAATTTATAATTTATTAATAAATTTAATAATCTATAAATTATTAGTTTTTGAAAACAATACTGAAATCAATATTATTGTTGCCCAGTGACTTTCAGCCAGAGGTGGTTTTGCACCCAAGTGGACATCAGCAATATCTGTAGGTATTTTTGGTTGTCTAAATGGAGAGAAAGGAGGAGATGTCATTGCCATCTCGTGAGTAGGAAAATATATTTCACAAAATTGTTGAAACCTGAATAATATCCCTGGATGTGCTTATGAAATTAAGATATTAATTTCCACTTATTAACCATAATACTTTTTATCTACCAGAAAGTTCAAGCTTTTTGTTGAAAAAATGTTTTATAATTTTTTTGTGTGTTCAAGTATAATTAACATAGTGTTACATTAGTCTCAGGTGTACAGTGTAATGATTCAACAATTCTATACATAGAGAAATGCTCATCAAGTTAAGTGTACTCTTAATCTCCTTTTATCTATTTCATCCATCCCTACACCCACCTCTTCTCTGGAAACCACCAGTTCTCTGTATTTAAGAGTCTGATTTTTTTGTCTGTCTCTTTTTTTGTTAATTTATGTTGTTTCTTAAATTCCACATGTGAATGAAATCATATGGTATTTGTCTTTCTCTGACTGACTTATTTTACTCAGCATTATACTCTCTAAGTCCACATCCATATTGTTGTAAATAGCAGTATTTCATTCTTTTTGTGGCTAATATTCCATTGTATATATAACCAAATATCCTTTATCCATTCATCTATAGAAGGATACTTGAGTTTTTACCATATCAGTAGCATACAAACAAATGCCACAGTAGCAGTAGCATTGTTTGTAGATAGGAGTGCTATCTTTTCAAATTAGTGTTTTTGTTTTCTTTGGGTAAATACGTAGTAATGCTATTGCTGGATCTTATAGTAGTTCTATTTTAAATTTTTTGAGGAACTTCCATACTGTTTTACACAGTGGCTGCACCAATTTGCATTCTCACCAGTAGTCCATGAGGGTTTCTTTTTCTCTTCATCCTTGCCAACACTTGTTATTTCTTGTGTTTTGATCTTAGCCATTTGGACAGACTTAAGGTGATATCTCATTGTGGATTTGATTTGCATTTCCCTGATGATTCATGGTGTTGGGCAACTTTTCATGAGTGTGTTGGCCATTTGTATGTCTTCTTTGGAAAAATGTGTATTCAGGTCCTCTGCCCATTTTTTAGTTGGATTGTTTGGTTTTTATGGAATTTTTTTTTGTGTTATTTATATATTTTGAATATTAACTCCTTATCGGGTATATCATTTGCAAAGATCTTCTCCCATTAAGTAGATTGTCTTTTTGTTTTGTTGGTGGTTTCCTTCACTGGGCAAAAGCTTTTTATTTTGCAGTAGCCCCAGTAGTTAAATTTTTTTTCCTGTACCAGTAGGGCTGACAGTGAGATCAGATCTCTGCTCCATGTGTATCTGCTGGGGCTCCAGTCAAACTGGTGTGTGTGACTATCTTCCAAGGGACAGGGGTCACTTTGGAATGGTGCTGGTCCCTGCCAGGGCTGCCTGCAAGATGCCATATGACAGGAGTCCCTTTAGATGGAATCCTGTGAAGTAGAGCTGGTTGTATGGGGTGGACTTGCAAGAGAACATGAGCAGGGTGCATGGTATTAGCCAGGTAGCTGGGGGGTGTTGGAGCTGGTTTCCACAGGTGTCCAGTTATCTAGCTAGGCTTAAAAGTGGAGATGCTAGGAAGAAATGGTACCTGCCAGCTCTTTTGTTCTTGGAGAATTCTCCCTGCCCCTCCACTGCATGTTTTGAGATTTGATAAGTAAATCTTCACGTATATCACAGACACTTATCAACCTGGTGCTTCTCTGCTCTATCTCAGTGGTAAAAACTTGAGAAGTTAAGCCCCACTAGTTTTCACAGCACAATTGTAGGGGACCAGTCTTCCCAGTTCAGATCCTCTGTGTCCGGGGTACCTGGTGGTGTCTGCTCCCTTCCTGTCTCCATGCTGGTGGTGTCCCTCTTCTTTGTAGTTAGTCTTACAGGGAGTTTTTCACTGTGTATCTGCTCCTCCTACCCTTTTTAAAAAGACTTTATTTATTTATTCATGAGAAACACAGACACAGAGAGAGAAGCAGAGACACAGGCAGAGGGAGAAGCAGGCTCCACGCAGGGAGCGGAACGCGGGACTCGATCCCAGGACTCCAGGATCAGGCCCTGGGCCGAAGGCGGCGCTAAACTGCTGAGCCCCCCAGGCTGCCCGCCTCCTACCCTTTTTGATGAGGCCTCCTCTCTACAATTGCTGTGAGAACTCTGTTCTGCCAGCCTTATGGGTAGTTTTCTGGGCTCCTTGCACTGGTGTAGCTGTTACCCACATGTGTCTGTTGGACAAGATGAACTTAGGATCTTTCTATTTCTACTGTGTCATTTTTTCAGTAGTCCTTCTGTGAAAAATTTTAAAGCATGAAGATTGACTGGTTTTTATAGGTAACATAATTTTGAGCAAAAAAAATAACCTATATTGTCACAGGAATATTGGAATATTTTTGAAATGTTCACCATAAAATGATCTCTCCATAGCACCTTTTTTCTCAAAAAAATTACTTTCTCACCTATTGTTAATATTTTGCTTTTATCTTGAAGGGATAAAGTGTGATTTAGATAGGCACTAGTTATTTTTGTCTTATCTCTTAGTTCCTTGGTTAAACCAACCTTCAGCTTCATTGATACCATGTTGTAGGTATGCTTTGTTCTGTCATTTTCTTCTATTTTTCTTTTCTTATGCTTTTTTTTTAGTTTATTTTGCTGTTCTTTCTTTTTTTTTTTAACTTTTTGGGATACATGTCTTGTTCATTAATTATCTTCTTTTATAATATACACATTTGAAACTGTACATTTCCAGATAAGTGTTTTTTAACACCATCTTACCTGTTTTAGTTTAAACTGTTTGTTACTGTTCCCTCAAAATATTTTCTAAATTCTATTATTTTTTTCCTATGGTAGTGGATTTAGAAATCCTTTTGTCAGCTGCCATACATGTGAGAATATTATAGTTTTTTTTGTTGTCGTTGTCACTGTCGTTAAACAACTCATGTTTAACACCTGTGTGGTGTCAGACCTTTGAAATCACTTGAAAAAAATTATGGCACAAAATGGTCAGTTTTTTAAAAATGTTTTCCTTGTGTTTGAAAAGAATGAGTGTTCTGCAGCTACTGGGTACAAGTGCTATATATTTCCATTAGGTAAAATTTGTTAATCATAGTCACTCTTCTACATTCTTGGTACTTATTGTTTTACCAATTTTTGACAGTTATATTTTGCATTTTTTTCACTGTGATTGTATGTTTGCTTATTTTTCCCTCCTGCTAATTATTGCTATAGATTTTTGAACCTATATTATTAAATGTATGCACAAATTATTTTTACAACTTTGCCATGATTACATCATTTATTGTAATGATGTGACCCATTCTTAGTGAAAAAAAGCTTTTCATTAAAAGTCTATTTCAATGGCTGAGTAATATTCCATTGTATACATAGACCACATCTTCTTTATCCATTCATCTTTCGATGGACACCGAGGCTCCTTCCACAGTTTGGCTATTGTGGACATTGCTGCTATAAACATCGGGGTGCAGGTGTCCCGTCGTTTCATTGCATCTGTATCTTTGGGGTAAACCCCCAGCAGTGCAATTGCTGGGTCGTAGGGCAGGTATATTTTTAACTCTTTGAGGAACCTCCACACAGTTTTCCAGAGTGGCTGCACCAGTTCACATTCCCACCAACAGTGCAAGAGGGTTCCCCTTTCTCCACATCCTCTCCAACATTTGTGGTTTCCTGTCTTGTTAATTTTCCCCATTCTCACTGGTGTGAGGTGGGATCTCATTGTGGTTTTGATTTGTATTACAAATACCCACCATTTGCTTCAACGTGGATGGAACTGGAGGATATTATGCTGAGTGAAGTAAGCCAGTCGGAGAAGGACAAACATTATATGTTCTCATTCATTTGGGGAATATAAATAATAGTGAAAGGGAATATAAGGGAAGGGAGAAGAAATGTGTGGGAAATATCAGAAAGGGAGACAGAACATAAAGACTCCTAACTCTGGGAAACGAATTAGGGGTAGTGGAAGGGGAGGAGGGTGGGGGTTGGGGGTGAATGGGTGACGGGCACTGAGGGGGGCACTTGACAGGATGAGCACTGGGTGTTATTCTGTATGTTGGTAAATTGAACACCAATAAAAAATAAATTTATTTTAAAAAGTCTATTTCATGCATTATTATTACAGATATATAGGCTTTCTTAAATGTGGTGTTTACATGCTAACTTATCTTTTAATTGTTATTAATTTCATTTTCCTTATACTTTAAATGATTTTATTAAACACAGCATATAGTTGGGTTTAGTTATTTTTCCAGTCTAACAATCTTTGCCTTTTTAGTGGCACAGTTAATGTACATAATTAATGTAATTTTTAATAGATGAGATTGAATACACCTTTGTTTTTTGTACATTATAACCTTCCTCCCCTCCCCCATTTCTTATCTGTTTCTCTCTTCTTCTTATCTTCCTTTGTGGGAATGTGTATTAATATCTTCATTTTTCCTTGTCTTTTCATTGACTCACTTGAAAATTACCAGTGTAATTCTGGTCTGTTTGTTGCCCTGAAAATGACAATGATACTCCAGATGTATCAAATTATAAAATTGATGAGCCCTTATATCTTACTCCTGGAAAATTTGAGTAATCTTAAACACCTTAATTCCACTGGCACCTTTCATAATACATTATTATTTACCTTTATTTTTATTCTCATTTGTAATTACATGAGACAGTATTATGACTTTACTTAGTTACTACTCATTTAGATTTACTCTCACATTTACCAGGGGTTTTTGTTTTGTTTTGTTTTGTTTTGCACTTTTCACTATTTTGTATCTTGGAACTTCTGTCTGAGATTACATTCCTTCTCCCTAAGATAACTTTCTAAAAACTTAACTAGAAAATTAAGATCTGGTGTTGGTAAGCTTTCCCATGTTTATTTGTTTCATTGTTTTGGTTTAAAATGTCTTTATTTTAGTCTCATTCTTTTTTTATGTTTTATTTATTTATTTAGGGAGGGAGAGAAAGTGTGAGTGAGTGTGTGTGTGTGTGTGTGTGTGTGTGTGTGTACACAAGCAGGAGGAGGGCAGAGGGAGAGGGAGAGAATCTCAAGCAGACTTGTACTCAGCACAGAGCTTGATGTGGGGCTTAGTCTCACGATCCTAAAATGATGACCTGAGCTAAAATGAAGTTGGATGCCCAACTGACTGAGCCTCTCAAGCACCCCTAACCTCATTCTTAAAGTTGTTTTCCCTAGATAGAAGGTTAGAAGTAATTTCTTTTAGTACATTGAAAATATCATTCCACTTTCTCCATCTTCTGTGTTTTCTTTATAGAAGTCATTCTGACTGTTACGCCTTTGATGGTCTTTTTTTATATGTTGCTCTTAATATTTTCCCTTTGTTTCTAGTGTTCTGCATTTCTATAATGTGTCCACTGCTGGATTCCAATATTTATCCTATGAGGAATTCATCAGTCTTCCTAAATTTGTGGAATAATGTCTTTATTCTATTCTGGATTTTTTTTGTCTTTAAGTCCTTCACATAGTGCCACTGCCTCATTCTCCTCTTTCTCTCTTCTTGATAATGTGGTCAAATATATGTAAAACCTTTACATACAACTTTGCATGCCCTTCAAACTCTCTTTCATATTTTATACCTAAATAGAAAAATCTGTCCTGCAAATGAATCCTGTATCTATATAGTTTTTTTCTGAATTATCTATAATTTACTAATTTCCTCTTCAATCATGTCTGCTGTTAAACTTGTTCATGAAGCTCTTAAACTTGGATTTGTTATTTTTCTTTTCTAGAAGCTATACTTGTTTATTTTTAAAAATCTGCTAGCTCTTTTTAAATCTATTATTACATATATTTTCAAAATTATGGGGTTTTTAAAAAATACAATAAGCATAGTCAAGCTTGTGTTTATGGCAAATTTATCCTCCCAACTTAAACAACTAAATTACTGAGCAAAATATATTAAACAACAGTTGTTCGGACATTGTACAACAGGCAGCACAGCAGTGATCTCTGAGAGAGGAGAAGTAAATGAGGTAGTTAAAACTCATGGCCTGGCAAGAATTTCAAGGCCACAATACAGGGAGGGAAAACCTAATCAGTGCCTCTGTTCTCTTTTGAGGAGACAGTGTTAAAAATCAGGGGGAGGTCAAGGTGGCTAGAATTTGCAGAGCAGGGCAATAGGGAGGAGATAACTGATAATGAGTGAAGTCCAGAGGTCTATGAAGCTTCCCCTCCATTCTTCATCTGAACACTAGTGTAAAGAACTACTAAAGGCCAGGGAAAGAACCGTCAGGGCTTGGAATAGTTCATGTGTCCATGAAAAGAGTAGAAAATGTCATTATTCCCAGAGCATCGGGTAGAATAGTCAAGGTAACTTATTACCCTATTAGTAGAAAAAATTAGCCCCAGACTAATTATTTGTCTAGTTCTACCTAGCAAAGCTTTAAAACAAGCCTTAAGAGAATCAAACTCATTTGAAATTATTTAACTGTGCTCCAGAAAAACCAAACCTCAAGAATACTTACTGGAATGTTATATATATACTATATATATAGTGCATATATATTTATATATATATGAATATATATTTATATATATATGAATATATATTTTTACTTTCTTTGGATCTATAAATGTATATTATAGACCTTCAGCTCCCAGGAAAATAAAATCACACAGTCTGTATCTAGTAAAAATTATTAGGCATACAAAATCAGAAAAATAAGGCTCATAATGAGGAGAAAAAATCATCTAATAGAAACAGAAGCAGAAATGACACTGATGATAGAATTAGCAGACAAGGACAGTAAAATGGTTAGGATAACTATATCGCATATATTTTACAAGGTAAAGCAAAGCATTAGCATGGTAAGGAGAGAAATCAAATATATTTTTTAAATTTTTAAATTTTTATTTTAATTCCAGTTAACATACAGTGTAATATTAGTTTCAGATGTACAATATACTAATTCAACATTTCCATACATCACCTGGTGCTCTCGCAAGTACATTTCTTAATCCTTTCACCTAGTTCATCCATCGCCCCCCCATCCCTCTCCTCTCTGGTAACCATCAGTTCTCTATAATTAGGAGTATCTTTCTTGGTGTCTGTCTCTCTTTTATACCTTTGCTCATTTGTTTTGTTTCCTAAATCCCACATATGATTGAAATCACATGGTATTTGTCTTTCTCTGACTGACTTAGTTTGCTTAGCATTATACTCTCTAGCTCTGTCCAAGTCATTGCAAATAGCAAGATTTCTTTACTTTTTATAGCTGAATAATATTCTATTATATATAGATTTATACATACTATATCTTATTTATCCATTCATCAATCATTGGACCCTTGGGCTGTTTTCATATTTGGCTATTGAAGATAATGCTGCTGTAAACATCACAGTGCAGTATCCCTTTGAATTAGTGCTTTGGTATTTTGGGGGTAAAAATCACCCAGTAGTGTGATTACCAGATCATAGGGTAGTTGTATTTTTAACTTTTTGAGGAACCTTTATACTGTTTTCCACAGGGGCTGCACCAATTTGCATTCCCACTAACAGTACCTGAGTGTTCCTTTATCTCCATATTCTCACCAACACCTTTCTTGTGTTGTTGATTTTAGCTAGTGTGACAGGTGTCAGGTGATATCTGATAAAGTGTTATTATAAAAGATATATAAAGAACTTATAAAACTCAACACCTAAAAAGACAAATAATCCAGTTAAAAAATGGGCAGAAGACATGAAAAGACAATTTCCCCAAAGGAGACATACAGATGGCCGGCAAACACATGAAAAGATGTTCACCATCACTTACCATCAGGGAAATACAAGTCAAAACTATAATGAAATATATTTTAAAAAGGCCAAAATTTAACATCTCTAGATGAAAAAAAATTTTGAGGTGAAAAATACATTAAATGGAATGAACATCAGATTAGGCAGGCATTCGATGCAGAAGTAAAGGTTAGTAATCTTGAATACCTAGCAAATATAAATTATTCAAAATTAAACACAGAAAAACTGAAAAAAATAGAATATCAGTGAGCTATAGACAACTTCAAGTGGCCAGATATAAGTGTAATTGGATTCCCCAAAGAAGAGGAAAGTGAGTGGGAGAAATATTTTAGAAGCTAATAACCAAAATTTTTCCAAATTTGATTAAAAGAAAAACTTAAAAACCACAGATCCAAAAATCTCTATGAACCCTAGAGACAAGAGTTATTAAAACACCAAGGTACATCATAGTTACATGATTCAAAACTAGAAATGAAGATAAAATCTTAAAGCTGTTACAGAAAAAAGTCCAGATGAACAAAGATAATATTAGCTGATTGTTCATAAAACATTGCAAGCCAGAAAGCAGTGTATCCATATCCTCAAAATACTATAGAAGAAAAAGGTTAACCACTGTGGGATTGGAGTGAGGGCAACAGGCTTACTCTTACCCTGAGTACAATCGGAGAAGGACAAACATTATATGTTCTCATTCATTTGGGGAATACAAATAATAGTGAAAGGGAATATAAGAGAAGGGAGAAGAAATGTGTGGGAAATATCAGAAAGGGAGACAGAACATAAAGACTCCTAACTCTGGGAAACGAACTAGGGGTGGTGGAAGGGGAGAAGGGCGGGGGGTGGGGGTGACTGGGTGACAGGCACTGAGGGGGGCACTTGACGGGATGAGCACTGGGTGTTATTCTGTATGTTGGCAAATTGAACACCAATAAAAATAAATTTATTATAAAAAATTAAAATTTAAATTTAAAAAATGGTCTCATTTCAATACAGAGAGAATGTCTATTATAATTCACAGCTAAGGTGGGCACTGAATTTTGTGGTTTTCATCCTCTTTACGCTATTTAGTCTTTAAAAGAAAAGCTCAAGTTAGCCATACTGGTAAGTGTCTAAAACAAAAGGCAATTTAATGCTGCACTGTATCTCTGGATTTCTGTGTTCCCTTAGATTTTTTTTTTTTGCTGGTACCTTCCACTCCCCTTCACCCATTTGTTCAGCTGCACTTAAGGACTTTCTTTTACCCTTTTATTGGTTTGTTCATTTGTTTTGTCTTTTAAATTCCACATATAAGTGAAACCAAGTAGTATTAGTCTTTCTCTGACTTATTTCATTTAGCATTATACCCTCTAGCTCCATCCATGTTGTCACAAATCTCATTCTTTTTATGGCTACATAATATTCCATCACACACATGTGTGCATGCATGCACACACACACCATCATTTTTATCCATTCATCAATTAATGGACACTAGGGCTGCGTCCATATCTAGGCTAATGTAAATAATGCTACAATAAACATAAGGGTACATATATTTTTTTGAATTAGTGTTTTTATACTCTTTGGGTATATACCCAGTGGTGGATCCTGGCTTGTATGGTATTTCTATTTTGAATTTTTTGAGAAATTCCATTTTATTTTCACAGTGGCTGCACCCATTTACATTCCCACAAACAGTGAATGAAAGTCCCCTTTTCGCCACCTCCTCACCAACACTTGTTATCTCTTGTCTTTTTGATACTAGCCATTCTGACAAGTGTGAAGTGATATCTCATTGTGGTTTTGATATGCATTTCCCTGATGATCAGTGATGTCAAGCATCTTTTGATGTGTCTATTGGCCATCTGTATGTCTTCCTTAAAAAAAATGTTTATTTGGGTCCTTTGCTCATTTTTAAATGGGATTGTTTGGGTTTTTTGGTGTTGAGTTTTATAAGTTCTTTACATATTTTGGATGTTAATCTCTTATCAGCTTTGCAAGTATATTCTCCCATTCAGTCAGTAAACTTTTGGTTTGTTGACGATTTCCTTCACTATGGAAAAACTTTATTTTGGTAGTCTCAATATTTATTTTTGTTTTTGTTTCCCTTGCCTGAGGAGACCTATCTAAAAAAATGTTGGTAAGGCGATGTCAAAAAGATCCTCTTAAATTTTTGTGTGGTAATTTTGCATCCTTTTAACAGCACTTTCATGTGTTTAGTTTGTGTTCAGTCAGAGGATGGTCTGAATAACCTCACCTCTCCATATTTATGGAAAAGGAATTCATAGTTTTCATGGTCATTCTTCATTTCATTAGAAAATATTTTAACATCTTATTTTTATAGGTCATAGTTTAGTTTAAATAATCATATTGTTAATATCCAGTACCATGGGAAGTTGAATACATCATTAGAAGTCATAATATATGGGAAGTAAACCAAGTAATGCAATTGCCCATCTCTGTTCTTCTGAAATTTGGAACTACAACTCTTCCCTCAAAGACCTCCCCAACTTTGTTTGGGCAGAACAGTGTGACATGGGAAGGCACCATTATAAATAAAAATAATAATAATAAAACTTCATAAAGCTTTACTTATTTTAAGTTAAAAATAAGCATTAATAGAATTTCTAATATTTTCTACTGATTTCAATGGATTATGTTGTTGCAAGTTGAACCACATGAAATCGGGATCCCTGGGTGGCGCAGCGGTTTGGCGCCTGCCTTTGGCCCAGGGCGCGATCCTGGAGACCCGGGATCGAATCCCACATCGGGCTCCCGGTGCATGGAGCCTGCTTCTCCCTCTGCCTGTGTCTCTGCCTCATTCTCTCTGTCTCTGTGACTATCACAAATAAAAATTAAAAAAAAAAACATTATGAACCACATGAAATCATAACTTTGGTGTAAACATGATCAAATATTGGCAATTTCATACAGTTTGGTTTAATTCATCTCATTTCAGGGGATCCTTGGGTGACTCAGCGGTTTAGTGCCTGCCTTCGGCCCAGGGCGTGATCCTGGAGTCCTGGGATCGAATCCCACATCAGGTTTCCTGCATGGAGCCTGCTTCTCCCTCTGCCTGTATCTCTGCCTCTCTCTCTCTCTCTCTCTCTCTCTCTCTCTCTCTGTCTCTCATGAATAAATAAGCAAAATCTTTTTAAAAAATAATTCATCCCATTTCAGAGGCCGTTGTTATAGCCAAAAGAGCATACAGTTGGGGAGACAGAAATTTGATTCCACCATTTAGCTCTTCCTGGGTTTTTGAGACATTGCTTTGCACTTCTGAACCTTTGGAATATTGTGAGATTTAAACAATGTGACTTTCCTAAAATGATTACCAAATCCTGGCATGGCAGGAAATCACTTGAGCACAATGCTTAAGAAGGTGGCCCAGGCATCAGTCAGCTGTGGGATGACGCTCTGATTCTGTCATTTACTAGATGAGTCAACTTGGTAAAATTCCCTAAACTTTCTGTGCCTCAGTTTCCTCATCCATGAGACAGGGATTAAAAGTAATACCTAGGCTACAGTGCTGCAATAGGACTGTTTTGATAAAATGCTTAGAAAGTGCCTGGCACATAGTAAGTGAATAGGTATTCACTTTTTATTATGGCAAGATATCATTAAAAATTAACAGCTTCCCTCCACCCTCTTCAAGTGGACACAATCAAGAAATGCAAGCAGAAGCAAAACTAATGCAAATGAGAATCATTCACCTAGAAGCCAATAACGTTATAGAAAAGAACAGACATCTGCAATTTCAATCTTGATGGACAAAAGGTTCATATTCATAAGACAGCAGAAGAATATGAAGGTAAAACTGATTTGTTAATGTAGGAGATGGCCATGCAGAAGAAGAGTGGAAATGACCTTAAGCATTTCTTCTTGCATCAGGTGGAAAGTGGAGCAGCTGCTTTAGTTCCTTGCAGTTTTTCAGTAAAGCACTTCACTTTGCCAGTGTAAAAATTTGGTGCATTGAATTGCTGAAATCCTCTATATTCTTTCTCCACATGGCTTCTGCTCCAAGGAAAATGTGGCATAAGGGGCTCACAGCTAGAGTTACTATCAAAAGCTAGGCAAGCAGAGAAATATTCATGCTCCTATAGGATGCTGCAATTATGGAATACAGTAGCAACTTTAGGCCAAATGTTGAATCCTACAAGGATCGATTTGAAACATTTGCCCCGACTTTGTCTTATGCCACATATATTTTGCAGTTCTATAGCTTTTCTAACAGAGGCTCACGTTTTCTTGGTTCATACCACCTTTAGTTTCTCAGTAATTTTTTATGGCTCCCTAAGCCAAAACAAATAACCGATCATTCTGTTTTTCAAGTAGTTAGGTCCAAACAACTTAATGAGTATTTATATACTGACAATTTCATAGCTGTTTGAAATGATATCTGTTATACTTTGTAATACTTATACATGTAAAACCTTAACTTTAAATAATCACAATTATTTACCAATGGGATATATGTACCTGTTGGGCACTGTACGTCTCAAACATGGGAATCAGATTGGACACTGCAGCTCTCATTTCTTGTCCCACATTTATTTTTGCACAGCATCTGCTTTTCATCACAACTACCAGAATGCCAACTTTGCCAAGATGGAACATCATCAAAATGAATATAACTCACCCAGTATCCCACAAGTGTCATTGAGTTTATCTTGAAAATTTAAACTTTGCTATGATGAAAAAAAAAAAAAAAAAACTTTGCTATGATGTTCCCGTAAGTTTGCTGTGGTGCCTATGAAACCTTGGCACACAGTTTGGGAACCACAGCCCTATACCACTTCCTATATATTTGAAGTTATTTCAAATATGTCTTCATTAGGCAGATTGCTGTGTAGATCTAAATAGTACTTCCTACCTTTCAGAGTTTTTTATTGAACAGGAGGCTGGATGATGGCATTTGAATAAGTAAATGTAAGGAGTTACATCATCATAAAATATTTATTGAAACTTATTGAATGTAAAGGATGATGAGGGAGGCAAACAGAATTATATGTTCCTCAACACGTTTATTTGACTAAATAGTTTATAAATATGTGATCTGATTATATCATTTTCTCAGTGAACTTTGTTACCATCTTCCCTGTTTCTCTGCCATAGAGTCCTTCACAGTTTGGCTTCCCTTTCTTTTTCCAGCTCATCCCCTGTCTCTTTCTGATGTAGCATCTCTCCCTCTGCTTCCCAGCTCCCCACACTCAGTTGTAGACAGATGAAAGACAGACATGGGACTTCACAAGGGGATTTGACTTTCCATGATTGTTAGTGCAGCAGGTTAAACAGTCTGTGTAAGGCAGTTATTTCTGGGTCTGGAGCTTGAAGTCTGTACAGAAGTCAATCAGAGTGAGGATATTGGGGAAACAAGGACAAGGTGGAATCTGTGAAACTGAGCTTGAACCAATGAGAACTCACCAGGACCTAGGTTGATCTCTCACTACCTCAAGCTTCCACCTTTGACAATGGGAGTGTCTTGCAAGAGAAGCTGGTCATCATCATCATCATGCAACTATTCATCTGGTCTGAAAGCCAGAGAAGTTGAAGGAGGGGAAGTTGGAAGAGCTCTGGTCCCAGCTAGTACCCTACACCAATCTTGACAACTAGCAGAAGTTTACATGAGCTGCAACAGAGTCTCATACTCTACGAGGAACTTTAAAGCATAAATCAAAGATGGCAGCTGCTTTAATTCTGCCTTCTAAATCTCACATGTATCTCTTGTAATCCACATTAACCTGGTCCTATGCAGAGAAGGAAATTCTGGGAAACATAGTTTTAACTTAGCTAAGTTAATACAATACCAATACACCACAGCCTTTAAGAGTACTTGTCTGACTGTGGTCAGTTGAAGTGCCTGCCTCTGCCCCTAGAATATGTGCTCCTGGAGGGCCTGGACCACATCTTACTTATAATGTGTGTCTTATGCTTTATGTAATACCTGACACATAATAGGAACTCACAGATTGTTTTCGAATTATGAAAAAAATGAATGAATGACCACATGAATGAATAGGAAAAGATGTCTGTCAGCATCAGAATACAATGTAAGTACTAAATATTTGGCCATATAACAAATTAATAAGCAAGAAGAAACTCTTGTTTTCAAAAGCAAATATTTAACGTACCTTATATAGCCTAATGCCGTCAAGATGAGGGGAATATATTTAGGTCTATCAAAATTTTATTATTTATATAGAACTTTCGAATTTACAAACCGTGTTTATAGAGATTATTTCATTTGATGACTTATTATTAGGTATAGCTGAGTCACCGCTTTTCTACATAATCACAGGGAAAATATTCTTAAAACAAGGCTTCATTAAATTATAAAAACAAAAATATTGATTTACTAGTTAAATACCAATTTTTTATTCAGGTTTTTCCATTTTTTGTACATCATTTTTCAGAATCCAGTAGAACACAACTAACTGAAGATAAATAGTGCCAACCTATCTCTGTCTGCAATTCTTTTTATCACAACTTCTCTTGACATTAATTTAATGCTAGGTCCTCTTTTTCAGCCATGTTTTGGCCTGTTTCAAGCTCCAAAGTATCACTACACGACCATACCAAGGCATCATCATCCATAGCTTATACCTTCTATAAACGCATGGTTTATAGCCTACAGCAGGACACAGCCCCAACTCTATATACAACTGTATCCTTCATAGAGAGGCTTTAAGATTAAGTATCCAAAGTAAACTTATTCTGATCCTTATGGAATCAGAATCAGCACCTTGCCTTGTTGCCATTTTGGGTAAGATGCATGTCATGCCTCACTAATTATCACCAGAATATAAGTAACCTTTAGGTTTTACTATATGCTATTGATTCCTTAAAAAATAATAAAAAAATAAAAACAACAAAACACTTAATCCTTGACTTATGTCAGTACCTTAAGGTATGTGAAAACTTTAAAAGATATGACAATCATATGAGATAAATGTCATTTTACTGTGAACGGACGAGCTATACCCTTGGTAACCATGGAATCTTTTTTTTTATTTCTCTAAAAGCCTATTGTATTTTTAATTCAATAAATCAGTCCTTCTAACCCCTGGACACTTTTCAGAATTCTTTGCAAGTAAACTTTTCTAAAAGTTTTACCTCTGAGAAAAAAAAAAAAAGTTTTGTCCCTGCATCAGGAACTAAAGTTTAATGAGTGACAACTATGTGACACATATAGGTTATGAGGCAGTCTTTCTTATTCCCATTTACAGATGAGAACATTTAGATCAGAAATATTAAATATCTCCTGAAGACTGGATAGCTAATAAATTTCAAAGCCAAGATTTTAACTTAGGATTTTAACCAGTTAAAAATGTCTTCATGCTTCTCAATCTACTATTATTGTACAGTAGTTTCAGGATTTAGGGTAAATTTTAGAGAGGCAGAGCACTTCTTTTCCAGGTGTTTTGCATTATGCTCAGGCACAGTCATTATTCATTCATTCTTTGATTCGACAAGTATATATTGAGTGCCTAATATATACGAGTCATTTCTCAAGATACTAGAGACACAGTGATGAACAAGACAAACTTCCTCTCCTCATTGAGATTCCATTCTAGTTGGGAAAGACAGATATAAACACAGAAATAAAAAATAGAATATGGTGTCAGGTAACTAAAGAAAAATGTCTTAGGATTAAGGCATGCAAGGTGATGGATTTTAGGGGTCAAATTAGGCTTTATAAATAAGAAGGGCTGATGGAGGTGTCTATAAATATCAATACCAGGTCGAATACCAAGCTTCTTCAGTTATAGATAAAAAGGATATTCCAAACAATATACTCATCAGTGCCTACTTGCTTTAAAAATAGGAATTAATTGGTATAACTATGAAATAAATAATCATTGAGAAAGACAGGAAAAGAGTGAGATTTCAGAGCAATAATAATAATAATGTCTTTCAAGACTTATATTGACCTGTCAGTATTCTGCTTCCAGTATCATCTCAGATCATATTTAAGTGTAGGAACTCTGGCCTTCCAGGGTCAGAGATCCTCACTTTCTGACTTTACAGCTGTCTTTCCCATTGATCCTGTCCTAAAATATGATTCCCTTTTAAAAATTTAAAGACACTTTCTTTCTACTTCTGTTACAAATGACAGACTCCAAAAAATGAGACACATTTTTATTTTCCTTTTTTCTTTCTATAACATTCTAAATATTAACACAGTGAACCACACATGAATTAAACATTATTTTCATCATGACTGGGTTTAAAAGGGATCAGCCAGAAAAAGAAAAACACAACCTTGACACTGTGGAGGAAATGAGATTGAAGACGATTCTTATTTTAATGTTGTTTACCAAGAAGGCAATATAGCAAAGTGATCAAAAGTCAAGTGAGTTCTAGAGTCAAAATACCTGTGTTCAAATCCCTGATCTGTTGGTGACTTGCTGTATGATTTGAGCGTATTACTAGACCTTTTGGATTTGGGGATTCCTTATGTGAAAGGGCTCAAGATTGTGCATGCCTCGTATGTTCATTTTAAAGAATAAGATAAAACTGTACTATTGGTATAGCACCAAGAACTTAACACACTATGGGTAGATATTAGGTAATACTGTTTCACCATTAATGAATAGATAGGCATAAAAACAAGGCATCTTAACCATTTCATCTGTAAAACTCCTTTGTAAATTTAAAAAATTTTAAACTGATCTTTAACTCACCTTTCCTGTGTTTCTGTGATTTCCCAGGAAAATTTAGGTGCCCTTTTCTTGTGCCCATAGCACTTATGTTCCTAATTATGAAGGGAAAAAAAGATGTGGAAGCAGCCCAAGTGTCCATCAACTAATGAATGCACAAAGAAGTGGCATGGAATATATATATATATATATTCATTACTGAGCCATCAAAAAGAACAAAGCATGCCGTTTACAGCAACATGGATGGAGCTAGAGAGTATTCTGCTAAGTGAAATAAGTCAGTCAGACAGATACCATATGATTTCACTCATATGTGAAATTAAGGAAACAAAACAAATGAGCAAAGGGAAAAAGAGAAACCAAGAAACACTCTTACAAGCTGATGGGGACTAGAGAGGAGAGGGTGTGGGGGGAGACGGGTGAAACAGGTGATGGGGGTTAAGGAGAGCACTTATCATGATGAGCACCGAGTGATATATGGAAGTATTAAATCACTAAACTGGACACCTGAAACTGATATAACACTGTTAACTCAGTGAATTTTTTTAAATGAAAAAAAATAAGTAGTTTTAGGAAGGGAAAAAAGCATCATAAATGGGTACAGGCAACTATCTCTCCATTGAGTAAGTCTTTGGTCTTAAGGAAAGTTTCCTGAATACAAACCCTAAGATAAAGATTAAGGTGCAACTGATTTACTTAGGAAGTGCTCCTGAGAGAAACTGGGAGGGACAATAGGGGGACCAGAATAGACAAAGCCAAACAAAGGTGCGATTTCAAGTGAAGCCCCCCCTGAGAGGGGGGCTGATACTGCAGGGAACTCTGGAGCATATTTCATAACTCCAAGTTAGTGGCTCCATAAGGTGAGGAAGGTAGGCTTTCATACTACCAGTCAGTCATTGGCTAAGGGGGTGGGATGTGATGTCACCATGCAGGTACTTCCAAATGTCTACAGGCAGTACTGTGATGATCTCACATGAAAGCTATTAAAGACAAAAGCACACAGAAAATGGGCCATAGGGGCACACAGATCAAGGACTGGAGGAGGAACCTAGGGGTTGCACCAGTAGTGTCTGACTCACAGTCCTTAATGAACTCCTACAGGTTTTTTTTTTTTTTATCACATCATCAGGTTCAATAGATTTTATGAGCTAAATGCCTATAAGAGAACAGTAGCCACCATTTATGTATAAGCCATTCCTTGAAAAAAGAGACATGATCATACAGCACCAAGGTATGGCTGGCTAATTTATTGATGGACAGAAGACACTGACATCCAGGACTTCCAGTGTCTCCATTACTGACTACTGGAGCTCCTACTATTTTAGCGACTTTATTCCTCGCTCCCTACACTGCTGTATTGTTTGTGTTCCTGGCTCAGTGCCAAGGGAGGTTGGCCTCAGAAGTCCCTTTCTGTAGTAAATAGCACTCTAACGTATGGCAGTAACCAGAGTACCTTCTGGTCTCAGCCTGGAACAATGTTGACACACCCTGCACGAACCTCTAATGGCTGACGTCTCTGCTGCTGCTGCCAGGGCAGCTGCTACAGCCTAGAGTTATTGCCAGAGAGTGTCACAATCCTTAGGGAGACACATAGAGACTCCTCCTGCCCCACTGCAGCACCTTTCCAACCTCTAGGGCTGGTTTTATGGTAACCACTGTCTCTTCTGATCTATAGTAGCTTACACTGGGTTATAAATCTGGCTTCCTTTGACCCTAGTAACCAAAGACACCTAGATGGCCACTTGCCTCATCTTTTATTTGAAGACTCGCTGCCCAGTACTTCTGCCTAAATCATAATATCCATCCCACTTTAGCGATTCCACTCAGGAAAGAGAAATTGCCTTTGTCCTTTCTAATTAAAATTTTAAAAGCTCTGTCTCCTTTTCTGATGTTTCTGCCATTCTGCATGCAGTTGCGTCATCAATATCTCAGCGTACCAAAATCTGTCACCCATGCCTTCTGTTTCACAGTTGGAAGCTGTCTTATAAATAGAATATTTCTATTGTTAGAAAACATCCCAGAATTCAAAAAATTGTGTTTGAAATTCATAATTTTCATATAAAATGTATCTATTTTTTTAAAGTTTGGGCATATACTGCACAAGATCCAGTGATGATTTTTCCATTATACATCATTCTTTATTATAAAATTAGAGACCCCCCTGGTAACATATAGGAAGAAAAGAATTGTTCCACGATGGAAATTTCTTGCATAATTTAAAAAATGCTCAAAGTAAAAACCAAGACTCTAGTCAGAAACAAGTTTCCATAGATAGGTAGTAGGTAGGTAGGTAGATAATTTATAGCATCACTTATAATAATTTCTTTCTACTCTGTTGGTCATTTATTCTTTTATTCTACAATATTTATTGAGCTCTTACTACTGGAGTGGGTCCTGGGAATAAAAGATGATAAAGAAGTCAGAACTGCCTTTAAGGCATCATAATCTAGTAGGGAAGACAGACAGGAGAATAAATAATTCTAATATAATACTGAAGTTACCACAAACAAAGCAAAGGTGAGGAGTAAAAACACCAGACTTTTGCAGCAACTAACTTTGTCTTGAATTTGCATCATGCTCTGTTCAATTTATTAAACTAATGATTGATCTTGACTCAGCTCAGCCCACCCAGGCTGTGTCTGATTCTTTCTGCTTATGACTACCTTAGAATTCCTCACATAGTCCTGTATTTCTTTACTTGTCTATCTTCTTGACTCAGATGTGTGGTTTTTGAATATAGGATTTGCCTAATTGTCATTATATACAAAGTGTCCAATTTAATTTTGGGCACATATGGTTGCTTGTCAACAAATGTTTGTTGACCAAATGAATGAAGAAACTGAGCAATGAACAGAGAGGGAAGAATTTCTCTGAAACCTTTATATATACATTTATATTTAAACTACGAAGGATCACATACTGTCCAGCTAAAATTCTGAAACTCTAAGTGCAGTTAAATCACCTCATGTCATGGGCCCCAATTGTGTTTTTTGGTCCTAAGCTCGTGACCTCGCAAATTTGGCAAACCCATCTCCATCCCCTTTGCTAAATTAAAAGTCCTTAGGATCAGAAAATAGCTATACCTTCCAAAGAATTTTCTCAGTTGTACCAGAAAGAATGGAATATTTCCTATATCAAAAACTTGAGCTTTTAAACACTGGTTGGATCCAGTTCTGGTAATGTTTGGTTTTTTAAAAAATCATCTAGAAGGTAATTATTTGCTGTCCCTACAGTGCTGTTATATGATTGCTGCCTCAGCTCTTTGCAAGCAATTATGGCAAGTTTTAAAATCAAGTAGCAGTGCATGCAGGGGTGCAATTCTCCTGGTTCTCTACTGCAGTTTGAGTTCATGCCTTAGTATTGTTGGATTCATTGTTATGTGATTCTCATGGGCTAAGAAGTATTTAGGATTAGGAGTGTTCTGCTATCGACCATTAGGTATTCAAATATTTTTCCCTTTTTTGAAAATACAGACTAAAATTTCTGGCTGCATGTTAGAATTAACTCTAATAACCTAAGTATTCCCATTACAGAGGTTAGCTACACAGATAATCATCCTATCCCGCTAAGTTCCATAAACTATATTTGCCCCAAATGCCTCTTCACAAGGTTCTAGAAAAGTGTTAGTTTGGAAGACAGATGCTTTCCTGAAACTTTGCTTAATGACTCTGAAGGGGTCACTTAGGTTGAGAACACCCAGGTAACAGTCCTTTCCTTGTCCTCCAACAGAGTCAGAATGTAGGTTCCCAAAGTGTGGAGGTTCAATATTCTCAGCTGGAGACATACCTGCCTTGAGTTCATTCTTAAGAAGCCACTCCTGATAAACTCATATGGTAGGATCTAGCACATGGAGTAGAAATTCAGCTAACTTTTCCTTTCCTTATTCTCCTTTCACTTTGTTATTAAAATTTCCTAAAATTCCTTTTTAGTACTTTCGACTACTCTAGTTGACATACAATGGCACATTAGTTTCAGGCGTATGACATAGTGATTCAACAAGCCTGTGCATTACTCAGTGCTCATCACCTCCTTTCACTTCTCATTCCTTCATCCCTTCTCTCTTTCTCTGTAATCTTGGGCACCTCCATTTGATCCTGCCTCACTAACTGTTACTAGGCTCTTGCTTTCTGTGAAGAAGCCTGTTTGACTTCTTCAATGTTTGTTCTTGTTTTGCAGAAGAACTTAAAAATGCTCAAAACAGGTCTAACATTCTTAAGAAGTTAAATTTCATCATTCCCCTGGTGAAAGTGGCCTGCTGTGATCTTGTGGCCAAGCTACTAGGGTATCTCCTATAAAAGAGAGTCCAAAGTTAGTATAAATAACGGTAAGGAAAGACCTCAAAACTTGTACTGAAACTAAAAGTCATGTAGGAGCAGCTAGTGTTCACACAGGAGTTTGAAATACAATTAATACCTGTCTTTTAAGTGTCTGCTAAGCATATATTGAAATGTGTAGTTTATAATCTGTAAAACAGCCAATTGCTTTTCACAAGAAGAACTATAATCATATAAATGGAGATGAGTTGCTCACAGATAATATTCTCTGTTATCTTTTTGAGTAGAAACATAACACGTAACATGTTTACTAAAAGGGACCTAAGAGATAATTTAGTCATGCCCTCATTTGGTAAAGAAGGAAATTGTCTTCTAAGAGATCCTAGTATCTTTTCATGGCACCACAGCTGAACTATAAGAAGTGGAACTGGGACTCAGGACTCCTGATTCCTACTGTGCTCTTCTCCTATGACTCCCTTGACTCTTCAGAGAGGAATTTGCAGGCTACTTACTAAATTAAGGTTTCTTTCTTTTTAAAGATTTTATTAATTTACTCATGAGAGACGGAGAGAGGCAGAGACACAGGCAGAGGAAGAAGCAGGCTCCCCGTGGGGAGCCTCATGTAGGACTCAATCCCAGGACCCCAGGATCATGACCTGAGCCGAAGGCAGACACTTAGCCACTGAGCCGCCCAGGCGCCCCTAAATTAGGGTTTCTTATGCTGGGATCTTTGGAAGTGATTTGTAGATCTTCTTATCACGTCAGGTAACTTTCAGTGTGAATGAGATTTTCCTCTGGGGGGAGGACATCGCTTTCAAAAGACTCAGAATAGCCCATACACCCTCTACCCCAAAAATCGAGGTATAAAAACTTTTGAACTAAATAAATATTTGTTGTCTCTAAATATAAAAATCATGGATGAATGTTTCACTGCTGTATCCTCCTTATTTCTCCCACCTATCTATGTGTGATGTTAGTCTAGCATTGGCTCTAGTTCAGGCATCTGTAGAGAACGCAAAGGACCATAGAGTGAAAAAAAATTATTTCATATACCTTGAGCCTACATAATCAATCTGTTAAAACACATCTTCTTTTACACACTCTGCCTATATATGTGGCTTCCATTTGGTCACCACTTACCCCACTCACTGCCCCCCTAAATGCTTCCTGAATTATTAGAAGTCTAACTTATAAGTGTACTGTGTCATAGCAAGGCAGTTCTCTTAGGCACCTAAAGACCTCTTGGGAAAAAAATAGTATAGGGGATCTTTTTGTTTGCATTTTTATTTATCCATCTTAATTCCTTTATTAGGGCACCTGGGTGGCTCAGTCAGCTGAGTGTGCCCTCAGCTCAGGACATGGTCCCAGGGTCCCGGGATCGAGCTCGCATGGGATTCTCTGCTCGGTGCGGAGCCTGCTTCTCCCTCTCCTTACACCTGCTGCTCCCCCTGCTTGTGCTTGCTCTCTCTCTCTCAAATAAATAAATAAATAAATAAAATCTTTTAAAATATTAAAAAATGAATTCCATTATTGTATGTTGTTCATTCTTAAACAAGTAGCATGGTTGCCTTTTTCCACAATTTTCTTTTCTCAGCTAACATACTATTCTGTCTTCAGCAGGCTCTGACTTCTCTTTCTTCTCCCCCGTTAGTTCCAGATATCCCAAAATCCTTAGTTCTCAACCTTTTTTTATATGTAATACATTATACACATTCTCTCAGGGGGTTCATCCATTCTGAAATTTTAAATGTGTTCTCTCCACCAAGGAATCCCAAATCTGCCTCTCCAGCTCCTTTCCTAATGTCTTATATGTCCAACCAGTCAGATTTAAGCCCTGCTTTTATAGACTTTTTCATTAAATACAGGCCATCTCCATGTATCCTCAAAGGAATTGAATCTCATGTTTACAAATTGAAACTTCCTTGTACATTCCTTGGGTCTAACCATAGCACCAACTTTTTCATTCTCCAAATTGAGATATTCAAACTGTTTTTTGACCTCCCATTCTTTTTACATTGACAGCACCCAAGAACCATTTATTTTTTCCCCACTGTATATCATTTGCTTTCATTACTTTATTTGATAAACAAATGATTTTTGAGACTCCACTGGGTGCCAGATGATTTTCTGGGTGCTATGGGGGAACCAAGATGAATGAGACTCTGTTTTAGCCCTCTAAGAAGTTTTTCTCTAACAAGGAGTATGAAGAAAATTTATAAATAGCCATAGGCAAGGCCTTAATAGCATTGGCGGTGGCTGCCCCTGGCTTAAGAATGCCTCAGTGAAGCCTTGCCATTATCGACGCTTGCCCAAATCCATACCCATGTTTGGATTTATTCAGATTTTACCATTCTTCACACCTTACTTTTTTATTTTCTTACACTTTCACTCATGGTCCTTCCAACTACATGACTTATCTGATTTTTTTCTCCCTTCAGGGCCTATTGTGTAGAAGGATATGACTTCATAATCCTGTTGATCCAGTGGAGTTTTTGGTGAACTCCGCCCTTTGGCAATCAGCATCAACCAGAGAATAACCTGGACATGCACTTTCCTACTTGAAAAGCTGTGTTTAATTAACTGGAGCTCCTTTTCTCCAACTCTCTTTGCCTTTGAAAAGCTGAGATCATTTACTGCTTCAGCTTTGGCTGTGTTTCTCTCCCTGGGGGAGGTCTGTCTTTTCTACTTAGACTAAGTATGACCTTCTAGGCCTCATAAGACACCTAAGTCACTTCTGAGTATCCTTCTCTTCCTGCCTGGAACACTTTGGTGAGCTATAAGCTGTGATAAAGTAATCCCTACACCTCAATTAATGAAAGATACATGACTGCCCAAAAAACAAAAAACTGGGCCCAGTGTTTGGTAGCCCAGCACAAGAAGGACAACTGCCAAAACCTTAGCACCCATCTGCAGTGATTTCTTGCTCTACCAACATCCATAGTCTATTTCATGAGTTATAATTGGGTGCTTGGCTTGCCTGAAATTCCTATACTACTATCATGAATGTTTTATACAGCATCCCATCCTATGTGTTAACTGCTATGTCACACCGTTGAGTGGAGAGAAGACAACAAATCACTCATGCCTGGTTTTTGAGCTTTTGCCAATTCCAGTTCTCAGGCAAAAGGCTGCCAAAGCAAAAACCTATTCTTAAAACCAGGCATATTTGTTTATATATCTTCTGCCATTAATTAATCCAGGAAAGAAACATTTTCACACTTTTTTTAAAACAAGAAATATATTTTATTGAACTCCTCTAGTATCTTATGAGAAAACAGTAGTTGAAATGTGATTTTGTTTATTTTAGGCTAACATTTTACAGATCATTTATAAATATACAACAAAAGAGAGGTAACAGCCGCACTCTTGGTTGGATCTTGTTTTTAACCTGAAAGGTTATCAAATTGACTAATGAAACAAAGGTGGTAAATATAATTATCTACCTTTGAAAGTACTCCTACTGGTCTCTGTGTTACTGATTTGCAATTTCATATTTTATATTCCAGGAAATCATGCCTTTCAGATCTCTGTTTAAAAAACAGAAATTCAACATTCCTTCAAATATTCCTTCCTGTAACTGACAGTTGTGGGGGTGTGGTGTGGAGTGTTAGGTCACTGAGAAGAATTATAAGGGTATAGTGACATCTACAGGTAGCATGTATATTGTTAAAGAGGATGTAGTGATGATCAGTTGAGGAATGGACTGTTCTAACAAGCCTCTCTGCTTTATATTCATTCAAATACACCTTGCCTATAATAATCAGAAAAGATTAGACAATCATACTGGAACGGCTTATTTAAGAGATCTTGCTAAAATTAAAATCTCTGTAATAAAGGGGCTTTGCTTTACCTATTTTCTTATACCTACATTATCTTCATTTTTGAAATGGGAACAGCAATTTGACTGGCACTTCATATGGAAAATCTGTGTAAGGCATACATATATACTTGAAAAAATAGTCACTGCGAATTTATGGAAGTCCCAGAGAAAGAATATGCCAATTAGAAGTTCAAAAAATCATTTTTGGTGCTCAGTGACAAAAAGCCAAAATACAACCATTCTATTACACCTTAGGTTAACATTTAATATTTTATTGAAGTTCGATTTGCCAACATATAGTATAACACCCAGTGCCCATCCCGTCAAGTGCCCTCCTCAGTGCCCGTCACCCAGTCACCCCATCCCCCTGCCTGCCTCCCCTTCCACTACCCCTTGTTTACTTCCCAGAATTAGGAGTCTCTCATGTTTTGTCACCCTCTCTAATTGTTCCCACTCATTTTCACTCCTTTCCATTATGTTGGAAGTTATTCCTACATTTTCTTAATGACAGGAGTGGAAAGAACAGTAATAGTGTATGTTGGAGGTCAGACTGAATAATAAACTATGATCAAATCAGGCTCTTGAGCATGTTATTTTCCTATCTGGGTAAAAACAACAAATCAGAATAAGGAAAATAAATTTTAAGCTTCTTGTGGGGTGAAATTGTTATGACTTTTGTATTTCTCATGGTGGCTAGATATACATAGTGAATGATTGACCAACTAAAAAAATTATAAAGATATAAATTTGCTTTACAAAACTCTTTAATGTCTATTAATTTAGTAGAAAAGAATGAGAAATTTAAGCATAATTGATATTTAACAGATTTATCAGTATCCAGTTTGTGCAAACTACTACACAGACCTGTTTAAAGGTGGAAAAACCCAACTGCTTAAGTAGTTCTTACTACTCCTTCCTGTCTTCTTTTCCCTAAAACTATTTCCAATATTAACATCTTAGGACAGATACCTTAAAAAGATATCTTTCCCCGACAATTTCAAGTGTTTTTCCATTTCTGTGCTATTATTTTGTAATCTAGGATATCTTTTCTTTCTCTGATATATAAATCCTACCCAGATCAAGTGTCCTCTTCTCTAAGTCTTTCATGGGTAAGTAAAAAAAAAATAGAGTTATTTCTTCTTTTTGAATTCTCAGAACACTCTCATATGTCACCTATCATCTTTTACCTTGATATTAAAATCATTTACGTATATATTTCAGCTCTCCTGAAATATCTGAGGGCAGGGAGAATTCTGGACAATTTTATTTATATGCATTGTATACTTTCGGTGCTCAGTAAATATTTGTTGAATTAATTAAGTAAAAGATTCATCCCATGGAAGTTGAATAACAGTTCAAGATTTAGAGGGTAAAATAGTATTTCCAAACATGAATTCACAAGGTCATTAGTTTGTCCTTGTGTTAAAGAGTCCATTTTATTCCTATTTTATTCCTAAAGACCTCCTCTTTTAACATAAATTAAATCTTAAACACAGTTTAAGATTTCAGCTATGTGCTTATCTGAGAAAGACAAATAGGGTTAAACACAGAGAGACTGCAGAGAGAAAGAAGCAGTAGAACAGTCTGCCTTCCCTCCTTTTGGCATGGGAAAAAATGGATGAATTTCCAGCAATCACTTTCAAGATTACCTGGCTAGAGCAATATTTTGCTAATAGCCCAGTCAAGGAGGCTAGCTACTAGGAGGTGACACCTCATCAGCAAGAGGCCGTAGGATGTTCTGTTACATGGGGGCCTGTCCTGTCAGGGAATAGTAGCATAGTAGAGATAGAGAGGCTTCTTGGAGATCCATGAAGAATTTGCATGTGGTCCAATGAAAAAGTCAATGATTTGGGCACTGCCACACACATTGCATCTTCAGCCAGTCAACATTAAAGAAGCAAGGATAACTTCTGAGAAGCTAAGCTTTAAAGAGAGGAAAGATATGTCTCAGAGCCAGACCCTCCCTGCACCTCCCAGCTCAAATCCAACAGTCAAGACTGCCACTCAAACCTGACCTGAGGATAAGGGGAAAAGATGAGATTTAAAACAACTTTGAAATCGATGCTTTAACTTGAACTAAATTTTAGTAACCAAATATGGCCACAAGGCTATGGAATTTTCGTAAGATCATATTGCTGTACTGAAAAGGGAAACACAACAGTGCATGAGAGAAGACAGTGATTGGAAACACTGCAGCCACTTTAGATACCACCAAACTCAAACTCTTCCATAAACCATGTTACATTACTCAACAAAGGACTGTCATTTGCTAGAGCTGCTATAACAAAATACCAAAGATTGGGTCACTTAAATAACAGAAATGTATTTTCTCACAGTTTTAGAGGCTGGAAAGTCCAAGATTGAGGTTCTAGTAGGGTTCAGTTAATGCTGAGACATCTCAGGAATTCCTAAGTCCTCACATGGTGAAGAGAAAGGGATCTCTGGTGTTTCTTCATCTTTTATAAGGACACCAGTTCTATCAGATGAGAGCTCCACCCTTATGACCTCATTTGACTGTAATTACCTCCTTAGAGGGTTTATCTCTAATACAGGCACATGGGGGTTAGGGCTTCAACATATGAATTTTAGGGAGGCATAGTTCAGTCTGTAGTTAGGACCTCTTGACATGTGGCTTAACCGTTTAGAGATATAATAAGATGGAGAAAACCAGGCTAGGAAATAATTGTCTGTTCCATGCCAAGGTCAGAACACTGCAACTTCAAATGGAAGCAAGAACTTTTAGGCCTTCATTACATCTTGGTTGTTAGCAGAAGCCCACAGCTAGAGCCAGAATAGTAGGAAAACATTACATTGAAATTGAAGGATTTCTGGAGGTTCAGTGTAGAGTAGCTTGAGAGTTAAAAACTCCAAGGGGGCCTATTTGCAGGAGCCTCCCCACCTTTTCCTCCAGGAAGCCCTACCAAATTCTCAGTGAAATCTCAGAAAAATCCCTTCATATTTTAGGGAGGGGGAAGCCACACTTCTAAAATTCCCCCAAAGCCCTCTGTTCTCCTTAACAAGGCCTTTCCTCAAGGAAAATTATTTTTCAGAACTTAATCAACTACAGTTTTACCAAAGCCAACTGACATGGGGAAAGGGACATACTCAACCCGACTCTCTCTAGCTTTCCGTATGGTGGAAAGGAAATACCCACTTAGGTTCACTAAAAGGCTAAGATCTAACCATAAAACTATAGAATGCTTCCCCTCCCCCCCACACCTTACCACCACATCAATAGGGCTTATGTATAATAAGGGGGATTACAGCTAAAAGAACTAGATGCCCCAGACAGGAAACAAGAAATGTTGAAGTGGATGTGGAGAAAGGGGGACCCTCTTGCACTGTTGGTGGGAATATGAACTGGTGCAGCCACTCTGGAAAACTGTGTGGAGGTTCCTCAAAGAGTTAAAAATAGACCTGCCCTATGACCCAGCAATTGCACTGTTGGGGATTTACCCCAAAGATACAGATGCAATGAAACGCCGGGACACCTGCACCCCGATGTTTATAGCAACAATGTCCACAATAGCCAAACTGTGGAAGGAGCCTCGGTGTCCATCGCCCCAGACCCTATTTAAAACATTGCTGGGAAAATCCAAAGGCAATCAGGGAGAAAAAACAAAGATACTAAAGGAAATTACAGCATCTGAGACCACAATTATAGCAAGCAGTAAACACAACCACAGTCTAACTCCTAGGAAGATAAACCTAAAACTCTCACTATCTCAGTTCCTTTTGCCTGGTATATCATGTTTAGCTTTCACAAAAAGTCTTGTAAGACAATCTGAATGAACAAAGTTAGCATAAGAACTAGACTCATAGATAGCAGAGGGTGTGGTATTATGAGATTGGGAATTTAAAATAATTATGATTAATATGCTAAGGCCTCTGATGGGAAAAGTAATGCAAGCAGAAGGATGGAAATTCTAAGAAAGAATCAAAAGAAAATTCTACAAATCAAAAACACCAATAGAAATGAAAAATGTCCTTAACGGATTTATTTATAGACTGTACCCAGCCAAGGAAAGAAGCAGTGAGCTTAAATAGAAACTTCTAAAACTGAAATACAAAGAGAAAAACAGAATGAAAAAGACTGAACAGAATATTCAAGAACTGTGGGACAATTACAAAAGGTATAGTATATATGTAATATCAGTATCAGTAGAGGAAAGAGGAACAGAAGAAATATGTGAAGTTTTAATGGCTGACAGTTTTCCAAAATTAAACACAGACACCAAACCACAGGTCCAGGAAGTACAGAGCAGAAGCAAGACAAATACCCAAAAATCTACATCTAGGCATATCCAAACTGTAGAAAACTCAAAAAAAAAAAAAAGGAAAAGAAAAAAGAAAGAAAGAAAGAAAGAAAATCCTGAAGTAAGCCAGGGGGAAAAATGCCTTATCTATAGAAGATCAAGGATAAGAATTAAATTGGACTTCTGTTCAGAAACCATGCAAACAAAAAGCAAAGTGAAATATTTAGAGTATTGAAAAAAACAAACCACTAACCTAGAATTCTGTATCTAGAAAAAATCCTTCAAAAGTGAAGGAGAAATAAAGACTTTCTCAGACAAACAAAAATTGAGGAAATTTGTCACCAGTTGACCTGCTTGCAAGAAATGTTAAAAGTTCTTCACAATGGGGTCAGAAACCTGGATTTATACAAAGAAAGAAGGAATGTTAGAAAAGGAATAAATAAAAGTAAAATAAAGTCTTTTTTCTTATTTTTAATTGCTCTAACAGCTCATTTGTTCAAAATAATACTAGAACAGTGTTTTCAGTTATAAGTGACATGAATGACAGCTATGTAATAAGGGATGGAAAAAGGAAGTGAGAATACTCTGTTATAAGGCATATGCACTACCTGTGAAGCCATATAATATTATTTGAATGTGGAATTGGATTAGTTGCAAATGTATATTTCATACTTGAGGGCAACAACTAAAAAGTTTTTTGTTTTTGTTTTAGGTATAACTGATACGCTAAGACAAGAAAAAATGGAATCATGTAAAATGTTCAGTTAGAATCAGAGAAGGCAGTAAAAGAGTGGGAGACAAAAATAGAAACAAAGAAAAAAAGGCAATGAAAAAAACAGCTACAAATATAGATATTAATCCAAATATATGAGTAATCGCCTTCAATGTGGTCTAAATACACTAATTAAAAGAGACTGTAAGAGTGATTAAAGACAAGGCCACACTAGATGTTGTATGCAAGAAACACACTTTAAGTATAAAGACAGATGAATTTAATGTAAAGGAATAGAGAAAGATAGACCTGGCAGGCACTCATCAAAAGAAAGCGGGAGTAGCTATGGTAATTTTAGGCAAAGCACCTTTGTAGCAAGGAAACTTATCACTGATAAAGAGGTGCATTACATAATGATAAAAGGGTTGATTTTCCAATAAAACAGAACAATCTATAATGTGTATGTATTTAATAACAGAGCATCAAAATATACGAGGGAGAAATTGATAAAATGTAAGGGAAAATAGATTAATCCACTACATAATTGGAGGCTTCAACACCTATCAGTAGTTGACAGACCCAACAGGCAGAAAATCAGTAAGGACATAGTTGAATAGTACCATCAATCAACTGGATCTAATTGATATTTATAGAACACTTGGTCCAACAATGGTAGAATTTACATTATTCTCAAGTGCACATGAAACATTCACCAAAGTAGACCACATTCTGGGCCATAAAACACACTTTAACAAGTATGAAAGAATAGACACCATAAAACTATGCTCTCAGACCACCATGGAATTAAAGTAGAAATCATAATAGGTTGCTGGGAAGGGAATCACAAAAATCTTTAGAGATTAAGGCAGCCCTGGTGGCTCAGCAGTTTAGCACCATGCCTTCAGCCCGAGGTGTGATCCTGGGGTAAAATACAAAGTGTACGTAATAAGCTCTCATATTAGTATCTTTCCCTCCTCGCTACTCTAGTGAAATGTCAAGGATACATTGGCTAAAGTTTTCTACAATCCAGATGTCCTTGAAAACCCCATTTGTGGCTGACTGAAGAGAGCTAACTGATGCAAAGCAAACAATGACTGAAGTTCATGACATTATTGAAAGCGTCCTAAACTTAAGTGATCTCCATTTCAGGAACATCTTCCTCCATCAAGACATGTGTTTTTCCAATAATTATCTCTCTGATTAAAGAGAGGAAATAGGATCATCCTAGATGTTTAGGTCATAGGTGAGAATGTTCTAATTCTTTGGCTCAGTCTAGTCTTCTGTTAAGTTAGACCAGATCCCTAAGATACCCTCTATTTTTTTAAAAGATTTTATTTACTTATTCACAAGAGACACAGAGAGGCAGAGACATAGGCAGTGGGAGAAGCAGACTCCCAGTGGGGAGCCTGAGGCGGGACTCAATCCCAGGACCCTGGGATCACGACCTGAGCCAAAGGAAGATGCTCAACCACTGAGCCACCCAGGTGCCCCCCTAAGCTAACCTGTATTAAAATTAAATGTTGGGCAGACCGGATACTCAGTGGCTTAGCACCGCCTTCAGCCCAGGGCCTGATCCTGGACACCCAGGATCGAATCCCATGTCAGGCTCCCTGCATGGAGCCTGCTTCTCCCTCTGCCTGTGTCTCTGCCTCTCTCTCAGTGTCTCTCATGAATAAATAAATAAAATCTTTTTAAAAAATCTTTAGAGATTAAACAATACAATTCTAAATAACATGTAAATCAAAGAAGTCAAGAAAAAATGTAAATATTTTAACTAGACAAAAATTAAAATAAAACCTGTCAAAATTAATGAGATGTGACAAACCCAGTGTTAGAAGTAAATTTATAGCATTGAATGCATATATTAGAAAAGAATGATCTAAAATCAATAATATATCTTTCACTACCTTAGGAAAACTAGAAAAATAAGGGCAAATTCAATGCAAGGTAAGCAGAAAAAAAGTAAAAATAAGAGCAAAAATCTTTGAAATTGAAAAAAAGGAAACCAATAGCAAAAAGTCAATGAAAACAAAAGTTGGCACTCTGAAAATATCAAAACATCTAGTCAGGCTAATCAAGAAAAAAAGAGATAAGACACAAATTAATCATTTCAGACATGAAAGAGGGGCTATCACAGATGCCACAGATACTAAAAGGATAATAAAAGGATATTTTTGAATAACCGCATACCCACAAAGTTGATAAGTTAGATGAAATGGGCCTATTTTTTGAAAGATTCATCTACTAAAACTCCCACAGGGAGAAATAATGAGTAGGCCTATAACTGTTAAAGAAATTGAGACCAGTAATTTATAACCTTCTAAAGCAGAAAGCACCAGGCCCAGATGGTTTCATTAGTGATTTTTGCCAAGAATCTAAGGAACAAATGATACCAATTCTCTACAGTCTGTTCCAAAAAGTAGGAGTAAAATAGATACCTGCTAACTCATTCTGTGAAGCCAGCATTACTCTAGTACCCAAATAGGCAGACATTACAAGAAAGGAAAACTACAAACCAATATCTGTCAGGGCCCTAGATATGAAAATTCTCAGCAAAATATTTGCAAATCAAATCCAACAATGTATACAAAGGATTATACAACCAAATGTGATTTATTTCAGGTATGCAAGGGTAGTTCAAACTATGACAATCAATTAACATAACCCATTATATCAGCAGGCTAAAGAAGAAAATAATCATATGATCATATCAATAGAGAAAAAGCATTTGACAAGATCCAACACTCATTGATAATAAACTCTTAGTAAACTAGGAATAGAAAGGAAGTTTCTTCAACTTGATAAATAACATCTACAAAAATACTACAACTAACATCCTTCCTAATAGTGAGAAACTAGATGGTTTCACCCTAAGTTGGGGAGCAAGGAAAGGATGTTCCCTCCCAAAACTCCCTATCAAAATTTTACTGGAACACCTATCTAATGCAATAAAGACAATACAAGGAAAGAAAATTGATACAGATTGGGAAGATGGGAATAAAACTGTTTTGTTCATCTGCTAAAGGGTTGTTATCCAAAATATACAAAGAACCTTTAAACCTCAACAACAACAAAACAAACAACCCAATGAAGATGTTGGCAAAAGATCTGAGCAGATATCCCACCAAAGAAGATACAGATGGCAAATAAACATGAGAAAAGATGCTCCACTTCATATGTCATTAGGGAATTGTAAATGAAAACAAGGAGATACCACTGCACAGCTATTAGATTGGCCAAAATCTAAAACACCAACACCACCAAATGCTGGTGAGGATGTGGAGCAACAGCAGCTCTCATTCATTGCTGGTGGTGATGCAAAATTGTATGACTGCTTTGAAAGAGAAGTTGCAAGCTTCTTACAGAACTAAACATAGTCTTAACATACAATGTGACATTTGTGCTCCTTGATATTTATTCAGATGAGTTGAAAACTTATGTGCACACAAAAATCTGAGCAGGGATGTTTATAGCAGATTTATTTGTAATTGTCAAAATTTAGAAGCAACCAAGATGTCTTTCAATAGGTGAATGGATAAACAAATTGTGATCTAATCATACAATGGAATATTATTCAGACATAGCAAGACATGGGGTACCAGCCATGAAAAGACACTGGGGAAATTTAAATGCATAGTGCTACATGAAAGAAGTCAATCTGAAATAGGCTACATTCTCTATGATTCCAACTATATGATATTCTGGAAAAGGCAAAACTATGGAAACAGTAAAAAAAGATCAGTGGTTGCTAGGGGTTAAGGGAAAGAGGAAGGATGAATAGGTGGAACATAGGGGATTTTTTAGAGCAGTGAAAATCTGCTGTCTGATACTATAATTGTGACTATATGACATTACCCATTTGGCAAGCCCCATGAAACTCTACAACAAAGAACTGTTGCTTAATGTAAACTATGAACTTTACTTAATAAGTACTAAACCGGGCATTTGAAGGGGCACATGTGCCCCAATGTTTATAGGAGCAATGTCCACAATAGCCAAAATATGAAAAGAGCCCAAGATGTCCATCATCAGATGATCAGATAAACAAGATGTAAAAAAAAAAAAAAGAAAAAAGAAAAAGAAAGGAAAAAAAGATGTGGTATATATACACAATGGAATATTACTCAGCCATCAAAAAAGAATGAAATCTTGCCATTTGCAATGATGTGGATGGAACTAGAGGGCATTATGCCAAGTGAAATAGGTCAGAGAAAGACAAAGACCATATGATCTCACTCATGTGGAATTTAAGAAACAAAACAGATGAATGTAGGGGAAGGCAAGGAAAAACAAAATAAGAGGAAAACAGGGAGGCAGCACCATAAGAGACTCTTAACTCTAGGAAACAAACTGAGGGTTGCTGGAAGGAAGGGGGGTGACGAGTTGGGGTAACTGGGAGATGGCATTAAGGAGGGCACATGATGTGATGAGCACTGGGTGTTATATGCAACTGATGAATCATTGAATTCTGCATCTGAAACTAATAATACTGCATATGTTATTTAAATTTAAATTTAAAAATATATCAATATAGTTCATCTGTTGTAATAAATGCAGCACATCAATGCAAGATGTTAACAATAAGGTATACTGTTGTGGGGATGGAATATATGGGAATTCTATACTTTCTGTTCAACTTAAAGTAACTACAGACAGACCTAATAGTTTCCATATTGGGGGGTGGAGGGTGCATGCTTAAAATAGTCACTGGAGTTGCAAACCAGGATCGGAGATTTGGTAGCCGACTTATTTCCTTCACTTTAACAAGCAGAGAGGATCCATCTTTGACTCGTGGCATGTTCTGGAATATGCCAGGGTGTTTTCTATCTTTCTACCTTTGCTGTCCTCTTCTCTCAGAAGGGCCTTCTCCTGGTGTTTTCCAGATTAAGTGCCAATTCCTCAGTGAAACTTGCTCTGAACAGTCTAGGATACCTCTGTGATTCCATTTGTTCTTCCACTTAATTGCAATGAAGCATTTATTATGTTGTGTTGTTAAAATCTGTATCTCTATTTCCTCAGTAGTGTTTGAGCTTCTTGGTGACAAGACTTGGATTTTTTAAAAATATGTTCATGTATTTTAAAATCATGTTAACTTAATCAGTGTTTGGATGAAAGTTTAAATGAACAAGAACAATAACAACAAGAAAATCTAACTCTATGTGCTCCAAATTTATGGATAAACAAGAACCTCTTTAAGGGTGATATTCTGAATATTTACCAGTCAATGTGGCCTAACTTTTCTGTAACTTAGTATTATTGCCATCTGTAAACTGGAGATTTATGTAACTTGATAGTTCATTGAAAAGATTAGAAGAGTTAACATATGTGAATTGTCCATATATTCAAAGCATTTATTGGATGAGTTTTTCTTTTTTAAAAAAATTATTTATTTATTCATAAGGGACAGAGAGAGAGAGAGAGAGAGAGAGAGAGGCAGAGACAGGGACACAGGCAGAGAGAGAAGCAGGCTCCACGTAGGCTGCCTGACATGGGACTCGATCCCGGGTCTCCAGGATCACTCCCTGGGCTGAAGGCAGGCGCTAAACCGTGGAGCCACCCAGGAATCCCCTGGATGAGTTTTTCTAATAAAAAATATTCTGTGCAGTCATTGCATTATGTACACATTAAATAGCTTATTAGCTAGACCATCAGCTCCTTAAGAGCAGGAATCATTATGCTCTTGACACCAATAGAGCTCTAATATAAATGGTCTGGCCCATTAGAAGGTGTCTAAAATAATGATTATTAAAAGAATGATGAGGGGCCCCTGGATGGCTCAGTCAGTTAACCATCCCTGCCTTCAGCTCAGATCATGGCCCTAAGGTCCCGGGATCCAGCACAGTGTCCAGTTGGGCTTCCTGCTCAGCAGGGGGTCTGCTTCTCCCTCTCCCTTTGCCCCTCCCCTCACTCATGTTCTCTTGCTCTCACTCTCTCTCCCCCAAATAAATAAAATCTTTTTTAAAAATGGTGAATAATTAGGGATGCCTGGGTGGCTCAGTGGTTGAGCGTCTGCCTTTGGCTCAGGGCGTGATCCTGGGGCCCCGGGGTTGGGTCCCACATTGTGCTTCCTGAATAAAGCCTGCTTTTCCCTCTGCCTATGTCTCTGCCTGCCTCTCTCTCTCTCTCTCCCATGAATAAATAAATGAAATCTTTTAAATTTTTTTAAAAAATAAAATGGTGAATAATTGGAGAAAAGGAAGTAAGGAGAAAGAATTTGTATAGATCAGCACTGTCCGGTAGAATTTTTTACGTTGGCAGAAATGTGTTGTATCTGTGGTGTCCAGTGTAGGAGCCACATATGACTGCTGAACACTTGAAATTGTGCATAGTAGAGCAAAAGAACTAGATTGTTCATTTAGTTTGTTTCCTTTAGATTTAAATTTAAATAGCCACGTGTGGCTGTTGGCTTTTGTATTGAACAGCACAGTTAGATACACTTTCTTTCAATTAAGAAAATTCAATGTTTTTAAAAAATCTGTTGAGTAAGTCATTATTGAGAGTCCACTACATTTAAGAAATAACTTTGAATATTCTGGATATTAAAGAAGTAGAATCTGTGCTCCTCCTCTTGGAAATTCATTTGAAAGAGAAGAAAAATACCTATTGGATAATTAATTAACAACTGAAATGTAACCTCTACACATAACCTGTAGACACAACTTGCAGCTGTAAGTAAGGCTACTTTCAACTTTAAGTGTAAGGCAATAAAGAAAATTATAAGTATAGAAATGAAAAGTTAAATATGTGGAGAAGTCTTTAAAAAGAATGGAAAAAGAAAATTATGTGTGACCTAAACTCTGTTTTTATTCTTACCTACCAAAAAAATTGAAATATTAATAGTGCCTTAACAAGGTTTCAAGTAACATTCTGAGCTGTTCTTTATCCATCCTGACACAATCTGGACAGTTTGAGGCCTGTATTTGAATAAATGTCCACAGCCAGCTAAAAACTGTTCATTACTGAAGAACTCAGCAGTTGAAAACGATAACCAAACCTTTTCATAGAAGTTCCAGGGTATTGATAGACTTCTGATTAGTATATTTGAATTTAAATGGAAAACACTTTTTTTTAATCTTCTGATAAAGCTTTATTTTCCAAGAGTTTAACACTTGTTAATGAAGTGCTAACAAGATATTAGTGTGGGTAACAACAGTGTGGTTCCAAATTAGGTTTCTCAGCAGAATCACTTGAGGCTTGTTTTAAAATCTGGATTACAAGGCTCCTCTTGATTCAGGGGTTGCAGTGGGCCTAGAAATCTGTATTCTTCATAAAGTCTCAAAGTGATTTTTATTACCAGGGGGAATGGAACCCAATGCTTGTTAAGAACTACTAAGTTCTTTTATCCATTGCTTTATCTCAGCTAATACTGTAAGACTGGAAAGAACTCAGCACTTCCCTGGTCTAGAGTTATGTTTTCCCATTTCCAGTGTTCTCATTTCCCATCTCATTCCTTCCTATCATACACAAATCCACTTTTCCCCTGCATCATTTGTGTGACTCTCTGCAGTATGGTTGTGTACTCTAGACGTGTGAATGGACTTGAAATTTCACACGAATCTCCTCTAATTTAGACAGAGCTCTTGGAAGTTCAGCAACATTTAGTTATTAATTTATATTGTGATATCTTTTGTACCTTTTGTTGATTATTTGATATTGTTCTGTATTTTGAATAATTAGTGAGTTTTGTCATTAAAGAAGGATGGTCTTGATTACTCTTAGTGTGGATCCATTTTGGCTTCCATCTTCAGTCAGGAACTGAAAGCCAGGGGAGTCTTAGTTCTACCAATTTGGACTTGGAAACTCATTTTATAGAATTCAGAACTTAAGGCCCCATCTCTCTAGATCACAGACACTTGATCTAGACCTCTAGCTTTCAGTCACAAACACCACATCACATCAAAATAATTAAATAAGCATATATCATATGTAGGCCACTTGGTCATTGAATGTTTAGTGGACTAAAGTTTGGAGAAAAATGATATTCTATTTCAAGTGTTCTCTGGCAATCACTGACAAAACCTAAAGGTGGTTCAGATCTTAGGGAGGATCTTCATTTCCCTTTATTCTTGCTCTCTGAATATCCTATGCAATTTTCTCCATAGGATTCTTTTTTAAAAGAAGAGTCATTGTCAACAGCTTAAGCAAAGCCCTGCAGTAATCAAAGCAGTAGTATATAGTCATTGGATGAAGAAAAGTGGGGAGGAATAATTTAAAGAGCAGTATTCTTTTCGTGGGGCTGAGTTTCTTTACCCATCTGCAAACTGAAAAGAACTAGGTGGTAGGATTCTGTTGTTCACTTAAGTGGTTGTGTATGCCAAGCTGAAATTTTTTTCAGAGTCCTCCAAAATTGCCTAATAACAAATAAAAAATAGTTTGATAGCAGCAGATGTTCCTGAGTAGTAGAGATCATATTGTTGTTGTTATTGTTTTTCCCTGTGCTTTTCCTATTTTCCTACCTCTCTACAATGATCATTTTGAAGATTAAACATTAATATTTTTGAATAGACTTTTATAATAAAATGGCCAAACCAGTTAGGAGAAACATAAGAATGATTCTCTAAAACAAAACTGGGACTTTGAAAATATGATAACCTGCTTAAATATTAAGATGTTTTTATTTTGTTCTGGGTTTCTTGCTCTACAATGAAAGAATGGTATGTGGTAGCACATAATTATATAACTTGAAGTTGCCTTTCAATCTCAGTGGCTACTCGAAGGATATGTTTTCAACTGAAATGATATTTAGTAAAGTCACAAAGCCCTGCCCCAATTCCCTGATGAAGAATTTTATATTTTAAGATCATATACCTACCCAAATATTATAGAAGGAAGTATTAAAATACTAAAATCTCAATGATGAGGCATTGCTAAAATATATGCTGGAGGCACAGGTTTCAGAAATGGTTATATTTAATATCTTTATTAATTAGCTAGTACATGACTAAAACAATATATTAATGACATTCATGAGTTTTGTTCCACTGGGAGATGAAGGCACTAATGAATACTAAAATTACCCAGGAGAAGCCATAAATATAGCTCTAAATATGTTACCCATATGCTGTTTTTTAAATGCCAGTTATCTTGAGCCACTACCTTGTATCTCTTTTACTTGAAAATGTTTTGAAATATAGCATTTAAGAAAGTAACATGATCAAATCAACACACTTCTAAATTACCTGTGTATATTAAGTCCAAATCATAAGATAAAGGCTGGTTTGTGTTCCAGTTTTTCCCAGGAAATTGCTTTAGTTTTAAAAATTATTGGAACTGTAAAGAGGAAAATGGCTATGTGTTTTCAGCAGTACCCATCTAGACTTCTATAGGTATCTCTGGGTCATAGCTCTAAGCCCCTATCTCCATTCCCTGCCTTTGTTTTTCCCAGATACATCTACTATGTATGCCTCTACATGAACATGGCTTGCTCTGGTTTCTGAAATAATCATTATCAGAGTAGCAGAAAGAATAGCAATAACCTCAGTCCCAATATTCAGAGGGGCCCAGAATTAGGTCTTTTGAAATACGCAGTATCCTATACCACTTAGATGAGTTTTAGACACTTGTATAGCTTCCACATTACTACATTCCTATTCCATTCACACTGTAAAGCCATTTCATAAGATAGGGTTTTCCTGTCTGCTTTCTAGACATTCCCATTCACCACTGAGGCTGAACATGTACCCTGTGCTTATACCTTTTTTGATTAGGTTTCTTACAGTTGTCTGGCTCTAGCCTCTTTCCCTCCTTGGGAGCTTGGGGGCTTAGAAAATATGCATCCAGTCTCCTTTTAGTAGCCTTAATACAGTCTCATTCCTGGGAAATTCAGGGGTGACCTATATTAACATAACCCTTAGACTGTCTCTACTGATCAGGTGTCTCAAGCAAGGTATAAATGTGGTTGAATCCTATTAACTCTAAGTTGAAGTATTGGAAAAATACCTGAAGAGCTAATATTCTGTGTCACTTACTAAAAGAAATGTCATTGCACTTTAGATATCATCTTTATAGGCATTAAAGTAGATACTTTGTTTTGCTAATGTCCCTGGCCTGTATTCTTGTCCCATCCAAGGACCACTGTACTTTCACCAAAAACAACTTGCACCGAAAACATTCAAGAAGATAAGCTGAGGGTCTGCCAGGAACATTATAGACAGTATCTCTAAAATACTCTGTGTTGAAATCCTGAGACTCAGTGTGAAAAAAAAAATGGCAGGAGAACATGATTCCCACAGTCAAATATGTTTAAAAAAACTCATTATGTTCCATTATCCCCCTTGGAGTCTCTCAGTACATACTGGTATATTGAGGGTTCTGGGAAGTCTCATGGTAAAAACAAAACCAGAAACTAAAACCTATTCAAACATGATGAGATGAGCACTGGGTGTTCAACTATATGTTGGCAAGTTGAATTTAAATAAAATCTAAAAAATAAAAACTCTTAAAAATCAAACCTATTCACCTTTTCTAAGCCAGCTTACTCTAAAATGATTTGACCTTTTTTTAAAGTAGCATCTAATATTACCTCATAGGCCCTATTTTTGGAAATGCTGTTGTAAGCACCATTGCAGCACTGATGGGGAGGTACATTTGATTCCCTGTAACAATGTCTGCGATTCGTGCAGGTGCACTCTACTGTTCCACCCGTCACTGCTGTCATTCCCTCCCCAATAGGTTCCTTGCAGGCCCTCAAACTTGCTTTGCTCTGGGTGCAGTGGTTTGGCAGAGTACCGCCTATATGAACTGAGAATAATATAACTCCAGAAGAGAGGGCTCTCAGAGTCCTACCCCACCCCTGCTGTGAGATCTGGGAGGCTTAAGCAGAATTTCAAGTAACTTCTCCCTCAAGTACATTTGCCAAGCATCTCGTATATAAAAGCAAACAAAACAAAACAAAACAACAGGTCCTGTAACCAACAGGTCTTGTGTTATTTTCTCCTCAGGAGACTCAAGAAGGTGAGGTCCTTAGTCTGAAGGAGCAATTCCACTCTGGCAGATGGAGGGATTCCATACTCTGAGAGGAGTCAAGGTAAGAAATCAGAATGAGGGGTGAGGAAACCACCCCCAAGAGAGGGGTCCTGCTGCCAACTCTAGGAGGACCCACACAAAGATAGTCATATGAGATGTCCCCTCACTTCCCCTTAAGAGTCTCAGAGAGGTAAAGGCCTTGACATGAAGGGAGATGGCCTCGGGTAAGCAGAGTGAGTGTCTGAGGTGCTGCCAGGAGTCATGGTGAGGGCCCTGAGGGAAACCTGGAATGTCAAACTGTCCTTGAAGTTACTTTGGAATTGTGGGGAAACCAGAGAGAAATCCCCTGGGGCAGGGATGGAATATATCTGTGTTCTTGTCCTGGTGTAAGTGAACACAGTGTGCAAATTGGATGTTTTAATCACATTGTCTCCAGGGAATTTTTGAGAAATAAAGGTGATTCTCCCTTGAAGTGAGATGTTAAGAAGCTACCAGGCACTCTTTGTACCTGGCTGGCATGGTCAGAGCCCACTCCATCAAAAGGGCATTCAACTGAAGTTACCATGTTAGTTTGGCAAATTCTAGGCAAATTCAAGGTTTTTTTTAGTGTAGGTTAAATTAATGAAAACAAGGGTGGTTTAGATGGACAAGCCCCTGGGAGGGTAGGATATTGTTGATCCTTGACACAAATTTTAGGAGCCTTGTGTTGCATCTAACTGGGAAACTGTACCTTTTGCCTATATTGAATGATTTATCATGTAATAGGGAAATATATAGTTTTCCTTGCTAATCAGCATTTCGACTGGTTGGATTTTCTTCATTCCAGAACACTACATATTTGCTGACAGTTGCTGGATTAAAAAAAAATATCCTGGATGGTATCACTGTGGTTCAAATTCATCATACTGATAAGTGCCATGTTGAATTGTCAATCAGCCAGGTATCATGCCAGGCACTTAACACATATTAACTACAGTCCACCATCCTTTAAGACAGAGCTTACCAAACCCACTTCACAGATGCAGAGTCTGATACTCACGAAGTTTAGTAATGTGTATGAATTTGCACAGCTATTAAGGGGCAGGGTTGAAACTAGACCCCTAGTCTGGACTAGTCTAGAGCCCACCTTAGTCTCTTAATTCAATTTCACCCTTCTAAAGAATGTATTGGGGTGCCTGGGTGGCTCAGTCATTAACTGTCTGCCTTTGGCTCAGGTCATGGTCCCAGAGTCCTAGGATCAGGCCTGCATTGGGCTCCCTGCTCAGTGGAGAGCCTGCTTCTCCCTCTCCCTCTGCTTGTATTCTCTCTCTCTCTCTCAAATAAATAAAATCCTTTAAAAATGTATCTTAGGCAATCAAAAGGAGGACTCTGTGCTCATACTACTGGGTTGGAATATATTCCTAGAGCAGTATGAATACCAAAATAAGTGAGAGGCATGAATAAAGAAAAGAATACATGGTGATAATATGATCATTTACACATGAAATGTCAGATAACCTTGAAATATGAGGAACTCATAAAATCATCCTGGACAATTCCTTCCCCATACAGTATAAATTTATCAGAAAAGAATTTACATGAGCCTCAGTCTGGCTGATGAAGAAAGGGAAAATATCAGCACGTTTCCCCCCTAACAACCCATCACCTTCCTGGGACTCCTGCCTTGTGCTTTAGCTTCCCCATCTCACATCACTCCTAGGACAGGGATCAAGGTTTGCGGAGGGTAAACTGCTCAGGTGTCAGTAAGGATGTACCATCTCCAAGAAAGCCTTTAATCCAAGAGTCAGGAACCTAGATGAAAAGCCCAATGTTAGAGGCCTTGGGAGACCAATATCCCAGAATGTAGGCGATCACACATAGGCTTCCACCTGCTTTCAGACTTAGAGGGCTTCAGACAGCATTGTCAGGTTGAGCATGCTCTCATTTATTCTTCAGGCCTCTCAAGGACTTAAGAGCTTCGGCCAAAGAACAATGTCAGGTCAGTAGAAGGAGGAGTCCCAGCCCCTGATAGATATAAAGGAATTATAGAAGGACTCAGCCAGAACAATGGGATTCCAGAAAGTCTGATTTGGGTCCTCTACTATAGGAGAACAGACATACTCTTTTGGACGTGGCTAATTCTGAGTTCTAATTCAGAGGTCCCCAGAAATCAAAGTTCCCCTGTGTACTTTGATTTGATGGATGCAGCTTCAGGGCAGTAGAAAGAGGAGTCCCAAGAACTCTGAATAAGAATGAGGGAATCAGGGCAGCCCGGGTGGCTGAGCGGTTTAGCGCCGCCTTAGGCCCAGGGCCTGATCCTGGAGACCCGGGATCGAGTTCCGCGTCAGGCTCCCTGCATAGAACCCGCTTCTCCCTCTGCCTGTGTCTGTTCCTCTCTCTCTCTCTCTCTCAAGTAAATAAATAAATAGATAAATAAATAAATAAAATCTTAAAAAAAAAAAAAAGAATGAGGGAATCTCTCACCCTAGAATGGAGGATCCAGACAAATTTCCCCCAGTGCTGTTGGCTCTGGGCTGCCCAGGACAGAGTCGTGAGGTAGAAGAACCCCCACCTGCCCCCAGTCTCGCTGGAGTGTCTCACATAGGTGGGGACAGCTCTAGATTTGCAGACCTTAAGAAGAGTCACAATAAGGACCCTGATTGTTCAGTAGGGATCATCCTACCAGCAGAGGGTATCAAACAGAGCCCCATCGTATTCCAAGCCCTAGGGGGCCTCCAAAGAGCTAGCACTGACTCCACCTGTGGGATCTCAGGGAGTATAAAAGCCCTTGGTCTGAAAAGGAAAGCCCCAGTTCTGCCAAGGGCAGAGTCTTGGCCTTAATTGAAGATGAGGACCCTGAGTGCTGATGAGGGGACAACTTCCTTTTTTAAAAAAGGCCTTCTAAAAAATAAATAAATAAAATAAAATAAGATAAAATAAAATAGGGGATCCCTGGGTGGCGCAGCGATTTGGTGCCTGCCTTTGGCCCTGGGCGCGATCTTGAAGACCCGGGATCGAATCCCACATCGGGCTCCAGGTTCATGGAGCCTGCTTCTCCCTCTGCCTGTCTCTCTGCCTCTCTCTCTCTGTGACTATCATAAATAAATAAAAATTAAAAAATGATAATAATAAAATAAAATAAAAAAGGCCTTCTAGGGGGTACCTGGGTCGCTCAGGCCATTAAGCGTGAGATTCTAGATCTCAGCTCCTGTCATGATCTCAGGGTAGTGAGATCTAGGCCTGCGTGGGGCTCTGCCCTGGGAACAGAGCCTGCTTAAGATGCTCTCTCTTCCTCTCCCTCTGCCGCTTCCCACGGCACCTCTCATGCTAAAAAAAAAAAAAAAAAAAAAAAAAAAAAACCAAACCCACAGAATGCCTCCAAGAGCCCTGCTCCTGCTTTCAGGCTTCTGTGGCCCAGGAAGGAGTAGCCAGGAGAATAGCAAGAGGACTGGGGAGGCTGGGGGCTCTGGGCGCTGGCAGGCCCGGGCCAGCAGAGAGAGAAGCCCAGGCCCAGAGAGACGCGGTGAGGACCTGCGTGAGGAGCCCTAAGCAGTGAAGTCGCACAGAGCCCCGCCTCTGCTTTCAATCCTTGGAGACCCTGGACCGCGGCCAACACCGGATGCGGTTCACCCGACTTCCGTTCTGGGTGGGGCTTCCACCGCCGGGCGCCATATTTGTGCGCTTGGCGGGAGCCGGATTCCCGGGACTGATCTGAATTCAAGGTAAGAACTCTGAGGGGGAACCGAAGAGATTCCTCCTCCCCCCTCGGCCTCCCATAATAAAGTTGGGTCCCTGAACCTGACCCTTCGGTTCGGCTCAGGGAGGTCCCAGCGGCCTATAAGGCCAAATTTGGCCTAGAAAGGCTCACAGACAAGGCCTTGGTCTGTGGGAGTAGCCCCGATTCTACACACGGAGGGGAACTAGGGCCTGACTGGATTGAGATTAGGGCCCCGAGTACAATGAGTAAACCTTTACGTAACAGAAGGGGCCATACTAGGAAGCCCCCATGCACTCTGCCCTGGGAGGTTCCCAGAAGGGTAGACAGACGTCAAGAGAGCTGATTTCCCTTCTAGCAACTAAGGGAATTGAGGGTTACACTAGACAACTCCCAAACTCAGCAAAGCGGGCCCTGGGCAGAACTGGCAGGCTGAGGTGCCTCCTCATTTTCACTGGAGGTGATTTCAGGGAGGGGAGGGCCTTGGTCTCGTGGAATAAGCCCCACTCAGCAAAAGGGACCCAGTCCCCAACAGGAGTCAAGGTTGTGATACTAAGTGAGGATGGAGGACTCTTCCCAAAAAGAAGGGGGCCACATAAAGGCCTAGTCCTGTTTTCATACCTGGGATACTTGGGCATGGTAACATGATACCTTATACTCACTTCTTCCCAGAACATGTCCGGGAGGTGATGGGCCAGGTCAAAGCAGGCAGCCTCAGGCCAGCAGAGATAGGATTTGAGGTTATGCCAGGTGGCATAGTGAGGACCTTGAGAACTCTGGGCATGTCCCATGCCATATCATTGGAGCCCCAAAGCATCCTGCCTATTATCAGGCCTGGGAAGCCTCAAGGATAGATGTCAGGCAGAGGTGTTCATCAGTTCCCATTCCATGGTAACAGGACAGTGAGGGTCTTGGGCCAAGGGGAGTGGTTCTAGGCCAGCAGAGGAAGAAATCTTAGACCCTACCATGAGTCAGATTTAGACCTTGAGTGGGGATCCTATAGGGGATCACCTGCCATAGGACATTAGTTTTCCTGCAATAGCTTTTACCCTTGGGGGACCATGTTTGGTTAGATAAGGTGGTCTTCATTCTTCTTATTGGGACTTAGGAAAGTTGGCTCTTGCTATGAGGACATTAGCACTAATTCAAAAAAAAAGTGGAGCTTCTCTACCAGGAGCCAAATTGAGGAACCTGAGTGAGGAATCAAGGGTTCATCCTATCCTAAATAGAGGAGACATCGAAGTGCCCATCTTAACCCTTTGATTTCATCCCAGGAACTCAGAGGGAAAGGCTGTCAGGTTGAACATCTGCCTCACTTCTTTATATCAGTTATAAAGGCAATGGTATTATTAGTCTGAAGGTGCAGCCACCAGTCAACAGAGGGGAGTGGTGTTAAACCTTTCAAGGAGCCACAATGAGGACCCTAAATGATGCTGAGGATCCCAGTGAAGTCAGGCCAGAGAGGACCTTCTTGAGTTCACAGTACTGGATATCCCCTAGCAGGGAGGTAGACCGAGGCACCCCTTTAGTTCCTTCTCCTGGGTCCCAGGGAGCTTTGAGGTGTCAACTTTATAGTAGCAAAGGGGAGAGTTCCCAGCTCTACCAAGAGTTGACATAATACTAAAGATAAACTGAGAAGACCCAGCATGCCAGAACACAGGGGGCCTCACAGCAAACACCTGCTCTCACCTGAGTAAACCCAAGGCAGGGCTAGTAGGATGCAAATAAGACTCACTTTGAGGGTTTTGTGGTTCCTTTCTGGGATTTTTAGAGGACAGGCTGACCAAGAGAATGGGAGCCTTTGTAGGGTCCTAGAACAGCACCCTCAAGGATGCTTCAGAGGTGGCCTTTAATAAAGCCAAAGTGTGTGTGGTGGGGGGGTGCCTGGGTAGCTCAGTTGGTTAAACATCTGTCTTCAGTTCCGGTCATGGTCCTGGGGTCCTGGGATAGAGCCCCTCAGTGGGGAGTCTGCTTCTCTCTCTACCCTGCCCCTCCCCCTGCTTGTGCGCACGCTCTCTTGCTCTCTCTCTCTCTAAGTAAATAAAATATTTAAAAAATAATAAAGCCAAAGTAGAATCTACCTGTTGAAGGTGATAGCACCATCTTATTCTCCCTCCTGCAGGTGCACAAATCACCTGTCTCACACTCTTGCGTGCCATCCCTGATCACAGCCATTATGCCTCGTGGTCAGAAGAGTAAGCTCCGTGCTCGTGAGAAACGCCGCCGTAACAGAGATGAGACCCAAGGTCTCCAGAGTGCTCAGGCCACCACAGCAGAGGAGGAAGAGACCACTCCTTCCACCTCTTCTGTTTTAGGGAATGTTCCCCCAAGCTCCCCTGTTGCTAGCACTTCCCAGGAGCCTCAGGAAGCCCCAACCACCACCAGGGCTGTTGCAGGTGGTTCACGCCGCAGATCTAATGCAGGTGCCAAGAGCCAGGTTGAGGGAGGTAAACATTCCTCCCAGGCCTCAACTTCCACTGCGAGTGCTCCCAAAGATCCTCTAACCGGGAAGGTGGGGTTGTTGGTGCAGTTCATGCTGTATAAGTATAAATTGAAGGAGCCCATTAAAAAAGCAGAGATGCTGAAGATCATCAACAAAAGGTACAGGGAGCATTTCCCTGAAATCTTCAAGAGAACCTCTGAGCGCATGGAGCTGGTCTTTGGCCTAGAATTAAAGGAAATCAAGCCTGGTGGTCACTCCTATACCCTCATGAGCACCCTAAACCTCACCAGTGATAGCGATGTGAGCAATGGCTGGGGCTTTCCTAAGAATGGGCTTCTTATGCCTCTCCTGGGTGTGATCTTCTTGAATGGCAACTGCACTTCTGAAGAAGGTATCTGGGAATTCCTGAATATCTTGGGCATCTATGATGGAAAGAGGCACTTCATCTTTGGGGAGCCAAGGAAGCTCATCACCCAAGATTTGGTGCAGGAAAAGTACCTGGAATACCGCCAGGTGTCCGGTAGTGATCCTCCACGCTACGAGTTCCTGTGGGGCCCGAGAGCCCATGCCGAGACCAGCAAGATGAAAGTCCTAGAGTTTTTGGCGAAGGTCCATGATACCGTCCCCAGTGTGTTCCTGCCCCATTATGAAGAGGCTCTGCGAGATGAGGAAGAGCGAGCCCAGGCCAGAGCCACGGCTAAGGCTGCCTCTGCTACCAAGGCCAGTGCACATTCCAGGGCCACATCCAGCCACTCCACTCCTCCCTAGAGAGGGCTGAGTCAGATTCTTCACTTTGTGGTTGGAAAGGCCTGTTACCTAGTGTTCCTGTTATACACACATAACTTGCTAGCTTTGTTTTTGTTTTTCAAGCAGTGTTATTTTCAACAGAAAGTTTATTTAGATTCAGAATATAAATTTATGAAGGATATGGATCACACATTTATTGCTGTTTATCAGGTTTAGGAGTAAGAGTTTTATTTTTTTGAAATAGAGATTGGAAATCCTTAAATCACTTTTGTGATCCAGAATAAGCTAACATGGCTCTAGGATAGGAATATCCTTAGATATTTGAAAGAGTTCCACACTAAAATAGTTGGGAACAGAAGATGGATGGATGGATAGATAGAGTAAAAATTGGTTAATTCTTGGTTTGCTTTACTTTCTGTAAACTTAAAAGACATATACCTGAATTTGTTTATGTTTGTCAAGAATGTTTGAGAATATAGGGCACCCTGGGTGGCTCAGTGGTTTAGCACTGCCTTCAGCCCAGGGCGTGATCCTAGAGACCCGGGTTCGAGTCCCATGTCAGGCTTCCTGCATGGAGCCTGCTTCTCCCTCTGCCTGTGTCTCTGCCTCTCTCTCTATCTGTTTCTCGAATAAATAAATAAAATCTTTTTAAAAAATGTTTGAGAATATAAATTATAGTGAATCAGACCTATTTACTTGTGTCTCTTATTTTAAACAGACATTGAGCATCTGTTCTTGGGAAGTCTTCATCCTTGTACTGGGGATATTTAGTCAAAGAAGACCCAGACTCTGCCCATGCAATTATAGATTCTAAGAGCAGCTGTCCTTATGGAAGAGGGTGAGATAGTACTTCATAAAGAACAAGTGAAAAGCATGGTAAAGAGGAGGCGAGGAGAACATACTACTTAGTTTTCATTCCTAAGGAGAATTTTGGGTGATTGGGAGGTTTTCTTGGCCAGAGCACTGCATATTCTTCAACATGTCTTAGATGTAAAAATAAACAACAAAAAAACCCTCAGCTACATAGATGATAATGTCTGAGGTCAAAATAATCACAGTAATTGCCATTCCTTAATGTCTAAGCACAAGACAGGCCCGGCAACAGATGCTTTCTGTACATTACACACACTCCACCAGTCCTACAAGATAGGGCTTATCAAACCTACTTCATAGAGAAGAGCCTGAGGCTCATAGAGTTAGAGTTTGACAATGTGCCAGAATTCATAGGGCTAGGGCATGAGAAGGTGGACTAGATGATTATAGAGCCCACACTGTTTTACTATTCCCACCCTGGACACAGCCTGTGTTTCTTATTTAAGATTTAGTTTCAGTACTTCAAGATTTGTCTTAGGTGATCAAAAGAATGGCTTTGTATCCAAACTCCTGAATTGAAATATATAGCCAGAGCAAAAAGAATACCAAAATAATTGAAAAGTATAAATAAATGATGAGATTAGGTGACAGTGTGACCATCTACATTTGCATTATTAAATAACCTCAAAAGATTAGGAGCTCACAAAATCAGTCTGGACAATCTATTACCCATGGAAAGTAAATCTACCAGAATAGAAGTTACATGAGAATCTTTACCTGGCTGTGAATGTAAGGAATAGATCAATATATTTTTTCCCCTGACAGCCCCACACCACCTGGCCTGGAATTCCTGCCTTGTGCTACAGCTTCCCCATTTCATATCATTCCCAGGATAAAGATGCATTCTCTACAAGGTTTGCAAAGCATAAAGTGCTCCAGAGTTTGCAGAGCTGTGGAATTTGCCAGGAAGCCATAAGTCCTAGAGACAAAAAAAAAAATAAAAAATAAAAAAAAATTTAAAAAAAGGTGAGGGCCCCATGTAGAAGGAGGATTGGAGAGACTAACACCGCAGAACACAGGGGGTGCCAGGGGCTTCAAACCCATCTGTTCTTAAACATGGAGGGTCTCAGACACAGTTTTCAAGATGAGCATACCCTCACTTATTCTTAAGGCTTCTCACTGCCATAAGAGCATTCATCTAAGGGCAGAGTTCTCAGGTCACTAGAGAAAAGAGTATCAGTCTATCAGAAATTATGGAGATAGACCTGAAAGAGGATGAAGAAATGACCCAGCCAGGACAGTGCAATCCCATAAAAATCCTGTCCCAATAGTCAGCTCAGTGAGTTCAGAGACTTTTGGCTGCTTGTGGCTAACACTGACTTTCAGCTGAGGTCCCAGGAAGATGAGGCCTTTGTCTGAGGGCTATATCCTCAGATCAGCAGAGAGGGTGGAGGCCCAGGAAAAGGGCAGGCTCCAAGTAAAGACACTGTGTGTTGACATGGGGATCACCCAACCCACAGCTGACGGGGCTACAACTAACCCCTTTTCTACTCTTAGCCTGGGAGGCACAGGCAAGAGCTGACAGGCTCAAGTGCCCCCCGACTTCTGCCTGGAGCATCTCAAGGAGATGAGGACCTTGGTTTACAAGCTGGTTGTTCAGAAGTAGAATCCCAGTTCTTACAGTGTCAAGGTAAGAATCCTATATGAGGGGGCATCTGGATGGCTCAGTCGGTTAAGAGTCCAACTTGGTTTCAGCTCACGCCATGATCTCATGGTCATGGAATTGAGCTCCATGCTCAGTGGGGAGTCTTCTTGAAGATTCTCTCCTTCAGCCCCTCCCCTACCTCGCATGCTCATCCTCTCTCTAAAATAAGTAAATACATCTTTCAAAAAAAGAATATGGGAGCCTGGGTGGCTCAGTCTGTTAGGCGTCTGCCTTTCACTCAGGTCATGATCTCAGGGTCCTGGCATCAAGTCTCAAGTTGGGCTCCCTGCTCGGAGGAAGGAGCCTGCTCCTTCCTCTCCCTCTGCCCTTCCCCACCTGCTCATGTTCTCTCTCTGTCTCCTTTCTCTCTCTCTCTCATACCCTCTCTCTCTCTAATAAATAAAAACTTTAAAAATTAAAAAGGAATCGTGTAAGAGGGATGAGGCAACCAACTACTCCATTCCAGATATATTATGATATGCCAGAGCAATAATAGTACTATAATAAATACGAGGTATGAATAAAGGGAAAAAAGAAATATTTGCAGGCTATAGGATCATCTACATATGTGATTTCAGAAAAGATCAGGAGCTCAAAAAAATTATCTGACTCAGCCACTTCCTTATAAAAAATAAATGTGAAGGGGGAGGGGCAAGATGGCGGAAGAGTAGGGTCCCCAAATCACCTGTCCCCACCAAATTACCTAGATAACCTTCCAATCATCCTGAAAATCTACGAATTCGGCCTGAGATTTAAAGAGAGAACAGCTGAAATGCTACCGTGAGAAGAGTTCGTGCTTCTATCAAGGTAGGAAGACGGGGGGGGAAAAAGAAATAAAGAAACAAAAGGCCTCCAAAGGGGAGGGACCCAGCGAGGAGCCGGGCTAAGGCCGGGGCGAGTGTCCCCAGGACAGGAGAGCCCCGTCTGGGAGAAGCAGGAGCCGCACCAACCTTCCTGGGCAGAAAGGCGCCCGCAGGGAGTTAGAGCAGGACCCCAGGAGGGCGGGGATGCCCTCAGGCTCCCTGGGACACTAACAGACACCTGCGCGCCCAGGAGAGTGCATCGGGCTCCCTAAAGGGCTGCAGGGTGCACACATTGACCCGGGAGCAGATAGGAGGGGCTGGGGCGGCGGCCCTGCCCCGGAGCCTCCAGGCCCCTGCAGAGGAGAGCTCCGGAGTTCCTGCGGGGGTGACTCCAGGGCTCCAGAGCTGGCCCCGCCACTGGAGTTTTTCCTCCTGGGGCCTAACGGGGTAAACAACCCCCTCTGAGCCCTGCACCAGGCAGGGGGCAGAGAAGCTCCCCCAAGTGCTAACACCTGAAAATCAGCACAACAGGCCCCTCCCCCAGAAGACCAGCTAGACGGACAAGTTCCAGGGGAAGTCAAGGGACTTAAAGTATACAGAATCAGAAGATACTCCCTCGTGGTTTTTTTTTTTCTTTTTGATTTCTGATTGCTTCCCCCGCCCTTTTTTTCCCCTTTCTTTCTTTTTCTTTCTCTTTTTCTTCTCTTTTTTCCTTTTTTCTTCCTTTTTTCTTTTTCTCTTTTTTTTCTTCTTTCTCTCTCTTTTTCTCCTTTTCCCAATACAACTTGTTTTTGGCCTCTCTGCACTGAGCAAAATGACTAGAAGGAAAACCTCATCTCAAAAGAAAGAATCAGAAATAGTCCTCTCTCCCACAGAGTTACAAAATCTGGATTACAATTCAATGTCAGAAAGCCAGTTCAGAAGCACTATTATACAGCTACTGGTGGCTCTAGAAAAAAGCATAAAGGACTCAAGAGACTTCATGACTGCAGAATTTAGATCCAATCAGGCAGAAATTAAAAATCAATTGAATGGGATGCAATCCAAACTAGAAGTCCTAATGACGAGGGTTAACGAGGTGGAAGAACGAGTGAGTGACATAGAAGACAAGTTGACGGCAAAGAGGGAAACTGAGGAAAAAAGACAATTAAAAGACCATGAAGACAGATTAAGGGAAATAAACGACAGCCTGAGGAAGAAAAACCTACGTTTAATTGGGGTTCCGGAGGGCGTCGAAAGGGACAGAGGGCCAGAATATGTATTTGAACAAATCCTAGCTGAAAACTTTCCTAATCTGGGAAGGGAAACAGGCATTCAGATCCAGGAAATAGAGAGATCCCCCCCTAAAATCAATGAAAACCGTTCAACACCTCAACATTTAATAGTGAAGCTTGCAAATTCCAAAGATAAAGAGAAGATCCTCAAAGCAGCAAGAGACAAGAAATCCCTGACTTTTATGGGGAGGAGTATTAGGGTAACAGCAGACCTCTCCACAGAGACCTACCAGGCCAGAAAGGGCTGGCAGGATATATTCAGGGTCCTAAATGAGAAGAACATGCAACCAAGAATACTTTATCCAGCAAGGCTCTCATTCAAAATGGAAGGAGAGATAAAGAGCTTCCAAGACAGCCAGGAACTGAAAGACCTCCAAACCAGCTCTGCAAGAAATTTTAAGGGGGACTCTTAAAATTCCCCTTTAAGAAGAAGTCCAGTGCAAAAATCCACAAAAACAAGGACTGAATAGATATCATGATGACACTAAACTCATATTTGTCAATAGTAACTCTGAACGTGACCCCATCAAAAGGCGCAGGGTTTCAGACGATAAAAAAGCAGGACCCATCTATTTGCTGTCTAAAAGAGACTCATTTTAGACAGAAGGACACCTACAGCCTGAAAATAAAAGGTTGGAGAATCTTTTACCATTCCAATGGTCCTCAGAAGAAAGCAGGGGTAGCCATCTTTATATCAGATAAACTAAAATTTACCCCGAAGACTGTAGTGAGAGATGAAGAGGGACACTATCTCATACTTAAAGGATCTATCCAACAAGAGGACTTAACAATCCTCAATATATATGCCCCGAATGTGGGAGCTGCCAAATATTTAAACCAATTAATAACCAAAGTGAAGAAATACTTAGATAATAATACACTTATACTTGGTGACTTCAATCTAGCTCTTTCTACCCTCGATAGGTCTTCTAAGCACAACATCTCCAAAGAAATGAGAGCTTTAAATGATACACTGGACCAGATGGATTTCACAGATATCTACAGAATATTACATCCAAACTCAACTGAATACACATTCTTCTCAAGTGCACATGGAACTTTCTCCAGAATAGACCACATACTGGGTCACAAATCGGGTCTGAACCGATACCAAAAGATTGGGATTGTCCCCTGCTAATTCTCAGACCATAATGCCTTGAAATTAGAACTAAATCACAAGAAGAAGTTTGGAAGGACCTCAAACACGTGGAGGTTAAGACCATCCTGCTAAAAGATGAAAGGGTCAACCAGGAAATTAAGGAAGAATTAAAAAGATTCATGGAAACTAATGAGAATGAAGACACAACCGTTCAAAATCTTTGGGATGCAGCAAAAGCAGTCCTAAGGGGGAAATACATCACAATACAAGCATCCATTCAAAAACTGGAAAGAACTCAAATACAAAAGCTAACCTTACACATAAAGGAGCTTGAGAAAAAACAGCAGATGGACCCTACCCCCAGCAGAAGAAGAGAGTTAATTAAAATTTGAGCAGAAGTCAACGAAATCGAGACCAGAAGAACTGTGGAACAGATCAACAGAACCAGGAGTTGGTTCTTTGAAAGAATTAATAAGATAGATAAACCATTAGTCAACCTTATTAAAAAGAAGAGAGAGAAGACTCAAATTAATAAAATCATGAATGAGAAAGGAGAGATCACTACCAACACCAAGGAAATACAAACGATTTTAAAAACATATTATGAACAGCTATACGCCAATAAATTAGGCAATCTAGAAGAAATGGACACATTCCTGGAAAGCCACAAACTACCAAAACTGGAACAGGAAGAAATAGAAAACCTGAACAAGCCAATAACCAGGGAGGAAATTGAAGCAGTCAACAAAAACCTCCCAAGACACAAAAGTCCAGGGCCAGATGGCTTCCCAGGGGAATTCTATCAAATGTTTAAAGAAGAATTCATACCTATACTACTAACTCTGTTTGGAAAGATAGAAAGAGATGGAGTACTTCCAAATTCGTTCTATGAGGCCAGCATCACCTTAATTCCAAAACCAGACAGAGACCCCACCAAAAAGGAGAATTACAGACCAATATCCCTGATGAACATGGAGGCAAAAATTCTCAACAAGATACTGGCCAATAGGATCCAACAGTACATTAAGAAAATTATTCACCATGACCAAGTAGGATTTATCCCCGGGACACAAGGCTGGTTCAACACCCGTAAAACAATCAATGTGATTCATCATATAAGCAAGAGAAAAACCAAGAACCATATGATCCTCTCATTAGATGCAGAGAAAGCATTTGACAAAATACAGCATCCATTCCTGATCAAAACTCTTCAGAGTGTAGGGATAGAGGGAACTTTCCTCGACATCTTAAAAGCCATCTACGAAAAGCACACAGCAAATATCATTCTCAATGGGGAAGCACTGGGAGCCTTTCCCCTAAGATCAGGAACAAGACAGGGATGTCCACTCTCACCACTGCTATTCAACATAGTACTGGAAGTCCTAGCCTCAGCAATCAGACAACAAAAAGACATTAAAGGCATTCAAATTGGCAAAGAAGAAGTCAAACTCTCCCTCTTCGCTGATGATATGATACTCTACATAGAAAACCCAAAAGCCTTCACCCCAAGATTGCTAGAACTCATACAGCAATTTGGTAGCGTGGCAGGATACAAAATCAATGCCCAGAAATCAGTGGCATTTCTATACACTAACAACGAGACTGAAGAAAGAGAAATTAAGGAGTCAATCCCATTTACAATTGCACCCAAAAGCATAAGATACCTAGGAATAAACCTAACCAAAGATGTAAAGGATCTATACCCTCAAAACTATAGAACACTTCTGAAAGAAATTGAGGAAGACACAAAGAGATGGAAAAATATCCCATGCTCAGGGATTGGCAGAATTAATATTGTGAAAATGTCAATGTTACCCAGGGCAAGTTACACGTTTAATGCAATCCCTATCAAAATACCATGGACTTTCTTCAGAGAGTTGGAACAAATTATTTTAAGATTTGTGTGGAATCAGAAAAGACCCCGAATGGCCAGGGGAATTTTAAAAAAGAAAACCATATCTGGGGGCATCACGATGCCAGATTTCAGGTTGTACTACAAAGCTGTGGTCATCAGGACAGTGAGGTACTGGCACAAAAACAGAAACATAGATCAATGCAACAGAATAGAGAACCCAGAAGTAGACCCTGAACTTTATGGTCAACTAATATTCGATAAAGGAGGAAAAACTATCCATTGGAAGAAAGACAGTCTCTTCAATGATTGGTGCTGGGAAAATTGGACATCCACTTGCAGAAGAATGAAACTAGACCACTTTCTTGCACCATAGACAAGATAAACTCAAAATGGATGAAAGATCTAAATGTGAGACAAGATTCCATCAAAATCCTAGAGGAGAACACAGGCAACACCCTTTTTGAACTCAGCCACAGTAACTTCTTGCAAGATACATCCACGAAGGCAAAAGAAACAAAAGCAAAAATGAACTATTGGGACTTCATCAAGATAAGAAGCTTTTGCACAGCAAAGGATACAGTCAACAAAGTAAAAGACAACCTACAGAATGGGAGAAGATATTTGCAAATGACATATCAGATAAAGGGCTAGTTTCCAAGATCTATAAAGAACTTATTAAACTCAACTCCCAAGAAACAAACAATCCAATCATGAAATGGGAAAAAGACATGAACAGAAATCTCACAGAGGAAGGCATAGACATGGCCAACATGCACATGAGAAAATGCTCTGCATCACTTGCCATCAGGGAAATACAAATCAAAACCACAATGAGATACCACCTCACACCAGTGAGAATGGGGAAAATTAACAAGTCAGGAAACCACAAATGTTGGAGAGGATGCGGAGAAAAGGGAACCCTCTTACACTGTTGGTGGGAATGTGAACTGGCGCAGCCACTCTGGAAAACTGTGTGGAGGTTCCTCAAAGAGTTAAAAATAGACCTGCCCTACGACCCAGCGATTGCACTGTTGGGTATTTACCCCAAAGATACAGATGCAATGAAACGCCGGGACACCTGCACCCCGATGTTTCTAGCAGCAATGTCCACAATAGCCAAACTGTGGAAGGAGCCTCGGTGTCCATGGAAAGATGAATGGATAAAGAAGATGTGGTTTATGTATACAATGGAATATTACTCAGCCATTAGAAACGACAAATACCCACCATTTGCTTCAACGTGTATGGAACTGGAGGGTCTTATGTTGAGTGTAGTAAGTCAGTCGGAGAAGGACAAACAGTGTATGTTCTCATTCATTTGGGGAATATAAATAATAGTGAAAGGGAATATAAGGGATGGCTGAAGAAATGTGTGGGAAATATCAGAACATAAAGACTCCTAACTCTGGGAAACGAACTAGGGGTGGTGGAAGGGGAGGAGGGCGGGGGGTGGGGGTGAATGGGTGACGGGCTTGAGGGGGACACTTGACCGGATGAGCACTGGGTGTTATTCTGTATGTTGGTAAATTGAACACCAATAAAAAATTAATTTATTAAATAAATAAATAAATAAATAAATAAATAAATGTATTAGAGATTACATGAGACCTTAACTCTGGCCAAGAAAGAGAAGGAATATACCAATATATTTCTCTTACAGCCTACTTACCTGGGCCCCCTGATTTGTGCTGTGGATGCCATCTCATATAACTCCTAGAACAAGGACCCATTCTCTGCAAAGTTTGGAGTAGGGAAACTGCTCAAAAGAGTTTTCAAGGATGTGACATTTCCCAAGAAGCCTTTAATAGAAGTGACAAGAGCTTTTAGGAGGATACCCATGAACCAGGAGTGGGGAACGGAGAAAGCAACATCCCAGAATATTGGGTGTTACAGAGAGAGCAGCCCCTTACTTCTCTCAGACCTAGAGGCCTCCAGGAAAAGTTGTCAGGCTGAAAATCTCCTCACTTTTTCATCACAGTTGTCAGGATCTTAAGAGCCTTGGTCTAAGGATGGCAGTCTCAGATCAAAAGAGGGAGTTGTCATATATAAATGTGAGTTCCCTAAAAAGAATGAAGGAAGCACCCGCCCACAACACTGATGGCCTAGAGTCCAGTTCCTGCTGTCAGAACTTGGAGATCCTGAATTCCATATGAATTATAAAGTATACTTTCTTTTTTTTTTAATTTTTATTTATTTATGATAGTCACACAGAAAGAGAGAGAGAGGCAGAGACATAGGCAGAGGGAGAAGCAGGCTCCATGCACCGGGAGCCCGACGTGAGATTCGATCCCAGATCTCCAGGATCACGCCCTGGGCCAAAGGCAAGCGCCAAACCGCTGCGCCACCCAAGGATCCCTAAAGTATACTTTCTATGAAGTGTAAAGAGGCTTTGAGAAGTGAGAAAGAGAGAATAGAAGCCAGAGTTGCAGCCAGGCCTGGCACTACTGCCATGGTCAGGGCATGTGCCAGGGCCGAGACCAGTAGCAACTCCCACGTCTAGTGAAGTCTGGGTGGGGATTTTTCATTTTGTGGTGAAAAGAGAGATGAACATTCTAAGTAGTTAAGCACCTAGGTGGGCTGGATGGAAGGAAAACATTTATGCCTTCTTTCCCTTCTTGCATTACTTAACTGGGAGATTTATCTGTTTTTATTTTTGGGTTTCTTTTTGGTATTTTTAAAATACTCTTCCTTGAAATAGAAGCTTTATATGACTTCAGTATCTGTATTTATGAATAATATGTATCACACATGTATTGCTATTGATCAGGATAAGTATAAACATTCTGATATTTTGTACAAAAAAATAAAAATCCTTGCATCCCTCTTTTTGAGAGAGAGAGAGAGAAAGAAAGAGAGAGAGAGCATGTGCATGCATGAGCCAAGGTGAGGAGTGGGGTAAGGGGAAAAGGAGAGACAATATTTAAGCAGGCTCCACACCCAGCACAGGGCCCAAGGTTGGACTCGATCTCAGGACCGTAAGATCAAGACCTGAGCTGAAATAATAAGTTGAATGCAGGCAGCCCGGGTTGCTCAGCGGTTTAGCACTGCCTTCAGCCCAGGGCCTGATCCTGGAGACCTGGGATCGAGTCCCACGTCAGGCTCCCTGCATGGAGCCTGCTTCTCCCTCTACCTCTATCTCTCTCTATCTCTCTATCTCTCATGAATAAATAAACAAAATCTTTTAAAAAATAAGTCAAATGCTTAACTGACTGAGGCACCCAGGTGCCCTACATTGCATCTCTTTTTGTGGTCTGGAGCAAAATAATATGTCATATGAATGGAGATTTTCTTGCAAATGTGAATGAACCCTGTGGTAGAATTGTTGGTATCAAGAAATAAAAGTTTGGGGCATCAGCAAGGTGATGGAACAAAAATTTCCAGCCCTTATTTGCCACAGAAGCACAAAGTTAACAATAATATAAGTGAAAAATACCTTTATTAAAGGTCCAGAATCTATTTAAGAATATGTGATACTACATGTTAGCATTAAACTGAGATAAACTACACTTGAAATGGGTAGGAGCAGTAATTAGGCTTCCTTGGCATCATCCCCTCCCTCAAGTTGGCACAGATCGGCCCTGAGAGAGATTATGACTTCTCCCCATGTAGGAGAGATTGAGGTGAACATCCCATTTACCCAAAATATGTTAGAACTAATAAACGTATTCAGTTGCAGGATACAAAATAAAAACACAAAAATCAGTTGTGCTTCCATATACTGACAACAAAATATTTGAAACAGAAATTAAGAAAACAGTTCTATTTAAAAGTGTCAAAAATAAAATAGGAATAAATTTAACCAAGGAGGCAAAAGATTCGTACACTGAAAACAATAACACCTTGAAGGAAAAAAATGAATACACAAATAAAAGGAAAGATATCCCATGTGCACTGATTGAAACAACATTTTTTAAATATTCATACTACTCAAAGTGATCTACAGATTCAATGCAATAGCTATCATAATTCCAATGGACTTTTTCACAGAAATAAAAAAAAAACCTGAAATTCATATGAATTCACAAGAGGCCCTGAATAGCAAAGTAATGTTGAGAAAAAGGAACATAGATGTAGGCATTATACTTATTTTGAACTATATTACAAAAGTATATTAATCAAAACAGTGTTGGGGCACCTGGATGGCTCAGTCATTTAAGCATCTGACTCTTGATTTTTGGCTCAGGTCATGATCTCAGGGTCATGAGGTCAAGCCCTATAATCCTGGGATGGAGCTCTGCATGGAGCTCCCTGCTCAGTGGGGAGCCTACCTCTCCCTCTCCCTCTGCCGCTCCCCCTGCTTGCGTGTTCTCTCTCTCTCTCTCTCTCTAATAAAGAAATAAAATCTTGAAAAAAGATGTTCTCCCTCTAACTCCCTCTGTCCCTACCCTACCCTCTGTTCATGTACTCTCTTTCTCAAAACAAAACAGTGTTATACTAGTATAAAATCAGAGACATAGATCAATGGAACAGAACAAAGCCCAGAAATAAACCCATGCATAAATGGTCAAGTAATTTGTGACAAGGCCACCAAGAATACACAATGGTGAAAGGATAATCTCTTCATTAAATGCTGTTAGGAAACTGAATATCCATATGCAAAAGAATTAAATTGGATGCTACTTATGTCATACTCAAAGATTAATGGAAAATAGATTAAAGACTTAAAAATGAGACTCAAAACCACAAAATCACTAGGGAAAAGATCTCCTTGACATTGGTCTTGGAAGAGATTTTTTAAATATGACAACAGAAATACAGGCAAAAAAAGCAAAAACAAGTGGGACTTAATCAAACTAAAAGGCATCTGTACAACAATGGTAACAACAAAAAGGCAATCTGTGGGAGTGGGAGGAAATAGAAGTAAACAATATATCTAAGGGACTAATATCCAAATTATATTAGGAACTCCTACAACTCAATAGCAAACAACTCATTTTTAAAAAAATGAGTAAAGAACTTAAATATTTTTCCAAAGAAGACACCCAAATGTTCAATAGGTATATGAAAGGTGCTCAACACCACTCATCAGGGAAATGCAAATCAAAACCACAATAAGATATCACCTCAAACTTGTTAGGTAGGAAGGCTATTATCAAAAAGACAAGAAGTAACAAGTGTTGGTGAGCGTGTGAAGAAAAGGGAACCCTGTGCATCATTGATGGGAGTGTGAATTGGTGCAGCCAGTATGGAGAAATTGTTTGGAGGCTCCTTAGAAAATTAAAATGAGAGCTACCACATGATTCAGCAGTCCCACTTCTGAGTATATACCCAAGGAAGTGAAATCAGAATCTTTTATTTTTTTGTATATTTTTTATTGGAGTTTGATTTGCCAACATATAGTATAACACATGATGGTCATTCTGTCAAGTGCCCCCCCTCAGTGCCCATCACCCAGTCACCCCATCCCCGCCCACCTCCCCTTCCACTATCCCTTGTTCGTTTCCCAGAGTTAGGAGTCTCTCATGTTTTGTCACCCTCTCTGATATTTCCCACTCATTTTCCCTCCTTTCCCCTATAATCCCTTTCACTATTTTTTATATTCCCCGTATGAATGAAATCATATGTTTGTCCTTCTCCAATTGACTTACTTCACTCAGCAGAATCTTAAAGATATATCTGCACTCCTCCATTAATTATGCCATTACTCACAGTAGCCAAGATACAGAAACAACCCAAATGTCCACCAGTAGATAAATGAATAAAGAAAATGTGGTATATACACACAGTGGAATATTATTAGCCTTAAAAATGAAGGAAATCTTACATAAGACAACATGGATGAATCTGGGGGACATTATTCTAAATGAAATTAGCCAGTCACAGAAGGATAAATAATTCATGATTCCATTTATATGAAGCATCCAAAATAGTCAAACACACAGAAACATAGAGTAGACTGGTGGTGGCCAGGGATTGGGAGTCAGGGAGAAATGAGAAGTTGTTGTTGAACTGGCATAGTTTCAGTTATGCACGATGAATAGGTTCTAGAGATCTGTTGTAAAACATTGTGCCTAACTGATGAATCACTAAACTCTACCTCTGAAACTAATAATACACTATATGTTCATTAATTGATTTTTTTTAAATTTTTAAAAGAAAAAAATGTGCTTAGGGGGAAAACATTGTGCCTATATTTAACAATATTTTATTGTGTACTTAAAAGTTTATTAAGAGTGTAGTTCTCACATTAGGTATTCTTAGCCCAACTACAATTAAAAAGTTTATTATCTTGCTCTCTCCCAAAGTAGAGAGTAAGCTGATTACAGGCAAGTATTTGGGAAAGACAACTCTTTAAAAAAAAAAAGATTCTATTTATTTATTCATTAGAGAGAGAGAGGGAGGGGCAGAGACATAGGCAGAGGAAGAACCAGGCTCCCTATGCGGAGCCTGATGTGGGACTAAATCCCTGGACCCCAGAATCATGACTGGAGCCAAAGGCAGATGCTTAACCATTGAGCCCCCCAAGTGCCCCAGGAAAGACAACTCTTTTACATTTTACACCATTGATGGGAATATAAATTGGCGCAGCCACTATGGATCAGTAGGGGGTTCCTTAAAAACAGCTCTTAGATGATCCAGCAATTCTATTTCTGGGTCTATATCGAAAGAAATTGGAATTAGGATCTTGAAGAGATATCTGCATCCCAAGATCATTGCAGCATTCGTCACAATAGCCAAGACATGGATGCAACCTAAACATTCATTGACGGACAAGTATATAAAGAAAATATGTCATATACATACAATGGAGTATTATTCAACTTTAAAAAGAAGGAAACTTGTCATTTGCAACAACAGAGGTGAACCTGGAAGACATTATGCTATGTGAAGTAAGCCAGACACAAAAGGACAAATACATGTTATATAAGGAAACTAAAATCGTCAAACTGATAGATGCAGAACAGTATGGTGGCTGCCAGGTGCTGAGAGGAGGGGTATTGAAGAGGTATTGGTCAAGGAGTACAGAGTTTCAGTTCTATAAGGTGCATAAGTCCTAGAAATGTACTGTAGAGCATAAAGCCTATAGATAACAATGTCATATTGGATATTTAAAAATTTGCTGAGGGGGTAGATATTATGTTGTTATTGTACTCATAAAAAGTAACAAAGAGGGGGCACCTGGGTGGTTCAGTGGTTGAGCATCTGCCTTTGGCTCAGTGCATGATCCCGGGGTCCTGAGATCGAGTTCTGCATCAGGCTCTCCTCAGGGAGCCTGCCTCTACCTCTGCCTATGTCTCTGCCCCTCTCTCTGTGTCTCTCATGAATAAGTAAATAAAATATTTTTAAAAATAATAATAAAGAGGGCAGGAGAAAATTTTTGGAGGTAATGAGTATGTTTATGGCATTGATTGTGATGGTGGTCCACAGGTGTATGCTTATCTCTAAGCTTTTGGGGTATCAGTCATACCTCAATAAAGTAGTTTTCTAAAGAAGCAGATATTTTGTCTTATTTGGGCTTGTGTCTCAGCACTGTATCTAGTATACTGTAGGCACTTTATAAATATTTCATCATTAAGAGGGAAAAAAAGGATGTATAAATAAGGAAAAGATTGTCAATTATTGGTTTGCCTAATTCCTTCTAGTGTTTCTTCCAAAAGTAAAAGTTATACACCTGGACTTGCTTAGATTATTCAGCTGTGCAAGAGAAATTAAATGTTGGGGAGTTAGACCTCATGCTCACTCTCATTCATTTCCAGTAATTAAGTGGGAATGAGCTCTTTGGAAGGCTTCAGGCTAGTACTGGGATGCTTTAAAAAGAAAGAACCCTCAAAACAGCAACCACACATTCTAGCCCCTGCCCTTCGAATGTTAGAGTCTGGATTCTGCACTCATAGCAAAAGAGATGATGACATATTCTCTGTGACCTAAAGAACAAGGAGGGGTTTGAAGAGGGGAGGAGGCATGAGTTAAAAGCAGTCAAGTCTGGGGCAAGGCAGCATGGAGTTTTAGGAAACTGCTCCCTTCAGTGAGGGGCAATTTCAAGTGAGATTGCATGGTGGACTGGATGAGGCTTATGGGAGTGGTAAGCAGGGGCCAGACCCTCAGATGGTGGGCCTCAGAGATAAAAGACTAAGCCTTCAATAGAAGCTTGTCCTTAACAAGTTATTTGGAATTGTGGCTAGACCAGAGAAAATCTCCACGTAGTATAGGAGTGGTAGGTGTCTCTGCTCTTGCCCAGTGCAACTGAACATGGTGCATAGACCAGATGTTCTATGTACATCCTCACCAGGGAGTTTCTGACCAATAAGAGTTATTCTTCTTTGAGGTGGGGTGTCCAGAATCCACTGGACTGGCGCTCTTTACCCTGGATTGGGGGAGCCATAGGCCACTTTTTCGAAGGAACACTCACTTTATCTTGCATGCAATTTGGCAAGGTCTAGATTTTTGCTGATGGTTAAATGAATGAAAATAATGGTGATTTAGATAGATGGGCAGCTGGAAGTTAGGGAAAATATCAGTCATTGAGAAAAATTCTGAGAACTGAGTTGAATCCAACTGCGAAAGTCTCTCTCTCTCTCTCTCTCTCTCTCTCTCACACACACACACACGCACACACACATGCACACTGTATAATGAGGATATATTACATAATTGGCATCGCTAAACATCATCGTGGTTGATTGTGATTTCTTTGTCTTGGAGTTTGGTAATATGCTGGAGTTCACAGGGCTAGTAAGTGACAAGGCTGGGACTAAACTTCCTAGTTTGAATTCCTCTAGAACACACGCTGATCATTCCATTCTTCTCTGCCTAAAGCAAACCTTGTGTTCCTTAATAGTCCAAATGTATCTCAGGGGAGAAAATAAGATTCTGTGTTCAGAGAACTGGATTGGAATACATAGTAAAAGCAGTTAAGAATACCACAGTAAATCAAAGGCATGAACAAAGAGAAGAAACATAATATTCAGTGGCAATGTGATCATCTACACATGCAGTGTTAACCTCAAGATTGGGGAATCACAAAACCATCCTGGACGACTCCTTTCTGAGGCTCACTCTGATTACTGAAAAAAAAAAAAAAAAGATCAGCATCATTTTTCTTTGACAGCCTACCTCTCTCTTGGGTCCCCTGTCTTACGTTTTGGTTTTTCTATCTCACATCAAGTCAGAGATAGTAACCTGCAAGGCTTGCGTTAGGGACACTGCTCTAGTTTGCGTGGATGTGGTGTTGGCCAAGAATTCTTTAATCTGAGAGACAATACTCCCCCCCCATGATTAATACTGGGAAAACAACCACCTCACATTATAGGGGGTCATTCAGATACCTGGCAAACCTGCTCTCAGGCCTAGAATGCCTAGCAGGGCAATCAGAGTGGGCATCCCCTCTTTTACTCTTCAGAGTTTTCAGCAAGGCCAAAGTCTTATCCTAAGGAGAATGGCCACACTTCAGTAGAGGGAGGATCCTGGGTTGGATAGATATCTAGTTGAGGTCCCTGGGTAATAAATGTGAGGACCACCAACTCCAGAACAGTGGTGTTCCAAAGAGACCTAACTCTGCTGTCCACCTCTTAGGACCCAAATATCCCTGGCCTAATGTGGCTCACTCTTCTACCTGGGAGGTCTCAGGAAAGAGCATCCCTTGATCTGAGCAGAGTAAGGAGGAGGAGCTCCTCTGGCCAGGAGCAAGGTCAGGTCCCTGAGTGAAGGAAGAGGACAACGCTAAACCCAACGCGCCCCCCGCCCCCATTGTTAACCATGGGAGGTCTCTGGCAGAGATATAAGCCTGAGAAGCTTCTCATTTCTGCCTGGTGAGTCTCAGGGAGGGTGGGGTCTTGTCTAACAGAATGGGCCCCATTTCTGCAGGAGGAGAAGTCTTCGCCATAACCGGAGTACGGTGAGCACCCTCAGTGCTAATGAGAGAATCTCTTCCCCAAAAGAGGAAGGCTCACAGAGTTCCGCTCCTCTTCTCAAGTCTCTGGGGCCCCAGGCAAAGGTAAGCAGAAATAGTGCACCCTGACTCATTACTAGGGACTTGAGAAAGTGAGGGTTTCCTTTGGGGCCTGGCAGACCTGCGTCAGTAGGGGGAGGAGTCCCAGGTTTGTGGGATCACAGTGATTCCACAGAGCCTTGTCTTTGCTGCCAGACTTCAGAACGTTCGGCAGCCATGGCCGGATATGATTCATCGGAACTTCCGCTTTGGAGATCAAGACCTCAACCGAAAGACGCAGCGTTTGTTCCGCCAAAGAGTGGAATCTGAGGACTTCTCTGAAGTCAAGGTGAGGACGTAAATGTGAAGTGAAAGAACCACTCCCCGTGGTGGCCTCACAAAGTACCGCCCCTGGGGTCGGCAGTGGAAAGTCCTGGCACAACTGTTAGGCCGAGTTCTGCCTGGGAAGTCTCAGGAAGGAAGGTCTTGGTCTAAGAGAGTGGCCCTGATTCTGCAGATGAAGGAAACATAGGCCCTCGCTAGAGTCAAGGGGGTGGGGGGTCCTGAGTGCTAATGAAGGGATCTCTTCCCAGTAGAGATAACGACAGAAAGCTGGACCCCTACATATCCCCTATTCTGGGATAGTTTTATTTGGCAGTCACTGACAACCGCCACCCCCCACTCCCTGAGAGCTCCTGGAAGTGAAGGCTGTTGTGTTTGGAGCTTGGTGAACTCAATTTAGTGGAGGGAGGAGTCCCAGGCTCTGAAAGATACCAAAAGGAAGACTTTGAGTGAAGACCTACGGACCACCGACTCCAGAACAGTGGGGTCCCACAGAGCTCTGCCCCTGCTTTCAGCCCTCAGAGACTCTGAGCAGTTGTGGCCAAATATGACTCATCTTTACTTCCCATTCAGAGTTTCCAGGAAGTGAGGACATTTGTCTGGGGGTGAGGCCTCTGGCCCCCTGCTGGTGAATTCTCAGGACTGGTCTGGAGTCAAGGTGAAGACATTGAGTGGGGACTGAAGGGACCATCCAGAACCATAAAAAGGCATTCCATTAAGTCCCGATGCTGCTGTTGGCCCTGGGAGGCCCCAGCAGAGCTATAGGACTTCCTGCCTGGGAAGTCTCAGGTAGGCAAGGCCTCAGTCTAAGGAAGTAGCCTGGGTCCTACAGATGGAGGAGACCTAAGCCCTGACTGCAGTGAAGGTGAGGTCCCCGAGACTAATGGGAGACCTCTCCTCAGTTAGGGAAAGTAGTAACCTTGCACTTATTTCTGGAGGCTTTTGGTGGGAGTACTCATATGGAGGACCCTAATTTCCCCTTTAGGAACTCAGGGAATGAGAACTATACTCTGAGGCAGGATGCCTAAGTCCTACCTGTAGTTAAGGTCAGAGACCTAAATGAGGACTAAGGGGAGCACCAACTTTAAAATGTGTGTCTTATAAATTCTGACCCTTCACTCAGCCCTGGGAAAAACTCCAATGCTGCTTAGGCTGAGGCACTCCCTTCATTACTGTATGGCAAGTCCCAGAGAGGTAAGGCTGTTGGACTAATTGAGCGGCCTCAGTTCTGCAGAGGGAGGAGACCCAGGGCTTCAAGGAGTCAGAGTGAGGACCCTGAGTGAAGAGTGATGGTACTCACCCCAAAGAAGAGCCAACAGAGAACCCCCCCTTGTTTACAGCACTAGGGAGCCCAGACATGGAAGTAGGGGTATGTGAACCCTACTTTATTTTTGATGCCTACATTAGGCATCAGGTTGGTGAGAGCCTTTGTTTCAGGGAAGAGACATCAGATCAGCAGAGGAAGTTGTCTCAGGCCCTGCCTAGAGCCAAGGTGAGGACACTGAATAAAGACTGAGGACCCTAATAACCCCAGAACAGAGAGTTCCACAGTACTGTCAGCAGTGGGTGGCAGTAGTAGGCCAAGGCAGTAGTAGTGGGCCAAGGTGCCCCTTTAGTTTCTCTTGAGGGGTCCCAAGAAGAGGAGGACCTGGGTTTGAGATGTAAATTTAGAGCAGCACAGAGGAGGGGGCCCCTGGGCCCTGCCAGAAGTTGATGTGTTGGTCCCGAATGTGAATTAAAAAGATCCTCATACTCCAGGGTTAAGAGGATTCCACAAGGACTAGACCTGCCCACCGCTGCTCTCAACCCCAGTAAGCACCAAGCAGGGCTGGCAGGCTGCAGTCCGAGGCTCACTTTATTTCCACAGGATTCTCAGAGTACAGGCTGATCATAACGAGAGTCTCGTGGTCTCCTGGAGCAGTACCCTCACAGAAACCTGCAGAGGCGGCCTTGGTCAAAGCCAAGGTGATCTCTGCCTGCTGAACAGGTGCTCCCTCTCCTCCTCTCTTCTCTCATGCCCAGATCACCTGCTGTCCTACCCACACTCATATCTGCTGTCCCTGACCATAGCCATCATGCCTCGGGAACAGAAGAGTAAGTTCCACACTCGTGAGAAATGCCACCAAGCCCGAGGTGGGCCCCAGCATCGAAACGGTGCTCTAGCCACTGCAGCCAAGGAGCAAGCATTCCCCTCCTTGGCCCCTCCTCCTTCTGGAGTTCCTACTTGCAGAAAGCCCACTTCTAGATCATGTAGCACTCTCAAGAGGTCTCAGAGAGCCCTATCCACCAAGTCTGCAGGGGTTTCTCACACAAGACCATACAAAGGAGTCAACTGCAAAACTGAGAAGAAGCAAAGTTCCTCCCAGGCTCCACTCCCCATTATGCAGTCTCCAGGAGACCCTCTGACCAAAACAACAGGTACTTTGGTACAGTTCCTGATGTAAATGTACAGAAGGAAAAAGCTCATTACGAAAGCTAATATGCTGAAGATTGTCAATAAAAAGTACAAAAATCGCTTCCTTGAGATCCTCAGAAGAGCCTCTTTCAACCTGGAAGTGGTTTTTGGAGTTGACTTAAAGGAAGGCAATTCTACCAAGGATTCCTATATCCTTGTCCGCAAAATGGACCTCCCCAACAATGGGACTGTGAGTGGTGGCAGAGGATTTCCCAAGACTGGACTCCTGATGAACCTCTTGGGCGTGATCTTCATGAAGGGCAACTGTGCCACTGAGGAGAAGATCTGGGAGTTCCTGAATAAGATGAGAGTCTATGCAGGAAAGAGGCACTTCATCTTTGGGGAGCCCAAAAAGCTCATCACTGAAGATTTGGTGAAGCTGAAGTACCTGGAGTACCGCCAAGTGCCCAACAGTAATCCTGCATGCTATGAGTTCCTGTGGGGCCCCAGAGCCCATGCCGAGACCAGCAAGATGAAAGTGCTAGAGTTTTGGGCCAAGATTAATCATACCGTCCCCAGTGCCTTCCACTCTTGGTATGAAGAGGCTCTGCGAGATGAGGAAGAGCGGGTTAAGGCCGCGGTTACCCTCGGGGCTGAGAAGGATGCCACAGCCAGTGAATCTTCCAGGGACTCTCCAGCAACTTCTCTGACATCTGATGAAGTTGAGGCAGAGTCTTCATCTTGTGGCTGAAGAGAGCAGTCAGTGTCCTGATTAGTGAGGGCTAGCTGTGACTTCGGGAACACAGTGTATAATACCTTTGTGCTCTTGTTCTGTATGGGTAATTTGGAGATTTATCAGGATCTTTATTTTTTGCTGTTTTTCAAATGTTACTTTGAAATGAAGGCTTATCTAGCACTATAGTCTAAATTTATGAATTACATTGGTCTCACTTATTGTTTATCAGATTTTAGAGTAAGAGTGTTGCTGTTTTATAAAACAAATTGGGAAAAATTCTATCTTATTTAGTAATGTGGTATGACATAACATCACATTGGAGTATGCATTTCCCTTAAAAATGTGAAAAACTTAGGCAGTAAAACACATGAAATCAAGATAGAGAGGGGGAAGAATAAGATGGTCAGTATTTGGCTTCCTAATCTCTTTTACTCCATGTTTTATAAAATTCTAAATAACAGTATGTGCTTGACTAACTGAAGAATGTAGAATTAAACCTTCATGAATTAGACCCCATGATCACAGGGCCATTTGTTCCCCAAACATTGACTAAGCATCTGCTCTTATAAGGCTTCATGCTAGCACTGGGAGAGCTGAGGAAAGGACTGAGACATTGACCATAAAATTATAGCGTCAAGAAGCATTTATCGCACAAGCAAGAATGGTGACAGACACTCTGAGACCGAAAGGATACATGAAAACACGGGGTAAAACAGGAGAGAGGTGGTTCCAGATGAGAGCAGTTAAGTGTCAGTCCCCTGAAGCAAGGCAGTGTTGGGCACTCGGAGACTGCAGGTCCTTATGTGAGAGGTAATTCTAAGCTGTCTGCATGGGGCGGGGGTGGGGGAGGTGGGGGCAGGGGGGGTGGGGTGCTCCATGAGGCTGTGATCAGAGGGAGCAAGAGCCAGCCCCTCACATGGTGGGCTTCAGAGTTGAAAGACTAAGTCCAGAAACTGCCCTTAAAGTTACTTTGGAATTGTGGGAAAACCAGACAAGAGAGATCACCTAGGACAGGGATGGAATGTGTCCTGTGCTCTTGTCTCGGTGTAGGTGAACACAGTGTGCAAATTAGATGTTTTGTTTACATCATCTCCAAAGGGTCTCTGAGGAGTAAGTGTGTACTCCCTTGGAGTGGATGCCCAGAACCTTCTGGACTGGCACCCTTGGCCCTGGGTTGAGGGAGCCAGAGCCCACTAAAACATCATCCAAATTAGGTTATCTTGTATGTCATTTGGCAAACTCCAGGGAAAGTCTAAATTTTTGTTGGTGGTTGAATGAATGAATGTCAAAGTGGTTTAGAAAGAAGGGCAGCTGGGAGAAAGGTAAGTTTTGGGGCCTTGAAATATATTTTCGGAGCTTTGTGTTGCATCTACTAAGGATGAGCACTGGGTGTTATACTATATGTTGGCAAATTGAACTCCAATAAAAAATATACATATAAAAGAATAAAATATTAGATAAACATGAGGGGGGAAAAATAAAGTCTACCTTATGCCAACATTGGATGACATACTTTAATTGGGAAATATTACTTACTGTTCCTTGCTAAGCACCATTGTGTCTAATAGAATTTTTGGTTGTTGTTGTTCTAGAGCACTGCAGAGTTTCTGACATCCCCTGCATTAAAAATTAAATCTCACTGTAGTGAGTTGAAACTCCGGGGGACAAATTAATCAAAGTAAGAACTGGCTCTTTTAAAGCTCACTACAGGCCAGGCAATGTGCCATGTATTTTTATATGCGTTATGGGCATTCTATTTGTCCCCAAGAGAGAGCTTATCAAACCCATTTCACAGATGAAAAGACAGCCCCCAGAGTTTGGTACTTTGCCCATGGCTGCTAAATGACACGTTTGGAACCAGACTCCTGGCTTGAATTAGTCTGAATTCTACACTTTTCTACTCCTCCCAGCATGAGGCCAAATTCATGTTCCTTGATTCCCCTTTGTTCTCACTACTACAAAAATTATCTCAGGTACTAAAAAGGACTCTGTGCCCAAAACACTGGATTGGAATATATAACCAGAGCAATTACCATTTCAAAATAATTGAGAAGTGTGAATAAAGGAGAGAAAGGGATAATAACCAGCGACAATAGGATCATCTATATATCCAAAGTCAACCTCGAAAGATCAGGGGCTTACAAAATCATCTTGGCTAGCTCCTTCCATAAAGAAAGTTACATCTATTCAAACAGAAGTTACATTAAAAGCTAAGTCTGGTTACTGAAGAGAAGAAATAGGTTAAAGCATTTTTTTTCCTTTGGCAGCATATCTGTTCTGGGGTCTCTGCCTTGTGTTGCAGCTTCCATATCTCACATCACTCCTGGGACAGGGACTAGTTTCTCAAGGGTTTGCAATAGGGAAAATGGTCAAGAGTTTGCAGGGATATAGCCTTTCCTGGCAAGCCTTCAATCAAGAAACAGGAGCCATGATGAAGATCCCTTTATAGTAGGACTGTGGAGAGCAACGTGCCAGGCAAAGTTATAGGTCTGAGTATCCCCTTACTTATTCTTCAGGGTTTTTGGAAACAGGCGAATCCTGCCATAGGAGGCTGGCCTCAGGTCAGTAGAGAGAGGACCCCCAGTCTCTGATACATATGAAGGTGAGGACTCTGAATAAGGAGTGAAGAAAGCAGAAAGCAGCCACCTAGAACAGTGTGACCCTGCTGTCAGCCCCCAGAGTCCCCCAAACAGCCTGGGAAGAATGTGGCTGTATCTGATTTCCACTTAACAGGTCAAAAAGGTAAAGATTCTTGGTCTGAGGTTGATTGAATCAGGTCAATAGGGGTAGAATTTCCAAGGTGTGCCAAGAGGAAGGTGAACTCTGAAGAGTTCAGAGACCACCAAACCCACATCAGTGGAAACTCACAAAACCCTTCAAACTGTCATGAGAAATCTAGCCATAAATGTCAGACATATGTGGCTTCATATCTTCTCAGGGGTAACGGAAAGTGGGGAGGTCCCAGGTCAGCAGAGAGAGGAGACTTGGGGCTTCACATAAGTCAGATTTAGGGTGCAGAGTTAGAATCCTGAGTGGGATCACCATCACAGGGCCTCAATCTGCCTGCCACAGCTGTCACCTGTGGGAAACCATGGCAGGTGTGGCCAAATAAGGCCACCCTCATCTCTTTCTATTAGGTCTCAGGGAGGTATAAGCCTTTTTCTGGGGGAAATGTCCTCAGATTAAGAAAGAGAGGAACCTCAAGCCCTGCCAGGAGTCAAATCAAGGAAACTGAGTGAGAACCAAGAGGATGACCCACCCCTGAATAGATGGAAAAACAGTCTGGTCCTGCCCTGGCATTCAAGACTTAAAACCCCAGGGTAGGATATGAGGCTAGGGCCTCCAGCATCACTTTTTTTTAATTGACTTCATTTTTTAGAGCAAGCTTAGGTTCACAGGAAAACTGAGCAGAAATCACAGAGTTCCCATATACCCTCTTCCCTGATACATACAGCCTCTCCCACTTTCAACATCCTGCAGCAGAGCTGTACATGTACTACAATCTATGAACTTCTATCCACACGTCAGTAGCTCAACAATGCTCATAGTTACATTAGACTTTATTCTTGGTGTTGCACATTCTGTGGGGTGTGACAAACGTATGATGATTTCTATCCATCGTTACAGTATACAGAGTAATGTCACTGCTCTAAAATCCTCTGTGTTCTGTCCCTTCATTCCTCCCTGCTCCCCCAACCCCTGGAAACCACTGATCTTTTTACTTTTTCTGTAGTTTTGTCTTTTCCAGAATGTCAGATAGTTGGACTCACACAGAAATAAGCCTTTTCAGATTGGCTTATTTCACTTAGTAATACACATCTAAGGTTCCTCTATGCCTTTCCATGGCTTGATTAGCTCATTTCTTTTTAGCACTAAACAATACAGGCATAACTCAGACATACTGCGGGTTTGGTTCCAGCTCACAGCAATAAAGTGAATATCACAATAAAGTGAGTCAAAGGAATTTTTTTGGTTTCCCAGTACATATAAAAGTTATGTTTATAGTCTACTATAATCTGTTAAGTATGCTATAGTATTATGCCTAAAAAACAATGTACATACCTTAATTTTTTAAGGGAGGAGGAGAGAGGAGAGGGGCAGAAGGAGAGAGAGAATCTTAAGCAGGCTCCATGCCCAGTGCAGAGCTAGATGTAGGGTTTGATCTCACAACACTGAGATCACAACCTGATCCAAGATCAAGAGTTGGACACTTATCTGATTGAACTACCCAGGTGTCCCATGCATACTTTAATTTAAAAAATACTTTATTGCTAAAAAAAGTCCTAGCCATCTGAGCTTTCAGTGAATCATATAATCTCTTTGTTGGTGGAGGGTCTTACCTCGATGTTGATGGCTGCCTACTGATCAGGGTGGTGTTGCTGAAGGTTGGGGTGGTGGGCAGTTTTTTAAAATGATGCAATGCAACACAGAAGTGTGCTGCATTGATTGGCTCTTCCTCTCACAAATGATTTCTCTGTGGCATGTGATGCTGTTTGGTAGTTTATACCCACAGCAGAACTTCTTTCGAGTTGGAGTCAATCCTCTCAAATTCTGCTGCTGCTTAATCAACTAGGTTCATGTAATATTCTAAATCATTGGTTGTCATTTCAACTATCTTTAAAGTGTTTTCACCAAGAGTGGTTTTTATCTCAAGAAACTACATTTATGTATGTATGTATGTATGTATGTATGTATGTATGTTTATCCATTAGAAGCAACTCTTGATCCATTAAAGTTTTATCATGAGATTGCAGTGATGCAATCCCATCTTCAGGCTCCACTCTTAATTCCAGTTCTGTTGCTCTTTCTACCACATCTGCCATTACTTCCTCCCCTGAAGGTTTGAGTCCCTCAAAGTCACCAAGGGGGGTTTGGCATCAACTTTTTTCAAGCTTGTATTCCTGCTGATATTTTAATCTCTTCTCATGAATCATGAATGTTCTTTGTGGCATTTATAATGGTGAATCCTTTCAAGAAGGCTTTGCCCAAACCCATCGAAGAAATCACTATCTATAGTAGCTATAGCTTTACAAAATATATTTCTCACGCAATAAGAATTGAAAGTCGAAATTACTCCTTGATTTATGAGCCAGAGAGTGGATGTTGTGTTAGCAGGCATGAAAGCAATGTTCATCTCATTGTACATCTGCATCAGAGCTCTTGGGTGACCAGGCGCATTGTCAATAAGCCGTCATACTTTGAGAGGAATCTTTTCTTCTGAGGTCTCAAGAGTGGGCTTAAAATATTCAGAAAACCATGTTGTAAACAGATGTCCTGTCACACAAGCTTTGATGTTGCTTCTATAGAGCACAGACAAAGTAGATTTAGCATAATCTTAAGGGCCCTAGGATTTTGGGGATGAGAAATGTGCATTGGCTTCAACTTCAAGTCATCAGCTGCATTAGCCGCTAATAAGAGAGTCAGCCTGTACTTTGAAGCTCTGAAGCCAGACACTGACTTGTCCCATCTACCTATGAAAGCCCTGGATGGCATCTTCTTCCAGTAAAAGCTGTTTTATTTACATTGAAAATCTGCTGTTTAGTGCAGCCAACCTTCGCTAATGATTCTAGCTAGATCTTCCCAATAACTTACTGCAGCTTCTCCACCAGCACTTGCTGCTTCACCTTGTATGTTGTTCTGGAAACAACTTTTTCCTTAAATCTCACGAAGCCTCTGCTGGCTTCAATCTTTTCTTACACAGTTTTGTCACCTCTCTCAGCTTTTATAGAATTGAGAGTTAGGGCCTGGCTCTGGAGTAGGCTTTGGCATAAGGGAATGTCATAGCTGGTTTCATCTTCTGTCCAGACCACTAATACTTTCTCCATATCAGCAAGAAGGCTGTTATGCTTTCCTATCATTAGTATGTTCACTGGAGGAGCACTTTGAATTTCCTTCAAGAACTTTTCTTTGCATTCACAACCTGGATAACTGTTTGGTGCAAAAGGCCTAGCTTTTGACTTTCTCAGTTTTGAACGTGCCTTTCTTACTAAGCTCAGTCATCTCTAGCTTTTGGTTTAAAGTGAGAGACATGCGACTCTTCCTATCACTTGAACACTTAAAGGCCATTGCAGGGTTATTAATTGGACCAATTTCCACATTTTCGTGCCTCATGGAATAGGGAGTCCTGAGGAGAGAGAGAGAGATGGGGGAATAGCCAGTCAGTGGAGCAGTCAGACCACATACAGCATTTATCAACTAAGTTCACCGTCTTCGGTAGGTGCAATGTGTGGTGCCCTAAAGCAATTACAATAGTAGCATCACAGATCACTGGTCACAGATCACCATAACAAATATAATAATAATACAAAAGTTTGAAATATTGTGAGAATTACCAAAATGCAACATAGAGACACAAGGTGAGCACATGCTTTTGGAAAAATGGCACCAAGAGACTGTCTTGGCGCAGGATTGCCACAAACTTTCAATTTATAATAAATGCAATATGTGCAAAGTGCAGTAAAGCAAAGCACAATAAAACAAGATAAGCCTGTATTCCATTGTTGGGATGTCATGGTTTATCCATTTACCTGCTGAAGGACATCTCGGTTGCTTTCTAGTTTTGGCAACTATGAATAAAGCTGCTGTAAACATCCATGTGAAGGTTTTTTTGAGGATATAAGTTTTCAACTCACTTGGTTAAATACCAAAGAGCATGCTAGCTAGATGGTATAGTATGTTTAGTTGGATTTTTAATTTTTAATTTTTTTTTAAATGTATTAGTTCCTAAGAGACAGAGAGCAACAGAAACCTAGGCAGAGGGAGAAGCAGGCTCCCTGTAGGGAGCCTGATGTGGAACACGATCCCAGGACACCAGGATCACAACCTGAGCCAAAGGTAGATGCTCAACCACTGAGCCATCCAGATGCCTCTAGTTGGATTTTTTTTAAAAACCACTTTATTAAGATATGATTGACAGACAAAAAGCTGTACATATTTGATGTGTGCAATTGATGAGCTTGTAGATAAGTATGTACCCATGAAACTGTCACAATAATTTATGTTATGAAAATATCCATCACCTCCAAAAGTTTCCTTCCACCTTATTTATTTATGTGTTACAGGAACACTCTAACAGATCTATCCTCTTAGCAAAATTTTAAGTATACAATACAGTATTGTTAATTGTGGTCTCTATACTGTCCAGTAGATCTCCAGGATTTATTTAACTTGTATAACTGAAACTTTGTAACCTTTAAGACCTCTCCTCCCAGCCCCTGGCAACCACCACTCTCTGCTTCTGTGAATCTGATTATTTTAGATTCTTCATCTAAGTGGTATCATGTAGTATTTTTCCTTCTGTGTCTGCTTTATTTCACTTAGCATAATGTCCCTTTTTACTGTTGCAACTAGTAAGGTTTCCTCCTTTTAAAGGGTGAATGATATTCCATTGTATGTATGTTTCACCCTTTCTGTATCCTTTTGTCCATCAGTAGGTGTTTAGGCTGCAACTATGTCTTAGCTATTGTGAATAACACTGCAATGAACATGGGAGTGCAGATATATCTTCAAAATCCTGATTTCAGTTCCTTTGGATAGGTACGCAGAAGTAGGACTGTTGAATTATGTGGTAGTTCTGCTTTTAATTTTTTAAGGAAACTCCATACTGTTTTTCAAGTGGCTGTACCGATTTATATTCCCACCAACAGTGTAGAATATGTTTAGCATAATAAGAAATTTCCAAACTGTTTCTGCAAAGTGACTGTACCATTTTGTATCCCCATCAGCTATGAATTAGAGGTCCTATTGCTTCCTATCCTCACCAGAATTTGCTGCTGTCAGTGCAAACTCTGACATTCTAAAAGGCATGCAGTGGCAATTCATTTTTATTTTAATTTGCAACTTTCTAATGACATGATTCTGAGCATCTTTTCATATGCTTTTTTGCCATCTATATATCTTCCTTGATGAGATATATGTTCACATATTTTGCCCATTTTTATTGGACTGCTGGTTTTCTTTTTGATGACTTTTATGTGCTCTTTGTTTATTTTGGATAACAGCCTTCATCAGATATATCCTTTGCAAACATTTTCTCCCAGTCTGTGGCTCATCTTGTTTTCTTGATGATTTTTTGCAAGGCTGAGTGTTAATTCTAATGATGTCTAGCTTATCAAGTATTTCTTTCATTGATCCACATCACTTTTTATATTAGATCTATAAGAGGTGAGATCCTTGGTCTGAGGGTCCAGTCACCAGTCAGCAGAAAGTGTGGGGGAGGGGCAGTCCACAACCCTGTATGGTGTCTAAATGAGGACCCTAAATGGATACTCAGGATTTAGCAATCCCAGTACAGAGAGGTCCCCACAGAGCTATAAGCACCGAGTGCCTCCTGGTAAGGGTGGTGGGCTTAAGTGCCTTTCTTGCTATTTTCCCTGGGTCCCAGGGAGCTTTAAGGTATCAATTTCAGTGTAGCAGAGAGAAAGGATATGAAATCTTGCCAGAAGTTATTATGATAATTTTGAAGGTAAATAGAGGACCCCTTTGCCACATTAGAACACATGTGGCCCCACTGCCAGCCATGCTGTCACACTAGTCAGGAAAAGACAGAGCTGGCAGGCTGTAGCCTAAGGATCACTCTGCCTCCAGCAAATTCTCAGAACAGACTGACTAGGAGAACAAGAGCCTTGTAGATTTCTAGAGTGTCCTCAAGAAAACCTGCAGAGGTGGCTTTGCTGAAAGTCAAGGTGGAATGTCCCTGCTGTAGGTTCACACATCATCTCATTCATTGCCCCTTGTCCAGGTGCACTTATTACCCATGGTCAGGCCTACTGCTCACGACCACAGAGTCATCATTCCTCAGTATCAGTAGAGTAAGTTCAACAACACAAGAAATGCCACTGGGCCTGAGGTAAGGCCCAGGATCTCAAGAGGGCTTAGGCCACTGCAGCAAGAGTACTCCCTCTCCTCCTCTCTTTTGGAGATGTTCCCTCAGATTGCCTTATTGCTGGCACTGCTAGAAGCCTCAGAGATCCCGATCCACCATTATTACTTCTGCAGCTATTTCATGCACGAGGTCTTAACAAGGTGTCAAGAGCCAAGATGAGAAAATGCAAGTTGCTCTGAAGCCCCAACCTCTGCTGAGAGCTCACTGAAACATTCCCTAGCCAGGAAGGTGAGCAAGTGGGTGCACTTCCTGCTGGAGAAGCATGCAGTGAGGGAGCCCAATATGAAGGCAGACATGCTGAAGATAGTCAACAAAATGTAGAGAGAGCACTTCCCTGAGATCCTCAGGAGGATCTTTGGGCACCTGGAGCTGGTCTTCAGCCTCAAACTGAAGGAAACTAAGCCTGGAGGTCATCCCTATACCCTCTTGAGCAGCCTAGATCTCACCAGTGATGGCAGTGTGAGCAGTGGCTGGGGCCTTCCTAAGAATGAGCTTCTCATGCCTCTCCTGGGTGTGATCTTTGAATGGCAGCTACGCCACTGAGGAGGACAAAATGTGCTTGGCATCTGTGCCAAGATGAGGTATTTAATCTTTGGAGAGCCCCAGGAGCTCATCACAGAAGATTAGGAGCAGGAAAGGTACCTGGAGTACAGACAGATGCCCAACAGTGATCCTCCGTGTTGGGAATTCCTGGCAGACCCAAGAGCCCACGCTGAGACCACCAAGATGAAAATGCTAGAGTTTTTGCCAAGATCATGGACTTCCCATGCTATAATGAAGAGGGCCTGCAAGACGAGGAGAGAGCACGAGCCTGAGCCAGAGCCGTAGCAGGGGCTGCCTCTACTACATGGCCAGTGCAGAGTCCCAGGCCACATTCAGCCGCTCTTCTTCCCAGAGAGGGCTGAGGCAGATTCTTCACTTTGTGGTTAACAAAGACAGTCAGTCACTCTCCACCCAGGTGGCACTTGCAGGAACACAGTGTGTAACATGTTTGTGTTCCTGTACAATATGTATACATTGAAGATATATCTGTTTCTTCCTAATTTTTATTTTTTTAAGATTTTATTTATTTATTCATGAAAGACACACACACACAGAGGGAGTGAGAGAGAGAGAGGTAGAGACACAGGCAGAGGGAGAAGCAGGCTCCACGCAAGGAGCCTGACGCGGCACTCGATCCCGGGACCCCAGGACCATGCCCTGGGCTGAAGGCAGGTGCCAAACCACTGAGCCACCCAGGGATTCCCTCTTCCTAATTTTAAATGGCTTTCCTTTCTTTTTTAAAATATTTTATTTCAATTCAACTTGCCAACATATAGTATAACACCCAGTGCTCATCTCATCACATGCTCTCCTTAATGCCAGTCACCCAGTTACCCCTTCCCTCTACCCACCTCCCCTTATGCAACCCTTTGTTTCCCAGAGTTAGGAGTTTCTCATGGTTTGTCTTCCTGTCTAATTTTTCCCTACTCAGTTTCCATCCTTTCCCCTATAGTCCCTTTCACTGTTTCTTATATTCCACATATGAGCGAAACAAAAAAATGATTGTCTTTCTCCGATTGACTTATTTCACTCAGCATAATACCCTTGAGTTCTATCCACATCGAAGCAAATAGTAGGTATTTATCCTTTCTGATGGCTAAGTAATATTCCATTGTATACATAGACCACATTTTCCTTATCCATTCATCTGTCGAAGGACATTGTGGCTCCTTCCTGTTGGATCATATTGGCTAGTATGTTGGTGAGAATTTTTGCATCTGTGTTCACCAGGGATATTGGTCTATAATCTCCTTTTTGGTGGGGTCTTTGTCTGGTTTTGGGATCAAGGTAATGCTGGCCTCACAGAACGAGTTTGGAAGTATTCCATCCCTTTCTATTCCTTGAAACAGCTTTAGTAGAATAGGTATTATTTCTTCTTTAAATGTTTGGTAGAATTCCCCTGGGAAGCCATCTGGCCCTGGACTTTTGTTTTTTGGGAAGTTTTTGATGACTGCTTCAATTTCCTCACTGGTTATTGGCCCGTTCAGGTTTTCTATTTCTTCCTGTTTCAGTTTTGGTAATTTGTAGGTTTCCAGGAATGCATTAATTTCTTACATATTGCCTAATTTTCTGACATACAGCTGCTCATAATATGTTTTTAAAATCATTTGTATTTCCTTGGTATTGGTTGTGATCTCTCCTCTTTCGTTCATGATTTTATTATTTTGAGTCTTTTCCTCTTCTTTTTAATAAGTCTGGCTAGGGGTTTATCTATCTTATTAATTATTTTGTGGAACCAGCTGCTGGTTTCATTGATCTGTTCTACAGGTCTTCTAGTCTCTATTTCATTGAGTTCTCCTCTAATCTTTATTATCTCTCTTCTTCTGCTTGGTTTAAGCTTTACTTGCTGTTCTTTTCCCAGTTTCTTTAGGTGCAAGTTTAGCTTGTGTATTTGAAATTTTTCCAAAAATTTTTTGAGGGAGGCTTGTATTGTGATGTATTTCCCTCTTAGGACCGCCTTTGTTGTATCCCAAACATTTTGAACAGTTGTGCTTTCATCTTTGTTAGTTTCCATGAATCTTTTTTATTATTTCTAATTTCCTAGTTGATCAATTCATCTTTTAGTATGATGCTCTTTAACTTCCAAGTGTTTGAGTTCCTTCCAAATCTCTTCATGTGATTGAGTTCTAGTTTCAAAATATTGTGGTCTGAAAATATGCAGGGGATAATCCCAATCTTTGATATCGGTTAAGACCTGATTTGTCACCCTATATGTGGTCTATTCTGGAGAAAGTTCCATGTGCACTTGAGAAGAATGTATATTCAGTTGCATTAGGATGGAAGGTTCTGTATATATCTGTGAAATCCATCTGGTTTAGTGTGTCATTCAAGGCCCTTGTTTCTTTGGTGATATTCTGCTTAGAAAATCTGTCCTTTGCTGAGAGTGCCATGTTGAAGTCTCCTACTATTAATATATTATTATCTATGAATATCTTTACTTTGGTTATTAATTGATTGATATACTTGGCTGCTCCCACATTAGGGGCATAAATATTCATAGTTGTTAGGTCCTCTTGTTGGATAGACCCTTTAAGCATGATATAGTGTCCCTCTTCATCTCTTTTTACAATCTTTGGTATAAAATGTAATTTATCTGGGGCACCTGGGTGTTCAGTGGCTGAGCATCTGCTTTTGACTCAGGGTGTTATCCCGGGGTCCTGCAATCAAGTCCCACATAGGGCTCCTGACGGGGAGCCTGCTTCTCTCGTCTGCCTATGTTTCTTTTTTTTAAGATTTTATTTATTTATTTATTCATGAGAGACACAGAGAGCGGGGGGGACAGAGCAGAGACAGAGACACAAGGCAGAGGGAGAAGCAGGCTCCATGAAGGGATCCTGATGTGGGACCTGATCCCAGGACTCCAGGATCATGCCCTGGGCCAAAGGCAGATGCTAAACTGCTGAGCCACCCAGGGATCCCCCTGCCTATGTTTCTACCTCTCTGTGTGTGTCTCTGTGTTGCTCATGAATAAATAAGTAAAATATTGTAAAATATATATAATTTATCTGATATGAGGTTTGCTGCCCCAGCTTTCTTTTGAGGATCATTTGAATGGTAAATCATTCTCCACCCCCTCATTTTCAGTCTAGAGATGTCCTTAGGTCTAAAATGAGTCTCTTGTAGACAGCATATAGATGGGTCTTGCTTTTTTATCCAGTCCAATAACCTGTGTCTTTTGATGCAATCATTTAGCCCAATCACAGAGTAACTATTGAAAGATATGAACTTAGTGTCATAGTATTACCTATACAGTTCTTCTTTCTGTGGATTGTTTCTTTGGGCTCCCTCCTTCGCTTACAAGGTCTCCCTTAATATTTCTTGGAGAGCCGATTTGGTGGTGACATATTCTTTTAGTTTCTGTCTATCCTGGAACCTCTTTTTCTCTCCTTCTATATTGAATGGTAGCTTTGCTTGATAAAGTATTATTGGCTGCATGTTTTTCTCATTTAGTACTCATTCTCATTTAGTATATACCTAAATGAGATATATAATGATATATAATGAGTATAATATATATAAAAATGATATAAATGAGTATATATCTAGTATATATTTAGTATATATCTCATTTTCTCATTTAGTATATCCTGCCAGCCCTTTCTGGCCTGCCAGGTCTCTGTGGATAGGTCTGCTGTTAATCTGATATTTCTCCCCATATAAGTTAAAAATTTTGTCTCGAACTGCTTTTAGGAATTTCTCTTTATCTTTGAAATTTGCAAACTTCACTATTATATGTTTGGGTGTTGATCCATCTTTGTTTATTTGGGGGAGGGTGTCCTCTCTATGTCTTGGATATGAGTGCCTGTTTCCTTCCCCAGATTAGGGAAGTTCTCAGCTATGATTTGTTCAAATATACTTTGTGGTCCTCTCTCTTTCTACATCTTCTAGAATCCCAATCAGATGAATATCATTCCCTCTCAAACTATCATTTATTTCCCAAGGCTTCTCCTTGTGGACTCTTGTTTTTCTTTTTTCCTCACCTTGCTTCCTTTCCACCAATCAACTTGTTTTCTATGTAATTCACTCTTTTCTACCTCATTAACCCTAGCAGTTAAAGCTAGGGTTAGACTACATCTCAGTTAAGTACTTTTAATTTTGGCCTGATTAGATCTCAATTCTGCAGTAAGAGTATCTCTCGAGTCTTTTATGCTTTTTTCAAGAGCCACCAGTAATTTTTTAATTGTACCTCTGAATTGTATCTCTGACATGCTACTTAAATCCATATTCATTGAGTCTGTGGCAGAGAGTATTACTTCGGATTCTTTCTTTTGTGGTAAATTCTTCCTTCTAGTCATTTTGTCCAGTGCAGAATGTCTATATGAGTGAGCAGAGTCAAAAATATCAGCCACTACCTAAGTAAAATACACCCTAGACAATTCTCGAGGAGGTCAGGGACCAGAAAATAAAAGAAAAAGAAAACAACAACAACAACAAAAAGACCATGAAAGTGGAAAACAAATTTTAAAATAATATATTAAAAAAAAAGGGTGGGGGGGAAATGATGGAAGAGAGAGAATATAGTTTCACAGAGTGAAACCTAGAGTGGACCTAGAGGGTGATCCTCTTGGTTCTGAGTGTACTTTGTTCTGTATATTAGAAGGTGCTAAATTCCAAATTTATATAAGCCAGCAAAACTTATATAAAGACACAAGAGCAACCACAAAAACAGAAACCAGATAAAGGGGGCGGGGTAGAATGGGAAGGAAGAAAGAATATAATCTCACAGAATGGACCAACATAGTGCTCCACTTGGTTCTGAGTGTATTTTGGTCCATATGTTAGAAGGTACTAAATTCCACAATTATAAATCAAAACAAGACAAAAAAACCCCATAACTTATATATCTACAAAAATTAAATTGAATACGTTGAAAGGAATCCAAAAGTAAAGACTATATCTAAGACATGTAATTGTAGAAATATGAAAGTCAAAAAGGAAAAACCCTAAAATCAAAGAGTCGATAAAATATTGTAGTTAAGGCAGGAAAAGAGAAAAAATATTGGGAATTTTTAACCTGAAAGATAAATTAATCTTAAGGGAAAAAACCCTCCAGTTTTATATACCATTTTCCCTCAGTCCTGGCGCTCTCCAGCACTGCTTGGTCAGTAGGGTTGCTCTTCCCTAGTTCTTCCAGCAGTTCTTCTGGGGACGAAGGGCCTGCTGTGCTGATTCTCAGGTGTCTGAGCGGAGATGCCCCGCCCCTTGCCAGGTGGCCCAGCTCAGTGTGAAGCTGTTTGTCCCTGTGAGGCCTTTGTGCCCTAGAGGCCATGCCTCTCCCAGGTGAGAGGAGGGGGAAAAAGTGGCAGCGGCCACATCTCCAGCCCCGGAGCCAAGAGCTCCCCGCAGGCACCGAACCGCAGTCTCTCCGTGCACACTGGCCTAGACCCTCCGGGGGCAGGCGTGGGGCACTGACCTGTACAAGCTGACGAGCGCCAGGCGGCAGGAGAGCGTTCGCCATCTTGTGCCCGGCCCGGTTCCACCTCTCCCAGAGGTCACGAGAACAGCCAGCTTTGTCCGCTGCAGCGCCCTGGGGTGAGCACTGAGCCTCCGAACTTGCACCTTGGGGGTCCGCGTCTCCCAGAGGGAACGAGCATAGCCTGCCTGTGTCCGCTGCTGCGCTGGGGCGCTCTGAGCTCAGTCGCTGGCCTACGGCCCGGCCCGCCTCTCCCGGAAGCCCCGCGAGGGTTGCTGCGGTCCAGCTCTCCTGGGGGCCCACCCACGTTTGCGGTGAGCTCTCTCTTGGGCGCCCCTATTCTTACTGTGTCCCCAGGAATATTGAGACTCCACTGCCCCTCCTGCGACTCTGCCCTGTTTCCCCACTGAGCACTTTTTAGTCAGGGAAGACTCAAGCGCAGATTTCTAAAGCTCCCGATTGTGCTGCAGCGGCTTTCCACGGCTCCCTCCCCCGTTTATCTTCCAGTATATCCCTTCCGGCCCTCTTCTCCGCCCTCCTACCTTGTCAGAAGCCATCACTTCCCTCTCTAGCCTTCCAGCTGGTCTCTCTTTACATCTCAAGTTGAATTCGTAGGTGTTCAGGATGGTTTGGAAATCATCTAGGTAAGCTGGGGGAACCAGATGAAACGAGGACCCCTACTCTTCCGCCATCTTGCCTCCCCCCAATGGCTTTCCTTTCAGTTAGAGGTTTATTTAGCTTCAGAATCCAAGTTTATAGATGACATGAGTCATACACTTATTGGAGTTTATCAAGTTTAAAAATAAGAATTTTAGTATTTCATAAAACAAATGAAACACTTGAACCATTTCTTGTCATTCAGAACTAGGTAACAGAACAGTGGAATATGCAGTTTTTGTGAAAACAGGGAATTCCTCCACAGTAATGTCTGTGTGATCATAAGATACAGAAAAAATGTGAAATATAGTCAGCTCTTGGTTTGTTTTATTCCTTTTAATCTTCCTTTATAAAATTGAAGTATATGTACCCGGATTGGCTTAGCTTAGTCAAAATGAAATTAAATCGCAATAAATTTGACTTGCGCTCTTGCTTTTTAATTGCCCAAATATTAATTTAGCACCTACTCTTTGGAGGGCTCCTGCCTAGTACTGGCGGTGATAAGAAAAACAGACCCAACCCCTGCCTATAAAACTGTGGAGTCTGAGAGCAGCTGTCATATAAAGTAGGTGGTAAGATACTCCCTAAGAACGAAAGGACGAGTAAAAATAAGGGATGAAAAGGAGGGAAGGGGTCTCCAGATGAGTTCTAGTGTAAAATTCCCCAGGGCAAGGCAACTTGGGCCTTTTGGCAGCTGAAAGCTCTGCGATGGGAAGTAATTTCAAGTTAGCTGTATGGTGGGCTAAAGGTGGCTGTGGAAGTGGCGAACAGAAGCCAGGTCTCCAGTTGAGAGATTAAAGTCTGGAATGGAAAACGACCTTTAACAGTTACTTTGAGACATGAGTAAATCGGAGAGGACCTCCACCCAAGGCACGGATGGAACATATCCTGTGCTTCTGTCCCCAGTGCAGGGGAACACAGAGCACACACTAGGTGTTTTATTACACATCATCTCCAGGGAGTTCCTGAGTCATAAGGGCAGTATTCTTTTGAGGATGGAAACTCAGAAACCACTGGGCAGGAACTCTTTGCTCTAAGTTGGGGAGTCAGGACCCATTTTATTAAAAGAGCATTCAAATTCAGCGTTATTGTTTTGTTTTGTTTTGTTTTTTTATTTGGCTCTAATTCTACCAACTCTAAGAGAGGTATAGATTTTAGGTGATGGTGAAGTTAATGAAGATAGGGTGCTTTGGGTAAAGGGGCAGCTGAGAAGAAAGAATTGATCTTTGAATCCAATTCTAGAAGATTTGAGTTGTATTCATCTGGAAAAGACTACCCCCACACTTGAAGTATGATTTATTGGGGAGAAATTTACTTAGAGAGTCTCTGTTAGCAGCACTTTGGACTGATTTGGTGTTCCATGTTCTAGAGTGACATATATTCTCTGATATCTCCTAGATCAAAACATATTCCATCAGGGTGGGTAGTATCCTCTGAGGTCAAAATAATCATAATCATGGTAATAACAGATATTGTGTAAAGTCTCAGTGCATTCCAGGCATCTTTCCAGGTGCTTTATGTACATGAACCATGTCCCATCAGCCCTGTGAGACAAGTTTAACAAACCCATTTCACAGATGCAGAGCCTGAAGCCCATAGAACTTGCTAATGCAGCCAGTTCACAGAGCTAGTAAGTGATGGGGCTGGGATTAGACCTTTGGTCTGAATCTGTCCAAAGCTCATACTTTTCCACTCCTCTCAGCTTGAGGCTGAGCATGCTTCACTTAATTCACTTTCTTCTACTACTCCAAAATGTATCTCAAATGGTGAAAAGGAAAACTCTGTGACCAAAACACTGGATTGGAATACATAACCAGTGCAATAAGAATACCAAAACAAATAAGATATATGAATAAAGGAGAGAAAGAGACAGTGACAATATGATCATCTCCATGTGCAAAATCAGATATTCTCAAAAGATCAGAGACTCACAAAATCATCTGGCTCTATCCTTCTCTGTTAAAGGTAAATCTTTTAGAGCTACCTCAAGTATGGCTGGTGAAGAGAAGGAATATATCAGCTTTTATTTTTTTCCTCAGACACCACAACACCTGTCCTGGGCTCCCAGATGTATGCTGCTTTTTCCTAATCTTACATCACTCTTGGGACACGGACTCATTTTCTGCAAGACATGCAGTAAAGAAATTGGTCAAGCACTTGCAAGTACATGTCATTTCCCAGGAAGCCTTTAATCAAGAGACAAGCCAAGATGAGGACCCCCATGAATAAGTCCTGAAGAGACAACTACCCCCAACATATTAGGGTCATCCAAAGACCTAAGGATGGTGACCTAAGCTTAGTAGGAGTCCCAGGCTCTGAAAGATATGGTGAGGACCATGAATGAGAAATGATGAAAGGACCCAGCCAGAACATTGAGGTCCTATAGCATCACATCTCTGCTATCTGTTCTTGGAGGCACCCAAAGACTGTGATCAGACAAGGATCAGCCTCATTTTCAACTTGGAATTCTCAGGAAAGGAGGACCTTCATGTAAGATAAGCAGCTACAGGAAAGCAGAGTGAAGTTACAGGATTGGTCATCTGTCAAGGTGAGGCCTCAAATGTGGACTAAGAGTAGCACTCACAGCATAAAAGGAGGCCCTACAACATCCCCTATGCTGTCCTCCCTGGGAAGCCCTGGGCAGTGATGTCAGGCTGGTTTTAGCTTGGAAAGTCTCGGGAAGGTGAGGGCCTCTGTTTGATGGAAGCTGCCTCAGTTTTGCAGAGGGAGGGACCTGGGCCCTAATAAGAATTCATGTGAAGACCATGAGTGTTATGAGGGAACCCCCAAAGCAAAGGGGACTAAATAGAATCCTGTATCATTCTTAGCCCTGGGGGACCCAGAAGAGCTCTAACTGGAGTCCCCTCATTCTGCCTGGTGAGTCTCAGAGAAGGAATGGCCTTCTCTAACAGGATGGGTCCCAGCTCTACAGGGGAAGAAGTCTTGGCCATAACTACAGTCCAGGTATGGCCCGTCAAGGAATCTCTCCTGAAAGTGGGAGGCTCACAGAGTCCCGCCCCTCTTGCCAGGCTTCTGTGGCCCAGGAAGGAGTAGCCAGGGGAATAGCAAGAGGACTGGGGAGGCTGGGGGCTCTGGGCGCTGGCAGGCCCGGGCCAGCAGAGAGAGAAGCCCAGGCCCAGAGAGACGCGGTGAGGACCTGCGTGAGGAGCCCTAAGCAGTGAAGTCGCACAGAGCCCCGCCTCTGCTTTCGATCCTTGGAGACCCTGGACCGCGGCCAACACCGGATGCGGTTCACCCGACTTCCGTTCTGGGTGGGGCTTCCACCGCCGGGCGCCATATTTGTGCGCTTGGCGGGAGCCGGATTCCCGGGACTGATCTGAATTCAAGGTAAGAACTCTGAGGGGGAACCGAAGAGATTCCTCCTCCCCCCTCGGCCTCCCATAATAAAGTTGGGTCCCTGAACCTGACCCTTCGGTTCGGCTCAGGGAGGTCCCAGCGGCCTATAAGGCCAAGCGGTCCCGGCAGCCTCATTACCGCTTGGCCTCGGGGCCTTACGGACTGCACGGCCCCAGGGAGGAGAGGGCCTTTGTCCAAAGGCAGCTGCCCCACGCCTGCTGGCAGTCCTGGAATGCCCTGGAGTAATTCGGGCTGAGATAACCCCTCATTTTTGCCTAGGGGGTGGTTTTGGTAGAGAAAGGACTTCTTTTCTTTTCTTTTCTTTTCTTTTCTTTTCTTTTCTTTTCTTTTCTTTCTTTTCTTTTCTTTTCTTTTCTTTTTTCTTCTTTTTTTAAGAAAGGCCTTTATGTAAAGGAGGCAGCACCATAGGCGGAGGGACGAGTTTGGGCTCTAAAAGGAGTAAAGGTAGGACCATCATTGCTAATAAGCACCCCTCTCCACAAAATAGGGAGCTGCACACAGCAGCACCCCGGCTCTCAGATCTGGGAGCCCCTAGGTGAGGTACTCAGATGGGCAGCACCCTGAATTCTTTTCTAGCTACTCAGGGAGGTGAGGCCTTTTGCTCTGAGGCTTGTAGGCTCAGGGAGATGGAGGAATCCCAAATCCTACCTGGAGTCAAGGTCAAGTCCTGAATGGGGTCTGAGGGAGCCACTGACTCCAGAACAGTGGGGGTGAAGAGTCTCGCCCCTGCTATTAGCAGGCATAGGCCCCAGTCAGCTCACGGAGGCTGTCAACTCAGGTCCCAGAAATATGAGGACCTTTGTCTAAGGGTTATGGCCTCAGAGCAGCAGAGAGTAGAGCCCCAGGAAGGGTTTGGAGTCAAGGTGAAGACCCTGAGTAAGGAAATGGAGACCACTCGATACCCGAATGAAAGAGTAGCTTATGACACCACCCCTGTTGTTAGTGCTGGGAGTCCTAGGACTACTCTGATTTCCTCCCTTGGGTTTTCAAGAGACAGAATGACCAAGAGCAAGAACCCTGTGGGGTCCTAGAGCCATACCCTCACAGAACCTACAAAGGTGCCTTCTTTAAAAGCCAAGGTGGTCTCTCCCTGCTGTGGTGCTCACACTCTCATATTCCCTGCTCCAGGTGCCGGCATCATCTGCCCACACTTGTGCCTGCTGTCCCTGACCTAGTCATGCCTCGGGGCCAAAAGAGTAAGCTCCGTGCCCGTAAGAAACGCTGCCAGGCCCGTGTTGAGAGCCAGGGCCTTGGGGATACTCAGGCCACTACAGAAGAGGTCAATAAGTCCCCCTCTTCTGTTTCTGGGGATGCTCCCTCGAGCTCCTCTGCTGCTGGCGCTTCCCAGAAGCCTCAGGGATCCCAAGCCACTAGCTCTTCTGCTGCACGTGGTTCACGCCGCAGATCTAATGCAGGTGCCAAGAGCCGGGTTGACGGAGGTAAACATTCCTCCCAGGCCTCAACTTCCCCTGAAAGCGCTCGCAATGATCTTCTAACCAGGAAGGTGGGAATATTGATGCAGTTCATGCTAGAAAGGTATGCAATGAAGGCACCCATTATAAGGGCAGAGATGCTGAAGATCATCAACAAAAGGTACAAGGAAGATTTCCCTGACATCTTCGGGAAAGCCTCTGAGCACCTGGAGCTGGTCTTTGGCCTAGAATTAAAGGAAATCAAGCCCAGTGGTCACTCCTATACCCTCGTGAGCAGCCTAGACATCACCAGTGATGGCGATGTGAGCAATGGCTGGGGTCCTCCTAAGAATGGTCTTCTTATGCCTCTTCTGAGTGTGATCTTCCTGAGTGGCAACCGAGCCTCTGAAGAGGATATCTGGGAATTCATGAATATCTTGGGCGTCTATGAAGGAAGGAAGCACGTAGTTTTTGGGGAGCCCAGGAAGCTCATCACCCAAGATTTGGTGCAGGAAAAGTACCTGGAATACCGCCAGGTGTCCGGTAGTGATCCTCCACGCTACGAGTTCCTGTGGGGCCCGAGAGCCCATGCCGAGACCAGCAAGATGAGAGTCCTAGAGTTTTTGGCGAAGGTCCATGATACTGTCCCCAGTGCCTTCCCATTCCATTATGAAGAGGCTCTGCGAGATGAGGAAGAGCGAGCCCAGGCCAGAGCCACGGCTAAGGCTGCCTCTGCTACCAAGGCCAGTGCACGTTCCAGGGCCACATCCAGCCGCTCCACTCCTCCCTAGAGAGGGCTGAGGCAGATTCTTCCCTCTGTGTTTGATGAGGGCTGCCAACCTTTTAAGTAGTGAGAGCCTAAGGTGGGGTTGGCAAGATCATAATATGTATCTTCTTTTTATTTTTCCTATTGTCCTTGGTAGCTTACAAATGTTCCTTTCATTAGAATGTTTATTTAGATTCAGAATATAAGTTTATAAATGACATAGATCACACATTGCAGTTAAACAGGTTTAAGAGTAAGAGTTTTGGTATTGTGTAATATAGCTTGAAAATTTTTGCATCTCCTTTGGGTTCCAGAACAAGATAATATGGTGTTGGAGTGGGGATTATTCTTGGAAATATGAAAGAACCAGCAAAAATACAGCTGTGGTTTTAAAATAGAAACAAAGTAAAATGTAGTTAAATCTTGGATTGTCTTATTCATTTTGTCTTTCTTTTTGTAAAATTCAAGGATATATATCTGAATGTCCTTATTCATGAATGCAGATAAAATTAAATAGTAATAAAGTACATTCCTTGCCTAGTGCCCTATTTATTCTTATTATTAATTGAGCATCTGTTCTTTGGGAGGCTGTAAATAATGATGATGCTAAGGGTAAAGACCCTACACGTAGATTTTTAGAGTGTAAGAGCCATTATTATATAAGAAAGATGGGTATGATGAACTCTAACACGTAAAAGACAAGTTAAAAAAAAAGCTATGAGGAACAGGGGCAAATGAGAACAGTGAAGCATAAATTCTCTGAGGCAGGACACTTTGGGGTCTTCTCAGTGCATAGCTGCCATTCAAGAAGACAGCACTGCAGTCTCTGACATCTGGACAAAAAACTATCCCAGACATGAAAGTTTTTTCTGGTATAAGACTAAGCATAATAATAACTAACATTTATTAAAGACCCAACATTTGCCAGTCACGATGCCAGGTACTTCACAAATATTGCATATGTTGCAACAGTCCTACAGAACAGGACTTCTCCAATCCACTTGGCAGATGAAAAGCTTGAAATATTCTCAAGTTCACTTAGCGGGTGAACTGATAGAACCAGGAATGGAGCCTGGTCTGGTTCCATGCTGTTCCGCTCCTCCCAGCCTGAGGTCAACCTCATGTCTCTTACTTTCTCTTCTCACTGTTCCATGATGTCTCTCAGGCAATGAGAGAAGGACCCTGTGGCCAAAGTACTAAAAGCACGTCTAAAGAAGGAAGGTGGAGGACCCGGGTGGCTCAGTGCTTGAGAGTCTGCCTTTGGCTCAGGTCGTGACTCCTGGGATGGAGTCCTGCATTGGGCTCCCCACAGGGAGCCTGCTTCTCCCTCTGCCTATGTCTCTACTTCTCTGTTTCTCATGAATAAATAAATAAAGTCTTTAAAAAGGAATAAGGAAGGTGAAAATGAAAAGCACAATTTGGGGATTGTCCATGAGGTTCATTTCTAGGATCTTCCTGCCCCTTGTTCCAGGGTCCCTGCAGAGCTGGCTCTGCCCTGGTCCCAGCACATGTGTCCAGTCCCGGCACTTTCCTGCAGGACACCTCCCTCCCCTGGGACCTCCCCAGAGGGCCCTCACGTCCACACTGGGACCTGACTTGCTGGAAGATCCCTCTGTGTCCTCCTCTGGAGGTTGCATCTGCTCCTGGTAGAACGTACAGCCCATTCCCCTCACCCCCCGCCCTGACTTAGAGCATTCTGACTCCCTGAAGCTCCCATTCTTCCCCATGGTCCCCTCTGACAGCAACTGTCCTTCAGTGGGATTCTTTTTTTTTATAATATGATATCTTTGTTACTAATTCTTAAATATTTACAAGAACTAGTTTACCACATTCTATTTTTTTATTGGAGTTCAATTTGCCAACATACAGCATAACACTCAGTGCTCATCCCATCAAGTGCACCCCCACCTCCCGCCCACCTCCCTTTCCACCACCCCTTGTTCATTTCCCAGAGTCATGTTCTGTCTCCCTCTCTGATATTTCCTACTCATACTGTGATTCTGACAGCAAAGCTAAACTCCCTGGGTCCTTCCACCTCACAAAGTTTGTGGCTTTTTGGTTTTGTTTTTTTACCAAATCAGCTAGTAGGTACATTCTGATTTGACATGGAAGTTCAGAGTCTGTTTGTAACTCTGAGGCTGGAGAGGACTTTTTTGGAAACAACCTGATATTTGCAGTAGGATTTTAATGGAGTTTCTTACTTTAATGTGGCCACCGAATTCATACACTGATGAGTGAGCTTAACTAAGTGGTCAAGAACCAAAGTTACCTCCTAAGTGGTAGATGAGGAAGGACTGAGGAAATCACCATGGAAGAAAATGTCTACTGAGGCTAAATTTCTAAAAACCCATCTTGGAGTCCTTAGCAGACATGCTAACTTTCAATGAAAAGGAAAAAGAATTCACCATTCTTCCAGCAAATCTTGTCTGTATCTGTCCCAGGGAAAATGCTGTTTTTACAGTGTACTTAATGGCATCTGATCAGGTATTCAGGCATGTTCAGTCGGGTGGTGGGTAGCCATGATTTTAACCACATGCCAAAAGGTAAGAGAAAAGTCTCAGCCTACTGAGATTATACAAGTTGTTGCAAATGGCCATGCAGAAAGGTGCTGTTGAGGGACAAGGGGTGAGCCCTTCCTGCTAAGATTTACAAGGTCCTCTTTTTTTTTTAAGATTTTACTTATTTATTCATAGAGACAGAGAGAGAGAGAGAGAGGCAGAGACACAGGCAGAGGGAGAAGCAGGCTCCATGCCGGAAGCCCGACATGGGACTCGATCCCAGGTCTCCAGGATCACACCCCAGGCTGCAGGTGGCACTAAACCGCTGCGCCACTGGGGCTGCCCTAGAAGGTCCTCTTGAGAATTAGCTATCCTATATTTGAAAGCATCTGTTACATTGTATGCAGTAGAAAATAATTGATGAACTTCAGGGTAAATTTAACCTTCTCAAAAACTCCTCCAAGAAGGGAACAGTTTGTTGTTATAACCAATTGCTACAGTAGCTCTTAATTGAGCACCTACAATGTAGAAGCAATTCCATTCCCAGTCCAGTTGTAGTTGGGAAGGGTCATATGACTAACTCCTACCACTGATATGTGAGTAGAAGCATGTTTGTAACCTCCAGGCCAAGGCACATGACTGTGAGTATGCCACTTCCATGCTCTCTCTTCCACTCAGCAGCAAACATGGGGAGCCCGTGTTGAGATGTGGAACCACATGATGGAGACAGCCTGGATCTCTGGATCACCTGACATCACCCCCGTCAGGTTTTATGTACACGAGAAATAAAGATCTTGTCATGTTAAGCCATTCAGATTTCAGGTTTTCTGTGTTGCATCGGGTAGCAGTAACTTTATCTGAGTAATACGCAACTGCTATTTCTCTTGCTAGGCTCATTTAAACATTTTAATGACAAAGCTAATAGTAGTACATATATTCTAGTCATAAAAAAAAATCTGACACAGGTCAATCACAGTCTCCCTTATAACATTCCTCCAAAATTCAACCCTGTTTTCAAAATCTGACACAGGTCAATCACAGTCTCCCTTATAACATTCCTCCAAAATTCAACCCTGTTTTCAATAGTAACCACAATGAACAGTCTGATGTGTGTCATTTTAAAGCTGATTTGAGGCTTTTTCATATGTAGACATACTATAAAAAGACAAGGGATTTTAGGCATACATAGGCAATAATGTGTATATTGTTCTGTAACTTGCTCTTATAACTTAATGAAGTGAACGCAGGATCTTTCCATGACAGCTCATAGAAGACCTGCCTCACTTTCTAAAACTGCTACATCACCAATGGAAATAGTCCCAGCCATCCCTCTCTCTGGTCCTGACAACTGACAGCATGAAGCAGGGCCACCTTAGCCAGCCTAGAGATCCATGGGACAAATGGCAGCTGTATTAAGATGCTGAGTTTTGCAGCTCTTCATCAGGCACAAGAAGTTTATTAATAACTATGTGAAGGGTGAGCAGTGGTTATGAACAGTTCATATCTAAATTTTTAAAATTTTTTTATTGGAGTCCAGTTTACCAACATATAGCATATCACCCAGTGCTCATCCCGTCAAGTGCCCCCCTCAGTGCCTGTCACCCAGTCACCCCCGCCCCCCGGCCACCTCCCTTTCCACTACCCTTTGTTCGTTTCCCAGAGTTAGGAGTCTCTCATGTTCTGTCTCCCTCACTGATATTTCCCACTCATTTTCTCTCCTTTCCCCTTTATTCCCTTTCACTATTTTTTATATTCCCCAAATGAATGAGACCATATAATGTTTGTCCTTCTCCGATTGACTTATTTCACTCAGCATAATACCCTCCAGTTCCATCCACGTCAAAGCAAATGGTGGGTATTTGTCGTTTCTAATGGCTGAGTAATATTCCATTGTATACAAAGACCACATCTTCTTTATCCATTCATCTTTTGACGGACACCAAGGCTCCTTCCACAGTTTGGCTATTGTGGACATAGCTGCTATAAACATTGGGGTGCAGGTGTCCCAGCGTTTCACTGCATCTGTATCTTTGGGGTAAATCCTCAGCAGTGCAATTGCTGGGTCGTAGGGTGCAATTGTTGGGTCTATTTTTAACTCTTTGAGGAACCTCCACACAGTTTTCCAGAGTGGCTGCACCAGTTCACACTTTTTTATCTTTGTTTTCTACTAGCACATATTATTAAAAATATTCTAAAAAGTTAAGAAAAACTTTAAAAGGCATGAGAAATTCCAATTATAGATGTTAGGGCAACTTTTAAAATGGGAAAAATAATTTGTAAAAGAAGAGTTAAATGATACATCATAATTTTACCTATAAAATACCAAAAAAAAAATTGTAGTACGCAGAGACTGTTCTTTCTCAAGATGGCAGATTAACAAAGAGAACATTTATATCAGAGGATAAAGTCCTGGTAGTTTATGGCTTTCTACATAGTTTATGGAGCATATTTATCTCACACCATCTAGAAAGGCAATATGCAGTACATAGGAGCATGGGGTTCTGGAGCTGGACAACTGGTGTTTGAATCCCAGCTCTACCATTTCCTAGCTATGGATATGGATATGAACTTGGATAAATTACTTAACCACTCTGTGCCTTTTTTCTCTTCTGTAAAATTGGGATGATAATAGCACCTCACTATAAGATTATTTTGAGGATTAGATGTAAGGCATTCAGAACAAAGCCCATAAATTCATAGGCATTACTTATGTATTAACTTATTTTATTATCAAAGCATTTTGCTGAGTTTTCATTTTGTATATTGAGAAGTTAATTCACCTTTAATACAGTGAGAGTATGAACCCTAGATAACCTTAACACTTAAAAACCAAAATGTAGAAATATAACCTCTGAGAAGTATCTGTCACATCTGTAGTCTCTAAAATGCTATAGGAGAATTCTCATTAATATTGTCAATAAAAATAATTACACCATGCTTAAGTACTAGCTGTAGTTATCAGAAAAATTCACTTTACTACTTCATTCCCCATTTGTATAGGATAAATGAGGTGCAGAGGCACCTGGGTAGCTCAGTTGGTCAATATCTGCCTTCAGCTCAGGTCATGATCCGGGGGTCCTGGGATCCAGCCCCATGTCAGGCTCTCTACTCAGTGGGGCATCTGCTTCCACTTCTCCCTCTGTTCCCCTCTCCATGATCATCCTCTCACTCTCTCTTTCAAATAAATAAAATCCTTTTTTAAAAAAAGGATAAATGAGAATGTAGAGACATTTTATTTTCTGCCATTAACAAATAGCTAAGAAGAACTGATGGACTTGGCTTTGACCACAACTTGGACTAAGTAAGACTTAAGGAGAGTTTGGTATCTAAGGATACCCCCAAATGTCTTTTTTATAAATCTTAGAAGGTTCTGGTGACCTCTTTTGAGAATAATATGGAAGAAGGACTGGAGTACATTGGAAATGCTACATACTCAGAGCCTCATTTTCGTGTATATTTGATATTTTAAGTGATTTTTTATCTTTAATTTTTATTTTTAAATGATTTTATTTATTTATTCATGCCAGAGCGAGAGAGACAGAGAGGCAGAGACATAGGCAGAGAGAGAAGCAGGCTCCTTGCAGGAAGCTCGATGTGGGACTCGATCCCAGGGCCCCAGGATCACTCCCTGAGCCGAAGGCAGACACTCAACTGCTGAGCCACCCAGGCGTCCCTAAGTGATTTTTTAAACTTCATTTTTCCAAGCTGGAACATTTTATAATTATTAGTCTCATAAGATGTTTCATTTTTATTTATACAAATATTTGGAATCTGTGATGAGATGTGTACATTTGGGTCAGTTGGACTTCCTTTATTTTGCATCAATGCACTTTTAGAATTTGGCATTCTTCTTTTTCAAATAAAATGCATATATACTTGGCACAGCTTCCTGCTTGACTATTATTGTGCCTTATGTAAAATGACATTTAGTTTGCTTCTCCATGGGTAGAATCAATAATGTAAGTTGTATTTAGGTCCTGGAATAATATATATTTCTTGTCTAGCCACATTGTAGGTTGTTAAATAGGCTGTGGGATCTGGCCTAGGAAACGAATCATCCTTTGTTACTTCTTCCTAGTCAGGAAAGGGGAGCCAGAATTCTAAAAAATTAAGTTTAGAACTAAATATATAAGATAAAAGTTGTTTAGAAATGGAGATCTCTTGCACTAAGGGGAAAATATTAATACTGCTCTTCTTGCAAAACATAAATGGAGAACTCAGGTAAAGACAACTCAATCAGCATTTATATCATCATCTCAAGATTTTGAGCCAAACTACAATATACTATAATGTGTATGTGTTGTGATGTCAATTTCCAGTTCAAGTTAACTCCACTGGCTTTATTAATCTTACAAACATATTTGTTAGTTAATCCAAAAGACATTGCAAAATCTCTGTCAGCCTGTTAGAACCCAAACCCCCTAAAGTGTTTGGACTTACTGGCTCAATAATTCCACATCTGGAAATATATGGAAAGTTCTCTTTTCTGGAACTCTGATATGTATGACACTGTTGTGACTGTTCTCTCTTCTGCCAAATATGCTATTGCCTTGGCTTTTGTATTAGTCATGATAAGCCAAGGCTATGTTAAAGGGTCAAATTAATCCTGAAATCTCAGGGTTATACAACAAAGGTGTATTTCTTGAGGACACTACATGTTGGTGGGTATGATTGGTTCATAGATATCTCAAATTCAGTGTGGCAAAATACAAACTCATTATTTCCTCTCAAAACTCCTTCCTCCTCTTCCTGTATTCTTTGTCCCAGGCAGTGGCAGCACCAGGTTTCCAAGTCTAGATTCCTCCCCTATCACTCTTACCTCTTAATTTTATATGCCAACTTGGCTAGACTATGGTGCCCATTTGTTTGGTCAAACAAATCTGGATGTCACTGTAAAGGTGTTTTTTATATATGACTAATATTTAAATCCACAGCCTTTGAGTGAAGCAGATTACCAGCCATAGTGTAGATAGGCCTCATCCAATCAGTTGAGGGCCCCAAGAGCAAAGACTGTGGTTTCCCAAATGAATTCATCTTCAAGACTACAACACAGAAACCCTTTCTTAGTTTCCAGTTGTCCAGTTGCCCTGCTCTGCTCTGCAGATTTCAGACTCAGGACTGTAACATCTTTTAGTGTACTAGCTTGCCCTACTATATATATATCCTTCCTATTCATTCTCTTTCCTCAGAAACCCTGACTAATGCACCCTCACACACTACGAGCACTTCAAATTCAATATGTCAAAAAGAACTTATGGGCTCTCCCTGAAACCAGAGGCCTTCACATCTTATTTCAGTAAATGTTTGTACTATCTACCCTGTTGCTAATGTCAGAAACCCAGCCATCATTTCTCTTTCTTATCACCTTCCCAAACTATAACCAAGAATCAAGGCCTGTTGATTCTATTGTGAAATATTAGTAACAACCTTCCACATTCTCTTTAGTTTCACTAAATTTCCTCACCCTCATCTGTCTGATTTCTTCATTTGTCTTCTAACTTCTGATTTCCCTGCACCTGCTTTTTTTAAATAATAAATTTATTTTTATTGGTGTTCAATTTGCCAACATACAGAATAACACCCAGTGCTCATCGGGTCAAGTGCCCCCCTCAGTGCAGTCACCCCCACCCCCGCCCTCCTCCCCTTCCACCACCCCTAGTTCGTTTCCCAGGGTTAGGAGTCTTCCATGTTCTGTCTCCCTTTCTGATATTTCCTACCCATTTCTTCTCCCTTCCCCTCTATTCCCTTTCACTATTATTTATATTCCCCAAATGAATGAGATCATATAATGTTTGTCCTCCGATTGACTTATTTCACTCAGCATAATACCCTCCAGTTCCATCCACGTTGAAGCAAATGGTGGGTATTTGTCGTTTCTAATAGCTGAGGAATATTCCATTGTATACATAAACCACATCTTCTTTATCCATTCATCTTTCAATGGACACCGAGGCTCCTTCCACAGTTTGGCTATTGTGGACATTGCTGCTATAAACATCGGGGTGCAGGTGTCCCGGCGTTTCATTGCATCTGTATCTTTGGGGTAAATCCCCAGCAGTGCAATTGCTGGGTCATAGGGCAGATCTATTTTTAACTCTTTGAGGAACCTCCACGCAGTTTTCCAGAGTGGCTGCACCAGTTCACATTCCCACCAACAGTGCAAGAGGGTTCCCTTTTCTCCTCATCCTCGCCAACATTTGTGGTTTCCTGCCTTGTTAATTTTCCCCATTCTCACTGGTGTGAGGTGGTATCTTATTGTGGTTTTGATTTGTATTTCCCTGATGGCCAGTGATGCGGAGCATTTTCTCATATGCTTGTTGGCCACGTCTATGTCTTCCTCTGAGATTTCTGTTCATGTCTTTTGCCCATTTCATGATTGGATTGTTTGTTTCTTTGCTGTTGAGTTTAATAAGTTCTTTATAGATCTTGGAAACTAGCCCTTTATCTGATAGGTCATTTGCAAATATCTTCTCCCCTTCTGTAGGTTGTCTTTTAGTTTTGTTGACTGTATCCTTTGCTGTGCAAAAGCTTCTTTCCCTGCACCTGCTTTTATGCATCCTTTCCAGTTCTTTCTTCCTCAAGCTTTAAGACCTGCATTACAGCACCACTTTTGTGATGCAATTTTGAGCTTCGTTTGCATGAATTTTCAATGGTGGTTTGGATGGTCCTTGAGAGATTTTCCATTATCTCTTTCTTATTTTGTGCCCTAGCACTCCGTATTGTTTAGAATACTATAGGAATCTTCAGAATTCCAGAAATCTATTTAGAGAATTCTGAAATCGAAAATAGATTGAAAGGTCTGGAGGATTTGGTTAGAAAAGGAAAGAAAGCATCAGCGACATTTATCGATCTTACACAGCCAGGTGGCAGTGTTGCTTCTTGGAATATAGTCATCAGAGTTTTATGATTTGGAACTGGGTTTGGGGCTTGACCCTGGGCATTTATTTTATTATTCTGGTGAATCCAATCTACCTGCAACTTATTTCTCCCCAGTCATGTCACTGGAGCAGCAACACAAGCTTGATTCCTTCCTTTTTTTTTTTCCAAGTATCTTTATTTGCTTTTAACAGACCTCTGATTGCCTGGATGAAAAAGTTTTGCCTGAAAGAAAGAGAAGATGAGAAAGAATTAAAATCCAGTTCGCGGTTGTCCTTTCTACAGAAAGACTCATTATCAGGGAAAAAATTGTAGTACCATTGCAACACATTTATGAAAACTGATTTGAAACTTAAAGCAAAAAAACATGTGAAGCAGTTCAGTCCAATCCATGTGGCTGCAGGGTAATTAGTGAAATCCAGCTTAATCAGAAGCTTGCTATGCAGCGTGGTGATCTGACTAACAGCCTGGAAAGGTACAAAACAACTGGGTAATGAAGTGGATCTGACTATAATGTGCAAGATTGCTCCTGGGATTGTACAGAAATCCATTATTCATACAGATATTGTATCTTATAGACAAGAGATCTTCAAAACTGGAAATACTGAATCTTTCCCTTTTGACTCTGCTTCACGCCTCCCATAGACTGAGGATTGAAGGGCAACTTTAGAGAGGGAAATATTTTAGTAAATTCTTTCCAGGTCTAATCTGATATGTCATCCAAGGTGGAGGATGTGTTCTGTGTTATACTCTAAGGCTTTGTCACACATCATCTTATCTGACTCTCATAAAAAAAACCCTGTCTCAAGGAGGAATAACAGTTACCACTCTCATTTTTTCATGTGATGAATTTGTGATGAATTTGAAGTTCCAAGATGTGAGATGTTAGATCTGAAGGCAGTTACCACAAGCCCATAAAGACAACTTTTCTTTCCTTAGTGATGCCTATGGGAGTTGCCAAGCATCCATAGCCCGGCTGCAGCTGAAAACTCCTCTGTGACTTTTCTCAGACAGGTGGAAAACTACATGCACACATCATTGGACAAATCATCAGCTTCACAGGTGACATGAGCACATTTCTGTCCAGGTGAAGTTCTCGGAGATAAATAAGTGCAAACAGCATTCACTGCTTATTAAAAATGAGAAGCTTTACTCTAACAAGAAAAGTTAGCCTTAGGCATGAGGAAAATAGGTGTCTGCCTATGTGGCAAGACTCAAGAAGCATCTGAATGGCTTTTTGCTCTACCCTGATACAAGTCAAATAGATCTCGATTCCTACTCCTGCCATTCTCCCAGGTGGGAGGGCATACACAGTGCCAGAGGTAGATCATACTGCCTTTATAGCACAGTATGGGTATGCTAGACCAAATGAATGTGTGGGACATTTGGCAACAGGAGAGGCAAAAAGAAAGCAAATCTCTAGGGTTTGAGACTCGAAACCTAATCAGTATAGTTCAACTTCCCTGTGAGGAATTAGCAACTAAAAAACAATGGACAACAACAACAATAAAATCAAATCGGTTCCTCAGGAATTGCAAGGCTCTATGGGGGGGTGGGTAATGGGAAGGATAGAAATGCAGAAAACATTGTCCTCACTGAAGGGAGTTTCTGGTTTGCCTTGAGAGATAGCCCGTGTGCATATAAAACCACTTAACTGTCTAAGGCAGTGCACCACACTTGTTAAATGATTGATCTTCGAGTGAAGGGCCTGAGCCCAGTGATTCCTTTGTTTCCTTTATGTTTATCTTGTGATTTGGGGGGCATGGAGGAATTTCTCTATCGTTAGAATTTAATATTTCTGGGGGAGATAGATGAAAGGTGAAAGGTGTTATTTAATTCTTTTTTCTCTCCACAGGTGAATTCTGCTTAACATTTGTTTTTTTATTTTTATTTTTTGGTATTTTTTTTATTGCAGTTCGATTTGCCAACATATAGTATAACACCCGGTGCTCATCCTGTCAAGTGCCCCCCTCAGTGCCCGTTACCCAGTCACCCCATCACCCCGCCCACCTCCCTTTCCACTACCCCTTGTTTGTTTCCCAGAGCTAGGTGTCTCTCATGTTTCTGTCACCCTCACTGATATTTCCCACTCATTTTCTCTCCTTTCCCCTTTATTCCCTTTCACTAATTTTTATTTATTTATTTAGAGAGTGAGCATGTGCATGAGAGCATGAACAGGGGGAGGGGCAGACGGAGAAGCAGATTCCCTGCTGAGCAGGGACCCCAATGCCAGGGCTCAATCCCAAGACACTAGGGTCATGACCCAAGTGGAAAGCAGACACTTAACTGACTGAGCTATCCAGGCACCCCACAATAACTTTTCAAGTAGGTATTATTATTCCATTTTACAAATGGAGAAAACTGAGGTTTAAAGAAGTTTAATCAGGGCCACCTGGGTGGCTAAGTCCGCTAGGCGTCTGACTCTTGATTTCAGCTTGGGTCATGATCTCACAGTTGTTAGAATGAGCCCCATCCCAGGCTCTGTGCTGGGCGTTGAGCCTGCTTAAGATTCCCTCTCTTCCGCTGCTCCTCTCCTCTTCCTCTTTAGAATAATAAATAAATAAAATAAAAATAAAGAGGTGTAATTAGTTTTTTAAGTTTACATACTAGTAAATAACAGGGCCTGTATTCAAACTAAGACATCATTTTCTTTTTTTTAAGATTTATTTATTTATTCATGAGAGAGAGGCAGAGACACAGGCAGAGGGAGAAGCAGGCTCCATGCAGGGAGCCTGATGTGGGACTCGATCCCAGGACTCCAGGATCATACCCTGGGCCAAAGGCAGGCGCTAAACTGCTGAGCCACCCAGGGATGCCCGACATTTTTATTTTCAAGTCTCTATGCTTTCTTATGCTTCCCTTTAAAACATATCATAATTATTACATCCTATTTAATTATATTTTTAATTTTCTGAGGAACCTTTCTCTGTACTGTTTTCCACAGTGGCCACACCAACTTGCATTCCATTCCCATCAGTAGTGCATGAGGCTTCCTTTCTCTCCACATCCTCACCAGCACTTGTTTCTTGTTTTTGGTTTTAGCCATTCTGGCAGGTATGCAGTGATAACTCATTGTGGTTTGTTTTTTGTTTAAAGATTTTATTTATTTATTTATTTATTTATTTATTTATTTGATAAAGAGAGAGAGCGCGCACTAGCTGGGGGGGGGGCAGAGGGAGAGGGAGAAGCCGGCTCCCTGCTGAGCAAGGATCCTGATGCTGAGCTCAATCCGAGGACCCTGGGATCATGACCTGAGCCGAAGGCAGACACTTTACCAACTGAGCCACCCAGGCGCCCCTCATTGTGGTTGTGATTTATATTTCCCTGATGGTGAGTGATGTTGAGCATCTTTTTGTGTGTCTGTTGGCCATCTTAATGTCTTCTCTTGAAAAATGTTTCATCAAGTCTTCTGCCCATTTTTAATTGGATTATTTGGGTTTTTTTTTTTTTTGGTGTTGGTTTCTATAAGTTATATATTTTGGATATTAACCCCTTATCTGATGTATCATTTGCAGAGATCTTCTCCCATTCAGTAAGTTGTCTTTTTGTTTTGTTGATGGTTTCATTCACTGTGCAAAAGCTTTTTAGTTTGGTGTAGTCTCAATAGCTTAATTTTGCTTTTGCTCTCCTTGCCTGAGAAGACATATCTAAAAAAATGTTTCTATAGCTAATGCCAAAGAAATTACCATACTTTTTTTCTTCTAGGACTTTGCTGATTTCAGGTCTCACATTTAGGTCTATAATCCATTTTGGGTTTATTTTTGTGTGTGCTGTGAGAGTGGTCCAGTTTCACTCTTTTGCATGTAGCTGTCCAGTTTTACCAACCCTATTCATAACTTTGGTTATTCAGGACACCTGAAACTAATATAACCCTGCATGTTAATTGTACTTCAATTGCATATATATTATCAATATCATAGTAGTTTGGGGAAAACTAGAAGTCATGGGCAATCAGAAAGCCTACATTCCAATTCCGGCTCTTTCAGGAAACCATTTATCTATTTCACTTACTTTGTTTAGTCACTTAGATGCTCTGTTTCCAGGTCAGTAACTTGAGAAGGTTGATCTAGATCATTTCTAGCGTCTCTTCTAGCTCTTGAGTGACTGACTTGTCTCATTTTGCCTGGGATTGTCCCAGTTTCAGCACTAAAAGTCCCATGTCCCAGGAAACCCCTCAGTCCTGGGGTTTCTGTTAGCATTCTATGATTTCATGTTAGGGGAAAGCTCTGTGGAAGAGGTGGAGGTTGAGCTGAACCCTGCAGTATTTAAATAGGCAGAGGGGCACCTGCGTGGCTCAGTCAGTTGAGCATCCAACTCTTGGTTTTGGCTCAGGTCATGATCATGTGGGTCATGGAATTGGATTCCTTGTTGGGATCCATGCTTGGTAAAGGGTCTGCTTGAGGATTCTCTTTCTCCCTCCCCCACTCTCTCTAAAATAGATGGATAAATTTTTAAAAAAATAAACAAATAGGCATAAAATCAAGAATTTTAATCAAAATAGATGGAAGACCAGCATCATGTAAAGATAGTAACTAGCAAGCCATATACACAAAAGGATATGAGAGATGACACAGGAAACAAAGGCACCATAGGACCATGTTAGAGGAAATTAAACATCAGAATTTAAACTCTGTGTGAAATTCAATGCAGATTCTTTATAGATCTATGGATTCTTTGTAAGAACAGTGGCGACAATAGCAAATATTTGTTGACTTCTTCTTCCTCCCTACCAGGCACTATGCTAAGCCCTTAACATGTATTTCCACTTCTAATTCTCCCAGTAGGCTTACCTAGCAGTATAATTAATTAATTCCATTTTAATGATTAAAAAAAGGTAAGGATTATACAGTTTAAGGGAACTGCTGAAGATGATGCAGCTAGCATGTATAAGGATTAGGATTTGGTCCCTGTCCATTTCAGGCCAAGCCCTTAACACTGACCCTGTACCCTCATTTAATACTTGTCTCTTCTCCATATTTAATTCTTAAAGGGGGTACTTAATTTTTAGCAACTTTTATTATTCTTTGAGCCAATCACAGTGCTATGGCATTTGATGGCAACATGAATTAGAGTTTTGAGTCAATATGGGAATTACCATTCTCATGCAGGTAGATCTGCCCCTTTTGAAGGATCACCACCAGCCACTGCCTGGCATTTGCAAATAATAGTGCCCAGTTATGCTCTCTCCAATTCTCCCAGCTTCTCTATTTAAACCAAATAAGAGACGATTCACTCAGTTTAGACACTGTATAAACATTTAGGATATAATTTTATGTTTCTCTATCTTTGGCCCAAAAAATGAAGGTTCAAGAAACCAATGTGTCTCTTTCTGGCTGTTGATGATAACCCACAGAATTGGGAAGATAGCCAGGTTTTGGGAATGTTATAAAGTTATAAAATGGAATGGAGTCAAATTGAATGTAATTTAATTTAAATATTAATTTAAACCTTCGTCTTCCTGGGAAAGGAACTATGTATTCCATTACAGATATTTCTATTGCATCCATTTCAAAGAGGAAAAAGAATGTAGGAATGAAGGAGGCTTTTAGGAGAATACATTTACTTTCACAATGGTAGGGTAATGTATGAAGGGAGAAAAATTACAAATAAATGTGATCACCATAATGAGGCTTAAGAAATGATCATTTTTACAATGAATGAACTGGTATTTTTTCCCTATAACAACATTAGCCTAGTGAAGTTAGATATTTAAATGTAGGCTATACTTTACGTTTCATAACCCTTTTAGAAAGTTAATATATATTTATTCTTGATTTTTCTCTCTATTAAGCACTCAATTGTGGAAAGATGATAGTGTAAAGTAATTGATGGTTGGAAGTCATTCTAGTCTACATTTAAGTATATCTGATACTGAAGGAGGGGAAAAGTAACTACAAACTGGAGCAATTTGCAAAAAATCTATACCCTTATGACAAGCAGTATTATACAAACCACTGTGGAAATGAAATAATGTGCTTCAGTAACTGAATATCATTCTGCTAGTTGCATTAAGTTCACATAGGAATCTTGAAGTAATGAAATTAATTTTACCCACTTATTCTAAAGATGGTTATAATTAAAAGTATACTTTATCTTTGAAGTTAAGCCCTGACTTTTTATCTTATTTAGAAGTTTCAATGTCTCTTGAAAGCATTAACTTTAAAAAGCTAGCTTCTATCTCCAAAATATGTCAGGTAAAAGCGACTAAAGCTAATTTTTTGGAATTTGAGATTTATGGTGCCTGAGCCCCATTGACTGTCTTCTCTCACTTCTATATCCTGGGTGTAGGGAGAGATTAGATAAGGGACCATTAGACCTTTTTTTGCATCCACTTCCCCACCCAAATCCTATATGGAGGGTCTGTTCTCAAAAGCAAAATATTAGAACAAGAAAAGCCCCATCTAATAGTGGTAGATTAAATTTTTAATTAAATTAGTGATTTAATCATGCAAATGTAGAAATTGAATGATTGGGAGTGTAAAAGATCTTAATGTGGTTCAGAGATCTGGAAATCTTTGATTTAGAGGGAAGAATCAAGGAGTATGTAAAATTTGTCTTCTGGAATTTGAATAGCTGTCAAGTCAGAAGAGAGAGGTAAAGAAATGTGGCTTATTCATCCTTGTATGGCAGCACCTACCTCAGTCCCTGACAGAGCCACTCTATGATACTTACTAATTGAACTGATTTGAATTAATCTATTCCTTTGAAGCTTCAGAGAACAAAACTTAGATCAAAAATAAGTCACAGGGAGATAAACTCTAGTTAAGCAGAAGGCAAAGCTTCCCATGAATTACAGCTGTACAAAATAGACTTCTTAGAGAAACAGTGAGATACTACACCTGTTCAAGCAGGAGGTGTCTGGCCATCTGTGAGACAGCAAAAACAAATCCTACACTGAATGGGAAGAGGGGGTAAGCCATAAATATTTCCTCTCTGCTTGTTCTAAGATGCTGTAGTTGCTTTAATGTACTCTGGTTATATTTTTTAGTATAAATAAGTTTGTTTCTTTGGTTGTCATCATTGTAGATCATATATATTTTTCAAAGTTAAGATTGTAATTTTCCAAATATAATGCTCCAGTTTTGATCATATATACTTAGTCATGGAAAACTACTCATTTTCCTCATCTCTCATAATTATTAGGTAAGTAAGTCTCCAAAACAGTGGTAGTATATGTGTCTTGAGAGAGGCAAACCTAGGAGACTGGAAGGGAACAGGATAAGGGGTGAGGTAACTGGGTGATGGGCATTAAGGAGGGCACTTGTTGGGATGAGCACTGGGTGTTGTATGCAACTGATGAATCATTAAATTCTATCCCTGAAACTAATATTACACTATATGTTAACTAACTGGAATTTAAGTAAGAACTTGGAGAAAAAAATACTTAGGATATGAAAAAAAAAAGAAATAACTTTGAATTAAGTCTACTCTCTGAATATTTGCCTCACACTCGGTTTTAAAATGCCAAACATGGACTCTATGGGCTATTGTACTGTATAGGTTTCTGCCAAATTAGTATAGCCATTTCATTTCCTCTTGTACTGATTTTAACATTTGTTTTATGCTGCCACTTTTCACTTTCGAGGATTCACACACTTGATGCGTTGCTTTAAAAACGATGAGATACGATACTTTGTATTATTTATACTTAGCAAGCATTGCATCAAAATCTAAATAAATTTAATATCAAATCTTAACTAATATTTGTTTTTATCCAAAAGTAGATGCACCAAATAAGGAGTTCCAGGGAAATCTAGTAATTGGTTGTAGTATCTCAGATATATTATTAAATTGCATAAAGATTAAAATAGGACCTCAGCATATTCTAGAAAACTCTCCTCCTTTCCAGTAGTAATAACAGTTTACAAATTTATGAATGGTGTGTGTAGAATGCCATATCCAAATCATATTCAAAATGCTTACTGGGGTTTTAGTATGTCCTCCTTTCCTTCCCATCGTCCTATATTCTGCAGAATCTTCCAGACCCCAACAAGGTCTCCTTTTCCTGTAAAGCCATCCCTGGTGGGCTAACTTCTCATTTATGAAGATCTAACTCCAATATCTGTTTTGATAGTTCTTGCACAGTGAGCAATTACTAAATATTTAATCAAAATTAAATAAAAATTATTAATAAATAACACCTTGCACTCTAGCTAAACTACACAGTGTATTGTGTTATTCTCTAAGTGTTTCCTCTATCTCATTAGTGCATGATGGTGGGATGGGATATGTAAGACTAACTTATCTGCTGGGAACTTACAAGAAAACCTAGGTGTTCAGCGTCAACATGCATTTTGGCACGTTTGAAGAATTATTAATGAAACGGCAACACACTTTATTTCTCTGACTGAGCATTCAAAGAATGAGAAACCATTTCCAGCCAGAGATTTGATCTAGAGACCCACTGAGACAAGTGCCACTGCTGAATTGTATGATCGTTTATCTTCTTTGTGGAGTATTGTTTCTCATGTCTCTCAGGTAGCCACTTTCATTACAGAGCAGGTGTCTCTAACATGGAGCGAAGTGAAGCCTTTTCCTTCCTTACAGGATTCTGAGTGTTTCCTCTTTGTGTGTAATTCCCATCCTAAGGATTCTGCATCTCCCCACTCACGGTAGTCACATACTCACCATATGTTCATCCACAGTGATTATGGACTATTGATTATTGGCATTTGTTGGACTCATCCCTCTTATTTTTTCGAATTCCCACTGGCCTTTTTTTTTCTTCTTCTTCTTTTTTAAGATTTCATTTATTCATGAGAGACACAGAGAGAGAGGCAGAGACACAGGCAAAGGGAGAAGCAGGCTCCACGCAGGGAGCTCAACACGGGACTCGATCCCGGGTCTCCAGGATCATGCCCTGGGCTGAAGGCGGCGCTAAAACTGCTGAGCCACCTGGGCTGCCCATCCTTTTTTCTTCTTTAGCACTCTTTGCCCATCTCTATTTTCAGAGTTGATTTTGAACTCATAGTTTATTGGATTTCTCTTTTCATATGTCATTTAAAGGTTTTTTTTAAGCTTCACAGAATTCTTACACTAAGTTAACTCACTATTATACTTCTTAAAATTTGTCAACCTTTGAATAAACAAATATCTAAGAACCCATATAAAGTGTTTGATTAAGTTAATATGCAGAAGTGTGTTCAATTCATGTGAATAGTCAGAACCGATCAATTCTAGGTTAGTAGAAACATTTCTAAATTAAAGGTCAATGTTTTATGTGATCATTTAGTGAGCATTATCTGGAGAGTGCCTATAAAAACTAGCCCTAGCTACACCTTGAGAAAAGACTCCAGAGTGTTTGATAGAGATGTACATGGTGGTTCTGTTGAAATAGTAATGTTTCCTGCATACTTTACTTTTCCCTCATTTCAAACAGTTGGTCAGGTTTTGTAACTTGCCTAATGGATTTTTACAGAATGCATAGAGATATGATGGCTAAAGTCATTGGCTTTCCCTGACCATTAGATGACATTTTGCCTGTCCTACAACTCACATAAGGAGAGACAGAGATGGCTTTTGAAGAGGGAAGGGAAAGTGAGAGAGAAAAATTTGGACTGGCGTTGACATTGGACACACCAGAAGTTGAGGGGCCTGTGGAGAGCAAGGACATACGCATAATTCAGAGATAGTCCCGCAGAGACATGACAGCCTTAGAGGCATGGCTTGTGAGAGGCTCAAGGAGTCTGGGTCTCAGGCCCATGGGCATTCAGACTCACCAAGTGAGTCACAAACATGACTGGGAAGCCACAGAATTGCCGCCCAAAGAGACTATACAGCAGCCTTAATAAAAGTAACCTGGTGGGATGGAGCTTGGATTTGGATTCAGGTTTAATTTTATTTAAATAAGATAACAAGTGAATAGTTCTTACACATCTAAGCTTGTTGGATAAGATTCTTATCTACCACACATGGAGATTAATCTGAAACTGCTCAGAATCCTCATGTTGCACATATCTGCATCTTGGACTGATTATAATCTCCATCTTCCAAAAGTGGCTTCCAAGACGATTGTGCTCATCTGCATCAAGCTAGCAGAAGGAGAAAAAGCATGATATGGTATGTAGGCATCAGCTTGGAAGTGGCACCTATCACTTCTGTTCATATCTCGTTGGCTAGAACTCCATCATATGCCCACACCTAACTGTAAAGTAAGAAGGTATATTCAGTGGTATATTCTAGCTGTGTGTCCAGGAAGAAAAAAACCTCAATTTAGAATGGAGAGCCAGCCTCTTCCCATGTTTCACCTTCTGATCACTAAATATCCATTTCACTTGTCCACATAGGGAACACACTAACCTCCCTCCTCAAGCAAGATAACCCCAAGTGCAATCCGGCCACTGAATACAACTGAACACCAAGGATCTCTGGGTAACCTGCCCTCTTCTCTGTAAGATCCAAATGTTCCTTTTGTGGTTTGAGATATATATATATTAGATATGCAATGATAGATCAGGAACAGGATAAATACCATTAAAACTTTCCTTCAGAACAGAGAAGAATGAAAACCCCTCAGCAGTCACTGATCTATAGAAATTATCAAATCCTGCTGGGGTCCAAGACGTTTCTTGTCTCTATAAAAAGGAGTGAGAAATTGCTGATATTTGGATAGTAGCTGGAGTGCAGAAACTCTCTATTTTTGACTTTTTCAAACTCTCAGAGTTGTCTGCCTGGCATGTAAGATCAGGACACTATTTGGCAGCAATTTTCCAGGGATTTGGCAAGATCACAGATGATGCCAGACTTGAACTACATGGTTTCCAGCCTCGCTGAGGATTCCGATGTTTTAAACATGGTAAGGGAGTAACAGGGAAGGGTGTTAGGACTATGAGCAGCTCAGAGATCACCATTAGACCCAGGATTGGGGGCCAGCACTGAGATAGGGGAGGTCTGAAGAATGATTAGGGTTGAATATCTCGCTGGCCCTGTGGGTTTACTCTTGGGGGTCAGTTTTGATTTGATTTAAAGTAATAAACAACTAGATATTTCTTCAACAACCAAATTTTTGGTTGAGATTCATACAGGAAGGCCTGTCTTCCAACCACAAAGATTTGGAAAGGCGTGTTAAAGAGACACTTATCCCAGGACAGCAAAAGATAATGGGTATCATACTGATCTTGTTAAATATATCCAATTTTGAGGAAATATGGTTGGCAACAAAAATTTTAGGTAAGCGGGGGGTAGGGTCGGGAGGGGGGCAAATGTTGGCACCATCAATGCAATACTGTCTGGGAAAAGCCCAGACTTCTTTCTACAAGTCTATGCGACAAAGATAATAATGTCCACCTTTCAGGATTAAATTTGATAAAGCATGTTAAGAACCTTGTACATTATCTATACTGGTAGCTATTATTGTTTAATCAACTAACTTTGGATGGCAGTCAAATTACCAGCCGATTACCAGCTAATAAAATAAACCACAAGATGGAGTTATAAACCAAAGTAAAGTAAAATAAAGCAGGCTTCAGTGGAGTTAAGATCTGCCTTAAGTATCAGTTACTAGTCTATAGTGGAGTCATGTCAACCACATTTGTGACTTTGGAGACGGCGTTGCTTGCCAAAATATCGTTGCATACAAAGTTCTGGCTAGGTTAGCCCTGGGAGTTAGCATGATGTGGGACAGGTAGACCTTTCTCACGGACTGTGTCCCAGTAGCTCTGACAGTGGGAGCATCTCACCTTAGTGGATGTGGTTCTATTGTTTTATAAAAGCCATTTCTTGGGCAGCCCGGGTGGCTCAGCGGTTTAGTGCCACCTTTGGCCCAGGGTGTGATCCTGGAGACCTGGGATCAAGTCCCATGTCGGACTCCCTGGGTGGAGCCTGCTTCTGCCTCAGCCTGTGTCTCTGCCTCTCTCTTTCTCTCTCTGTGTCTCTCGTGAAAAAGTAAATAAAATCTTTTTTTAAAAAGCCATTTCTTCTTTTTTTCCCAAACAAGCCTGAAGCATGAGAAAACCATTTAATCTGGTGCTCACCTACGAAAGAGCAATCTATTTTAATACTGCAGGACAAAGGAGTGTTGCACTCACTGTAGTCACGGGCAACCCATGATAATCTCCAAAGGGGTGCCTTCCCTCAGGAATCTTAAAGGATAACATTTAATACAGTTGACTTTCGTTGTATGGGATTATGTTGTGATGCCACCATATGCTCAACATGGTTTATCTATTGTGTTGTTGTTTTTTTACCTTTGTTGAAACAGCAAAGAATCTTTAGTCCTAAGCACTTGAGCCCTTTATAAAAAAAAAAAAAAACTGGCGTTGAAACTTCTGCATGACAAAGTACATTAATGAATCAGTCCAAAATTGTTGTTGGCTTATATTTTTATCACCTATAAATGTTTTAAAAGAAATTATCTTTTCACAGTAGTACAAATTCTCCAACTAATGATATAAATTTTACATGGGAACAAATTGTTCTGGCTTGCCATTCAGACAGTGTATGGTTGACTAGATCCCTGACTATACTAGTGTTTATTACTGCAAGCTATCTTATGTAAAAAAGAAGAGAAGGAATTCATGTTTTCATCATTTAGTTTGTTGATGCCTGAGGTTTAGAACCATTCCAAAGCACTGTTTGTCAGCCCTCTTTGAAGTATCCAGAATATTTTCAAAGGCTACACATTATTTTCTGTGAAGTGCACAAAATCACGCGGATCTCCTTATATACTTAATGTTGATATACTTGGTGCTTATTCTTGTTAGGTTGTCAGGCAAACCATGCACCAGGTAATAAGGGCCTAATACCCTTGAGATATCAGTAATCTTTCTGTGGCTTATTTTTCTGAGTTATACCATTATATAATGAAGGTCCTTTGGTTTTAAGCAACAGCAATAATCTCATTTTGTTGCAGTTATACAGTTTATGTGGAACACTATCAGGAGCTAGGTTTTTAAATGGGCCAGGACCAATGCTGTCTGTCTTTCAAGCTGCCAAGCAGCAATCAGCAGCTGGGACAATCAGAACATCCCTCCCTCAATCTCCCACCCCATGTAGGAATGAAATTCCAGCCGTTATTAATCTTTATTTCCCTGGCCAAGATTTACACTGATTTGGATTGGGTCACTTGCCCGTTTCTTAGTTGGTGTAGGAGAGAGCCAGTGTTCACGGGCTACCAGACTGCATTCAATGAAGAAGTAATTCTTCAAAGACACTGTCTGAGTGCTTTTTAGGGAAAGTTAAATGTGTGTTGGCCTGCCAAACCCAACACAGTTCTGCAGCAACTAGAGAATTTTTTTTCACAGAAGGAATCTTACTTTAATTCTTCCTCCCCTCATAACAGGCTGAAAGTTTCCTTCTGTTCTCTATTAGGTAGTTTAACTCTTACCTAATGTAAATCCTCATACTTGGAGAAAAGAAAATGATATAAAGTAGATCTGGGAGGTGGAGAACGTCACTCAGGCACTTGAGGTTGGATGGGGCAGCTGAGAGCACTTACTGCAGGGGCCCCTGGAGAGGAGGAAAAGCAGTGCTGCAGCCTATGAGGCCACCTCCCCATCTCTGAGGCGAGGAAAGTTTCCCCTCCCCCAACTGTTTTCAGCAGCTGCCTGCCCCCAGGTTAAAGGAATTAACACAAATCCCATCCAGGACTAACTTATTTCCATTGGAATATGATTCAGTATAGTAATGCCAACCAAAATTGAATGTGTTATGCAATTAATCAATTGATGTGCCTATTTTCAAACATTTATTGAATATTGATAGTATGCTTGATACTGTACAGAATACTCAGAGGTATCCCAGGGCTCCAAAGACTGGGAAAGAGATTTTCTCTGAGGTGCCCACGGTCACCACTATTCAGACAGGGAGGGGATTGCAGGAGGACCTGTTCACATTTCAAGTAAGGAAGGGTTCCTGACACTGGTGCTGAAGCCTAGCTGGAGGCGGGATGTAATTTTGCACATAAATCTTTGAGGTTTTTTATCCCTGTTCCTTTTATAATTTTCCAATGGTGAAGTGAGTTTGGGTTTCATCATTGGAGTGATTTAACAGAAAAATTATATTTGTCTTCTAGGAAGAAGTATCATCCCAGTAATCTCCCTGCCCTCTCAAATTGATGAAAACAAAACAATATGATATTTTCCCCATTAATAAAAACAAAACAATACATCAGAGAGGAAGGTGGTTTTTCACGCTTATGGTATTCTTTGACGTTATAAAACTTTAAAAAAACAAAAGTTAGGCAGTATTGTGGAGGAGAAGAAGAGATTATATTGGTTTGACAGATAAAACAATATAAAACAGTTTCCTGGGGAAACGGTTATTTGAAATGGTCTTGAAAAGTAGGCTGAATTTGAAATCTCAGATGGAATTTTGGGAAGACAGAGGCAACCTGAGAAAACACTCAAGTATGATGGTTCTTTAGAAAAGTGTTAGACCTTTTAAAATATTAAAATGAATGCAACTGCAACAAATAGCACATGGTTGGAGATGTTTGTTGATTTGTGTAAAAAACTGCACATTTCTAATATACATGGTTTGATGAGTCCAGACATGTGCATACACCTGTGAAATCATCACCAAAATCAAGGTAAGAGACAAATCCATCATCTTCAAAAGTTTTCCTATGGCCTTTAGGGTTTTTCTTTCTTTTTTTTTTTTGGTCTGTTTTTGCCTTTATGGTAAGAACATTTAGCACAAGATCTATCCTCTTGACACATTTTTAAGTATGCAACACAGTATTATTGGCTGTAGGCACTGGGCTGTATAGCAGACCTCTTGAATGAATTCATCTTGCATACCCGAATCTTTATACCAATTAAACCCCTTCTTACCTCCTCTCCCCAGTTCCTGGTAACCACTATTCTACTCTCTGCTCCTATGAGTTAGAATATTTTAGGTACCTCCTATAAGTAGCATCATGCAGTATTTGTCCCTTTGTGACTGGCTTATTTCACTTAGCATAACATCCTCCAGGTTTATCCACGTTGTCACAAATGGCAGGATGTCCTTTTTTTTTTTTAAGGCCAAATAAGATTCCATTGTATGTATACACTACATGTTCTTTATCTAGTCATCTGTTGATGGACAGTTGCCTGGCTAACTCAGTAGAGTATGAGACTCGATTTATTTTTTTTTAATTGGGTTCAGATATCCCAAAGTTAAGGCAGACTTTTTTCTGCTGATCTGAATTGTGACTTGTATAATTCCAGAATAAGAGAACTTAAGGCCTTGCCATTCCTAAAGTGCCTAAAAAAGTACTTAAAGGCCTCTACTTTATATTCTAATCTGTTAAATGAAATGAAAACCTCTGGACTAATGTGGGGGCAGCACAGGGTGCTTACAGGAGAGAGACAACTTTCACTCAACCTTTTGCAAATCTGTAATTTGAAGGAGAGAGATATTAACCAGTGAAAGGTCTCTCATAGGACTTTGCCTCCCCGGATTTGGGCAAATAATCTAGCTCTGGGTATATTGATACATCTGGCATATATGCAAAGTAAGTGTTAAATGTCCTCTGTGAAGAAGGATCTGATGATGGTAGAAATGACATCATCACAGCATGGTCAAAATTATCCCATCTAAATGGCTCAGCACTAAGGTGTGTGTCTTTTACACATTTGCCAGCTCACTGTAAATGAAGGGCATCTACTGATGCAACAAAAATAGGTGTGAGATTATTATCTAAATATTTTCAAAGAGTCAAACTTTTATTTATAGAGTTTCAAAATTATTCCACTTCCTGCTTTACTTTGCCTTTAGCTAGAGTAAAACCATTGATAAAAATTGGAGGTGCATGGCAGAGGGAAGAATAATCAAAGTATAAAGGAAAGGGTTGATTTTTATCCCAACCACAGTCCAAATGCAGTAGCTGTGAGTTATTGTTTAGGTGTGAAGCATTAACAAGAGAATACTTCAGGGTCAACTATCCGACCACCCATCAAATATTAAGCTTCTGCAGGGCACAGTAGGTTGCATATTATGGAGATTTAGTAGTATACATGTTACTTGGATTGAACTGAACTCTAACATTACTTACTGTAACTACTTGTCCACTGAAAACCCTTGCCTGAACATATACAACCCCGACCTCTTGTGGGGAGGGTATAAATGGCTATCTTAATATGAAAAGTAGTTTTACTACTTGTTAAAATTTGTTTTTATCTTTGGTCTTATTTTTTAAGATTTTATTTATTTATTCATGAGAGACAGAGAGAGAGAGGCAGAGACACAGGCAGAGGGAGAAGCAGGCTCCATGTAGGCAGCCTGATGTGGGACTCTATCCGGAGTCTCCAGGATCACGCCCTAGGCTGAAGGCGGCGCTAAACTGCTGAGCCACCCAGGCTGCCCTATCTTTGGTCTTATTAAAGGAAATTTTTTTAGTCAAGACTTCACATGAACTGTCAGGGGATGGGTTTATGGGGGGCCGTCTTACATGTGTCCTTGTATCACACATTCAACTTATACCTAGATGCCCTCCTCCCGCCAAAGAATAGTCCTCTCCTGTAGAGCCAGCCTCAAGTTTCCTAGTACCAACAAATTTGTATCTTTATCTTTCTTTGACACTCACATGTTGATGGAATTAAAGACTGAGGGTTTTCATAATTTAACTTGCCACCAGCATGTACTGAAGCCAGAGCAGAAAAACAAATACGCAGTGGCATCGGAGCCCAAAGGCTTGTGCATAACTCAGAGGAAGTCAAGCAGAAAATGTAATTGCATGCTGAAATCAAAATGATTATTGATCTGCAAATGCTCACCTATATACAAAGAGAAAAAAAACTGTTCTGAGAACAAAGGACACCCAATGCATCTAAGTGTAATTTCCTGACATTTTGTAGGCATGTGGATAAAATGATCACTGAGGGCAAGGCTCCACCTATGTTGTTTTCTATATCTTATGTGTATGTCCAGAGGTTGAATTTTCTTCAAATTCTTACTTAGCATAACTTCATATATCTTAGGCTAAAAATCCATGTCCCTGGTTTTCAGCTTCCATTTTTTAAAAAATATTTTACTTAGTTAACATACAGTGCAATAATGGTTTCTGGAGTGAATTCAGTGATTCATCACTTACATAACACACCCAGTGCTCGTCACGAGTGCCCTCCTGAATCCCTATCACCCATCTAGCCCATCCTCCACCTCCCTCCATCAACCCTCAGTCTGTTCTCTGTTGTTAAAAGTCTCTGATGGCTTGTTTACCTCTCTCCTTTCTTTCTTTTCCCCCTTCTCATATGTTTGTCTGTTTTCTTTCTTAAATTCCATATATGAATGAGATTATATGATATCCATCATTCTCTGACTTATTTCCCTTAGCATTATACTCTGTGGCTCTGTGTCCTTGCAAATGGAAAGATTTCATTCTTTTTGATGGCTGAGTAAAATTCCATTGTATGCATATACAACATCTTCTTTATCCATTCATCAGTCGATGGACATCCGGCCTCTCTCCATAGTTTGGCTATTGTTGATAATGATGCTATAAACATTGAGGTGCATGTACCCCTTCGAATTTTCAGCTTCCTGTTTATGAGAAAGACAGCTATTGCCGTTAGCATTTATTAAAGTGTACTGATATTAAATAATAGTCAAAGAAGTAGACATTAATTTACATACATAGAACTAAAACATGGCATACAGTAGATTATGCTTCAAATTATATTTCCTGGAACACTTTGTTAACCTTGTCTGTAAGAATTTTTGGTGCATTTTATCTAGAATAAAATTCTCTAGACCTCAGTTGCTCACTCTAATAAGTTGGGGTCTAGTGAGGAAACAGAAACACCACCATAATTTGCACAGAGAATATTTACATAAAAAATTAATAATGAATACAATGGAGTTGAACATTACATAGGGTAAAAGAAGACTCTAAGGGGTCTATGAATAGCAAGTTCTAACACACCTACAATAACTTGGCTGAGGGAAGTTGACAAAATAAGCACAATAACTTAGCAAGGGCTCCCCCCTCCACCACCCAAGACTGAGGTTCAGACCTCTTCAAAGAGGGCAGGAACAGGCATCCTCCAGGATCAAAGAAACTTGCAGGAGGACATGGATCACAGCTAGTGGCATACTGAGAGGGGAGAGTGTGGCCTGAGGGTGTGGCTGGCTGGCGCTGATCCTGATCTATGAGGACTCCTAGACTCCTGTGCTGAGTAATAAGAAAGAGGGCCTAGAACCTGGAAGAAAAGTATCTTCTGGGGAATCCTTGGGTGGATCAGCGGTTTAGCGCCTGCCTTTGGCCCAGGGCATGATCCTTGAGGCCCGGGATCGAGTCCCACATCAGGCTCCCTGCATGGAGCCTGCTTCTCCCTCTGCCTCTCTCTCTCTGTGTCTTTCATGAATAAATAAATAAAATCTTTAAAAAAGAAAGAAAAGTATCTTCTGTGCTATTGCCTGCCAGTGTCCCTTCAACTTTTTCTGTTGTTGAAACCAACGTTACACCACTGGCAAAGAGACACGTTTATAGACTGTGCCTCTGATATCACAAAGCAAGGCCAAAACTGAGGATTTGGGGCTGAGAGTCAACAAATGAATAATTGGAGCATTCACACATATGATTATGTTTCCAAGGTTTTATTTTTTAATATAATGGCCAATAGAACATTATATGTTTTTTTTTCATTATCTCAATCAAGAGTAATAAACTCACGTGATCCTAGAAGCCCAGCAGATAACCCAAATGAATCAAAATAGGATATATATATATACACAGCAACAAGAAGTGGTGTGCACTGCAGTGAAGTGAATGTGCCTTGCTTCCTAAAAGTGATCCAATTCATACCTGAGTATCTGTAGTCTGCATACAGACCCCAAAATACCATGTTAGCAATTATAAAACTAAATAATGAAACTGTCTATAAACCAGAGGATTTAATTTCATTTTGGTTTTGTTTTGGTAAGGTGAGTGAGAAATGCCATTCTCAAGTTAGTCATGGGACCACAGATGCAATCAGTCATCCAATTAATTAGACAGGATTTATCATTCAGCCCCTGTTTAAATATTGTCTGCTATAAGACCACCAAATAAACGATTCACAGTATTTAACCAGATGTATGTATGAGTGGGTTTGGGCTAATTAAAAGTCATCATTTTTATTTTGTATTGGAAAGAACGGAAGTGAAGGAAGCAAGGTTCCTTGTATTTTACTATTCTACATGTTATGCCTAATTTGAATTAGAATACATTTTCCACATTGGCAATTCCCTTGTTTATAATTTAAAGAGCAATGATAATAGTAGCATCAGACTCTATTACAATTACTTTGAGGAGGTAAGAAAAAAATAACCACTTAAAGCATTGTAATTACATCAATGTTATTAAATCCTCTACGTGTGTTTTTAAATGTCAAAATCCCAACATTAATTACCTTTCTGCACTCAAGCATGACATGGCTTCAAAGTCCTTAGCTAAACAAGGATTGAGACAAAATGAGTAAGGGTAGAGGCTGGACCTTAGAGCAGCAAAAAGATGTGGCTGTAAAGGAGAGAAATATATTTTACAGAGCCATATGTTTGGTATTTTCCACGTGGACCATATTTCATGTGACTTCATTTTTCTCTTCAAGGAAGGTGATTTGTTAAACATATAACTAAATGCATTGGGCATTTTATATCTTCTTAAGATTTTTCAGATAAACATATGACAAACCTCTTGGTCAAACCTTGGGTCCCAATTTCTGTTTTTTTTTTTAAGATTTTATTTATTTATTCATGAGAGACACACAGAGAGAGAGGCAGAGACACAGGCAGAGGGAGAAGCAGGCTCCATGCAGGGAGCTGATGTGGAACTCGATCCTGAGACTCCAGGATCACACCCTGGGCCAAAGGCCCAGGCTCAACCACTGAGCCACCCAGGCGTCCCCCAATTTCTGTTTTGGAAAATGTATCCATTGTAACTATAAACACCAACAGAGGAACCACCAGATTTGCCAACAGTCAAAAACTAAAAGTAGCCTTAGGTACCTGGATTTTAAAGATGTGTTAGATGTATCCAACAAAGTGTCACAGATGTACTTCCCCGTATTTTACTTTTGGTGCCAAACTGGAGGCGGCACAGTATAGTGATAGGAAGGTAGGAACTGAGATATACTTACCCTACAGGAGTACTTTACGATTCTAGCCATGCGTGCCTTCTGCTAGTGATGGGGTCCTGAGAAAGAGACCTAATTCCTGAGCCCTGAGTTGCTTATCTGGGATAAGACTTAGCTTGTAGAACTATTATAAGGATTGAAAGATAGACTCCATGCAAAGTACTGAAAGTAGAGCTTGGTACAACACATTTTAGCTTTTTTATTTGAAATATACTGCGGTTATTTGTATCCATGTGGTAGGAGTGAAGCAAACAATATAACTGTATGGGCTATTTTAGGTAAATCTGACATTCGGTTTATATTACAAGTTTCCCTTTTTCCTGCTTACTTTGTCCCCCATTCTCTGCTATTTATTATCTTCCTACTTCTGTTCTACTTATTTTTACATTCTGTTTTCTGTAGAAAATGTACATGGATTTTTTTTTCTCTTCGGACTAGTCTGTCACTCACTGTCACGTTAGTGGCCGTGTTTCATCATATATTACCCAACTGGAATACAAAAATGAGTCAAAATGGGGGTACCATCTACCAACGATGGGAACAGAGGGCAGCAAAAGAGTGGGGTCACCGCAGCCATCCAGACAGAATTGCGAAGTAGGCAGTTAGGTTCTGATGGCCTCTATCCAAAGACCTTCTTCTACCTATTGTCAGGCCCTCTCACCTGTCTCCCCCCGCCCCCCCATTCATTCCACCAGCCTCTTCCATCCAGAAGGAAATTCCCTAAGGAGATCAGTCCAAAAATTCTCTTCTCCCTCAGTAGAGACAAAGTCCCATTTATTCAGTGCACCTCTTCTTAGCCATCAGTAAAATTCAAAAAGAAGGAAATGTAACTTAGTAATTGTTAAAGTGTGAACCTTTCCGATGTATTAGCAGTTGCAAAGCAGAATATCATAAACCAAACTCATCTTTACAGGTAGCATCAGCACCTTGTGTGAAGCATGCCCTACAGCCCTGTAACTGCTTTTCCTGTGCTGCAGGTGGACTTTCATCCATCACCCGTCCGGAGAACGTTTGGAGCTTCCTCAGGACAGCACTGCCTGCCAACCGACGGCTGCCATTTCTCCATTTCTGCCAGCCTTGTGTCCCCACAGCAGTGCTGATGAAATGCTTCAATAGTTTCTAGCACTTTGCCCTAAAAATTTTATGAGAAAAATAATCAAAGAACAAGAAAATGAAAGAGAAGAAGGCAAATGTCAAATCTACTGCAATGGAGACAATGATTGAAATCATCCTTCATGCCAAGAAGGACCCTCAGTGGACTCACATGCTGATCACAGGTTCAGCTACTGACGAAAAGAACGTCAATGAACGCACACTAGTAGCTGGACGTTAAAAGAGGACTCTGGTGCCGGCTTCTGCTTGAGGCACAAAGGAAACCACAAGCTGAGTGAAATTTAAAGTCATGATGGAAGCTGGAAATGTAAAGTTTACATGATTCTTAATCCCTCACTCACATCAAAGTATGGAAATTGGAAAGGTGAAAGGAATGCTTGACGGAGCCATTTGGGTGCTGAGTGTGGCCCAAAGGCAGAGTGGCCGAGGTGCTTCCCCTTCCAACTCGAGGCCACAAAAGGACTTTAAGGAGGTCACTTGTAGAGCTAATCAGAGACTGATGCAGTTCAGGGAATATGATGGATCAGTGTCTGACGCTCGCTGGGACATCTAAGGGCAACAGATGAGCTACATGAACCACAGAAGAACAGAGTACGGAACAGGTGGCTGGGGTGGGCAGCCACACTCTCAAAGCTCCCCAAAGCAAAAAAAAAAAAGAAAAAGAAAAAGAAAAGTGTTCTCCCTTCCAGAGGGGGAAGAGAGGGAGAACAGGCATGCTGCCATGTTTATCTTACATCCTGTCCCAAAGACTTGCCTACTGGGGTGGAAAGACTTAGTAGAAGGAGCTGGAGAGAGAGCTAGCTAGCTGGGGACTGAAGAAGGAGAAGCCAAACTGGAAGGAATACAGAAAAGTTGCTGTCGGAAAGGGATCCAAAGAGATCAGGGTGGAGGGAAGTATAGAGAAAGTTTTCCAAATAATCTCTGTAAATACCCACAGGAGAGTCAACTTGAAACATCTGCTGTGGCCAGAGAAAACTGTAAGATTGGCATCAGCCAGGTGAGGACCCTTCTGTTTCCTCTTCCTCTTCCTCCTTGATGCCTTCCAACCCTGTGGTTCTCAGCAAATACAGAAGTATGACTAGAAACTACAAAGTGGGGGAATAGTAGAAGCCCCTGCTGTGCCTCTGTAGGCAGTTAACTCGGGAAAGTCTCAGACTGGAAAAAAAATGAGCTATCAACTTTCACTGGTTCTGAATCAATCATCAGTGGACTTTTCCCTCTCTGCAAGGAGCCAGTGGATGGAAATTGGAGGTTGAGTGAACTCCAAGGGGAAAAAATAGTTACATATTTATTTTCATTAAACTCTCACTGAAATGGAGCCTCTCCTTTAATTATGAATGCATGTAACACAACACAGAAGTATTAGCAGTGTCGGTGCAGGAACAAATTAACATAGCAAGCCTGGGAGCATTATCCTTAGAAAGGCCTGCTGGCAAGGTTGGCCCATGGCTAAGCCTAGAAACTACAATTTCAGGAGTATTCCCACTCTTTGCTGAGCGATAAGGGTGGATCACTGGGCCTAGATTGTTCGTACTGACAACGTGGCGTATGGTGAGCACCTGCTTCCCTGCTGGGAGTCTGGAGTTCTGGTACCTGCTAGGTAGATGGCGCTTATGTGACTAGCCCCTGTAAAAATCCTGTGCACTGAGTCTTCGGATGGGCTCCCCTGGGAAGAAACATTGCACACATGTAACTAAATTTTGTTTGGAGGTGGGTGGGGATGAAGCAGGAGAGTGCACCCTGGATGGCCTACCAGGGGAGGGAGCAATCATAAGGAAGCCTGCATGAGGATCCCCCCAGATTCCACCGGTGTCTTTTTCCTTTCTGTTCCTGCTGTATATCCTCACTGCATCACTATAAATCACCTTAGCTGTGATCACAGCTAGGTGCAAGTGCTATGAGACCATCTAGCGAAATATTTGAATGTGAGGTGGTCTTGCAGACCTCCAACACAATGGTGAAATTTGCTAACTGATGTTAACTCACTGAAATACAGCCATGGGGTTATCTTGGGGAAAGAGAGTGGGAGCAGGGAATGATGAAGCCCTAGTAGGTGCATGGCTGTGGAGTTACTTACCATGGTATGAAGCAGCAGCTGAGCTGTTGTTTGTGATCAAAGGCAAAAGTTACCTATGCAGTGTCAAAATAATCCATTCCTAGGAGAGGTGGCTCGCTGGATCCCCCAGCTATGTTGGGCTTAGGCAGGCTACAGTGAGGGAAAAGCAGCCACAGCCCAGTGTTGATTTGTCTCTCTCCTTCCTCTGGGCCAAGGCAGAAAGGGCCCAAACAGAAACATCAGTTTGTGGCTGCTCTCTCCTCTGAGTGGAAAGGAAAAAGGCTGGAGCAAGACTTTAGATAAAGCAGAGGAAAAAAGAAAGTGAAAAAAACCACCCTAGCCATTTTTTTCAGCCTAGCTTCAAGAGCAGCTGTCCTGGGCCCACAGTCCTGCCGGGTTCTCCTGGAAGCCGTGATGTGAACCTTGGAGATGGTGAATTTACTGCTAGGGCTTTGCATAAAGTTGTAATGAAAAAAAAAAGGAATTTTAAATCACAGCTTTGCATTTTGTGGCTATTGCATCTGGATATACAACAGAAAACTAATGTAGAATGTCATATGCTTTCAATTCCATAAATGCTAGAGGGGTCTTCTTAACCAGGGAAAGCTGGAAAAAAAAGCGTAAATGGAACACTGCTCCCTTGCTTGTTGTACAGGTGGGTGGATTGAAATCTAAACTCATAATATTGGAAACAGGTCTCTGCAACTGACAAATTTTTGCTGGGGTTTTGCCTACTGGATGGAGTCTCAAGAAAAAAGGAGCCAATGTCCAGATGCAGATACACTTTGGAAATTTTATAAAGCATTTTTTAATTTTGCTAATGAGTTATTAGAAAATCAGATTTCTGACCCTAGGGAGCCAATGATTTTCTGGCCCTTGGTGTGCATAGCTTTGCATGGCGCAATTTGGCCCCTACCACTGACAAGGTAAAAAGTGCATGGAAGAGCTTTGCTTGTCACTTAGACTTGGAACACAGGAGCCAGCCCTACAGGTCTCAGCTTTGCTGCTGCTTGAGGAAAAGCGACGGGTATTTTTGATTTACCGACTTCCCAGGTGCTATTTTTCTGGACCCGAGTCCAAGTTGACACCTGAGAGGCCTGCCCTGGACTCTTTCAGTGCCAGCACTACTTGCTCAACAGAAAGCAGACGCAGGCCCTGGAACTGCTGGGAATTGAGGACACCCCTCTATGGAGTTGTAGTTATGAACGTGTGATGGATGCTGCCTAGACCAGCTGGGTCATTTGTGGATATCTGAGGAAAGGGCTTGTTCTCCAATGAGACTGTATAAAATGAAGCTGCAGGGAACTCCTGGGTAGCTCAGCGGTTGAGCTTTGGCTCAGGTCATGATCCCAGATTCCTAGGATCGAGTCCAGCATCAGGCTTCCCGCAGGGAGCCTGCTTCTCCCTCTGCCTATATCTCTGCCTCTCTCTGTGTGTCTCTCATGAATAAATAAGTAAAATCTTTTTTAAAAATATAGCTGCAGAAAGGTTCCTTGTTTCTGGTAAGGAGCCCAACTGCATTCCTAACCTGTGATTCCTGTTGAACACTGTGATTCCTGCTGCACACTGGGGGAGTGTGACTCTCTGCCCACCTCTGACGGATCAAATGCTGGGACCCCTTGGGGGTGGGATGAGTCACTGCTGTTGACTGTGTTCTGCTTTCCAGATTAGTTGCAATTTGCAAAAATGGCTTGACTGCCTGACTGTATGCCCTCACCTTTCTCCTGTTGTACACACCTTAGTAAGGCAGTTGGATCATTCAATGCAGCTGTCTCCAGAAAGGGATTGATTTTTTTTTTCTAGGCTGCTTGTTGGAAAAATGATCAGGACGAGAGGTCTGGGGAAAGGAGAGGTTACATAAACCCATTAAAAATATATTGAAAAAAATCAGGATTTCACCCTGAGCATTTCTTTGCCCTAATGACGGGCAAATAAGAATATGAATGGATTCTTCTGGTTAAGTAGTATAAAAATGTTATTCTGTGAAAATTCTTGTGTCCCTCTCGCACACAACTGTTTCAGACGAAATGTCTGGGCAAAAAAAAAAAGTGAAATGATTAGGAGAAATCATAAAGCTAGGATTAGTGAGTGGGACACACTGATGTTGGAACAACAAAACCTTGGTACATGGGAAGGCATGGGGCAGGGGATGGAGGTGGGGTGTTAATGATCTCTGTTTTCCAGAACTGCTCCCAGAAGCTATCCCCTCTTCCTGAAGGAAAACCACGCTGCCTGTGCCAGCTGCCCTGAGCGCTTCAGATCCCAGGGGGACTTCCGGGTCCAGGTCGTGGGCCACAGTGTCACTCTGAGCTGTGGGGTCCCGCACAGTCCTCACAGAGCACCTCCACATGCCCTCTCCACTCAGCAGGCCACGGACTAGTGTTGCTGACAGAACTCTCTGGTACTGACCACATCAGGCACTTCCTCTGAGAGGCACCAGTGGGAGGCCTGAGGCAGGAGGAACCACACCAGCAAGCCACACCGGGGGCCCTGTTAGCCTCTACTGCAGTGCCTGGCCTGTGTGTGGTGCCTGAATTTTGTGAACTCTGTTTCCAGGGACACATGTACCCTCAGGGACTGTTTTTCTTGGATGTGGGCCCTGACCATCATGATGCTGCCTCAGCCCGGGAAGGCTTGGGGACAGCTTCATCTTACTGGCCAGGCTGTGCTGGGCCAGAAATGATCCCTCAGGCCAGGTTAAAGAAAAAAAGGTTCATACAGGAAGTTATGAAGGAAGCCAGCTGGCTTTCTAAGACAGAGCTTGATGGCTCGTGGTCTCTGTGTTAACTGCTTCAGTCCAGAATCCCCAAAAGGCATACATGAGATCAATACCTTAGGTTGGCCTCAGTCTGTTGTGTGGAGTCCTCCTGATGATAATTCTGTAAAGACATCTTGGCCATGGGCCCAGGGAGTGGGTTATGCGGACAAGTTAACATAGCAAGAGGGGGACTGCTGTCCTTCCAGTGGCCTCCTTGCTAGGTTGATCCTTGGCTGATATCTGGCAACTTTCGTTTGGGGAGTGTTCCTGCCCTTCCTTGACTCGTAAGAGGGACTCACTGGGCCTAAAATGTGCAAACTGTGGGGTTTATACTGAGCATTTGCTTCCTTTCTCTGTGTTTGGAATTTTGGTCCATGCTAGGTGAAAGGTGTCTATGGGAGCAGTCCCCAGTAAAAAGTCTAAAACCTGAGTCTCAAAGAGCTTCCTTGGGCAGAAATATCATATATGTGTTGCTGAATTTTCATTGCTGGGGAAGAGTTTGCTCTGGGTCGACCCCTGGTGGGAGAGAGAGAGCAAAAGGAAGCCTGTACATGGACACATGGATTCCTCCAGACTCGGCCAGCCTGGGCCTTCCCCCCTCACGATCAGGTTGTGTGTCCTTGCCACATCACCGTAATAAGTCTTGCTCTGAACGCCACTGTATGCTGTGTCCTGGGAGAACTTCTAACAAATCTGAATGGGGTGCTGATCTTGAGGTCTCCCAATACAATCACCAATGGAAGTGTCATATTTTCTTATCATACTGTAGATGCTCTAGACTATTTTGAAATTTCAATTACATCGATCACTGCTTTGAAATGAAGGTAGATATTAGACCTGCCACTAGTTTCCTACTTAATGTATTCATAAGGAAGCATATACATTATAGATTTTAAAGTTTTTTTAAAATTTGACATTTTTACTATTATATTTTGACATGATTGATTTCCTTTGTAATCCTACGTACGTTATTTGCTGCATTATTCTGAGAGCCTGATTCTGAGGCATCCAAGCATTTCCCATTTCCCTGGCTGCCAGAGGGGTCTGCGCAAAAGTTTAAGACTGCCTGCATTGGGTTAGTACCCTGGGCTTAGATGTATTAATCACTAACAGGAAATTTATTACCTATAAGTGAATAAACATTTAGTGCCCTAAGCTTTATCCAGGGAGAAGGAAGAACTGGTTCTACAGATTATTGTTGACTCTTGCTGCCCCTGTAAAGTCACTTTATGATTCTATGCCCTGCTTGTTCAACATGACAGTTATATATGTATCTGAAGGGTGAGATACCATTAGGGGTTTATAACAATGTTGCGCTTCCTAAAACTATAATGCCTCTTTATAGAATACAAGTTTCTTGTTGAACTTTATTGTATAAAGTCTCAAACGAAAATTCTGAAAATCTCTGACTTTACTTTCAGGTGTCTCTGTGATCACAGATTGCCACTTAACTCCAGTTGGTACAAGGACAGCCTTCTACACAGCCAGTGGAAGCGGAAGTGAAGAGAGAGCCAAGTCAACCCTTGCCAATCCTGACATGTCATAATATTAAATGTCCTGATGCCACCTCCAAAGGTAACTTAATTTTTGATTACGTTGGCTAAGTTTTTGATATTTTTTAAGGTTTTATTTTCATGAGAGACACAGAGAGAGAGAGTGGCAGAGACACAGGCAGAGAGAGAGGGAGAAGCAGGCTCCATGCAGGGAGCCCGATGCGGGACTTGATCCCGGGACTCCAGGATCACGCCCTGGGCCAAAAGCAGGCCCTAAACTGCTGAGCCACCCAGGGATCCTCCCAGTTTTTTATATTTGTAAAGGCCTTGCTTAAGCTCTGAATTTTTTTTGTAATCAATGGTCAACATCGTAATGTTTATTATAATTTAGTATTATAAATTTGATTTTAGCAGATTCAATGGAGAGAGTCACTAAAGGTATGATAATAGCTTATTAGAGTAGTAGCCTGTTCCTTCCTTGGAGATGTACAGAGAAGTGTCACCTGTTGGCACATGTGTTCCTTCATGATCAAACAGTATGGATCAGAGGATTTTCTAATTGTCTATAACTAAAGTTTTTCTTTAATTGAATACAAAAATATGCATATAAAAATAAGAAAGTTTATTTGGCATTATTTTTTTTACACTCTTCTGCCTCTGGCTCCTTATATTTTTTCACGGTGAACTGCACCTGTGTGGCCCCCATGCCTTCATAACTTTGCACAGAGCATCTCCAGCATCATATCATCCATGCTGACCGAACCAATGATGGGCCTGAAGAATAGCTCCACGATGACATCAGCATTGACATATCTCAGCAGGAAGAGGGCACTATTCAGTTCGGTGAATCTGGCTTGGTACCCCCTGTGGGTCATCCTGATGTGGTCACTGAGTATCTGCTGAGCTCCCCACTGGAGTCCCTGAATGTACTTCACGCAATGAAGGCCTGGCAGGTCTGGAGGAGAAAAAGGGAGCAAAGTCTCTTTATTGTAGGTGAACAGCTCACTTGGCATCCTTTGCGCATCCGTTTCTGCCCCTTCCCACATTAAACAAGAGTCCAAAGCTTCCTGCTTAAGAGGGCTCTCTAGAACAAGGATAAAATGCCGCACTAGTTATAAGCTTTTAGAAGCAATGCTTGGGAGAGTGAAATACCATTTAGTTATTTTATAGGCACTGTGTTTGTATCCTCACTTTTAAAAACTGCTGGCCTTGAGCCAGCATATGCACATTTATTCACTAGGACAGTAGAGTATCATTTAATGAATTATGGCTCTAGTTCACTGTACACATAGGAAGACATTAAGATTACTTCAAGAAGTGAGCACCTTGACCTTTTACCTATGGGAAAGCAGGCTACTGTAGAATGACTACAGGTTTTGCCAGATGTCAAATATTTCACCATCTTCTGTAGAATTTCCCACAGCAATACCATGATTACCTAGCTGACGGTGGTAAACTTCACAGCCACAAATAGTGACTTGTGAGTCTCATTCTAATTGTTGGCCTATAGGCTGATTTTAGTCTTGAGTCCCATAGTAATTTCAGAGATAATACTGACCATTTAGCTCCTTGTAGCATGATTTCTGTCTTGGGGAAGATTGTTTAAAAACTGACTCTAATGAATATTGCAAAAGCATCTTTTTAAAAATACTAAACAAAGAGGTCTTTAAAAGCACTGTCTTACAGGCATTAAAAAGTTAAAAATATGCAAACATCTTCATTTTCAACAGGTTCAAAAGTAACTTTTCAAACAGGGAATGCTTGACCTTCTTGCAGGATAGTGTGATAACTCTGGTAAAAGTGAATGAAATACAATGTAGGAAAGATAATGTGCCTGTAAGTTGTATAAAGACTGTGGTAAGAGGAGGCTGCTTTTAAAAGTTCTTTGATCCTGCAGGACAGTAATATTACTGTAAAGTTCTTTAACTTGTATTTAAATAATGACCAACTTACTGTGCTGTTTAAACAATGTCAGTGAAGATGGCAATCGCTTTCTTTCCCTTTCCTATAAAATCCAGCAGTAAAGTATTTCAAAAACAATATGGTGACCAACAGAGTAGCAGGACCAGCCGGTATTCTTTAAAAAATAGTAACAGGCGAGCCATTCCTATCATAGGCAAACATGTCTGATAAAGTGAGAATGAAATTAAGCCACATCTGTACTCCATATTCTATTTCCAATTGCCCCCCTCCATACATTACCCCCCTACTCCCTAAGGTCACTATCCAGACTTGAGACCCCATTTGAGTGGATTCCATTGATGAGAGGAAGAGGAGGCTTGCAAGAAGTTCCACCAGGACTGTGAAGCTCCTCTAGGTCTGGATTCATGGCTCCTTAAAACTTGAGTGAACTCCTCAGTTTCCGAGTCACTTTCCTCTGCTTTCCTACTATACTCTCCTTTTTTCACTGCACCCCCACCGCCTCCTTGCAAAAGGTATGCCCATAAAGTAAATTCAGGAAAGAGAAAATGTGGACAGATGGACTCCACAATTTAAAAAAGTGTTTAAACATAAAGATCAGAGGATTCACAACAAAAGGATAAACATCTAAGAAAAGGCACACACTTAGCAGGTGCATTTGTGTTGAAAACACACTTAGCTTAGCTGATTAAAGTCACAGTGAGAGGATTCAGAGAACTAGATAGAATAAGGGAGGTGTGTGTGTGTGTGTGTGTGTGTGTGTGAGAGAGAGAGAGAGAGAGAGAGAGAGAGAATGACCAGAGTATGCTAAACAGGGTGGAGGGAAAGAGGGAAACTAGTGGAATGTAAAGTTCAAGAAGCTGAGCCCCTGCCTTTCTTTTATATTCCAACAGAGCTAGGCACATGGTAGATGTTTAAGAACACTGGCTGAAAAAAAAAAAAAAAAGAACACTGGCTGAAGAATGATCTGAAGAACCATCTTGGGCACTTACTACAAATGCGGATTTGCAGACCCTGGACCACAGCTACCAAATCAGAACCTCCAAGGGAGGAGCCTGGTAAGACTTTGAAAAAGTGCCCCCCTCCCCTTATGCACAGCCAAGTTTGGAAAACAACAATATAAGCAAAAGGTGACTTACTGTGATCCCTGGGATGAGCTGTGGTCTCTAGGTCTTGAAATGTGAGTTCTGAATGAAATATTATCCTATTAGATACTGCTCTGTGCCCTTTCACAAAATGCTAGGCAGGAGCATAACCAGAGACTCCTGGTGTTAGGGAGGGAAAAGGTGTGGAGGGAGCATTATACAAACTATCCCAACTCAAGCTGCCTGGAAACTTTGTGACCACTTGTGACCCTTTTGGAGGGATTCTGGTCAAAGACAGCTCTAGTAATGGCACATACTCAAGAAAAGGTGCTGGGTAGCCCATGGAGATGTTCTCTCATGATGTGGTTGGTGTGTGGGGGGCAGTGTCCAGCACCTAACAGACAACTTGAAAGTGTGTGCAGCAGACATCCCATGGGGGCTGGGAGATCCATGTTCCACGACTCACTGGCCATTACTGTGGAGTAAAGTTACTTGGGACTAGGTTACCTAATCTGCAAATGGGATGGAGTCAGGGTGAAGGGCAGAGGGGCCTGATGAGGAGGTCCCTAGGGTCTCTGCAAGTTCTAAAAGACAGTGCTCCTGCTGGCAGTCCCTAGTGTTTTTTCCCTGCCCCCTTAGTACCCTGATACGGACACACTGAGGAGGACATAGTCCAGCTGCTTAGGACCATAAACCTGATCATTCAGAAGCAGTCCCATGAAAGGCAAGTCCAGCGTCCTGCATGACAGTGTCCCTGGGAGATACTCCAGGACTCCTTAACAAAGCTTTCCTTTCTTAGGAGCCTGAATAGATTTCCTTTCACAAAAAGTTGTAGTTCACCTCAGAACTGGGTTTCAGAAAGACATGTGGCAGGATTTGCAGTGAACACAAAGTTGTGCGCTTTTTTTTTTTTTTATAGCTACACTACTGGATTTAAAAGACTAGAGGAGGACCAGCCCTGTGCCTTGATGGCACCAACTTTTCCTTAGTAACAGAAGGGGGAGAGAGATAAGTACTAAACTCCATCACCCAATCCCCCTGCTCTCTGTTTTGCGTCTGACCGCAGCCCACCCACGAGGAGTGCTTTCTGGAGTTCCCCCAACTCTGCTGAGTTACTCGAGATTCTTCGCTGGTTCCCCGACCCTCCCCTGACCACCGAAAACTCTTAAGTGCCTGTGCCTCGGCCAGCCGTTGCCCGGAGTTTTTCTGAACGGAGGAAAGCCCGCGCCCGAGGTCTCGCACTTACCCGGGTTAAAGAGCACGGTCCCCTTGAGGTAGGCGTACTCCTTGGTACTGATGTCCAGGCTCCAGCACTTGGCAAGGAAGCACTTGATGGCTTGGACTTCAGCGGCCGTTGGCAAACGCCCGGCCTCGCGCGGCGGTACCAAGGGGGGCGGCTGCGGGGTCGGAGGCGGCGGCTCGTCGCCCGCGGTCTCCCGCCGCCTGGTGGTGAGGATCCTCTGCAGCAGGCTGGGCTCCGAGGTCTCTACCGTCTCAAAGTTCAAGCGGTCCTGGGCCAGCTCGAGCAGGAGCAGCGGCGCCCAGCTGTTGCGCACCAGCACCAGCTGCTGGTCCAGAGGGAGCACCTGGAAGCAGGGTAAGTACTTGACAAAGCGCAGCGTCTTCAACAGGCCTGCCGAGGCGGCCTCGCAGACCACCTGTGGACTCTTGAGGGCCACTCGGCGCTGCGCGTCACACCGGGGGTCCCACCAGGGGGCCGCGGGCTGCATCTCCCGAGCCGCGTGCGTCTGCTTGGCGCTCGCGGGCAAGCGGTGGAAGATGCTGCCGGGGCGCGGGTGCTCGTCCCCGCAAAAGCAGCAGCGGGACAGGTACGCCACGGCCTGCCGGCCCGGCAGCTGCTCTCTGCCCCCCGGGCCCTGGGCGCTGTAAGAGCGGCCCCACCACGCGCCCCCAGGCCGCGCCTCGGGCGTTTCCGGCGCCACGTGCGTCTGCTTGGCGCTGGTGAGCAAGCTGTAGAGGATGCTGCCCTGGCGCGGGTGCTCTTCCCCGCAGAAGCAGCAGCGGTACAGGAGCACCGTGGTCCGCGCCCCCGGCAGCGCCCCTCGGCCCGCCGCGGGCTCCGCGCCGCACGAGCAGCCCCAGCACGCGCCCCCCAGCCGCGCCTCGGGCGCCTCCGCAGCCGCGCGCGTCTGCTTGGCGCTCGTGAGCATGTTGTAGAGGATGCTGCCCTGGCGCGGGTGCTCTTCCCCGCAGAAGCAGCAGCGGTACAGGAGCGCCGTGGTCCGCGCCCCCGGCAGCGCCCCTCGGCCCGGCGCGGGCTCCGCGCCGCACGAGCAGCCCCAGCACGCGCCCCCCAGCCGCGCCTCGGGCGCCACCGGGGCCGCGTGCGTCTGCTTGGCGCTCATGAGCATGTTGTAGAGGATGCTGCCCTGCCACTGGTGGTCCTCGCCTGCCATGGCCCGCGGTGCCCGGAACCCGACTCTGTCCGGTGGCGGCCGCCTGGGATCTATTTATACCAAGCGCGCACGCACGCGCGTCGGCCGTCTCCGCCAGGGCAAGGGCGCGGAGGGGGGCGCGGGCGCTGTGCTCGGGAGTGTTCGCCCTTGACCTCAGCGGTTAAAAAGGGGCAGATGCTCCTTAAAGGCTGAGAATGAAGGGGGGGCGGAGGCATGGGAGCTTCTGGACACTCCGTTCCTCTCGTTCCACCCTTCCCTGCCTCTGGAAGGCAGAGCGCAGAGGAGGTAGCAGATAATCCGGGGGCAGGGTTCCAACTCTTTTCACTGAAACCTGGCATCTCGTTTGCTCCCTTTATTGGAGGGGCAGGCGCGCCTCATTAAACGGGGACCATCTATTTCTATGCCATCGTTGAATACTTTCATTAAGTGCTCAAACTTTCTATGACTTATGTTTTCCATATGGATGGGGAAGTCTCGTTTTCAGGGAACTTGAAAAGTAAAGACCACGGACCAGCGATAAGAGCATTGCGTGGTAACTTGCTAGAAATGCCCCACCTCGGTCTCCAGCCAGACCTTCTGACTCTGAATCTGCATTTTAATGAGGTTCCCGGGGCGGGAGGGGAGTGGGGGTTGCATGCCCTTTACATTTTGAAAAGCGCTGCTTTAAGGATGCAGTCATAAGCGTTTTGTTTGATTCAGTTGATATTCATGAACACCCACTTTATGTATTAAAGAGCAAGAGTGACCAGGATGTAAAAGGGGCTAATATTTGGGGGTTATAATAATCGCAGGTGCTAAAAGGTTACTTCAGTGAGAACTTTGGGTTCTTCTAAAAAGTATTGCCTTGGGTAGTCGTGTAATTAATGTTTCTTCTCACACCCCTCCTACCTCAATAATGAGAAACACGGGTTTCAGGAAGCCTGGCTCCTTTGATCCTCACTGGCCACACAGCCTCCTTCCCTGAGTTCTATACAGGCGCTGAGATCAGTGGGTCTTTCCACATCACCACCTGCCCCCGTTGTGTAACTGTTTCACCAACCAGCTGCTTAACTTCAAACTCACAACCCTTTAGTTTTCAGATTCCTCATCTCTAAAATGGGAGGTTTGTTTAGTGATTTCGCGGGTCCGGGGCTGAAGACTAATGTGTACCAGTTGCCATAGGATCATCTTTCTCCTTTTGTAGTTTCTCTGGGGCCTGGAATTCTGAGCATAAGAGGAATACCTAGGAGACACTGATTTGCATTCAACCTGAAATTTTATTCTGCCTGTGAGGGGCCCTACAACACAAAGGTTAAATCTCCAGCACTGGCACCAGATTGCCTCAATTCTAATTCCTGCCCTCACTCTTTCTAACTCTATGGCCTTGGGCCGTGTATTGGTTTCCTATTGGTGCTGTAACAAATTACCACAAATCTAGTGGCTTAAGGCAACACAAATTTATTATGTTATAGTTCTGGAGGCCAGCGGTCTCAAATCAGTTCCACTGGGCTAAACTCAAGGTGACATTCCCTTTGGAAGCTCCAGGGGAGGATCTATTTTCTTGCCTTTTCCAGCATCTACAAGCGGCCTGTATTCCTTGGCTCCTGGCCACATCACTCTTACCTCTGCTTCCATCTCCATTCTTATTCTTTTAAAGATCCTTGTAATTGCAGTGGGTAAAGCCACATAATCCAGAATGATCTCCCCTTCTCAAACTTTGTAATTAAATTACATCTGCGAACTCTCTTACCATGTGAGATAATATATTCCCAGCTTCTGAGTGTTAGAATATGGACACCATTGGGGCGGCATGATTTAGCTTTTCACAGGACAGTTCCTTAAGCACCTGTGCCTCACTTTCCTTACTTGTAAAGTGTAGACAATTAGCAGACACAGACAATTAGTCTGTGAGATCATTTCCATACATGAGTTACCCCATGTAAAATATTTGCCTGGTACATGTTAAGTGTGGGATGTATCAGCCATTGTCCCCCCCTTCCCTTTTAATATCATGTGGGATAACTTCAGGGTTGGTTAGGAGGTGATGTTACACTAGCACTGCCATTATTCCATCTCTCCTAGGGAAGCCCACCCTCACCTTCAACCCAGAAGCTGTCTCTTTTTTTTTTTTTTTCTGCACGTCCACATGTCTTGGCCCAGACTCAAAGCACTGCATGGGCCATCTGGTCCACAATGATAATATACCTTGGAAATGTTATCTCCTTGTCCATGTCATGCCATTTCCAATATTCAGGCTACTATTTGAGGTATTCTGATTGGTACTTCAGCGATCTTCCTGATTGATGAATCCCTGCTGTCAGCCCTGCTGAAAAACCTGGCCTACCACAGTCCCCACCTTAAGTTGCCAGAGATAGTTACTTTTTATTAGGTCATCCTATATTATTTTCTTCCAAATACTTATTAGAATCGGATATGATGGATTGATTCCATTATTTGTTGTTTGTTGATTGTATCCCTCCATTAGTATAAAAGTCCCACGAAGTCAAGGACTCTGTGTTCCAGCAACTAGAACAATGTCTGGCATACAGTAGGTGCTCAAACGTATTTGCTAGCCAACTGTATCTTTAGAAAAAGAGGAGAAGGTTATAGCTTGTTCTTTCAACACCAAGGGCAAGCATTCCCACACGACCATTGTTGCACTGACCCTGGAGGGAGGAGAAATGAGCAAGCTCTGCAGGACTGAGCATTCTGGAGGCCCTTTTTTTGATACTTAGAGTGTTACAGGCACCATGGGAAAGTAACAAGAGGACCAAGTTAACAGTCAAAAGGTACTCGTCCACTCTCAAGATAAAACAAGTCCCTTAACTTCAGCCTTCATACTTGTGAAATGGGGAAAATTCTATAAACCTATATTCACAAGTCCACCCTGTTCTTAGTCCTACAAGAGTTACTATTATTTTTTTCCTCTCAATATAGCCCTTGAGAGAAATGTTTGCTGACCTCTTCATTACATTGAAAATATAAAGCAATGGAAGTTTCTACTTCTTATTCAATTTCAGAACATTTAGCCTTGCTTTAGGCTTCTTTTTACCTATGACATCAGAAAAAGTACGATAAACTATTTTATTTTTTATGTAAATTCAATTTGCCAACATAGAGTATAACACCCAGTGCTTTTCACATCATGGGCCCTCTCCAAAGCCCAGTGCCCAATTACCTCATCCCCTCACCCACCTGCCCTCCAGCCACCCTCAGTCTGTTTCCTGGAGTTAAGAATCTCTCATAGTTTGTCTCCCTCTCTGATGTTGCCCCATGCAGTTTCCCCTCCTTCCGTTATGGTCCCTTGCACTGTTTCCTGTAGTCTACACATGAGTGAAACCGTATCATAATGGTACCCTAGCCCTCTATAACTCAAGGGTATTCCTAAAACTCTTCGTCTTGCCAACTATATTTTAAAAGATCCTAGTTAGACTCATATTTTTTGTTTCTTTAATCATTCACACCTTGTATGTATTTGATGCCTTTGCCTTTGACTATCAGACATCATCTCAAATTGAAGCTCCAGTACAGTGCTGAAAACCATGAACTTGTAGCATATTGGTTATAATTCCTCTTCTTTCCCAGAAGCAGTCTTCTGATCTTCTTACTCATGTTTTTCTTGAAGTTGCGATCTTCTATTTGCAACTCTGAAGGACTTTCTAGGTTCTTTGGACTATTTCTAAGGAGAGATTGCCTGCTTGTCCTTCACAAGTATTCATCCTTAGAAATGTCAGGAGACAACTGACTTCATCGTTCTGCTTTCCATTTTTCCCCCTGAACAAATAGCTCCTGAGAAACAAAATCATCCAAACACATCAGTGCAGAAATTTGCACCAAGTAATGCCAGCCTGCTGGTTGCTACGGGATTAGTGAAGACATAACCTTCTAAGGCAGGCACGAGCTTCTTCATTTGATTTGTTCCGTGTCCTCGGACCTCTGTGACAGCTAGACAAAAGGACACTCATCAGCTGCACCTGTCATGTGCTGAGTTTGTCCACAACTGCAATTGGGATATTTACACTGAGTCATTGTTCGGTGACCTTGGCCAGTTGGACACCTGCTCTGTAGAATCCATTATCTGTTCCAACTCAGGGTGGGAGTAAAGCTGCTCTGCCTGCTTGAATGCAGCCTTCAACTTCAAAGTAATGCACTTTTCACTAAAAGGATGTAGGAGTGTAGTATAGGTGGGGATAAAGCCGGGTAAAATGGTAAAACTGACCTTTGCACGGCAAGCTGCTCTTGACCTAGGAAGGCACGACAATCTGAAACCTGATGCGACTTTTCAATCCAGGCTTAAAAGAGCTGAAATGCCTCAGAATTCAGTACCTTCAGTAAAGAGGTGACAGGGAGTAATAGTAGTGTTTTCCTTATTCTTCAAGGAAAGTGTTGAGAAATACTACTTTAGAAAAATAGTGGCTGATGAAATCCAAAAGATAGCCTCCTTATTTTCCTTCCCAAGACCCAGAACATTGAAAACTCTGTCTGTGGAAGAATTAATAGGCTTTAGGTGCTGACTCATGAAACCCCTAAAGAAAATCAAATCATCATTATTTATTTCCTCCAGATGAGCTACAAAGAAGGTAATCCACTGCCTTAGGGGTCACCTAGCTGCTGAGGTGGAATAATGACACTTACACTCACAATAATTCTGAAAGGTTCTAAAAGCAACTTTCCAAATCAGTCAAAGGACCACTAAATTTAAGGAAAAAATGTTCATCAAATCAATTAATTTTACTGCATCTACCAATTTTGCATTCATCCCAATACCAGATGTTGATCAAATTATCTAATTAATAAATTCAGACTAACAGGTTGAAAAATGATTGCCTCTTTGGTTCACAGGCTTTTAGAATCTATTGGACTGGTCAGTTTGGGAATCATTGCTCCATTGGTGTGTCCACATAGCTACGTCCCCTAATGGTGATGGTAATTTTATTGCACACTCCTGTTTGTGTCAGGGTCTGGAACTGTTGTAATATCTCCCACCCAAGAAATTGCTTTCTTTTTCCCTCTTTCCTGACTTCTCTTAGCAAGTTCCTCCTCACGACCAGTGTACCTAGAGTACCTTGTAAAGTGCCTGGCATGTTAAAAGTATGCACCAAACAGCTGCTAAATGAAACAGTGAGTGAAAAGTTTCTTCCACACCTACAGATCTCTTAACTCCACCTGATTGCCCAACTTGCTCTCCTTTGCTGTGATTCTGGGGGTTTTAACAGTCTTTCCATTCCTGAGGGAAAGATCCTAGGTCTCTTCTGCCAAATACCAGCTACCTTTTTTTAACTACTCTGACTACTAGTTTGATAATCTCAAAAAAGAGAGTGAATATATAATCTGTGTTTACAAGTTGTGGAAGGTAGGAAATGATTAACAGTACCTCATCTTGCGAGATATTACAGTTAAATTGCAATTTCTTTAGGTTAGAAACCTCAGACTGTGCATATATTGCCCACTTAGATCACAATAAGTGATACATTGCCCAACTTAATCAAATCTGTGATGAAATTCTCTGTACATGTACATATCAAATACATTTGAAATGAAGGATCCTGAGGTTGATAAATCATTCAAGTTTACAGTTAAATGGATTTAATGCTCATAGTGCTGTAAACCTAACTGCTTTGTCTGAGGTTACAATGACAGACATACGAAGAACAAAATACATGTGAATGGATGTAGGTGAATTTCTTTGCAGCAGAGCCGAATGCTGATCATGAAGAAAATCAGAACCTTTATTTCCAAACTGATGTTTTTGCCATGACAGGTATGGCTGAATTATTTTTAAAAAGCTGCCTTAGCTCAAGTTCTCTGAAGTAGGCACTAGACAAAGACCATGCACGTCTTGGGGATATAATTGACTGGTGAGGATGTAGGAAAGGTGAAATTGGGAATGAGGGAAGGCCAATGTCAAGGATCATTAGTGAAGTCACTGCTATGAGCAACAGAAGTAACTCTCCCAGGGCCTCCCAGAACTGCCCACCCAAAGAGGGAGGCAGCACTCTTTATCCATTAGTTTCCAGTCTCCAAGGTTAAATGTTGTTACCAAGTTTCTGCCAGTATCCATGGTGTTGCAAAACACAGCCTGAGAAAAACCATAGCCTGCATGGAACTAACCATCTACCCACCTTGCTTGGATTTGAATCGAACTAACCGTCCACCCACCTGTGCTTGGATTTGGATCAGAGATATGGATGAGAACATACAAGGCAGGGAGTTGAGATGTCTGAGAGAGAAGTTCTTAGCCAGTCATCCTTAACTCGCTGCCCTGAGGTCAATGCCAGCCAATACGGGAACTGGCTGAGGTGAAGCACCTACCTCAGCACTCTTATGCTGAGCTTGTTCACCTTTGAAAACCATATTATCATTTTGTCCCAAGATGTCCAATTCTTTAGGTAGGTAAGGCTTGAGGGGGGAAGCATGCAAGAACAATTACTCATCGTTGAATAATGATTTATCCTGACTGAACCTTTAGTCAATGCCATTACCAGCCATTCTCCTATAGATAGTCTGGGGCGGGGGGGGAGAGACCCCTACTAGTTATCAGCAAAACAAAAAAATTTCACCAGATAGGTACAACTTTTTTTTTGCAAAAGTAGAGGTTGTAGCATTATATATATGTATGCATTTATATACATGTGTATGTGTGTGTGTGTATAAAATCTTTTGGGATTTTATGAATACTTTGACATTAGCCACAGATTCAAGATTTTTCAGTCTATTCAAAGTTTAAGCAAAGCCAGAACCTTCTCACAGGCTCGAGGCATGGCTAGACAGGGATATTCAAACTATATTGCAGGGGCATGTTTCTTGAAGCTTTCTGACCTGTTGCTCAATATGAGTTATCCTTAACTCATATCCTGCAATTAACCTAGTAGCCAGTTTTATCAACTTGACTGTCAAAGTGTATCTATGACTCAACACTTGCCCTCACTGTCATCACTACACCCTGGCTCAAGCCACCATCTTGACTGATCTCCCCTCTTCGAATTAGCCTACTCATTGGTCTCCTGCTTCCATGCATTCTCTGCCTATTGCAAGTTCTCCAAATAAAGAATGATGCCTAATGATGAGTGAAATTGTGTACCTTTCCATCATACTTTTAAAAAGTTTAGTGGTAGGGGCCATTGCTTTTCCAGTCTTACAGGACTTGGACCTGGTGCTCTTTCTACCTCCTATGTGTCACTCACAGTGCTCTACCTACATGGCCTGTGTGACAGTCCTCAAACCTGCAGCCTCCCTCATCTGGATTGTTAAACATCCTCCTTCAGAAAATCATGTGCTTTATTCTTTTAACTTCTGTTAGGCTTTGTTCAAATGTCATGTCCTCAGAGGGGCTCTCCTGCCTGACTTCTCAGTCTAAAGTAGCACCTCTGCCTCTCTTTATCCTTGCTGCCTGCTTTGTTTTTCCTCTTGGCCCTTAACGTTAAATGTATATTTACTGGATTGTTTGTTTACTGTTTGCCTCTCCTGTGAGAGTATACATTCTATAAGAGTAGAGAATGAGGCATGCACTGTTACGTCCAGGCACCAGTAGTAGTGCCTGGAACAAGGCAAATGATGAATAACATGGACTGCTCACTCTCCACGTTTCCCGGACCTGATTGCCTGTCTGGAATTTCTTTTCATTCTCCCATTGACTGAGCAAGCTACTACACGAACAGTTCCTTGATCACCTGACCTATCCAGCAGCCTGGTCCTGTTCTCTGCCAGGTAGAAAATGCCAGCCTTCTCAGTAGCTTTTTCCTGTGTTTTCTGGGTCATATTTTCCTCTGCCCTGCTTAATCTTTCATGTAGCCATATCTTCCTTACGCCTTCCAAAAATCTATCCAAATCTCTGTTCTGTAGATTGTTTTCTTTCAAAGCTTTAATGGATTTATCTCATCTGTACCACTTATGCTGCCATTTCAATTGGATTCTATGAAAAGGGATAAATGTTATATGTGTTCCACCTAATACCTTGAGCCATAGCCTCTTGATTAACAGTTTATTAAGCACGAAACTGTTAGGACTCTGTGTTTTTTAAAAGTGGTTTCATGTGGGACTTAGCCAGAAATGGTCTCGAGCCCACAAAAGTGGTCTGCTAACATTCAGGATAGTGGAATTTGGTTTATAAGCTGGTAAAATGACACTGTCCAGTGCCACTCCTGGGATCTTCCTCCAGCTGGAGTCTACTGGATAGAAGTAAAAGGTGCCATTAGGGACCAAACTCTAAACTTTCATTCAATAACCATTAGGCAGCATTTGAACTGGACATTCCAGATATAAGAAAGGACACACACAAATAAGAAATTAAGCTTTCATTAACAATACTGCTAACATACACCAAAACTGGAAGTACTATAAAGTAATAAAAATAGAATTTGACATTTACATTGTATCTAGAACTGTACGTGGTGTGAAGAAGGTGACTTTTGTGTTACTGGCATCTTTTAATTTTCCAGATGAACTTGAATCTCATTATAGACACCCCCTTTCCAGAGAGAAAAGGCTATTCTAAATGGCCTCTAAATATTAAGCCCCTCTGCAGGCATTCTACATGGGTTTACCTTGTTTGGCATATAGTAAGTGTTAACATGACATTTTTAGTTATAATTATACATTGATTTGTTTGGCATCTTTTAAAGTTCTTTGATGAAGGGTCAATACAGCTTAGCCTTTCAGATATCAGTACCATCAAGCCCTGTTAAAAGGGTAAATTGTGTTATGCAGTGTTTCACTACATTTGGCTTTTGATTAACACTCCATCCATTACTTCTAAGGTAGAAGGGATGGCTAAACAGTGGGCATATGCTTAGTCAGAATTCCAAACCTAGCCCTGGAATCAAGGGGGGAGGGGGAGAAAATTGTTCCTTGATAATCACAAGTAATAATGTTTTCTTTACAATATCCTCAAATGGTTTTGTAACAGGGATAGTAACGGTTCAGTAAGTCCTGGCTACACAGTGTATGGTCCTCAGACCAGCAGCATCAGTGTCGTCTTGGCGTTTGTCAGGAATGCAGAATTTCAGGCCTTGCCCCAGACCTGCTGAATCAGAATCTGCATTTGAGCAAGATCCCCAGACGATTTGCACATTAAACCTTGAAAATCACTTCATAAATCTCTGCTTCTCAGATTTGGCTGCTCTTTGGTATAAAACTTGGGAGTTTGAAAAATTACTGATGACAGGATTCCACCCCCCAGAGATTCTGATTTAATTTGTATGGGCTATGACCTGGGCATAGAGAGTATGAAAAGCTCCCCAGGGAATTCTAATGAGCAGCTAAGTTTGGGAATCATTGCTCTTAAAAATAAAACCCAACATTGTGTTCATAATGCAAAAAAATACTACTAATAATAATGAGTAGGAAGAGGAGTAATATTTTGAGCTAATAAAGTCTTCTGAGGGGTGCCTGGGTGACTCAGTCAGTTAAACATCAGCCTTCAGCTCAGCTTATGATCCAGAGTTCCTGGAATCGAGCCCCACATTGGGCTTCCTGCTCAGTAGGGAGTCTACTTCTCCCTGTTCCCATATCCCACTCATGTTCCCTCTTGCTATCTCTCTCTCTCAAATAAACAAATAAAATTTTTAAAAAATAAAGTCTTGAGAAAGCACAAAGGAAAGAAAACATGGAAAGTGTAATCATTGAAAATATTTTGTCCCATTTTCACATTAATGGTGATGAGTTTATCAGATTAGCAGAACAATGAGGAGATAGAGAAGAAGTGATGGGACTTAAAACAGGGGGTGAGGTATCATAAGCTAGACCCTAGAAAGCACCAGAACACAGGGTCTTCAATAGCAAAGGTTCAGTACATAAATGAGTGTGCTAAGCACCAAGTTTACCTTTGCAAAGTTGAGACCCCAGGAAATCACAAGTGGTTTCTCTGCCTTGTTGATGGTACTCATTCATACACATCTAAGGAATTCATGAGAAAAAGGGAGATAGGCCAGGTCTTAGCACTGCCTTAGTTCAAATCCTCACATTCTCTTGCTTGTTGTATAGCACTGAGCTCCTGACTGGTCTCCTTGCCTCTCATCATCCCACTACCCCATTCATCTTCTAAATGCTTCCAGAGTGATCTTTCTAAGGTATAATTCTGATCCCATTAACCCTTTGCTTGAAAAAGACTCCAAACACAACTCACTGCATGAAACCTCACCTCCTTAGCATAATGGGAGGGAACGAAGATTTATTGAGCATTAGATACTTCCTTTGTTCTTCACACCAAATCTGTGAGTTAGGTGTTATCAATCTGCTTGTACAGATGAAGAAACAAAGATTCTTTTTCAAGGGGATAATACTAATGGCAGAGACAAAATCAGAATCCTGATCTGCCTGTATTTTCACCACCTCCCTAGCATGGTGTTCAAGACCCTTCATAATCAAGCTTTCTGGATTCATTGCTCGACTTCCCCCCCATGTTATAGATGCCTACACAGACATTATACATCCCCCAAGCACACCATGCTTCTTTCTGTTTCTTTAAAAATTAATCTTCTTTCACACCTCTATACTTTTGGACATGGTATTTGTTTCTAGAATGTCCTCCTTTTAAAAAAGAAACTCTTTTTTTAATAAGTTTATTTTTTATTGGTGTTCAATTTGTCAACATATAGAATAACACCCAGTGCTCATCCCGTCAAGTGCCCACCTCAGTGCCCGCCACCCAGTCATCCCCATCCCCACCCCCCGCCCACCTCCCCTTCCACCACCCCTAGTTCGTTTCCCAGAGTTAGGAGTCTTTCATGTTCTATCTCCCTTTCTGATATTTCCCACTTATTTTTTCCCCTTTCCCCTTTATTCCCTTTCACTATTTTAAAAAAGAAACTCTTCCAAATTCAAGTTCAGTGATAGTTCCTACATGAATCATTACCAGAACTTCTCATACGGGTTTTCCTTTCCATCTTCAGTGTAACTATAGTACTTTCCACATGTTTTATTAGCTTTTGATCTGTTTTTTTATAATTTTTCTGATGTATCTATTTCCCCAATGTAAAATGATGTTCTCAAGGATGCAAATCATGTCTTATGCATTTTTATAAGCATCTCCTTGATCTTGGGGATCTATATCAATCAACTTGGGCTAAGTTATACTATGTATCAATCAATACCCCCCCCCAACTCAGTGGCCGACAAACAGCTAAGGTGTCTTTCTTGCTTGTGATATCACAGGTAGGTTGTGGCTCTGTTTCATGCTATCTTCACTCTAAGACCTAGGCTGGTAGAGCAAACTCCATCTGGAACATGTCTGGTTTTGTGACATAAGGAAAAGAGGTAAGGTGATCTGTGAGATTATAAATAGATTTTCTGCTGAGAATTGACACACATCACCTCTACCCATATTTCATTGACCTCAGAGGTCATATAGCTACTCCTAATTTCAGTAGTGCTGTGATATATAATTTTACTGCAGGAATGAGGTCTTGAAGTCACACGGCCAAGTCTGATGTGAATGAGACAGGGGGTATATAAGCCCCTCTCCAGTGAGAAGAGGCAGTGAACCATACCATCTACCACAGAGCCACCTATGCCTCAGGAATTCTTCTTGTTCCTCACACAGTGAAGTCGCATTTTATGCAAACTTGCGGCGTGTTCATTTTAAATATTAAGCTCTCTAAATGTTAACAAAACCTTACTTTAAGCATAAAATTTGAAATAATTCAAATTCCTTACCTTGAAATATTCACCCCCAAATCATAATTTCAAAACTGGAGGGCCAAATGGGTTGAAAACTCTGCTCTACTGCCAAGTGGTAACACTGTTTTAGCTGGTACATGGAAATACCATCATCCTTTGTTAGTGCTAGGATTTAGTATATGAGGTATACAGAGAACAAATTTCTTATAGATGTATTCACCTATTACAGGCAAATGATACATATTTCAACTCCATTCATAACTATTTCACTATTAAAAATGTAATTTCCAATTTCATACCTGACAGGACCACTAACTACTTTCCCCACAGACTTCAAAGCACGTTAGATTGCTTCTGCTCCTCATCCACATAAGGAATGTAAACATAATGCTAAGGTCCAGAGTCTATTTTGTAGAGTAGATGGGTCACAACATCAAATTTTAGAATAATCAGGATCTATAGCATTCTCCTGGTTAATGCAAAAGAACATTGAAGTCCTGGTTCTCTTTTCCATTATCCAGGCAATTAACAAACCAATTAAGTGTGCTCAGAAACTTTTTCCTTCTTTGTCAATATTCAGCAAGTAAAAACTTGGTCTGAGAAGGTTTAGCTCTGCCTAATAACTGGTACCAAAAAAGGGGGGGGGGTTCCTATCAAATATAGACCTTTTAGAATAGAAGGGAAGGGAGAAGAAATGGGTGGGAAATATCAGAAAGGGAGACAGAACATGAAGACTCCTAACTCTGGGAAATGAACTAGGAGTGGTGGAAGGGGAGGAGGGCGAGGGGTAGGAGTGAATGGGTGACGGGCACTGAGGGGGGCACATGACGGGACGAGCACTGGGTGTTATTCTGTATGTTGGCAAATTGAACACTAATAAAAAAATAAATTTATTATTAAAACAAACAAACAAAAACAAATATAGACCTTTTATATTTAATATACCAATATCATGAAGACATTCATCCCAGAGTCTATTACCTGCATGGCAACGCAGGTGTGTTTAGTTGCCATGTAGCCTTTTCTCACCCCCGCTCCAGGTGTTCCATGTGCATCCAGTAACATGCCATATTACTCCTACAAGTAGTATGATGTGCTCTTGAAGTATGCACTGATGATGTACAATTTTTCTGTAACATTCTGAAGGTAAGTTAGGAAAAAAGGCTTTTTGCCTGAATATGAGCAATTAACTCAAATAAGATAATTAAAATATGTTTTATACCTAAATTTTGAAATCTTTGAAGTCCTGAGACACTATGAAAGTACAGATGTCTAAAAAGTTCAAACTCAAAAAAAAAAAAAAAAGAAAAAATAAATAAATAAAAAGTTCAAACTCTGTCCACAGGTGTATTTTGTGATGTGGTCTGCATGTTTGATTTTTTTTTTTGCATTTTTTAACAATGATACTTTCATTCAACAGCTTTTATGAAGCACCTATTATATTCCAGGTACTGTGCTAATAAGCACTTTCTGTGGATTCTTTCATTTGGTGTAAGAATCTCAGAAAATACTTTTAAAAATGTTTTATTATTGAAGTATAGTTGATATACACTGTTACATTAGTTTCAGGTGTACAACATAGTGATTTGATAGTTCTGTACATTATGCACTGCTCCTCACAATAAGTGTACTCATTGTGTTACCATACAATATTCCTACATTATTATTGACTGTACTCCCTATACTGTCCTTTTCATCTTCAGAACTTAACTGTTTTATAACTAGAAGTTTGTACTTCCTAATCCTTCACCGTTTTTGCCTATCTCCCCTCCTCCCTGCCAACCACCAGTTTGTTCTCTGTATTTATCAGCCTATTTCTGTTTATTTGTTCATTTGTTTGTATTTTAGATTCCATATGTAAGTGGAAATCATATGGTATTTGTCTTTTTCTGACTTATTTCACTTAGTGTCTAAAAAGACAAAATCTCATTTTTTATGGCTGAGTAATATTCCAGTGTGTGTGTGTGTGTGTGTGTGTGTGTGTGTACAACATCTTTATTCATTCATTAATCAGTGAACACTTGGGCTGTTTCCATAATTTGGCTGTTATGGATAGCTATGAACATCAGGGTGCATGTATCCCTCTGAATTAGTATTTTTGTATTCATTGCACTTAGTAGTGCAATTGCTGCATCACAGGGTAGTTCTTTTTTTTAAGATTTTATTTATTTATTCATGATAGACAGAGAAAGAGAGAGAGAGAGAGAGACAGGCAGAGGGAGAAGCAGGCTCCATGTAGGGAGCCCGACGAGGGACTCGATCCCGGGACTCCAGGATCGTGCCCCGGGCCAAAGGCAAGCGCCAAACCACTGAACCACACAGGGATCCCCTGCAACATAGGGTAGCTCTATTTTTAACTTTGTGAGGAACCTCCACACTGTTTTCCACAGTGGCTGCACCAGTTTGCCTTCCCACCAACAGTGCAAGAGGGTTCCCCTTTCTCTGCATCCTCATCAACACTGGTTGTATCTTCTTTTGTTGATTTTAGCCATTCTGAGAAGTGTGAGTAATATCTCATTGTAGTTTTGATTCATACTTCCCTGATGATGAATGATGTTGAGCATCTTTTCATGTATTTATTTCATCTGTATGTCTTTATAAAGATATCTATTCATGTCTTCTGCCCATTTTTTAAGTTGGATGATTAGGTTTTTGGGTGTTGAGTTTCATAAGTTCTTTATATATTTTGGATACTAACCCTTTATCTGATATGTCATTTGCAAATGTCTTCTCCCATTCTGTAGGTCACCTTTTACTTTTGTTGATTGCTCAAATGCTATATTTAAATATAAGACACCATTTGGCTGCTTTCTTAAGTACACATTCTCACTGAAGGTAATGAGAATTTTAAAATGTGTCAAACAATACTGAAACAGTAGAGTACTCCAATAAACAGAAATCCACCTGATATTGGTATCAAGATAAAGCACAGAAAGAATCACACACCCCCAGAATCACATGCCTGCAGAATGCGTTCCTCAGTCTGATTGATAAAAATGTGGGAAACATGGACCATTCTATAATTCTGTTCTACCAGATTGTTCCAGGATATTCTCTATAAACTTTTCTTTTATGTCTGCAAATGTAGCAAAAGGGGAGATGGGGGTTCTTTTTAAATAAATACAAAAATTGACGCTCACAAATTAGATACAGAAAATGTGCATTAGTGGCACCTGAGTGGCTCAGTTTGTTAAATGCCTAGCTCTTGATTTTGACTGAGGTCATGATCTCAGAATAATGAGATCAAGCCCTGCATTGGGCTCCATGCTGAGTGTGGAGCCGGCTTAAGATTCTCTCTTTCTGGGGCACCCGGGTGGCTCAGTCAGTTGTATATCTGCCTTCAGCTCAGGTCATGATCCCAGAGTCCTGGGGTTGAGCCCCACATCAGGCTTCCAGCTCAGTGGGTAATCTGCTTCTCCCTCTGCCCCATGCCCTACTAATGTTCTCTCCTTCTCTTGAATAAATAAATAAAATCTTAAAAAAAAATTCTCTCTTTCCCTCCCTCTCACCCTTCTGTCCACTCACACATTCTCTCTCTCTCCAAAAAAAAAAAAAATGCATTAACTCAATGTCTCCATAAATGGTGATGGTATTATCAACTTGTTGTCCACTTGTTCTCTGTCTCAGCCACTCTGTCCTACTCATATTTGTCTCTTTTCAGTTCTTTGACCATGCCAAGATGTTTCCTACCTACAGGCTTTGGTCCACCTGTTCCTTCCACCTGAAAGGCTTGCCCTTCCCCTGGTAAATCCCATGCAATGATCAGGGCCTGACTTAAATATCACTTTCAAAAGAAAATATTCCATTTGGAAATGTGTCCATTCAGGTCCTGTGCCCAGGTTTCACTTGAATTATTCACTTTTTTGGTTGTTAAATTGTATAAGTTTTTAATATGCTTTGGATATTAATCCATAATCAGATATATCACTTGGAAATGTTCTCTCCTATGCAGTAGGCTGCCTTTTTGTTCTGTTGGTGTTTGTTTGTTGTTGTTTTGTTGAAAAGCTTTGCTGTGCAAAACTCTTTTTATTTTGGTGTAGTCTCAGTAGTTTCAATTTTTGCTTTTGCTTCCCTTGCCTCCGGAGATATATCCATAAATACATTGCTAAGTCTGATGTCCAAGAGATTACTGCCTGTGTTTTCTTTTAGAAGTTTATGGCTTTAGGTCTCATACAAGTACACATACATTTGTGTATGATGCAAGAAAGTGGTCCGATTTCCTTCTTCTGCATGTGGCTGTCCAGTTTTCCCAGCACCATTTGTTGAGGAGACTGTCTTCTCTCCATTGTCTATTCTTGCCTTCTCTGTTGTAGTTCAATTGACCATATAAGCCTGGGTTTATTTCTGGGCTTTCTATCCTGTTCCATTGATCTATAGGTCTGTTTTCTGTGCTGGTGCCATACTGTTTTGATTACTATAGCTTTATAGTGTACAGAAGGCCAACAGACTCCTGAAAAGATGCTCACCATCACTCCTCATCAGGGAAATGCAAATCAAAACCACAATGAGATAGCACCTCACACCGGGCAGAATGGCTTGGATAAAAAAGTCAAGAAATACCAAGTGTTAGCAAGGATGTGGAAAGAAAGTAACCCTCTGCACTAATGGTGAGAATGTAAATTGGCACAGGCATTCTGGAAAACAGTATGGAGCTTCCTCAAAAAGTTAAAACTTGAAATGCCATATGATCCAGTAATTCCTCTACTGGGTATTTACTCAAAGAAAATGAAAACACTAATATGAAAAGATATGTGCACCTCTATGTTTATTGCAGAATTAGTTACAATAGCCCAGATGTGGTATCGACCCATGTATCCATTTCACTCATGATTTCACTCATATGTAGAATTTAAGAAACAAAACAAATGAGCAAAGTGGGGGAGGAGAGAGAGAGAGCAGCAGCAAACCAAGAAACAGACTCTTAACTATAGAGAACACACTGCTCGTTACTGGAGGGGAGGTGGGTGGGGGGATGCGTGGAATAGGTGATGAGGATTGAGGAGGACACTTGTGATGAGCACCAGGTGATGTACGGAAGTGCTGAATCACTATATGATATACCTGAAACTAATATTATACTGTATGTTTATTAACTGGAACTTAAAAAAATAAATATAGCATTTGATATTTTTTATTCTTCTCTTGGTAGTTACTGAATATCTATCAGGATCTAGCCTCATGTTATTTCCTTGGGTATATCTTCTCTGAAAAAAATGTATTTTCTTTCACTTTCAGATTTTTAGTGAAAGCTTTTGGAATGTTCAGGTCATTTCAGTGTCTCTTCCATGTCTCTTATTGAATTCCTAGTTGGATGAGGTTAGGTTTGTCTGTTTGTGGCACTCAATCATTCAAACCAAAATGTCCTGATAAATTGCTACTAAAATATCATTTGCTATATTCCTAATGCTGTACCTTTTATTCCTGTGATTTATTTATTCCATATCTGAAATGTATCTCCAGATTGTTTTGGCTACTCATGGTTTCTTGTAATTCCATATTCCATCAGGAAAGCGGGACCATCTATTATTTCTACAAGTCCTTAGCTAACCTCATGGAGTGGGGTATGTTCTGGCTTTTACGGAGTGATTTTGTCATTGCAGCCACACAGAATTGGTCAAGGTGACAGTTGAGTTACACAGTTGTCATGGAGTCTGTCCTATTGTTCAGCTGTTCAAATAATCATATTCATATGTGGTCCTGTTACTACCCACATAGAGTAATGAAGACAAGCATGAAGATTGTCCATACATGAACTGTTGTGGCAATTTCTCTGAAGTTTACCTCAAGGTGTCTAGTTTCAGCAAACAACATTCAACAACAATCAGAACTAGAATTAGGGGATTCCTGGGTGGCTCAGCAGTTTAGCACCTGCCTTCAGCCCAGGGCAAGATCCTGGAGTCCTGGGATCGAGTCCCACATCAGGCTCCCTGCATGGAGCCTGCTTCTCCCTCTGCCTGTGTCTCTGCCTCTCTCTCTCTCTCTCTCTCTCTCTCTCTCTGTCTCTCATGAATAAATAAATAAAATCTTTTTTAAAAAAAAAACTAGAATTAAACATCCACAAAAGTGTGTTACTGAAACATAATTTTTTTCTCTAAAATCACCCTCATTTCCAAAGATAGCCAAATCGAGACTAATTCATTTGAAAAACAAATCCAACTTTAACAAATTTGGCCTAATTATTTACATAAGCTCAGCAAGAATAGTGATTGACCATACAGATTCTTTGAAACTCGCTCTGCTGAAACTTTTCATAAGGAATCTCTAGATTACATTTTTAATAGCCTCTCGAGGCCAGAAGCCAAGCCAGATACTTGCCCAGGCTTGCCTGCAATACCTGTAGATTTGAGTGAATTCCTCTTTTTGAGGTCCCCAAAATATCTTGAGGTTTCCTGCACCTGCCAAAAAGTGATCTTCCTTACTCAGTTGGTAAGTTTTCTGGGAACTCTGGAAATGAGGTATCAGGCCAACTTTTCTAAGGGGCTGTATTGGCTTCATAAAGTCAACCTTGGTTCCTTTAAGCTATGTGGTCAAATCTGAGTCTATGCATGTGTCTCTCAAATATGACATTTCAGTCAAAGCCTGGGTAATATAACTAATGTTTCCAATGATGTCCTGTTACAAGGAGAACAGATTCTTATTGAATTTATGCAAACAACTCTAATTGCCAAGAAAGAAAGAATACCCGCTTGAGAGTTTCTGAACTGTGGAGGGTTCAGATAGAAAATTTAAATGTTTCAATTCATTCCCAAAGGAGTATTTTGTTGTGTTTCTGTAACTCATAGATATCTTGAGAGAAAACTTACTTAATCTGGAAGAGTACACATTAGAGAACCAGCAATGTTTCAAAATCATAATCATCTTTCTCAATTCATTTAGTCCTGTGTCTTTCTGGTGCTGTTCGAGTGCAGCTTTCCCACTAGTTCTGGAAATTCCTACTCAGCTTGGTTTTACGATCTTAAAGATATCAGAAACCTGTGTTTGTCAAAAATCCTTCTCAGGAATCTCTTAAAGATGAAACACATTTTGCAAGAGGATAAGAACAATAGCTATATCTGACAAAAGATTCAAAAATAGACATGGCTGAAAATCTGATGAGAGTTCATTATAATGCAGTTGACAAGGAAATACAGTTATTTTTGTAACACATACTATTTCAGTAATCAGAATATCATCAAGTGATGACCTTACACCAAGACATATTAAATCTTCAAGAATTTTATGTATTTTCTAAACCATTTATAGCATTTGCCCATGTAACACAACATAAGGCTTATTATCATTTCTTTGACAATGCTTCCCATGTAACTTTACATACCAAATAAACAAGCCCAATTAGCCTAAAGGCATTCATTCAGAATTTGAATCTTGGGAATTTTGTTGAAAATCTCAAAAAGTTTTTGGGCGCCTGGGTGGATCAGTTGGATGAGTATCTGACTCTTGATTTCAGCTTAGGTCATGATCTCAGGGTTATGGGGTCGGGCCCCAAGTTGGGCTCCAGGTTCAGTGGAGTGGGAGATTCTCTCTCTCCCTCTGCCGCTCCCCCCAACTTGCACACAAGCTCTCTCTCTAAAATAAATCTTTTTAAAAAAATCTCAGAAGGCTTTAAATCACATGCCTAAATGGGATTACAGATCATTACAAAACTCAATATTTACAAATAACCAAGGTGGCAATAAGAGATTCAACAGGAAGTTATATAGTTGTTAGCAAAACTTAGCTCCATTAATAATGAGAAGTTTTAACCTTGTTATCAAGATAGAGATGAAACATAGAAGCTTTGGTTTTCTGGGTAAAGGAAAGGAAGAAAAAACTTCATTTACACTTTCTTATCTTGAACAGACCAATAATCCAAGAAAACTTTGTCTTTTTAACATAAAAGCAAAATTTTAATCTTCTATCACTGTACTTTTAAAATCCATTCATTTCAGAGCACTGAACTGGCCCAGTAGGTGGAACTTGTGACTCTTGATCTTGGGGTTGTGAGTTCAAGCCCCGCACCAGGTGTAGAGATTTCAACCTTAGTCCTGACCACACATAAGGTTCTCTTCCAGATATTTCCCTTAACAAGCCTACAACTTTCTTTTTTAATTCATATTTTGTCCTAAAAAAATTCATATTTTGTCCTAAGCCTTCTCTCTTTATATAACCAGTCTCTCTTCAGGACAAAATTACTTTGTTTTTTTCTTCCACAACAAAATGTACTCCCATTTCTTAAACCTTTCTCATATATCTCCTACTTTCCTACAAACAGAGTTGCTTTCCTGATTTCTATCAGTCTTAATTACATTTAGCCAAATTTTAAGTCTTAGAAACCTTGGTCTCCAGTGAAAATTAAGTAGTAACCAATTGTAAACCATGTGTTACACCAGAATTCTTTGGAGTGGCAAATTTATGAATGTTTCATAATTTCTAGAAACGTATGCTTTTCTGTAGTATAGTCTTTTAATAAAGCATAAAGCAGGCCCAAGTAAGAAAAAACTTGAGTTTCTCTGCATAAGAAGCCAAAAGCACACTCTTAAGTTCAGTAATCAATGCTTTAGTATTTTATCTTATTTGGAAAAGACTTAGATATCCAATGAATTCAATCCAATTCATCGTTTAACTTAGCAAAACTTGAAAGTTTCAGGTTACCACAGATTTTGAAAGCTAGAAGTTTTACCTATAAACTTTTTATTTATTCAACCTACTTTTCTTCACAATTACCCAGGAAAACTTTATGAGACAGACAAATTCAACCATCATTTTACATCATCCTTTTGCCAACAAACTGCAGCAGAATTAACATGAACTTAACTGACTTTTAGTAAACCTTGGTAGAATAAAAGTATTATATTTAATGCTGATAACCCTAATGATATGTCTATCTTAATGAAACTAACAAACTGAAATTAGCTATAATACAGATGTGTTGCACCTGTGTCCACTGAAAGTCAATTTGTTCCCCACCATTATTGTTTACCTGGGGCACCTTTAGGGAAATCTGAAGTTGGTGGTTTAAGTTCAAGGGGGTCCCTAGTTCCTTTCACATTGATTTGGAAGGTGTTCCAGTTTGAACTTCATAAGAAGGTGACCCAACGGCTTGGGGTGCCCTTTGCTCTTGACACTGAAGGTAGGAGGAGCAGGAGCCAATGGCAATTGGAGGCACTGGGATGGTATAGGAGCCAGTTATGTAAGCTGTGCCCATGGTGATGCAGGAACAGGAGGTGGAGGTGGTGGAGGCAGAGGCACAAGGATGCCACCAGAAAGGCTGGAGGAAGATTAGACTAAAATTCCTTTTCTTCCCTCCTATCTCTCCCTCCTCCCAAACAGGTAGATTTTGGCATTTTCTTGTTTGTTTTGTTCTTCTTAATGCTTTTCAGTCCTCTGCACCATTTATTTAAAATATGTCATAATGGCCTTTATTTGGGAACAGGAGTATTCCCCATTTTCCTGGGCAAAAGTTCAGAAGGAACACAGAAAAAATAAAACCGTGACTAAATGAAGCCCAGAGGCCCTCTGTTAGCATTCGTTCTTCTCCAAAAACTGGCGGGAGGGCCTTCACGAACTGAACCAAATAGCTTCCCAGTTTCTGCTTCCTCCCCAAAAGTTGGAGTTAGCTGACTGAGCCAAGCAGCTTTTTAGACAAGCTGAGAGAGCCAAACCAAAACCCTGTATTTGGAGGCAACCAAAGGGGAGGAAGGAATCCAAGAAAGCCACTCTGTGGCCATCTTTCCTTTGAGCTTAGCATGCATGACAAGGTGGTGTTAAAAACTAGCTTTCTCTTAGTCGTAGGTTCCTGGTGATAGTCTTTCCATTTATTCAAAATTCGGTGTAGGGGGCTATTTGATGGGATAGAGAAGGAACTTCCCATTATACACAAATTTAACATAACATGACACAACATAACCTCCCTAGACACACCAAAACAAATCTGTTCCAAATTCCAAATAAATTGACCATTTATTCAAGTCTCTTTTCATTTCTCCCCAAAACCACACCTTTCTAACAGATGTGGTTTCTAACAGGACAACAAAACAAAAACCACAAATGAGAAACTTGCTTCTGCATATTCCCATGGACTCACTGGGTCAGCTTCCCCAAATCCTCATTTCCTTTCTACTCACACCGAAAGGTGAAATTGGCTGCTAGCATCACTTGAGATTCAGAAGGGAGTTGCCCCACCTGCCCCAGAACAAAATACTTTTGGCAGCTGCAGGGAGAGATCCCTGGATTCCCTCCCCCAGACCACCTATCCCCCAGCAACTATTGTCCTTCAGCTGTGGGACTTGCTAGCCATGGAAATGAACAAGGAAGCTCTGGTGCACTCATGGCTAAGCCTTGGGATTCCAGAGGAACTGGGTGCCACAGAGGCTTTGGTTCCTGGCTGGCTCTCCAGAATGTGTTACAGAAGCCCCTGTTTGGCTGTCCATTGCTCCAAAGGCCAATACTCAAGAGAAGAGTTTTGATTGGGAAGGAATATGAATTTTATTCAGGAGGCCAGCCACCTGGGGAAAAGGTGAACTCTTGTCCCAAAGCCAACTCTGAGGTTTCTGCCCGGCCCAGTGGTTTTTACTTATCAGTAAAGGAAGTATAGTGGTATATATCATTTCTTGATTATATGCAGACTTGATGGTGCCAGCTATAGTTGTTATCTCAGTGCTCAGAGGTTGTGCAAGGGGGTCTGGTTCCTTAGTGCCTGAGGGTTGTGCAAGAGTACTCTGTTCTTTCTAGGAAATAATGCAGGATCTATAGATACACAAAGAAAAGTTAATCACACTGGCTAAAGGGTGCTGGCTAAAGCTTAAAGACTCCTTGGTTGGCCAGAGGGTGCCAAGGCCTTTCAATTTATCTAGCTTTTCTGTTCTTTATTTTTTTAAAGATTTTATTTTATCACTTATTCATGAGAGACACAGAGAGAGAGAGAGAGGCAGATACATAGGCAGAGGGAGAAGCAGGCTCCCTGCAGGGAGGCCGATGTGGGACTCCATCCTGGATCCCAGGATCACACCCTGAGCCAAAGGCAGATGCTCAACCGCTGAGCCACCCAGACATCCCACTGTTCTTTACTTTAAAAATGTAGTAAGAAAAATAAATAAATAAATAAATAAATAAATAAATAAATAAATGTAGTAAGAGGGTTGCTGGAGGAGAGGTCAGGGGGGATGGGGTAACTGGATGATGGGCATTAAGTAGGGCACTTGATGGAATGAGCACTGGGTATTACATGCAAATGATGAATTACTAAACTCTACCTCTGAAACTAATAATACACTATATATTAACTAATTGTATTTAAATAAATAAAAATAAAAATCCTACAGGAGCACACACATACACAAAAATGGAGTATTGAAGTCTCCAGCTATTATTGTTAAACTGTTTCTCCCTTCAATTCTATCAGTTTTTTCTTCATATATATTGGAGCTTTGTTTTTGAATGCATGTATGTTTATAATTGCTATATTTTCTTGATGGATTGACCCACTAATCCTAATAGATTAATCCAGTTGCATTTAATGTAATTACTGATAAAGAAGGACTTACCTCAGCCATTGTTTCTTTTTCTTTCTTTTTTTTTAAGGTTTTATTTATTTACTCATGAGAGACACACAGAGAGAGAGGCAGAGACACAGGCAGAGGGAGAAGCAGGCTCCATGCAGGGAACCCGACGTGGGACTCGATCCCCGGTCTCCAGGATCACACCCTGGACTGAAGGCAGCGCTAAACCGCTGAGCCACCTGGGCTGCTCTGCTTCTTTTTCTATATTCATACTTGTTTGTTTGTTCCTCAGTTCATTACTGACTTCTCCTGTGTTTAATAAGATTTTTCTTGTACTCTTTTGGTTCCCTTATTTCCCTTACAATATAATGTTAAATTATTTTCCTTAAGGTTGTCTTGGGAATTACAATTAACATCTTAATATACAGCAATCTAGTTCACATTGATACTAACTTAAACTCGAGGAATTCAAGAATATGGATATGGCTCATGGTTTTAGGGCTTAGGGGAACAGGGTAACTTAAGGATGCTTCTCGGATGAGAATAAACTCAGAAAAAACAGGGAGTAGTGTGAAGAGACACATGCAAAATAGTGCCCAAGCAACAAGGTGAAAAGTAATTCCAAATCAAAGTATTCTTTAAGTGATTTTGGAATTCAAGGAAAGATAATTTGAAAGGAAAACAGGTGATTCCTACAAGCTCAGGTAAGCTTGATTAACAGATTAACAGAGCTTTTTGAAATATGCCTTTGATCTCACTCATGGGTACTGGACAATCCAAATGGTTGAAGTGAACAGTAGTCAACTCAAATTATTTTTTGAGAAAAGATGATGTATAGAATATAAGTAATTACGTATTTAATGGTTGGAATTTTCTATTTTGGAACATGAGTGAGAAAATATGTGTAGATAGGAAAAGAGATGGTGACAGTGCACTACCTATGAACAAGGATAAAGTACCACATCTTACCCTAGAGAGAAATTCTATACCTTCCCATCACTTGCTTTTGCAAAAACAGTGGTAACCGTTATGTTTGAAGGATTAATAGAAAGAGCCCTTTTATTTAAAAATATAACTTAAGAGTGTTTTTCTAACAGAAATTCAGGATGGGTTTTGGGGTTTTTTTTATTCCTTTTTCAGGATGAGTTTTAAACAAATACTTGCAAAGATGGAAGCCAGTATTTCCTAATAAGATTTGATTCCTTCCAAAATTAGATCCATCATCAGTGTATTTACCACCCAAAATTACGCGAAAGGAAGGAAGAATTGTAGGAAGGAAGGAATAAAGGGAAGGGTGAGGATGGAGAGAGGGAGGAAAGGGAAAAATGAGAGAATTTTCATTCCTGAAAGATAAATCACACAGAATTTTTGAGTAATTTATTATTTTTTGAATTTAAGTATTTGGCACTTTCTTTTTTTAATTTAAATTCAATTAACCAACATACAGTACATACTTATGTACTTTTCAGATGTAGAGTTCAATGATTCATCAGTTGCATATAACACCCAGTGCTCATCACATCACATGCCCTCCTTAATGCTCATTATACAGTTACCCCATCCCCCCACCCACCTCCACTCCAGTGACCCTCAGTTTGTTTCCTAGAGTTAAAAGTCTCTCATGGTTTGTGTTTTTCTCTGATTTCTTCCCATTCAGTTTTCCCTCCCTCCCCCTATGATCCTCTGCACTATTTGAATAATTTAAATAAGGGGTTTACCTCCCAGATCAACTATGAAGAGCATGTTGAGGTGTTGGTGTTATTATTTAAATATTTATTATTCTGTATGTACATGTGTCCTGGTAAAGCCTAATGAGCCAAAGATTACCAGAGACAGGCCTATAATCTGACAATCATATTCATTACATCTACCAATGGGAGGGGTATACCCTAGAGGGACTGTGCATTGCTGCTCTCAACAAGAAGGATGGAGGCATGTTTTGTAAGGTTTAGATTTCTGTTGAAGGATTTGGTGAAGGGTCTTAGCAAAGTGGGGACATTTCCAAGCTAGTTAGTGTTCCTGAGGCAGGATCAGGGGAAGCAGGGATTGACTCAGGATCGGGAATTTTCGTGATTCAAGGACACTTTAGCAACTAGGTATCCCCAGTAATAGATAGGAAGAGCAGAGCATACCAGGGAGCATCATTGGTAAGGTAGTAAATGCTCAAAACAGGATTGAGAATGGGTGATGCAAGAAAGATGTTAGGGTTCGAAGCCAATGGCCAAGAAAGAATTCTTGAGATGTCTTTGGTGCAAAAAAGGTGGTTTTATTAAAGCACAAAGACAGAACCCATGGGCAGAAAAAAAAGGCATTAGTGTCATGAGGAGTGGCCCAGTATATACTTCCAAGTTGGGAGGGGGCTCGGGATAGCTTAAGTCTAAGGAATTTTGGAAGCAAGGTTTCCAGGACCATGAGGGGGCTGGCTATTGCTGGGAAAGGGTTATTTATTACCATCTAATGAAACCTGAGTCATGAGACCCTCCAGATGTATATTGGTGGCCCCTATGCTTGGGGGATGATTGCCAACATGTATTTTGGGGAGGGTAGAGATAAAGGAAGTTTCCAAAGGAATTTTTATATGTTAAAGTAGACTTAAAGGATCCTGGGGTTCAGGCTAAGATTACCTGTTGCCTTTAGCAAGTGTCAGCATGGAGAGAGTTGGGTCCCTAGAGGAATGTCACTGACTATTTCAAGGACTTGTTGATGGGCTGTAGGTAGTAAGGAAATTTAGTAATTTTTCTTCTACTTTGTTTCTCACATCAATGGGAGAGTAGTTGCGTGGCCTTGAGTGAACCAGTATTTCCTGTTAATTTTGCAACTACTCTTGTCTGTGTCTGTCCTCCCAGCATGATTGACAACAGAGCTGCTTTTCTCTATTTGAATCCAAGATAGTTTTTTTCAGGCTCAGATTTTTACTTTTTCAGTGTATAGACTATAGCCATCTCTTGAAAGTCATATATAATTAAGAGTTTGTTTAGTTTTAGATGACACTAAGTCTTTAAGGGGACTCTTCAGTACAAAAGCATAATGACAAAGTAATGTCCATTCTTTTCATTAAATTTAAATTATCTTTTAAAAATTGACTAGGAAGTCAAAGTCTCTAGGATCTCCTTTTCTCTGTCTTGATCATTGAGTCTTAGGGGACATAAAACAGGAGAGTTAATCAGGTTTGGCCTCCAGCAGCTCTGCTATGGTTTTTAAAATCCTTCACACCAGTGAGGAGCTAGTTTCATGCAAAGCTGGGTCATAAATAAACTGGCCCAGGGTATCTGCAAACTGCTTGAGGGCAAGGATCTTGTTTTATTCACATTTGTGCCCTCTCATAGCTTAACACAAGGCCTTGTATATATGACTCTCAATAAATATTTGTTGGGTTGAATCCTATTTGGAAAAGAACTCTGAGAGCACTCCATAAAAGATTGAGTATATTATAAGACGAGAAAAAGAGAAATGTTGATCTTAACTGTACCTGGAAGTGTGTATGTCATTTTAATGCTTTCCCAAAGGCTAAGGGATAATCAATCTTGAGAGACAAAACCATGCTCTTTTTTTTCAATAAAAAAAGTGAGCTTTCACATAGATTTAGTGAAATAATGCCCTATCCTTTATTGGATGCCTTAAAATCATGTCTTAGTCATGTTTTGTTTTTCTACCAGTCTATCTAAAGTTTATTAAATATATAAATATCTATAAAAATGTAGAATTATAATAACGGTATTCATCCTTATTAGTTAACATATTAACCATTATAGTCACAATAACTCGGTATTTATTTTGGGAACATCAAGTATTCTTGAACACAATGAAGTCTATTGGTAATAATGATATCCTTTGTTATTTTGTGTCCTTTGAGAAGCTAGGTCTGTGATCTGAGGGACATTGGGTAATAATTTGTATCTGTTTTGTTTTATTTAAAATTTTTTTCTTCAAACTTGTTTATTTAGGGAGTGAAGAAAAGCTTTGTTATGAATTGAGCCTCTGTCCACAGTTTGAACAGCACATTTGTTTTATGATCCCACGTATGATTTGTGAGTGTGTGTGTGTGTGTGTGTGTGTGAAATTAGACAGTTCAGAGGGTCTGTTCATTAATAGAGGAACATGCAAAGAGCTGTGAGAGCTCAGGCAATTCAGAGATTTCCTTGGTTATGGGAACACTGGACATAATTTCAGGGAGACTAAATGTGAGCGGATATTGAGGAAGGGGATACTCTTTCAATGGGCAGCAAGAGTTTCCTAAGGAAGGAAATGGGGTGAATACTAGATGGAGATGAGAAAATCCTCTGGAACTTCAAGTTTTCCAGTTTAGTGTGGAGGAGTTTCAAAGTTAATTTGGGTCAGCTATAGTGAAAGGCAATATTGATTTGGATTCTCTTCAAAGTTGATTCAGAGAAAAGGATTTGGGTGCATGCATGCAGGCAGTTTATATTTGGGAATTACTATCAAGAAGAATAAATGAGGAGGTGAGATGGTGATGGGAGAAAAGCATCTCCCCTCCTCCAAAAAAAAAATGGTTCATTGATGAGTGAGTTATTACTGTGGGCAACTGGGGCCAGTCCCTTCGGGAAATTTCCTGGTAAACCATGTGGAACATAGTGCAGAATTATTCCACTGGCAGAGGGGGAAGCTGGGGTACTTATCTTTGAAGCCTTATTCCCTACCTGTTGAGAGTTGAAAAATATGGGCTACTCTACCACCAGACTCTTAGGTTGCTACTGCAGGCACCTAGTCAAACTCCAAGTACTGGGGAAGTCCCTCAGACAGAGAAGGAGAACCGGAAGCTCAAGATGAAAATGTGATGGCAGATTGGGAACCATCTCCATGTGCAGGTTCAGGTGAACTCAGGTGAGCTGAGTATATGGGAAGGGACATCAAAAGAGTCTACTGTGAAGGTTTTGAATGCCCAAGTGAGTATTTTTCAGTAGTTGATGGAACTCTTGAGGCCAGCTGAGAAACTGAGTTAATATGAAGATAGGTGTATCAGAAAGATTCATATAGAATTTTTTTTATTTTTTTATTTTTTATTTTTTTAATAAATTTATTTTGTATTGGTGTTCAATTTACCAACATACAGAATAACACCCAGTGCTCATCCCGTCAAGTGCCCCCCTCAGTGCCCGTCATCCATTCACCCCCACCCCCTGCCCTCCTCCCCTTCCACCACCCCTAGTTCGTTTCCCAGAGTTAAGAGTCTTTATGTTCTGTCTCCCTTTCTGATATTTCCCACACATTTCTTCTCCCTTCCCTTATATTCCCTTTCACTATTATTTATATTCCCCAAATGAATGAGATCATATAATGTTTGTCCTTCTCTGATAGACTTACTTCACTCAGCATAATACCCTCCAGTTCCATCCACGTTGAAGCAAATGGTGGGTATTTGTCGTGTCTGATGGCTGAGGAATATTCCATTGTATACATAAACCACATCTTCTTTATCCATTCATCTTTCCATGGACACCGAGGCTCCTTCCACAGTTTGGCTATTGTGGCCATTGCTGCTAGAAACATCGGGGTGCAGGTGTCCTGGCGTTTCATTGCATCTGTATCTTTGGGGTAAATACCCAACAGTGCAATCGCTGGGTCGTAGGGCAGGTCTATTTTTAACTCTTTGAGGAACCTCCACACAGTTTTCCAGAGTGGCTGCGCCAGTTCACATTCCCACCAACAGTGCAAGAGGGTTCCCTTTTCTCCGCATCCTCTCCAACATTTGTGGTTTCCTGCCTTGTTAATTTTCCCCATTCTCACTGGTGTGAGGTGGGATCTCATTGTGGTTTTGATTTGTATTTCCCTGATGGCAAGTGATGCAGAGCATTTTCTCATGTGCGTGTTGGCAATGTCTATGTCTTCCTCTGTGAGATTTCTGTTCATGTCTTTTCCCCATTTCATGATTGGATTGTTTGTTTCTTTGGTGTTGAGTTTAAGAAGTTCTTTATAGATCTTGGAAACTAGCCCTTTATCTGATATGTCATTTGCAAATATCTTCTCCCATTCTGTAGGTTGTCTTTGAGTTTTGTTGACTGTATCCTTTGCTGTGCAGAAGCTTCTTATCTTGATGAAGTCCCAATAGTTCATTTTTGCTTTTGTTTCTTTTGCCTTCGTGGATGTATCTTGCAAGAAGTTACTGTGGCCAAGTTCAAAAAGGGTGTTGCCTGTGTTCTCCTCTAGGATTTTGATGGACTCTTGTCTCACATTTAGATCTTTCATCCATTTTGAGTTTATCTTTGTGTATGGTGCAAGAGAGTGGTCTAGTTTCATTCTTCTGCATGTGGATGTCCAATTTTCCCAGCACCATTTATTGAAAGATGCATATAGAATTGTTTGGAGGATAAACATTGGCAGGCAGGACAACGAGATACAGAACTATGGATATGATTTGTGCAATAGTTCATCGGGTTTTGAATTACCTGCGGTGTAGGTAGAGTGAGTCACAGGGGGAATGGAGAGAAGAAATGTTCTGGGTAAGGTTTCAAGAAAATGTGTTAAGTGATCATTTGTGAGGTCATACCATAGAGAGGGGGTTGAGAAGTAATAGGAAGTTAGAAGCTTTCTATTAAAAGTAGGTAACTTAACTTATTTTGGGGCCTAAACCATTTGGAGATGCATAGCAAGCCAGATGCTACATAGCTGCTGGGTGGGTGAGGGTTGGGGGGAGGGGTGCAGGGAAATTATGAAATCAGTTTTTGTCCAGTCAGTTCAAAATTATAGGGACATTAAGACCTCTCTGATTCCAGTCTCATCTCCACCTCTGGGACAGATTCTGCCTTGAGTCATGGTTCTCAATTTTGCTACCCATTAGAATTATCTGAGGAGGCTTGTAAAAATCCTGATGTCTAGGCCTCTCCCCAGGCCAATTAAATCAGACTTTCTAGGCGTGACATCTAGGCTTCAGTGGTTTTTTAAAGCTCCCTGGATGATTTCAAGGTGCAGCCATGTTCGAGAACGGCTGGGTTATAGTCATAAAGTATTTAATGAGTTCCACTTTAATATTCCACATCCAGTCATCAGTTCTAATTCTGACTTTGTCTCAGTAACTGGGTTTTTGCTTTTTCCTGGAAAAAAATTATCTTTCTAATTCAAATGCTGTGGCAACTGCTTCCTGCTGCCTTGATAACATCCCTAGCACCCAAATCCTCTTTTAGCCAAGCTTCCCTAGCCTTGACCAATCTCTGAACCTTAGTTCTAAGGTTAGAGCTTGGTTGGCAGGCATTTCTGATGTCAGTGGGCCGCCAGCCTTAAGGTGTTCATCACAGTCCTGCATCTCATCCTGAGCCATTCGAAGCCTCTGAGCTCAGTCCAGCTCAGTTCCTCCCAAGTTCGCAGCTAAAGTAAGGTTTGTTTCTCCTAATTATTTTTTTAATCGTGGTTTGTTTTCTACTATCTCATAAGAATCCATTATGTTTCCCTTTTCTGAAAGAGCTGAGTGAAGCTTTAGTTCAAATTTTTTAAAAGGTGAAATTAAACTGTGTGGGACACTTGCTGTCAAGAAATTGAAGCAAGTTGATAAAACGGAGCCCACCTCTTCCAACCTGCTCCCCCACTGCCACAGAAGACACTGAACCCACAAAGTAGGGTCTTTTATAGCGTCTCCAACAAATAGCCACTTATCCTGAATCTCTATTAGCCGAGTCTCTTCCCTCAAGCTTCAGGTGTGGAGTTGTTTTCTCTCCTTCTCCCATCTAGTTCCAGCCCTTGTGTGGCCTGTGGAGTCCATACTTGGTTTATTTTTTTAGTGAGCATACTTCGTTAATTTCTGTCTCCCTCCAATTACTTAGATTTCTAAAAGGCTGTTTTGTATCTTACACCTTTAAAACAACCAGAAAGGGGCACCTGGGTGGCTTAGTGGGTGAGCATCTGCCTTCAGCTCAGGGTGTAATCCTGGGGTCCTGGGATCGAGTCCTACATCAGGCTTCCCACAGGGAGCCTGCTTCTCCCTCTGCCTATGTCTCTGCCCTTCTCTCTGTGTCTCTCATGACTAAATAAATAAAATCTTAAGAAAATAAAACAAACAGAAAAACAATCAAACCATAATCTCTTCTTTGGTCTTACATTTTCTTCAAGGCAATATTACCCTTTCTCCTTCCCTTTACTGCAAAATGAGTGAGAAGAGTACTCTACACAAAATGAATTCACTCCTTCAATATATTACAGGCTGTCTTAGGACAATCTTCTTTACTGAAACTATTACTGGGGTTCTCAGTGACCTTCCAGTTGCTAAAACCAAATAAATGTTTCACTGATCGTTTGGTGTTCTACCTACAGCATTTAACAATTTCACTCAGTGTCCCCTTGGAAACTCTTCCCCCAGCACAGTCACATCACTGCCTTGCCTCTCCAGCCACTCTGCGTTGCTTTCCTTTACAGGCATCTCTCCCTGCACTCTTGCCGTAAACATTATTTTTCACTACAATCCCAATGTTGACACTCTTCTTTTTTAATATATTTTTTAAAGGTTTTATTTATTTATTCATGAGAGACACAGAGAGAAAGAGGTAGAAACACAGGGAGAGGGAGAAGCAGGCTCCATGCAGGAAGCCCAATGTGGGACTTGATCCCAGGACTCCAGGATCACGCCCTGAGCTGAAGGCAGACGCTCAACCACTGAGCCACCCAGGTGTCCCTGTTGACACTCTTCTAAACTCATATATTTTCCATGAGTTAGTTCTTGCCTATTGTTGATTCCAAGGTCTTTATATCTCCACACAAGTATCTTGTCCTAAATTCCAGATGCATTTTTTCAGCTTTCCTCTGCATATACTGTAAATACCTCAAATTCAACCTAGTACTTTCCCAGCCATCGCCACCTGGCTACTACCTCTACCACTCTACTGAACATGCTTGGGAAGAGATTTCCAATACTCTCCTAGTTGAAAAATCCAGTTGACACTCGCTCCTTATGGGATGTTTTTTACTTCCTGGCTTCTGAATTCTCCCGTGTCATATACTTCCTCCCTGAACATTTCTTCTCTTTCTCCTACACACTTTTCTTTTCCAGCTTGCTCCATGGGTCTTATTTTCTGAGCTTCTGACTTGGTACAGTTAACAGGTAATACCTACTAAGGGAATCTTCATGCCTGGTGTGCTGGAAGAGTATGTAACATGCAAAGAAAATTAGGGTATTTTTTAATCCATTCAACCTCTCTACATCTTTTTTTTTCTTTTTAAGTTTTTCTTTAAGTTCCACTTAGTTAACATATAGTGTAATATTCATTTCAGGTATAGAATTTAGTGATTCATCACTTACATACAACACCCAATACTCATCACAAGTGCCCTCCTTAGTACCCATCACCCATTTAACCCATCCTCCTGCCCACCTCCACTCCAGCAGCCCTCAGTTTGTTCCCTAGAGTTAAGAATCTGTTTTAAGGTTTGTCTGTCACTTCCCCTCCCCCCTTGTTCATCTTTTTCATTTCTTAAGTTCACCTGAGTGAAATCATGGTATTTGTCTTTCTCTGACTTATTTCATTTAGCATAATACACTCTATCTCCATCCATGTCTTTGAAAATGGCAAATTTTTCATTCTTTTTGATGGCTGAGTAATATTCCACTATGTAGATATACCACTTCTTTATCCATTCATCAGTCAATGGACATTTGGGCTCTTTCCATAATTTGGCTATTGTTGATAGTGCTGCTATACACATCGGGGTGCATGTGCCCCTTTGAATCAGCATTTTTGTATCCTTTCGATAAATACTTGGTAGTTCAACTACCAGGTCATAGGGTAGTTCTATTTTTAACTTTTTTGAGGAACTTCCATATTGTTTTCCACAGTGGCTGCACCAGTTTGCATTACCACCAACAATGTAAGAGGATTCCTCTTTCTCCACATTCTCACCAACACTTGTTTCCTATGTCGTTAATTTTAGCCATTCCAACAGCTGTGAGGCAATAACTCATTGTGGGGTTTTTTAGATTTTAGTTATTTATTTGAGAGCGAGAGCGAGAGTGAGAGAGAGAGAGAGAGAGCATAAGCGGGGGGAGCATCAGAGGGAGAAGGAGAAGCAGACTCCCAGCTGAGCAGGGAACCTACCATGGGGCCTGATCTCAGGACCCCAGGATCATGACCTGAGCTGAAGGCAGACATTTAACTGACTGAGCCATCAAGGTGCCTCTAGGTGATAACTCATTGTGGTTTTGACTTGTATTTCCCTGATTATGAGTAATGTTGAGCATCTTTTCTTGTGTCTGTTGGCCATCTGTATATCTTCTTTGGAGAAATGTCTCTTCATGTCTTCTGCCCCTTTTCCTCTATCCATTTTTAAATCAGATTGTGTATGTGTTTTTATAAGGAGTTTCATGAGTTCTTTATATATTTTGGATGGCTACCCTTTATAGAATATATAATTTGAGATTGTTTTCTCCCATTCAGTACATTGCCTTTTTATTTTGTTAGTGGTTTCCTTCACTTTGCAAAAGCTTTTAGCTTGGCGTAGTCCCAGTAGTTAATTTTTGCTTTTTTCCCCTTGCCTCAGGAGACATATGTAGAAAATGTTGATATGGCCAATGTCAGAGAAATTACTGTCCGTGCTCTCTTCTAGAATTTTTATGGTTTCAGATCTCATTTTGATCTATAATCCATTTTGAGTTTATTTTTATGTATGGTGTAAGAAAGTGGTCCAATTTCATTCTTTAGCATGTAGCTGTCCAGTTTTCCCAACATTATTGATTTAAGAGACTGTCTTTTCCTCCATTGTATGTTCTTACCATTTTGTCATAGATTAATAGGCCATAAAAGCATGAGTTTATTTCTGAGCTCTCTATCCTGTTCTCTTGATCTATGTGCCTATTTTTGTGCCAGTACTATAATATTTTGATTACTATAGTTTGTAGTACAGTTTGAAATCTAGGGGCATGTACCTTCAGGTGTGTTCTTTCTTAAGATTTCTTTGGCTATTTGGGGTTGCACATAAATTTTAGGATTACTTCTTTTGTTCTGTGAAAAATGCTGCTGGTATTTTGACCAGGATTGCCTTAAGTCTGTAGATTGCTTTGCATAGTATGGACATTTTAACAGTATTAAGTCTTCCAATCCATGAGCCTGGAATATCTTTTCATTTGTTTCTGTCATCTTCAGTTTCTTTCACTGAAGTCTTGTAGTTGGCAGAAAACAAGGCTTTCACTTCCATGGTTAAATTTCTTCCTAGGTACTTTTTTGATGCAATTATAAATAGGACTGTTTTCTTAATTTTTCTTTCTGACAGTTCATTATGAGTGTCTAGAAATACAACAGTTTTATGTATATCAATTTTGCATCCTGCAACTTTACTGAATTCATTAATTAGTTTTTGAGTGGAATCTTTAGGGGTTTCTATATATAATATCTTGTTATCTGTGAATAGTCACAATTTTACTTGTTCCTTGCCAATTTGGATGCCTTATGTTGCTTTTTCTTGCCTAATTGCTGTGGCTAGGACTTCCAATAGTATGTTGAACTAAAGTGGTAGGAGTGGACATCCTTTCTTGTGTGTTGATTTGTTTGGGTTTTTTTTTTTAGATTTTATTTATTTACTCATGAGAGACACACACACACACACACACAGAAAGAGAGAGAGAGAGAGGCATAGACATAGGCAGAAGGAAAAGAAAGCTCCCTGCAAGGACCCTGATGTGGGACTCGATCCTAGGACCCCAGGATCATGCCCTGAGCCAAAGGCTGACACTCAACCACTGAGCCACCCAGGTGCTCCCCTTGTCTTGCTTTTGATTTTAGAGGAAAGGCTTGCAGCTTATCACCATTGAGTATGATATTACCTGTGGGCTTGTCATATATGGCCTTTATTATGTTAAGGTCTGGTTTCTCTATACCCACTTTGTTGAGAGTTTTTATCACAAATTGATGTTGAATTTTGTCAAATGCTTTTTCTGCATTTATTGAGGTGATCATATGATTTTTATTCTTCATTTTGTTAATTTAGTATATCACATTGATTGATTTGTGGATGTTGTATCACCCTTGCATCCCTGGAGTTAATCCACTTGATCATGGTATATAATCCTTTTTTTTGTAACAATCCTTCTAATGTTTCATTGAATTCAGTTTGCTAATATTTCGTTGAGGATTTGTGCATCTACCTATATCAGGGATAGTGGCCTGTAATTTTGGTTTTGTTTTTGTTTTTTGGTAGTGTCTTTGTCTGTTTTAAGTAATGCTGGCCTCACAGAATGAACTTGGAAGCATTTTTTCCTCTTCAGTGTTTTGGAATTGGTTCAGAAAGTTAGGTTTTAACTCTTTTTTAAATATTTGGTAGAATTTACCTGTAGAACTTTCTGGTCATGGATTTTTGTTTGTTAGGAGTTTTTTGATTAATGCTTTAATATCATTACTAGTAATCCGTCTGTTTTCTGTTTCTTCCTGATTCAGTCTTGGAAGATCATATATTTCTAGGAATTCATCCATTTCTTCTTGGTTGTCCAATTTTTTGGCATATAGTTGTTAAAGATTGTAACAAGAGACAAATCAGGGCATTACATAATGATAAAGGGATCATTTCACCAAGAAGATATGACACTTGTAAATATTTATGTACCCCGTGTAAGAGCACCTAAATATATAAAGCAAATATTAACAGACACAAAGGGGAAAATTGACAATAATGCAATAATAGTAGAAGGCTTTAACACCTCACTTACATCAATGGACAGATTATCCAGGCACAAAATGAATTAAGGAAACATTGGCCTTTAACAACACAGTAGACCAGATGGACTTAATTGATATGTACAGAACATTCTGTCCAAAAACAACAGAATACACATTCCTCTAAAGTGCACATGGTACATTCTCTAGGATAGATCACATGTCAGGCCAAAAAACAAATCTCAATAAGTTGAAGAAGATTGAAATATCAAGCATCTTTTATGACCACAGTGATATAAAACTGAAATTAATTAGAAGAAAAAACTGGAGAAAGCACAAACACATGGAGATTAAACAATATGCTACTACTGGTCAATGAAGAAATCAAAGAGGAAGTAAAAAAAAATACCTTGAGACAAAAGAAAATGAAAACACAATTCTTCAAGATTTATGGGATACAGCAAAAGCAGTTCTAAGAAATTCATAGAGATACAATCCTACTGCAAGAAACAAGAAAAATCTCAAATAAACAATCTAACCTTATACCTAACGGAACTAGTAAAAGAAAAAGAAACATAGTCCAAAATTAGTAGAAGGAAGGAAATAATAAAAATTTGAGCAGAAATAAATGACAAAAAATAATAGAAAAGATTAATGAAACTAAAAGCTAGTTATTTGAAAAGATGAACAAAATTGATAAACTTTTAGCAAGACCCATCAAGCAAAAGAGAGAGCCCAAATAAATAGAAATGAAAGAGACTTAACTGATATCACAGAAATACAAAGAATCATGAAAGACAGGACGTCTGGGTGGCACAGTGGTTGAGGATCTGCCTTCACCTCAGGACTTGATCCCACTGGATCGGGTCCCACATTGGGCTCCCTGAGGGGAGCCTGCTTCTCCCTCTGCCTGTATTATCTCTCTCTGCCTCTCTCTCTCTCTCTCTCTCTCTATCTCTATCTCTATCTCTTATGAATAAATAAATAAATAAAATCTTTAAAAAAAGAATCCTGAAAGACTACTATATACAATTATATACCAACAAATTGTCTACGTTTTAGAATAAACTTAATGACCATCATTGTGGCCTTTTCATTCTGGGTAGAAGCCAGCAATCATCTATGTATCACCTTATTCTCTGGATGTGTAATTTGTATTTAGAGCCAAGAATAGGGTAAATTTTGAGAGGAAGAGTGTGAAGGCAGAAGACTTCCCTGTGCATTATTCAGTGAGAAATTGCGACCAGGTCAGGGGAGATCTAGGTTTTGTCATGCCTAAAACTTTTAAAATATGGGGTGGGGTTGGGGTTCTTTAAAACATAGAATACAGGGATCCCTGGGTGGCGCAGCAGTTTAGCGCCTGCCTTTGGCCCAGGGTGCGATCCTGGAGGCCCAGGATCGAATCCCACGTCGGGCTCCCGGTGCATGGAGCCTGCTTCTCTCTCTGCCTGTGTCTCTGCCTCCCTCTCTCTCTCTGTGTGTGTGTGTGACTATCATAAATAAATAAATAAATAATTTAAAAAATTCTATTCAATCAAATTAAAAAAAATAGAATACAAAATTACATGTACAAATATTGGAATAGGGTTTGGGAGGGGCCTATAAAATGATGTTCCCTAAAACTGAAGTTTCATTATCTTCATGGTAAATCTACCCCAACTCTGAATGGATCAGGAGAAAGCCAACCTTTATAGATCTCTCTGTTTGTACTCCTTTCTAGTTAATTTTCTGCCCTGGGCTTTAGCAATTGTGCTCCCTAGTATCCTCTCCTTTCTGAATGTCATGTTGGTCTGAACACTTAAAAAAATTTTTTTTTTAAGATTTTAGTTACTTATTCGTGAGAGACACACAGAGAGAAGCAGAGACACAGGCAGAGGGAGAAGCAGGCTCCTTGCAGGGAGCCCGAAGCAGGACCTGATTCCAGGACCCTGGGATCATGACCCGAGCCAAAGGCAGACGCTCAAACACTGAGCCACCCAGGTGACCCTGGTCTGAACACTTTAGTTATGTCCTAGAGATGTTTGGCTATAGCTCATGATCCCATACTATTAAGGCATTAGAAATTTTAGTTGCTTTGCACCTGGAAGTCTTTTTGCCCTGTTAGCCATAGTGTAGCATTGCTGCTTCCCATTCCCTCGTTCTTTATTAATATAGTAACCCTGTGGCTCAGTTTGCTGAGATAGTCCCATTTTATGCCTGTTCTCCTGGTATAATTACTAAAATTCTTTTCTGGAGCCCCAGGTAGCCAAAAAGTCCTAGGGTTATAGCATAGAGGGAGGAACTTGGTGAAGAAACATGAGAAAGTTGTTTTTGAACTCCTAGGCTTACCCTCAGCCTGGGCATACATAAATCTGATCTTAGGTACCGAAGCCTTTATGGGCTGACCTGACAGACCTCCACTCAGGTTTCAAACTAACCACTGGGTGGTGCACTTGAGGGTTAGTTCTAAATAACCTGCAAAGCCTTCAGCAACTGACCTGACTTTGGTACCACAGCCCACAGAAGGTAGGTTGAAACTTGAAGCCTGAATCAAATGAGGTCAAGTACATACTATCATAAAAATATCATAGCCCGGGGTAGGGCGGGGAGGGGGGTGGTTTAGATGCATACATTGAAGCCAACAGAATTGGTGCCTTTTGCAAGATTGAAATTATAACAGGTCTAGAAACTAATGCCCAATTCCATTTCACTGGTATCAAAAAATATTTCAACTCTTATGCATAGAATGAATTGTGTACTGGACACATACAGAGGGATTGCTTTGATGTTCTTATACTTCAAGGTAAGGGGGGAAAAGCCCACACAAGCTATAAGAGCAAAGTCAATGAATTTTAAACTGTACCTCATCTGTTAAGTTCTCATGCCTGGAGAAGTTAATGTCAGCTTATCGTGTGAAACTCAATGTATACATTAAATTGTGAATCTGGAAAAAATTCCTAGCCCATTCAAGCACTTACTTAAAAAAAATATCAACATCCTTTATAGAATTTAAACAAGACCTAGTTTCATAATATAAGACTCAAAATGTCCAAGAAGCAATCCAGAATTACTCAGCATATGAAGAACCCCAGAAATCTCAACTCACATGGAAAAAGACATTCAACAGGTGCCAAGAATATAACACAGATAATGGAATTTTCTGATAGACTTTAAAGCTGCAGTAATAAAAGTGCTAGAAAGACCAATCACAAACACTCTTGAAATGCACATTAAAAGTATCTGCAAAGAAATAGAGTATGTTAAAAAGAACCAAATGGAAATTTTAGGACTGAACAATGCAACTGAAATGTAAAAACTTCACTTGATATACTCAATAGCAGAATGGAGAAGATAGAGAAAAGAGTTAGTGAACATGAAGATATATTAATAAAAATTATCAAGTCTGAACAGCACATAAGAAAAAAATATTTAAAAAATTAAAGGAGCCAAATGGACCTGTGAGTTTACAATAAAATGTCTAACATTCGTGTCATTGGAGTTCTGAATGAAAAGAGTATGGTGTTGAAATATACTGAAGAAATAATCGTTTGAAACTTCACCTACAAAAGACCTACAAATTCAAGAAACTGAATAAACCCCAAACAGGATAAACTCAAAAAATTCAAATGTAGAAACATTATAATCAAAAATCAAACAGCTAAAAAACCAGACAATCTTGAAAGCAGCCAGAGAAAAATGAGGCACTGCCTATAGTAGAACAATTATTTAAATGACAATGAATTTCTCTGCCAGAGGAGTGCAAGTCAAAACCACAATGAGATATCACCTCACACATGTCAGAATAGCTAGAATAAAAAAGATAAGAAATTACAAGTTTTGGCAAGGATGTGAAGAAAAAGAAACACTTGTGCACTATTGGTGGAAATGCTCATTGGTGCAGTCACTGTAGAAAAAAAGTATGAATATTCCTCAAAAAACTGAAAATAGAACTATTGTATGATCCAGTAATTCCACTACTGAGTATTTACCTAAGGAAAACAAAACCCTAATTCAAAAAGATATGTGCATCCCTATGTCTATTGTAGCGGGATTTACAATAGCTAAGATATGGAGGCAGCCCATGTCCATCCATAGATGAATGGACAAAGAAGATGTACATATTTATACAATGGACTATTACTCAGCCATAAAAAAGAATGAAATCTTGTCATTTGCAACAACATGTATGGACCTAGAAAGTGTAATGCTAAATGAAATAAATCAAACATAGAAAGACAACATCCATATAATTTCATTCACATATGAAGTTTAAGAAAATCCCACCACTCTTAGATACAGAGAACAAACTGGTGGTTGCCAGAGAGGAGACAAGTGGGCCAATGGGTAAAAAAGATAAAAAGAATTAAGAGTACACTTATGATGATGATCACTGAGTAATGTATACAATTGTTGGATAATTATATTGTATACTTGAAACTAATATAATATTGTATGTTGATTATACTTAAATAAATATAAATAATGCAAAATAAAAATAGAGGACAGTTTCTCATTAAAAACTGTGGTGGTCAGAAAAAAGGGGTAGAATCGTTTTAAATGCTGGAAGAAATGAACTGTCAATTCAGAATTCTTTATTCAGAGAAAATGTCCTTCAAGAATATAAGTGAAATAAAGACATTCTTAGATAAGGGCAAACTCTTCATTTGCTTCAGCAAATTCTTCAGATAGAAAGGAAGTAATACCAAAAGGGGAAAGCTGGAACATTAGCAACAAAGGAAGAATACCAGAATTTGTAAATATATAAAAAAAGAGAGAGAAGATGGAAATTACCAGTATCTAAAATGAAAGAGAGGCTATTACTAAAAAACCCATAGACATGGAAAGGATAAGACAAAAATTATAAACAACTCTGTGAACAATTTAGATGAAATGCACCAGTTCCTTGATCACCAAATCACCAAAACTCACCCAATATGAACTATGTAATTTGAACAGTCCTATAACTACTAAGTATATGTAACAAAACATGTACATAATCTGTATCTTGAAAACTACAAAAAGCTGAGAAAGAAATCAAAAAAGACCTAAATACATGGAAAGACATACTGTGTTCCTGGATTGGAAGACTCAAAAAATTGGGTATCTTAATCTCCCCCAAATTGCTCAGTTATTTTAAAACAATACTAATAAAAATTCCAGCAGCATTTTTTTATAAAAATAAGCAAACTGATTCTAAAATTTGTATGAAGGGAAAATGAAGTAGAATAGCTAAAACAACTTTGAAAAAGAAAAATAAAAATGATTTCATTCATATGTGGAATTTAAGAAACAAAAGGAATAAGCAAAGGTGGGGGGAAAGAGAGAGGCAAACCAAGAAACTATAAAGATGGTTACCAAGGGGTAGGGATCAAGGGAATGAGTGAAATTAGTGATGAGGGATTAAGGAGGGCACTTATTGTGATGAATACTGGGTGTTGTATAGAAGTGTGAATCACTATATTGTACACCTGAAACTAATATTACACTGTATGTTAACGAGCTGGAATTTAAATAAAAACTTTTTAAAAAGAAGAAGAAAATGGGAGGAATAGTTCTAATAGCTATTAAAGCTTCTATATAGCTACAATAATCAAGAAAATGTGGTATTGGAGGGTAGATAGACATAAAACAGTAGACAAAATAGAGAGTCCAGAAAAAGACAAAAATGGCTGTTTAGTTTTGACAAAAGCAAAAAAGGATTCCAATGGAGTAAAGATAGTCTTTTCAATGAATGATTTTGGAACAGTTCATCATCAATATGCAAAAAGAGTTAACTTTAACCCACTGCACACTTCCTACAAGGCTTATTTCAAAATAGATCATCGATTTCGTTCATATGTGGAATCTAAAAAAAAAAAAAACAAATGAATAAACAAACAAAAGCAGAATCAGACCTCTAAATACAGAGGAACTGGTGATTGCCAAAGGGGAAGGGGATGAAGGATTGGGCAAATCAGGTGAAGGGGAGTGGGAGAGACAGGCTTCCAGTTACGGAATGACTAAGTCATGGGAAGTAAAAGGCACAGCATTGGAAATATAGTCGATGTTAATAGTATTGTATGGTGACAGATGGGAGCTACACTTGTGGTGAACATAACATAAAGTGCAGAGTTGGTGAATTACTATGTTGTGCACCTGAAACTAATGTAACATTGTATGTCAACTCTACTCAAATAAAATTTTTTAAATGGATCATATATTTAAATATAAACATAAAATTATAAAATCTTGAGAAGAAAACATAGGGGAACATCTTTGTGACATGAGTTTAAGAGTTCTTAGGCAAGCCACTAAAAGTACAGTTTGCAAAAGAACAAATTGAAAAATTGAAGTTTATAAAAATTAAAAAGTTTTTGCTCTGTGAAAGACACTGCTAAGAGAAAAAAAATCAAGTTATAGACCAGGATAACATATTTGCGAATCTTATATCTGACAAAGGGTACATATCCAGAATATATAAGGAACTCTCCAAACTTGGCAATAAGAAAATGGACAAATTACAAAGTGGGCAAAGGCCTTGAACAGACATTTTACCAAAGAGGATGTAAGGGTAGCAAATAAACATTTGAAAAGATGTTCAATGTCATCAGTCATTAGGGAAATGCAAATGACCACCACAATGAGATAACACAACATAACTATTAAAATAGCTGAAATAAAAAATACTGACATTATCAAATGTTGATGAGGATGTAAAGCAACTGGAACTCTCATACACTACTGGTAAGAATACCAAAAGGTAAAAAAAAATAAAATAAAATAAGTAAATAAATAATTTTTAAAAAAGAATACAAAGAGGTACGGCCATTCTGAAAAATGGTTTGACAATATCTCAAAAAGTTAAATACCATATGACCGAATTATACCACTCTTGGGTATTTACCCCCGAGCAAAAACTGGCAAATCTTTTTCTGTAAAGAGGTGGATCGTTAATATTTTTGCCTTTGCAAGTCAAATGATCTCTGTCACAACTATTCAGTTCTGCTGTGATAATGCAAAAGGAGTCAGAGGTGTTACGTAAATGAATGAGTGTGGCTGTATTCCAATGAAACATTATTTATGAAAACTGGTTGTGAACTAGATTTTACATGAGTGCTGTATGTAGTTTGCTAACTCCTGCCCTAAGGAAATGAAAACTCATGTTCACACAAAAACCTGTACGTGACTATTTAAAGCAGCTTTATTCAAAATTGCCAAACAATGGAAAGAATCTAAATGTCTTTTGGTAGGTGAATGGATAAACACATTATGGTATAGTCAGTCATTCAATGGAATACTACTCAGTAATGAAAGAACAATTGATAAGCAAAAAATTTGGATGGATTTCAAGGGAAGTATGCTGAATATAGAAAGCTAATATCAAGGTTACATACTACATGATTCCATCTATATGACATTACAGAAAAATAAAACTAAAATGATAGAAAACAGATCAGTTATTGCCAGAGGGTAGGTATGGGAAACAATGTAGCTATAGAGATACAGCACAGGGAGTTTATTGAGATGTTCTGTATACTGATTGTGGTGCTGCTAACACACCTTTATGCATATGTTAAAATTCATAGAATTTTCTCATGTTAAGATTTTAACCAATGAAAACAGCTCATTTTACTTTATGATAATTTCAAAAATACAACATAGATAAAATTTAAAACATCTCCCCTTTCTCCCTTAAAGTGTCCAAGTTTGGATGATAAATTATTTGGTCAGCCCATTTACTAGCTCTTTCCAAACAATGGTATCTCCTCTTAATTTTGATCCTTATCTACAGATGAGCAAACTGAGGTCCACAGTTATACAATTATAGAATGGTTGTGCTGACTGAACCTGTGATATCTGAATGCAAAGCTTGAGCTTCAGCTATAAGGCTATCCAGCCTCACATCAGGTGTCTGTTGACTAGATCAGCTGCCTCCATGCAGTTGCTCTGATTATATCAGGTCATCCTTTTGGGTGAAACTTATCTATGAGTTCTGAGATAAGTTGAACCGGGAGGACCTCTCTGAGGAGTTAACATTCCAAGCCTAAGTAAGAGGAGAAAATGAACCATCTGAATTTCAATGGTAATGAATATTATGGGTATAGGATTTGTGCACCATTTGAGGCAGGATCAGACCTGTGTGTTCACCAAGTGGCAAGAAGGTCAGTGTGACTCAGAGAGAGAGAAGGGGAGAGTAGTAGGATAAACTCCCAAGTCATGTAGAGCTTTGCAAGTCACGGTAGGGACTTTGGATTTTAATTTGAATATACTGGAAAACCAATGAAGAGTTCTAAATAGGGAAGTGATTCTTCTGGTTGATGTTTTTGAAATATCACTCTGCACTGTGGCGGGGGGCAAGTGCGAAAATGGGGGCCAGGGTGGGGTGGGAGCAGTGAGATTCATGATATAGTCTGAAGTCAGGTTGGCAGGATCTGCTGATGGATTGGATAAGAAGTCTAAGAGAAAGAGATGTTTTCCAAGTTTTGTGCTGAGCACTATAAAAGTCTGATCTCAGTGCAGTAACAGAAAAAGAAGTGTTCAGAGTGAGGATGTATTTTGAAGAAAGAAACAAAAGGGCATGATAATTGACTGGAAGAAGGGTGGAAGGAAAAAGGAATAATTAAAGATGACCTCTAAGTTTTAAGTCTGAACAAATGGGCAAATAGAATTACTGCCTAATCAAGTGTAGAAAACACTGAGGAAGCAGTAGATTTGGGAGGGGAATTAAAAGTTACATTTCTTAATCCAAGTGCAAATATCAAGCAGGTGGTTGCTTACATGAATCTGGAGTTCTGGTATCAGGGCAGAATAGATAAATTTGGGGGTAATCACCTTCTAGATAGCCTTTAAAAGTCAAGAAGTGGATGAGATCTCCTAGGGATAAAGTGTGGATAAAGAAGAGGGACAGAGACTGTGCTCATAGGTACTTTTATTTAGAGGTCAGGAAGATGACAGTAGTTTTTCAAGTGAAATTGGGAAAGAACAAACCAATGAGGCAGAGGGAAAATCTGGAAGTCCAAATGAAGGAAGAGTTTCGAGGAAGAGTATCATCAAGTGTGTCAAGTGTTGCTGAGAGTTCAAGAAAGGTAGGAAAGGAATATTTATCATAGGGCTTGGTATTAAGTAGGTTGGTTACTGGTGACCTTAACAAAAACCTGTTCAAACATAAAAAAAAATTTTTTTAATTAAAAAAAATAAAACACCTGTTCAGAGTAGAGGGAATAAAAGTCTGAGAATAGGAGGTAAGAAAGTGGAGACTAACTCTTTCATGCTAGTCCTCTTTCATAAGGGATGGAATAGAGGGGCATGGCTTCACGTGGATGATTTTTTAAGTGGGTCCAAATGTGACATAGTTCAAGTCAGATAAGAGCGTCTGGATAATTACCATGTTCCAAGGACACATTGTTAAGGAGCTCTATTGTAATTAGAGTTTTAAAATCAATAAAAGTTATTTTCTATCTTGAAATATAAATGTCGTATATTAAATGATGAAGCAGAACCAAGTTAATATTTAATTCAATACGAGGATAATCTTTGAGGTCAATTCCATACATTTAAATGAAGCAAAAGCCTAGCTCCGAAGATAGCTTAATAACTTTACATCTTTGAGAGGCATCTCTAAAATCACAGTAGCTGATATAGCTATCTTCAGAGCTAGTCATTTAATACATGGCATTGACCTACTTTCCTCTTTAATTATTTAAGAGTTAGCTGTTCAGTTGAATTTTGTCCTTGTGATGTGGAAAAGGACTGTAACTTGTTGTACATTTTTTAGTTAAAATTACAGAGTTCATATAACAAAAGGATCTGTTGCAAATAAATGTGAAATAAATCACTGGATACCAAACTCATTTTTTTAAAACATTGGTTTTCCAGTATGAGGAATTTAGATTACCATTTGATTACCATTTGTTCCCAATTTTTGATGTTAGACAAATCAACTTCCAAGTTACTTGAGTAGTGATTTATATCTAACGCATGCAACTGTGAGAATGGAGATGTCTCCTATTTCATGTTCCTTCAGTAAACAGAATATGAAGTGTTTTCGTGGCTAAGTGAAAAGATGGTCACCTTTCCCATCAACAACAAGGCTGTGTTACCTGCCCAAATATACCAATTCTACTGTTTTATATTAGGCATTATGATTTTTGTATTTAAAAACCTGATTTCTTCCCCCTTCCACTCAAGATTACCTACCTCTGGATTTACTGGCAGATAATGACAAAACGTTGCTCAAACTGCCGAACTGGGACTAGGGCAAGAATTCCACTAGAACAGCAAGCACTGTCTCTCCCTTTGCCCAGCACTGACTCAATCTCTTATAAATCATGATAACAGTCTCTTATAAATTACACAGATATTCCTCCAAGTGAGAAAGAGAAGTTTCATAAAGCCCAGAAATAAAGTAACAGATTCAAACTTTTGCAAACCATCAGGAACTCTCATGACAGAAACCACATATTTATTTTTTTAAGATTTTATTTATTTGAGAGAGAGCAAGAGCGATCATAGAGGAAAGAGTGAGAAGCAGACTCCCTGCTGAGCTCAGAGCCCAACACAGGGCTCGATCCCAGGACCCTGAGATCATGATCTGAGCTGAAGGCACTTAACTGACTGAGCCGCCCAGGTGCCCTGACAGAAACCACATAATAAACTTTAATCAAGTCGTTTCCAGTTTGACTTTGAAGACAAAGACAAGTAGAGAAGTGTTTTTTAAAAAATAGAGAAATCTCAAAATAAACTCAACCCAGGACAGGCAAATGATCACTCAGTCACAAATTCATAGATGTGCATATTTTTTAAACGAGTCTTATACATTTTCTGAAATGGTTCATTTTCTGAAACACACACCCATGATTTCAACCCTGGGGGCCATGCTAACTTCCTAGTATAACTCGAAGTCTTCACAAATGTAAATTTATGTGAAACTCTTATAATACCAAAATTCTTAGTAAATAGAAAGCATGATATTGAAATGAATAAATTATAATCTAACTTAAAGTATGTACAAAATTATCTTTTTATTCTTTTTCTTCTCTAGGGTATTTTGAGTGTCAGAGGATGCGTACAAGGTCAACAGTTGACATGAAATAGGTGGAATTTGGAAATAAGTTAAAGCCAAGCAAAAATAATGATCAGAATGAGGTCTTGGGAAGTTCGTACTTGGAAGAAAGAGATTGAGTTGTGTTCTCCCCTAAAAAAAAAGGGTAGGGTTTGATTTTAATTTTATTGTGCTTTTGTGTGGAATGCAAAAATGAATATAATGCCATCAGGTAACATTGAAAATAAGCAAGAAAATCAGCAAAAGGTGTGTAATGGCAGAAAAAAGTAAGACAAAGAGGTTAAGAGTAAAATAAACACAGAGAACATAGCCCAAGAGGTTCTGTGTAGTATGTTCTCGCAAGAGATAGACCACCCATTTGGCTCTGTGCTCCCCTGCAGCAAGGACAAAGATGTAACAAGGTAAATTACATCATGCAGATATGTTTTTTAGAGCAGCCATACTGCTTCCTAGTATTAAAGCCAGAGAAATAGGATGCTAGGTTACACAATTATCAATGCCCTCAACAATCTCCTTTCAGTGACTATCGCAGTGGATATCATAGGGCTGCTTTTTCTAAGTTTCCTTAAGGAGTGACTGTGACATAATACCAAAGAACATTTAAGAGAAGCGTTTAAAAGAGATAATGAAACAATATGGGGCAGGAATGTCTCATGGTTAGTCTGCCACAATATAGAATGAGGATTTTAACCTGTGCCATCCAGTGTAGTAGCCGTTAGCCATGCGAGGCTATTCACATCTATAGCTAATTTAATTAAAATTAAAGGCATTTAAAAATTCAGTTCCTCAGTTATGCGAGCCACATTTCAAGTGCTCAGTGGCCATTTGTGCCTGATCCTATGATGTTGGACAACAGAGATAAAGAATATTACCATCATTGTAGAAGCTCTACTGGACAGTGCTGATAAAAAAGAAAGTGCTGAATATTTTTCAGGCAAGCTTGTCTCAGCCAAGCTTGTGATAGTCACTGAACAATTGTGAGTTCAAGGTTAGGCTCTCATAACCACAAATAGGGCAACAATTGCACATTGTTTGTGAAAGCTAGAACCCTAACTTTAATAAGTAATGCAGAGGTCTTACTAATTTCTTCCCAGGACAGAAATGAATGGTAGTGGGCTTAATGCTTATTGAACAAGCCTAGAGAAAGGTAGTTTATAGTAATAAAAAAAAAAGATGATACACTAGGAAACAATTTAAAGAGTTGGAGAAGGTACTTTACAGTTGCTCAAAGATACGAGAATACAGAGAACAGTTATCTTTCTATCATGGATCTGTGTCCTCCTGCCCCCTGAAATGCTATGACCTTGAAGATTAGACTATATACCTATTAATATTTTTAAACACTAATCATTATCTTCACTTCTAGAAGTTTAGTCAACCTAAGCAGAATATCTTAGAATATCAGAAATACAGAATCTGGAGAACTACTGCAACTGATTTTGTTACAAACTCCTCAGAATTTATAAACTTAGATAATACTCGAAATTATTCACTTTGTCCAACATGCTTTCCACAAAATATTGTAGCAATCCTTCTGGTATGAGCTTTGTACCTATTTTACAAAATATTTAAGCAAAAAATATTGGTCTCATTGCTTCTACCTTTGTTGCCTTGAAAATATTCTCAACACAGCAACTAGGGTGATTCTCTGTAGATGTATATCAAGATCATAGCACTCTTGCATTCAAAGCATTGTGATGGCTTACCACTTCACCCGGAATAAATGCCAAAGTCCCTATAATGTCTCACCATGCCTTCCACAAATCAGCCCTGTTTCCCCTCTTGCCTCCTCTCCTACCGCTTGCTCTGGGCTCGGTCAGCTCCAGCCACATTGGCATCTCTGCTCTTTTTCAAACAAGACACACATGATTCTACCAAGGCCTTTGGTTTTGCTGTGTGTGTTGTCTGCGCCATTCTTCCACAGGACATCATCTGGTTAACTGCCTCAACTCCTTGAGGTCTTTGAAAAAGCCTTATCTTCTTTTAAGAAAGGTTTTATATATTTATTTGATATATAGAGAGAGAGTGAGAGGGAGCACAAGCAGAGGGAGCAGCAGGCAGGAGGACAGGGAGAAGCAGACTCTCCATCAAGCAGGGAGCCCAATGTGGGGCTCGATCCCAGGACCCCAGGATCATGATCTGAGCTGAAGTCAGATGTTTAACCGACTGAACCATGCAGGCACCCCTAAGCCTCACCTTAATGAGATCATCTCTGGGCGTTCTCTTCAGTGCTGCCACCTGCCCCCCACACACACATACACACACAGCCTCCTAACCATTGTATCCCTTAGCCTTCATCCCTCACTCTACTTTTATTTTTTTCCACACTGCACTTACCCTATAATATATTATAGTGCTATATAATTGATTTATTCCTTACATTCATTGTCTGCTATATATCTTGCCCATCTAGAATTTAAGTTCCACAAAGACAGAGCTCTTTCTTTTGTTCACTAACATATCTCCAGCACTAAGGAGAGTGCCTGGCACACAGCAGGCAAGCAGGCACTAAAAAATATTTGTTGAATGAATAAATGACATCATAAGAATTCCTCTTTCTGAACATAAAATTGCCCCAGTTTCAACATTGGCTTCTAGTCATTTCCAGATATCAGATCACAAAATTGTATAATTTTATAGCTGAAAAGGCCCTTGGCAATAATGTAGCCCAATCACACCTTTACATATATGAGTAAACCATGACTCAGAGAGATTGAGTGACAACACAGGGCCAACCAGCTAATTTACATCAGAGCTAGGGGGCTACAGATTCTCAATCCACCTACACATTAGGATTTTCCAACACTAGGTATACTCAAAAGAATATGCCACTGAGAATAATACCAGAAGAGGGATGCTAGCGTATTTTCACCTACAGCAGCACCACTACAATAAGTGTATATCCTCATCAGCAGTGAATTTGAATGCATAAATTTACGTCTTCCTTTAAAATGGTGATATAAAAATAATAAAATAGAGTCACATAACTTTAGAAATACATCATATAACCCCTCACCAAACTATAGTTTTTAAATATAGTGAGTGCTTTACTTGGAGTAAAAATTAAGTGTTTCTAGAAAAAAATTAGGATCTAATCATAAAAACATAAATTAAACCTTGATCATTTTCTACTTCCTTTATATTCTCTGTCACCTGGGCTCTACTTTATTCCCGTGCTGACAGCTGCAGTCTTAATGTGCATCTATGAGAAAATAGGTGCTTTTTGGTCCAAACCACTTTTATCTTTGGCTTATTAGAAGCATCCATATATCATAGCCTGGGGAAAGAAGATAAAATAGGGCATCTTTCTTGCATATAAATCATGGCTTGTGGATCATCGCTGTTAATTAAAAATCCTTGCAAGGCTAAATTCAACATGATGGAAGCTTAGGACATCCTTGCTAGAGGACAAACCTGGAAGGCAAAGTATCTTCAGATTTCTCTAAGAAAGAAAGTAGGATTGGGTCACGAGGAAGCCTGGCACTGGAGCGAGGGTTAACATTTCTTGTGCATTCTCTACTGCACCATAATTTGCTGCTGACTAGATGTGGTGTTACTTTTTTTGTTCTAGTGGTATTTGCCTGTTTCACTATTGGGCGGCAACATAATCATTTCAATATTAACTAGTATAGGAAAGACACAGACTTGATCATCTAACGTGTGAATTTTACAAGGTCAAAACCAAATAAGCAGAATTTTGACCATCCCGTTTTAGCGACATATTAAAAAAAGAGGCGCATTAGCCTTGAGACTGGCTTGCATGGTTAGTTGATACCCTTAATGCATAAAGGAGAATGGTGAGTATAGGTGTCTCTTCGAGTATGAATGGATATTTATTTTAGCGTTGTGATTACTTATGCTCCTGGTCGGTGCCAGTCAGTTCAATAGGATTATATTCCAGAAATTGATTTTTCCCCAATGAGTAAATAATGAAGCAATTTAACCTCATCTGCTTCCTAATCTAAAACCTTTCACTGGTACTGTGAGGAAAGGCAGCTGCCTCAGCTTGCGATGTGCTCATGCACAAGGCCAATAAACACCTTTGGGTTTTATATGAAGGTCATGGAAAGCTGATCATTTGGCAAATGTGTACAGTTGAAGTTCATCTTCTGTTTCTTGCAGCCATCAATCCTGGCTTGCAGAGATGTCTCCACCTACGTTAAAGGGTGAACACAATCCTTCATTAATCATGGACATGGTTGCTGCCCCAAGAATTTCTCTTTCATTTATTTTAATTTAAGTGTTTATTCAGATACTGGCATGGAAAGAAAACAGTACTTAGCTGGAAATGAAAATAAAAAGACAGGTGGAAAGTAGTAATTGCTTAGATTATGAATTATCTGAGCTTGCTTTATATATTGCCTGTTATTTTATTACTGCACAATCTGTGGCTTCTTGAAGGATCCTAACACACCTGGAAATCAAAATTAGCCTTCACTATTGGACTCTATTGTCATAGATGAAATCACCTAATGGTCAAAATTGTCCCACTTGCTTTTTTCATGATTCATGTGGCTAATAATAAAGATGGTACCCAATAGTAACACAAATTTACTGCATGCCAGTCAGGCCACTGACACTTTACTCACATCATCTGATTTAATTTTTTAGAATTGGGCGTCCAGCTGGCAATGGCTTCAGAAATCAGGATCCGGCCATTCAATTCCAGAATCTGGGTGTTTGGGCACTGCACTTCACAGCTTCCATAGTTACTGACACACAACAAAAATCATTATCCTTCAAGCCATTCATTCACTGGTTATACCTCCTGTGTACATAGGGGACTATTTTAGAGAGGTATCTTTGGGAGCTTCCCATTCATTTGAGGAAATAAAAGATAAAAGGGCTGGAAAATGTTATAAAAAGTGATAACTTAATTGAAAATTATTTTTCGTTTCCTCCCCCAATATTTTAAAAATTGGTACTATCTTTCCTATCTGATAAAATTTAGAACTTTGATGCAATTTTGATTATGCCTTTATTTTTAGTTGTCTGAGATTGTTAATGAAAAAGATGCTTATGATGTTGAAAATTTAAAAATAGATAAGTCTGTCTTTCCTGGCAGGCAGCATTTCAATATATAGGGTTGAGATTAAGTGGCTTGCAAGAGGATACTGTAAATTCTGTTAGGAGAAATGTGCAGGCAGTCTTAGAAAATATTTTTCTCATTTAGTCCCCCAAACATTTGTGGGGTGCCCACTGAATACCAGACGATGTGCTAAGCACTAAGACCTATCAGTTTGGGGTTAATTGCTCCACTTAACTACTCCCCAAAACCATTAGACTTTCCCCAAACTGTATTTTTAATTTTCTAATGATTTGATTTCCCACCAGGCATTGTCTTACAATCTGTAAGGAAGCACATCTGCTATGTTCAGTAGACAATCCCAAGTGCCTAATAGAATATTTGGCACCTGAGTACACAGATAAACCCAGTTGTTCCTGTCTTCCTTGTAGTTAGGTGTGAACATGTATCTGAGTAATGGTCAATGGAATAGAAGCCAAAGGCCTAGGTGACTCTTCCAGGAATGGTCCATAGAAACCTTCCACTCATGACCCTTTCTCTTTTTCCACCCATAGGCTAAATGTAGAGGACTCCAAAGACCTCAGGGAGAGCATACCTATAAGATGGAAAGAGCTTTGGTCCTTGAATGGAACACAGCCACCTCTTCCTCTTGTCAACCCTCACAGAGTGGAAAGGGAAAAAAAATAATTTTTTGTTGTGTTAAGCCAGAGTTTCCCAGGTTTATATGTTGCAAAAGCTGGGCTTATTTACCTTAACTAATACAGAGGAATGAATGAGCATGCCTGTCATCCAGGGGTTCTCAGATTAATTTTTCAGCTTTGGAAATGTCTTTCTCTTTCCTATTTGAAGAACTTTTTAGAAATCATTGGGTAGTCGAAAAATACAAAAGATAATTTTATGACAGTTGCATAAAACGTGCTCAGAGGAACTATGTGGGAGTGTCATAATGGGAATCTGAAAATCATTTGCCTCCACATGTGTAAAATAAGCCAATCCCAAAGAGTATGAAAATAAAAGACAAAATTCATGCCCTCAGGGAACTTGCATTCTGGTGGGGAGGAGAGGAGGCTTAGAAACTTACAACTCTGTAAGATTCCTCAAGCAATCCTCTCTCCTCTCTCGATGGTTTCTCCCAGACAGTCTTGCCTATGGCTTTATCATGTGTATGTTGACAACTTCTGGTATGTGTCCCTACCCCAGAATACTTCCTCTGAGATCCAGGAAAGTATGGTCACTGCTTACCTGTCACATTTCTGTATGTGTCACCAACATCTCAAAGTCACTATGTCCAAAAGTGAACTCAGAATTGGCCCTCACCAAACCTGGTTCTCCTCCAGTGTTTTCAACACAAATAGTGGTACCCCCATTCTCCCTTGACAACTATGCAAGTCCCAAGTTTGTGAATCATTCTTAACACCTTCCTTTTCCTCATTCCTTATCTCATCTCAACCATTGAGTCCTGTCAATTTAACCTTCTCAGTATTTCCTAAGTCCTTCCAATTCTCTCCTTCTTGGCCTCTGTTTGATCCTAAGCACATAGCAGATGGTACCAAACTACTGCCCCATATATATTCCAATATATCTTTTATCTATTACCCACGTTGCATCTGGAATGACATTTTAAAAATAGAAATATTATTATGCGTTTTCTTAATTGAATGCCCTTTGATGACATCCCATTTTCCACAGGGAAAAATAAAATCCTTAACAATTCCAGTATTCTTGAATTTTCTGGCCTCCATCTACCTCATCACTGCCACCTCACACTGATCTCTCTCCATGGCTCCATCACCCTGGCCTGTTTCTCAAATGTGTGCCATGCTCCTTACCCTATCAAGGTGTTCTCTCACCTGGAATGTTCTCCCCATTCTATTTTGTGTCAGCAAAAACATCATACCCAAAGGAATCTGGCCCTGCCCTTCTGCTGCGTATCGGGTTCCTTTCCCTCTTCTTATACAGTAACTTGTAATTGCAATTAAATATATCATTAGTATTAGTTATTTAATTGTGTCCTCCCCTATTTGACCATATGCCCTGTGAGAACAGAGAGAAGGCCTATTTGTTGACTGCTATATTCTTAGTGCCTAGTATGGGTCCAGCACAAGGAAGATACTCAATAAATCTGTGCTTGATTATGGGCACCTGGGTAGTGCAGTCATTTGAGCACCCAACTGTTGGTTTCAGCTCAGATCGTGATCTCAGGTCAAGAGACTGAGCTCTGTGGTGGGTTCTGTGCTCAGTGGGGAGTCTCCTTCAGAATCTCTCCCTCTCCCTCTGCTTCTCACTCTCTCTCTATCTCCCCATTCTCTCTGTCTCTGTCTCTCTTTCTCTCTCAAACGTGGCTGAAATGAACCACAGTCTGACTGGCTTGCTTGAAAGAGAGACTCCGCTCCTTGGACAAGCATGGGGAGCAGGTGAGTGAGTGTTCTCTGTTCCCTGAGTCAGTGGAACTGAGATGAGAATCAGCCTCGGCTTGTAAATTCTCACCAATAAAACTGCCTCAAGAAAAATCCCTCTGGAAAACATTTCCCAAGTGGAAGTCTCTGTGAAAGGGACAGGGTCCTCTTCTAGGAGAAGAGACAGTGAGGATGAGTAAACCTCTTTGGGAGTAAGAAAGCAAGGTCAGAAGTGAAAATGACTCCAGGTCTGCTTTGCTTTCAGTTTTTCCATGTAATTTATTTTCTTGGCAGAGAGTTTGGAATATTAAAGTCTCAAGAGATGGGGAGAAATGGTCTGTCTAGTATTCACCTGGATATTGCATAAGCAGTATCTGCACTTCCTATGACTTCCCATGCCCTGTTTGCCAAGTTCAGGGGCCAAAGACACCCTCCTTTTGTAGTTTGTGTAGATTTCTCCAACAGGTCCACTTTTTCCACTGTTTCCAGATACACAGGACAGTGATTACTTAAGTCAATCCTCTTTCCTCCACTTCCACAAATTAAATAACTCCTGTCAGCCACTATGGATTTTCGAGATGTCAGGGGAGGAGTTCCAACTTTAACTGTCCATGAGATTGTAGCAGGCCTTTTTGAAACACTGGCCTGGCAGTGTGTGGGTAATGACCCAGCTACAGTATTATTGGATATGGTTTTAACACAAAGCTTTTGAAAGACATTTGGCAAAAACTAACTCTTTCTGTAAAGCTCAACTGGAAATAAAGTGAAGTTTGCTCCGCCCATGGCCTTGTTCACTCCTAAGTCACTAAACATTCTATTACTTTAAAGGATGTCTTTGTTTGCTTGTTTGTTCTATTCCTATAGGCAGAATACCAAAAAAATAAAAGAGAAAAATCACTTCCCCCCCCCCAGGACTTAGAGCCCTATGCTGAAATCCATGGAGAAGGGGAAAATTTGTTGAAACAGGCAGTTATGTGTCAGTGAAATGGTTCTCTCACTGATTCCTGTGCTGGGGTGATCTATAGACCAACCAGGCTAGGATTACTTGGTACTTGAAAACTAGTTTTAAGACATCTTTTATTTCTCCTCACTAGCCAAGCATTGTCTGAGAATGACTGTAGCTCTGTGTATCAATTTCATGTCAAATATGTTAAAGTTCATTATGGTTTTTTAAAAGCCTCTCTCCCAAGTGATGGTGGCAATTCAATTCAGAGTTATCATGTGCCAAAGAACTAGTTCTAACTCAATTCCTTCCTAGAAGTTGGAACACAGAGAGTTTCTAAGTTTTGAGCTTCCCTGGAAAAATCCGGAATATAATCCATGCTCTAATCTCTAGAAAGCAGGCTGGTACCTTGTCTTTCCTGGACTAGCTTTCTCCTGACTTTCTAAATTGCCTACATCTCTGTTTTACCTTTTATGAAGAGCAGAGCCCAAGCACAGTTTATTATTATTGCATACCTGAATGTACTGCCCTGATATCATTTACTTGGTGGGGAGAGGGAAGATGTAGAGAAAATGTAACAGGTCAGAGCTGTCCTTGCTTTTTTCCCAGGGCTGCTGTGCATGGCCAGCCAGTCAGCGCATATGCTGCACAAAGGCACCCAGCCCGGAAGCCGGCATGTACTTCTCTTGCCAAGGCATACACTTTAGCATGGAATTGTATTCTCCCAGAGGAAAGGGTGCCTCTTTTCCACAAAAAGGCAAGTACAGTTTACTAAGCCAGATGCCAGTGGGGTTGTTTCAGACCAGGGTGGGGTCGGGGGTGTTTTATTCCAACTCACCCAAGAGTAGTATATAGACTAATGGGATCCTGCCCAGATCTTTACACCAGAGCAGCAACCCCACTATTTGATAGGTTACAACACACACAGAATCCTAGCTTATACATGATGTAAGCTGATGTCTTAGTTCAGACTCCTTAAAGTCAGAGCCTGAGACAGAGTGACCACCTGTCCCTCTTCGCCCTGGACCAAGGGATTGCCTGGGATGTGGGACTTTCAGTGCTAAAACTGGGAAAACCCTGGGCACATCAAGCTGATTTGGCCACCCTATCAAGTGACATATTGAGGGAGTATTTTTAGGCAAAAGTAAGTGAGGGGAGCAGGATAATGCTTGGGAAGAAAGCTAAGAAAGGAAATAGTCTCGGCTGGAGAATTTTTTCAACCTGGTCTGTGGGGAACTCTGAGAGATGAACTAGTTAGTTCCATCTTGAGGCAGGAGAGCCCATTTCTTTAACCTTTGTCAGGCAGTTGTTGGCCAGTGGCTGTTCCTGGGGGGTGAAGGATATGTAACTTCCTGAGTGAGGCAGCCCCCCCTTAGGCAGAGAGCAATGAGCACAATTCTACAGAGAAGAGGACAGCTGTAGGCCATTTGCAGCTAACACTCAGAGTGTGGGGAATGGGTGCAGCAGCCCAGTGAAAGCAGTATGTGTGGGGGCCCAGCATCCACTATAACCTGTTATTGATACCTACATTGTTGGCCTGACTCAGACTCCAGGGAGCACGATAGAGGATAACACAGCATTCATATCACCTGGTGCCAAAGAGAAAGAAAGCTTTGGAAAAGCCGATGATCCTTAAGGATCAGATCAGGAGTAAGAATACCATTCATGACAGCAAAGCCCCCATATCCATTCATGAAGAAAGTCATCTCCAGGACCATAACTCTACTCTACAACTACTGTGTCTCTACTTGTCTCCACGATAAAAGAATGGGAACAAGAAGAGTTCATGATGCTCTCCCAGTGTCTTGGAAAACCCTGGAAGCAGCACCAATGTCCCTGATAGGGTGGCCAACTCATTCTGGTTTGCTTGGGAGTTCCCTGGTTTTAGCAAAGATAGTCCCACATCCTGGAAAATCCTACCATCCTAGGTAAACCAGTCCCATGGGTCAATCTAGTTCCCAGAATTTCAACAACTCATTTGTCATCAAGGGGAAGGATTTTCATTCCCTAGATGGTCTCGAAGGTGAACAAGTCAATTGATTGCACTAAAAATCTGGAATCCTTTAGGTATTGTAACACTAATTCATGTTAAATGCCAATAAAACACTAGCTACTGTAAAGTAGAGTAAAAACAACCACGGATAAATAAGGCAAGTAATATAGATAGGGAAATGAATTCCAAACTGAGATATCTGGATTCTACAGAGCACATAAGTGGGGGATAATTAGAAGACTGAGTGGTTGTTGACAAGACTGGAGATTCACTTTAGGAAGATTAGTCTTGAAGGTAGTTTGTAGAATGTAGGGAAACAGAGAAGTCCTAAATTAAATAAAATATGAACTTATTTTTCTTTGGGTGACTTTGTCTAGTGGGTTGACAGGAATAATAGTCACACCCTGTTTCTCTTCACTCTGATCTCATCTTTTTTTAATTTAATTTTTTATAAATTTATTTTTTATTGGTGTTCAATTTGCCAACATATAGAATAACACCCAGTGCTCATCCCATCAAGTGCCCCTCTCAGTGCCCATCACCCAGTCACCCCCACCCACCGCCCACCTCCCTTTCTACCACCGCTAGTTCATTTCCCAGAGTTAGGAGTCTCTCATGTTCGATTTCCCTTTCTGATATTTCCCACTCATTTTTTTCTCCTTTCCCCTTTATTCCCTTTCACTATTTTTATATTCCCCAAATGAATGAAACCATATAATATTTGTCCTTCTCCGATTGACTTATTTCACTCAGCATAATACCCTCCAGTTTCATCCACGTCGAAGCAAATGGTGGGTATTTGTCGTTTCTAATCGCTGAGTAATATTCCATTGTATACATAAACCACATCTTCTTTATCCATTCATCTTTCGATGGACACCGAGGCTCCTTCCACAATTTTGATCTCATCTTTGAAATTTCCAGTTACATTCTAGAAGCTGGTTGTGTTTGCATAATATATCCCTGGAAGGAAATTGGGGGAAATAAAATATTTCCTCTGAAGAGAAGAACTGGATGATTGGAGAGCAAAATGCAGGGAAGTAGTTAATCACCTGCCATTTTGGAACTTTTGCATTTTGAACAATGTGAATGTATTATCAATTCACAAATTAATAATACAATTTAAATTAATAACAAAAATCAAAAAAAGAAGCTAGGAAGAAGGAAAAATCAGGATGAACTGGACTGAGCTACATTTTAGAATTCTATATTGAATTTTTCAGGCTGAAATGACTGATTCTAAATTTCATTTATTTATATTAATCAACAAATAATTGATGGATTTAGTTTGATTTTATAAGTGATGTAAACATGAAATTACATGCAGTTATTCTGGGTTTTTTTCCTGTGTAAAACAATCAAGAACATAAAGATAAAACACACATGCACACAGAAGTTACAATTCAATTTAAGCAGTGTGATATGATGGAAAGCACATGGTTTAGGGGGTGAGTCAACTGGGTTTAAACCCTAATTGTATCTTTAATAGCTATTGACTTTTCGGGCAGGTCAGTTGACCTAATTGAGCCCATTTTCTTGTCTGTAAGTAATAATTATAGCTACTTCAAAGGGCCACCATAGAGATTATCTCAGAATCCATATGTGAAAATTCATAAAAAGAGGAAAGCTCTCCCTCCTCTGCCGAAGCATCAATAGTATACTCTGCAGATGGTGATACATAAATATGAGCTAAGTAATAAAATACATGATTGTGTGATGATAATTAATTTGGCATCAATACTGTAGAAGAAAATCAAACCAGAATTTTGGATATCTGGGTTCTAGCCTCAACACTCTTTGACCTTAAAAGAATTACTTAACTTCCTTGGTATTGAATTCTTTCTCCCTAAGATGTTTTTCCCTCAATCTACATGACTCACTCACTTACATCCTTCAAATCTTTACTGAAGACTTTTCATGAGGACTTCCTAGAATACCTACTTATAAACCTCTTCTTCCCTGACTCTCTAGAGTACTTATCACCATCTGCCATGCTATTTATTTTATTTGTTTAGTATGTCTTCACTCCCTTATTTATAGTATAAACCCCCATGAGAGCAGCAGTTTTTGTTTATTGTGTTCCTGGCTTTATCTTGAGCATCTATAGCAGTGCTTGATATGTAGGAGGCATTACAGTTTTATTCAATGAATGTATATGTAAGTGTCTACATTGAGGGATTGACAAAGGAGAACTCTAAAGTCCTTTCTAGGTCTACCATTTTGTGGAAGATAATATTACTATTTTGTTCAGTTAAAAGTTATCTTAAACAATTTTAGTTCTATGTTACTTGAAAAACTAACTTTAGCAATGACATTTTCCATGATTACATGAATGAGACTGAAGTGGTAGTTCAAGATGGTGGCATACGAAGACCCTGAACTCACCTCCTCATATGGGCACACAAAATCTACAGCTGCACAGAATAACTCTCTCTGAAGAAGACCTGAAAATTAGCTGAAGAGCTCCTCTACAACAAAGGATAAAAGAGACAGGAAGGATATTGAGACAGGAAGGAGAGGCAGGACACAGTCTTGCCACAAACCCCAACCCTGACATGATGACCTATGAGTGGGAAGGATCTTACAAATATGGAGCATATCCCTGAGGAATGAGGGGTTTGAGCCCCATATCGGGCTCCCCAATCACTGGGGCCTTCCCCAAAGAGAAGAGCCCCCAAGACATCTGGCTTCGAAAACCAATGGGGCCTATGTGCAGGAAACCAAAAGGTTATAGAAAACTGAGACTCCACTGTTAAAGGGCCCATACACAGACTCATTCACCCCAGGATCCAGTGCAAAAGCAGCAGATTGAAAAGATTTATCTTTTAAAGTTTGTGAAGTTTTTTTATAGCCCAGAATGTGATCTATCTTGGTAAATATTCCCAAGTGAGCTTGAGAAGCACATATATTCTGCTGTTGTTGGGTCAAGTGTTCTATAAGTGTCAATGAATTTCAGTTGATTGAAGGTACTGTTCAGTTCAATTATATGCTTACTGATTTTCTATCTGCTGAATCTGTCGATTACCGATAGAGGAGTATTGAAGTCTCTAACTATACTTAGGAATTTGTTAATTGTTCCGTATAGTTGTCCAGTTTTTCCACTAGATCTCTCAGCACATTGATCACTGTATTAGTCTCCTAGAGCTTCCATAATAAAGTACCACAGATTGGATGGCTTATACAATAGAAATTTCTTTTTTCACAGTTCTGGAGACTAAAAGTCTGAAATCAAGGTGTCATCAGGGTTGGTTGCCTCTAAGGCTTCTATATGGCCATTTTCTTGTTGTATCTTCACATACTTTTCCCTTTGTGCATATCTGTGTCCTAATTTCCTCTTCTTACAGGAATACAACTTATCTTAGTTTAGGGTCCACCCTAATGACTTCATTTTAACTTGATTATCTCTTTAAAGACCCTATCTCCAAATACATTCACTTTCTGGGGTACTAGGGGTTAGGACTTTGACATATGAATTTTGGAGGGACACAATTCAGGCTATCACATAGTTAAATTACCAATTTTATACTCTAAAGTCTCTACCATATCTGAATCTGGTTCTGATTCTTGCAATGCTTAACAGATTTTGTTTTGCTTTTCAGCATGCTTGTAATTTTTTAGTGAAAGGTAGACATGATGTATTGAGTAGAAGAAGCTGAGATAAATATGCCTTTAGTGTAAGCTTTTATGTGTATCTGTCTAGGAGTTAGGCCATTTACTGTTTGCTATAGTTGTGCAGTCAGGAACTAAAATGTCATCTAGTTTTCTGGGTTTTGCCCCCCTCCCATTATCTTTGGGTTTTCCTAGAGATTCCTTCTTAAATTGGGTCTGAGGCTTGTAGTTCGTTCAGCTGTAAGCCCCTGTTATTATATAGGGGCCAAATTGATGTGATGTTAAAATGTGGTGGTTGAGGGGAGGCTGGACATTCTATAATGTTATGATTAAGGTTCAGTCTTCAGTGAGCCCATGACTATCAGAAGTGCTTCTCAGTGTTTTCTCTCTCCTTAAGTGAGACAGGAAGACTAGAGGGACCTGAAGTTGGCTATTTCCCTTCCCCTGGACCAGTTAGACTGTGGTAGAATCTAAGTGGATTAGACTCTGGTAACATAGATTCCCTTAGGGCCAGCTGTTGTTAATAGAATGCTCTGGGCTCAATTAAAAGTTATTGTTCCCATATCCTGACTGATACCGGTAGCAAAAGGGGATTTTTCTCTGATCTTCACTCTGAGAGCCTATCAGACTCCTAGAGGTAATGCTCATAAAATCATGGAGGCCTATTAGACTGAGCTCCAGGCATTTTACCTCTCAAGCTAGCTCACAGTCCATCTCTAGCCATTAGATATTCTTTCATAGGAACATTTGAAACCTACTAAGCTCCTGTAGCAGCTTCTGTTCAGGGTAAACTGTAATTCTCTGTATCCTGTGTGTTTCTAGTTTCCAGGGTAACGGTTTGCCCTGTAACCTCAATTCTCTAATAGATCTAAGAAGAGTAGAGTTTTAGTTTGTTTATAAGCATTTTTCTTGTTGCAAAGATGGAAGCAAGGACTTCTAAGCTCTTGATATGTCTGACTAAAAGGCAGAAATAAAAAATGTTTATTCTTGAAAATTAAGAAAAATAAGTAAAAAGAACAAAGTCATGCATATTTGCATCACCCTGAAATACAAAGTTAGAGTATTTTTTCTACCTGTATATTTGTTTTATGTAATATTTAAACATACAGAGAAGGGATCCCTGGGTGGCGCAGCGGTTTGGCACCTGCCTTTGGCCCAGGGCGCGATCCTGGAGACCCGGGATCAAATCCCACGTCGGGCTCCCGGTGCATGGAGCCTGCTTCTCCCTCTGCCTGTGTCTCTGCCTCTCTCTCTCTGTGTGTGTGACTATCATAAATAAAAAATTAAAATAAAATAAAATAAAATAAACATACAGAGAAGACAGAAATACTATAATTACCATTTACCCTTGTTCATAGTTTGCCCCATTGTTTTCTGGGTCTTTTCTTTTTAAGAAGTACAATGTAATAAGAGTTGATACCTTGTTTGTGCCCTTCTCAATTCTTCTCTCTTCATAGAGAGAACCATCATCCAGATTTTAACCTATACTTTTCCTTATACCCATTTTGTTCTTTTTTTTATAACAAATGCATACTATTAAACCTAACACAAACAGAATCATACAGTTGCTATTCTTAATCAACATTTTGCTTTGGTGATTTATTCATGTTGAAACATGCAGACCTGGTTCATGTGTTTTAACTATTTCTTTTTTAATGTAAATTCAATTATCCAACATAAAGTATATACCTAGTTTCAGATGTAGAGTGCAATGATGTATCAGTTGCATTTAACACCCAGTGTTCATCATATCACATGCTCTATTTAATGCCTATCAACAACTATTTCTGATTCTTGGTACTATATGATCTTACCCACTTTGCTAATCCCTTCTCCTATTAATGGACATCTAGGTTGCTTCCAGTTTTTTACTCTTACAGGCAATGCTGCAATGACCATTCTTATGTGTCTCTGTGTGCACATGTGAGTTTCACCTGAGTCTCTGGTGTAGAATAAAAGAACACAGGCCTCAATAGCAACACTGCGCCAGTTCATATTTCCACCTTAATAGTTAGCAGTACCATACTCATCATCAGTCTGTATATTGGCACCATATTATTCAGAATACCAAGGTGAGGATTTAATACTCAATTGAATAGGAGTCATTGGAGATTTCAAGCAGGGAGTGATAAGATCAGATTGACAGTGAGATTTATTTGGAAACAGTGCAAAGCATGAATTGACCTAGAAAGTTGAGAAATTGGGAAGCCACCACACTCCACCAGTACTTCTGGATGTGTCATATGTTGAAGTTCTCAAACCATAAACTATTTCAAACTAGATGGAATTCTGAAAGAAACAATCTGGGTAAATAAAATAAGATTCTTCTTTTTCTGTTTATTTGCAATCTGACAGCAATCCTTTTTATCTTATCTCCCCAATTTTCCTTTCTAGCATCCCAATTCCTGGACACCATATTGCATCTTTATGCTCACTTATGCTTCTTTCCTTTCTTTTTCCTCTCTTCAAAATAGGAGCTGAAATCACTCACAGCAAGAGCATTGGAGTTGATCATCTCCCTCAATAATTCATACTTTAAAACTTCATTCTTTTATATCAAAGTAATACATACACATGGCAAAAATTAATACAGAAAAGATTATAATGAAAATCAACCATCTCTAGGCCTAGCCAGTCACACCTTCAGGGGCATTCTCCAGGTACCACCTCTTTAACCTTTTTTAGTTCTTTGGAAATTTATCTTAGTAACTGCAAATAACTTAACATCCTTATGCATCGACTTCTTGCTTTATCGACTTTAAATTATATCTGTTTATTACATATATGAAAAACATAAATTTCAAAAAAAACCAATTCCTTACCTCTTACTTCTATTTTTTCTTAATTATGCTAACTATAGGATTTCCTATTGATTCTTTTTATAACTTTAAGTAATATACATAAAACTCCACCTTCCTTATATATATTCTTTCTAGTTTATCTAAATTATAGTATTATTTTTCTATAACTTGCTTTCATAGCTTTAAACAATGCACACGAAACTCTATTTCACATCCTATCAACTTTTTAAAAAAGATTTCATTTATTTGAGAGAAGAGAGAGTGAGCACAAGGCAGGGGGAAGGGCAAAAGGAGAAGGAGAAGCAGACTCCATACTGAACAGGGAGCCCAATGTGGGGCCCAATCCCAGGACCCTGAGATTATCACTTGAGCCAAAGTCGGACACTTAACCTACTGAGCCACCCAGGTACCCCACATCCTATAAACTTTTAACTGTTACCTCTCTACCTGTCCACCTTGTGAAATGAAGATTCCTCCTTTTTTCCATCTCTTCCTTCCATGTCTCATCTGTCATCAGTTTCCCTTTATTTTACATTAACAAGGCTCCTAAGTTTTTCATTCCAGTCTGTAGTCAAATTTAAGCATTTCACTCTTTATCTAAATATTGTCAAGGATAAACACCAAAAACATTATTACAATGATGAAAATATTATTCACTCTTGCATCAACTAGTATTTACTTTCCCATGAATACCATCAATCCTGGATCTCTTTACAGGGAATATTCCTATTATCAGGGTAAATTGTAGACTCATTTCTTACAGTTCATCAGTTGCTTCAAATCATATCATAATTTTCTTTTTAAAAAATATTTTATTTGAGAGAAAGAGAGGGAGAGCACAAAGGTTAGGGAAAGGGAGAAGCAGGTTCCCTGTGAGTAGAGAGCCCAATTTAGGGCTTAATCCCAGGACCTGAGATCATGACCTGAACTGAAGGCAGACACTTGACCAACTGAGCCACCCAGGGGCCCCCATATCATAATTTTTCTCTTTTTTTCCCCATATGATAATTTTCTTGAGCTTCCAACTAGATTGGCTAAAATTAAAAAGCCTAATAATACCGCTGTAAAGGATGTGAAGCAACTAGAATTTTCAAACCCTGGTGGTTAGAGTGTTAATTGGCACAGTCATTTTGGGAAACATTTTAGCGACATGTATTAAAACTGAATATATACATGCCCTATGATTAAACTTCTCCAGCCTCATGTATATAGCCCCAAAGAAATGTGAACATATATGGACCACAAACATGTACAAGAATGACCATAGCAGCAATTCAAATACCTTTCAATAGTAGAAGAGATTAACAAATTCATACAGTAAAATATTATACAGCAATGAGAATATGCTGCCGTGTGCAACACATGAATGATGATATTGAATAAAAGAAGCAAGACCCAAAAGAGTAATGTACTATAGATTACTTTGTATTGAATTAAAGGACAAGAAGAAATATTTTATAGAGTGTTATAAGTCAGGATTGTGTTTACCCTCAGAGATGCAGGTAGTAACTAGGATCACAAGAATGACATTGGAATGCTAAGAATATTAAATTTCTTGATACAGGTGATGTTTATGTAGATATATTCACTTTGTGAAAATTCATCAAGCAGTACATTTACAAATTATGGACTTCTGTTATGCATGTTATACTTTTATTTTAAAAATTAACCTTAAAATGGTTCTTTTAGTGGTCAAATAAAAATGGCCTGTTTTCTATTGGGCTCAGAAATAACTTTTTTTAATTTAAATTTTAGGTAGTTAACATACAGTGCAATATTGGTTTCTGGAGTAGAATTCAGTGATTCATCACTGTGGTTATCCCAACAAGTGACCTCTTTTTTTAAAAAGATTTTATTTATCTATTCATGAGAGAGAGAGAGAGAGATTGGCAGAGACACAGGCAGTGGGAGAAGCAGGCTTCATGCAGGAAGCCTGATGTGGGACTCGATCCCAGGTCTCCAGGATCACACCCTGGGCTGAAGGCAGCGCTAAACCGCTGAGCCACCCAGGCTGCCCACAAATGGCCCCTTTAATTCCCATCATCCATCTAGACCATCCTTCCCAAATCCCTCCATCAACCCTCAGTTTGTTCTCTATCATTGAGTATCTTATGTCTTGTTTCCCTCCCTCCCTTTTTTCTTTTCCCCCTTCCCTATGTCTTGTTTCCCTCCCTCCCTTTTTTCTTTTCCCCCTTCCCATATGTCCATCTGTTTTCTTTCTTAAATTCCACATGTGAGTGAGATAATATGGTATTTGTCTTTCTCTAACTTATTTCACTTAGCATAATACACTCTAGCTCTAATGTCCACAATAGCCAAACTGTGGAAGGAGCCTCAGTGTCCGTGGAAAGATGAATGGATAAAGAAGATGTGGTTTATGTATACAATGGAATATTCCTCAGCCATTAGAAACGACGAATACCCACCATTTGCTTCGACGTGGATGAAACTGGAGGGTATTATGCTGAGTGAAATAAGTCAATCAGAGAAGGACAAACATTATATGGTTTCATTCATTTGGGGAATATAAAAATAGTGAAAAGGAATAAAGGGGAAAGGAGAAAAAATAAGTGGGAAATATCAGAAAGGGAGACAGAACATGAAAGACTCCTAACTCTGGGAAACGAACTAGGGGTGGTGGAAGAGGAGGTGGGTAGGGGGTGGGGGTGACTGGGTGATGGGCACTGAGGGGGGCACTTGATGGGATGAGCACTGGATGTTATTCTATATGTTGGCAAATTGAACACCAATAAAAAATAAATTTATTTAAAAAATACACTCTAGCTCCATCCATGTCATTGCAAAGGGCAAGATTTCATTCTTTTTGAAGGCTGAGTAATATTCCATTATATATATACCACTCTTCTTTATCCATTCATCAGTTGATGGACATTTGGGCTCTCTCCATAGTTTGGCTATTATTGATAATGCCACTATAAACATCAAGGTGCATGTATCCCTTCAAATCTGTATTTTTGTATCCTTTGGTTAAATACCTAATAGTGCAATTGCTGGATCATAGACTAGTTCTATTTTTAACAAGAAATAATTTTTTAAAATTAAATCCCACGTTTTATTTTTGTCTTCATAATTCTATTTTCTGAGTTTTCTAACATGAAAATTAACTTATCATAAGAGGTTAGTTTGTCAATTTCAAAAAAAAATTATGAGTCCACATCACCCTTCTCAAACTTAAACCATTTTTATATGCAGTTTGTAGTGGATTGAATTATATCCCCTTAAAAGATATATTTGCCCTAATATGCAGTACCTGTGAATGTGACCTTATTTGGGAATAGAGTCTTTTCAGCTGTAATTAGGGATCTCAAGATGAGCCTGCTCTAAATCCAGTAAGTGGTTGCCTTTATTTGTGACAGGAGAGAGATTTGACACTTAGATACCAGGAAGAAAGCCATGTGTAGACAGAGGTGAAGATGGGAGTAATGCATCTACAAGGTCGAGAACACCAAGGATTGTCAGTGCCCAGAAGCTATGAGAGAGGCCTGGAACACACTGTCCTTTAGAGCCTCCAGAAGGAACCGACCTTGTTGACACTTTGATTTCTGACTTTGGACCTCCAGTACTGTGAATCAATTTCTGCTGCTTTAGTCCACCAAGTTTGTGATAATTTATCTGAGCAGCTTTAGGAAACTAATACATCATCCCTCCTCATACACACATTCAGACAAAGGTACACTTAGACTAATGGCCCCACTTGAGTATTAAACTTACCATAAAGTTGTGTTACCAGATTTGTATTGTTTTTATAATACTAGAAAAATCCATGGTGATTGGGAAAGTTTGTACCCCTTTCCTATGTCACTTCTTTGTGGTCCCAGTTTTCCATAGCCCTACATACTGAGTCATCACCAAGCTAGCAGTTTGTCAAAGTAACAGCTGTAAGCATTTCAACTTTCCCATCCCATGACACATTTCATCATTTCCTTCGTCGTGGCAGTTGATAACGCCTAAGAACAAAGTAGATCTCTTCTTGTAATTTGTTTTTTACTTAGAGTCCTAATTAGCATAAAGGGAGTTGAAGAGCAATTTCTATGTGGAATACTTATTACCGAGGTTAAGAGACACTATGCTTAACATTTAATTGGGTTATAGTGCTGTGAAGCTAGTCTTCAAGGTCATAAAAATCTTACTTATGAACACAAAAAGAAAATGCTAACAGCTGTTTTAAAAACATCAAAGTTGCATTTTCTTCTTGAGCAATGAGGAGTTGTTTCTTACATAGAACACCAAGTTTAATATGTCTTTAAATGTTCTTTTTAGTAATAGAAGAAAGAAACGACCCTGTTCTAAGAACAAATGAGTTGACTGCAAATGTGATGTCTTTTGATTCCCCAGCATTCCCCCATGCAGGAACCAATCTTCCAGTCATTCAGCTTATACTGACAAGGAAGTAAGACCCACTTGAGAGTCTGCCACAGTCTCACAATCTCCTGTCATGCAAGAACATGGTGGCTCAATGCTTTACTGCCAATGAACATACCTGGGTTATGGGTAAGCCTTGTTGAATGGACTAACTCAATACTGTTTCCAAATTTTTCCCTAACCTCCCATCCACCACAACCTATTTTTTATACAGAAGCCATTTAATGACCATTTAAACATTTAAACGAAATGGTCTATTCCCTGACAAAACTCTCTAAGGGCTTTCTACTACCTTTAGAATGAAATCCAAAGACACTACATGATCCAGTCCCTGTCTACACACTCTTCTTATTCTCAACTCAGCATTTGCCATTCCTTCTACCTGCTGTGTTCAGCCCACAGATTTTCCCATTGCTGAATTTTTCTTACCCGTCAGAATTGAACTTAGTGGTTACAAATCCCGAGGAACTTTCAAAAGAGGTGCCCCATGCCCACGGCCGGTCTGTCTATATGGCATAAGCCAACTTTATTTTTTCTGAAATTATTAATCATTTACTGGTGGACTTGTCATTTGTCCCCATCACTTTCACCCTAAACTCGATTATAAACTCCATTAAAGTGGAGCCCTTTTTCATTTTGAATTCTCCTGTCCCCAGAATGGTTCTTAATAAAATATTTGTAGAATGAATGAATGACTATAACCATTTTGATAAATGCCACTATGGACATAGGTCCTTGCTCAAAATTAACCCTCATTTACCACCAATAATTCATGTTTTCTTAAAAAAAAAACACCCTTGTATGTAATTATACATTTCACCCCATGACTACTGTATTCATTATTTATGGCTGAATAACAATTTACTTAGTGGTTGGAAGCAACAAATATTGATGGGATGAGCACTGGGTGTTATATGTTGGCAAATTGAATTTAAATTTTTTTAAAAAGGAAAAAATTAAATACATACATACATACAGCAAATATTAATGATCTCATAGTTTCTGTGGGTCAGGCAACTAGGAATGGTGGAGCCGAGTCCTTCTGCCTCAGGGTCTCTCGGGTTGCAGTCAAGGAGTTGGCCAGGGCAGCAATTGTCTCACAGCCCCCAAAGAGAAGTGTATACTTTTAAACTCACTCTGGCTGTTGGAAGGATTCAGCTTCTCACAGGAGGTCTCACAGAAGGCTGAATTAGACTGGCTATCAGCAGAGGCTTTCTTCAGTTCCTTGCCACGTGGACCTTCCCATATAGCCACTCAACACATGGCATTTTGCTTTGGCAGAGTGAGAAAGTGAGAGAGAGTAAGAGCCCTAAGACACACAGAAACGAAATCATTTTGTAGCCACATCTTGAAAATGACATACCATGACCTTTACAGTGTCCTATTTGTTGGAATTGAGTCACTAGATCCAGCCCAAATTGAAGGGAAGGAGATTTCTCTTGAGTATTGGAAATCAGGGATCATTGGAAGCCATTTCAGAGGCCACCTGCCACAACAAATACCTCCATGTTTGCCTAGTGTTTGTCCCTCCCCTCACTCTGTCTAGTTTTCTTGGAGTTTTCTGTTCTTGAAGGCCAAAGCTCTGGTCATCAGGCCCACTTTCTGTCACTTGCCAGTTATTCTTGACAACTTAGCCATCTGGAGTGAAAAGTTTCAGTTCAAAGTATGTAGGAAGCTGGGACAAACAGCAGGTTACAAAATTTCCCTAACACATGGGTATCAGAACTATATGTACCAAGGACTGAGTATCATTAGAAGACAAATATTCATTCATTCTTTCAAGAAATATTTATTGAATGACTGAATGTGCTACATACTGTTCTAGATACTGAGATACATCAATGTTCAAAACTGGAAAAATAAAGCTTGCTCTCATCAACCTTTATAAACTGATGTAGATAGAAGGCAGGTAATAAGCTATAAATAAAAATACACAGTGTGTTAGTGCTAAGTGCTAAGGAGAATGAGGGGGGATATAAGGTGCCAGATTGGGAGGGGGTAACATTTTAGCTGCAGTAGACCACCCTTCTTCCAATCCAGCACTTTATATTTCCTCTCGTCCTCCTTAGCACTTAGCACTATATCCTCATTGAGAAGATGCCCATTGAACAAAGACCTGAAGGATGATCTGCAAAAACCTGGAGGAAGTCATCCAGCCAGGTGAAATAACGAGTACAATGGAGAGACCAGGACCAATGTATGACAGAAAATTTCAAAGTTCAATGTGTCTGAAATGAATGAATAGGGGAAAGTGTAGAAGGAAATGAAGTCAGAAAGTGGGGGTCAGATCATACAAGGCCCTACAGATCGTTGTTACAACTTGGTTTTTCTTGGCAGTGATGTGGGGAGCTTCTTGGAAGATGTCGAGCACAGGACTGATCATGAGCTGCTGTAATATGTTAACAGGGTCATGTTGGCTGCCATGATGGGAGAGCAGACTAATGGGAACTTGGGAAGAAAGAATGAGACATCCTTTACATGGCCAGTGCTATGAGCCAGATTAGAGATGCTAGGCACTCCAAGTAGAGTAGCAACAGTGGGGGTGCATGAGAAGTGATCAAATCCTGGGTATATTATGTTTTGTTTTGTTCTGTTTTTGTATATTTTTTATTGGAGTTCGATTTGCCAACATATAACGCCCAGTACTCATCCAGTCAAGTGCCACCCTCAGTGCCCATCACCCAGTCACCCCATCCCCCCCCGCCCACCTCCCTTTCCACTACCTCTTGTTCGTTTCCCAGAGTTAGGAGTCTCTCATGTCCTGTCACCCTCACTGATATTTCCCACTCATTTTCTCTCCTTTCCCCTTTAATCCCTTTCACTATTTTTATATTCCCCGAATGAATGAGACCATATAATGTTTGTCCTTCTCCAATTGACTTATGAATGGATAAAGAAGCTGTGGTCTATGTATACAATGGAATATTCCTCAGCTATTAGAAAAGACAAATTACCCACCATTTGCTCCGATGTGGATGGAACTGGAGAGTATTATGCTGAGTGAAATAAGTCAATTGGAGAAGGACAAACATTATATGTTCTCATTCATTCGGGGAATATAAAAAATAGTGAAAAGGAATGAAGGGGAAAGGAGAGAAAATGAGTGGGAAATATCAGTGAGGGTGACAACATGAGAGACTCCTAACTCTGGGAAATGAACAAGGGGTGGTGGAGGGGAGTTGGGCAAGGGGATGGGGTGACAGGGTGACGGGCACTGAGGGGGAGGCACTTGACGGGATGAGCACTGGGTGTTATGCTATATGTTGGCAAATTGAACTCCTATAAAAAATTTTAAAAAGAGAAAGAAAAAAATCCTGGGTATATTTTGAAAGCAAAACTGAGAGGATTCATTGAGTGATTAGATAGTATTTGTAGCAGAAGGAGAAGTCATGTCTGACTCCAAGGACTTTGGCCTGGACCAACAAAGAATGAAGTTGCCATAAACTGAGATGGGGGAGTCAGGTTGTGGGAGGAGCACATTTGGGAGAGGGATATCAGAGGACCAGTTTTAGACATGTTGACTTTGAAAAGCCTTTCTAGACATCTGAATGCAGATGTTGAGCAGGCAATAGTCTGGAGTTAGGAAAGAGGTTCGGTCTAGAGATAGACACTTGCAAGGACTTATTGTATAGTCGGCATGTAAAGCAATAAGACTGGATGAGATCACCTAGGCCACAAAGGTACCCAGAAAAGAAAGAGGTGAAAACCAAAACATCAGAGTCAAAAGCATGGTTCTGGAATCAGCTCTGTGCTTAAACTAGGTCCAATTACTAGGAGCATGACAGGAATTTCCTGCTGAATAGATGGCTGAGGTACTCCCAGGAGGGTACCCCTTGTTTAGATTTTTTTCTAGCCAGGACTAACATGAGTCAAATAAGATCTTCCTTCTGCCTTCGAGGTGGCAAACCTCAAGGCAAGCTCCACTTCATAGCTGGGCTTCAAGAAAGCCTATTATTTCCTTTCTTCCAACTTTGACCTCGGTTTCCTCTAGGTGGGTGGTTTTCAAGCATCAATGTGTGTAATAATCCCCAGGAGGGTTTGTAGTTTCCTCCCTCCAGAGAGTGTAGGGAGGCTAGAAATTCTGTAGGTGAGTGTAGGGAGGCTAGAAATTCTGTAGGTGAGTGTAGGGAGGCTAGAAATTCTGAAATGAAGAAATCTTCATTCTTACTAAGTGCCCTGGTTAATCTTGATAAGGGTGCTCCACTTTGAGAAAGCTAGATCATGGCCATTGCTGCTATAAACATCGGGGTGCAGGTGTCCCGGCGTTTCATTGCATTTGTATTTTTGGGGTAAATCCCCAACAGTGCAATTGCTGGGTCATAGGGAAGGTCTATTTTTAACTGTTTGAGGAACCTCCACACAGTTTTCCAGAGTGGCTGCACCAGTTCACATTCCCACCAACAGTGCAAGAGGGTTCCCTTTTCTCCGCATCCTCTCGATAGCCAAACTGTGGAAGGAGCCTCGGTGTCCAACGAAAGATGAATGGATAAAGAAGATGTGGTTTATGTATACAATGGGATATTACTCAGCTATTAGAAATGACAAATACCCACCATTTGCTTCAACGTGGATGGAACTGGAGGGTATTATGCTGAGTGAAGTAAGTCAGTCGGAGAAGGACAAACATTATATGTTCTCATTCATTTGGGGAATATAAATAATAGTGAAAGGGAATATAAGGGAAGGGAGAAGAAATGTGTGGGAAATATCAGAAAGGGAGACAGAACGTAAAGACTGCTAACTCTGGGAAACGAACTAGGGGTGGTGGAAGGGGAGAAGGGCGGGGGGTGGGAGTGAATGGGTGACGGGCACTGGGGGTTATTCTGTATGTTAGTAAATTGAACACCAATAAAAAATAAATTAAAAAAAAAGAGAAAGCTAGATCACCATAACGAGTACTAAGTCTTTATTACTCTAGAAAGGTAAGTTTAAATACTCATAGTGGCTATTAACTCTAGCTTTCTAATGATAATGTAGTTACTTCCTAAGTGCTGTCATAGATTTGAAGCTTAAAATCATATATCATCAGTTACTTAGCTGCTTGAAAATACATTTGGAAAACAAATACTCCTACTCTATTATTTTTTTAAAATTTTTGGAAAGAGTACCAATCAACTATTATTGATTCAGAGAGTTAAGTTCTAAGCATGCAAAAAACGCATTTCTATCTGAAGACCACTGTTATAGGGACATTTGTGATCTTCCATATCCAGTTTTGCTCTCCTTCCAGTTATAGAGGAGTTTTAAACCTTGGCAGGGGAAAGGAGCATGTCATTGGTTCTGGTCAATGGATTGTGAGCAGAAATATTAGAAATATTAGACCTTCCAGACCAAAGTATTTCAGAGTGAGTATTTGACCTTCCAGTAGTTTCTTCCTTTGCCAGAGCAATTGTAGAGGAAGCCTCATGTTGAGTTGATGGATATGGAAGATCAAAACAGTCCACATCTCTAGTCATCTGATGGTGATGTTCACCTTGGTTAGTCTCTGGATTCATAGCAGACTTTGTGAGTGAAAAATATATTTTGTGTGGAGCCACCAAAATTTTTCCTGGTTTATTTGTTACTGTGTCATAAGCCTATCATAACCTGACGCTGTCACTTGCCAATATATCATAAGATAACTATAAAAATGTAGACCCGGAAGAGATTTGATTATTTTAAGTTTGTAACTCATTTTCAGACTACATCCCACTTATTGAAATGTTTCCTTGCTATATATAAAAACAATCAGATCACCTCTCACATAACAACTCTTACTCTCTCTTATGTCTACAATTTCATATTGTTTGCTAAATGTAACATGAAACTTTGCTGCCTGCATGTTCTGGATTATTCTACTTACTCTATTTTGATATTTATATTAGGAAACTGAAACAGAGAGCATCCTATTTTTCAAACACTATTTCCTTTAGTTGTTTCCTGTCCTTTGTTCTTATCCTACCCCCCAATAAGCAAGATCACCAGCTCATCTTTCTAATTTTCCTTTTTACAGAGGCCAGGCTGGGTGCCTACCCAACATCTCTCTTTGCCACCCTCACAGGCTTCTGTAATATTCTCTGCGTCCCTCTCACCACATAATATCAAAGTCTGCTGTCTCTGTATTAGGCTTAAGCTCTTCACCCACAGGGATTGTATCTCATTTGTACCTAGGACCTAGAACATAGAAGATATTCAGTGAATGTTGTTGCACTGAACCTGACCACTTGAGTCACACATGTCAAGCCTGTATGTAGCTCTGCAGATGGAAGGATGGATTCTCAGGAGTGCTCTTCCTCCAGGCCTCATGTAATGCCCCAGTTGTCTCTGTGATAGTTGTAAGAAGCTCTTATGCTTAAAAGGAATATTAACAGTTATTAAAAACATGGAATACTAGCTGTTTGTTCCATATTGATGTGTCAAAAGAATCATACAGGCCTAGAGGATGTGGCCACTTTTTAAAGTAGTCACCATATGCAATGAATACTGGCTGATTTCTAATTCATGAAGTTTTTATCATCCATCTTCTGGAAATGAGTTGGGAATCTAGTTTTATAGACATCTGATTTTATTTGATTAGTTTAAGAAGCAAAAGCACGAGTTAATGGTGTATTACCATTCCCATGTACTAGAAAGATGTGTTAATGAAATATAATTGTCAACTATTCCATATGTTAATGGGAACTACATGTGAGAATCCGATATGCTTGCTTGCTCTATAAAACATCTTGAAGAGGTCTTTATGGGTATTTTACAGCTAATTCAGAGATCTCAACCATGGCCAAGTCAGAGTAACATGATTTTGCATTACTATCTACCTTTCTGCAAAGTGGTTATCATTGCAGTTTGAGAACAGAGAACCTTTTATGCAAACTATGTTTTATAGAACATTGGTAAACTTTGAGATGTTAATAGGACTCCGTGAGTACAAATTTTGGAAGTGCTAGGTAAACCAAAAGTAAACAGGATTTCTCTTTGTAAGACTTCTGCGAGTCTTGCCCTTGCCTTAAGAATGGGACTCATTTATCCAGTAGGCATGGTGCCAGGGCCCGTAATGCTTAGAGGAACCCACAAAAATATCTTCGTTTCTTTCAAAATGAGAAGAATAAATGAATATATAATAATGAATCCAGCCTGGATTATATTAATCTTTATACCAATGTAATCATAAAACATATTTTCATAGTTTTTTATGGAGGAAGTAGCCCACAAGCAAAAGTGTCTAGAGCCCTTGGATATTAAAATGCAATCCTGTTTATAATTCTCTAAAAAGTGTGATATGCAGGATTTTCCAGAAATTACTTGTGTATGAGTATCGTTTCATACAGTTTCTCAGAGGACCAGAGCTAAGAACATGTGGGAATATTTATAAATTGAAATGAACACTAGAATAAGAGTTATAAGAATTAGATTTTAGTGATATCTGCTACTAACTAACCATGCATCTTTGAGTAAGCCATGCAACATCCCTGGCTCCCAGATTATTAAGAAAAAATGATGGTATTCAACTGGATGTCTTAAAATATGCTTTCCATCTTAAAGGTAATGTTATTTCATATTTTGACTATCCTTGCTTGGTTTGCTGATTTTTTTAAGTTTATACGCATAGGTTAGAACATGAATTCTGAGCGAAAGTCAGAAATACAAGTTTTATGCCTGCTTTTGGCCTTACCTACCTTCTTCCAACAAGAAAATATGCCAAATGTTTATCTCTCAAACAGGAAAAAAGAGTAAGAAATTGGGGCACCTGGATGGCTCAGTGGTTGAGCGTCTTGCCTTTGGCTCAGGTCATGATCCCAGGGTCTTGGGATGGAGTCTTGCATCTGGCTCACCACGGGGAGCCTGCTTCTCCCTCTGCCTATGTCTCTGCCTCTCTCTCTGTGTCTCTCATGAATAAATAAAATGAAATCTTTTTTTTTTTAAAAAAAAAGGGTAAGGAACTTGGGAAATTCCCATCTTAAATGTGTTCTCTATTCAGATAGATAGCAATTAAAGTTAACGTCTTTTTTTCCCTATGATAGGGGATGATACAGTGTTGGGGAGGGTGGTTGGTCAAGAAAGAAAAGGCAAATATGTCTCTCAGGTTTTAAGTGTGGGTGACTTCCTGGCTTGGCTAGTTGTACTACCAACTCACTTTTTGACATGTTGAGTTTTTGGTTATTTGTAAGATAACAAAAAGGAGATGCCCCACAGATGGTTCTACACACAAGTCTAAAATTCAGGAGAGAGGCCAGGTCTTGTGTCTTATATGTGGGAATCTTCAGCCTAGTGGAAGCAGTTCAAAGTACTGGAGTAGAAGAAATAATCCTAGGGAATAAGAGAGAAGAATAGTGGACTATGGATGTAAGTATGGGAAACATCAATCATAAGGGGTACTTATAGCAAGATAAACTCCCAAAAGGGGGGACAGGAAAAAACAGAGAAATACAAGAACTAGAAGAGGTTATCATTATACAAATAGAAGACATTATAATGGAAATGGATTAGAAAGTTCAAGACAAAAAGAAAAAGAAACCAGGTACTCCTACTCACTTCAGCTGAGACCATGAATAACTCCTGCTTTCCTAGGAGTCAGTCCGGTAGTGTACAGCACAACCCAAAGAACAATTACACCATGGGACCTGATAATTCCCTTTTAAATAATTTATGATAAAGAAAGAATCCCAAGGAAATTGTCAAAGACTTATGTTCAAGGATGTATATAATACTTTCATTTATTTGTAATTTTAAAAGATTACAAATATGGAGCAAATAGCCAGTAGTACAGGAAAGCATCACCTATGACAGTTTATTTTGTAGAACATCATGCAGTTAGAAGCATTTTCAAAAAATATTAAAGATACGAGGACATATTCACAATATCCATCTATCGAGGTATATGTGTATATGTCAAAATGTTAACAATGGTTATCACCATTTGTGTTTTTACAGGTGAAGTTAATTTTCTTTTTTGTGTTTTCCTATATTTTCCAAATACCACATAATTGCTATGGTCTGAATGTCGCGATCCTCCAAAATTCATAAGCTGAAATTGTAACCCCCAGAGGTGACAGGATGAGAAGGGGTAGCCTTGGGGAAGTGCCTCAGTGCTTAGGGTGGAGCCCTCATGAATCAGATTAGTGCTTTCTAGATGAGGCTTCAGAGAGCTCCCTTCCCCATCTGCCTTGAGAGAGTTCCATGAGAAGTCTGCAGCCTGGAAGAGGGCCTTGGCTGGCCATGCTGGCACCTGAATCCCGAGCTCCCAGTCCACAGAATGGTAAGAAATAAAGTTCTGTTGTCTCTAAGCCACTCAGTCTGTAGTATTTTGCTTATAGGCATCTGAGTGGACTAAGATGGTAATGAACAGGAAGTGCTGATTTTATAATCAGGAAAAAAGATTACATTTTGAAAGGAGAAAGCAATTAGCAGTGTCAAAGAGTGAAGTCTGGTTACATAATACTAGGAATGTGTTGATACACATGGCAATTAGGTCATGATGACATGGCAATTAGGTCATGATGGATCTTGGGAAAAACACTTTCGGTAGAGGAACGAGAGGAAGGCTGGTTGCAAGGCTCAAGGAGTAAAATGGAAGTGAAAGCCCCAGCCAGCTTTTCTGTGCTTTCACAAGATCTGAAAGTGGAGCGACGGAGAAGAGCCAGATGGTAGCTGAATAGGATGCAGGTGGGAGGGCCTTTTCAAATGAAAAAGTCTTCAGGTGTTTATAGACAAGGAGAGGATCCAGTAAAGAGTTTGAGAAAGAGATGACTGACAGAGCAAGGTCAGGGCAGATACAGGAGATGGAGTTGGACCACCAGCGTGAATTGGCCTTGAGCTGGGAAGGGACACCACAGACTTCGGAGTGAAGGAAGGAAAGTCAAAACCAATGAATATAGATATGTTTACAGCGAAATTGAGCAAGACCTCCCTGATGACCTCAATTTTTTCACTGATGTAAAGGCAAGGTCGTCTGCTGAGAATGAAATCGGCAGTTGTTGGGAGGAAGGACCGGGGGTAACTTTTTCAGTTCTGGGCTCATCGTTGAGGGGGACGGAAAAGAGCTGACCCAGACCAAGGACAGAGATGGCCGGGTTGTGCTGGGAGGCCAACGGAATTCGGACACGATAAACGTGGGGAACCGTTGCATGTGAATATTTCTAAATTCCTTTCTCAGAATGAGGCTACCAGGGAGGAATCAAGTGGTGAGAAAAAGAAAAAGTAGGAAGTTGGGAGCAGTGAGTGGGAAGCGAAAAGTGGAGAGTGTGTCCACCATGATGAGATGCAGGGCAAGAGACTTTGAGTAGAGAGCTCAAGGAATGACAAGGCCCTTTAGGCTGGGTAAAGGTATCTCCATGTATCTTAAGTTATTCCAGGAGAGTAGGACTGGGAGCCGGCCTTCTTCCGTGAGGGGACAGATAACCAGGTGGCAAGTGGATTAGGACGGATGAAGAGTGCAGCCATAACGGTAGCGAGTAGGCCAGGAGAATGGGACCTTGCAAGCAATGGCAAAATCCCGTCCAGAGGCAACCCTGATATATGCCACCTCACCTGTGGGATTCACGGCTCCCCGAGTGGGAAACCTGGCAGCCTCTATGAAAATGGGCTAACGGAAAGGAAGTGGGGGACTGAGGAAGGAGCTAGTTAAGGCAAGCAGAGAGGAAGCTTTCTGGCCTCAATACTTAAGGCAGAGAGGAGATTGGTAGCAATGGACTGAAGTTTCCAACAGAATCCCCAGTTGAGTGGGGCCAGTTGTGAGAGGAATCTGGAAACAAAAACATGGGATGGTAAGAGGGTAAAGATCTAAGAAAGTAAAACAGGCTTGATATTCGGAAGTTAGCCAAGGAACATAGAGGGGCCTTAGATGCCCTAAATTTATAGTACTTGGTTTTGGGGTCAGAACAAGATGCCTCCAAGGCAGCGTCTGCCTTAACAAGGTATGAGGAAGGCCTCCTATGCACATACTCAAAAAACCATGGTAAACTATGGAAGAAGACAGCATTTTTTTTCTTCATTACAAAAAATATTCTTTAGTTGTTTGATTACTCTGTTTCTACTTTCCAAAAGCTATGAAGTCTTTTGTAAATGATTTGAGGAACCTCAGACTAGTGTTCAGAACTAACATGCTTGTCACATTTATTAAACATGTAGTTGAGGGGAAAACTCTGATTTTAGAGGAGTTCAATTTAGGTTGTTTTGTTTTGTTTCTTTATGGAAGGAGATCCATATCTGTTTTTCCCCCCCAGTTATTTAACTTGGGAGGAAACAGTCGATCTTAGAAACAGATTTTTTATGCCTGATATCCGAATACTCATCTATTCATTCCTCTGTTGGGAAAGTGCTTACATCAAACTTCCTTATATCTGTGGCCCGGGTATGGGACCTGAGCCTGACCTATCCGCTGTGTACACACCAGACTTTGAATCAGTGACTCGAAAGGCAAAGAAGCTGGGACAGAGGCATTCTTTTTTTCTGGCAGCAACAGCCAGAGGAATGCGGTATTAGTGGCGAGAGTTCAATGCTGACTATGCCAGCTATGAGATCTGGAATATAGCATGACTAAAACGTAGCTTTCCTGACGCTAGTACCATGGTGTGATGTTGGCTGGGTTCCAGGCCCTGGGGCCCTCGCTCCTCGCCTTTTCCTGAGCCTATTTCTCAAATCCTCCCAGTGATTTTATGACCTACTAAATGGTCTCTCAGTAAATTCCTTTTTTCTGAAATCTACCAGAGTTGGTTTCTGGTGCTTGCAACTATAAACCCTGATTGAAACGTGTAGACAGCTTACTATAGTCACCACCAATTACTGAGAATTCCAAACATAAACCTACCCTGTGACCCAGCAATTCTACTCGTAGGTTTAAACCACGCGGAAATGCATATGTGCACTAGAATATCCAGAGCAGCATTATAATAAAAGACAAAAACTGGGAACGATGCAAAAGTACATCAACATTTGTTCATTACGTAAAATGAATACATGTTGTGGCAAATTCTTTTTTTTTTAAAGTTTCTTTTTTTAAATTTTTATTTATTTTATGATAGTCACAAAGAGAGAGAGAGAGAGAGAGGCAGAGACACAGGCAGAGGGAGAAGCAGGCTCCATGCACCGGGAGCTCGACGTGGGATTCGATCCCGGGTCTCCAGGATCGCGCCCTGGGCCAAAGGCAGGTGCTAAACCGCTGCGCCACCCAGGGATCCCGTGGCAAATTCTTAATACAGAACAACAACGACAGTGATGAATTACTGCTATCTCAACAATGTAGATGAATCTCAAACCAAATGCTGAGCGAAAGAAGCCAGATGACAAAAAATACATACCTATTAATTCAATTTATGCAAAATGCAAAAACTTGCAGGATGATATTAGGATATTCGAAGTCAGAGTAATGTTCCTTTCGTAGCATTCTGTAGTATTTCGTAGCATTCTTTCGTTTCCTCTACAAAAGAGGAAAAGGTTACTAGGAAGGGGCACTAAGTGGGGACTTCTGGGTCTCAGGTCATGTTCTATCACTGGACCTGCATGATGATTTTGTGAATGTGCTTCCTTTTTGGTAATTCTGACCGTACTCTTAAGTTCGAGTGAAGTTTTCCATTTGTGGTTATCAGTGACAGTGCATAGGGAGCAGGCCAAACCAAGGCTCAGAGAGATCAAATAGCTGCCCAAGATTATATAAATGTTCAGTTAACCAGGCTGCCTGACTCCCACTCCCAGGCTCTTAAAATTGCCCCCAACAGTCTTGGCAAGAAGGCCTTACAAGCATCGTTGAGGGACTACGTAAGGTTCAGAGTTTTAGGCATCTTGCCCAAATCTCAAAGCTAGTGTGTAGGTGATGGAGCCATAATCTCTGTAAAGCCGGTTTCTATGTGTTTTCATTTCACTGCATAGTTCTTCTGAAAGTGAAAAGATTGATCGTACTGGCAGCATACAAATAGCGTATATAAAAACTTTATCTACTGTTGTTAGGAAATGGTATCCATGAAAGCAAACAACCAGGGTACAGATTAATATGTATGGTATGCTACCATTTGTGTAAAAAATTGAAAACCTTTGTGTGCGCCTGCATGCATGCATACAGGTGCATTTGTGTATTTTCTCTTAAGTATTAAATATTTCTGGAAGGATCCCCAAGAAACTCGTAACATTGATTGCTTCTGGGAAAGTGAGCAGGTTGGCTGAGGGACGGAGATAGAAGAGAAAATGTTACTGTAGACCCTTTAAATCATTTAAATTTTGAAGCATGGGAATGTGCTATGTATTTTTAAATACATTTAAAAGTCTTCGTTCTACCTACAACCAAAAGTGGATCTCCCCCAGGTACCATATGAGCAGTGTTTAGAGGTGAAGAATTCAGGATTTTCAGGGACTTAGTGGATGTGTTCAATATGAGCAAACACTTATTTTCCTTGTGTTTCAGGTTCTTAATCTTGTAATGAAGTAAGATATTTCTTAGCTCCTTCTTGGTACTTCTGGAAAGTCAATGGCATAATAGATGAGTAAGAAAAAGTAAGATTTTTTTTTATGATTAGCAGCACTTGTGGCATATCACTAGAACATGACCCTCTTCTCCCTTTCTTTTTCTCACTTCCTATTTAAATGTGTCCACTGATTTTCCATGTCTTATCCCTCCTCACTCCAATCCTCACAAACACCAGTTACCCACAGTTTGAAAAGCCTCTGCTGCTCTCAGAGTGTATAGTCTTAGGCCTAAAATTTTGTGTGACCAAATTTTAAAACATTTAGAGAGTGGACAATGGGACCTTCATATGTTGATAATTAGAATAATAAATTGTGGGAAGTGCAGGAATCCCTTCTTCAGAGAAATTCCTTAACAGAATTCTAAACATAATGAATGAATGAAGTGGGTGAAATAAGGAACCCTGCCCATAAACATTCAGTATTTGGAAGGACTCTTGCCTTTATTTTGTTCTGACATCCAGTGCCTGGTGCTATCAGAGCGAGTTAATGTCTTGACCACCATTTTATTATGGAACTCAAGGAATGGCCTGCACGTTAGAAAGCTCAGTGCGCATGATTTTTATTTTTTTTTTCAAGACATTATTTGAGGGACACCTGGGTGGCTCAGTTGGTTTAAGGGTCTGCCTTCGGCTTGGGTCATGATCTCAGGGTCCTGGGATCAAATCCTGCATGGGATTCCCTGCTGTGTGGGGAGCCTGCTTCTCCCTCTGTCTCTGCCTCACTCTCTATGTCTCTCATGAATATATGAATAAAATCTTTTTTAAAAAGACATCTGTTGATACAACAATATATATGGAAGCAAACAATACCATCTATAAGTTAATCATTCTTATTGATCATTTGGGCATGAACGAGTTGTCGTATGCCCTAATTGTATCAGGCCTCCTGTGTACCAAGAAAATTCTCTACCTTGTATATCTGTTAAACTTCTCTTTTTCCATTGACCATCCCGCAAGTAGTTGCTTAGGTTTACACGAGTATAGTACACACACATAAAAATACGTTTGGAGGGAAATCAGCATACTCCTCAATAAAATGTACATGAAAATAATTTTTATTTTTTTATTTTTTTTAAAGATTTTATTTATTTATTCATGAGAGACAGAGAGTGAGAGAGGCAGAGACAGAGGCAGAGAGAGAAGCAGGCTCCATGCAGGGAGCCTGATGTGGGACTCGATCCCGGGACCTAGGATCATGCCCTGGGCTGAAGGCAGGCGCTAAACCACTGAGCCACGCAGGGATCCCGAAGATAATTTTTAAATGATGTTGAATGGGAAGTGAAATTTTTCAAGGACATCAAAGCAGTTGGCAAGGGGCACCTGGGTGGCTCAGTCGGTTAAGAGTCTGCCTTCAGCTCAGGTCATGATCCCGGGGTCTCACTCTCTCTCTGTCAAATAAATAAATAAATAAATACTTAAAAAAAAAAGAAAAGAGGCAGTTGGAGAGCCTACTTAAATAGGTGAAGCTTTTTGTAGGAAAATATATGTCAAGATGGAACAGTTACACTGGCAGAATTTTAAGAACTATACTACCTTATTTTCAGTATTCCTTTGATACTTTTAAGTGTGGCTCAGTGACACTGATGGTAATTTCTGTTTTTAAAAAAAGATTTTATTTATTTACTTGAGAGAAAGAGCAAGTGAGAGAGCAAGCACACGTGAGGAGGAGGGGCAGAGGGAGAGGGAGAAGCAGACTCCCTGCTGAGCAGGGAGCCCGATGCAGGACTCAATCCCAGAACCCTGAGATCATGACCTGAGCTGAAGGCACATGCTTAACTGACTGAGCCACCCAGGTGCCCTGTTACTGCAGGTAATTTCAATTATTTGTTAATACTAGCGCTTTGTCAAAAATGAACTTTCTTCTTTAGATAGTTTTAAAGATTTGTTCATTCATTTAAAAATTTGTATTGAGGTCTAAGATACATAGAGTAAACACACAAATCATATATCTACAACTCCATGAACTTTTGTGCATGTGCACGCACACACACACACACACACACACACACACACACACCTACACACAGCAGGGTAACTACCACTCAGTTGAAGATAAAGGGCATTTCCAATACCCCAGAGGCTTCCCTCATGACCTTGCTGCTTGTAACATACTCCCAGAGGGAACCGCTCTTCTGACCTCTATCACAATACATTTGGTTTGCCCATTATTGAAATTCATATAAGTGGAATCATATGCTATTAATGGAGCTCATATAAATGGAACCTATTCTTCTATATCTGAATTTTTTGGCTTATCATGACATCTGTGAAAGAAAGCCACATTGTAGAGTGTAGCAGTAGTTGATTCTTTTTTATAGCAAAATAGTATTCCACTGATTATACCACAATTTGTTTATTCATTGTACTGTTGATGGGCATTTGAGTTGGTTTTAGTTTGGGGCTATTATAAAGCTGCTAAGAGACATCTGGGTGGCTCAGTCCATTAGGCATCCTACTCTTGGTTTTGACTCAGGCCATAATCTCAGGGTCTCAAGGTCAAACACCATGTTGGGCTCCACATTCAGTGTGGAGTCTGCTTAAGACTCTCTCTCCCTCTGCCCCTGCACACCCCTAAAATAAGTAAATAAATCTTTTTTAATAAGCCTCTAAGAACATTCTTGTACCTGACTTCTGCACTCATTCTTGTGGGTGTAAATCTAGGTGTGTGATGGCTAGGTTATAGGGTCAGCATTATGTTTAGCTTCAGTAGACACTGACAAGAATCTTTCCAAAGTGGTCATATCATTTTACACTCCTGGCAGCTTATGTATGAGAGTTCCAGTTCCGTATCTTCACCAATACTGGGTGTTGTCAATATCTTTCATTTTAGGTAGGTGTTTAATAGTATCTCATTGAGGTTTTAATTTACAATTCTCTGAGTAGTAATGTTGAGAATATTTATATATGCTTATTGCCTGCTTGAGTATCCCCTTTTTGCGAAGTAATAACTCAAATCCATTGCCTGTTTTCTGACTTGATACTTTTTTACTGTGCTTTATTGCCTTTGTGATCCAGTTGGTTTCCCTCAAAAGTATAGAAGTCAATTAGAAAACAAATTAAATTTGAAATGCATTCTCTTTATGGCAAATGTGGTCAACTACCTCAATTTCTCTTATAAAGTATTTCTATGTATATGTGTGAGATAATAACATGAGAGAATGTATACCACTTAAAAGAAATGTTAAAGAACTTGCATTATGTCCATTGTCACCACTGCTATTCAACATAGTACTAGAAGTCCTAGCCTCAGCAATCAGACAACAAAAAGAAATAAAAGGCATTCAAATTAGCAAAGAAGAAGTCAAACTCTCCCTCTTCACCGATGACATGATACTCTACATAGAAAACCCAAAAGACTCCACTCCAAGATTGCTAGAACTCATACAGCAATTTGGCAGTGTGGCAGGATGCAAAATCAATCAGTGGCATTTCTATACACTAACAATGAGACTGAAGAAAGAGAAATTAAGGAGTCAATCCCATTTACAATTGCACCCAAAAGCATAAGATACCTAGGAATAAACGTAACCAAAGAGGTAAAGGATCTATACCCTAAAAGCTATAGAACACTTCTGAAAGAAAGAAAGTGAGGAAGACAGAAAAGATGGAAAAATATTCCATACTCATGGATTGGCAGAATTAATATTGTGAAAATGTCAATGTTACCCAGGGCAAGTTACATGTTTAATGCAATCCCTATCAAAATACCATGGACTTTCTTCAGAGAGTTAGAACAAATTATTTTAAGATTTGTGTGGAATCAGAAAAGACCCCGAATAGCCAGGGGAATTTTAAAAAAGAAAACTGTATCTGGGGCCATCACAATGCCAGATTTTAGGTTGTACTACAAAGCTGTGTACTACAAAGCTGTGGTCCTCAAGACAGTGTGCTACTGGCACAAAAACAGACACATAGATCAATGGAACAGAATAGAGAACCCAGAAGTGGACCCTGAACTTTATGGTCAACTAATATTTGACAAAGGAGGAAAGACTATCCACTGGAAGAAAGACAGTCTCTTCAATAAATGGTGCTGGGAAAATTGGACATCCACATGCAGAAGAATGAAACTAGACCACTCTCTTTCACCATACACAAAGATAAACTCAAAATGGATGAAAGATCTAAATGTGAGACAAGATTCCATCAAAATCCTAGAGGAGAACACAGGCAACACCCTTTTTGAACTCGGCCACAGTAACTTCTTGCAAGATACATCACGAAGGCAAAAGAAACAGAAGCAAAAATGAACTATTGGGACTTCATCAAGATAAGAAGCTTCTGCACAGCAAAGGATACAGTCAACAAAACTAAAAGACAACCTACAGAATGGGAGAAGATATTTGCAAATGACGTATCAGATAAAGGGCTAGTTTCCAAGATCTATAAAGAACTTCTTAAACTCAACACCAAAGAAACAAACAATCCAATCATGAAATGGGCAAAAGACATGAACAGAAATCTCACAGAGGAAGACATAGACATGGCCAACATGCACATGAGAAAATGCTCCACATCACTTGCCATCAGGGAAATACAAATCAAAACCACAATGAGATCCCACCTCACACCAGTGAGAATGGGGAAAATTAACAAGGCAGGAAACAACAAATGTTGGAGAGGATGCGGAGAAAAGGGAACCCTCTTGCACTGTTGGTGGGAATGTGAACTGGCGCAGCCACTCTGGAAAACTGTGTGGAGTTTCCTCAAACAGTTAAAACTAGATCTGCCCTATGACCCAGCAATTGCACTGCTGGGGATTTACCCCAAAGATACAGATGCAATGAAACGCTGGGACACCTGCACCCCGATGTTTATAGCAGCAATGTCCACAATAGCCAAACTGTGGAAGGAGCTTCGGTGTCCATGGAAAGATGAATGGATAAAGAAGATGTGGTTTATGTATACAATGGAGTATTACTCAGCCATTAGAAATGACAAATACCCACCATTTGCTTCAAGGTGGATGGAACTGGAGGGTGTTATGCTGAGTGAAGTCAATCGGAGAAGGACAAACATTATATGGTCTCATTCATTTGGGGAATATAAATAATAGTGAAAGGGAATAGAGGGGAAGGGAGAAGAAATGGGTAGGAAATATCAGAAAGGGAGACAGAACATGGAAGACTCCTAACTCTGGGAAACGAACTAGGGGTGGTGGAAGGGGAGGAAAGCAGGGGGTGGGGGTGGCTGGGTGGCGGGCACTGAGGGGGGCACTTGATGGGATGAGCACTGGGTGTTATTCTGTATGTTAGTAAATTGAACACCAATAAAAAATAAATTTATTAGAAAAAAAAGAACTTGCATTATCAACTGTAATTATTTGTTCCTCTTACCTGAAAGCCTATTCTACCATTGTGAAAATGAATCATATTCTTTGACAACATCAAATGCTGGTGAGGATATGGAGCACAGAAATGCTTACACATCACTGGTGGGCATGCATAATGGGAGAGCCATTTTGGAAGACAGTTTAGCAGTTTCTTACAAAACTTAACATCTGGGGATCCCTGGGTGGCGCAGCGGTTTAGCGCCTGCCTTTGGCCCGGGGCATGATCCTGGAGACCCGGGATGGAGTCCCACGTCGGGCTCCCGGTGCATGGAGCCTGCTTCTCCCTCTGCCTGTGTCTCTGCCTCTCTCTCTCTCTCTCTCTCTCTCTCTCTCTCTCTCTCTGTGACTATCATAAATAAATACAAATTTTTTTAAAAAGCTTTATAAAAAACAAAAACAAAAACAAAAAAAAACAAAACTTAACATCTTCTTAACATATGATCCAGCAATCATGCTGGATTTACCGAAAGGAGTTGAAAACTTAAGTCCAAACAAAAACCCGCAAACTAATGTTTATAATGGCTTTATTGATAATTGCCAAAACTCAGAAGCAACCAAGATCTTCCTCGGTAAGTAAGTAAGTAAGTAAAGTAAAGTAAAGTAAGTAAGTAAAGTAAGTAAACTGTGGTACATCCAGATAATGGAATATTACTCTGTGCTAAAAAAAGGAAATGAACTATTAAACCATGAGAAGACATGGAAGGAACTTAAGTGCATACTATTAAGTGGAAGGAGCCAATCTGAAAAGGCTATATACTCTATGGTTTCAACTGTATGGCATTCTGAAAAAGGTAAAACTATGGAGACAATAAAAGGATTAGCAGTTGCCATGGGGTATCTGGGTGGCCCAGTCAGTTAACCATCCGACTCCAGATCTCAGCTCAGATAATGATCTCATGGTCGTGAGTTTGGGTCCTACATTGGGTTCCATTCTGGGCATAGAGCCTACTTAACAAAAGATTAGCAATTGCCAAGACTGGAGAGGTGTGGGGAGAGGTGACTAGAGAGAGAATGGAATTTTGGGGGGCAGTGAAAATATTCTGTATAATATACAGCAGTGGATACATATCAATATAGTTTTGTTCGAACACATAGAATATACAACACCAAGAGTGAACCCTAAAATAAACTGGACTGTGGGTGATTATGATATGTCAGTGTAGATTCTTACTTAGCTTAAAAAGAAAAAGGTACCATTCTGTTGGTGATGATGATAGCGGAGCCCATGCATGTGTGGGGGCAGAGGATATATAGGAAATCTCTGTGACTTCCTCTTAATTTTGTTGTAAACCTAAAACTGCTCTTACAAATAGTCTTAAAAAATATCCAAATTTCCCCACAACTTCCTGCCTTCTGTAATTTACTTTAGAGTCTGTGATCAAGACATAAAACCTTGTGACAGGCACTAAGGAGGGTGCTTGATGGGATGAGCACTTGATGGGTGTTATACTATATGTTGGCAAATTGAATTTAAATTTTTAAAAATTAAGAAAATAAAACCTTAATTTGGTAAATAATCATTATTCAAATTAGAGCAACTAACAGAAACACTGCCACATGCCTATTAATGATGCATTCTTGCCTGAGCAGATATGTAGAAGATAGAAATATATAAAATTTACAAAGTAAACTTTACAAAAATGAATCTCACATTGTGAAGTAATAATAATGGTACTTACAGCATGAAAAAGATTTTTAATTCTTCAAAACCCATTTATGTACATTGTTTTCACCAAGATTGGCAATGACTGGTGAAAAGGGTGAAGGTTATCTTATTTACAGTGTGAAGTTGAGCAAAGTAATGGACAGAAAGCTTAAATGTGTTTGTATGAAAACATGTTTCTCCATTTCAAATGTACTGATACATATTAATAATGAGATACTGATCTTCCAACGTACGGTTCTCCTTTGCCATCTCAATTTACTCCTCTTTTGGAACAATAGTGAATATCCTCTCTTGTGCACACCCCCTAGTATTCACAGAAGCAAATCAATGGACAATTGATCCAAGTATTTTCTTGAGTTAAATCCAACCATCTCAAAATGAGCACAAGATTGAATATCCTTCGGTGGCTTGTGACATCAGCTGAGCAACATGAGTGAATTACAGCTGCATGTCCCCTCTAGAGCTATCTATTATCCAATATGTCTTATTTAATTTTCAGTTTCAGGCAGGCAAATTGACCATGTATACTTGCTTGTGTCAGTAGCTAATTTTAGATCACTATTCTAATTGGAAATGGCATGCCCCTTTAGCTTGTCATGTAAAAATTCACATTTTCTGATTAATGTGATTCATTTATATTAGATTTGACTTGACAGAATGGCAATGTGTAATATAGGAGGCAAGTATGACAGGATTCCTCTCTCCCTCACTCAGTCACCCTCTTTATAAATGATCCAATCAAGGCATCAGACTGCAGTGTCTTCCTTTAAATAGATAAATTTTGAACTCATACCTATTCTAATGTGACTTTCGTGGTATTTTCTCACAAGTCAGGCACCTTTTATCGGGGGGGGGGGCAATTTTATTTGTAGTGTTGCCTTTACATTCATTCATGGCAAATGGACAAACTGCTGTGATCGAAAGGTTGCTCTTTTGCTATTGTTTTTGTGTGTCTGGGTTTGTGTCTAAACTGCAGATCAGACAAAGCTGGACATTCAGGTTTTAAATGCAATTTGAAGACAGTAGTGGGAATTGTGAATTATATAAGCACTATGTAATGTCACTATTAGTCTGAAAAAAGTAAGAACTGGTAAAATGAGAATTGCAACTAAAAGTAAAAGGAAATGTTTAAAAGACTAAAGGAAAAACATATCAGGTTAGGAATTCCTGTTATTAAAAGAAGATTTTATTTTATGTAACTTATGAGTTTTCTATACTCTATGCCCTTCCCTTTGTTTTATTAAAGCATGTTCTCAGACAGCCCGGGTGGCTCAGCGGTTTAGCACTGCTTTCAGCCCAGGGCCTGATCCTGGAGACCTGGGTTCAAGTCCCACGTCAGGCTCCCTGCATGGAGCCTGCTTCTCCCTCTGCCTATGTCTCTGCCTCTCTCTCTCTCTCTCTCTCTCTCTCTTTCATGAATAAATAAATAAAATATTTTTTTAAAAAGTACGTTCCCTCTAAACCTACTTTGTTGAGTTCTTTTATCGTGAATGGATGTTGTACTTTGTCAAATGCTTTTCCTTCATCTATTGAAATGATCATATGGTTCTTAGCCATTAACATGATGTATCACATTGATTGATTTGCAAATATTGAATTACAGTTGCATCCTGGGAACAAATCCCAGTTGATTGTGAATGATTTTTTAAAATGTATTCTTGAATTTGGTTTGCTAGTATTTTCTTGAGGATTTTTGCGTCCATGTTCATCAGGGATATTGACCTGTAGTTCTCTTTTTTTGTGGTGTCAATCTGGGTAGCAGGATAATGTTGGCCTCATAGGAAGAATTTGGAAGTTTTCCTTTCTCTTCTATTTTTTGGAATAGTTTGAGGAGAATAAGTATTAATGCATCTTTAAATGTTTGGTAGAATTTACCCATGAAGCCATCTGGTCCTGAACTTTGGGAGTTTTTTACTACTGATTCAATTTCTTTGCTGGTTATCAGTCTGTTCAAATTTTCTATCTTTTCTTGTTTCAGTTTTGGTAATTTATGTTTCTAAAAATTTACCCATTTCTTCTAGGTTGTCCAATTTGTTGGCATATAGGTTTTCATAATATTCTCTCATAATTGTTTGTATTTCTGGAGTGATGGTTGTTATTTCTATCCTCTAATGTGTGATTTCATTTATTTGAGTCCTATTCTTTTTTTTATTGAGAAGTATGGCTAGAGGTTTATGATTTTTTTTTTCAAAGAACAAGCTCCTGGGAAGTCCAGTGGCTTAGTCGATTAAGTGCACAACTCTTTTATTTCAGCTAAAGTTATGATCTCAAGGTCCAGGGATCCAGCCCCTTGTTGGGCTCCATGATCAGCAGGGTGTGTGCTTGAGAATTCTCTCCCTCTCCCTCTGCCTGCACCTCCACCTGCTTGTGCACACAATCATTCTCTTTCTCTTTCTCCCTAAAATAATATAAAATAAAATAAAATAAAACTTAAAAAAAAAGAAAACCAGCTCCTGGTTTCATTGATCTATTATATATATATTTTTTTAGTTTCTATATAATTTATTTGTATTCTCATCTTTATTATTTCCTTCCTTCTGCTGGCTTTAGGTTTTGTTTGTTGTTCTTTTTAGCAAGCTTAGGTTGCTAATTTGAGATTTTCCTTGCTTTTGGAGATAAGCCAGTATTGCTATAAACTTCCCTCTTAGGACTGCTTTTACTGCATCCCAGAGGTTTTGGACTGTTGTGTTTCCATTTTCATTTTTTCTATGTACCTTTTTATTTCTTCTTTGATTTCCTGGTTGACCCATTCATTGTTTAGTAGCTTTAATCTTCATGTGTTGTGATCTTGCCAGATTTTTTCTTGTGGTTGACTTCAGGTTTCATAGAGTTGTGGTCAGAAAAAATCTTGAATTTGTTGAGGCTCGTTTTATGGGAAAATACATTATCTGTTCCGAAGAATGTTTTGTGTGTACTTGAAAAGAATGTGTATTCCACTCTTTTAGGATGGAACATTCTGAATATATATGTTAAGTCCATCTATTCCAGAATGACATCCAAAACCATTGTTTCCTTGTTGATTATCTGCTTAGATGATCTGTCCGTTGATGTAAGTGGGGTGTTAAAGTCCCCTACTATTACTGTATTATTATCAATTAGTTACTTTATGTTCAATATTAATTGTTATATGTGTTTGCTTCCATGTTGGGTGCATAAATACTTAAAATTGTTATGTTTTCCTGTTGGATTGTCCCCTTTAGTATGATATAGTGTCCTTCTTTGTCTCTTGTTGCAGTCTTTGGTTTAATGTCTGTTTTGTCTGATATTAAGTATTACTACTCAACAGCAAAGAAACAAATAATCCAATCATGAAATGGGCAAAAGACATGAACAGAAATCTCACAGAGGAAGACATAGACATGGCCAACAAGCACATGAGAAAATGCTCCACATCACTGGCCATCAGGGAAATACAAATCAAAACCACAATGAGATACCACCTCACACTAGTAAGAATGGGGAAAATTAACAAGACAGGAAACCACAAATGTTGGAGAGGATGTGGAGAAAGGGGAACCCTCTTGCACTGTTGGTGGGAATGTGAACTGGTGCAGCCACTCTGGAAAACTGTGTGGACGTTCCTCAGAGTTAAAAATAGATCTACCCTACCACCCAGCAATTGCACTGCTGGGGATTTACCCCAAAGATACAGATGCAGTGAAATGCTGGGACACCTGCACCCCGATATTTATAGCAGCAATGTCCACAATAGCCAAACTGTGGAAGGAGCTTCGGTGTCCATCGAAAGATGAATGGATAAAGAATATGTGGTTTATGTATACAATGGAATATTACTCAGCCATTAGGAATGACAAATACCCACCATTTGCTTTGACGTGGATGGAACTGGAGGGTATTATGCTGAGTGAAATAAGTCAATCAGAGAAGGACAAACATTAAATGGTCTCATTTATTTGGGGAATATAAAAAACAGTGAAAGGGAATAAAGGGGAAAGGAGAAAAAATGAGTGGGAATTATCAGAAAGGGAGACAGAACATGGAAGACTCCTAACTCTGGAAAACGAACAAGGGGTGGTGGAAAGGGATGTGGGTGGGTGGAAGGGATGTGACTGGGTGATGGGCACTGAGGGGGGCACTTGATGGGATGAGCACTGGGTGTTATGCTATATGTTGGCAAATTGAACTCCAATTTAAAAACATATGTAAAAAATAAATGAATAAATAAACATAGACAAATTTAAAAAAATTATTACTACTCCAGCTTTCTTTTGACATTTATTTGCATGATAGATGTTTCTCCATCCCCTCACTTTGAATCTGCAAGTGTCTTTAGGTCCAAAGCGAGTCCCTTGTAGACAGCATATAAATAAGTTTTGTTTTGTTTTTTTAATCCATTGTGTCATGCTGTGTCTTTTGATTGGGGCATTTAGGCCATTTATGTTCAAAGTAGCTATTAATAGATATTAATTTATTGCCATTTTATTATTGTTGTTTCTGAAGTTCTTCTCTAATTCTTCTCTTTCTCTCTTTCATGGTTTGCTGGATTTCTTTAGATTTCTTTCTCTTTATTTTCTGCATAAATATTAGTGGCTTTTCATATATAATTGCCATTCAGTTTGCATATAACCTGTTCTGCATATAGCTGTCAATATTAAGTTGATAGTCGTTTAAGTTTGAACCTGTTTTTTCTTCCTTTCCTCCCCACATTTTAGGTATATGTTATTATATTTTATATCCTTTTATTTGTGAATTCCTTCACTGATTTTTTTATAGAAATAGTCATTTTTACTTCTTTTGTGTTTCCTACCTTTATACTTTTGACTTCTTTCCATTCAAAGACTCCTCTTTACTATTTCTTGCTGGTTTAGTGGTCACAAACTCCTTTATTTTTTGTTTGTCTGGGAAAATATCTCTCCTTCTATTATGAACAATAGGCTTGCTGGTTAGAATATTTTTGGCTGCACATTTTTCCCATTTAGCGTGTTGAATATACCATTGTACTGCCTTCTGGCTTGTCAAGTTTCTGTTGAAAAATCTTGCTAGCCTGATGGGTCTTCCCGTGTAAGTTAATGACTTCTTTTGTCTTGTTGCTTTTAAGATTTTTTCTTCATCACTATAATTTGTGAATTTAATTATAGTATGTCTTGGTGTGGGTCTGCTTTTGTTGATTTTGATGGAAGTTCTCTGTGCCTCCTGGATCTGGATGTCTGTTTCCTTCCCCAGATTAGGGAAGTTTTCAGCCATTATTTCTTCAAATAAATTTTCTGCCCCCTTTTGTCTCTTATCTTCTTCTGGAACTTCTGCAATATGAATGTTATTATGTTTAACGGAGTCACTGAGTTCCCTAAGTCTATTCTTGTGTTGCATAATTCTTTTTCCTCTCTTCTGTTCAGCTTACTTTCCATTACTCTGTCTTCTAGGTTACTAATTTGTTCTTCTGCTTCTTCCATCCTGTTCATTCCATCAAGTGTGTTTCTCATTTCATGTATTGAGCCCTTTATCTCTGCTATGTTATTTCTTATCTCTGTGGTAAGGGTCTCACTCATGTCTTCCCCTCTTTTCTCAAGTCCAGTGAGTATCCTTATAATCATTGCTTTAAATTCTTTATCAGGCAGGTTACTTTTATCTGTTTTGCTTAGATATCTGGCCATGGCCTTGTCCTGTTCTTTCATTTGGGGTAAATTTCTCTGTCTCCTCATCTTGTCTGCCTCTCTGTCTGCTTCTGTGATGAGAGTCAACTGTCTTCTGCTCTTGGAAGTAGTGTCTTTGTGAAGAGTAGGTCCTGGAGTGCCCTGCAATGCAGTATCCCCTGTTCACCAGAGCCTGACACTTTAGGAGAGTCTCCCATATGTGTTATTTATGCTCTACTGTTGTGTCTAAGTCACTTTTCCTTTCTTTAGAGATGTCTCTACTGACTCTCTGCCTGCTATGGGCTATCCTTGCTCTCTGTGGTGTTAGTGGGACCCAGACAGGCCAGCTCTGAGGGGGAGTGCCTGCCAGTGAATTTGAGAGCCAGAAAGTGTGGTGCTAGGAAAATTTGTGCTGGGCCACTAGTCCTGTACCAGATCCCCCAAAGCACTATGGTGGCTGGGGCTCTGCCCTGGGGCAGCTGGGGGCACATGGATGGGCACAGCACTGATGATGGCTGGGTGTGGCTGGGCCTGGCATGTGATGGTGGCTGGAGATGTGCAGCTGTGCACATGGCAGTGGCTGTGCACCTGGCGGCTGTCACGACAAGGTGATGAGGGCTTGAGACTTGTGGAAGCTAGGTGGGGCATATGTGGGGCTTTAACAAAATTTGCCCTAAGCCCAGGCCCAAGGCCAGCAGTCTTGGAGTGGGTGGGTCCTCAGGAAATCTTGTGAGTGTGGCACACTACTAGCAGGTTAGGTTACAAATGTCTGTGTAGCCCCATCTTCTTCAGGTGGCTCTGTGTTTATGCTGGGAGTGGAAGAAGAAAATGATGCCTGCCAGCTCCTTCATTTCTAAAGCGGTCCCCCAACATACTGAAACCAGTATGAACAGAGTCTCCGGTTTGTCCCATGTCTTATGTAAAGTGCCATTTTTATGTGGTTTCTCCATGTAGGCCACTGTGTCTTTAAGGATGACAACCCAGCTATCACTCATCTTCTTGGCTGGCCCAGTGCTGAGTCAGCTGACTTTGCAAGCTCCAGGTTCCAAGCCCTACTGGTTTTACAAACTCATGGAATTCAGCCACTCTGGTTTTTAAGGCCAAATGTTATGTGGATTAGTCTTCCCCATGTGAAATCCTTAGTGTGAGGGCCTGTTTGCCCACCTACTGTGCTTGCACGCAGCTCCCTCCCTCCTGGGGATAGCCTCTTTCCACCATTCTGACCTTCCTAACCTTTCATATGCAACTTCTTCTCTATATTTAGTTGTGAAGTTTGTTTTGCCAGTCTTCTGATCGCTCTCCTGGTCACTGACTTGTATGTGGATGCTATCTAGTTGTAAACTGGGATAGGGTGAGCTCAGGGTCCTCCTACTCTGCCATCTTCCCAAGCTCCTTACAATGAATGTAATTAACACATCCATCACCCCCACATACTTACCATTCTTTGTGTGTGATGAGAACACTTGAGATCTACTCTCAGCATGTTTCAGGTATATAATACAGTATTATTAACTATGGTCATCATGCTGTACATTACATTCTGAGAACTTATACATCTTATAACTAAAAGTTTGTACCCATTAAGCAACATCTCCCCATTTCCTCCAGTCTGCCCCCAGCCCCACCATTCTACCCTCTGTTTCTGTGAGTTCAATATTTTTAGATTCCATGTATGAGTGGGATCATACAGTTTTTGTCCTACATCACTTAACAGTGCTCCAGGTTTATTTATGTTATCACAAATGGCAGAATTTCCTCCTTTTTCATGGCTGAAAAATATTTCATTGTATATATACACCACATTTTCCTTATCCACTCATTTATGTTGTTTTCATATCTTGGCTCTTGTGAGTAATGCTACACTGAGCATGGGAGTGCACATACCTCTTTGAGATACTGATTTTATTTCCTCTGGTCATATACCCAGAGGTGGAACTGCTGGATCACATGGTATTTCCATTTTTAATTTTTGGGGCAACCTTCATACTGTTTTCCATAGTGGTTGTACCAGTTTGCATTCCCACCAACAGTGTACAAGGGTTCCCCCTTTTCTCTACACTCTCACCAGTACTCGTTATTTCTTGTCTTTTTGAAGTTCATCCTAACATGGGTGATGTCCTATCTCATTGTGGTTTTGATTTGCATTTCCCTGACAGTTAGTGATGTTAAGAACCTTTTCATTTATTTTTTTGGCCAAGTGTATATTGTCTTTGGAAATATGTCTATTCTGAGATGCTTTATATAAAAAGGATTGTGAGTCACTGGTGACGACAGTCACCAAAGCAAATTTCTTAAAAGACCTTTCTAATCCTCTTTGAGGTTATTCCTACTCCATTTATCTGTGGAATCTGTTTTAGGGAAATTGGAGTAAATACCTATAAACTTAAAATAAGGAAAATGAGGGATATATCATGTGTGTGGATAATTTTCATGAAGTAGACCCAGAGCTATTAAATATAATAATACTAGGCAGCTTATCAAGATGTAATCCCAGGGGTGCCTGGGTGACTCAGTTGGTTAAGTGTCTACCTTCAGCTCAGGTTATGATCCCAGGGACCTGGGATCGAGGTTCACATTTGGCTCCCTGATCAGTGGGGAGTCTGCTTCTCCCTCTCCCTCTCCCTCTCCCCTCCTTCTGCTCATGTTCTCTCTCTCTTTTTCTCTCAAATAAGTAAAATCTTAAAAAATATATAATAATACTTGCTTTGTGGCAAATGTAAAACTCTCAACTGCAAAAACAGAGCAGTCACAGAGCCAGTAAGTGGTGGAACAAGGTCTTGAATGTGAGTCTTATGATTCCACATCTAATGTTTTTTAAGACTCAGAATTCCAAAATATGCCACCATTATCCACTGCACTTTATTACTAGTGACCTAAATTGGGAGTGCTAACGGGGAATTATGACATAAATATTCTTCAATGTAGCTAGTTGTTTTTAAATATCTAAAGGGATTTCACTACTCACAATATTAGATGTTGCTTTAAGCATTCTTCACAACTGTGCATTTCCAAGAAGGCAGATGATTGCCACATTCCGTCATTTCACTGGGCAGTAATTGATGTACTGGTTGACCATTGATAATTAGTAAAACGATTTCAGCTGTTGGTTCAGCAAAACAAAGGAAAATTATTCATGGCTATTACTAATATGTATTACAGCACACCATTTTTTGTTTCCTGTCTGAGTGAGAATTCTGCATTTCATATCTACAACTAGGCTTTAGAACTGTCAATACTATTATATACCATGTAGTATATATATATATATATATATATACTATTATATACTGTGGTTCGTGTGTGTTAACATGAACTAAATGCTAATTGCTTACCCTGAGATTGGAAAATATTATCTTCCCTGTATTCTGTGTAAGTTGGTGCCTATCATCTTGTCCTATATATACAGACCCAATGAAACACATTTATTTAATTTGAATTATTTTTTTGTTTTTTGGGTTTTTTTTGTAATTTGAATTATTATTGACAATTTAAGAATAAACAGTATCATCAATTTATAGCACCAGAGAAGGTACCTATCCATCTACTTTTAAGTATAATCTTTTTTTACTCCAGTATAATGAACATACAGTATTATGTTAGTGTCAAGTGTACAATCTTTACACAAGGTAGGTGTCATATGTGATTAAAACATATATAATGAGTCCAACCCTTCCTCACAATTCCTTTGTTATCACTCTAATCCACAGTTTACAATGTCAGTCTGAGACTTCTACAGTGGCTTCATGGCTAGCTTTCTTGAATCTGATCTTCAGCCAGCCAGGTTGCCTTGACTGTCATTAATAGGAGCAATTAAAAACAAAATAGGAGTAAATTTTCTTAGAGGCTATTGTAATTATGCTACTTTCTTGCTCAACATGTCTTATCCCATAGAGTCTCAGTACTTCTGCCCTAATGCCAGTTTTCCATAATCATCGTAATTGTGCTAAAAAGCTCACCTGTTTATATTTAATCCTCAGCAAACAGGTAATTTTACATATAGGGAAACTGAGGTTTAGGGTGGGAGATGACTTGAATATAATCGCAACCAATCTGTATTTGGCAGAGTCTGGATGTGACTTCAGCTAAGTCCTGTTGCCTCAATTTACCTTTCTAACATTATTCCTCCTTACTTTGCTATACATACAATTAGCAGTGGTCATTCTGGTGTCCACACGTTCTCCACAAATACAGTATGCTTGTACTTTTGTTCATCCTGATCTTTTATTGGAATGCCCTTTCTCTTCCCTTTAGAGGCTCAAATTCTACGCATCTTCCAGGGCAGCACAAGCCCCAGATCCTCTGTCTTCATTGACCTCCGTCTCCTTTCACTTTCTTTTTTTTTTTAAGATTTTATTTGCCGATTTTAGGGAGAGAGAGAGAGAGCAAGGAGAGGAGCAGAAGGAGGGGGAGGAGCAGACTCCTGCACTAAGCATAGACCCCAATGAAAGGCTTGATCCCAGGACCCTAAGATCACTACCTGAGCCAAAATCAAGAGCCGGTCACTCTTCCAACTGGGACAGCCAGGCACCCCTCATTTCCCTTCTATAGCACATTAAAAATTCCCAGTATTAGCATACTGTCATCATTATTTTGTGGACATTAATCATTCCTACCAAAACATATTGTGAGCTGCCCGAGGGCAAGACCATGTTTTACATGCCTTTGGTATTTCTTGGCACAGTCATAAGCCCATTGTAAATGATAATAAATGCTGGCTGTTTAACTGTTATTTTGCTTTAAATGAGCCTTTCCTTTTTTGGCCTTTTCTCAATGAGAATAAAAAGGATTTGTTAAAGCCTGTAATTGAACTTTAGCTATCAGCCATTCTGCATTTTAGTTTTGTAATATAATAACAGTAATTCTTATTGGGCTCATTTTTTTTCCATTCAACATAAAATAGTAAATGTAAAACATGGGAAATAACAAATTACTTTAAGGAGTATTCTGAGCACCATTTGGAGTTCTCAGACTGACCTGAATAAATAATTTGAAAATGCGGGTGTGTCCTGCATTTTTATGCTTCTAAAATGGTCTATGAAGTGAGATGTTTAATCATTTATTAAAAACAAACAGATCATTTAGACCCAGAAAAATGTAGTAGGCAAAGTAAGATTAACCCCTTTAGTTGCTAGTGTCACATAATACTGTCTAAACAATGTACAGGTGGGGAGACCACTCTAATACAGTACTGGCTAGTGCGTGCACCCCAGCTTGCTGCTTCTTTCTTTATGGAGAGCTGTATTTCTCTCCCAGGCCCTTCACCTCTGTTTTGCGCCCCTCCCTCCCTCCCTCCCCTGCCCAGCCAAGTGTTGAAACATTTTGTAGGACTAATTTAGTCTAAGTAATTTCATTTGAATTTTGGTAAAGTGACATTCAGAAGTTATGGTTCTTTGGATAAATCTTTCTCTTAATTGGTATAGGTCTCAAAGGTATAAAAGTAGTATATACATGCATGTGTGTAGAGAGAGAATATCCCCCATACTAGCTTGATAAATAAGTACATAAGTTATGTATATCAAAGGTATAAAAGAAGAAAGCTATATATATCCATATATACATAAACATGTTTGCGCAAGTGGGCATGTGTGTGTGTATGGAGAGAGTGGGGTGGAGAATATCCCTATACTAGCTTGGTAGCCCATTTCTATAAACATTTTTTGTGATGATTCCTTAGATGTAAAGTTTGTATCCTTCTTGTATCTTTTTTATTCCTGCATCACCCTTTTCTCAACTTTCTTGTGCATTAATGATCCTGGTATAGGCATTTTCCAAGATTGATGGACGACTAGCTAAAAGGTTTCATAGCCCAAGGCAAGGGAGAGGTCCATTAACTTCACATGGTCAATAATTTCCCTGGGTAATGCCCTCTTCTGAGATTTTATTGCTAATAAAACCCATGTTATAATGTTCAGAAAAATTAAACATCATTGTAAGTTGCTCATTCTTAAAATTAAACCTGTCCTTGCCTTTTTGCTGTGTCTTCATTCCTCATATATGTTGGTATGCTTTTTTTATATATATCTTTAAAACTTAAATTTTACTTTCTTTTTATATATTGAGTCCCACGCTTAGAAACTAATACTCATTTTCAAGTGACACATTTATATAATTCCCTTAACTAAAGGAATCAAGCGTGGTATTCTGAAATGGAGTGTCTGTAACTGATAGCTTTAGTCAAAATATATATTTATATCTGATGGGTCTACTAGGATTACTAGGTTGCCAAATCCAGCTAAAAAACTTAGGGGAAAAAAGACACTTACCATCAGCTGGGAAAAAATAACATAATTTTGTTGTTACTGTGGTGTTTAATGATTTGACTGAGGCAGGCTGAATATAAGACCATCTACCTGCAGACCTTACTTTTTCATCCAAAGAAACCTTCCGTGGACTTTTATTGGCCTTTTGGTTTAATTTGTCACCCCCTCTGAAATCACTAATTCTTTGTATGGCTTTTAATTTTTAAATCTCTTCATATACAGAAACTTAAAATAGTCCTTTGTATTTTCTGAAATATGTCCAAATGGGCTTTGATTTTTCTTTAAGACAGAGACAAAGGTATTAAAAGTTCCAAGAGTGGGAAAGTTTACTTAAATATTTTTCATACACTTGGGGAAATTACCAGTAATCTGTAGGCTTGGATACATCCGATCTCATCCACATTGTGTCCAAATACAGGGTATAGAGCTTCCTCTCCCAGTTTTCTTTCTTTCAATGATGGGATTAAAAAGTACAGAGGGAATAAATTGAGAATCAAAACACTTTATTTTGAGCTCATCCTTACCAGCCAAGTGACCTCTGGAAAATCGCTTAACCTGCTAGTACATTAGTTATATATCACCCCCTCGAAACACTATTTAGTAGCAGTGATATTTGCCCTGCCTACCTATAGGGCTATAGTGAGAATCAATGCAGGCAATGTAGGCAAAAGTGCTTTCTAAAGTCTAAAACCCCAAACAAATATCATATACCAAATGAGAATATAGCTGCAGCTCGGCCTTGCTACTTTCCTTGGCATGAAATGTCTCTCTATAAATTACTTAGTCTGCCATTGTAAACTTGGGAAAGAAAAAAAGAATCAAGGTCAAGAAAAATATGCCTATGAGTTATTCTTCTGCATGTTAATAAGTGAAAATGGTACCCATTATGGCCCTATAAGTTGTAAAACCTGGGGGAGCCATGTTGGCTAATTATGTTAATGGTTAGATGCTGGAGGATGTTGAATATTAATTCCTATATAGAATTTGTCTAATCATCCATTTCTTACCTGCCAATCTGTTCCAACTACTAATCAATCAGGCAGAAAACACAGAACTCCAGCCATTAGAAAACAAATGGCCACACATATGTAGCTACCCATATGCCTGAATCCTTCATTTTTGATAAAAACATATTGCCTGTAATGAAATAACATTGTGAATATTTACTTCACTTTTGTATATAGAATGGATTCCCCTTTCTGTATGGAGCTGTGTAATATATGCATACATAAAAATGGCTGTTCAATCAGGTCAAATAGTTCCAATAATACTGTCCCTATAATCTGGTCAAGAAAAACTACTCATTGTCTAACTGATAAAATAGAAAACTAAAAGTAGCTACTGATGTGAGTCCACTTAAAGTGGACTGTGGGGAAATTATTAAGATGTTGGGCAGGAAATCTTCATCTTTAGAAATTCATTAGGTGGGAAAATCCGTATTCATTAATAAATTTAAAACCTATAAATTATTTTTCTATAAATTATTTATTTATGTTATTTATAAATTCTTTATTCTTTTAAAATTCATAAAAATTTTTAAATTTATAAATCATTTAAAAATCAATAAATTTAATTTCCATATTCATAAAGCACTGCACTCAAATATGTGCAGTGCTTTCAACCAGGGTAGTATTGTCATTTGGGAAAGAACAGTTCATCGAGGGGGCCCATACCTCAGAGGGCAGGACATTTAGCAGTCAGGCTCTTGCTCTGTAATGACCCTACCCATAGTCATTGTGACAAAAGGCTCTTAGGAAGATAAATATCCCACTATCGAGAGCTACTGAAAGGAAAATTCTACATGTTAAGGTAGGACAGACAGAAAACTAAACTTTTGTCAGAGAATGGAGCCTAGAAGCACAGAGAAAGAATGATTAAAAATGACAAATGAAATTTTGAAGATAATTTTAATTAACAATTGTGAAGAAAGCAATTTTTTAATAATAAATTTATTTTTTATTGTAGTTCAATTTGCCAACATACAGAATAACACCCAGTGCTCATCCCGTCAAGTGCCTCCCTCAGTGCCCGTCACCCATTCACTCCCACCCCCCGCCCTCCTCCCCTTCCACCACCCCTAGTTCGTTTCCCAGAGTTAGGAGTCTTCCATGTTCTGTCTCCCTTTCTGATATTTCCCACACATTTCTTCTCCCTTCCCTTATATTTCCTTTCACTATTATTTATATTCCCCAAATGAATGAGAACGTATAATGTTTGTCTTCCTCCGATTGACTTATTTCACTCAGCATAACACCCTCCAGTTTCATCCACCTTGAAGCAAATGGTGGGTATTTGTCGTTTCTAATGGCTGAGTAATATTCCATTGTATACATAGACCACATCTTCTTTATCCATTCATCTTTCCATGGACACCGAGGCTCCTTCCACAGTTTGGCTATTGTGGCCATTGCTGCTAGAAACATCGGGGTGCAGGTGTCCCGGCGTTTCATTGTATCTGTATCTTTGGGGTAAATCCCCAACAGTGCAATTGCTGGGTCGTAGGGCAGGTCTATTTTTAACTCTTTGAGGAACCTCCACACAGTTTTCCAGAGTGGCTGCACCAGTTCACATTCCCACCAACAGTGCAAGAGGGTTCCCTTTTCTGTGCATCCTCTCCAACATTTGTGGTTTCCTGCCTTGTTAATTTTCCCCATTCTCACTGGTGTGAGGTGGTATCTCATGGTGGTTTTGATTTGTATTTCCCTGATGGCCAGTGATGCAGAGCATTTTCTCATGTGCTTGTTGGCCACGTCTATGTCTTCCTCTGTGAGATTTCTGTTCCTTTCTTTTGCCCATTTCATGATTGGATTGTTTGTTTCTTTGCTGTTGAGTTTAAGAAGTTCTTTATAGATCTTGGAAACTAGCCCTTTATCTGATACGTCATTTGCAAATATCTTCTCCCATTCTGTAGGTTGTCTTTTAGTTTTGTTGACTGTATCCTTTGCTGTGCAGAAGCTTCTTATCTTGATGAAGTTCCAATAGTTCATTTTTGCTTTTGTTTCTTTTGCCTTCGTGATGTATCTTGCAAGAAGTTACTGTGGCCGAGTTCAAAAAGGGTGTTGCCTGTGTTCTCCTCTAGGATTTTGATGGAATCTTGTCTCACATTTAGATCTTTCATCCATTTTGAGTTTATCTTTGTGTATGGTGAAAGAGAGTGGTCTAGTTTCATTCTTCTGCATGTGGATGTCCAATTTTCCCAGCACCATTTATTGAAGAGACTGTCTTTCTTCCAGTGGATAGTCTTTCCTCCTTTGTCGAATATTAGTTGACCATAAAGTTGAGGGTCCACTTCTGGGTTCTCTATTCTGTTCCATTGATCTATGTGTCTGTTTTTGTGCCAGTACCACACTGTCTTGATGACCACAGCTTTGTAGTACAACCTAAAATCTGGCATTGTGATGCCCCTAGATACGGTTTTCTTTTTTAAAATTCCCCTGGCTATTCGGGGTCTTTTCTGATTCCACACAAATCTTAAAATAATTTGTTGTAACTCTCTGAAGAAAGTCCATGGTATTTCGATAGGGATTGCATTAAACGTGTAACTTGCCCTGGGTAACATTGACATTTTCACAATATTAATTCTGCCAATCAATGAGCATGGAATATTTTTCCATCTCTTTGTGTCTTCCTCAATTTCTTTCAGAAGAAAGCAATTTTAATAGTACTTTATCACTTAGAGATGAGTAGCGGGATCCCTGGGTGGCGCAGCGGTTTGGCGCCTGCCTTTGGCCCAGGGCGCGATCCTGGAGACCCTGGATCGAATCCCACGTCGGGCTCCCGGTGCGTGGAGCCTGCTTCTCCCTCTGCCTGTGTCTCTGCCTCTCTCTCTCACTGTGTGCCTATCATAAATAAATAAAAATTTAAAAAAAAAAAAGAGATGAGTAGCTTTTGTTGAAACCAACCTTTGCATAATTCTTGTTAATCACTTTGCCCCTTTCAGTTATTGATGATAAAATGCCCTTTACTCCACAAAGCAATCATCAATTTTATTTTTAAATTGACAGTTTTCTACCATTGACTTAAATTTTCTCAGTAAATACAATTTGTTCGAATTCCCCCAAGAGCCCCGGCTCTGGTGCTGCAGCTCCTAATACACATCACCCTGTCCTCACATGCCTTGGACTCAAGGAAGTTTCCTGTTGGATTCTTCTCCACATATTTAGAGACTAGCTAAGAAATGTCCCACCCTTTCCTTAAAACACACAGTCACGGGCAGCCTGGGTGGCTCAGCGGTTGAGCGCCTGCCTTCGGCCCAGGGTGTGATCCCAGAGTCCCAGGATTGAGTCCCACATAGGGCTCCCTGCATGGAGCCTGCTTCTTCCTCTGCCTGTGTCTCTGCCTCTCTTTCTCTCTCTCTCTTTCTCTCTCTCTCTGTGTGTGTGTGTGATGAATAAATAAATAAAATATTAAAAAAAAAACACTCACGAACTAATAGCTACAAATGCCGTCATTGTTTCGCCATAACCTCTGTATTAGGTCCTGTGGGTTCGGTGTGCCTTGGTCCCCAGCCAGCTCTGAGACGATTTCCTACTCCTTAGCTCTTTGCTTTCCCTTTTGTGCCCCGGCCGCCTTGTAATTACTGCCAGTTTGCTCCCACTGGAGGGACCCTGCCCCGGTAGATCCATCTGCCAGGACACTTTCCTCCTGATCTTCACTCAACCCTGCCTTTTCTCCTTTCAGACCTCAATTCATCTCCTCAGGGAGGTCTCTCTAAGGCCAACATATCTAAACATGTGCTTCCCTCTCCCCCATTCTGTCATTCTCCATAGCCTTGAGCCAGCTCTACTTCTCTTCAGAGAGCTTACTGCCCCCTGCTATGTGTTGGAGTACTTATCCAATAAAGTCTTTATCAATAACATATTGAGATGGTTAAGGGTGGGCTACCTGGGCTTGAGTCCAGTGCTGTGCCTTCCTACCTGGCGACCTTCGGCAGTTGCTTAACGTTTCATTGTATCTCCTTCAAAGTGCTGCTGCCCCATCTTCCTTGGCATGAAGATATGGCCTACGGAAAAAGCACTTGAGAGACTATTTACTCCAACTTTCTGTCAAAGAAAATAATATTTGCTCCTCTCTTCTTCTCCTGCATCTCCTCTTCTCTCTTAATTTTATCTGTTTCTTATTACTCAGTCTCAGAAAGGCGAGGAGGAAGAATCACCTTCAGAGCTTTTCGCCATCTTGTGTATGTCCTTTTTATGAGACTCTTAGGTAGAAAATCTCAGTGATCTTAATTTCACCTCACATCTGCTTTTTTTTCCTTTTTTTTTAAAGATTTTATTTATTTATTTGACAGAGGCAGAGAGAGAACACAAGTAGGCAGAGTGGCAGGCAGAGGGACAAGGAGAAGCCCCGAGCCTGATGTGGGACTCGATCCCAGGACCCCGGGATCATGACCTGAGCCAAAGGCAGACAACCAACTGAGCCTCCCAGGTGCCCCTCACATCAGCTTTTCAGTGAAACAGCTCTTCAACTGATTTTCTCTATCATACACTACAAAAAGTGACAATTGTCATTTGATTATTTGACTAATTTCAAGCCTCAACAAATATCTACACAGACCAGCTCTTACATCCTCACAGGTGGTACGTACTGAGAGTAAAAGCAGAGATTGCCAATAAAGTTTAGATTATAGCCTGTGTCCTTAACCAAAACTCAGAATATAATTATGCATATAAAAATCAGTGCTCATCAAACAAGCAATCTTACTTGAGTTTTTTAAACATCTAAGGGTATTATTTTTTTTGTTTCCAGAAGAAAATTTTTGCTACTATGTATTTTTTAAATGAGTATTTTGGTAAAATTAAAGAAATTTAAAACCCAGATTTTCTCAAGCATTTAAGTTCAATTACAAATCTTATACTCCTTACAGTTCTAAAATTATAAATGATCATTTATACTTACTCTTTGATTGGTGTTCATTAGCTCACATTTAGCGGGTTAAATTCCCCTAAACAATTAACCTCAAATACTTAAATTCCCTTAAGAATTTCAACATATCTACCAATTTAATATATCTGATTATTAAAATTCTTTACACAGCTCCCAGTACGACACAATATTCTTCACTTAAGCAGCTCCTGTGAATCTAATAGAGCAGAAACATTAATAAAGTAAATCAGGTCCACTTACACATTTAAATACTTTTATCAACTTTAAGATTCCTTTATACCTCTCAAGTCAAAGTCACAAGTCTAATGTTGATTAACCATTTCAAATCAAATCATTTCACGTGTCAAATTCTCTAGCACATCAGCTTCTTTGAAATGTGTTAACCATCTTAAAAAGCGATAATAACTGAACTGGCAAAAGGTAATCCTAAACTTAACACAAAGTGATATTATTATTGTTTTAATTTCAGTTTCTGCTTTTAGAATTGCAAAGATACAACTATAGGATCTGAGACATGACGCCATAATTTCAGTTTGTGGTTAGAAAAGTCAATCCATAGGAGCCCCCTCATACAGTTTTATACTGAGTTTCTTCCCCATTTCAGTCAATTGAGCTAGTCTCTTATCATCTGATCGGATGCCATTTTGTCCTAATACTTTTTCCTGGCTGGTTATCATCAACAACCACCACTTATCATAATTTTATATTAGACTACATAACATGAATTAGAGTATAATATCTAATGGCTTCACTGTACCATATACACTGCATGCACAAAAGTAAACTATTTTCATGTTGCCTGGGGAATTTCTATGAGCAGATATATGCTAGTATTAAAAGATAAGATTCTGTTTTAGCTCATGTTCATGTTTCATTTCAGAAATACACTGTTGTCTATTAGTGGATCTTAAAGCAAACAGGATAGCGACAAACCCAGTTTTGAGTTTGATTGAGCACCTTTTTAGAACAAATGAGAAAAATTGATTGAAAGGTATTTTTTAAAAAGGACCTAAAACCAATTGGTGTTCAGGAGATTTCCCATGCAACTTTCCAAGTTGCTAAAAACAAAAAAACAAAAAAACAGGTTTTAAATTATAGTCCTGCTCATGAAACTATGAGCAGATGACCAACTTCAATGGCTGGAAACCCAGATTCAAAGTCAACTTCATTTATAGCCCCTCCTTCTTTTCTTTTAAACTGCCTCAACTTGTATTAATGGCATTGTAACTAAAGTCAAAGCTAAAGAATAGAACCGGAGGACAGGAAAAGCAGTTGAATTAACTTTAAAGTACTCTTCATATTATCCTTTAAAATCTTTACTTCTACAAGGAAGAAAAAAGTCTTCAAAGTGGAATGTTATTTAAAAGGAATTTTCAAGTGCAGGCGTTGGCAAAGCTGGCCGAGGGAACTATAGGCAATGAAGTAGCCGGAGGAAGAATGTCAGAACGAGCCTGAGGTTTCCATGTGAAGGCCTTGCTTCCTAATTGTTATTATGCTTACAAGGACATTCTGTAAAAAGAAAAATGAACGAACGCCTTGTTCAACACCTGCTGTAAAAAGATGCTGGAACTCTGTGGCTTGCTTAAATCATTTTTTTTCCAGAAACAAATTGCCGAACAAGCCCTAGGCCATTTAATTTCCAAATACCAGTAATTAAAATGAGTAACATCGTCAGAATTTGGCAGGGCCACAGCTTTCCTTTCCCTTTTCATTTTCACATAAATTTCAGTGAAGGTCAGATTTGTTGAAGGGAGGAGAGGGGGCGAAGCCTGCCGGCCGCGTGCTCATGGGAGGTTAAAATATGACTCGTTCACAGTGTCCCTCATAGTTCAGGACTTAATGGTCCTTGACGGGGATAACCTAGAAGTTCATTTTACTCTGTGTCCCAAAAGCAGTCATTGTCAATGTAATCTTTCTTGTGGGCTGAAAGATATTGTCAACAAATGATCTGACTTTCAATAGCAGTTGACCAGCAGTGCCTCAGATCCAAAACCTCATGAATGTGGATCCTTGTTGATCTGTTTCCTACTCATAGCAGTACAGATATTTATTTGGGTTTCCTTTCATTTTGGGTTTTTTTTTTTGGCTTTATTTCTTATACAGGTCATTTTTACCTATCTCTCCCTAAAAACCAAACTTTTTAAGGTGATAGCTAGGTCTTGTTCTGGGAAAGATGGGGTGCAGCAGTGCAGAGAATGTGTGCCCTGGTTGCAGTCCATTTCTCAGCTGAGCACTGCTACTTCCTAGATGGGCACACTGGGGTACCTGTCTCACCACACTTGGCCTTATTGCCTAATCTGTGAAGGGGAAAGATTAAAACTTACCTCAGTGAAAATCCAAGGACATGGAGCATGTGAGGGAGATTGACTTTGCTGAAGGATAACCTGAGTCTCATTCCCACAACAGTCATCGTGGATAAGCAAATAAGGTTTTTCCTTTTCTAGTCTACCCCACCCTAAAGAGAGCAGTGAAGTCCAAGCTCCTGGAAGGGTGGGTTCTCCTCACCCAGCTGAGAGTAACAGGCATGGATCTTCAGAATGCCAGCCACCTGGGTTGTTCTCCACAGGGGCCCTGCTGGAGAGGATGACTCTCGTAATCTATGGAAGCTAGACGGTAAATGCCAAGGACATGAGCATCATCAAGGACCTTGAGTGGTAGAGCCTGTTGGGAGGGACATTGCAGTAGAAGGGCTGCAATCTGTTGGAAAGCCTCTAATAATGGAAAATGTGGGACTAGAGGACAAAAGGACCAGTCAGAAAAGAGCTCATCTGAGGCAGGAGAAAGAACACATGGAGACAATGTATTTGTCACATAGCATGGAGGACATCCTGATAGACCATTGCAGACAAATGGACAGCAAGACGGAGATCTACCTGGTTCTCTCCATTTGAGCCCCAGGAAACCAAAATCTCCAAAGAAATAGAAAATATAGAGTGGTTAAACCCAGTTCTTTGTGTTCTTGAAAGAATGAGTCTGTAAGTGGGCAGATGGAGAGTCTCTTCACTCTCGGATGGTTTCTGATCACGAATCTTACAATACAACTTGAGAGCTGCTTCTTGTCCAATTATTTCTGATCTGATCCACAAGGAGATGAAAGATGATAAACAGAGCACAATGAACACGGAAAAGAACTAGGTGAGGAGTGAGGCTGCTGGGAATTTCATGGCCTACGTCATCTTCCCACGCCTCACTAGTCTGCAGAAATGTGGTTGCCTTGACAATAATAATGGATTTTCTAGCCCTGACCCACTTTTCCAGGACGTTTAGGAAAACCCAAGAGAGTAATGTACTCAAGAGCAAGTTCATTCCCAGGTTATCACAAAGCTTTGCCAGGAACATGATATTCTGGGTGGAAAAGAGCATGGGGCTCCTTCCCCTCTGTTGAATTGGGTTCTGCAGCAGGGTTATTCCCGGTCCATATGTTTTGAGTTTAATGAAATAGCTTTCTCAGCTTTTACTTAGAGCGTTCTTTCACTTCAGCATTTACCTAAGTGTCCAAGTGACTGGAGAAATGGATTCAAGCAAAAGGCAGAATGTTTCTCTTCCCTCAGAGGACATAAGATGAGAATAAGCTTGTAACAGATACTGTCAGTGCCCTGTCTCTTAGTGTCCCTGGAACTTTCTGTATGTTGCTGTAGATGTCCAGCTACCCAAATCCATATCCCTGTGCCTAAGGATGTGACCAGTGCTAAGGAATGCACACCTCCTGGGAGCAGCCCTCAGCCCTTGATTCTCAAGATAGGTGTGTAAACTTCTCAGCTCTCATACTTCATGTGTTGTGTACTATTTTCCAGAGGAATTCTGCTCCAGAATTCCCCTGGGGCAGTTGGCTTCATGTATTGGTTACCTTCCCTGCCCTGTCTCATGACCCCATTCTTCTACCAACGTTATCGGTACCTCCCAGTTAAGCTCCTTGAATTTGGATCCTTCCCTCAGGTCCTGAATCTGGAAAAATACCGAGACAAGAATCTTCAAATAAATTCTCTCCCAAGAAGTTTCTAGCAAATCCTACAAATAAATGACTCTTTAGTCATCCCAACTCATTAGAAGCATTCAGATATGTCTGTGCCACAACAGTAGGCACACACTGAGATCCTTCCCAGGACACTTCCATGGCAGGATGACCCTACCAGTTCACCAGTCATGATTGAATTCTTCCTCAACTCAAGCCATAACTCATCCTCCTTTACCTATACTGCAGCCCAAATTGCTTTTTATTAAATTTTGGCTTTATTGAAATATAACTGACAAAATTGGAAGGTATTTAAAGTGCACGTCGTGGTGATTTTGATATATGTAACTATTGTGAAAGGATCTCCCCCCATCTCATTAAGTAGCTCATCCATTGCCTCATAGATTGATCTATTTTCATTTTGAAGAAAATATTTAAGTTCTACTCTCTTAGCAAATTTCATTTACACAATGGTGTTATCAATCAAATTGCTTTAAGCAAGAAGTAACAAAAGGGTTTTTAGTTTGCAATGACAATTCAGTTATTAGGATCTTCTATAGTTGTTCAAAGCCCCAGAGCATTAAGAAGTGAAAATAACGTACTATGGAAGGCAGCAATGATAGAAATAGTCATTATCCAAAATTATGATTTCCACAAATATTTTTCTCTTGACTATTTATTCTGATCCCATGTAAGTAAACTTTGTTCCTTGCTTGCTTACTGGGCATGAGATAGGGGTTTTAGGAATGAGAGAGGTTTGATTTTCAAATAAATATTTGAAAAATGAGAAGTATTTTACCTTAAAAATGGACTTTTGTGGGGGACCCTGGGTGGCTCAGCAGTTTAGCGCCTACCTTCAGCCCAGGGTGTGATCCTGGAGTCCCGGGATCCAGTCCCACATCGGGCTCTCTGTGTGGAGCCTGCATCTCCTCCCTCTGCCTGTGTCTCTGCCTCTCTCTCTCTCTCTCTCTCTCTCTCTGTCTCTCTCTGTCTCTCATGAATAAATAAAATCTTTTTAATAAAGACATTTCAGGAGAACACTATTCTTTCAATACCCATAGCCTTGGTAGTTTTTATATGTGTTTTTTCATATGTGTTTTCATATGTGTAATTTCATATAGTGTAATTATTTGAAACATGGTCGATTTGAAAGCCTCTCATTTACTTGTTCACTCTTAACCTTTCCTCAAAAATGAAAAATCAGGCAAATATAATTTAGGTACAAAAACTCCATGTTATTTTTTAACTTCTAAATAGAAGGGAAAACCACAAATTAAATTACTAAAATGCTCCCCACATAAATCACTCCATGTAGAAATAGAGTAGAAAAGTTACCTTTTCAAGATGTGGTAAGCAGAACCCTAAAATGGCTTCCAAGAGTCCCACCTGTTGGTATATACATCTTTATAATCCTTGAGTGTGCATAGAATCTGTGAATATAATGGGATGTGACTCCCCTGGTTAGGAGACTGAACCCTCATGATTCAGTTGACTTTGAATTAATCAAAAGGGAAATTATCTCTGGTGGGCCTGACCTAATCAGGCGAGTCTTTACAGGAAAGATCTGGCCCTTCCTGAAGTCCTAGAGATTTAAAGTGTGAGAAAGATTGTTCTTCTGCCCTCAAAGAAGCTACGAGTCCTGTTCTGAAGTGGCCTGTGGAGGAGGTGACATGATAAGAACCTGAGTGGTCTGTAGGACCTGAGAACCATCCCTGGCTGACAGAAAGCAAGAAAACAGAGATCTCAGTAAGGAAATGAATTTTTCCAACAACTTGGCAAAGATTCAAAGAGAAACCTTCCCCCATCAAGCTTCCACATGGGGACATACCTCGCCAACGTCCTGGTTTCAGCCTTTGAAGACCCTGAGCAGAGGACCCCAGCTAAAATGTGCCCGATTCCTGACCTGTGGAAACTAGGAGGTAATAAATGTGTGCTACTTTAAGCTGCCAAGTTTGAGGTCATTTGTTAAGTAGCAATATATAACCAATGCACAAAATTTCCTTTGAAATTGATTTCCAGGGTCAGTCTATTATATTAAAGGCCTGTAATCCCCTGCATAAATTTTTTGCACCTCAAAAGACACCATCAAGAAAATGAAAAGGCAACCTACAAACTGAGGGGGAAATATTTGCAAATCATATGACTCAAGGGGACTTGTACCCAGATTTAAAGAACTCTAGAACACTTCAATAATAAAAAGCCCAGTAACCCAATAAAAAATGTGCAGAGTCTGAAGAGATATTATTCCAAAGAAGATAGACGGAAGGCCAGTAAGTAAACGAAATGCTGCATAACATTATTAATCATCAGGAAGATGCAAATCAAAAACACAATGAGACTTCACTCTCTATCTGCTGGGAGAGCTCTAATAAAAAGAGGACAGAAGACATTTGAACCCTCCTACACTGCTGGTGAACGTGTAAAATGGTGCCGCCGTTTTGGCAAACAGTCTGGTTAGGCCCTCAGCAATCCCACTCCGAGAAATCTACACAAGACAGATGAAAACCTGTCCACACAAAAACTAGTATATGCATGTTCATAGCAGCATTATTCATAATAACAAAAAATGGAAACAGTCCAAATATCCATCAGCTGATGAGTAAATTGGGATCTATCCATACAATGAACTAGTATTTAGCAATAAAAAGGAATAAAGTACTGCTGCCTGCTACAACATGCTAAGTGAAAGAAGCCTATCAGAAAAGGCCACATAGGGACACCTGGGTGGCCCAGCGCTTGAGTGTCTGCCTTCGGTTCAGGGCGTGATCCTGGAGTTCCAGGATCAAGTCCCCCATTGGGCACCCTGCATGGAGCCTGCTTCTCCCTCTGCCTATGTCTCTGCCTCTCTCTCTCTATGTCTCTCATGAATAAATAAATAACATCTTAAAAAAAAAGAAAAGGCCATATATTGGGGCACCTCAGTCTCAGTCAGCTAAGCATCTGACTCTTGGTTTCATCTCAGGTCATGATCTCAAGGTCATGGGATCAAGCCCTGAGTGGGGCTCTGTGCTGGGTGTGGAGCCTGCTTAAGTTTCCCTCTCTCTGTCTCTGCCCCTCCCCCACCCTACCCACTGACTTCCACTCCCACTCTAAAAATAAATAAATAAATATCACATATTGGGGCACCTGGGTGACTCAGGCAGTTAAGCATCTGACTCTTGATCCCAGCTCAGGTCTTGATCTCAGGGTCATGTGTTTGAGCCCCATGTTGGGCTCCACTCTGGGCCTGGAGCCCACTTAAAAAAAATAGAAAATAAAAAAGACCACATATTGTATGATTCTATTTATATGAAAAGCCCAGAAGAGGCAAATCTATATAAATAGAAAATACATCATTGTTTAGTTGGGGTGAGGGATGGGAAAGGGGCATGGCTGTTAAAAGTATAGAGATTCTTTTGAGAAAAATGGAAATATTCTAAAATTAGATTGTCATGATGATTGCTTATCTCTGTAAATACAGTAAAAATTGTTGAGCTGTACACTTAAATGAATGTTATGGCATGTACATTATATTTCACTAAGCTGTTTTTATTGAGGCTAGTTTCTCCTTTGTTTTGCTGGGGTCATGCTAGGAGAGCAAGGGTTCTATAATAATGAGACCCAAAAAAAGGGAAAAAAAGCCAGTCCCGTGATAGGCATAAGTCAGTGACCAGATTTTATATGCTTTCTGATGGTGTTGGAAAGGCAGCACGGCAGAGGGAGAAGCCACACTCATGAAACCGTGAGTTTGCTTATCTTTGCCCATTTTCTCACTAGCTCGGGAACCTCTCTGACTTGGACTGGATAAATTCCCAGTCACTCACAATTCTAAATGTTCTGTTCAGCCTAATGATTTATACAAAGATAATCACTAAAATGACATTTGAAGTATCCAAGTATGCCAAGATATCACTGAAAAATGTTCTTATCTTCTTTAAATGAAAGAATTCATTTAAATCCAAAAGTGTGACCGAGAATGACCTCAAACATTTCACAGTACCTTTTCTGTGTTACTTGTCTTAAGTTTAATGCTAATGTGAGATCAGGATTTCATGCAAGCTACCACTTAGATCGGAAGCCCAATTATTTGCCTTAGTTTTCCTAATCCCAATTTTGTTCTTATTCTCTAACTAAATTATTTTCAGGCTGTTTTTCATTTACCTGTTCTGAAAGCTCAGAAATGAGGAAAAGAAAGAACACAAACCAGTTTAATGCAATGAAAAAAAAATTCGGGTGCACTTAGAACATCTAAATGGCTTTCCACTTTCCTTGGTCACTAAATACTCGCAAGGTCTTAGTCTATTAGTTACTAAGGTAACTCAAAGCTGGCAATATGTTGACATACCTTTCAAGGCCAACAGATTTTTCAGTATTTCACAGATAATGTCACATTAACCTCAAACTTGGCCTTTTCCCAAAAGAACAATGGTTGTTTGAATGAATCTGTTACAATTTTATTTTTTGTTTTTTTTTAAAGGAGCTTTTTGCTGCACTTTCCTTCAGCTCAGGTATCATTGATTCTGTTTTTAGAATAACATAATAGTACAAGTCAGATATCTTTATTGATGCCTGCAGTAAACCACTCATTTGCCCCTTTTGCCAGATACTCACAGCCTGAGTCAGAATCTGTGTAGTCATCCAAATGGTGCTCAAAAGAGAGGACATCCTTTCATTTACCCAGACAGCCCCACAAAGATATTCCTGGTGTAGGGACGCCTGGGTGGCTCAGCGGTTGAGTATCTGCCTGTGGCTCAGGGCGTGATCCCGGAGGCCCCAGGATCGAGTCCCACATTGGGCTCTCTGCATGGAGCCTGCTTCTCTTCCCTCTTCCCATGTCTCTGTCTCTCTCTCTGTCTCTCATGAATAAATAAATAAAATCTTTAAAAAAAAAAAAGAATATTCCGGGTATAAATCAAGGCAAAGAGGATGTCTTTAGGATAGAAATGGACAGTCTTTTTGCCTTTTTTGCCATTAATCATGGTGTATAAATTCACATGTGCAAAGTAGGATTTTCTGTCCTCATGTTGAGAATGAGAAGTTGTAGCCAGCAATCTAGTGTATTCCTCTCATAGCCCATCATTACAGTGGGAAAGCAGACCTGGTGTGTCTAAGAATCAGCTACTAGTCAAATTTACTCACTGCACTCACTGAAAGGAAAAAAAATACAGTGAAGAGAGTTAGTCTTTTCCAAAGAACCCAAATTAATAGTAAGATAAATGTAAATTTGAGCAGATAAATTAAATATTAACAAAATCTAATATACTGACAGCAGATGATCTCTCTGTTTAACAATGTATATACTTAAGAAACATTCGAGATAATATACATATAATAAATCTGATCCAAGAAAATGCCAGTATCTAAAATCATGGTAGTGTTCAACCATTTGCAAACCCCCACCTCTGCCACCCGCTGCCCAGACACATAAATCTTGATATGTGTGGTGGTGAATTCCTTCTTCTTCTAAAGTTCTTCTTGTTCTTGGAGATTAAGTAGTTCTTGGGAGCTCTGAAATGTATTTACTTTCAGGAGCATCTGGATGGCTCAGTCAGCAGAGCATGTGAGTTTTGACCTTGAGTTTGTGAGTTCAAGCCCCACATTGGGTTAGAGATGACTTAAAAATTTTTATTTTTAATTTATTTACTTTCAGTTTAGTGAACTTCAGGTATCCTTAAACTTGACCTTATTTACTTAGATTCTATTTTAAAAATATTTCTGAATCTTGCCAGTTATATCAAGTTCATATTGAATTCATCAAAGGGGTTAATAAAATGACTCCAAATAAAATATTTTCTCTAAAGCGATAGTGTGCTTTCCAGTTTAGCCCTGTAATAGTTAAAATGCTAAACTAGCACTATAGTCAATTCAGTGATTTATTTACTTATGTAACTTCTCATTTAAAGTTTGCTTTATTAAAACTAATTTTTATTATTTCCCTGTGGCAATCTAAACTTTGAAGAGTGGGGAAATTATCCACCCTATGCATATTTTGTACTATTATTAACATCCAGTTGTGTTGTAGTTGATTTAAAAGTGTTGAAAAACAAATGAATGTTTTGCTTACTGCAGAAAAGCTTGTCATTGAAAATTCAATGTTAGTGAATACCCCATTTCTGTATTCATGATTATAAGAATACCAATTTGCATGGCACTTTAGGATAACTAATGAACAGTGTAAGATTAGAAGTTGGAGGTTACTTTAAGTCATAATACTTTTCAAGAAATATTTTGTAGCTAATAATCCTGTATTATGTACTTGAAAGTTGCTAAGAGAATAAATCTTAAATGTTCTTACCACAAAAAAAGAATTAGTAATTATGTGACACATGGAGGTGTTAGCTAATGCCATGGCAATAATCATTTTGCAATATGTAAGTGTATCAAATCAACACATTGTCTACCTTAAGCTTACACAATGCTATATGTCAGTTGCATCTCAGTAATAAAGCCTGCAAAAAGAAATATTTTGTTTGTTGAAGTCCACTGTGAACAATGTAAAGTTTAAAAACAGAATCAACAGAATAAAAAGCTGTAAGACAAAGAATTGAGTGCATTTTTTTCATAGTTGCATATTCAGGTTTGTCTAGGTAAAAATAACTTCTTTGGTGTTTCCCCATTTTAGCTGGGTTTTTTTTTTCTGCTTATTTGTAGTTTGTTTTGTCTCACTTATGTTAATGAAATTCTAAAAGGGCAGCCAAATGTCATGAAGCTTTATTTCATCACCTAACCCTTCGGTTTTTTAAAACTAGGTTCAAAATTCAATTAAGATCACATAGATTGTTGTCAAATGAGCTGCCTTAAATAGAATAAAATATTAACTGTAACATAGGAAAATGTAAAAACATTTGGAAAGGAGCAATGCTTGGAAAAGTTCTAAAATGTAAGAAATAATCTGATAATATAATTGAAATTGTGTTTTCACATACTGTAAAAGATAATAAATAGCCTTTGCCTTGTCAGGTTTTATTGAAGAGATGATACACTGAGAGTTTGTTTTCTCTGTTTTTGAGCTGTATATAACTTTTGATTCTTTATATTTTCACTGAATATATTTAACATGTAACACTAAATTTAAGGTATATGTTACTTTCATACATTTATAGATTGTAATATGATTGCTATTGTAGTGACATTTATCGCATTATATAATAACAGTAAAATATTGTTTATATTCATGATAGTGTGCATTAGATCTCTGTAGCTTATTTACTATTCATTCCATGTTTGTACCCTTAAATAGTATCAGTCATATCCCTCACCCTTCTCCTTAGGGTAACTATTATTCTACTCTGTTTTTACAAGTTTGAGTTTTTTAGATTCCACGTATAAGTGATATCATACAGTATTTGTTTTTCTCTGTCTGACTTACCTCATTTAGCATAATGAGCTCTCTGTCCATCCATGTTGTCACAAATGGCAGGGTATCCTCCTTTCTCGTGGCTGAATAATATTCCATTGTGTATAGATACCACATTTTTTTTAATCCATTTATCCATTGGTAGGCATTTAGTTGTTTCCATATCTTGGTCTGATTCTTTTCAAATTAAGAAACTTTCCCTTAAATATTTCACTACCGTTGCTTTACTCAAGAAGAACAAACACTGTAATATATTGGAGGGAATGGGATAAACCCTTAAAGTCAATTCATCCAGTCTGAGAAAACCTAGTCATATATGGCCAGTTATACTATCGGAGAAGCAGATAATAACTGAATCACAAATACTTTATCATTTACTCAAAGCCTAGCACTGTGGCAGAAGTTGATGAGTACAAGGCAATTATTAGACATTTAAAGGAAATGTAACCTTATTTTGTAAGTAGGCTAGTCAAGCAGGATATATTGATGACATAATCATGCTTAATCTTTCCTTCTAAACTATAAACTACTTAGGATCTGGGATTGCTTTTTATTCAACTCCTTACTCTTCATAACTGGTATCACTGAATCCTGGATTCAGAATGTGAACAGATGAAGGAACAAAAACCAGACTTTTTCTTCTAGACAATTTAGTGTAAATCCTGGTAAGAAAGACTCCCATGATTATGATTTCTCTAAACTGCCCTGCTTGTCCCTACTATCCCTCATAATCAGCTAAATTTCTCTACAGAAAACAGAAGAGACTGACTCTCAGCTGTTTTCTGTTAAAAAAAGTTATCTTACTCATGTGGTGACCTCTCATGATTTTCTAGCCTTTTGTGGCTTTTGTGTGCTTTAATGAAGACCCATACATATGCATTGTTTCCTTCAAAACCATTATTATGAAAATATTCTGAATCTATAAAAGCACTTTCTAGTTCCTTTCCACCCTTGGAAGCCAGCCACTTTTTTTTTAAGATTTTATTTATTTATTCATGAGAGACACACACGCACACACAGAGAGAGAGAAAGAGAGAGACATAGGCAGAGAGAGAAGCAGGCTCCTTGCAGGGAGCCCAATGTGAGACTTGATCCCGGAACCCCAGGATCACATGCTTGGCTGAAGGCAGGCGCTCAACCACTGAGCCACCCAGGCATCCCGGAAGCCAGCCACTTTTAACGTTAGTTACAGCAATCAAGATTCTTGGTTCAAATTATTTTTTGAAAATTGCACTCTTGGTGTTGGGGGTAGGAGAAGATGGCAATCTCCACAGACAAATTATGAAAACAGAATACATAGCCTGAAAGTAGAATATGGACCTAAATATCCAGGAGCCCCTCTATCAGTTAGATTTGTAACCAAAATTAATATGAATGGAATTAATAATTCCAATAGAATGGTGGATGCACAGAGCATACCAGTGTTGGCAAAATAGCAAAATATAACATTAAAGTTGTACTTCAGGAGCTAAGATGTCTAGTGATGTCCAAATATAGGAAGTTTCCACAGCCACCAGAAGGACAGACACAGAACAACTAATTTTAGTGGATCTCAAACTTGTCTTAAACCAACAATCTTCTACTCGTGCTAATGTCTTGATTAAATATCACAGTGCAGGGCAGCCTGGGTGGCTAAGCGGTTTAGCACCACCTTTGGCCCAGGGCGTGATCCTGGAGACCCGAGATTGAGTCTCACGTCAGGCTCCCTGCATGGAGCCTGCTTCTCTCTCTGCCTGTGTCTCTGCCTCTGTGTGTGTGTGTGTGTGTGTCTCATGAATAAATAAATAAAATATTTAAATATATATATATATATTTCACAGTGCAGAGTACCCACACATTAAGTAAAAGAATTCCAGCTGGTAAACATGACCTAGACATTGGTAAGAATATATTTAAAATATATACACCATTATGTTTTCAGTTTACAGGAGGAAAAATGCAGCACAATTTTCCTTCCTCTTGTTGAGACACCGTCACTTAAGCATAAACTCGGAGTACTCAAAATAGAATTCAGGTTTACAAAATGAAAGCCTGGGAGAAGAGTCAGATTACTATAAAAAAGTAAAAAAAAAAAAATCTCAAGAAGGGAAAATAGGCATGCTTTATCCATCTTGCTTCGTGAAAGAGCTTCAGTTGAGATTGTCTAAAGTAGCAGGTACAATGAATATTGCCACAAATTGTGAATGTTTGAAGCGGTATGAGTGCTGACTACTAGTAGTATCATAAATACGTTCAGAATTGTTTTGATGCCTGTATTTTATAAGAAAAAATGTTGTGGAGGAGGTCGATGAATTTCTGTTAAAAGCCATTCCTTTGTGTTACATGTAATAGTGTAAATATTGGTTTACAGTCTTTATTTGACAAACCATGCATTTAAGTGAAATCAGCACAAAGGAAATAGGTGTACAGATATGTGATTTGGAGATTAAAGTGAGTCTTAAAATGTGGACAAAATGTGGAATGTGTCCTCAGGGGGGGAAATTGCACTCTTTAGTTGGCCAGTTGCACAATAAAGTTCATCATGTCAGTTTTGACTGCTTATTTGGGACAATGTATCCTTTTACTCATAAAGCATTTAAAAATTTTGAGAAAGATAAGCACAGGAGGGAGGGGAAAATGTTAGTTGTCTAGTTCTGATCAGTTGAAATGGTAATAGGAAAAAAAGGCAACTGTGATTACTTAAGATTCTGGGGGGAAACAAAACTGCTTAACCAACATGTTCAACTCAAGAGCTCCAGAGAAAAAAAACCCTTGTCTTTGACAAGGGTGCTCCCAGGTCCATCCTTGAATTTTTGATCCCTGAGGGAGTCTAGTTGACATTTTGTCTTGGAACTTTAAGTACTTTGTATTCACGTTCTGGCAAAGCCCTTTATTAGAACTTTTCCTTATTGATGCCTGGTCATTTGGTTGCCCTCTCCCCAAATTTCTAGATTCTTCTGTGAATGCCTACAAGTCATCATATTGCCAATATGAAGTTTATTAAGAGAAACCAGCTCACTTCTACTCTTGTCACTCTTCAGAAGCCAGCTGATCAATTGTAAAATAGTAAGAGTAGCTACCATTATTGCATGCCTAATTTGTTCTAGTACAGTAGTAGGCATTCTATACATGTTTCTTAAGGATAGAGAGCAGTCATTTTATTCAGTAGAAGTATGTACACCTTTGTTCTGCAGTAGGTTATCTGGCCCAACATGTAAGAATCCGTAAATACTTGAGGTTAAGATTTCACAGCTTTGTAACTGGTTTTGTTTGCTCCTCCATCCACAGACCAGGACTCACACATTTCACAACTGTGGAAAGAAAAGCCTCATGTGTGCTGTCACCAGTGGCCTGAGGCCTCAGTTTTATTCTTTATTCTAGCCCTAAGATGGACCCCTAGGGAAGGTTATAAAGATTGTAATATTGAAAGTCGAGAAGGGGTTATTGTTTAGTAAATCCCTGCCCCAGGGAAGGAATAGATGGAGCCTCAGTGTACGTCTTCCTTCCTTACACAGTTCACTATGTGACAGAGGGTATGGTCACATACCACCCGTGTATGTGCCATAGCATCGCAAGGGACATGTGAACCCCAGTGGGATCACTTCCTTCCTGGAAAGAATGTTTGTTGGTGTTGTTGAGATTGCCTGGTCTAGTGCTTTAGCACCCAGAGTACTGCCACAAATGTACTGGGTCACCTCAGGATGTTGGCTCCCTTTTAGGGGGCCATTATTTGGCAATACATAAAAACAAAGGGATGCAGGGTGCCTGGGTGGCTCAGTGGGTTAAGTGGGTTAAGCACCTGCCTTCAGCTCAGGTCACGATCTCAGGGTCCTGGGATGGAGCCCCATATCAGGCTCTCTGCTTCTCCCTCTGCTCCTCCTCCCTGCTAGTGCGCTTGCTCTCTCTCTCGCTCTCTCACTCTCTTTCTCTCTCTGTCTCTCTCTCTCTCTCAAATAAATAAAATCTTTTTAAAAATGGAAGGATTCATCTAGGCTTCTCTTCAAACTAAACAATCCATGAACAAAACTCTGAGAAATTGTTTCACTAAATATATCATCACTACTAACACCATAACCTCTAAGGTGATTCCAGTCAGAAAAGAAACTAAGACACTATAGCCCTACAAATGCAGGCAGATTTAAGAAAGTAATGGTGGCCCTCATTCTGCAACTGTATCCTATGTGCAAAGAGTGGGTTCTGTGAACCAGACCATACCCCTCCTCCAGAAGTTGAGCAGCAGCTGTACCCAGGCCCTAGAGCCTGGCACAAAGACCAGCCATCCTTATCCCATAAAGTCACAGCAACCTTCACCCTCAACACTTCTTACTATGTCTCCCCTCTTCCTCAGATTAGAAGAAAGTGGTACTTGTAGTTATCTGTGATCTCAATGTGGGTGAAACTTTGTTGTTGCTGCTAAACTGTTTTGCCCTCTGGCTCAGTACTTGTGCCCAAACCCCACAGTCCTGTCTAGCAGAAGACCTATGTTTAAAGTCTCCTATTTGTGAAATAATATGTGAAAGTAGTGAGATGGTGTCCATTATTTAACAACTGTCTCCTCACCCTGGAATAAGTTTCTTTTGTAAAGGATTGACAGAACCCAAACTGTAAATACGGTGAATGGAGCAATACCATGTCACTGACTGCAGGGACTTGTTCCTTTAACCTCTTCAACACACAGACACACAGTGGGTGATGTGCTTGAGGTTTAGAAGTAAAATCTTTGGTTTAATCCTCAAATGCCATGATTTATAAAACATTTAGCTTTCACACTGCTAGCAGGTAAAGGTCACCTACCAGTATTTTTATTTTTTTCTAATGGTAAAATGATATATATTTGTTCCAGGAAATCTGGGAAATTCGGAAACATACAGAGAATGCGAAGCTAGCGTATTATCCAATTAACCACAGAAAATGACCATTAATATTCTAGCGTATTCCTTTTTTTGTTGTTGTTCTAAATTTCCTTTAACACGTTGATTCATTCATTCATCAACTATCACAGTTTTCAACCTGAGCTACACATTTGGATCACCTGGGGAATTTGAAAAATGCTGATGTGGGGGGTCCACTCTCCTGATTCTAATTCAGTTGCTTGGGATAGGGCATGAGCTTCAAGATTTTTTTTTAAATAAGCTCTTAGCCCAGCATAGAACTCTACATGGGACTTGGACTCATGACCCTGAGATCAAGACTTGAGCTGAGATCAAGAGTTGGATGCTTAACTGACTGAGCCACCCAGACACCCCTAGGCACCAAGATTTTTTTAAAAGATTTTATTTATTTATTCATGAAAGACACAGAAGACAGAGACACAGGCAGAGGGAGAAGCAGGCTCCTCGCAGGGAGCCCGATGTGGGACTCGATCCCCAACTCCAGGACCACGCCCTGAGCCAAAGGCAGACGCTCAATTGCTGAGCCATCCAGGTGTCCCAGCATCAAGATTTTTATAAAAGATTTATTTATTTGAGACTGGGGAGGGACAGAAGGAGAGAATCCCAACAGACTCCCTGTGAGCACAGAGCCTGATGTGGAGCTCAATTTCAGGACCCTCAGATCATGACCTGTGCTGCAATCAGGAATCAGACACTTAACCAACTGAGCCACCGAAATGCCACAGCATCAAGATTTTTTTTTTAAGTATTCTTCCTAGATGACTCTAATGTGCAATCAAGATTGAAAAAACACTGATTCATCAGATTTCTATGATGTACCTGACATTGTGTGGCATAGAAATGACAAGAAGATGTAGAATGCCCCAAGAACCTTAATTCTTGTGGAGGGATAGACAAATGAAGGAACAGTTTGGGGAACCTAAAATAAATATTATAATGGAGGACTCTACAAAAAACTGTAGAGAAGCACAGGAAAAGGAACCCTTTACTCCGTCTTGAAAAGTCAGGACAAACATTTCATAGAGTAAGGCAGGCAGACAAATGAGGTGAGCATTCCAGTTGTAGAAGCATAGGAGAGGATAGAGTGCTTAAAAACTCCAGGTGGTTAAACTGTTTGGAGATAATGCTGGGTATGTAGGCAGCAGGCAGGTCCTAAAGGATCTCGTCGGTATTGAGAATGATGGGCAGCCCTTGAAAAGTTTTGAGCAGGTTAATGACGCAATTACCTCTGTGTCTAACTCACTTGTCTCTGGCGTTGATGTGGATTTAAGGGCCTGGGGAGACCAGATGCAGCAAGGCGAGACCCAAGTCTCTAACAAAACTACAAGAGAGCAAGCATGACTCTTTCTGACTCCCGAAGAAGTTTCCTAGAGATTCGTGGTTATCACAATTTCTTGCACTTGAATTCTAGGCAGTCATGGTAAAGCTTTCTTCTGTTTTTCAGAAACAAAATTCTTTTCAAAGCCTAATGCTTTGTTCCTGGGGATCAGCAAGGATCCCAATAGGAAGTATAACTTATCCCCATGTAGTTCAAAACTAAGAGATCTTAATACAGAGTTGAGGGGAGAATGAGGCATGCTGAGGCACCCAGAGTCTAGCAGCAGTGGAAAGTCATTGCCACTTCTAAGGCTGAAGGGCAAGAGGGCGAAGCAGACACTAGTGAGAACCAGAATCGAGGAAGAGACGCTGCCAGCAGGTGTGGACCTTGTTCTCTTTCTTCCCCCAACCTCTGACCTACCGATGACTCCCATTGGCCAAACCCAACTTGAAGCCATTCATAAGGAAGCACAGGAGATTTCATTCAGAGTGGTCAGACTCCTGGGAGCATCACGAAGGTCAGAAAAGGACAAAGAATGCATCCAAAGGCCAACGGAGAAGAACGAACCTGTGGATGAACATGATTTCATAGCAAAAAGATCTTAGATATGACCTCCCTCCAATATTCAGTAGAAGCCTAAGGAAAATCATGGTAGACTGACAACAACACATCCCCTGGCAATAAAACAGGAACCCTCTTCCCATGAACCAGACTACTATTTTCCCTCACTCCACCCTTCTTCAATTATCAAATGTTAAATTATAAATTCAAGCTTTTTATTAGCCTACAAGTCAGGGTAAAACTGAGCCACTGGGGTGGGTGAGACTGGATCCTTCATATGAAGAATTGCAACATCATTACTACTGTGTATACTGACTGTTGATATTTAAAAATGTTCCTCATCAAGGGTGCCTGGGTGGCTCAATCCATTAAGCATCCAACTCTTGATATCCACTCAGGTCATGACCTCAGGATCGTGGGATCGAGCCCTGCACTGGGCTCTAAGTTCATCACAGACTCTTCTTGTCCCTCTCCCTCTGCTCATCCCCCCTGCTCGCACTCTCTCTCTCTCTCAAATAAATAAATTAAATCTTTAAAAAAAATTTTAAAAATTAAAATGTTTCTCATCATTCATCTCTGAGACTCTGCAGCAGTGGTTTACACATAACGTGAAGACATTTGTTTAAAAATATTTTCATTATACTTTTTTTTAAGATTTTATTTATTTATTCATGAGAGACACAGAGAGAGAGAGAGAGATACAGGCAGAGGGAGAAGCAGGCTCCATGCAGGGAGCCTGACATGGGACTCGATCCCGGGTCTGCAGGATCATGCCCTGGGCTGAAGGCAGGCGCTAAACTGCTGAGCCACCCGGGCTGCCCATATTTTCATTATACTTACTTATATGTATACCTTTCTGCCCCATCAGATTGTGAAGACCTTAAAGGCTTTGTCTTATTGTTTCTGTAGTTTTTATATGAGCTCGTACACTTTTTTGTATATTGTAGCTGCTCAGAAAATCTATATCAAATGCTGAAAGGAACTGCTACGTTAAATCTGTATACAATTTAAAAAATCTATTTATTGTTAGTCAATCTGTTGAATTGAAAGTACTATACTTCTGTGCCACACTTGGATCCTCAATCTTTTTTTTTTTTTTTGAATCCTCAATCTTAAAAGCATTTAAAGATGTTAACTGGAATTATTGTCGTGATCATTCTGCAGTATATACAAATATTGAATCCTTACACTGTATGAAATATGCCTAATATTGAAATGATATTGAAGTCATTCCATCTTTCTTCGATAATTTGAGAAAGCTTTCAAGATGTTTCAGGGCCTCAGGGCCACTAGTGAGAATATCAGTTTTCAATTATCCGTGTGAGAGAAAGCATTAATAGGAATTTCTAGTTGATAAAATATCAAAAAAAGTAGACTTTATTTTATTATGGTTGGTTCTCATTGAAGTAACTGGAATGTGGCCTGTTGACCTTTATACTTAAAAGTCTCTAATCTTATTACATAAAGTTAGTTCTTGGTGTTCAAAAGTCCTTGCTTCATCCTGCTCCCCATAGTCCATTCTGTGAAGAGGAAAAAAAGTTTTCAAGCTCTCCCAAGATGACTGAAGTTGACCTGCAGGCTTGAATAAAAGAGACATCTCTTAGGTCCACAGTGACAATCTCAATCCTTCTAAAGATCTTCTATTTCACTGCCAGGGGCTAAAAAAGAGCTTTGTAACATTCAGCTGTCCTGCAGGGTTTAATGCTTCCACTAAATAAAATCTTTTATTTTGGATTTAGGCGAAATGTTCCCATCACTCATGAGTATGCTGAAAGACTGTAAAATGCCTCATACAGTTGCAGCAAAGACAAGGTATGTTTGAATGAGAAAAATACATGAATTATACTTTTTAATAATGGAAGTGATTTCTTACAACCTTCATCCCCACACACATCTAAGCTTGATGAAAAGTTGTACAAAACTCCATTTCATAAAAGTAATTTCAACTTCACACACTTTTTACTTGTTTCTTTCAACACAAAGCATTTTTCTGTATATCACCCCTAACATAAATCAGTTTTCATAAACCAATTTTTATTATTTTATTTTCTATGTCTTATAGAACTAAAAACTATTATTTGGGTTATGTTGCTGGTTATAGATCTCTTTCATACTCTTTTATGTCAGGTCGTGCTTTTGTAAAACAGAAGAATTCACATGTGTGGACATGCGTGAACGCACACACTAGCTTTATAGCTGTTCCTCCCACTAATTGGCTGACAAAGCAAGAGAAAGGAAGATCCTGGCTCTAATTTTGCCGCACAGTCTTGCTAGTCTGGTTGGTGCACACTAACAGAAGTGAATAAGTATTCCTCCCAGTACATTGGTTCCTCTGGGAAGCTGGTATGTTCTCTATGGCCATGAGACTGAAATTGCTTCAGTTGGCTTCAACAAGTGTGGGAGTGTCTGTTAAGCCAAAAAAAGAGAATTTTAATGAAGCTAAGAATAATGGTGACCAATTAGGTCTAGCTTAGCCACTTTCCACTAAGTCCCAACCTTCAAGCATGCATTTAAGTTTTCATCTCATTTAGCTGGTAGTCGGGTGACCACATAAAGGGAGTCTCATTATAAAATTGATGTTAATGGCCATGGAGAAAATCAAAGACCACAGAGATGTTCGGGGATTTTCTCCAGTTAAACCCATCATTTACTAAAAGAGGTGAGTTTAGATAGAAGAATTTAGAAACTACTTCCTCTTATACCTTTTCAGGAAGCCTGTATTCTATAAATTACAGGGGAAACTTTAGATAGACTAAAACAACGAGTATTGCCAACTTTAAAAAAAAATGTAAGGCTAAGAGAAGAAGATATAACCCAGTTTTTAAGTAACTGTGAGGATGAATTTACTGACTTAATTCTAATATAGTAGAACCCAGTTGAAAGTTGAAAGATATAGTTCACTGATAATAAGGGTGCATAACAATCTTAAAGAAGTAGTACCCCCTGGAAATCTGAAGACTGGATTTCTGACCTTTCTGATCGTGCTTCATCTCATTGGTTCTTCAGAGCTTGGAGACTAGACTAGATACTCATGACTGATCTAACTGCAGAAGTTCACTCTTACTTATTTTCTCTCCGGTCAAGGGTATAGCGTTTGCTCTGTTAAATCATCCGTGATGTCTTGACTATTTTCTCTTAACTTCCTTCCTAATTGATGGGAAAGTAAGAGATTAAGACACCATTTCTGACATCAAAAAGGGGATGAGCACTGGGGCACATGGGGGGCTCACCAGTTAAGTGTCCAACTCTTGGTTTCGGCTCAGGTCATGATCTCATGGTCCTGGAATCGAGCCCCGCATTGGGCTCCATGCTCAGTTTAGAGTCATCTTGGGATTCTTTCCTTCTACCCTTTCCGCTTAAGCTCTCACTCACTATAAAATAAATAAATAAAATCCTTTAAAAAAAAGAGAAGGGGATGAACATTTAAAAAGGTGAGGGGAAAAAAATAAAATAAAATAAAAAGGTGAGGGGAGTCATCACCTAGGATGGGTTAAGTGTAGGGTTAGAGGAAATGTTAGGAGAAGCTATACCTAAGTAAAGTCTTGCTATATCTTTGGGATTGAGCTAAGTAAAGAAACTAGAGAAAGTCTTCCAAACAGAAGAAATGAAAGGAAAAGCTCTGAGGCTTGACACGACATGGCTAGTGCAGAGAATCATAAGAAGTCTGGTATGCATTCAAGAAGCATTAAGTGGGAAGTGGGAAGTGATGAGAACTAAGTTCATAGAGAAATTTCTAGCACAGATCAGATCCTGCAGGTGTATATCATGCTAAAAAGCTGTGTTTTGTTAAGTCGCTTAGTATAGAAGATAAGTTTGAGGGACATAGGACAAGAATCAGGGTGTTTCTTAGAAGTCCAGGTAAATGCTTCTACCTCAAAATTGTCAGCATAAATCTGTTTCAGAATACTTCATTGACACATGTAATGAGCTGTCTCAAAAATGAGGATAAACACATTGTTTTGGAATTTAAACTTTAATTTGAGATAAAATTTTGCACCAACAATTCAATAATTGATAAATATGAACAAAGAAATGGCATTATACTTTGGAATAGCTGATGGAATAAAAGGAGAATTTAAGACTGCTTACCAACCCCATTGGTTATGCAACCAAACCCTTTGTTATATAATATGTCCTAGAAAGAAGACTGACTACCTTTGGACAACGGCTGCCTCCTCCTCCTTAGATATTTTGAGTAAAGATTAAAGTAGCACAGGCTTATGTAAAAGTTACCTTTCTAGTTATGAATAGACACATCAATCTCGTGAGGGCATGTATGCGTGTGCCATGATCATATCACATACCTTACACCTAGCACTTCAGTGGTACATGGTGGGTTTTATGTGTCTATTTTAAAACTGATTTCTGAAAATAGTAGCTATTTAACTTGATAAGCAACTGACACATTTGGCTTAACAACAGCCCCCAAATTGTGTGAGAAACTGCATCTTATGAGGATCCTAAACTGAAGGACAAAACAGGAGGCACAGTGAGAATGCCTAGATTAATACGTGGGTGTTTGAAGTGTCCCTGACTTGGCTTGTCCACATCTACTCTAAGAAATGTATTTAGTAGCATTAATTTAACCTTTATCCTACATAAACTGCCCAATAGTGCTCATTACTTCTTCTGTTGATATCATGCATGGTAGGCAGATTGCTGGCCCCCCAAAGATGTCTACATGCTAATCCTTAGAACCTGTGAGTGTGTTATGTTACATGACAAAAGCAACGTAAGTTTGCAGGTGAAAATAAGGTTTCCATTCATCTGACTTTAAGATAAAGAGATTATCCTGGACTATCTGGGCAGACCCCAGATGATCACAAGGGGCTTTAAAGATGGAAAGGTACCACCAGTTAAGGAAGACAGGTGATCTGTAGAATCTGGAAAAAAGGGAGAAATTAGATTCTCCCCTGGGGGCTCCAAAAGGAGTGCAGCCCTGCCAACACCTTGATTTTAGTCCACTGACACCCATTTTGGACTTGTGACCTCCAGACCTGGAAGAGAATAAATTCGTGTGGATCTAAACCACTGTTTGTGGTAATTCATTATAGCAGCAATTGAAATTGACACATAATGTATGTGACAGATGTCATTTAGCATTGTTAGCTGAAACTCACATCGATGCATAAAGAGGAATCTAAAGCACTTAGCTTCTACTCAATCAACTGTTTTATTCATCCTGCAACATCTGCATTTTTGTCAAAGGCAATAGGGACACAATAGGACACCAAAGAACCTTGGGGAGATATGAACAAATATGCTTTTCTATTTTTCATGAGCTGATTAGATAAGGTTTCATACAATGTTTTATTTAAAGTCCTTTCCTAAATACAATCACCTTCACCCCTTGGAGGATTTAGCCAGAGCAATTTAGCAAGTGATTATGTGAACTGAGAATTGATAAAAATAATAATAATAATAATTAATAATAATAATAATAATAAAAAGAAGAAGAAAATAGGTCAGTGTTGAGCTCCTTTTACCTTAACCAGATTCAGTGTTTCTTTCACTTACTTCTTCTTCACCCTCTTTCCTTCTATTTCTTCTGTTAACTGCTGCCTGTATTCTGTATTCACTTCAAGAGAACAAAGCACACGGTTTCACTCCCCCATTTCTGGACTGCCAAAGAGGACCTGGCCCTAAGGTCAGCACATTTGCGGCACTGATGACAATTGTCTGTAGGTAGCAGTTGCTACAGCTCCCCCGCTGGGGAGGCCTTGACAGCTCTCTGACCTCGTCCCTGTCCCAGTCCCCCCTCTGTAGACCTTCCTCCTCCCGCTACCTCTTGTGCTGCCGCCTGAACAAAACATCACATCAGCACTGTTTACTGCAGGAAGCCAGCCAAGGAAGTCATAACAGGACAATAGACATACAATCTGATAACCTTGTTAGCTCCAGTCAAAGCTCCTAACAAGTGGGAGAGGTTAGTGAAGTGGGATAAAACTATTGCAGTATTTGGGTTTGCTGAATTGGCTTTTCAGATTTTCTTCCCCGGTTGGAAAAAAAAAAGTAGCATTTCTTATCCCTTTATTTAAGATTAAAACCAGGCACAAGGACACTAAACAAAACAACATGTACAAGGCTAAGGTTAACTTTTAAAAGAATATAAATTATAAACGGAGAAGGATCTACAAAGCTCATGATTGTCTTCTAATGGAAAATAACATAAAACTTTCTTTGTGTTGCCAGATCTCTGCAGAAGTGTAGTTTAGTGTGGAATAACCTTCAGTATCCAGAAAAAGTTAGGGATGTGAATTAATTTGTGTAAATGATAACCAGTAATGAACTCATTTCAGATAACAGATAACAGGCAAGGATGATCAAGGTCTTTGTATTTTCTGTTTTATTTACTTCACATAACAGGATACTGTTTCAACACACAGAGATTTGGCCAGGTCTGATTCTGGCCTCTTATTGCCTCCCCGTATCCACCTCATGCTTCAAGGAACATTTCAACCTTTAAAAAATATAATTTTAATCCCACCATTATCTCCCTAGTCGCAAAAGACATGAACATACACTCCACAGCCACCTAAAATGCAGGGTCTTCCACAGTGTCTTACTTACCCTCCTTCCACCTTCAGTTCCCAAGCTCTTGCCGTTTCTCTGATCCTGGGAGAAATAGCACGAACCTCCAAGTCAGCACCCAGCACCAATCAGGCCCTGTGACCTGGTAAATAGTCTCTGTGCCTCAGTTTCTTCATCTGTAGCAAATGATAAAATCATAGATTCAATAAGTGGGCGTGTGGATCCATTTGAATGTGTCATATTTATATTTGGTGCTATTTTAAGGTTAAAAATCGGTGAAGAAAAAAAAAAAATCGGTGAAGATTTGGCATGGCTCCTGATGTATCTTTTGCTCCTGTGTTTCCCTGAAAGGTTAATTAACCACAGCTAAGTTCATACAGGTTTAGTACTCTGTATCTATTTAGGGGATTTTATTGTGAACATTTTGTTCAACCATACTTTACTGTTTTACTAACTGGAAGTCCAAGTAACGATTCATTGTGTTTGTGTGTGTGTGTGTGTGTGCATGTGTGTGTATATGTGTGTGCGCGTGTACCTGGGTATGTGCACCCTTTACCTGGGGAGAAAAAAGCTTCTTTTATAGCATCTGGAAAATTGCATTGATAGACAGTAACCATTTTCCCTTTCCTATTGCCCTTTATTTGTGAGGGGTGATAAAGTGGCATTTCTCCAATTATGACTCAGGAAGCCTGAAAATAATAAAAAGGTCTACATTGCTTCCTCTCCATCTTGTGTATGACTTAAATCGAAAAAAAAATCTTAGAAATGAAATCTGGACAATTACTTTTACATATATAGTACATGTGTAGTTCCTATTCAACAAGATGATGGTGAGAAAATAAAAATAAAAAGAATATAAAGTAATATATTTGCTATACATTTGGCACTCACCTACATAAATAGGTGGCGTATTGCAGGGTTTATCTAACAATTACATAAAACAATTGGATATTCGCAGTGAGAAGTTAAATACGGATTTTCTGTTTCTTAGCTTTGAGTGTTTTCAGTTTAAAAATAATCCTTTACATAGAGTTCCAGGCAGCCTTTCCATAGACATCTATGAAAACATTGTTTGAAAGGCTTTGCTGCCCTAAATATCTTCACCACTGGTCTCTTCCAGTATCTAAAATTTGTAGCACTTTTACACCTTTGTACTAGGCCATTGAAAGACTGTTAGACAATCCACAGTATCCGGAATTGATAGGTAGATAATCATTATTCAGCAGCAATTCTAGCATGAATTAGATTAAAAAGTTGTGGCATTTCCTGGGTTATCAATCTTCATGGAGTCTTAGACTTTGGACATGACAATTAAGACCTAGTTGATTCTAATCTTATTTTTACTCACCCAACTCAAGTGAAGGTTTGGTTTCATTGACAAGCATGCTTCTTGGCACTAGACCTAGTCTAGCCATAATTACCAAATCTTCTTTAGGAATACATTGAAGGAAGAAATGATAAGTATCTAAATTTATTCAGTGCCTCCATTTCTTTTTGGAACTCAAGATAACAAATAAAATTCAAAATACTGCATCAAGGGTGCTTGGCTGGCTCAATCAGAAGAGCATGCAATTCTTGGTATTAGAGTCTGTGTTAGCCCCTCATTGGATGTAGAGATGACTTAAATAAATAAAACCTTAAAAAAATACTAGACCATCCAAAAGTAAATATGACAACTATAAAACAGGAATATATACCACACACACTGCCTGAAGTAGTGTAAGGCATTTAAGATGTCCATGAAGTACCTTACCACTCAAAGGCCAACTCTAAAGAATTCTAATGCTATATGTTCAAATAAAGCAGTGTTTTATGTTTCAATATGAAAATATTGATCTAAATGTGAGACAAGATTCCATCAAAATCCTAGAGAAGAACACAGGCAACACCCTTTTTGAACTCGGCCATAGTAACTTCTTGCAAGATACATCCACGAAGGCAAAAGAAACAAAAGCAAAAATGAACTATTGGGACTTCATCAAGATATTGACTCATTTAGCTCACTGATATGAAATGTGGAACTTATGAACCTCAAGCATACTCTAGAAGTCCCATTTTTTTCTAAGAGTTCTTACCTGTAATCAAAGTAAAACCCAGCATGTAAACAATCAGCTTGAGTATTTGAAATGTAAATAGGAAACAGTTTATTAGCTTATTGATTGTTAGTCCCTTAGAACGTGGACTATAATTTGATTTTTAGTCAAATTGGAGACATGCCAAATAGTGATGTAATTGGGATGCCTGGGTGGCTCAGTGGTTGAGCATCTGCCTTCGGTTCAAGGCGTGATCCCAGGATCCAGGATCAAGTCCCACATTGGGCTCCCAGTGAGGAGCCTGCTTCTCCCTCTGCCTATGTCTCTGCCTCTCTCTCTCTCTGTGTGTCTCTCATGAATAAATAATACATCTTTCAAAAAAATAGTGATGTAATTGAGAATAAGAAGAGAGTGTCAGGACCCACCGCTAGCTAAAGCCAGATGTGCTCAACTGAATGGAGCATATATCCATTTGACCTTCAATCTCCGAAATTCTAGCCACTCAGAAAAGCCAAGTGAAAGGGATTTCAAGACAGGGCTCACTTCTTGTTTATCCTGCATTTCCTATTGTACCTAGCACACCACTGAGTCTGGGCTTAGTAGGTGCACAGAGTTGAATGTTTGAGAAGGAATCAAGAGAAGTCCATTTCTGACTTCCATTCAAATGTTCTCAAGGGCACTCAGTTATTTGTATTTCTCCCCAAAGTTGATTGATTCATTTTGATCTTCAGTAGCTAACATTCCGCATTGGCTTTTCTGCATCAAAAGATTCAAATTGTATTGAAATGCCTTAGGATCAAATTAGATGTTTCTAGCATTGATAGGCATCACTTGGATGGGACTTGGACCTAGTCAGCTTTTAACTAAAGAAGGAAATACTGTGTTGATTTTACCTAACAGGTTATTTGAAACAGCAGCTCATGTTCTTAAATGAAAAATTATCTTGTGATATGAGGACATAACTATAAAATACAGAAAGAATGGATATTTTATATGGTCTTAAAATATGGTATCCCCTAGTTTTATGATTAATGTGACTCACATAGCATCAGGGGTTTCTTAGAGAAGCCGCATGAACTGGCATTGTAGAATCTAATTCCTTCCATTCTGACACTGGCAACACAAGTCATTTATTAGTAATTACTTCTCAGACAGCAAACTTAGCCCTCTGACTACTGTAGTAGCAAAACTCCAAACTGAAATACTTCCTTAAGACATTCTTTACATTTGCAACTGCTTTTGCTTGCCCTTGGTTGTTCGGCTCCAAGCCTAAATTTACAAACTGTGTGTGTGTGTGTGTGTGTGTGTGTGTGTGTGTGTGTATGAGTTCCTCACACACTGGTACCCTTGGGAAGCCTATAATCTTTTAAACTAAGATATTTTTGGTATAAATTGTAAATTAGAACAATAACAAAAGTGACACTGTATCTTGATTGAATTTCAAATGCAATCTTTGTTCAGTTAAAAAATAACAAACCAGATTTATTTAAAGGCTTGAGTTATGACCTTGCAAATAACGTAGCTTTGAAAATGACATGAACTCTTCTAGGTTCTTATTTTACTTCCAAATGGCTTTGCCTATAATTCACCATTAATGTTAACCCACCTTTGTAATTGAACAAATGACCCCTCATCAGAATAACAACAGAAAGAAGAACCAAATATCACCTCTGGAAGCAGAGATTCTCTGGGCTTTCCTGTCATAACACCACAGGGAAATGACACCTCTTTACACAGTGCCTTGCTGTGGTCAGCATCTTGGGTTCCCAACATGAGGATGAAGTTCATGGATTCAATGATGGTGCTCAAGCCTCTTTGACTGTTCTGTATTTGAATAAGAGACATAAGACTGAACAGAATCAGAACGTCAAAGTAGGAAGGAGTGTAAGTGATTGTCTAATTCAATCTGTTAGTACAGGTTTCCTCCACAAGCCTAGCTTTCCAGAATTTTGGCTTGTGACTCAGGATAAAAAAGAAATGTATAAATACATTATGACGTAGTATGCACAAACTGGAGCCTAACTGAGCCTAACTGAGAGTTTCCATAAAACAGTATGCAATGAATTCAGATACTTTCCTCCTTACATTCAATTTCCTGTTTTTTTTTATTTTTTTTTATTGGAGTTCAATTTGTTAACATTTAGCGTAACACCCAGTGCTCATCCCACCCAGTGCCTTCCTCAGTGCCCATCATGCAGTCACCCCAACCTCCCACCCACCTCCCTTTCCACTACCCCTTGTTCATTTCCCAGAGTTAGTTGTCTCTCATATTTTGTCACCCTCACTGATATTTTCACTCATTTTCTCTCCTTTCCCCTTATTCCCTTTCACTAATTTTTATATTCCCCAAATGAATGAGACCATATAATGTTTGTCCTTTTCTGATTGACTTATTTCACTCAGCATAATACCCTCCAGTTCCATCCACGTTGAAGCAAATGGTGGATATTTGTCATTTCTAATGGCTGAGTAATATTCCATTAATCGAAATATGAATGGATAAAAAAAGATGTGGTCTATGTATACAATGGAATATTATTCATATCTGTTTTTAATCCACTAATAGGTTGAGACTTGTTAGACATCCTTGCTACAAAAAATGTGGCCCGTGAACCAGCAGCTGCAGCATCACTTATAAATTTCTTAGAAATGCAGATTCATGGAGCACCTGGGTGGCTCAGTCAGTTAAGTGTTAAGCCTTCAGCTCAGGTCATGATCCCATGATCCCGGGGTCCTGGGATGGAGCCCCACTTTGGGCTCCCTGCTCAGCAGAGAACCTACTTCTCCCTCTCCCTCTGCCCCTCTCCCTGCTCGTGCACTCTCTCTCTCTCTCTCTCTCTCTTTCTCTCTTTCTCTCTCTCTCTCTGTCTCAAATAAATAAAATATAATCTTTAAAAGAAATTGCAGAGTCTCATGCCCCAGCCCAATCTAGTGAATCAATATGCACATTCTAACAACATCCCCTGGTGATTCCCAACACTTTGAATTTTAAGAAGCATTGTTCTACATCATCCCTAAGGGTGGTCAAGCCTTTCCTTGAACCCTCTCACCATGAGGCATTTTCATCCTCCTCAGGTGCCACTTTTTATTTTCAAACAATTGTGCTTTAGAGAAATATCTTTGTTATACTAAGTGGAAATTGGTATGTAAAGTACCAGCTTGGAGACCAGCACAGAAACAGCATTTCACAAATGAGAAATCCTTGTCCTTTCCCACAGTTACTCCACCCACTGACACTAGTGTATCTTCCTGTGAAATTAATTTAAACTTCCTTGCACATGGAAGTCTCTCTGCTAAAAATAGGGAAACTTTTGGGACTCTTGACCGTCTCTCTGATCTCACACCTAAACAGTTAACAGTCCTGGTGAATTTACCTTCCAAATATTTCTCCAACCAAGGATGTCTCAAATCAGTATCCAATAATCTGAGGACAAAGGAGGAATGGTTAACAAACATGGAAATTTCAGCATTCACTATGTTCATTTAGTGAGACAATCTACATTCTGGAAAAAAAAAGTGACAATTCTCAGTACATTTTGTTAATTAAGAGCTATTGTTTTGATCTCTAGAGACCCTAGAGCTCAAAAGGATGCCACTACCTAGGGTACCCTACTATCTCCCGTTTCTTTTTGGGCTATTGCTCAACTCCTTGGCTTCTGACTCAACCCTCTGGGAAATCTGGAATATTCTGCACTCATTCAAAATGCAATGAATATTTATTTCTTTGCATGCTTTCGATTCTGCCCACCTGGAGCTGGATAACTATTCCCACTGTTCATTTCAAAGTGTGTCTCCCACTGTGTGAGCTATTGAGTTGGAGAAAGGCCACTTAATTATCCAGCTGTAACATAAAAAGTAATTGAGAATCATCCCTGGGCTGAGATATTTTCTCCTTTGAGACTCCACTGATTGAAGTTGGGTTACATACAAGTGTGAGTATAAACATATTTCCCATATCTTTTTTGACATTCAGAATGCCTTGTATTCTTAGGAACAAGAAGAGGACTTGGTATTTAAAAGGATGTCACTGGACTGATAAGATAAAGTCATGAGAATAGATTCCTATTCCTTGGGAAATGTCTGGGATGTATGTTGAGGGGTAAGGGAGTTGTCAGGCCAGTTCTGTGATCCAGTTCCCTGGAGATGAAGTTTCCTTCTCAAAATCAGTTCTTGCCAATACTTACTACTTTGCTGCCATTGGGTCAAGGAAAAATGCTTTAAAGTTTCGAAGCTGTAGAATCTCAGGCATTGGGCTGTCTTATGAACAGTAAGATGGACGAAAGAACACTTCCCAACTTTGTCCTCTGTGTGAGTTCTTGAGAACAATCCAGTGTAATGGACAGGCCAGTCTCTGTGTTACTCGGGGAAGGCTGATGCTTCTGTAGTCCAAGCAGAACATAAAGCTTTCTGCCCCCATTGAGAATTGTTTTTATTGTTTTGCTTCATGACCAACAACTAACTGATGTGAGTTGTACTGAGCAAAACAATACAACTAAATTCTTGCATCATCGCCATGTAACGTATCAGATGACCTAATGTTAATAAGTTTTGTTGGGAGCAAAGGTGAATAAACACTTTTTAAAAAATGGCTTTACTGACATACCATAAATTCACCCATTTAAACTGTACAATCAGTGGCTTCTAGTATATCCATGGAGTTGTGCCTGCATCATCACAAGCCATTTTTGAACATTTTCATCACCCTGGAAAGAAGTCCCATACCCTTTAGTAGTCTCCTAACATTTTCCCCATCCCCCCTACTCCTAGGCAGGCACTAATCTGCTTTTCATCCACATAGATTTGCCTATTCTGAACATTTCATATCAATGGAATCATACACTATGCAGTCTTTTGTGACATTCTTCTTTCACTTAACATAATATCTTCTAAGTTTACTCATTTATTGTAGCATACGTCAGTATCTCATTGCTTTTTTTAAATTTTTATTTATTTATGATAGTCACAGAGAGAGAGAGAGAGAGAGAGGCAGAGACACAGGCAGAGGGAGAAGCAGGCTCCATGCACCGGGAGCCCGACGTGGAACTCGATCCTGGGTCTCCAGGATCGCGCCCTGGGCCAAAGGCAGGCGCCAAACCGCTGTGCCACCCAGGGATCCCAGTATCTTATTGCTTTTTATAGCTGAATAATATTCTGTTGTATGGATATGCCACCTTTGTTTATCCCTTCATTAGTCGGTGGGCATTTCGGCTGTTTCTACCCTTTGGCCATTATGAATAATACTGTGATGAATTTTTTGTGTACACTGGTGTTTTAAATTCCCTTCATTATATCCTTAGAAGTATAATTGATAGATCATATGGTTATTATATGCTTAAATGTTTGAGCATCGCCCAAAGTGTCCTTCAAAGTGGCTGTACCATTTTAGGTACCCACCAGCAATACATGAGGGTTTCTGTTGCTCCACATCCTCACTAGCACTTGGGATTATCTATTTATTTTTTATTATAGCCATCCATGTGGGTGTCAAGTGGTATCTCATTGTGGCTTCGATTTGCATTTCCAAGGATAAGCACTCTTACAAATGTCTCTCACTTACTCACATGTAAAAAGTGAATATTTCAGTTCAATTAATTCCTGGGTAGACCATGTCTGGAGAGTCTGCTAAAATTTAAAAAACAAAACAAAACACCAAATCTGATGAATCTCCTGGGAGGAAATTTTATTACATAAGAGATTATCTGGGTTTGGGATTCAGAAATCATCATTTTGAATAATTAAATTCCCAGACCTAGTCCAAGATTTAGCCTTAATCGTTAATTTTGTCTTTATTAAGAGTAGAAGTGGTAAGAATTAGAGGGAGAGTCATCTTGTATTCATCTGGCAAATCGTCCAAGTTGCTCATCTTCTCTGAGACTGAGTTTTACCATCTACAAAATTAGGTTAATAATGCTGCCTAACTCGGGGTGCTTGGTTGGCTCAGTAGGTTGACCATCTGACTCTTGGTTTTGGTTCAGGTCATGGTCTCCAGGTGGTGCGATCGAGCCTTGCCTGATGCAGGGCTCGATCACACTCAGCGCGGAGTCTGCTTGAGATTCTCTCTCACTCTGCCCCTCCCACTCATGCTTTCTCTCTCTCTCTCTTAAATTAATTAGTAAATCTTTAACAATAATAATAATGCTACATAACTCATGCCATCATGTGAGGATTAAATGAGATTTTTTTCCCCATGTGAAATGCAGTACCTGACTGAACAGAAATGTTTGCTGCTATTAATGTCTAAGATGAGTCATCAGAGGTCTTCTCTGTTATAAGAACTTAAGAAACCATCCTCTGCAAACATGGAGGATTTATTGAAAATTTTGATTCATTGTTTTCCATCTCTACAAAAGGTGTTTTTAAAATTAGCTCCAAAATTCCTCTGAAACTTAAGTTAGCTTCCAGTAAGAACAAACTCTGAAACAGGCTAGTAGATAAGGCAGTATATTGTCCACCTCCCCCCAGAAGTCTTCAGTGGTGGAGAAGACTTGCAACTTTTCATCAAGTTAACTGTGATCCCACCAAAGGGGAGAAGTGGCATTGAGTTTCCTCAACCAAATAATTCTGTTTGTTACAGAATGAAGGTCTTTGGATTCCCTGGCAACCTAGGAAATATAACTCCCTGGCCTTGAATCACTTAGCCTTGTCCTCAGAAATGATGCTGGACAAGGTAAGGCTTGTGTTTCTCCTGTTCTTGGTTGCTGCCATTGCCCTTTGGGGAGCCAGAGCCCATATGAGGCCCCCTATTTACAAAGTGTCTTCTGGCACAGATCCTACTCTGTCTTCCTTTTTCCCTCAGAAATGCATATGCAAGCCCTCTCTTGATCCTCTACCTCACTTCCATCTAAACTTACATTTAACTCTGACTGACTTTTTCTGCCATTTATTTACAAATACATTCATTCAGCAAGCCCAAATTAAACTGTTATCCTGTGTCAGGCACCATTCTGGGCTCATAGATGACTGACTAACATAATCCAGGCCCCATGGTAGAATGGAGCAGATCAACAAATATGCCCGTGGTTATAAAACAGTGAGATAATAATGGATATTTGTCAAGGGTTGGCAGGAGAATTAAGACAGTATTTGTAAAGCACTTAGAACAGTGCCTGGCACAAAATAAGTGTTGTATGCTTGTTCATGAAATGAACTACATGCCAGAAAAAAATGTTTATGCCCTGGGGGTTCTGGGAACACATACTAAGGCCACCTATCCTAACCTGAACTACTGAAATCCTGAGCCTGGTTGGAGATGATAAGGGTTTAGCAAAGTGAAGATGTGGAAGAACCATGCTCCATGTAGAGAGAACTACATCTGAACACAAAGAGACATGAAAGAACATGACATACCTAAAGAAGCTCAAAAGTTTCATTATGGCTCAAATATAAGCAATGTGAGAAGGTACAGAGGCTAGGACCCAGATCGTCTGGTCTGTAGTGGATAAATTGCATTAATGGCCTCTATTAACCTCTATTATGTAAGTTACGCTTTGCCATCAAGGAACACTGGGGAGGAGAATGAGTGTTGAATGGGCAAGAAGCAGTACTTGCCATTGTAACACCAAGAGAGTTGTTGGGAAGCATTTGGAAGTCTCAAATACCCTTCCAGTGAACATTATGACCTATGTTTATAGTGATCTTGTCTTCAATGAAATAATTAAAATTGGATAAAGCCACAGTGTGTTTGAAAGAATATAAAAAAGTTACTGAACTTTCTAGACTTTACAAGGAAAGTCTAGCAGTTGTTTCAGTTGAATGCTGCACTTTTCAGGTATTGGGGGTCAACAGTGTTGTTAGATCAAGGTGAAATACTGAATAAGACACAAGGTCTTGGTTTACTATTCAGTGAACTATGCTTGATGAGTTTAATTAGCTCTCAGTGCCCTTTGGGGGGAAAAAATCTATTGAATGCTTTATAGCTGACATTTCCAATATAAATAAGGCCACCTCCCATTTAAGTTCCAAGGAATTGTTTCAGGAATAATGTGTTTGTATCAGAATATATAGATTTGAAATAAAATTGGTAATAAGAATCACAGAAACATACACAGCAACATCTTGTTGGGATAGGCAGTATAACTAGTTCTTCTAACCCCAGCCAATACTTCATGTGCCCTGTAAAAATGCTTTAAAATTCATCAGTTTTTCCATTGAAGTGTGATTATTATTTGGAGGATGCTTAGTCAAAACATTTATTACTATGAAGCTGATACATTTTATTTTTAATGATATTTTTAAAACAATATTTGCCACAGTGTCTAATTCTTCAGAACTAAATTTGGTTATTCTGTTTAAATTTCTGTGATATCAGGATGCCTGGGTGGCTCAGTCCAATAAGTGTCTGACTCTTGATTTCAGCTCAGGTCATGATCTCAGGGTTGTGGGATCAAGCCCCATATTGGACTCTGTGCTTAGCACAGAGTCGGCTTGAGGATTCTCTCCCTCTCCCTCTGCCCCTCCTCCCACTCGCACCCTCTCTCTGTAGCTCTAAAAATAAATAAGTAAATCTTTAAAATAAAATAAAATTTCTGTGGTATCTTAGAAGCCTCATGACCTATCCCTAGTCTATATTCCTAATCTTACTGGTTTCTAATTCCAAATAAATTGTCTACTCAAGAGTCAAATCCAAGTACAGTACAGACTTCCTTTTCACTTACCTAATCGTGCATCTTTGCCTACTCAGTCCCTTGCTCCTTGATGTTTTTCTCTCCCTTCGCTCATCATGGGATTCTTCATAGTCTTTCAGTGTCTGCTGTTTCACAGAGGGCTCCATCATTCCTTTGGTCATAATTAAATTTATTCTTTTTCTTAAACTTCATAATTCTATTTGTTGACTCCTCTCTTCTATGTGAGCTAGTTTCACATACTTTTCTGCCACTGCTCAGGCTACTGCATTCTGGTTTCTGCTTCTTCCACACCACTGAACCTGGCCTTCAAGAAATATTCACATTCTCCTTCTTGCCAAATCTAGCAGAAAATTTTTCCATCCCTTTGATACTTTTACCATTCCTTCATTTCAAGATTCTCTTATCTTCTGCCCAGCCCCTTGAAGACTCATTTCCGGACTTGCTGTTGTACAACATTTGGGCATTAGCTCTACTCTCTGGGCCGTGGGTTGCTCTACCCTGGGTGGGTAAAAGGCACCACATTGTCATGGCCCACCACAGCTCTGTAGAGCCCCAGTCCAACCTGATGGAACATGTTATTTAATCATCACATTGTTGGAAAGGGAAGAAATGACAGAAATTCTAGTTAACATAGTTTATACGTTCCTCTTCTGAAACATGAGGTAATAACTCTCACTTGTCGCGACTGTTGGGAGGATTAATGCTATGTAGCATTCTGTGTATCTCACCTACATAACTTGTTCCTGCCTCCCCCACTAAAATGTAAGCTCAGTGCGAACAAGGCATCTTATGTGTTCAGTTCACTGTTGCATCCCTCGCTCCTTGAACTCTGTCCGGTACATAAAAGACACTTTAAAAAATGGTTGAATTGTTGATAGATGGAAAGTATTTCATAAATGGTACTTGTGCAATGAATGATTGCTTTACTAAACCTCAGGGAATTCTATACTGTGGTTAATTATTGTAATTTAACTAAGGAAGTTTATCTGTCCCTTTGTGGTAATTTAATCTGTTTGTAATGTTATGTGTTTACTACAGTTGCTCCTGACTGTTATCTTTTTCATATCTTTAGTGTGCACATTTTAGCTTGGCTTTCTGTTATCTTATATTCTAAACGGGGCATCCATGGGTGGACTTTGTAGAGAAGACTTGGAACCTTAAAAAACTGCATCATACACTTCAAATTCCTTGTGAAAGAAGATGAAGCATTAATAGGCAAGAATATGTTGGATGAAACACAGAAATCTCTTTACTGGTAGAGGCAAGTCCTCTTGGCTGTTTTTAACTCAGCACATATTTTTGTCATTACTGAAAGGCCTTAAATTCCAAATGCATTTTGGGGTTTGTTTAGGGGTTTTTTGGTGTTTGTTTAGAGAGAGAAAAAGCAGGGGAGGGGGAAAGAGAGAGGAAGAGAGAGAATCTTAAGTAGGGTCCACACTCAGCATTGAGCCCAATGTGGGGCTCAATCTCACGACCCTGAAATCATGATCTGAGTCGAAATTAAGAGTTGGATGCTTAACCGGCTGAGCCACCCAGGCACCTCTCCAAATGCATTCTGAATCGCAGTTACACAGAAATTGAGTAATTTATTTGCTGAGCAACTCATACATAATATTGGGCTCTCGATTCTTTATCTGTAGAACCTGCTTCACGTGGCAATCTCAGTGATGATACAACCTCTTTATATATTGGCTTATTGGGTGACCAGAAACCAAAGCTAGATGAGAATAAGGATTCTGCTGTTATCATGAAACAGAAATAAACAAAGTGGATCATATGGCAGTAAAATCATGCTTTTGACTTCATAAATGTTTTATTACTTCCAGATGACTGATCTATTCACACGGGTTACTTTCTGGCAGTTCATGTATTTATTCAACAGCTGTTTATCATCTGCTATCAATCTGAGCCCCAGCTTCATACTTACTAACAGCATATTTTGGGACACTGCTCTATGCCTCAGTTTCCTTATCTGTAAAACAGAAATAATGATATAACCTGCTGTATAAAACTGTAGATAGATTAAACAAGCAACTACACTTAGAATAGGCTTCAGTAAACAAAGTTCTCAACAGATGTTAGTTATCCTTATGTTATCCTAGAGGTAATACATTTCCTTTTTATTTACACAACTTTACATTAAATTGCCATCACTTGCAAGCAAGAGTCTCAGTTTAAGGAAACTGCAGCTCAAAGAGGTAGAGTGACCTGCTTGGGATCATACAACAAAATGAGTGACAGATTATCTCCGGAGACCCAAATGATTGATGTCATGAGTCTGGTGCCCCCAAACAAATGATTGAGTCTCAAAAAAGTGATTGAGTCTCAAGGTTCCCCTGCACAGCTGGAGCCTGTGTAATTCCTATGGCCAAAACAGGCCCACTTGCTTTGTGGGAAATAGCAGTGCCTATAGTTTGGAGACCTGCCTCCTGTGGATGTTCCCTTTGTATCACAGCAAGTTTCAGGTCCCCAGCAGTTACTCCCCTTTCACTACCCTCCCCATCCTTGGTAATCCTAATCTCTACAAAAGCACCTTTAGATAGAAATATGCAGTAAGGTAGCCGTTTCAATTCTCTGAATTGTCAAGAAGAGAGGAGATGAGAATATGTCTGTTTCTTAGACGTTGGCCCACTAGTTGCCTTGCACAAGGCTGTGAATAGTACCCTGGGATGTGAGGTGAATGAATCAGCACTCCTACCAGAAGAAAACCTTCAATCTCACCAAAAGATTTGCCTGGCACTTTAATTAGCAATAATCGCGCCTCGGATAAACCTCATTGGCTATGATACTGCCACTGTGCAAAGCTTGCCTAGCACTTTAACCATACTGTCCCTGAAGATGCAGCTAAAGATATAGATGTATTTAGAGATACAGAAATATACATAGAGATAAAATGCAGATATTTTAAAGGGCTAACTTCATCATCTTATTGCACTGTGTGCATATTTTTATACCACTTATGTATATCTGACTATAACATAGTCGTTCTTTGACCACTTCAGTGCTAGGTTGTCAGGCTCAGGGTTTTACATACTTTTTTATCCATTTAACAACCCATATGTTAATCATGATTATATCTGTCTAGTAGTACAACAGACGGTCTTAATTTATGTTTTTTTATGTATCAAGTTTTCCACAGTGAACATATATTATTTTAGGATCAGTAACACAGTTAAGCACATGTTTATTATTTCCCAGGAAATAATCCATCTTGAGCTAAATGTTTATGAAGTTCTTGATATGTTTCAGGAGCCAAGTTCTAATTATTTTGGACACATTTTTTCTCTTAGAAATTCCACGAGATTGATATTATTATCTCTAATTTTTAGAGAACAAGGTTCATTAGAGTAGCTCATTCAAGGACGTCTGAGTAACAAGTAGCATAATCTCCAAGTCTTTGAAGCATACAGCATCAGAAAAAGTAGAAGAAAGAAAGAAAATGATCAAATTGAGATTCATTGTTGGCAAATCTGGGAATTAAGGCTGAATGTGTGTGCCAAAATTGTTCTAATAGTATCTGTAGCTCTAATATCTCCATTGCCTGAAGGCAAAAAGTATAATAATAATGGCATCTGAAGGGGAACAGTCATGGCTGACAGGACACGTAAGGAATTCAGAAAATAATTTAAGTGAAGCTGAAACTGGCCTGAGCATACAGTCATTATTCTATTCACCTAGGGTTTGATGGTCATGATTAATTGCAGAGGAAAATGTTTGAAGAACATATCCTTTGAAAAAGTGGCAGAGGCAAATGAACTCAAAAAACAGCTAAAGATGATTCACATTATTGGAATATAAAATCCTCATGATCCTCAAAGACAGAATCCAGTTCACTCTAAACAGGTCAGATATTACTGCAGCTGATTCCTCCCTGCTAAATTTATAACTAGTGCAGACACAGACCTCACACTGATGAGGGATTAACTGTGTTCAGGTATTCCTGCAGTTTCAGAGATCATTTCTTGCAGCTTTGCTTCCTGCTGAAGGCTTAACAAAGGTCTTCAAAACACAGAAACACAAATTTCGCTTCAAAATTAGTAAGATATTCTAACAGAAAGAGAAAATAACTCTGAGACAGTCTCCTTTCCTCCTCAGTGTACTAGTAATCCTGATTTCAGCTTGATATTCAAGGAAACTATTCACATAACTGTAATCAATTACCTTTACATTTACTCAAAATTCAAGTGAGGTTTTTAAATGTTGTTGGATTATTAGAGAATTATAAATGATCTCAATTATATTTGCTTACAGTTTATCCATTATGAGTGAATAAAAAAGCATTTGGAGCTTTGGGATGGTTAAATTATAGAAGAGCAGAAGTAAATGGCATAGCCCCAGGACACTTAATACAGCCCTCCAGAGAGAACTACACACACACTGTCCCAGAACCTCCAACAGCTAGCTACATCTGATTGCATTGTCTCCACAGGAAAGGATGCAAATTCACCATCTTCAGGATCTTATATCCTTTTAATTGTTATAAAGGACACAAAAGAGATACTCAGTGTGGCAAAATTTCTGGTACTCACCAAAGCAATCAGGTTCTCCCTAATTTGCTTTTTTAAAAAAGATTTTTTGTATTTATTCATGAAAGACACAGAGAGAGAGGCTAGAGACATAGGCAGAGGGAGAAGATATGGGACAGGATCCCAGGACCCTGGGATCACGACCTGAGCCGAAGGTGGACACTCAACCACTGAGCCACCCAGGTGCCCTGGTTCTCCCTACTTTGTAAGAGAAAAAGATGATTTCCAGGATAGAACAGGTAGCTCTATGCATTGACCTACCACAATGAACAATTTTTTTGATGGTGAAAATACCATTCTGCATTCTTTAGTTCCGCTTCACTTTCCAGATGCCGCCTCATCTCTATCCTCCTTCATGGCCAAGCTTTTCAAGAGTGTTGTCTACACTTGCTTCCCATGTTCTCATCTCTTACATTCTCCTCTACTTGGTCCATCTGGTTGTCATCCCAACGTCCCTACCACAATCCCTCTGGTGAGGTACCAACGACTTCAGTTATTATACCTACTGATGTTTTGTCTGCCTCATCTTTATCTATCACTTCTTCCATCAGTATTTTCACATCTAGTATGTGCCAAGCTGCATACAAGGTGCCGGTGAGAAATGCTCAGGACACACATATTCATCATTAGTTATGTGCTGGTGAGCAATATGCTTGTTACTATTGCCTTCCTGGAGCTTACATTCTGGTGGGGAGACACAATTACTTGAATAATATGTATAAATTAGAGTTACACACCCAAAAGAAAAATGATATGAAACAAAAAGTTAAGTGGGCTGTGCAAACCTTGAATAAAGTATTAGAAGAGGTCTCTTAGTGTTTTTTGGGAAATGGAAAAAATGCTGGTTGGTTATTTCCTCCTTTTTGAAGCACTGTTTCCTTGGAGATAATGACAATATGTTCTGCTGATTTTATTCCTACTTCTCTGAATCTTCCCTTCTATTCTCCTTAGATAACTTACTCTCTGATCCCCAAGGTACAAAATGTTGTCCTTTCTCTGAGCCCAGCCTTAGGGCCTCTTCCAATCTCACGCCATGCTCACCCCATTAGTAATCCCATCCAATGCCCAGGGTCAGTTTCCATCTATTTGCCAATGGCTTCCAAATATGAGTTTCTGACACACATTTCACTTGTTAACCCTAGTTTGTATATCTAATGGCCTTGTTGACAAGTTAACCTCTGTCAAATAAAATGTCCACATTGGCCCTCTGCCATCACTCTTGACCAGGCTACCCTCATTCTCTCACCTGGACTAGCCTCCTAATTCATTTCTCTCCTTACACTATTTCCTTTCACAGTCTGTTCCCGTGTTGTAGCTATAGTGATTAAAAATAAAAAAGAGGAGGAGGGGCGCTTGAGTGGCTCAGTTGGTTAAGTGTCCAACTCTTGGTTTCCGTTCAGGGTCATGGGCTTGAGCCCCACATCAGGCTCTGCACTCAGCTGGGAGTCTGTTGGAGATCCTCTCTCTTCCTCTGCCTCTGCCCTTCCCCCTGCTTACCCTTTCTCTCTCTCTAAATAATAAATAAAATCTTTAAAAAGAATGTTATTTTACCTTTATTAAGATCATTTAGATGTTAAATGAGATTAATGAAAAGCACAAATTGTCTTACGTGTGTCTTACATGTGTGCTTACATATGCAGATTTATTACTACCGTGTCATTTGTAATAGCAATATTGGAAACAAAGTTTTTATATGTGTATTTGCCATAGCATGGGTGGACCTTGAGGGCATTATGCAAAGTGAAATAAATAAGACAGAGAAAAACTAATACTGTATAATCTCACTTATATGTGGAATCGAAAAAAGAGAGAACAGATTGGTGGTTGCCAGCCTGGGGGTTGGGGAATAGAGATATGGGGCAAAATGGGTGAAGGAGCTCAAAAGGTACAAACCTCCAGTTATCAAATAAATAAGTCCTAGGGATGTGATTTACAGCAGAGTGACTATAGTTAATAAGACTGAATTGCAAATTTGAAAGTTGCTAAGAGAGTAGATCTTAAAATTTCTCATCACAAGGAAAAAATAATTATAACTATGTATGGTGATGGATGATAACTAGGCTTACCAGGGTAATGATTTTGCAACATATATCATCGTTTTGTACAAATAAAATTAATACAAAGTTATAATAAAGGTTTTCACATGTATCTAGTAATAAGAGATCCACTGAGGAAATTAGGTTGTATTCTGCTCCCTGGAATATTATGTACCCATTAGAAAAAATCAACTGTATGGGTCAGAAGAGTGTGGGATGAATTCCAAGTTACACTGTAAAGTGTAAAAAGTAAACCATGAAAGAATGTGTGTTGTATTCCGCCACTTGTGTTTAAGGAGTATAAAATTTATAAGTTTAAATGTTTTGGGGGAAAATTGATCTCACTTGTTGACTAGAGGGAAGGGAACTGAGTGCACGTGTGGCATATGTATATCTGTCTGTGTACATGTCTTCTGTGCAAATTCCTCTTCTGGTTAAAGACAGAAAAGCTATCCATTTTATACTATTTTGTATCTCTGCATTGACTATTTTAAAATATATTTTTAAAGTTTAGTTTTTAAAAAAAAATCAAGAATTATACTAAAATCCTATCCGTAAAGATGTTATGTGTAGCTCTTCCTGTAAGTGGCCTGAGGTGAAAATGGTTTACTGTTCACTTGACCCAGAAAATCCTAAAAAGTCATGCAAATCAAGAAGCTTGAATCTTCATGTTCCCTTTAAGAACACACATAAAACTTCCCAGGCCGTCAAGGGTGTGCATATCCGAAAAGCCACCCAGGTCTGAAGGATGTCATTCTGCAGAAGCAATGTGTGCCATTCCATCACCCCTGTGGTGGAGATGGTAGGTGTACCTGCGGCCAAACAGTGGGGTTGGGCAAAGGGTCAGTGGCCCAAAGAAGATACTGAATTTTTACTGTACATGCTTAAAAACCGAGTGATGCTGAACTTAAGTGTTTAGATCTAGATTCTCTGGTCATTGAGCACATCCACCTGAACAAAGCCCTCAAGATGCCAGATAGAACTTACAGGGCTCGTGGTGGGAATGACCCATACGTGAGCTCTCTCTGCCATATTGAGATGATCCTTACCAGAAAAGAGCATATCGTTCCTAAGCCAGAAGAGATATTACAGAAGAAACTGAAGAAACAAAAACTTAGGACCTAAAAGTAAATTCTGCCTAAAATAAATGCAAATAAAAGAAAAAATCAGAAATAAAAGAAATTGTAAGTGTGCAACTTCACATACATTGACAGAAATACATATACTACACATGCACACACACATGTATGTTTGGCCTGTTAGGCAGAGGATACACAATTAGCCATTTAGATTTTCCTGCAGATTCAAAGAGCAAATCAAATAAAACTTTTTTAATGATTTCACTGAGTATTCATTATGTGAATATCTCTGTGCTGTGGACCTGTCAGAAAAATTCTCTACAAACAAACTTTTAAATTTTAAATTGCTGGGGCACTTGGGTGGCTCAGTAGTTGAGCATCTACCTTTGGCTCAGATCATGATCCCAGGGCCCCCACCAGGCTCCTCACAGGAGGAGGAGCTTCTCCCTCTTCCTATTTCTCTGTCTCTCTCTGTCTCTGTCTCTCTCTCTCATGAATAAATAAATAGAATCTTTTTAAAAATTTAAATTGCCATTTATAGAACATCTAGAAAACAATAAAAGCATATATATCTCATAGGTGAAATGATTGAAAGTATATATTTTTTGCACACACTCATACTTGATTGCTAGGATCCTGTTCTTTCATTTTCTTTTTTCTATTCAAGGAATTCTGACAAGGGAATCTGCTAGAACTCATAGACCTGGCCTAAAACCTCCTTGATAGAAGAACAATGCTATGAGAGATGATAATGTAGAAACAAAACTTAGGTGGCTCAGCCAGAGAAGGTTCTCTGAGGAAGCAAAAGTTAAGCAGAAATCTAAAGCATGAGTAAGAATTGGCAGATGAAGAAGATGAGGAATTAACATAAGCATGTGTACCACACTCAATAGATGCAGAGAATGCATTTGACAAAATACAGCATCCATTCCTGATCAAAACTCTTCAGAGTGTAGGGATAGAGGGAATATTCCTCAGCATCTTAAAAACCATCTGTGAAAAGCCCACAGCAAATATCTTCTTAACGGGGAAACACTGGGAGCCTTTCCCCTAAGATCAGGAATACAACAGGGATGTCCACTCTCACCACTGCTATTCAGCATAGTACTAGAAGTCCTAGCCTCAGCAATCAGGCAACAAAAAGAAATAAAAGGCACACAAAGTGGCAAAGAAGAAGTCAAACTCTCCCTCTTTGCAGATGACATGATACTGTACAGAGAAAACCCAAAAGACTCCACCCCAAGATTGCAAGAACTCATACAGCAATTCGGCAGTGTGGCAGGATACAAAATCAATGCCCAGAAGTCAGTGGCATTTCTATACACTGACGATGAGACAGAAGAAAGAGAAATTAAGGAGTCAATCCCATTGACAATTGCACCCAAAAGCATAAGATACCTAGGAATAAACCTCACCAAAGATGTAAAGGATCTATACCCTCAAAACTATAGAACACTTCTGAAAGAAATTGAGGAAGACACAAAGAGATGGAAAAATATTCCATGCTCATGGATTGGCAGAATTAATATTGTGAAAATGTCAATGTTACCCAGGGCAATATACACGTTTAATGCAATCCCTATCAAAATACCATGGACTTTCTTCAGAGAGTTACAACAAATTATTTTAAGATTTGTGTGGAATCAGAAAAGACCCCGAATAGCCAGGGGAATTTTAAAAAAGAAAACCATATCTGGGGGCATCACAATGCCAGATTTCAGGTTGTACTACAAAGCTGTGGTCATCAAGACAGTGTGGTACTGGCACAAAAACAGACACATAGATCAGTGGAACAGAATAGAGAATCCAGAAGTGGACCCTGAACTTTATGGGCAACTAATATTCGATAAAGGAGGAAAGACTATCCATTGGAAGAAAGACAGTCTCTTCAATAAATGGTGCTGGGAAAATTGGACATCCACATGCAGAAGAATGAAACTAGACCACTCTCTTTCACCATACACAAAGATAAACTCAAAATGGATGAAAGATCTAAATGTGAGACAAGATTCCATCAAAATCCTAGAGAAGAACACAGGCAACACCCTTTTTGAACTCGGCCATAGTAACTTCTTGCAAGATACATCCACGAAGGCAAGGGAAACAAAAGCAAAAATGAACTATTGGGACTTCATCAAGATAAGAAGCTTTTGCACAGCAAAGGATACAGTCAACAAAACTCAAAGACAACCTACAGAATGGGAGAAGATATTTGCAAATGACATATCAGATAAAGGGCTAGTTTCCAAGATCTATAAAGAACTTATTAAACTCAACACCAAAGAAACAAACAATCCAATCATGAAATGGGCAAAAGACATGAACAGAAATCTCACAGAGGAAGACATAGACATGGCCAACATGCATATGAGAAAATGCTCCGCATCACTTGCCATCAGGGAAATACAAATCAAAACTACAATGAGATACCACCTCACACCAGTGAGAATGGGGAAAATTAACAAGGCAGGAAACAACAAATGTTGGAGAGGATGCGGAGAAAAGGGAACCCTCATACACTGTTGGTGGGAATGTGAACTGGGGCAGCCACTCTGGAAAACTGTGTGGAAGTGTCTCAAAGAGTTAAAAAGAGACCTGCCCCACGACACAGCAATTGCACTGCTGAGGATTTACCCCAAAGATACAGATGCAGTGAAACGCCGGGACACCTGCACCCCGATGTTTCTAGCAGCAATGTCCACAATAGCCAAACTGTGGAAGGAGCCTCGGTGTCCATCGAAAGATGAATGGATAAAGAAGCTGTCGTCCATGTATACAATGGAATATTCCTCAGCCATTAGAAATGACAAATACCCACCATTTGCTTCAACGTGAATGGAACTGGAGGGTATTATGCTGAGTGAAATAAGTCAATCGAAAAAGGACAGACATTACATGGTCTCATTCATTTGGGGAATATAAAAATTAGTGAAAGGGAAAGGAGAGAAAATGAGTGAAAATATCAGTGAGGGTGACAAAACATGAGAGACAGCTAACTCTGGGAAATGAACAAGGGGTAGTGGAAGGGGAAGTGGGCAGGGGGTTGTGGTGACTGGGTGACGGGCAATGAGGGGGACACTTGGTGGGATGAGCACTGGGTGTTATGCTATATGTTGGCAAATTCAACTCCAATAAAAAAATTTTTTTAAAGCATGTGTACCACATACATTTAATATCTCCCTCCCAAAACAATAACGAAATGACAACAAAGAAATTAAAATGTCATAATCCACAAAAACAGAGAGAAATACAATACAATAATAGATGAACCATTGTAACCAAATGTTGGAAGGTGGAAAGAAGATAGTAATAACTGACCAAGAAGACCAAAGAAAGTTAAATTCAAACTGTATGGGTAGAGAGATCTGGAAACTAACTGATTGATGTTGCAGAACTCCAGAAAGGTTCAGAACTACAGGTTTGAAGTACTAATTAAGGCACTGATACAGGTAGGACTGAAAATGAGAGGATATATGAAGGCTGTACAGACACTTAGGTTCCCTCTATACTCCACGCAGCCGTGACCCCTAGCAGACCAGAGGTATATGTTCTGGCAAGGTTGAACCGGTGTTTTCTAATGCATTGACAGTCAACCTTGACTACATGTTAGTATCATCTGGGGAGCTTTTATTTAAAAAAAAAAAGAGGACTTGTTTGTTTATTTATTTATGTATTTATTTATTTATTTATTTATTTATGAGATGTGAGGGGCAGAGGCAGAGGCAGAGGGAGAGGGAAAGAAGCAGACTCCACTAAATACGGAGCCTGACATGGGACTCAGCCCCACAACCGTGAGATCATGACCTGAGCCGAAATCAAGAGTTGGATGCTCAACCACCTGTGCCACCTGGGTGCCTCTCTGGGGACCTTTTTAATATTCCATTACCCAGGCTTCCCTCCAAATCAATGAAATCGGTGTATCTGAAGATAATACCTCATGAATTATTACTTTTAAAGCTACCCAGATAGCTTTACACTGTGCAGCTCCTACTAAAAAGTCACTGTTGGTATACCAAACAGAACTACTAAAAATAAAGGAAAAATGTGCCAAATCAGCATAGATACAAGCCCACCCCTACCCATACATGCAGGGCTATCAGCCAACACTTTAGTGCCTGTATTGGGTATATATAAACATCAGCCAAGAATTACTAAACATTTGAGCGAAGCCACAAACATGAAAGACATGGACCAAAACAAACGGTCACAGGCCAGGGAACGTAAGATGACTTTTTAAAAACCTACAGGCACCTGGGTGGCTCAGCGGTTGAGCATCTGCCTTTAGCTCAGGTCATGATCCCAGGACTCTGGGAGTCTAGCATGGGGCTCCCTGCAAGGAGCCTGTTTCTCCCTCTGCCTATGTCTCTGCTTCCCTCTGTATCTCTCATGAATAAATAAATAAAATCTTTTTTAAAAAAATAATAAAAACCTGTATGTTGCATCCTTAGCAAGATATGAGAAGGTTGGCTTCTACAGAACAAGAACAGGATGACATTTTTATAATTCAGATCATAATAAAGAGCCCCTGGAAATGAAATGTAGATGGCTGAAGTAAAAAAAAAATATATTCAGTAGGGAAAAAAAGGAAAAAAATAAAAGTATTCAGTAGAAATGTTGGAAGACAAAGTTGAGGTCATTCTCTAGGACACTGAACAAAAAGAAAAACATGGAAAATAGAGAAAAGAAAATTGGAAAATTACTTTAGAATATCTGACATCTTTTTTTTAAGATTTTATTTATTTATTCACGATAGCCATGGGGGGGGGGGGCAGAGACACACAGGCAGAGGGAGAAGCAGGCTCCATGCAGGGAGCCTGACGTGGGACTCGATCCGGAGACTTCAGGATCGCGCCCTGGACCAAAGGCAGGCGCTAAACCGCTGAGCCACCCAGGGATCCCCCTAGAATATCTGACATCTTACAAACAGGAGGGACAGAAAGAGAGAAACGCTGAAAAAGAGTGAGGAAACTGTAAAAATAAAAATATGAGAACACATTTGCAAAACTGAAGGACACGAGTTTCCAGATGAATGCCCGAATACTGTGGATAAAATCACCCACATCCTGATACATGAGTGCGACATTTCAGAATGTCATGGGAAAAGACAAAGTCCTAATAACCCTCAGAGCTAAAAAAACAAACAAACAGGTAACATAATGTAGATTGAGAATGACAATGGTGTCTGACTTTGAGAAAGTAAAACTACAGTCTAGGAGACAGCGGAGAATTTCACACAAAATTCTAAGGAAAAATTATTTCCTAACTAGAGTTCTATACCTTACCAATCTATTAATTGAGGGATGAAGGAGAATAAAGGCATTTTAAAATAAGTAGAGTCTAAAAATGTACTTTAAAGGCAACTCCTCTGGAAGGTACTGAAGGATGCTTCACCAAGAGAAGGAAATAAGATAAGCGAAAAGATACTGGTTGCAGGAAACAAGGGATATAACACAGGAGGGATGTAAGGTGATTTCCCAGGAAGATAGTGAAGGATAGTTTCAGGATGCTGTTGTGCAGGCCTACAAAACAAGCAGTCCAAATTGGAGTAGAATGACAGACGATTCCAGAAAGGCTATCTCCTCACCCTCTAAAAAATATTGCTAGTAATATGCTTGATGTGTTTGAAAGTACTGAGAAGAAATTAAACTTTTGTTACAAGGTTAGGGATAAATTAGCAAGTAGTCCATATTACACTAAAAGCAAAGAAAATGCAGTAATTATAAGCTCCAGGGGGAAACAGAAGTGTGCATAACAGAGGAAATATCAAAGTATGCTTTGTGGCTCATCAATAAACACTATTTAAATCATCATAAATATGTCCATATTAAATACATATTTAGCCAGCGATTATGATACAACTTTTTTAGAAGAATGGGAAAAAGGAAGTAGTGGTAATTAAGGGGAAAACTGTTTGCGATTCATAACGTTGTCTTTCATAGTAGGAAATCAGTGTGTATTATATTAAATTGAAAACCAAGAACTCAGGTTATAAACTTCTGGGGCAAAGACCCGTAATTGTGTTTAACAATTCCTATTTCTTCTTTGTATTTCTGGCTTTATGGAAAAGCTACATTTCTTAGTCTAGGTTGAGGCCTTATGATTTGGCCATGGCCAGTGGGGTATTGTTAGAAGTCATGTTAGCCTCTCCTAGGCCTTGCCTTTAAAAGCTCACCCTCCACCCTGTGCCTGCAACAGAGGCCACATAACCCTGGAAACCATGAGTAGAGATAGAAAGCCCTACAGGATGATGGTACCTTAGATACCATGAATAATTTTATTTATTAATATTATGTCTTTATAAATATATGTTACTCCTCATTAGTTGGCCCCTTAACGTTTACTTGACACAAATACCAGTTCTAAAGAAATGGGGCCATCATTGCCCAATGTCTGTCACCAGGCCTATGACACTGCTGGGAAAGTATTTAAAGTTGCCAACAATAAAAAGGGGATTATGGCTTCTGCTCCCTACACAGAGAAAGAAGGGGAAGTGGGAAACATGAAACCATGTGTAACACCTGAGTCAATCCCCTCTACAGAGCTGTTCCAGAAAGTCCACTTACTACTTCAGTTTACACACTACTAACCAGAACCATGTCTCATGAGTATCCCATGCATATCTGTCATGTGTTTTTCCTGACCCCAGCATAAATAGGCTCAGTTCTGGAATTTAAGCTAGCAGTAGTGGCAAACTGACTAAAAGTGATCAAACAATATGAATGATAACCCCTTTGAATATTAGAATGGGGATGAACCTTAAGTAACTATAACTCACTGGCTACAGGCGCTCACAATTGGATTGCCCTATTTTTCTATTCCTGAAATATATTGCTATCCTTGAATTAAACAATATATAAGGCAGAAGTAAAAGCCAAGAGTAGTGGGACTAAATTTCACATTTCATCTCTTTGCTCATTTTCCTTCCATTTTTATAAGCCTGTGATCTACTCCTCTAAGCTAAGGTAACCAAAGAAGCTGAATCAAAATGTCTTTGGGAAAAAAAAATGTCTTTGAATCAAATGCCACCTGTCCAAAAATTTGCTAAGCTGCCATTTCATTGGTTTTTTTGCAAATTAAGTAATAAACTTTGATAAGTTAGAGTTCCCTTCGCCGGGACACCTGCACCCCGATGTTTCTAGCAGCAATGTCCACAATAGCCAAACTGTGGAAGGAGCCTCGGTGTCCATCGAAAGATGAATGGATAAAGAAGCTGTGGTCTCTGTATACAATGGAATATTCCTCAGCCATTAGAAACGACAAATACCCACCATTTGCTTCGACATGGATGGAACTGGAGAGTATTATGCTGAGTGAAATAAGTCAGTTGGAGAAGGACATTCTATGGTCTCATTCATTTGGGGAATATAAATAATAGTGAAAGGGAATAAAGGGGAAAGGATAAAAAATGAGTGGAAATATCAGAGAGGGAGACAGAACATGAAAGACTCCTAACTCTGGGAAACGAACTAGGGGTGGTGGAAGGGGAGGTGGGCAGGGGGTGGGGGTGACTGGGTGACGGGCACTGAGGTGGGCACTTGACAGGATGAGCACTGGGTGTTATTCTCTATGTTGGCAAATTGAACACCAATAAAAAATAAATTTATAAAAAAAAAACTTAGAGTTCCCTTGATTGTGACTCTGGCCAACTATACAATGAAGTACAGGCTTCTTTGGAAATTGAATCCTAATGATTAATTTTAACTGGTTATGACTCGTCTTTTAGATGCTTCCAATGTACTGCATGTAGTTGTCATATTAATTTTTCATTCTGAGTAGAGTGGAGCTTATTTACTTAGCAGCCTATATTTTTCTTCTTTTTGATTTTATTCATTTATTTATTTATTTTTGTTAAACAACATGAAGCAATTGAATGCTCTAGTTGGGTTTATTTATTGGGCACCCGCCAGGTACCTGGAGGAGAGTAAAGCAGTGGCCATAACAAGGGCAGAGTGGTGGGAACAGCTCACCTAGAGTGTAGGCAAAGGAGGTGCTTATCTGTAAAGAACCAAAACAGTAATACAACCGACTAAAACCAATCTGCTTTTTATTATCACCATGTGCCAGCAATTCTAAATAAACAATGGCAAAGCCTTTTGTGGCCCTAAGTTTTAAGCAATTGCTGTGGGTGTTCCTGAGTTTTAATAATATATATGTTAGTTTCAATTTATCATGTATATATTTTTATTCTTTGTAAGATTTATTTATTTATTTATTTATTTATTTATTTATTTATTTATTTCACAAAGAAAGCGAGAGCACAAGCAGGCAGAGCAGCAGGCAGAGAGAGAGGGAGAAACAGGCTCCTGCTGAGCAGGGAGCCTGATGTGGGGCTCCATCTCAGGACCCCAGGATCATGACCTGAGCCAAAGGCAGACACTTAACAGACTGAGCCACCCAGGCGTCCCACACATATATATGTTTAATATGCATTTTATTCCACGTGAAAATTAAGAACTCTCACGTGTGCTGTCAACCCTGACACATGTGTATGTACTCCGCTGCAGGTATTTATTTCATGAGTAATTTCATAACAATTTGGAATTTTTCAAGCTTTCTTTGGGCACGATGTTTGTTTGCAACCCTGTGGCATTAAGTATTCCTGTGATCAAATGGCAGATTCAAAGTAAACAAGAATAGTAATAGATGGAGAGAGAGAGAGAGAGATAGAGAGAAAGATAAAGATAAAGGTAAGTATTGTAAAGAAGAAACAGAACTTTCACATTTCATGTGACCACTTAGAGTTCTATTTGTGTTTAAAATTTAAAACGATGAAACAGTATGAACTGTGAAGTATCATATTTTTGTTGAGAACGTGTAAGTATATTTACTCCATGTGCCATCTGTATATTTATTCTGTAACAATTATCTCTAAAGGTATGTGAATAACTTCTTAAAATTACAATTTCCCCTTTTACCCTTGTTGCATGTTTTAATACTAAAAGATGAATCAAGAAAATATGGCTACTACTGATTATTAGGTGATTTTTACTGAAAATAATGTTGCCATTTAGAGAAGGGACTTGTTAAAGAATCTCCTGCAAGTGTCAAATACACTAGGTACACAACCACAAACAAAATGAGCCACACAGACACTCACTACCCCATCCTTCTGATGCAAAGAGTAAATTAGAGATGAGGCAAGAAAATAAATGTGCTAGTGTATTCAGGATTTATTTTTATGCACTTAGGTAGTCTCCCCTCAAGAAACATGTTTAATGCCAAGTTGTCTAAGTTCAGAGCTAGGAAGCATGTTCTTGGGGTGATTTTTTGTCATAGATCCCTTTAACTCTCTAGTAGTGGTGTTTACAAATAGTATAATGGTAATTCTGCACAAAGTCGTCTTTTGTAACATCTTCATTAAGATTCATTTCATATACCATACAAAAAAACAATTCATCTATTTAAAATATACAATTTAATAGTTTTTAGTACATTCAGTGATATGTGCAGCAATCACCAGTCAATTTAGAATATTTTCAGCATTTTAAGAAGCAACCTCTTTTTTGAATAGCATTTGTTGGTCCTATTTTAAAGTTTTTAATTTGGCTGCACCTGGGTGGCTCAGTCGGTTAAGCAGCTGCCTTTGGCTCAGGTCTTGGGATCGAGCCCTGCGTTGGGCTCCCTGCTCAACGGGGAATCTGCTTCTCCCTCTGATACTCCCTGTTCTCTTTCTTTCTCTCTCTCTCTCTCTCTCTCTCTCAAATAAATAAATAAAATCTTTTTTAAAAATAATTTTAAAAAATAATAATTTTTTTAAATTTTAGTTCCTGTATAGTTAACATACAGTGTTACATTAGTTTCAGATGTACATTATAGCGATTCAACAATTCTATCAATTACTCAGTTCTCATCATGATAAGTGTACTCTTAATCCCCTTCACCTTTTTCACACATCCCACCCACCCTCTGGTAACCAACCATCAGTTTGTTTTCTATAGTTAGGAGTCTGTTCCTTGGTTTGTCTTTCCCTTTTTCCTTTGCTCATTTCTTTTTTTTAAGTTCCACATATGAGTGAAATCATATGGTATTTATTTTTGTCTGACTTATTTCACTTAACATTATACTCTCTATCTCCATCCTTGTCATTGCAAATTGCAAGATTCCACTCTTTTTTTTAAGATTTCATTCTTCTTATGGCTAATATTCCATTATATATATACCACATCCTCTTTATCCATTAATATATCAATGGACATTTGGGCTGCTTCCATAATTTGACTATTGTAGATAATGTTGCAATAAACAGAGGGGTCCATATATCTTTTCAAATAACTGTTTTTGTATTCTCTGGGTAAATGCCCAGTAGTATGATTACTGGATCATAGGGTAGTTGTATTTTTAACTTTTTGAGGAATCTCCACACTGTTCTCCACAATGGCTGCACCAGTTCACATTCCCACCAACAGTATAAGAGACATCCTTTTTCTCCACATCCTCACCAACACTTGTTTCTTGTGTTGTTGATTTTAGCCATTCTGACAGGTGTGAGGTGTTATCTCGTTGTCGTTTTGATTTGCATTTCCCTGATGATCAGTAATACTGAGCATCTCTTCATGTGTCTATACATGTTCTTTGGAAAAATGTCTGCTCATGTCTTTTGCCCATTTTTAGTTGGATTATTTATTTTTGGTTGTTGAGTTATATCAATTCTTTATGTATATTTGGATACCAACCCTTTATCAGATATGTCATTTGCAAATATATTCTCTCATTCAGTAGGTTGCCTTTTAGTTTTGTTCATCATTTCCTTTGCTATGCAGAAGCTTTTTATTTTGATATAGTCCCAATGGTTTATTTTTGCTTTTGTTTCCCTTGCCTCAGGAGACAGATCTAGAAAAATGTTGCTTTGGCTGATGTCAGAGAAATTACTACCTGTACTCTCTTCTAGTATTTTTATGGAAACCTCTTATTTTCTAGTGATTATTTCCTTATTTCCCTGTCCCTCCCTAACCCAGCCCTAAGAAACCACTAATCTACTTTCTATGTCTGTAGATTTTCCTATTCTGGTCTTTCATTTTATAAAATCAGATAGTACTGACTTGTTTCCAAAGTTCATCCATGCTGTACTGTGTATCAGTATTTCATTCCTTTTTATTGAGGAATAATATCCCATTGAATGGATATACCATATTTTGTCTATCCATTCATCTATTGATAGATATTTGGATTTCCACCTTCTGGCCATTATGAATAATGTTGCTCTGAACATTCATGTTCAAGTTTTTGTATGGACATATATTTTCATTTCTCTTGGGTGTTTATAAACCTAGGAGTGGAATTAATTGGATCACATGGTAACTCTGTGTCGGATCATTTGAGGAACAGCTAAAATATTTTCTAAAGTGGCTGAGAGGCTTTTCACTGTAATCCTTGCCACTGATGAGGCCAAGGGAAGGTTCCAACTGTATATGTAACTTGCTCTTTTCTGGCAGGAAGGGAAATTCTCAGATGGGAAAGCATACTGTACTCACAACCAGGAGATGTAGATCATGATCTTGGCCCTGCTTTTAATTATCTGTACAACCTTGTGCCATTCATCTTCAGTGGGCACAGAACCTCTGTCACTGGATATAAATGAAGGAAATTGGATTAGATGTCATCCAACTCTGAACTCCATCTCTGACTATTTAAAGTTGCATGACATTATTCACTTAATCCTACAAACCATTTTTCTCATGTTCAAGATTTTGTTTGGTAAAGAAATAGGATATGATTTTTATCTCTAGATTATATCTTACTCCTACAGAAAACCAAAGATTTCCTATTGTTGCTTTTTTTTTTTTTCCTTAGGTAGACCATGTACTGCTAGTTCCACATAGAAAATTACCATTGCCTAGAACTATTTCAAATACCTTTTGGACCTAGGTCTTTTTTTAATTTTTTTAAGATTTTATTTATTCATTCATGAGAGACATAGAGAGAGAGAGAGGCAGAGACACAGGCAGAGGGAGAAGCAGGTTCCTCACAGGGAGCCTGATGTGGGACTCACTCCTGGAACTGGAAACACATCCTGAAAAGGCAGACGCTCAACCGCTGAGCCATCCAGGCGTCCCAGGATGTAGGTCTTTTATTGGTTAGAAAACATCTTCACAGAACTGAAATTGGCTTACAAGGATGCCCAGCTTAAATATGTCACAGTAGGGCACAAAAACAGTTGTTCTTTAGTTCCATGCTACTCAGTGTGTGGGGTCACAGACAAGCCACATGACAACTTGTTATAAATGCAGATTCACAGGCCCCACTCAAGGCCCATTGTGTCAGAATCTCTGAGGGTGAGGTCCAACAATCTGAATTCCAACAAAATCTCTGAGCGAGTCACACTGATTCACACTGTCTCTATCCCTGACTCTCAAAATTATTGCTCCAGACTCTATGTTTTGTGGTACTCCACTGTATTATATTCCAAGCCTGTTTCCAGATTTAATATCTAATCACTTTTTAAACAGAAGATCTGGGCTTTGCCTAAGTGTCTTTCATGAAGGGTTTGAAACTAAATGTGCTGGATTTAGCAGCTGACACTTAATCTGTGCCAAACAGATGATGTCTAGTAGCAACAGCTGAATCAGTAAACCTTGGTTTACTTTGATCTGGCCCAGAGGGAAAATCACTTCCTCACTGGATAGCTTGTATACGTAAGCCTGCCTGTGTGCTTTACTCCCCCCATGAATGAATCACAAAAACTTCAAGCAATGTATTTCCTAATCATTTTTTGTATTTGTTTCTCAAAGAATAAATCTCTTCATACAATAAGGAAAACAACAAATATTTGAATAATGTTTTACAATTCCAGAGGTGTTTCCATGTGCCTTTAATATTTAATTCTCATGGGAGCCCTGCAAAGTAGTATGAGAACACTGTGACTTTCCATATAGCATGCTGGAAACTTCTAAGTGGAGCCAGAGTAGACGAAAAGGTAGATCTCATAAGACTGGGGTAAGAGAAGGTGACTTCGGTAGTGGGAATGGCCCCCACTCTGACCTATTCACATTGGGGTTCACAGTCCAATCCCAGCCAAGCAGCAATGCCTGAGGATTCCAGGGGAGGTAACATAAGGAAGCTCACAGTCACATGAAGTGACATCAGAGATACCAGATGTGCTGAAGGGATCACCAAAATCGGCATGGAAAAATCTGGCTTTCCAGCTTGACAGCAAGATACTCAAATCTGGGAAGTGAACAAAACAGGGTCATAGGAATCATGTCTCCATTGCTTCCACAACCTAAGTCCTCATTCTCTGCCAGGCACTGTGCTCTTCTCTGGGACTGCACTTAAGAGAAAAAGTACAGGTGGTCCCTGCAACTACGGGACTTTCAGTCTTGTGTGGAAGACAGAGATTAATGAATTAACTATGGAAATTAATGTATAATCATAATCATGAACTGAGATCAGTGTTCGGGGGAAAAGGAATCACACAGGTTTACAAAAGAGGATCTGACCTGGTTGGGAGAGGGAGGACTTCCAGAGAAGTGGCTCTTGAGATGAGATGTGAAAGATTGAGTAGTTATCAGCGAAGCCAGTGTTCTTCAGAGTAATTATTTTCTACCTCATACTTTTGTAAAAACTAAATTTGTGACTTTGTTATATATAACATATTAGCATATCTATTTATACTTGCAATTTATAATAAGTAAACATAGATTTGGAGGGATGTTCTTAGGCCTGCCCTTATAATTTGTGAGGCCCAAGACATTGGGCCTGAAATGATTTAATAGTAACATGTGTAGGTGGGAGGGGACAGAGAACAAAACAATTATTATTATTTCTGCCTTTTAGGAAAACTGAATCAGCTTGGACTCCAAATAGCAAATACTATTGTCCACTAAAGGATCTTTAAGACCTCTCCCATCTCTACAACACACACAAGAATGCTAAACCTCCAGGGAAAACTGCCACATGAGTCTTCAATATGGAACTAAACTGCAACCCTACATTATCTATTACTGCGTAACACATTATCCCCAGAATTAGTGGCTTTAGAATGACATTTATTATCTCATAGTTTTTATGGGCCAGGAATCCAGACATGGTTTAGCTGGTCCTCTGGCTCTGGGTCTCCCACAGGCTCAAGTCATCTCAAGGCACTGACTGGGAGAGATCTGCTTCCTATCTCACTCACATGACTGTGGCAGGATTCAGTTCCCATGTACTCTTGACTGAGGCCTCAGTTCCTCATAAGCTGTTGGCCTTCCTTGCTTCCTTGCCACATGGGCCTCTCTGTAGAACATTTTACAATATGGCAGCTGGTATCATCACATGGAGAGAGTGAAAGGGCAGGAGACAGTGCCAGCAAGACAAGTCAGTCTTAGAACTAATTGCAGAAATGGCATTCCAACACCTTTGCCATATTCTACTTGTCAGAATCATGTCACTAGGTTCAGTCTGTACTCACAAGGAGGAGATTACATAAGAGTGTGAATACCATGGGGCAGGGGTTATGGGGAGCCATATTCTCAAGCTGCCTACCACAAGTCCCAAAGCAATACTTTGGGAAAACTCAGCAGAAATGAGGTACCTAGTGTAACAATGATTCTCTTCGCTATCTTGGATTGATGCTATCACTGCAAGTGTAAAGTCTGCTCTAAATTTTTCTTAATTTGACATATAGACACACTGTATTCCATGCGGAATTCTCACTCTAGAGCATTGAACCCTGGCTACCTCACTTACTGCATTGCGTAGGACTTCCCTTACTCAGGGCTTGCCAGCCTCACTGGTAGCCTGCCCCAGGACCTTATCACATCTATCAAGAACATGTTTCCTCTATATATAGGCCTGATTGTCCCCTCATTTCACTGAGTTCTCTGCTCAAATATCACATCTTCAGAGAGGCCTTCCTTGACCACCACCTTTCCATCCACCCTTCATTCTCCTTTACTGTGTTTCATGTTTCTCCATAATGCTTATCACTACCAGACATTCTATAATGCACTTTTTGTTTATGTTTATTGTCTGTCTCCTCCAACAAAGATGTACTTTTGGTCCTAAATTGCAGAGCCTAGAGTAATACCAGCACAAAGTAAGTATTAATAAATATTTGTCAGAATGGTAGAGGAATTTTGTTAACACAAGGAAAACATGTACTTCAAATTTCTGTTTGTATCAGTTTACTAACATGATATACATTCACCTCTGGTTATTAGGAATTATGCCATTATTGTTTCCTGCTTTGACAATGAGGAAATGCATTATAAGGAATGGGAATATTTTCAAGGACTTCTTTTGGAAAAGAAGTCAATATTTGGCAACTTGAATTCCTCTAACAGAATGTACTTTTGGTCTTTGCCAATAAATCTTCATTCATTGAGAAAAGAAAAAGACCTTTAGAACATAGTCCATACTGGGAATTATTGATTTCCTGATATCCATTCCCCTTTGCGATGATTTTCTATATAAACTTGGCTGTGTATTTGTTTGTTTCCATCATGAAGAGAAACCAATGAAATGCAAAAACTCATTGTCAAGATATGTTTTTGGCAATTTCCACAAACACACTTATCTTATCCTGTACTGAAAATTCACTTTGGTAAAGCAAAAAGATTTGAAAGTTTATTCAGGACCCATCTCAAATGAGTGACAAAAAGAATGTTCTTAGGTCAAAAGCCTCTGAATACTTTATTTATTTAGTCTGACTCATCTAAGTCAGTATTTTAGGGAATATAACAATAAATGAAACAAAACATACATATAAAATACTGTGAGATATTATGAGGAACACAAAGATAACTCAGGCTCATATACAGGTAGATGAGCAGTAATATAAAGTATAATTAAGAATGCGAGTTGTGGGGATGCCTGGGTGGCTCAGTCAGTTAAGCATCTGCCATATTTTACTTGTCAGAACCATGATGTCAGGGTCCTGGGATCAAGTTTCATGGCAGGCTCACTGCTCAGTGGGGAGTCTGCTTCTCCCTCTCCCTCTGCTCCTTACCCTGCTTGTGCGCTCGCTCTCTCTCTCTCTCCCTTTCTCTCAAATAAATGTTTTTTTTAATTGTGTTGTGGGGTCCCCTGGGTGGTCCCCTCAGTTGCTAAAGCGTCCTACTCTTGATTTCAGCTCAGGTCATGATCTCAGGGTTGTGAGATCAAGCTCCACATCAGGCTCCACACTGGGCATGGAGCCTGCTTAAGATTCTCTCTCTCTCACCCTCTTTTCTCTCCCTCTCTTAAAAAAAGTGTATTCTGGAGTTAAAACTGTATGGCTTCAGTACTTACCTCATAGTGTTGTTGTGATGGTTAATTTTGTCAACTTGATGGGGCTATAGGGTGCCCAGATATCTGTTTAAACATTATCCTGAGTGTGTCTGGGAGGGGATTTCTGGATGAGATTAACAATTGAATCAGTAGACTGAGTAAAGAAGATTGCCTTTGCCAATATATGTGAGTTCATCCAATCCATTGAAGGCCTGAGTGGAACAAAAAGGCTGAGTAAGGGGCAAATATTCTCTCTGCCTGTCTTCACACTGGGACATCACTCTACTCCTGCCTTTGGAGTAAGACCTGGACTGACACATCATCAGCTCTCCTGCTTTTCATGCTGTTGGACTTGGACTAGAACTATATCATGGGCTCTCCTGCATCTGGACTTCTCAGCTTCCATAGTCACCTGAGCCAATTCCTTCTAATAAATCTCTTGAGAGACAAAGAGAGAACCTATTGGCTCTGTTTTTCTGGAGAACCTTGATATAAAAATACCATGTTTTGAGTGTACAACATACTGGTTTGTAAACTCTGTACATTACTCAGTGCTCACACAAATCAGTGTAGTCACTGTCTGTTAGCATATAATGTTATTACAATATTATCAACTATATTTCTTCTATTGTACTTTTCATTCCTGTGACTTTCCAAACCAGCTGCACCAATTTACATTCCCTCCAGCAGTGCACAGGGTTCTCCTTTCTCTGCATCCTTGCCACCACTTTTTTTTTCTTGGTTTTTGATATTAGATTTTCTGACTGGTATGCAGTGATGATATCTCATTGGGGTTTTGATTTGTATTTTCCTGATGATGAGTGATGTTGAGCATCTTTTCACGTGTCTGTTGGCCATCTGCATGTCTTCTTTGGAAAAATGTCTATTCAGGTCCTCCACTCATATTTAATTAGATTATTTGTTGTTGGTTTTTTTTTGGTTTTGAGTTGTGTAAGTTCTTTACATATTTTAGATAGTATCCCCTTATGAGATATGACACTTACAAGCATCTTCTCCTGTTCAGTAGGCTTCCTTTTGGTTTTGATGATAGTTTCCATCTCTGTGTAAAGGCTTTTTATTTTGGGGTAGTTCCATGAGTTTATTTTTTGTTTTCATATCCCTTTCCTAGGGAGACATATTCATAAATATGTTACTGAGGCTAATGTCTAAGAGATTACTGCCTGTGTTTTTTTAAAGATTTTTATTTATTTATTCATGAGAGACATAGAGAGAGAGGCAGAGACACAGGCAGAGGGAGAAGCAGGCTCCTTGCAGGGAACCTGATGTGGGACTTGATCCTGGGACCGGGATCACGCCCTGAGCCAAAGGCAGATGCTCAACCGCTGAGCCACCCAGGTGTCCCAACTGCCTGTGTTTTCATTTCAGAGTTTTACTATTTCAGGTTTCACATTTAGGTCTTTAATCCATTTTGAATTTATTTGTGTGTAGGGTGTAAGAAAGTGGTCCAATTTCATTCTTTTGCATATAGCTGTCCAGTTTTCCCAACACAGTTTGTAAAAGAGATTGACTTTGCCCCACCATATATTCTTCCTCCCCTTTTATAGGTGACTATATACATGTGGGTTTATCTTTGGGCTCTCTATCCTGTTCTGTTGATCTATGTGTCCATTTTTGTGCCAGTACTCTTTTGATTACTATAGCTTTGTAGTAAAGCTTGAAATGGGGGATTGTGAGTGATACCTCTGGCTTCATTCTTTCTCAAGATTGCTTTGGCTCTTCAGGATCTTTTGTGGTTCCATACAAATTTTACTATTATTTCTTCTAGTTTTGTGAAAAATACTATTAGCATTTTGATAGGGATTACATTGCGTCTGTAGATTGCTTTAGTACTTTGCACATTTTAACGTTAATTTTTCCAGTCCATGAGCATGGCGTATCTTTCCATTTGTTTGTGTCGTCTTCAATTTGTTTCATCAGTGTCTTGTAGTTTTCAGAGTATAAGTTTATCAATTCCTTGGTTAAATTTATTCCTGGATATTTTATTCCCTTTTTAAAAGATTTTATTTATTTATTCATGAGAGAGAGAGAGAGGCAGAGACACAGGCAGAGGGAGAAGCAGGCTCCCTGCAGGGAGCCCGATGTGGGACTCGATCCTGGAGATCCAGGATCAGGCCCTGGGCTGAAGGCGGCGCTAAACCGCTGAGCCACCCGGGCTGCCCATATTCCTTTTAATGCAATTGTAAATGGGATTGTTTTCTTTTTTTTAATTTTTTTTTAATTGGAGTTCAATTTGCCAACATATAGTGGGATTGTTTTCTTAATGTCTCTTTCTCCTAGTTTGTTATTAGTGTATGGAAATGCAACAGATACCTGTATATTAATTTTGTATCCTACAATTTTACTAAATTCATCTATTAGTTCCAATAGTTTTTTTGGTGCAGTCCTTAGGGCTTTTTTTTATATAATATCATGTCATCTGCAAATAGTGACAGTTTTACTTTTTCCTTACCAATTTTGATGCTCTCTATTTTTCTTGTATGATTGCTGTGGCTAGGATTTCCAGTCTGTGTTGATTAAAGGTGGCAAGAGTGAATATCCCTGTCTTATTCCTGATCTTAGAGGAAAAACTCTCAGTTTTTCACCATTGAGTATGATGTTAGATGTGAGTTTCTCATATATAGCCTTATTGTGTTGAAGTGTGTTCCCTCTAAACCCATTTTGTTGAGAGTGTCCACAAGCACTGTTGTTCCTATAAAAATCTCCTGGAGATCCCTGCCCCTCTGGCCCTGTACAAAGATTAGCCAATAAATCTCCTTCAGGCACTTTTCAAACTGCTGCTTCTCTGCTGTGTCTCATACTGCGTTTTTAGTGTGCTGACTCTTTAAGAGGCAGAGATTCATTTTCCTATTACCCTCCAGCTCTCCTGGAGTTAAGCCCCACCAATTATTAAAGCTCCTGGAGTTAAGTCCTACTGATTTATTTTATTTTATTTTATTTTATTTTATTTTATTTTATTTTATTATTTTATTTTATTTTATTTTTTCCTTCCTTTAGAAAGAGCAAGGGGGGGGGAGGGTGCAGAGGGAGAGATCAGATCTTAAGCAGGCTCCACACCGAGCACAGAGCCCAATGTGGGGCTTGATCTCACCACTCTGAGATCATGACCTGAGCCAAAATCATGAGTCAGATGCTTAACTGACTGAGTCACCTAGGCGCCCCAGGTCCTGCTGATTTTCAAAGCCAGACTTTATGGGGACTTACCTTCCCAAGCCGGGTCCTTGGGGCTGGAGGTATCTGGTGTGTGGTCCAGTCCCCTCACTCTTCCATACTTATGATATCCCTCCCATTTGTGGTTAGTAACACTGGGAGTTTGGTTCCTGACTGTGTCTCTGCCCCTCTTTCCCTTTTCAATGACGAATCATGAAAGATCTGTTCCACTAGTCTTCAGGTTGTTTTTAGAGGGGCTTGAAGTAGATGTAGTTGTTGCATCAGTGTGTCTGTGGAATGATCTTTTTAAAGATTTATCTAGGGGTACCTGAGTGGCTCCATCAGTTTAAGTGTCTGCCTTCAGCTCAGGACATGATCCTGGAGTCCTGGGGTTGAGCCCCACATCAGGTTCCCTGCTCAGTGGGGAGTCTGCTTCTCCTTCTCTTTCTGCCTATCCCTTCCACTTGTGCACTCTCTCTCTTTAGAGTGTGAAGGGAGGGACTGAGGGAGAAGGAGAGAGAATCCCAAGCCAACTCCATGCTGAGCAGGGAGCCCAAAGCAGGGCTCAGTCCCATGACCCTGAGATCATGACCTGAGTTGAAGGCAGACACTTAGCTGACTGAGACACCCAGGTGTCCCTATAATTGATATTTAATGTTGATTTCATATTCAACAATCTTGCTAAACTCTACTAATTTATTTATTGATTATTTTGGATTTGCCATGTATATACGTAATGATTATCATTTGTAAATGGCACTTTTAATTCCTCTTTTGTACTGCAGCCTAAAGGTTTCCATGTTGTCTATCATTCTAACTACTAGCTATGTCTTGATACTTGTATAGAAGTGTATATAATTTTTAAGCAAGTTCTTATGGAGTGATGACATATGCAGAAAAAATATATGAATCATAATTATACAAGCCGATGAATTGTTACAAAGAAAACATCCACGTGACCAGCAAATCAAGGAAAAGACCATTACCAGCACATCAAAAGCTCCTAAGCGTTTTCCTAAAAGTAACCAGTATCTTGTTTTCTAAAACTGTATCTTGGTCTTACCTTTTTGTAAACTTAAGTTATAGCACTTAATCTTTTTTTTTTACATTTTTAAGTACTTAATCTTTTGTGATGATTTCCTTCTCAATATTAGTAAGTATCCATGCCATGTAGCGATTCATTTGTATGGCTCTGCAGTATTCCATTGTAATCTAACATTTTGACATTTTGGTAGTTTCCAGTTGGGGTTTAATAAGAATAATGTTATGAGAATTCTCATACATGTTTCTTGGTATATGTATATATATGTTTCTGTTCAATAATGCTGAAGAATGGAAATTCTAGCTTAATAGAACAAAGAGGAAAACACGTAAGATCTCAGTAAGTACAGTGAAAGTGTTATAAAATAATGACTAAGATCCCAACAGGCAGAGTTTTCATGCATGTATGTCTCCGGGCATGTGTAATCAGGTATCTACACAGTCTTGGAGAAACTGTGCAGTTAAGTAACTACATTCATTCAATAAATATGTATAGACGTGCTATTAAGTGCCTGGTAGGATTTTAGACTAGGGACCCAGCGATAACCAAAATGCAGTCCGTCACTTAAAGTTGCTTGCAGTCCAGCACAAGGTTCTTTCTCTAAAGGGTCTCCCTAGCTTCCCAAGTAATATTAGCCAATCCACACTGCATGTGACTCCACTCAGATACTTTCTAACCTACCATACTGTTTGTAGGTATAGTAGCAAATTGATTTTATGAAGTTACTAATGATTTAAACTGCATCAGTAATATCACATAAGGAAACAAAATTATAATGCCAGGTCATTCTTATGGCAATTTAATAGAGCATGGGAAAAATGTGAAACGAAGAAACAAAAAATATAAGAAAAGGCAATGAAATAGAAGAGAAAGTCCATGCTATTTTGAAAAGATTTAAAAATATCAAGGAGATACTATGAATGACCTTTGTCAGCAGATAAAATGTGAAAGAAGCAAAAAAGAGAAAAATGCTCATATGATGATTAATCGAAATCAAAGAGAGAATACAGTAATATTATGTGTAATCAGAACCTATTTGAGTAGTATAGGTTTGGAAAAATCACCATAAGGACCTTGATCTGCCTAAATGTATATTGTGTTGTGTCTAAAAAAGGCATAATAGTCTGAAAGGTTGTCATTTAGTTTTTTAGACTCTGCAACTGTTGTCCTTACTGACAAAGTAGAATTAGTAACAATATCATACAAATTTAGCAGGTAAAAGCCACTGATGTACTCTGATAGCTCAGACCCCTCAGTCCCTACCTCCAGCTACCCAAGTGGCAATTCTACAGGTAGTATTTTCCTTCATTTCAGGAACAAACAACTAAAGAACTATAGCAAAGCATGCATTCAAAACTACCCTTACTAATTCCTCAAGCCCTTGGAACTTTCTTTTTTTTAAGATTTTATTTATTTATTCACGAGAGACACACACACAGAGAGAGAAAGAGGTAGAGACACAGGCAGAGGGAGAAGCAGGCTCCATGCAAGGAGCCTGACGTGGGACTCAATCCTGGGTCTCCAGGATCACGCCCTGGGCCGAAGGCGGCGCTAAACCGCTGAGCCACTCGGGCTGCCCCCTTGGAACTTTCTAGTCCAGTCTTAGCCCACCTGTACATAGTTGATGTGAACTGTGGATAATTTCACTGTGATGTATCATGAATGCTGCTGAGTTGCACTTTTATTCTCCATTAATTGCTCAAAACTTCCCCAGGGGCTGATTTTGTTGCTCACATAGATCCTTATATGAAAAACTTGTAGAATATATTCCTAAAACATCCGATTCATTCTTGTATACTGTTGGGGGAAATATAAATTGGTTTATACTGGCTCAATATTTCCAAAGAGCAATAGCCAATTACATGGAATTTAAATATACATATTCTTTGACCCAAAATTCTAGTTCTAAAAGTTTATCCTACAATATGCTTTCATATATGCAGAGATGTATGTTCAAAAATAGGGATCCCTGGGTGGCGCAGCGGTTTAGCGCCTGCCTTTGGCCCAGGGCGTGATCCTGGAGACCCGGGATCGAATCCCACGTCGGGCTCCCGGTGCATGGAGCCTGCTTCTCCCTCTGCCTGTGTCTCTGCCTCTCTCTCTCTCTCTCTCACTGCGTGCCTATCATAAATAAAAAATAAAAAAATAAAAAAAATCAAAAATATTTTTTCCAGCATTTCTGGAGTAGCAAGAAAATGAAACAAGATACATAGCTAATCTCATTGGCTGAATCAATTGTAGTAGATTGTAATATCCTGCCATCTTTGAAACATATGAGATAAAGCCATATGTGATGGCAAGGAAAGAGGTAATGATGGAATATTTTTAAATAGATTATAGAACAGCCTGTGTGGTCTACATTTAGATAAGTGTGTATTTATTTATTTATTTATTTATTTATTTATTTATTTATTTATACAATAGATAATATCCATAATCAATGGATGCTCTATTTGGGATTAGGATTATGTGGGAGATTGGCCATTTCTACTTCATATGCATACATATTGCTTAAATATTTAATCAAAAGGTCACATGAGTTCTATCATGTTAAAAGAGGCCTCTCCCTTTTGAAAAAAAATTATTCTTTAAGGATCATTGTTCCAATTTGTCATGGCCATTTAAAAACATATCTTGTTTTACAACCATACATAAATCAGGAGCACTGACAGATATTCTCCTCGGTCCAGATCATCAGCTAAGATTTATTCACAAGATTTATTCCACCCATTTTGGCTTCTTCCCAGTCAACTATTATTGACTCCTTGGACACCCCCCACCTCCAGCACACACACACAGAGAACTGTGACACCATTGTGGCTCATACTCCCTGCTCCCCTACTATTCCGACTTCCTATTGTTTCCTATCCATCAATCTTTTTTTTTTTTAGATTTTTTTAAAATTTATTTATTCATGAGAGACAGAGAGAGAGAGAGAGGCAGGGACATGGGCAGAGGGAGAAGCAGGCTCCATGCAGAGAGCCTGACGTGGGACTCGATCCCAGGTCTCCAGGATCACGCCCTGGGCCGAAGGCGGCACTAAACTGCTGAGCCACCTGGGCTGCCCTTACCCACCAATCTTAATGCCTTTCACTGTTGTTATTTGGCTGGCTCAATGCAAGAGCTCATGTGCATTCCAGCCCAGACCTTTCTACTTCCTTTTGGATCTAACAGTGATCCAAATGACACGAATATAAATATATGAAATATATAAAGTACCATCCCTGTGATACAGGCCTGTAATTTTTACCAAGTATTCATGTTTTTGACTAACTTTCCTGGCCACCTTGCAACTGGGCAGAGCCAAAACTGACTAGATCTGGGCAATGGACTGTGAGCAAAAGTGGCAATGTATGGGCTAAGACCATGAAAAGTTGTTTTGAGACCCTCGATATTCTAGTCTGCTGTGATGCTCTGGGACAGCAAGATGGCAGTGGACTGCTTCCCCTTCTCTTCTAGCTTCCAAATATCATGCAGCTGTTTCTCATTGGGGAAATCCAACTGAAAACTTGTTCACAAGAGAATGTGAGAAATAGAGTTTCCAAGATTCCAGCCATGGGATATAGAAGAGAGCTTGGAAGGGCACAGTGTATACACCAACAAAAAGTATTGCCCATGAGCAACAGATTTTCTTATAAATAGAAGGGGTCCAAGCTTATTCCTATTATAACAGCCTTCTCCTGTATTTGCACACCAAACTTCCTGAATCAGTGAAGTATAGTGTGATGTTAGAGCAAATGAGCCAGGAGCTCACATCAAAGAATGTTTACTCATGAGATCATTGTTGAGACAGAAAATAAATGTTGAGAACAATTGGACTAGAGAATCTGGAAGCACATCTTTAAGCTTCCTACCCCAGCTCCATAGCAACGTGAAAAACATGTCTCCAATACGTGCTAATCAAATCAAGTCAAAGGTAACGATCGTACTTTAACCATAAGAGTGAAAGCTCTGTTTATCTTCCATAACAGAATATTTTAGGTCTTGAGAATGAGATCATTTGAGATTCTGTCAAAATACGTGGCATCAGATTAATCTTAATTTAGTTTCTTAACTAAACTAACACTGGAATTGAGTCCTTCTGCATACTTCAGAGCCATTTTTTACTGTAATGTGTAAGCATTCATGTCCTCTCAAGCCACCACCCTTAGTGTTAGCCCTTTCAATAATAGAACGGGTCGTTCGCTCATTATAAGGTGATAGGAATTCAATCAACACTCCTTCAGGCTTCTGAGAGGCAGCAGAGTACAGCCTGCTTTCATTTTTCCCCTTTCAAATGGATATTCAGCAATTTAAATATTACTATGTTTGATTATCCATATCTGAGTATGGCCCTTCCTTATGTTATTTTTTTTCTTTTTTTTTCCTTCCTTATGTTAATTTAAACAGTTCTTTGCATGTCCACATTACCCTCATCCTGGAGGCAGTAGGAGATAGAGGTTAGGCACACAGGGGATGGTATCAGACTGTTGGGTTTGAATCTGGCTTAACCACTTCTAGCCATGTGACCTTGGGCAAGTTCCTTAATCTTTCTTTACCTCAGCTTCTTCACCTGTTAAATGGAAATAACAGTACCTATCTTATAGGATTGCTGTGATTATTAAATGAGATAACACAGGTATGGCACTGAGAACAGTGCCAAGCATGTAGTAAGAGCTCAATAATATTAACAATTATTGTTGTTCAGTGACATATTTCTCCCATGGGCCTAATCAAAACTACTGTACCCTCTATTTGAAGCTTTCTTACTCCATACAGCGTTAGCAGCTCTAAGAATCTCTCTGTGCATCATGGTGTGAGATTTGTGTGCCTGGTGATTGGAATCACATCCTAATCACCAGGAGACATTATTTTATCTGAAAAAGAAGTAAAGTGGTCCCATTTACAATGGCATCAAAAAACAATAAAATACTTAGGAATAAATTAAACCAATGAAGTCTGTACACTGGAAACTATAAGACATGAATGAAAGAAATTGAAGAAGAAACAAAGAAATGGAGAGGTATCCTGTGTTTATGGGTTGGAAGAATTAATATTGTCACAATGTCCATACCACCCAAAGCCATCTGTTAGATTCAAGGCAATCCCGACCAAGGTTCCAGTGGCATTTTTCTACAGAAGTAGAAAAAGCAATCCTAAAATTCACAAAAGACCCCAAATAGCCAAAGTAACTCTGAACAAGAACAAAGTGGGAAGTGTCATACTTTCTGATTTCTAATATATCTTTTGAGCCCACTTAGGCAATAAGAGCTTGGGGAGCCTTCTGAAAGCTGGATCATTTCCACACTAAATAGTGGTCAATATCAGGGAAATACAAATCAAAACCACAATGAGATACCACCTCACACCAGTGAGAATGGGGAAAATTAACAAGGCAGGAATCCACAAATGTTGGAGAGGATGCGGAGAAAAGGGAACCCTCTTGCACTGTTGGTGGGAATGTGAACTGGTGCAGCCACTCTGGAAAACTGTGTGGAGGTTCCTCAAAGAGTTAAAAATAGACCTGCCCTACGACCCAGCAATTGCACTCCTGGGTATTTACCCCAAAGATACAGATGCAATGGAACGCCGGGACACCTGCACCCCGATGTTTCTAGCAGCAATGTCCACAATAGCCAAACTGTGGAAGGAGCCTCGGTGTCCATCGAAAGATGAATGGATAAAGAAGATGTGGTTTATCTATACAATGGAATATTACTCAGCCACTAGAAAGGACAAATATCCACCATTTGCTTCGACGTGGATGGAACTGGAGGGTATTATGCTGAGTGAAATGAGTCAGTCGGAGAAGGACAAACATTATATGGTCTCATTCATTTGGGGAATATAAATAATAGTGAAGGGGAATGGAAGGGAAGGGAGAAGAAATGGGTAGGAAATATCAGAAAGGGAGACAGAACATGAAGACTCCTAACTCTGGGAAATGAACTAGGGGTGGTGGAAGGGGAGGAGGGCGGGGGTGGGGGTGACTGGGTGACAGGCACTGAGGGGGGCAATTGACAGGATGAGCACTGGGTGTTATTCTGTATGTTGGCAAATTGAATACCAATAAAAAATAAATTTATTATTAAAAAAAAATAGTGGTCAACTTACAGGCAGTTTCCCAGACATGCCAGGCTCCCTCACTCCCCTGTGGCTTTACATGTGCTGCCCTGCTGTCTACAGTGTCCTTCATCCTATTTCATCTGGATAACTCCTATGTATCCTTTAAGACACAGGTTAAACACTACCTCCTGTGAGAAGCCTTTGCTAATGTGCTGCCACCCACCATCTCTACTGGACAACCTAGAACCAGGTTAAGTGAGCTAGCCAGTACTGTCCTTCCTTGTTTTCTGGGCACTCCTCTGTCATTGCATTTATTTCCTATCTTTTTTTTAAAGATGTATTTATTTTAGAGAAAGGGAGGACATGGGAGGTGGGTAAAAGAAGAGAGAGAGAGAGAATCTCAGGTAGACTCCCTGCCAACTGTGGAGTCCCATATGGGACTCTATCCCAGGACCCTGAGATCATGACCTGAGCTGAAATCAAGAGTCAGAGTCAGATGCTCAACCGACTGAGCCACTCAGGTGCCCCTTATTTCCTATCTTGACACTCGTTTCTTATTTCCTTTCATCAGCAGCCTATCCATTCTTTCAATGCAAGAACTTTTGTCTTTAGTGCCTGCATAGGGAAGAATAGTTTTGTGGAATAAAGTAGAAGGTCAGTAGTCATTCATTCACGTATGTCTACTGAACACAACATTCCTTTATCATTCTGGATTTAGGCATATCAAAGAATAAGAACGCATGATAGGTGCTATGGAGAATGCATCATCCTAATCAGAGCAAGAAGGCAGAGACACATGAAAATGTAGAAGTGAAAGTAGTATGTCAGCAACTGCTACATTATGGCTACATGATGAGCAACCTCAGAAATCTCAGTGATATAGGGGTGTCTGGGTGGCACAGTTGGTTGAGCTACCGACTTCTGGTTTTGCTCAGGTCGTGATCTCAGGGTTGTGAGATTGAGCCCTGTGGGCTCCACACTCAGCATGAAGTCTGCTTGAGATTCTCTCTCCCTCTACCTTTACTCCTCCCACTCGTGCGCTCTCTCTCTCAAGTAAATAAATAGATAGATTTTTTTTAATCTCAGTGATATAAAACAGCAAGCATTATTGTCATTCCAAGGTATGCTGTTGTGCTGATCAAATTCAGGCTTCACTCCAAATAATTGAATTTGTATCTGACCTCCTAGCACCTAGCTAGGGCATTATCTTCTCAGGGAGCATCCCTGGAGCACAAGAGGGAAGCCAAACCACCAACACACACTTAGGCTTCTGCTCACACTCCATTGGCCAATGCAAGTCACACCTCGAAGAACGGCATCCAGGGAGGAGGATCCACGGCTCTACCCACAGCGAAGGAGTTAGGAAATGAATATTTGCTAAATGATAAATTATCATAGAGAGTATCAGAATATCCATTCTCAATGCCTGGTAATGCCACTGAGTGCTCCGAATGTACAGGGAAGAGCAAGATTTTAATGGGTCAGGGTAGACGTGGAAGATTTGACAAATAAGACATTTCAGCCAGGCCTTTAAAAATAGGTAAAACTGCATTAGAGTGAGTGGGAAAATGGCAGGTTTCTGGCCTGGGGGGACTGAAGGAGCTGAGGGAGCGAGGTGTAATATCCATCACACAGCTCATTGTGCTGAAGATCAACTGAGTGCCAAAGGGGACCGGAAGGGTTGGCTAGAGAAGTTGGAATTTTTCCTTCATTGCTTGTTCAGCTCTTGAACTATTCAGAGCAGTAGGTGGTGTGACTACTCCTGACTCTACCTCTTTGCTCATTTTGTACTTTTTGCAGTGTCCCTGCCCCCAAATATCAGTCAGGGATTAGTTCACGCTGCCTTAGCAAAATAGAATACCAAGGAAGGTAAGCAGACCAGGACAGGAAAACGGAGGCTCCGTGAGAGCCATGCATGGCCACGTCACATCCCATAAGTATAGTGAGTCTAGCATGGATGCTATTAAAACTGGACTCAGAGCTTACACTGTCACCACCGGAGCACGCTGGGACATAGGATCCCAGCCTTTACCATCAGCATCACGGTCTCTATGGCCCCTCAAAAGGGCCGGCACCGCTGCTGCTGCTGCTGCTTCCGCTCCCACTCGTGTGCTACGCACAGTCTAAGTAGTGCCTGCTATTGGGCACCTATCCCAGAGTTAAACGTTGGGGTGGATGCACCTAATTGGTTGAGCTGAGGTCACCTGTCCATACCTTTGCCGTAGGGCCTGCCGGGAAATCAAATATCTGCCACTTTCATTATTGATATGGGGAAATAGGCCCCACTTCCCATTCATAAGGCAGAAGAGCTTCCAAGACCCAGAAGTGGCTCTGCAGCGGGCAGTCAGAACAGGTATCCACTGACCCTAAAAGCTGCCCCCGGCCTTTGGGGTTTTTTTGTTGTTGTTGTTCGTTTGTTTTAACTATTAACATAGCAACCCTACACCTTCTTCCTCTGGGATCCTAGCACAATTTATTTTGGAACTACCCCTTAGATGTTTGTCTCATGCAACTCTGAGTCCTCCAAATGTGTGCTTGCCTCTCTAGCAGCTTGGAAGCGGTGCAGGGGCACCGGCCACAGATTGTGTTTCTAGGACCCCAAGGTGCTTCTCACAGGTGATGGCTGCTAGAGAACCACTGTGATTGGCGAAGGCAGCGATTGCAGTGCGAGCGGGATGTGCTCATCTTACGACGTTTCGGGCCCGCAGCGATAACGGTCTGAGTTGGGCATCGGAGTGGAGGGGAAGGGACAGATGACCCACTTCAAGGCGGCGGCGGCGGAGTGCACGCCTCGGGAGAGCTGGCGGCCACGCGTCTTCCCAGCTGCTCCAAAGCCTAGCCTTCAGGGACATCTCATCAGGAGCTTGGAATGGGCTGTGGTGGGAATATTTACACCACAGATTCTGCAAATGCTAAGAATCTGGACTCCTTTTCTTGTCGGGGAACCAGTTGTTAAACATTTGCCAGCCTGCCATGGCGCTAAGGAAAAAGAAAGGCTCGCTACACTCTTTCATTCTGGAAACGGAGTCAGCAGTTTAAACCTTATCGCGTGTCGGTTATGCACGTCTTGCGTCTAACTCGTTCGGGGGTGACTCTTTAGGTACGAAGGATCTTATTTGCCTGTAAGGAAGCAGAGGGGATGTGTAAGAGGACAGGAGGGTTTATATGATTCATAATTTGGTAAGAAGATCTTTCGGGTTTTTGAGACCCTTCCAGTATCACTTAAACTGACAGCCGAATGACAATTTAATCAGTGTGATTTAGTTTGGAGGGGATACCTCGGTAACCGATGCAGAGAAACCAGATTAACAACCAAGAGCACATTCCGAACTCCACGTTTGCCGACAGCCCTTCCACCCCCCTCCCCTAGACAGTCTCCGTCATTAGTACACGTGTTCTCATCGCAGGAGGGAGAAACAATGCACCATTTGAATCCGCAGGCAAAGGACAGCCGAGGCACTGCACCCTCAAATGAACACTGGTGTAAGACAATGGAAGACGACTCCCCTCAAGTAGAAAATAATATATGCATCTCCATTTGAACTGCACGATTCTATAACAGCTTCCTAACCTTCTTGTTCAAATGTTAACGAAAGGCTTTCCCAGGCAGGATCCGCTCAGAAAGCTTTGCCACTCACTGGTCCTTTCCTGCTATGTTCCTCTCTCAGGGTGGGGTGGACCCTGGTGTCATGTGTCCATCAAAGGGAACAATTGCAGAGGGGTCTCCAAATGACTGTTTTGTCCAGCGTTAAGTGGCAGAGTGGCGGTGTTTCCTTTTGTGAGATGAAGGACGCTGGCACTTAAAAGTCTTTTAGAAGAAAAATTGAGAGCAATTTCTGTAAAAACTTAAAATTAAATGTGTGGCTTTTTTTCTATTGTGCCGCATCTGGTTTCTGTAGAATGAATCTTGTTGATGCCAGCTTCAAGGTTGCTATTCTTTGTGCTTTTAAACCAAGGTCAAGCTACAGGCAGCTCAGAGGCCTTGAGATTGTCATTGACAAGGAAAATAGAAGCTTTCTGGCTGGAGCGCTAATTAATCACTTCTAGAAAAATAGAAATGGGGTAAAATATAGACACAAAATTTTGCATGTCTACAGCTAATAGAAAATTTACTTGGTGATCTTATGCATGTAATTATATGTGTATCAACATACTTTATAGCACATTAAAATATATGCTCTGTAACTAGATAAGTTTGGAGGAGAATATATAGTCTATACTACAACAACTTTCCAAATTGCTGTTGTAGTCAAGGCTGCCCTTCAGGAAGTCCATAGTTAACTGTCTCAATTAAAATCTGGTTCTGTACTTACCACTGGATTTCACTGGATTTCAGGATCTCCTAAGTAACTTAAGACAAAGAATGCTGCTGATAGCACATTTCTCCTCACTTACGAAATATTTAACAGTTAACCCTGGAAGAATTCACATACGAAGGGTTTCTGGAAATAAGTGCTTACATTCAAAACTTGTGCATGAAAATTGATTTGTTTCAAGGTCAGAGTTTACTCATTCTGACCAGTCTTCGAAGTTTTAATGAGCACCTATTACATGCCAGGTGTTGTGAGATTACTACAGACAAAAAGTATATTTCAGATATTCTTCTGAAATACTTAACATAATGCAGTTTATATATAGTCAGCTCACAATGAGCCCTTTTTGTGAACTGCTGGCTTAAGAGTCGGTTTGATTTTTTTGTTGTTGTTACGTTAAAGATGTTTACCTTAAATGGACAGTTAGAAATTGTTTTCAGGCAGAAACTCAACCTGATTTTTAATACAAATAAGTAGCAGCATGGTCCTGTAAGAAAGCAAAGCCTTCTGATTTAAAAAGATGGTGTGAGTAGAGTCATATTCTGTTTTTCCAGAATGTTAAGAAACCAAATCTATATTATTCATTTTTTCATTACACAATGAAGCACACAACAGTGAAACACTGAAAACTTCCTATGAACCAGGAATTGTATAAAGCTCTAATGATATAACAATGATCAAAACATCCACCATGTTTGCCCTCATGGAATTTTGGATCTAATCAGGGAACTCAATCACTTTTCTGACAGGAGAAACAACCACCTGCTATGGGAAGATTTTGGAAGGTCGCTCAACCCAGAATGGGTGTTGGGGCAGGGTTGCCCACAGGAGGTAGCCTCTAAACCCGAAACCCAAAAGAGATAAAAGGATTAGTAGGCTGAAGAAACCAGTGCCATTCCAGGTAGCAGAAAGAGCAACTGTTCAAGGGAGGAAAAAGACCCTGAAGGGTTTAGAATCATTTGATTGTGTCTTGAGTTCAGCATTTGAAAAACAAACAAACAGTGGGAGATGAGGTTCTGAACCCCAAGCCATCGAAGGGTTTCAGTAAGGGATTATTATGAGATTTGTGTCTTAAAATGATCACTCTGGCCACAGTATCAAAGTATGAGAGGATGCTAGCCTGAATTAAAATGGTGACCGTAGGATAGAGAAAATGTGGTCTGATTGGATCAGTGATTAGTCTGGAATCTGCAAGATTGGTGATAAATTATACATGGAAAGTAAGGGTGAAATAGGTCTATGACAGAGTTTCTCTACTTTGCCACTATGGATATTTTGGATAAGACCATTCCTTATTGTTGTGGCCTGGCCTGTGCACTGTACTATGTTTTATAGTATCTCTGGTCTCTACCCACTAAATCGCAGAAGCCCTCTCCCCGTAGCTGGGACAACCAGAAATGTCTCCAAATATTGCCAGTGTCTCATCGGGGAGCAAAACTGCCACTGATTGAGAACCACTTGTCTATTCAGATGTCAGTGTTTTCCAGCCTTGGCTACACATTAGAATCACCTGGGAAGTTTTCTAAAGACACTAATGTCTTGTCCTCATACACTGCCCATTGGATCAGAATCTCAAAGGGTAAGACCTAGACATGGCTATTTTCTGAAATAAATTCCAGTGTGCAGCTAAACTTGAGCAAACTGCTGATTATAGAATAATATTTAAATATAATAAACTCAGAAGATTAACAAATACTACATATTTCAATCATATTGCAATCTCAGAAGATTGCAAACACTACATATTTTGCTACATTTTCAACATTTTGAAGTAAATTTTTAAATGCCCTGCTCTTCATAATGAATATAGTGTAAATGTTCCCTTGTGATTCAGAGCCATATTATGAACACTTGAAAATATTAATGTACAATTAAAAAACTGCTGTGAGGCATTATTCCATGGATAGAGTGTCTAACTCACTCATCAGTTAGCCCAAGAGTATGATTCATTGCTGATTTTGCCTTTGTTTTTGGATACCTCTAGCAAGTCCAAGAAATTACGGACATTCAAGGGTCATTTCTTGTTGTTATTGGTGCTTCTATATTTATTTATCTCTCCCTTGCCCTCAATCAGCAACCTTTATTCACTACACTTCATAGTCCAATTTGGGATGTTAATCAATTGTAGACTGAAAAATCTTCTAAACCAGATTACTATAACTGGGCTAAGTAGTAACCAACATGGCTTTCAGGAAGAGGTTAAGAATGTCTTTATCAAAGTAGTGTGATAATATTTAATACATGGAAAGCTTCACAACTCATTCTCATTCTAAGAGCTTAGTATAAGGCATGTATCAAATTCAGATGTGCAAACACACACAGAGAGAGCAAGCAAACACATCTATCAATATAGATGCAAAAGTATGAATAAAACAATCAAATCAATATATTTTTTAAATGATACATGTAGACTCTACAAAGTTTACCTTAATAATAAAATGATTCAATGTTAGGAAGGGTAAGAATGAACTATAATACATTAAAAAAAAAGGAGAAAAGGCATATGATCATATTTAACAGCTACCAAAAATGTGATAAAATTCAGCAACCATTTTTGGTTTTGTTTTTAGAAAATATTTTTTAAAACCATCTAAAAATACAACTTTCCTAAACCTATGAAAACATTTCAAACATAAGAAAAATATTAAAAACTCTCTTATTAGTTAACAACAAGACAAAATATGCCCTCTATCAGTACTACAACATTGAGTTAGCAGTTCTGGCCAAAGGTAAAAATACTTGGAAGAGAAATATGAGGCATAAATGCTGGAAAGGAGAAAGCAAAATAGCCATAATTCACACTGGCTTTTTTTCCTTCCTAAAAATACAAGAAACTCAATCAGTAAAAAAAAATTAAAATGAATTTTTAAAAGAGTTCAGAAAGGTTATAAGATAATCAGACAAAATCAATAATTTCCTAATATACTCCTAAGAATTATGAAACATCATTCAAAAGATCACATTCACACCAGCAAAACAGCCTATGGATAAACCAAGAGTAAAATGTTTAAGATTTAAATGGGGAAAATGATACAACTTCACTGAAAAAGAGGCAAGAATATCTGAATAAATGAATATAGATAACACATGCTTCAAGGTAAGGCTCAGTACTAGTAAAAGATCATTTTTTCCAAAATTAGCCTCAAAGGTCAATGCAATCGCGATCATTATACCCATCAAATGTTTAATGAATCTTACAGTTTACAAAAAATTTTATTCCAAAGTGCATCACGATAGAAAATATACAAAAATAAAAAGGAATATGTTTAAAATTATAGGCACTTGCCCTACATGTATTATATATACCATAAAGGATTAAACTAATGTCATACTGGCACAAGAATAAGCACATAGATCCTGGAAAAGAATAGGGCACAGTCCCATCCCATAAGGGAATTTTTTTATATGATGAAGATAGCATTTGAAATCCACAGGAAAAATGAACTCTCTTACAAATGGTGTTGTTAAAAGTGTCTGTCATTTGGGAGAAAAATAATATGCTATCCTTCACACCATATACTAGGGGAAGATATTTTCAGGACACTTCTCAGGCAAAGAACTGTCATCCACAATATTTTTTAAATCTTAGAAACTATAGGAAAATGACACACATGTAACAAAAAAAATAAGCAAAGAATATGAATAGATGACTTACAAAAGAAATCCAAATAGCTGATAAATATACCAAAAAAAACCCCATAACCTCACTAGTAATATTGACAATCATTATAATATCACTTTCCCCCAAATATTGTAAATACCAATACCTTGAGAGTTTGCAAGTATATGGGGGGAAAGGAACACTTTCTTACACGTTGTTGGTGGGGTGATATTGTTACAGCCCTCTAAAAGGGCAATTTGGTAGCAGTTGTCAAGATTGCATTCCTAATGATATTCCCTACAGAATAATCTTATGTGCCCAAGGAAATATGGTTGTTTTGCAAATTGCATTCAAGACTGAAAATTTGGAATTTCCCTATTTAAGAACATCAATGAAGATTAAGTGTTAGGACACACCCATGTCATGGAATACTGAAAAACCATGTAATTATTTTAAAAACTGTGACTGAAACATATGTAATAGGATGGAAATAGCTCCAAGGCACAGAGTTGACAAAAACAAAAAATGATTACATTTTATGCTTAGTTTCTTACCCTTCCCTTCCCTGCTTCCCTCAGTACCTTATCAGTTTCCCCCGGAACAGTTCCTTAATAAATCACTCACACATGAATCTTCAACTCAAGGTCTGTCTCTAGGCCAATCAGCCTGCGATAGACTCCCCAGGGGTGTGGTGGCGTGGAAGGGAAAGCTCCACATTTACACTTAGGGGTTGCTGAGCACAACTAGGACAGGATTGCCCTGTTTGTTAAATGAAACACTCTTCTGCAAATATGGGCAAATGATCCAAAATGTCTGAAAGTTTACATAGCAAATTACTAGAAAGTGGTTATCCCTGGGAATTAGGGGTTGATGAAGGTGAACGATTTTTACTTTTTCCCTCTGCATACTGCTGTATCATGTCAATTGTGTACAGTGAGCAGAGGTACAAACATAGTTAAAAAAGAGAAAGAAAGAAAGAAAGAAAGAAAGAGAGAGAGAGAGAGAGAAAGAAAGAAAGAAAGAAAGAAAGAAAGAAAGAAAGAAAGAAAGAAAATACCAACCCAATAATTACAATGAGCATAAATTCAAATATTATAAGTGGAGTTTCTTTTTATTTTTAAAGATTTTATTTATTTATTAATGAGAGAGAGAGAGAGAGAGGCAGAGAAACAGGCAGAGGGAGAAGCAGGCTCTCCACATGGAGCCCGATGCAGGACCTGATCCCGTATCTGGGGATCACACCCTAAGCCAAAAGCAGACGCTCAACCACTGAGCCACCCAGGCATCCCCATAAGTGGAATTTCTTAAAATGGCTTTGTCACTCTCATTCTATCTGCATAACAGTCTTCAAACTGTAGGGTTATCCAGGGCATACACAGCCTTCCCAAGGATATATGGGCACCAAGAATTTAAAGAAAATCCATTTCGAGATCCTAACTTTCCTATATACTCTTACCTAAAACTGGTGATACCAACCCCTTCGCAACCTGCCTTTACAGAATTATACTTCTATTACTTTATTTCTCTCCTGTCCTAAGTGTTACTATTATATGTTTCCCCCCACAGGATTAAAATATGTGGGTGTAAAAAAATAATTAGCAATATTAGTATTGCTCTCAAAAAAGCAAATGAGTCTAATGACTTGGTAACAAATTCTTCAGCGTGAGAGGTCATTTCCAGGTTTTTTGCATTCAAGAATATAGAAGTACCTGATTGAGTTGTCAAATAATAGATCATTAAAATGTATTCTTGATGATATGTGACTATCTTATATTGGCATATAATTTAGGAATTAAAAGAATAGAGTTCTGTACCCTTAACTTTTGTCAGTTATATTCCCATCTTCTTAGTTATATGAAGGGTGATCAGTACTTACATCTAGAAGAGCAAACAGTGGGAACAGACTTGGGGAATTCTGTCTCTTTGTGTAATTAATTAACATTCATCCAGAAATATAGGTGAACTAAAAAAAATCCCGTCATGTCATCAAGAGAGGCACTTTTTAAAAAAAAAATTTTTTTACATATTTTTTTCATTGGAGTTCAATTTGCCAACATATAGCATAACACCCAGTGCTCATCCCATCAAGTGCCCCCCTCAGTGCCCGTCACCCAGTCACCCCCACCCCCCACCCCCTCCCTTTTCACCACCCCTTGTTTGTTTCCCAGAGTTAGGAGTCAAGAGAGGCACTTTTTAAAAGATTTTATTTATTTATTTGAGAGAGAGACAGAGCAAGAGCACAGACAGGGGGAGGGCAGAAGGGGAGGGAGAGAGAAACTCTAAGCAGACTCCCTGTTGAGTGCAGAGCCCACACGGGAACTCCATCCATGACCCAGACTCCGAGATCATGACCTGAGCCCAAACCAAGAGTCAGTCACTCAGCCAACTGAGCCACCCAGGCGCCCTAGGAGAGCCACTTAACAAATTTTTACTTTTAATCTTTAATAATTATGTACTGACTTGTGTACAATATTTATAGTGTGTTCAGTTGTGTCCTAGTAATAGCCAACATAGTCAATCCAACAACGACGAATGTTTTTGTACATAAAGATGAATGATCATGAGAATTTTTAAAAATTAATTTTGATTCTTATATATATTTTCTAAGTGGATAGAGATAGGATAAGATGTATGATTGAAGTGGAATAAAAATTAAATTTCCAGGAAAAAAGGAAACCACAAACCTTCCTACTGTTAAAAAAAAAAAGAGCTTGTACATTTATTCTTAAATTGATAAAGGTATCAAACTATGATACTTCAGAAACTATGCTATTCTCCAAGATATATTTGCTTCTAAGAATGATGTCACAGTTTTATTTCTAAATGTATAGCTAATGGTAGCTAGCAAATTTTTATTAAAGTAAGCATAATTCTGCGTTCAGAGTAGTGTTCCAGAACATGAAGCTTTTAGAGTTCCAACCTCTAAGAAGCAAGGATTTGCTAGTGATGTCCTGAAAGAGAGGGAGGCTCTCATCAAGTTATTTCGGTCAGGGCCCAGAAGGAACAGTCTCTTCTAGGCTATGGGCTCTTTAGATGACAGGTTTGGGTACCAGGGTGACTGTGCCAAGCCTGTTTGAAGTAGCAAATTGTAGCAGTGAAGAGGCAGGAAATCATTGAACAGGTTAGGAGGAAATGTCTTCAGAGAACATTCTGCTCTGGAAACAAGCAAAGGAGTCTGCTTTCTCTGACCAATGACTCATGACCTTTAGAATCTACTTCTTGGAACTTGGCTGAATTCCATTATAGGCTCTGAACCCACTCTTTTCTTGTTAATTCCGAGGAGACTGCTACTGATATTTGGTAGGATGCTGAAATTAGGATTTTTTTAAATGCCTTTTTGTCTCTTGAAATAATTATATTAAGAAACCCAAATAGTCATTCCCTTAGGAATCTTAAAATTATCATTCTAGTTCACTCTGTACCTGGAGAACCAGCAAAGGAATTGCTTTCTGACAGCTGTTTCTAAAAATGTTCCGAAATTAAATATAGGGGAGGATGGATGGCTCAGTCAGTTAAGCCTCCAACTCTTGGTTTCAACTCAGGTCATGATCTCGGGGTCCTGGGATTGAACCTCCCAAGCCCCTGTGGGGTTCTGCACTCAGCAGGGAGTCTGCTTCTTTGCCTCTCTCTCCCTCTCCCTCTGCCCCTCCCCCTACTTGAGCGCTCTCTCTCAAATAAATAAATTATTTTTAAAAAAGAAATCAAATATAAAAACTTAGGTCCATACAACAGCCTCAATCCACTCCAGAATCACTAACACTTACTAAGCACTTAATATACAAGTCACCATGTTAAGCACCTTACATAGAATATCATGTTAATCCTCATAGCAGCCCTATGTGAAAGGTACCATTCTATCACCATTTTACAGATAAGGAAACTTAGATCCAGAGCACTGAAGTCACTTGCTCCAAGCCACACAGCATTAAGAGCCACCTGTCAACTTGCCTATAAATGACAGATTTGGCTTCTGCAGGTATTTGCCAGTGCTGTTAATGCTGGAAAGGTCATTCGCATTTCCATTGCAATTTATTATCCACTAGCAGTTCTCAGGATAATTCATTTCATAAACTTATTTTCCAGAATCCATCATGTAGATTAGTACTTAAAAATAATTATCGTGGTTAATGTTTGCATGTTAAAAAATGGTAAGCTGAACTTCCTGTTTTATAATTTTCACTTTCAGGCATGCACTTCTGCAAATCAGTAGTCTTTTTCCTCTTTCTATTCCTCATTTTTCCATGAAGGGCATGGTCATATTAATAAAAATGAAAGAATTGATCAGAGACACCTTCACAATGCAACTTTTAAACTTTTTTTTAAAAAATTGCTGAGAAAAAAATCAAAAATAAAAAACTGCTCAGAAAAGGACAAATGAGGAGTACTCCAAAATTATACCTCCAGGTCAGGAAATGAATACAAATCATCCAAACTAGTTTTAAAAATGTCATGAAAGAAAGAAGCTAAGAATTAATTGTGATAAAGTTAATGAGGTTTATCAAGCATTTGTGCCAGTAGCAGTAGGGAGAAAATGTAGGGTCCTTTCAAAACTGATTCTAAATTTTGAAGACTTCTATCACAACATAAGCTTTGTAAGGGCCAAGGCTTATCTGTTTTTTAAAAAAAAGTTTATTTATTCATGAGAAACACAGAGAGAGAGGCAGAGACACAGGCAGAGGGAGAAGCAGGCTCCCTGTGGAGAGCCCGATGTGGGACTCGATCCCAGGACCCCGGGATCATGACCTGAGCCAAAGGCAGATGCTCAACCACTGAGCCACCCAGGTGCCTGGATTATCTGTTTTATACAGTGATTTATCCATAGCTCTTAGGACAGTGTCTCACACATGTAGATGCTCAGTATATATATGATGGGTTAATTCCTCTCATGTATTACAAGACCAAAAAATGATAAAGATTAATTGTATTAATTGTATCATCTCACCATGACTCATAACTGAGTATTATTATATTTAATACTGATAGCCTCTAAACAGTGATACCTTCATGCTTACCACTTTCTGTTGGTTTGAGACAGTGAGATGGTTGTGGTATTGTCAAGGGGAAAAAAAAACAGAGCCTGTATCTAACATCCCCTCCTGTCCAGAATATCTCACTGCCACACTACTGATAGTGTGTCCTGTAGTCTGGGCCTGGACTGTGAATTGTTTGTTGCCAGTTCACAAGATTAAGTACAGAAACTGAGGAGTAACCAAATAAGAAACTTTACGGCAATTTTACTTTGCTGCAACTGCTAGAGTTTCATTTTTATTGAGATTTACAAAAAATATCAGACCTTGGTGAATTCAAAATTTAGAACAATAACACTCTCATACTGGTTCTTGCATACCAGCAGGGCCAATGTTACAAATAGGCTTTATTGGAATAGTCTGTGTTTTTGTGACTTTCATAGCAGGAATATGGTCCATTCCAAAATGTAAGCCCCTCTTCATGCCAGACCATTATTTTAAGTCTTTATTTCCATTCCAGTTAGTCAACATACAACATTACATTAGTTTCAGATGTACAGTATAGTGATTCAGTGCTTCCATATATCCAATGCTCATCACAACAGGTGCATTCATTAATCCCCATCACCTGTTTCCCCATCCCTCCACTCCCTCTGGTAACCAGCAGTGTGTGTTCTCTATAATTAAAGGGTCTGTTGCTTGCTTTGTCTCTCTTTTTTCCCTTGCTCATTTGTTTTGTTTCTTAAATTCCAGACCATGACTATAGCATAACTCCTTTGAGTGCTGAAGTCCTTTGGATGTTTAAGAAACTTCCTACTAAGTGCAAATATCTAATGGAAATCTTAGATTTCCACTAACTATTAACACTTTAGGCATCACTTGCCATTGGCATAATAAAGGAAAAAGAGGACAAGTCAACTGGTATTGAAGGTGCCCAGGAACAATCTTGAGTAACAGTATTGTAGCAATAGTGATATCAAGAAATGGGACCAAATGACCGTTCATCCTAAAAGTATGGCAACTGCAATATTAAAACCATCAGTTCCCAGATGTTGCTATGACCCATGATTTCTAAGTAGTAGTTGAGTGCCAACTATTTTAGTTTGACCTAAAGTAAAAATTTCTTAGTAAGTAAAATTCACTTGGAAGCAGCCCAAGTGTCCATCAATCCATGAACGGATAAAGCAGATGTGGTACATATATACAATGGAATATTACTCAGCCATAAAAAAGACTGAAATCTTGCCATTTGCAATGACATGGATGGAGCTAGAGAGTATAATGCTAAGGGAAATAAGCCAGTCAGTGAAAGACAAATACAATGTGATCTCACTCAGATGTGGAATTTAAGAAACAAAATAGATGAGCAAAGGGGAAAAAAGAGAAAGAGAAAAATCAAGAAACAGACTCTTAATTATAAAGAACACACTGCTGGTTACCAGAGGGGAAGGGAGTGGGGGGGGGGGAGTGGTGAAACAGGTGATGAGGATTAAGGAGTGCACCTGTCGTGATGAGCACCAGGTGATGTATGGAAATATTGAATCACTATATTATACACCTGAAACTAACATAACACTTTGTTAACTGGAATTAAAATAAAAACTAAAAAAAATCCAATCCATAGTAATTTACTATGATATGTGACTTTGTTTCTTGAAAGGATACTGTTGATTTAGCAATATCTTGAAGTATCTCCACTTCATCAGTTAGATATTGCCGCCAAAATGCAGCATAACAAACCGCCCTGAAACTAGAGGCATAAAACAATAATAATTTCTCCTTGCTTGCACATCTGCAGTTTGACTAAGGGCTGGCTCATGTGAGCTGGCCTCACATGGGCTTGGTGCCATGCTGCAGATTGGGTCCAGGTAAGCACCATGTGTCCTTTGTCTTCTTTTCATGGTACAGAAGCACAAGAGGAAGGGTGGAAACACAGATGGCTCTTAAAAATTTGGCTCGGGGGCACCTCACTGGCTCAGTCAGTACAGCATGTAACTCTTGATCTTGGGGTTGTGAGTTTGAGCCTCACATTGGGTATAGAGATGACTTAAAAATATTTTTTAAAAAAAAGAATTTGGCAAGAAACTGTCATACCATCACTTCCTCTTACATTTCTTGAATCAATGCAGATGACATGGAGAAGCCTAGGAAGAATGCTCTGCATCTAGTGGGAGTAATTGAAAAGTCACGTGAAAAAGGGAATGCATATAAGTAGAGGTGACAAATTCAATAACTTACCACATCTGTCAAGATCCTTACTAGAGGGACGCCTGGGTGGCTCAGCGGTGGAGCGTCTGCCTTCAGCTCAGGGCGTGTCCTGGAATCCAGGATCAAATCCCACATCCGGCTCCCTGCATGGAGCCTGCTTCTCCTTCTGCCTATGTCTCTGACTGCCTCTCTCTCTCTCTCTCTCTCTCTCGTAAATAAATAAATCTTTTTAAAAAAAGAATCTTACTAGAAATTTTGTTTTCATGAAGCCAGGGTTTGTGTGATATATTCTCCACTGTGGCTTTTGCTGTGTGAAAAGCCTCCCCAAAAATCAGTGGACTAAAGCAACAATCAATTGTTAGCTTCTGATTACGTGGTTTGAAAATTGGCGCTGGGCTCAGCTGAGCAGTTTTGCTGCTGGTCTCCTCTGAGTTCATTCCCACAATTCTCATTGGCTGGGCAGTTTGCTAGGGACCAATTGGTCCAGGATGGCCTCACTCACATGCCTGGCACTTGGTGCTGAACTGCTAAGTGAAGTGGTGAGGGTGAGAGGGCCACATATCGCCAACACTGTAGCGTGGGCTAATCCACATGCTGGACATTCAGGTTATCTAGGACCAGCAAAAGAGAGTGAGCCCTAATGCACAGACATTTTCCAAGCTTCTGCTCATGTCCTATTTTCTATTATCCTATTGGCCAAAGGAAGTCAAATAGCTAAGCCCAGACTCAGAATACTCAAGGGCCCAGATACTGAGTATGAACAAATTGTAATCTGTTACCACAATAATCTGCCATACCTGGCACTGTTTTTGACACATCACAGGCACTCAGAAATAGCAGTTGAATAACTGAACACTGGTGATTTGTCTTTCTGTTGTTGTTATCAGTATAAACTTACAAAATCTTCCATGCTGCTATTGACACACAACTAACATATCAATGTCTACCAGGGCAAAGGCTCTAGCGATGTGCTTTCTGTATCAAGGAGATTTAAAAGGCATGTTTTTCACATTTTCAGATGCCATGATATTTGAAGCTAATACATTGAATGATATAATTAAAATCCAAAGTATTGAGTTGGAATAAACATAACATTTTTAAATTATCAGAATATTATGTTCATTGCACATGTTTTATAATAAAACCAAAAAAAGTTTTATGTTAAAACATGGAAAACATATAAAAAATGTGAACAACCAGGAGCACTTGACAGGATGAGCACCAGGTGTTATGCTATATGTTGGCAAGTTGAACTCCAATAAAAAAGTTTTTTTTAAATGTGAACAACCTAATGACCAATAAAAGAGGATTGATTAAAAACTATAGCAATCTATATAATGGAATACTGTGCATTTTATGAAGCTGAGATATATATTCACTGGATAAATACATATACTGATATTCATTGGATCTATCTATCTATATATATATATAGTCTGATGTGGAAACAGTTTTACAACTATTAAGTTAAAAAGAGAGTTACAAAACAGTATATTAAATATAATTCATTTTTGTTATATACAATGTTGTAGGCACATACATGATCATATATTTATATCTACAGAATACTGTCTGGATAATTATAAACAAAAATGGTTTGAAAAGAAATCTGCATCCCCATGTTCAGTGCAGCATCATTTATAATAGCCAAGATATAGAAAAAACCCAAGTGTCCACTGATAGATAAACAAAGAAAATGTGGCATACACACACAATGGAACATTACTCAGCCATAAAGAATGAAATTTTGCCACCTGTTGTTACATGGATGGAACTTCAGGATATTCTGCTAATTGAAATAAGTCAGAGAAAAACAAATACCATATGATCTCACTTATATGTGGAATCTAAACAACCACCACCACCAAGCTCATAGGTACAGGAAACAGGCTGGTGGTTGCCAGAAGCAGGAATTGGGCAAAATAGGTGAAGATGGTCAAAAAGCCAATTATAAAATGAGTCATGAGGATGTAACTTACAGTATGGTGACAAAAGCAGACAAGCAAACAGTATTTTTTTAAGATATATTTAGTTATTAGAGAGAGAGAGAGAAAGCATGGGGAAGAGAGTGGCAGAGGAAGATGGAGAGAGAATCTCCAGCAGACTCCTGCTAAGCACGGAGCCTGACTCAGAGCGTGATCTCACTCACAACCCTGAGATCATGACCTGAGCCAAAATCAAGAGTCAGACCCTTAACCAGATGAGCCACCCAGATGCCTCAGTAAGCAAACAGTATTGCTTAAGTTGTACAAAATGTTTAAAACCTAGTTCAAATGAAATTACTCTCTGTTGCTCCAAAATCTGATTCCTTGTTGCTGCCTTCTTTCTGGCTTTTTTTGTATCACAGACAAAAAATTATATCTCTCTTCCACATAACAATTCTACCATTGTAGGAACAGAAAGATCATCTTGTTCTCTTCTTTAGTCCTTGAGATGTTCTTTGTATAACATGCAGGGATCCGGCCCTTCTACCTGGAAGAGCCACATGTGCCAAGATGTGCCATTTAGGTCTCTCTGGGAGTTAGCTGTTTGGTGTCATCACCGGCCATATGTGTTCTGTGCAGCAGCAAGAGGCATATTCTCTACCACTGCCCCTTCCTGTGATTATCTTCCCTGTTCCTTCCTCAATGTGGCCTCTCCTCTCCCTCTAGTTGTGTGGTTTGTTCTATCAGTCCTTAGGTTGATTTTTTGAGTATTCAGAACAATTCGACAGTTACCTAGCTGTGTTCAAGGGATGAGGCAAGCTTAAGGTCCTCTTACTACGCTGCCATATTATCTCCTACCTCAAATAAACGTTAATTCTTTATTTTTTTAATATTTTATATATTTATTTTTAGAGAGAGATAGAGAGAGAACTTCTGTGAACAGGGAGAGGGGTAGAGGGAGAGGAAGAGAAAGAATCTTTTTTTTTTTTTTTTTAAGAGAAAGAATCTTAAGCATGCTCAGCATGGAGCCCAACCTGGGACTCAACCCCACGACCCATGAGATCATGACCTGAGCTAAAGATCAAGATCCAGACACTCAACCAACTGAGCCATCCACATGCCCCCAACATAATATTTTTTTTAAGATTTTTATTTATTTATTTATTTATTTGACACAGAGAGAGAGAGAGCATGAGTAGGGAAAGTGGGAGGCAAAGGGAGAGGGGAAGCCGACTCCCTGCTGAGCAGGGAGCCCAATGTAGGGCTTGATCCAGGCCCCTCAGATCATGACCTGAGCCAAAGGCAGATGCTTCACCAACTGAGCCACCCAGGCGTTCCCCCCCCAACCCAACATAATATTTTAATAGGATAACTAGTAAGTTCTGCATATAGATACCAAAAATTTATTTTTGAAGTTTAGAATGAAAGACCATGTTTCACCTCAAGTCATTTGGAAAAGACATTAGGTTATTTAGACAATTCCAAGTTCATTTGAAGCCCACAGCATCATATGTCCACATAAAAATGAAATTTTTAGTCTACATGGATAGGTATTTGGGATCATCATCCTAAGGCCTAATAGTACTGATAAGACCAGCATCCATACCTTTCACGCATTTCTAGATGTTCCACCTAAAGAACTTTTGTAAGTTAGAAAATGGATCAAGGCAAGCCGCCAGGACAGTGAATAATGTGGAAATCACAGATATTTATCCTAAACCAAGGAAACTTAGAGAAACATGATACTGATTCGCCAATTCTTTGAAGAAGTATATCATATAGAAGAAAGAACAAGCTGTGATGTTTCATCAGTTTCCTAGAACCAGCAGCCAGAAAGTTCCAGGGAGGCAGATGTTCGCTCAGTAACAAGGCCTAGCATTTAGATACACATGAAATGGAACCCTTCATAAAGAATAAGCAGACACTGTGTGGCCATCTCCCAGAGATGTTGCAGAAGTGAGTTTTTTAAATTTGGAGCAAGGTTGATATGCTGTTTAAGTTCCCAGTCAGATTCAAGTTTGCATCTGTTGCTTTGCATGGCTGGGTAGGGGGACAGGTTTGGGAGGGAGCTGTTGCCAGTGTTGGAGAAGACTCACTATTGTCACTTGTCTGTGGATTAGTTAGAATAATACTGTCACACAGTACCAGACTGAAGAGAAAATGACTCAAGGTTATTCTGCAATGGTAGCTGAATTACTGCAAATATTGCCAAGATGAGAGTCACAAAATCACTTCAAGTAAAGAAAGCGAAACTAGAAATTTCCCATTTTAATTATTTTCTGTACAAATTCAATTGTTAGTGTACCCATGAGTTTGCCCTGTCATTCCAGGAATATGCGTGGGGTTTTTTTTTTCCTTTTTTTCTCTTCTCTCAATGTAGCAATCTTCATCCTTTTATTACTGATAGAAACAAACATTTATTTTTGAATTGTAAAGCCATTATTATCCTTCCACTAATTAATTCTATCTCTGTGGCTGTGGTTTGTAAAATACTGCTTTTCCGTATCTTGAAGTACAAACAAAACTGTTCTCTGTGATGTTAAGCACAAAGAATAAAATAAATAAGTTCTGTTCACAGTCAGGATTTATCTGTTTCAAATTTTTCTAAAGCACAAAGCATTGTTAATGAAGCACTTAGCATTAAACTCCCAACAGCCTAGTATAAAAACAACCACACAAATCCCCCAGATAAAGAGAAACATGGGAAGTCATTTTCAGTGGGTGCAGGGAAGGAATTTATGCCCTTTTAGTGAAGTTTTAAAGGTTCTGGGTTCTATTATTGTGTCAGAGATATGATGACAAGGAAGCTGAATGATCTTTTTAATTGATTCCAAAAAGTTTAGGAAACAATGGAGTAGGTCTGGGGATGAATAAGACTGAGTGAGTGAGTGAGTGAGTGTGTGCAAACTTTCTTATTAAATGTGCAAGTTGAACCCCAGAGATCCAAAGAAAGTTCTATAATAAAAATCTGAGACACCATCTTGCCCCCTCCTGGTCCGATTGCAAGAAGTAAGGGGACCGTGCCAGGAAAGAGGGCTGTCAGTGAACTCCATTAGGAGCCCACTTGATAATCTTTGTTAGCAGAAGAGAGGGAGGGATCTATCAAGGCAGTCCCTACAGGGAACCAAGTTTGTGCCAAAACCTGCTAAAGGAGAAGAGGAGGCTGCATTTGTAACAATAATCAAGGCTTTGCAGTTCAAAACAATGTGTTCCAGGGGATCCCTGGGTGGCGCAGCAGTTTGGCGCCTGCCTTTGGCTCAGGGCGTGATCCTGGAGACCCGGGATCGAATCCCACATCGGGCTCCTGGTGCATGGAGCCTGCTTCTCCCTCTGCCTGTGTCTCTGCCTCTCTCTCTCTCTCTGTGACTATCATAAATAAATAAAAATTTAAAAAAAAAATAAATAAACAAAACAATGTGTTCCAGAAGCTATAGGAGATGTCTTTGTGAACAAGAAGCAACAGAATAACTGATAGAGGTCCTTTGGTATAGATGAATTAGAAGAACACCAGAGTCTTCAAGGATAAAGTTTTACGTCTGTCCTTTTGCCTGTGTCATAGGTCTTCATTTATACAGTAAGACATATGTATGGAGTCTACGTTTTTTGGAGATGGACCGGACTGAGCCCAATGAAACCTCAAACCTTATCCCTCTCATGGCCAATAGCTGATACATACAAGATGACTGGCTTTGGCTTAAGATAGTATTTTTCCCCCAGGAAACCTAATTTCTCTATTTAAGAGACTTATTGACCCCATTAGAGGGTCAACACACAAGTCCTACACATAGAGGGCTCTTAGAAATATCACACACTTCAACAGATATTAGCCTTCAATGAAAGATGTTCTTTCCACAAAAAGTAGACACGCTTATTGCTGAAGAATCAGATAGAACTTTATGAAACTGCCAGATTTGTAAATTCAAGAATCAGCATGATTATTACAGCAGGCATCTTGCATCTGTCCAGGGTTCCCACTCTTCCCCTTTCTGCAGCCTGCTGTGACACGGGAGGCTGCCCCAGATGAACTGCATCAGGGGACTCTTCTAGTTTGGCCTGCAGATTGGCCACTAGAGGGTAGAGGCGAGAGACAGGAGGGAGACAGGAAGGGAGGGCGGAGGCCTTAGTTGCCCAGCTCCCTCTCTGGCTGGCTCCCTAATCTCCATCCCAGGCTAGAGCTGCCATCACCCACCGCACCCCACAGCCTTGTCCCATCCTCTGTCCCAGGGGCCGTTTCCTCCCCTCACACCCTGAGGCGTAGGGGCGGAAAGAGCACTCAGCAGTTACTAGTCCTGGGGATACTCTGAATCCTTTGTGGTTCTCCTATACTCTGACTATCCGTTTGTAAACCTATTTATGAAACTATCCTCAAATGACCCAGGTTGACAGCACCATCTTGACACTAACTGTTCTCAGTGCCTGGCAAATTTATTATATACGAGGAAAAGGGACATTCCATAGGAAGAGGAAACTTTTATACTTGGGTTTTCTTCATTAGTAACTACTATAAAAAAAATAATAGCTAATGTTTACTCGGAGCTTATTCTATGCCAGAAACTGCTCTGAAAAGTAGGCACGTGTTAACTCATATAACCTTATAATTAAGCCTGTGAAGATGTTACGCTCATTATCCTTACAGGCGCAGAAAGGTTGAGTGACTTTTGCCCATGTGATATTGTGATTTATAAGAAATATGTATTTGTAGGGATGCCTGGGTGGCTCAGCGGTTGAGCGTCTGCCTTCGGCTCAAGGCGTGATCCTGGAGACCCCGGGATCGAGTCCCACGTCGGGCTCCCTGCATGGAGCCTGCTTCTCCCTCTGCCTGTGTCTCTGCCTCTCTCTCTCTCTCCCTCTCAATGTGTCTTTCATGAATAAATAAATAAAATCTTTATTTAAAAAAAGAAATAGGGGATCCCTGGGTGGCGCAGCGGTTTGGCGCCTGCCTTTGGCCCAGGGCGCGATCCTGGAGACCTGGGATCGAATCCCACATCGGGCTCCCGGTGCATGGAGCCTGCTTCTCCCTCTGCCTCTCTCTCTCTCTCTCTGTGACTATCATAAATTAAAAAAAAAAAAAAGAGTGAGAGTTCTGGAATCCTACTCTAAAAAAAAAAAAAAAGAAATATTAATTTGTTTGGTCTTCATCCCCGTTTCTAGCTCAGAGCTCCTAAAGCCCTTGGAATTTCCTAAGTGGTCAGAGCAATAGGAAGCGTCTTTGGTTATTCATAACAAACCCCTTTCAATCACACCTGATTCTATGTTAATGAGATGACTTTTAGAAAGCACCTACGGATGGGGGCTGGTTGCCAGGGCAACCAACCACTTGGTTGGAGGATTGGAACTTTCAGTTACAACCCCCCTGAGACCTGAGGAAGGGAGGGGCATTAGAGGTTGAATCCACAGCCGGTGACCAATGATTTAATCAACCACACCTATGTAATGAAACCTCCATAAACACCCAAAGAGACCAGGTTTAGAGAATTTCCAGGCTGGTAAACATCGGAGATGTGGAGAGAGCGGTGCACCTGGAGAGGGCATGACAGATCCGTACCCTTTCCCCATGCTTTGCCCTATGCATCTCTTCTACCTGGCTGTTCCTGAGTTATACTCTTTTATAACACACTGGTCATCTAGTAAGTAAAATGTTTCTCTGAGTTCTGTGAGCCGCTCTAGCAAACGCATCAAAACTAATGAAGGAGTTGTTAGAACTTCCAATACATAGCCAGTCAGTCAGAAGCACAGTTGAAAACCTGAATTTGGGATGGGCAGCTGAAGTTGGGGGTGGAGGGAATCTTGTAGGGCTCAGCCCTTAACCTGTGGGATCTGACACTATCTCCATGTAGATTGTGTCAGAATTGAGTTGAACTGTAGAACACCCAACTGGTGTTAGAGAACTGCTTGGTGTGTGGAAAAAACATTTTGGAATTAGCACCGGAATTATACTCAATATCACACAACTAACAAGTGGCAGGGTTGGGATGTTGAAGCAAAGTAGTCTGACTGCTGAGCCCAAGCTGGTAACACAGAGCAATACTGCTTCTATATACAAGAACGCTACAAGTGTAATTCATGGGGAAAATTTATGTAATCCAAATGTAAAATTACACTGATCAAAACTTCTAGCATGTATGAAGTTGCTAAGTATCAAAATTAGACACGTTGGCTTTAAATTGTAGCACAAAAATTTCTAGAAGATAAAATGTTATACAAGGTAAAGCCCTAGGAGAAATGGTGCTTTCAAAAAGGTAGATTGGGGAGGAAATTAGTGATTTTTGAGCACCTACTCTATACCTAAATGTTTACATACAAACATTCATACTTACAGGGGCACCTGAGTGGCACAGTCAGTTGAGCATCTGACTCTTGATTTCAGCTCAGGTCCTGATCTCAAGGTCATGGGATCAAGCCTGCCTCAGGCTCCCCACTCAGCAGGGAGTCTACTTGGGATTTTCTCTCCTTCTCCTTCTGCCCTTTCCCACTTCCCCCCACTCACGCACCTGCACTCTCTCTAAAACCAAACAAACAACAAAACCAACTAAACACATACATACTTATATACATTTCATAAAATAGAATCCTTGTAGCAAAACTGTATGACAGCTACCACTGTCCTTATTTTATAGATGAGGAAACTGAAGCTCGGATTGAGGTCACACCACCAGTGGACACTGACCTCCCTGGTTAAAATATGGTGCCCACCTCAGTGTCGGGGTGCTGGTATTACCACTACAAGACAATTCGGAGATTAGCGACATATCACAAGACCCACATGAAGCCCCATATTCTGAAGCCATCATAACCACAGTCCCATATTAGAGAATGAGATGATGATGATGATGACAAAGATAACAGTGACAGAAAAACAAGCCACCTTTGGCCACATATCCAGTTGGCTCAGTAGAATCTGATAGTGTTCTCAGTTACTCTGAAACGACTCTTCCATTGGAGGTAGAAATCAAGTTGGGCTCCTTCATTTTCACAACAAACTATTAACTTTACTAGCACAGCTGGTGTCTTCACTGAGCAATTTTACAAACACTCCTTACCAAGTTCAGTTGAAACTGATAACCATCATTCCTCCCTTAAGTATAGTTCAGACAACTGATAATTGAAAAACCACAGACTAAGGAACATTAGTGATATGTTATATTTCTTTTTTTTTCTCTTGGTAGGTGAAGCCCACCCAGTTTTCTTATTGGTACAGATCCTAGATCCCTCAGGCACTGGACTAGAGTGGAAGAACAATCAAATATCTTCCCATCTTCTGTGTAGGTTGCTCTGTCTAATGAACCAAAGCATGGGTAAGAGATTTTTTTCTTTATCTAGCTTATAAGCCATAGCATTGTGAGAAATCCCTCCCAGATTTTGTTAGTAACGTCTTTTTTCCCTTTATTCTAAGCTTTTTTGGTTATTGTTATGTGTGAATATTCATGAGAATATTTTTGTGAGACATTAGGAGGATCTACCATCAGAGATACCTCTTTATATTCCTTTACCTACAATGTGTCACATTATGACACCTAAATTTTGTCAGCCTTTTGTTTCTTTTCTCCTATAATTTGGAACAATTTGCCCATTTCTAGAGACTTCTAGATTGTCTAGGGCTATCTTATGTGGGTACTGCAATCTCAACCAATTATAGACCTGAAAATTTTTATTTTTATTTTTTTTATTCATGAGAAACACACAAAGAGAGGCAGAGACATAGGCAGAGGGAGAAGCAGGCTCCCTCTGGGGAACCTGATGCGGAACTCAATCCCAGGACCCCAGGATCATGCCCTGAGCCAAAGGCAGACAATCACTGAGCCACCCAGGTGCCTCTGAAAATTTTTATTTTTATTTACATCCTTTTAGCTCCCCTAAACTCTGTTCCAATAAGTTAGCACTTGATGACCTTGTAATGTATGAACTCAGTTCTCTGACTAGCTACGTAGTTTGTTGGGCCCAACACAAAATGCAACTAAGGAATTTCTTGTTCAAAAACTTTATCAGTTTCAAGATGGCAACAGCAGAGCATTAAACCAAGCCCTTCTGAACACGGGGCCCCTGCCTTATGCTGCTGCATGGGCCCCATGCCTCAAGGCCTGAGATAGAGTGCCTTAAAATGTTTAAATGTTGCATTCTTTATTGGATTATTTTTAAGCAAGAGCATATATGAGAAATGGCTCAAAGGAAGCTTCTTGCCATATGTAAGGCATTAATTTACAGATTCACTTCCTTTTATTAAAAAAAAAAAAAAAATAGAGGGCAGCCCCGGTGGCTCAGCGGTTTAGCGCCACCTTCAGCCCAGGACGTGATCCTGGAGTCCTGGGATAGAGTCCCACATCAGGCTCCCTGCATGGAGCCTGCTTCTCCCTCTGCCTGTCTCTCTCTCTCTCTCTCTCTCTCTCTCTCTGTGTGTCTCTCATGAATAAATAAATAAAATCTTTAAAAAATAAAAATTAAAAATAGAAAGAAATCTTAAAACTTTTTTTTCTGGTATTTAAGGTTAGTAAAAAAAATGTCTCCAAACAAATGCATATGCTTTCTTCCATTATCCATTCCTCCATTTCTCAATACTGATTGATTAGCCTCTCTCTTCAAGCACTGCTCCGGCCCCTGGGATAGATCAGTGAACAGATCGGTGAACACGGCAAATCCCTGCCTTCCTGGAGTTTACAGTCAATGGGTGGAGTTAGGATCGATTTTCTAGCCTTGTCAGGGAAACTTGCAGCTCTCCTGAAGGCTGACAATGTTTCCAGCCTTTTCCTCCACCAGACAGCCCACTTTACATGCAATATTAAAGAAACAAATATTTAAAATTTTATTTCAGTGCACAGTAGGAGCAAAATGGAGGAACCACATTCTAACATACCACCCTCTGCACTTCACAGAGCTTTTTTTAAATGCAAGAGCAAATTTCTGTATAATTTATGTGACCCCTTTAGACATGAATGAAAAACCTGTTTCCACGTAACTCATTAATAGATATATAATTGGTATTTCATGGCAAGTTTTACGCTTATCTCAATCACCTTCTGTCACGACCAGGCATCAGTGTTATGTCTACTCTCTGATAGAAAGGGGGCTAAGAAGCAAAACAAAAGAATCTAAACAAAGCTTTTTCATTAAATGTGATCACTAACTGGCAAAAGTAGGAAATAGATTCCCAGCTGGCACTCTGAGATTTCAAACTCCCACATCCAAACAAACACACCTGAAATGCCCTGAGCTGGCTGCTGAACAGAATCGTATTTATTGACAACACAGCAGTACATCGTGATTAGGAACTTGGAGCTTTGAATCAGACATTCTGTCATTCTGAGTCTGAATTAGAATCCCTAAATTACCCCCAAAATCGGCCCAGAGGGAGGAAGAGGCAAGAGCGTGGAGGATTTTTAGGGTAGTGAAGCTACTCTGTATGATATAATGGTAGATATGTGTCATTATACATCTGTTCAAAATCCTAGGTCGTACAACACCAAAAGGGAACCCTAATGCAGACAGTGGACTTCAAGTGTTAGTGATGTGTCACTGTAGCTTCATTGCTTGTAACAAATGTGCTGCTCTGCCGGGGGATGGTGATGAGTGGGAGGCTGTGCCTATGGGGAGACAAGGGGTGTATGTGGACACTTTTGAGCTCAGTACTGCTGTGAACCTAAAACTGCGCCCCGAAAAAAATACACTCTCTTAAAAAAGAAAAACCAGGCACACATAGCCCTCCCAATCCATTATGTCCTCCGCCAAAACACCACTCTCATCCTTACTTGGCCTTGCAATAAAATACGGTTCAGTTCGAGGCACAACACTTTGAAACTTAAAGTATCTCCTAATGGCTTGAAATATCTCAAAAGATTAAAAAATATCCTGAGTCAGAACAGAATGATAGGGAAGCAAATGGCTGGTGAGGGTTCTCTCTTTCAGACATTGTAAAAGTACAAAGTATTGAGATAGCTCCTTAAATCACCACATTCACCGTAAAATCCTGAGGAATGGAGATAAGTAGCAGTTGAGAGAGCTTTCCCCAACAGCTTCACTGGGTCACTCTTAGCGCAGGTCGCCATAACAAAATACCACAGACTGGGACATCTTAAACAGCACACATTTCTTTTTCTCAGTCCTCGAGGTCTGAGATCGAGGTGTTGGCAAGGTAGGTTCTCTGATTTCTTCTCTGGACTCCTAGCAGCATGCGTGCTCACGTGACGTCTTGTCTGCGCATGTGTGGAGAGGACCAGGGCTCCCGTGTCTCTTCTTCTAAGGGCACTAATCCGCTCATGAGCCCTACTCTTAAACTAAACACATTTTCCCCTCAAAGTCCCAAGCTCTAAGTACCATCATACTGGGGAGGGGGAACAAATTTCAATATATGGATTTGGGGTTGTGAGGGGAACATGGGGACACGATTCAGCCTATAGCACCATTGTTCCAAGTGTGGTCTCTTGGCCCTACACATAGAAGACGAAGAAGGAGACTTTGTTTGGAAAGCACTTAATATATTCTGGCACTGGGTTAAGGTTTTCAATATACTATTTCATTTAATAGAGCAAACCGAATTGGGAGGCTCAGAGAGATGAGATCACTTTCTCCAGGTCACAAAACTAGTAAACTTTGCAGATTCCAACCCTGTCCCATGGGACCCCGGTGCTCTAGTCTTCCTGCTGGCCCATGGGGCCTTTCTTAAATTTCAGTACTTGCCTAGAGCTTATGTAAGAGTGATCAGGCCCACAGGAAACAGGCTCATACCTCCAAGGTCACAGGAAACCAATTTGAATCAGGAAGTCAGTGCTTTTATTTCATAGAGGGAGCTATAGTCAGTCGAAGAGCGTAAATTTGTGTTTGCTCTTGAATCCGTGAATGAGGTGAAGAAATTGATTTGTTTAATTGCTTAGTTAACGTGAAGTCAGACAAAAGGATTTGCATGGTCTGCAGGGGTATTTCAATACTGGCTGTTGTTTTGCATTCTTCTTCTTGACCACATGATTTTTCATGTCCCTTCACATCAGTATCATCTAGCTTAGGACGTAAGGACTATGTCAATCTAAATTACTGTGTACAGCTGAGTATATAGCAGCAAAGTGAAAAGACGAATTAAAAAAAGAATCCCAGTAACTGCTCTTTATCCGGCAGCATCGCTAGGTCCACCTTCAAATACTTGGCTGCGAAGCCAGGAGAATCTACAAGTGTTCTTCCTTGGGTTTGGAACCCAGCAGGTCCAGCCTCCAAGATTCTTACCCCTCTCCCATGTTGACCTAATACCCAGCACTACATTGCAGCTCCTTTCCCCAGCCCACTCTGCCCAAACAGCCCCCATTTAGTGCTACAGGGGTTGATGATATTTTGCTGTAAAGGACCAGATAGTAAACATTTTCAACTTTGCAGGCTATGTGATCATGAAAGCAGCTCCAGACAGTATATAAACAGATGAATGTGGCTATGTTTCGGTAAGATTGCATTCATTTTAAAAAGGCGGCAGCCCACATTTGGTCTGCTAGCAGTAGTTTGCTCACTCCTGCACGAGTAAATAACATAGTCTTTGCTTGAAATTTCCATGATGGAGAAGAGTGTTCATTAATATGACACGCTTCACCAAAGAACTCACTTAAACTCCCAATGAAATTCTTAATTGTTTTGGCCTCCAGTAGCGCCCCCACCAACCCCACCCCACCCCCGTCTCTTTTCTCTTTCCCTTCCTACCACAAAGACCCTAGTATTCTTCAAAGCATGTCAGTTCTTCCTTAAAACTTGCAAGGCCCATTAAACGGTTGACAATACCCATTGTCCTTTAAAAGCAGGTTGAGCAAGTCCTATTGTTAGTAGATTGTGTCTCTTGAAAGTCTCACTCTCTACCCCAAGATCACATTAAACATGCAACATCCAATAATTGCCTGAAAAGACTTCTGTATCATTAATCATCAGGGAATCACAGATTTAAAACTCAATCATATACCACTGCACACACTAGAATAACTGAAATAAAAAAGCTTGACAACACCAAATGTTAGTGAGGACATTGCTTATTTTTTTAATAATAAATTTATTTTTTATTGGTGTTCAATTTGCCACATACAGAATAACACCCAGTGCTCATCCCGTCAAGTGCCCCCCTCAGTGCCTGTCACCCAGTCACCCCCACCCCCCGCACTCCTCCCCTTCCACCACCCCTAGTTCGTTTCCCAGAGTTAGGAGTCTTTATGTTCTGTCTCCCTTTCTGATATTTCCTACCCATTTCTTCTCCCTTCCCCTCTATTCCCTTTCACTATTATTTATATTCCCCAAATGAATGAGAACATATAATGTTTGTCCTTCTCTGATTGACTTACTTCACTCAGCATAATACCTTCCAGTTCCATCCACGTTGAAGCAAATGGTGGGTATTTGGAGGACATTGCTCATGGGAATGTGAAATTTTACAGCCACTTTGAAAAACTGTCTGGCAGTCTTTTGATAAACATGCATCTACCCTATGACCCAACCATTGTACTCTTTATATTTGTCCAAGAGAAATGAAACCATATATCCACATAAAGACCCATATACACATGTGCATAGCAGCTTCGTTCCCAATAGCCCAAATCTGGAAACAGGCCAGATGTTTCTCAACAGAAAAATGAAGAAACTGTGGTATATTCACATCTTAAGATACTAGTCAGCAATTTAAAAAAAGCAATGAATTACTGCTATGGACTTAATGTGTCACTCCCCAAAAGTTATCTGTTGAAGCCTTAATTCTCAATGCGATGGTACTCGGTAGTGAGGCCTTTGGCAAGTAGTTGGGTCATGACAGGGGAGCACTTGTAAATGGAATTAGTGTACTCAGAAGAAGAAACCTGAGAGAGATGTTCTTTCTTGGCCAAAGAAGAATACAGCAAGAAGGCAACCAACCTGCAGAGTGGGAGGAGGGCTCTCACCAGACACTGAATCCACTGGCACTTTGATTTTGAACTTTCCAGCCTCTAGATCTATGAAAGATAAATATTTGTTGTTTAAGCCCCCCCATCTGTAGGGGTTTTTCTGTTTTGTTTTGTTTTGTTTTGTTATAGCAGCCCAAGCTAAGACAACTACCCATACACATAACAACATGAATGGTTGTCAAAAATATTATGCGAAGTGCAAGAAGCTAGATGCAAAAAAGAGTCAAGAGCATATGGCTCCTTTCTGTAAAATTCTAAATAGATGAAATTAATATATGAAAATACAAATGAGATTAGTAGTTGCTTCTTAGGTGGAATATGAGGATTGAGTAAGAGAAAACATGAAGGATCTTTTGGGAGTGATGGAAATATTGTGGATCATGATATGCATGTGTTAAACTTATTAAACAGTATATTTCAGAGCTGAAAGTTTCATTGTGTATACATTTTACCTCAGTACACAAATATTAAAAATATCATATTTACCTGACATTTTTTAAGTCCCAAGATGACCTTTGGAGTTCCAACCATCACATCTGCAATCCGAGTAGTGAAAAGGAAAATGAATGGAAGGGTAAAAGGACAAAGGACACCTGCTGGCTCTCCATCATCCATACAAAACCTAAAATTCTCATCAACAAGTTGGACAACCCTAAGTGCAAGAGAAGTGGAAAAACAGACACATGCTATTTGGACAAGCACCTTTCAGACAGAATAAAATCTGTTTGTAGTAACAAGAACCAGGGAAGAATGGATACTGGCTATCCATTGGTAGATTCAACCACACCATAAAAAAGTGTGTGTACACACACATGCGCGCACACACACGTCTTACACAATTTCAGGGGATTCATGGGCCTTCACTGAATCCCATTCTATTTGAATTCTTTAGTAAAAAAAAAAAACCAATGGTCTAGGGAGTTTGAGGAACTAGATTTTTTTTTTAAGATTTACTTGTTTATTTTATTTTTTGTTTATTTTTTTTTTTTGCTTGTTTATTTTAGAGAGAGAAAGAGCAAACTAGGGAGGGACAGAGGGAGAAGGAGAGAGAGAATCTCAAGTGGATTCCACACTGGGCGCAGAGCCTGACATGGGACTCAATCCCACAATCCTGAGATCATGAGCTGAGCTGAAACCAAGAGTCAGACACTTAATTGACCGAGCCAACCAGGTCGCCCAAGCAACTACTTATGATTAAGCACAGTTAATGAAAGTGTGTGAATGGCAGGTTCACACAACAGTGAACATTCAAGAGATACAAGATGGCTTAAAATATGCCTTGCTCAGCCACCTGGGATGAATTTTGTTGCCTGGGTCTCCCAAAGACTAGTTCACTATATAGCCTGTTCTGAATCGAACGTTATTTAATTATGCTGCCTTCTGAACTATACAACATGCGAATATAGGATGATAGGCCACTTCATTTATGTGTACATTTCACTTACACACTTGATTTGATGACATTAGTTTGCAGGTGTCTCTACTTCAATTAATTGCATATTGGTGAAATCCATAATTCAAACTTGGTACAAAACTGAAGTATTCAAATAATAGTCTCTTCAATATAATTATTCCACATAAGTTGAAGTGCTGACAAATGTTGTCCTTTTTTTAAAATAATACCTTCAAGTATGTTCAAGATTAGATAACATAGAAAATGTCAACAAGATATGACAAATATGAAATGAAAATAATGAGATGAAAACTTTGTATCTTTATCTAATTTTTCCTCCATGGATAACACAAACTGTTCTTCCATATGAAACTGGGTTACAGTCACCCAGTGCCCTGCATGGTTTTTTCAGCCAGATTGGAAGAACAAAAGAAAGTTTCTCTAAAAAGCCCACACAAATACACAGTATTTGGGATCCCTGGGTGGCGCAGCGGTTTGGCGCCTGCCTTTGGCCCAGGGCGCGATCCTGGAGACCCGGGATCGAATCCCACATCGGGCTCCCGGTGCATGGAGCCTGCTTCTCCCTCGGCCTGTGTCTCTGCCTCTCTCTCTCTCTCTCTCTGTGACTATCATAAATAAATAAAAATTGAAAAAAAAAAAAATACACAGTATTTTTGCTGACCAGTAAAAAGTTGATCTGTAAAAACACGCTGACTTCCATTTATTGTAATAGTGAAGAATGAAAATGATTCAATTTAACGGAGGGAATACACAACTTATTCTACACAGTGTATTTGCAGATTGACTTAAGTGATTTATTTTTCTTATAAATCAATCTATTGCCTGAGTAGATAATGAAAAATGGATGCCTATGGCCCTTCCCTAAACCCAAAATGTGGAAAATGTCATTTTATCACGGAGTCATTAACAGCCACAGCACCACACTACTAAATGAACACTTCCTGTCCTATCATAACACATATAGTTCTACTTGCTGTGCACCTGGTCAGCAACCTATGAAGGCTACTTCAATGACAGAGAGGATTTTACACATTTTATTTAATTAAGGATCAAGACGGAGAGGTGATCTTAAACTATCTGGATGCATCCAACAAAGTCAAAAGAGTCCTTTGAGAGAAAATATGATGTGAAGAGTCAGCCAGAGAGAGATGAAGATGCTCTGCTGCTGGTTTTGAAGACGGAACAAGAATCCATGGACCAGAAAAGGCAAGTGAGTTCCGACAGGCTCCAGAAGCTAAAAGAGGCAAGGAATGGATTCTTCCCTAGACCCTCCAGAGGGAAACAGGCCTGTTGAATCTCTGACACCAGCTCAATGAAACTGATTTTGGGCTTTGGGCCTTTAGAACTGTAAGAGAATCAATGTCTATTATTTTAAACCACTACACTCTGTGATAATTTGTTATAGTAGCAATAGGATACTGATACATTTTCCAACTTCAAAACTGCTCAGGAAGGAATATTATTACATACACACAATGAAGAAAATGAGATGTGAAGAAAGGAAAGAAAATAAGCAAATGTACAACACTAGATAATGGCAGAAAAGTGTGGCCTCTGGCCATGACTTGAAGCCCACAGACCATTTTTCTTTATCATGCTGGCTCATATGAACCATCAGAACACATTTCCCTATGTCTTATCCCCCCAATTTTTTCCTCTGTTGTAAGAGAAGCAAACCATAGTATTTCATGTTACATGGATTTCAAAGGGCAAGTATTTCTTCTAAACAATGAGGTGGTTGAATCAAATATTTGCAGGCCCTAGTCTGTTTCCATAAGAGGGCTTTTATAGTCCAAATTAAACTCCTTTGCCCCTGTAGGTGTGGAAAATACAAAGAAGCTATCAAGAATTGATTCTGCATGAATACTTCATGGAAAGGAACTATAAACCCAAGAGTGGCCACCATTTATGAAATCATTGCCCAATTGTGAAGGAGTCCAGCCTCTGCCTGAAGGTTTAATAATTCTGCCAAGCTTCTTTGTAGTGGATATGTGATATGCTCATCCAGTCTTCCCAAGAGTTCTTCTTTTGCTGGCTAAATTGAAATTCAAAAGGAATTTTCCAGAAACACCTCATTTGGGGTTGTACAGTTGACCCCTTGAACAGCATGGGTTCCAGCTGCATGGGCCCAGTTATACATGGATTTTTTGTAAATAAATACATGGGAAGAATTTTTAGAGATTGGTGATAATTGGAAAAAACTAGCAGATCAAACCACATGGTCTAGAAATACAGAGAGAAAAAGAAAAAGGTCCATCAAGAATGCAGAAAATATATGCAGATACTGGTCTATTTATCATTTATCACATAAAATATATGAAAATCTATTATAAAAAGTTAAAATTTATCAAAAAGTATGCACACGCTTAGAGACCATGCAGTGTTGTTTACAGTCAAGAGAAATGTAAATACACCTAAAGAGGCAGTATTAAATCATAACTGCATAAAATTAACTCTAGTACATGATGTACTATGGTAGTAATTTCGTAGCCACCTCCTGTTGCTATTACGGTGAGCTCAAGTGTTGCAAGTATCTGCTTAAAACAGTGTGATGCTAATCATCTCTGTGTGAGCAGTTTGTCTCTGCAGTAAATTGCATATCGTAGTAAAAAGTGATCTCTCACAGTTCTCACATATTTTTCATCGCGTTTTGTGCAATACCATAAACCTTGAATAACACCAGGGGACCCTTACAAAGTGCCACTAGTGATGCTGCAAGTGCTCCCAAGAAGCAGAGGAAAGTCATGACAGTACAAGAAAAGGTTGAATCGCTTGCTATGTACCACAGATAGGGGTTTGCAGCTGTGGTTGCCTCACCAATTCAAGGTAAATGAACCCAGCATTGAGGACCATTGTAAAAAAGAGAAAAGGAAATTCATGAAGCCATCACTGCAGGTATGCCAGCAGGCACGAAAACCTTCCACTTTTTGCAAAATACCTCTTTACCTTGTATTGAAAATGTAGCTTCTTTGTGGGTAGAGGACTGCTATAAGAAAAGCTTATCTATAGACTCTAACATGATTTGAGAAAAAGTGAAGTCATTATATGACCACTCAAAGCAAAAGGAAGGTGAAGGATCTAAAGCTGGAGAATTTGGTACCAGCAATGGATGGTTTGATAATTTTAGAAAGTGGCCTGGTTTAAAAAATGTCAGGATAACAGGAAAAGTAGCTCTGTCAACCAAGAGGCAGCAGACATTCTCAGATGCCATCAAGAAAATCATTGAAGGGATGGTGCCTGGGTGGCTCAGTTGGTTAAGAGTCTGACTCTTGGGGATCTCTGGGTGGCTCAGCGGTTTAGCGCCTGCCTTTGGCCCAGGGCATGATCCTGGAGACCTGGGACCGAGTCCCATGTCGGGCTCCCTGCATGGAGCCTGCTTCTCCCTCTACCTGTGTCTCTGTCTGTGTGTGTGTGTGTGTGTGTGTGTGTGTGTGTGTCTCATAAATAAATAAATAAATAAATAAATAAATAAATAAATAAATAAATCTTTTTTTTTAAAGGGTTTGACTCTTGCTTTTGGCGCAGGTTATAATCTCAGGGTCATGAGTTTGAGCCCTGAGATGGGCTTCATGCTGGGCGTGGTGCCTGCTTAAGACTCTCTCCCTTTCCCTCTGCCTGTCCCCACCCCTTGCTCATGTGCCCTCGCTCTCTCTCTCTTAAAAAAGAAAAGAAAGAAAATCATTGAGAAGAAAGCGTATCTGCCTGAACAGGTTTTTAATGCAGACAAAAGTTCTCTATTCTGGGAAAAAACCACAAAGGACATTTATTAGTAAGAATGGGAAGTAAGCACCAGAATTTAAGGCAGAAAGGGATAGGCTAACTACTGTTTTGTGCAAATGCAGTCAGGTTTATGGTCAAGACTGCCTTTATCTATAAAGTTGCTAACTCTATAACCTTGAAGGGAAGAGATGAACACCAGCTGCCAGTCTTTGGGTTGTACAAGAAGGCCTGGACAACGAGAACACTTTTTCTGGATTGGTTCCATCAGTGCTTATCCCTGAAGTCAGGATGTACCCTGCCAGTAAGGTACTGCCTTTTAAAGTTCTTTTGTTGGACAATGTCCCTCGCCACCCAGAACACCATGAGTTCAACACCGAAGGCATCAAAATGGTGTACTTGCCCCCAGACACAACGTCTCTGATTCAGCACCTAGATCAGGGGGCTATAAAGACCTTTAGGACCCATTACACATGGCACTCTATAGAAAGAATTGTCAATGCTATGGAAGAGAACCCCAACAGAGAGACCATCATGAAAAGTGGCTCAGTGGTTGAGCATCTGCCTTTGGCTCAGGGCATGATCCCGCGGTCCCAGGACCCAATCCTGCTTTGGGCTCCCTGCAGGGAGCCTGCTTCTCCCTCTGCCTATGTCTCTACCTCTGTGTGTGTGTGTGTCTCTCATGAATAAATAAATTTAAAAATCTTAAAAAAAAAGAAAAGTCTGGAAGGATTACACCATTGAAGATGCCATTATTGTTACCAAAAAAGCCATAACAGCCATCAGCCCAAAACAATAAATTGCCGCTGAAGAAAACTGTGTCCAGATGTCTTGCATAACTTCCCAGAATTTAAATAGAGCCAATCAGAGAAATCATGAAAGAAATTGTGGCTATGGAAAAAAAGGTTGCCAGAAGTTCAAGAGCTAACAGACACCACACCAGAGGAATTAATGGAAGGCAACTTGATGGAGATGAGTGCTTCCCAACCATTGCCGGACAATGAAGAAGACAACCAAGAAATCGCAGTGCCAAAAAACAAATTGACATTAAACAGTCTAGTAGAAGGGCTTTGATTATTCACACTGCTTTTGACTTCTTTTACAACATGACCCTTCTATGATATGGCACTGCATCCAAAGCACACAGTGGAAGGATTGGTATCATATAGAAACATTTTGAGAAATGAAACAGCAAAAAATTCAGACAGAAATTGCTATGTATTTCTATAAAATTACACTGAGTGTGCCTGCCCCTCCTGCCTCTCGTTTCACCTCAACTTCTGCCTCTGCCACCCCTGCGAGAGCAAGACCAACCCCTCCTCTTCCTCCTCCTCCTCAGCCCAGTCAACATGAAGAGATGAGGATGAAGACCTTTATGATGTTCCACTTCCACTTAATATAGCAGATAATCATCACACCATCTAGTTAATAGACTGAATCCATTGTGTAGGCGCGTTGTCTTCATATGGAAATCTAACAACCGCACAGCAAGGAATGTATGGGATATTTTGTGTCTTCGCCATCATCATTGCCTAAGTGTAGAACATTGTGTGCAAGTTATGTATGGAAGTGGTTAGCCTACTCTTCCATAGGCATAAGGTAAGCGATATTTAATATAAAATTCATAATGTGTAGTTTTCTTACTGTTTTCTAACTTTGCTTTCAAAGAACCATATTAACATACAGTATGTGTCTCATGATTGGGGAAACATTTCAGCCTATCATCACAGGTGAGTGATTTTTTTTAAAAAAGTAATAATATTTCCAATATTGTATTATGAATATGACTGTAATATTGCATGCCATAAAAATTTTATGACAATTCATTCATTAGTGTGTAGGCTAGGCTACCGTGAAGCAATTGTATCAATTACACCAGGCTACCATAAAGCAATCCTGTTGCTGCTTCTGTATTATCAGTGCATGAATTGTTATACCTGTAAATAAATATGAATTTCTTTTTCATATTATCTTTTCATTTTTAATGCCTTACATTAGTAATACATATAATATCCATACTGATTTTTATCGTAGCAGACAGTATTGGTGTAGGTACTCACAGATGACTCATCTTGTAAACAGATAACATAAATTTATGATATTGATAAATACAATACAGTGCTTATTTTCTCTTTATGATTTTCTTGATAGTGTTTTCTTTTCTCCAGCTTACTTTTTTTAAAGATTTTATTTATTTATTCATGAGAGACACAGAGAGAAAGCAGAGACATAGGCAGAGGGAGAAGCGGGGTCCCCATGGGGAGCCCAATGCAGGACTCGATCCTGGGACCCGAGGATCATGCCCTGAGCCGAAGGCAGACGCTCAACCGCTGAGCCACCCAGGCGTCCCTCTTTTTTCTAGCTTACTTTTATTTTAAGAATACAGTAAATAATACATATAATAAACAAGATAAGTGTTAATCGACTGTTTATGTTATCAGCAAGGCTTCCGGTCATGAGTAAGCTACTAGTAATTAAGTTTTGGGAGAGTCAAAAGTTATATGTGGATTTTTGACCACACAGAGTTGGCACCCCTGACCCACGTATTGCTCAAGGATCACGTATATTTGTAATATTTGAGAAGTGATGAATTAATAGATGGTTTCATAAATCTTAAAAGCATAGAATGGAGCAAATAATGAAAAATACTTAAGTTAACCATGATAATTGTATCTACCCAATGTGTACGATGACGGGGTGGTTATTTCAAAGTCTCTGGAAGGTTCTGGATTTGGTGAAAGATGACCAGATAATTTGCAATTTAATCTTTCTTCAAGTGAAATTTTTTCCCTTAAACCAAAATTTCTTTTTTAGGTGTTGAGATATAATAGACGTATAATGTCATACTAGTTTCAGATGAACAACATTTGTATACACTGTGAAATAACTACCATAATGAGTCTAGCTTCCCCATGTCACAATAAAAAGTTACATAATATGCAATACAATATTGTTGACTATAGCCACCATGCTGTACATTACCTTCCCTTGACTTAATTATTTTAGACTGGAAGTTTGTAACTCCTGACTCCCTTCTCCTATCTCACCCACCTCCAAACCCCTCCACTCTCTCCATCACCAGTCTGTTCTCTGCATCTATGAATTTTGTTTTCCTTGTTCATTTGTTTGTTTTTTAGATTTCACATAAAAGTGAAATCATATGGTATTTATCTTTGTTTGACTTATTTCATTTAATATAATGCCCTCATGGTCCCTTCATGTCATTACAAATGGAAAGATTTCATTCTTTTTCTATGGCAGAGTATTATTCCAGAGTATGTGTGTGTGCATGTGTATACCACATTTTTTATGCATTCATTTATTAATGGACCCTTAGGTTGCTTCCGTGTTTTAGGCTACAGTGAATAATGCTGCAGTGAACATAGGGGTGCATATATCTTTTTGAATTTGTATTTTTGTCATCTTTGAGCAAATACCCAGAAGTGGAATTGCTGGATCATATGGTAGTTTATTGTTAGGTCTTTTGAGAAACCTCCACACACTTTTCCACAGTGTCTGTGCCAATTTAAATCCCCACTAACAGTGCACAAAAGGTTGCTTTTTCTCCACATCCTTACCAACACTTGTTATTTCTTGTCTTTTTGATAATAGCCTTTCTGATGGGAGTGAGGCGATATCTCATTGTGGTTTTCATTTGGTTTTGTGTGTGTGTGTGTGTGTGTGTGTGTGTGTGGTTTTCATTTGTATTTCCCTGATGATGAATGATGTTCAGCATATTTTCAAGTGTCTATTGGCCATCTGTATGTCTGCTTTGGAAAAATGTCTATTCAGTTCCTGTGCCCATTTTTAATTTGTTTTTTAATATTGAGTTGTATGAGGGTTTTTTAAATATATTTTGAATATTAACTTTTTGAATATATGATTTGCAAATATCTCCTCCCATTATATATGTTGCCTTTCTCTTTTGTTGGTGGTTTCATTTGCCATGTAGTAGCTTTTTAATATAGTCCCATTTGTTTAATTTTGCTTTTGTTGCCATTGCTTTGGTTTCAAATCTAAAGAATTGTCACCAAGACTGATGTCACAGAGCCTATCGTCTTTATTTTCTAGTAAGAATTTTATGGTTTCAGAACTTACATTCAAGCCTTTAATCTATTTTGAGTTAATTTTTATGTATAGTGTAAGATAGTGGTCCAGTTTCATTCTTTCACATGTGGCTCTCCAGTATTCTCAGCACCATTTACATATTTCCTTATTGTATATTCTTGCCTCCTTTATTGTAAATTAATTGAGCAGGTATACATGAGTTTATTTCTGGAGTCTCTATTCTGTTCCATTGGCCTATGTATCTATTTTTATGCCAATACCACATTGTTGCGGTAACTAAAGCTATGTACAATGGTTTGAAATCAAGGAGCATGATGCCTCCAATTTTGTTCTTCTTTCTCAAGATTACTTTGCCTATTTGAGACCTTTTGTGTTTCCATACACGTTAGGATTGTTTGTACTATTTCTGTGAAAAATGCCATTGGAATTTTGATAGGGATTGCATTGAATCTATAGATTGCTTTGGGTAGTATGGACATCTTAACCATAGTAATTCTTCCAGCCTTTGGCACAAATATATTTCCACTTATTTCTGTCTTTGTCATTTACTCTTATCAGTGTCTTACAGTTTTCAGTATATAGGTATTTTACCTCAGTTAAATTTATTTCTAGGTATTTTATTGCTTTGATGCAATTGTAAGTGAGATTGTTTTCTTAATTTCTCTGATAGTTCATTGTTAGTGTATAAAATGCAACAGATTGCATTATATTGATTTTGTATCTTGCAACTTTGCTGAATTTGTTTAGTTTCACAGTTTTGGGTGGAGTCTTTAGGGTTTTCTACATATAAGATCATGTTGACTATGCATAGTAAGAGTTTTACTTCTTTCCATTTTAGATGACTTTTATTTTATTTTATTTTATTTTTGCCTAATTGCACTGACTAGGACTTCCAATACTATGTTGAATAAAAGTGGAAAGAGTAGGCATTCTTGTCTTATTTCTGATCTTAGAAAAAACCTTTCAGCCTTTCATTGTTGAGTATAATGTTAGCTGGGGGCTTACCATATATGGCCTTAATTATGTTGAGATATATTATTTAAATACCTGCTTTGTTGAGAGTTTTATCATAAGTAGATGTTGAATTTTATCAAATGTTCTTTCTGTTTCTATTGAGATGATCATATAATTTTTATCCTTCATTCTGTTGATGTGGTATATCACGTCGATTGATGTCACATGTTGAACCACCCTTGCGTCCCTGAAATGAATCCCACTTAATCGTGGCATATGATCTTTTTAATGTATTATTGAATTCAGCATGCTGATATTTTTTAGGATTTTTCATAATGTTTATCAGGGATATTATTAGTCTGTAGTTTTCCTACATTCTTGGAATGTCCTTGTCTGATTTTGGTATCGTGGTAATGCTGACCTCATAAAATGAGTTTAGAAGCATTTCCTCCTCTTCCTTTTTTTTTTTTTTTTTTTTGGAAAACGTGAAAAGAACAGTTGAGTGGGGAGAGTCCCCAGGAGGGCTGAGTCCCTGGCTAAGGAGCTATGGACCCCAGAAAGATGGAGCACTTCTCTTCCAGCGTGATTTTGATCGTGGCCATTTCCAAAGCCATTCAACTGGACTTAGTTGCTGGGTTGGGCACTGTGAATTTGCACATCTCCCTCAGGGAGACATGGCTTTAGGAAATGACAGCATTCCGTCCCAGGAGGAGCCTGCTGTTCATCATTGGTCTTTCCAGTTTGTGCCATCCAAAGGAATCCAGGACACTAAGCTAACAAAACCTGCTGCCTGAGTGGGGAAACCTAGATGCCTTGGTTGTCCTGTGCCTGCTCCCCTTCCTTCTACAGCTGGAACTGTGAGCATGATGGGAACAAAGAGAAGTATGAGTCTGTGCTCCATGATACCTGGCTGCCCAAGAAATGTTGCATATGTAAATGCTGGCACAGCCAGCCTCATGGCTTTCCTCAGACATTTCTACCAGGGTATGGTAAGTGGATAGGCCCCTCTCTTGCCCTTTCAGATGGTTGTGTGATAGTTGAGCACTTCCTGGTTTCCAGAACTTCAGAATTAACACTGTCTTCAGACAACACTTTTTTGCTCGCTGGCATCTGCCTTGCTATATAAAGTTACTATTAATGAACACTTGCACGCAATATTGGTCATGCAAATTTCGTGACCTGTAAAGGCTGTCATACCCATGTCATAACTGAGAGATGATCGTTTGTTAGTTGCCCTGAAATACTAGATAGATATCCATAATGGTCCCTAACATTTCCTTAAAGTACCAACTACTTCCTTCTCTCTGCCCTCTCCGAAAAACTGCTTTTAAAAAAAGTCAACCTAAAAAAAAAAAAAGAAAGAAAGAAAAAGAAAAAAGTCAGCCTGGGATACCTGGGCTGCTCAGTGTTTGAGCGTCTGCCTTTGGCTCAGGGCATGATCCTGGGGTCCTGGGATCGAGTCTTGCATCAGGGTCCCCACAGGAAGCCTACTTCTCCCTCTGCCCATGTCTCTGCCTCTCTGTGTGTCTCTTATGAATAAATAAATAAAATATTTAAAAATAATAAAATTTAAAAAGTCATCCTTCTCTACACTGTGATCAAGTTCTATGTTTCTTGATACATGTATTTCTACCAAGGGTTTTTCTTATTTTCCTTTAACTATTGAATTCTGTCTTCAGATAATTAAAGAGTATTCCTAATGTGGAAGTGAGTTTAAAGCTTTGAGTAGAGTTGATCAAAATCAATTAAGACCTCATGTTTAAAAGGAAAGAAAAGAAGCCCCCTGAAGGGAGCAGATGAGAGGTGAGGGACAGAATGCTGAGTTACTGGAAGTGTGTGTGTGTGTGTGTGTGTATGCGTGTGTGTGTCTACCAAGGATACTAGATAGAAAAAAGGAAGCAAAAAAGAGAGATTAGAAAAAATAAAATGGATAACTTGGTTGATGATTAGATGAGCCTGAGAAGCAGGTTAAAAAGCTAAGCTGAAAGGCAAGTTTCTATCATCTATAGAAAGCTTTAGAAGACAAGAACACCCCCTTTTTTCACAGTGCATTGTAAAAAGAATGAAGTCTCCTTGGAAAAAATTCTTTCCCCAAAAAGAGAGCTTAATAAGGGCACCTGGGTGGCTCGGTCAATCAAGTATCTGCCTTTGGCTCAGGTCATGATCCCAGTTTCCTGGGATCGAGCCCCACGTTGGGCTTCCTGCTCAGAGGGGAGTCTGCTTCTCCCTCTCTCTCTACCTGCTGCTCCCCCTGCTGGTTCTCTCTCTCTCTCTCTCTTTGTGTGTGTGTGTGTCAAGTAAATAAATAAAATCTTTTAAAAAGAGAAAGAGCTTAATAAATTATGTTTTCTCCATACTTTGCAAATATTTTAACTGCTGTAAAAGAGAAAATGTTCACAATATATTTAATCTTAAAGCAGGTGATAAAACTATGTATGGTAAAACCCATTTTAGAGTACATTGTGAAAAAATAAAACACATTGTATATATGAGTGTGTCCAGTAAAAATGGGAAATATATTGGAAAAAGAGTTTGAGAAGAACAGATAGTAAATCCTTAAATATTTAGTAGAAATCACCATTGGAGCTGTCTGGTCCTGGACTTTTGTTTGTTGGTAGGTATCTGATTACTGATTCAATCTCTTTGCTGATGATTAGAGTATTTAGATGTTCTATTTCATCATCATTCAGTCTCAGAAGATTGCATGTTTCTAGGAATTTACCATTTCTTTTCTTTTTAAAGTTTTTTTATTTCTTAGAGAGAGAGAGAGCGCCTGCACAAGCATGAGGGTCAGAAGGAGAAGGAGAGAGAATCTCAAGCTGACTCCACACTCAGAGTGGAGCCCAACTCAGGGCTCGAGCCCAGGATCCCGAGATCATGACCTGAGCCAAAACCAGGAGTTGGCCGCTCAACGACTTTGCCACCCAGATGCCCCAGGAATTTACCATTTCTTCAGCAGGCCCACAGAACTGTTCCAACTGGGATGCACCTGTTCCCCAGGGTTAGCAGGACAGGGCTGCAGGGGAACACAGGGGCAGGACAAGCAGCACTAGCAAGGTACAGGGAGAGTACAAGAATGGTATCCACCATCACTTCTGTCCCTGGAGTGAGTTCCAGTAGACCCCTGCACCTCAGGCAGATGCTTTAGGATTAGCCAATGGATATCCTTCACTTCCTAGGCACTTTCAACCTGCACAACCTGTCCTTGTGCGGGGTCCCAGGGCCAGTGAGTTTGTGTGCCAGCCCTTTAAAGGCAGAGCTGCAGTTTCTTACAGCTTTTTTGGATCTCCTAGACATAAGCCCCTCTGGTTTTCAAAGCCAGATATTTGGCAGAGGGGGTTGGAGCTTGTGTCTCCAGTGCAGGTCCCAAGGGTTGGGATGCCCTTGGGACATGGGTTGGGAAACCCGATATGGGGCTCAGGGAAGCACTCCGTATTTGTAAGATTCCCCCGCTGCCCTGTGGTGGGGTCTTTGGCAATACCTAGTCTCTGCCTTTACTCCTTGTCTCAATGTGGCCTTTTAATTCTTTGCTATGGAGGAGCTGTTTAGCTAGTTTTCAGGTCTTTCCCAGGAAGAATTGTTGTATATATAGCTGTAGATTGGATGTGTTCATGGGAAGAAGTGAGTTTCGGGGCCCTCCTATGCCACAAGCTTCAACCACCATTCTGAAGGGAAATTTATAATGTCCCCCATCGGAATGATTTTGACAATAAGTCATTGAAACATCAGCAGAGGAAGATAGTTTCGAAGGGTTGCAGAAAAGCCTACCCTGGTAAAATAGTGACATCTTGTGGTCAGAGTTTGCAACAAACTCCCAAAAGTCAAAAATTAAGATGAAAAAGCCAAGAAGGGGAAAAACAACCAAAAGCACACATACAAAAGGCTTTATTAAATCTTTGTTTTGGATGATAAAATGAATTTTTCTCATTTTGGCTTTTGGCTGTGAGAAAAAAATTATTTTTCCCTTATAATTATATTTCCCATACCAATAAGGACAAAGGAGTTTAATTGAGAAAATAAAACCCTGCCTATAGAAATAAATAGGACACTGCAAATATTTCCTTGTATACATGCATCATTTAAAACAAAAATATTTACATTTGAAATTCATGTAACATGAGAGATTTTTGACTTGTTTTTGTAAACTTTAAATTAAAAGAGAGGAAACCTATCTTCCCCTTTAGTGCCTTAGTGGCTGCTCTTGGCAATTTTGCCCATGTTCCTTGGGCTGACCCCAGCACCAGCTGCTCATGGGGGGACAGTTCCACAGTCCAGGCCTTCTCTCTGCCTGAGGTCAATCTCTGGCTGCAGAAATGAATCCTGCCTGGGCAGCACAGGCCGGAAGTACCTGATGGTTTTAACACCCTTGTGAGCTACCTTCAATCAGGAGGGAGGCCACAATGGAATAAATACCTCATTTCGTAGATCAACAGTGAGACAATTCTGAGTTGTGTACTACATGGTCTCTCAGGGGGCCCCAGCAAGACTGACCTCCAGTTTGTCACAATGGTAGCTTGCTCATTAATGTGCCTTTTCAGGCCCCGGGGTGGCAGTCAGTTAAGTGAAAAATTCTTGGTTTTGACTCAGATCATGATCTCGGGGTTGTGGGATTGAGCCCTGCCTCAGGCTCTGCGCTCCGCGTGGAGTCTGCTTGAGATTCCTTCCCTCTTCCTCTGCCCCTCCCACTTGTTCTCTCTCTCTCTCTCCTCTCTCTCTCTTCTCTCTCTCTCTCTCTCTCTCTCTGTCTCTCTCCAATAAATAAATAAATCTTTAATACACCTTTTATTTTCTTTTTTCCTACGTCCTTCACCATGTTCCCTGGTGTCATCAACTCATAAACCACAGACGCCCCAACCACTGTCTCGGGGATATCTTTTGGAAGAATCCAAACAGGTGTAGTGATCTACCCATGCTGCACACATCTAGTCTAGTGTGTCTTGGTTTACTGCAACCATAAAGCCTTTCACAGCTTCTTGCAGATGTGCTGCAGTTCCCCTATGGGCTTCATCTTTGTGGAAATGGTAGTTCAATGTAGGGAAATTGCCTTACTAAGGAAAGAGGGCACCTCCACTCCATGGATTTTGTATCCAGCCTTAAATCCCTGCAAGAGAACTTGAACCGGGTGCAAAAAGTTGGTTGAACCAATTGATTTTCTAATTGGTTAGGAAATATGTTAAGATTCCATACATGAAGACCCAAAAATTAGAAATATATTTTACAAGACATGTTTATCCATGAGGAGTTGTCTTTTTTCTTTTCTAACAGTCGATGCGGTCGACTATTTTTCTACACTTTCAAGTGCATGCAAGGGGCAGAGACACCAGTATCTCAATATTTTACACAAAACAGATGCTGATATACCAGAAGTGGGGGCAGTAGGGCTAGTCGGCACTGTGACCATCAATCACATGCAAATTTCAACCGCTGGCCACAATTTTGCATCGGAGCCAATTTATTCCAACCTGATGGGAATGAGGGGCAAAAAAAAAAGAAGCTGTTTTATATTGGCATGTTGAAAATTACAATATAAATCTCAAATGTATTCACCTGAACTCTTGGTCACAAACAAGCCAAATGTGCTAACTACAGCATGTGACTAATAGCACTTTATACATCAAGTGATGTTGGTGAAGTCATGTTTTTATTTTCCTTTAATAGAAAAGTATTTTCAGGTCAATTTTTCATCTCCTCAGGTAGTAAATTTATGAAGTTTAAGAGTCATTGAACTAAAGGAAAAAGGATTTATCTGCCCCAGGTTTCAAATGCCTTTCTTTAAACCACCATATATTCTAATCTCTAATCCCTACCTTGGAATCTACTCACGTCTCCCACTTCGTTGCATTTCTGAGTCCCAAAGTATCTTTACATCTGGAAGCATAATATTATTAATAGTGAGGCTTTCTGCCTTCTATTTTACATGTACTATTTTAGTTAGTACCTATAAGACTGTGGTATAATGATAACTATATACATTTTACAGATGAGAATGCTGAATCTTTAGGGAGTTTGTCCAAATTCTGATCTGACAGAAAATCAAGCTCTTACTTATAATATCAGCCAACTATATCCGTATAATAAACAATCACAAAATCTCAGTGGTATACAACTCTAAACATTTCTTTTTCATGTATCTGCCTATTAGGCGAAGTGGCTCAAACTGATCTTGGTTGGGCTTAATTAGATGGTTCCAGGCTTCAGGCTGGATCCAGCTCTGCTCCACATACCTACCCGCACCCCAACCTCTCCCAAGGTAGTGACAGCTGAATAAGTTTAACCAGGGATCCCTGGGTGCAGGGCATGTGTGCTTAAATAGCAATTGTTGACCAAATTTTGGAAAGTAAAATTCTTTTATCCTCATATGAGTTTATTTTAAAACCGAATGTAGTAAAATACAATAGTGGTGCTATATTATTATCCTATTAGTAGTCAAATGATATTAATTCCCTTATTAATAGTCAACTGTTATTAGTTCCCATAAAGGGGAGCAGGAAAGAGACAAACTGACTTATTCTCTGGGTCTCCCTCTCAGTACACCCCGGCGACCTCTGAAGTTCTTCCGCAGATTCTCGAAGTACTGCGGAACACAGTTTGAAAACCTGTAACGTGAACTCTCATGTTAGGAATGTGTGATGGATCCTCTCGTCTTTCAAATCGCACTCAATCTCCCACAGCCTCTGTGAAAGCATAAAGCTCTCTAGGTCCTAGTGCCTCTGTGATGTGATCCGAGATGCATGTGAAATTTTTTTGCCTTTAGTCTGCCACAGTGTCTGCATACCTGCAGTTGGAGGGACTGCTCCTTTGGTCTAGGGCATTTTCTTGTTCAGGAGGCCTTTTAAATGTATAAAATCTCTTTAGAGAAACAACCCATCAGTCCATGAATACCTTAGCTTGAATAGGGATTTTCCGATGGCCTGTAGACAGTCACAGGTAGGTGGGGTAAAAAATCTGAGTCCTAGATGTTCAAGGGGCATGGTGAAAAGGGGTCAGGAGAAGCTCTGGGGGGGGGGGAAGGTGAACAGAAAAAAAAGGAAAATGTAAGTGGAAAGGTGAGGTGAATTCAAAACCGGGCAGAGTCTTGTCTGAGAAACACTTTTGCACTGAGTGGTGCACGTAGCATATAGAGATCATCTTCTCTGAACACAGAGCCTTTAAGAAGTTCATTTCCCTCTTCTTCTGTAGGGAAAACCAAGGAGGTAGGTTTCCTTTAGATTCCACACATACTGTGGGATTGGGTATAATTCGGACGGATCCAGAGCTCAAAACATCTGTTTCAAACCATCTTTTTGGAATGAATTGCCCAAGGAATAACAGCCTCAAAATTATTTATTTCCTATTTTTATAGATGCTGGGAAGAAGAAATGGGACAAAATGGGCATAGTTGGGGGTTACCTGACAGCTGTGTTACATCTTCTAAAGTCTATCATATGGTAAGTGATCAACTGTGCCTCATCAAGAGCACAGAGATATAGAATTTATTGATTACTGTAGGATGACTTATTATCTGGACTTGAAGTATATTACCAAGTAGCAGATAGTTGCTGAAAAGGTACAAAATCGTAAGACATAAAAAGAATTCAGTGTTTCCTGTCAGATTCTTTAGGACTTCACTGAGAGCTTCCAGTGTACTTGTTCAATTCAATTCTGCAAAAAAGTATTGCCCATTTCATGCCAGACACTGTGCTGGAAAAGCAGAGATAAATAGGGCATCCTGTCTGTCCTCCACATGCTCAAAGTCTGAGGGAGGAGGACAGAGTTATCAATGACTATATTGCTGGGTAGTCAGTGCTACATTCGAGGTATAGAGAGCCGTATAGGAAGAAGCAAGGGACCAAGTGATCTAGCCAGAGGCTTCAGGGAGATGGAAGAAGGTAGGTCGGGGAGATTCTATAGCTCAGGTGAGCCCTAAAAAGCCACTGGAGACATAGGGCTAGGTAAAGGCGTGATTAGATCAGCTTTCTCAAAAAAAGCACTCTGGTGGGGGGAAAAGCAGTCAAACTAGTTAAGAGGTTCTTGCAATCAATCACTCAAGAGCTATTAAAAGAGACCAAATAAAATGTGGAGTCCTGGGACAGAGGAGGGACTTCTTCTAGGTGACCTCAGGAGGTAGAAATAATGAAAGCTTGGTACTCAAACAAGAGGTAATATAAAAGGCAACTACTTTGCCACATGTATGAAAAAACTAAAATCTTCCAATTCCTGTCATGCATTGTGGTAGTCGTCATTATGGTAACTGTTTCCTCTAACTAAGAAAGAAACCAAGAACTCCTTTCTTAGGACTAGTCAGGCAGCTGCTAGGGTCAAGACATGAGTTCCCTGTCATAGGGAGACTCACATTCTCAGTTGAAGCATAACTACTGTAGTATTTTCCATGTAAATCCTATTTGAAATGGCTGCCCTCCTGGCATTGATAAGAGGAGGTTCAATTTGCACTGGTCCTGTATGTCTTCATATCATGATACATTTATGAGAATCACTGTCCTATATGTCTTCATATCATGATACATTTATGAGAATCACTGTATCACACAGGTACTATACAAAACATTGCAAAAGCAAGTAGAAAATAAAATATTGGCACTCCAGGATTAGTGCTGGATATCATGTAGTAGGTAAAGATGAGAGTGGGAGTGGGATGTCACCCCATCAGTTAAGAATCCTTTATTAAATGACAGTGCCCAGAGCTCTACCTGACATAGAGGAGTACTCAGGGAATATTTGATGGATGAATGAATGAACAGGAAAAGTAGTTATCAAGAACACATAAATGACTTTCTTGTGATACTTGTCTCTGAAATGCTAAGAAAATACTAATGCCCTCCCTCATGTGGTTGCAATAAAAAATCATAGTGAATATTTTGCCATTGTCTCTGGGTTTTTTCCCCATTTTTCATCTTCTGCAGTTTAAACCACTACTCAATTCTACCAGAAGTGGAAACATGTTTCAATTCTCAGAATAGCATATGAATTGACTTTTCCCACCTCATGTACCTTAGTGAGAAAAATATTTTTTTATGAATAAACAAAATATGGTGTTAGATCCATACATTCAGAATAAAATAAAGTGGGAAAAAGACCTGGGATATTATGGCATTCATAGTAGAAGTGAGTGGCCATGAATATTCCCACGTAAAGTAGTGGGGCACAATTCTATCCGCAGAAAGAGAGCTGAATCCCCAAATGCACCAGAAGTAGAATAAAAATGTGACCCAATATGTCAAAACTCAGTGAACATTTTTATGACCCATCAATTGTATCATTGCAAGTCGTTAGAGAGAAGATTTTGATGAACATCAATTTCTACATCAAGAAAAATAAATGAGCCTCCATTTCCTTCCTTCTCTTTGTTCTCACCTTCAAGTTGTTAAGGTCTTTGAGAAGAATAAAAGATGACACTTCAGTAGCTCACAAATCAGACTTAACTGTTCCCATGTCAGTTTGAGTTTAGAAAAGATTACTTTCATCTAACAGCCCTCTCAGATACAGTACTACAGTGGGGTACTATGTCACCTCCAGAAATGATTTATACTGTATCTATCTAAATTTTAAAATATTAGAGAACTCTGCCTTCTATCTATCTCCATGCTTTTAAAATAGCTCCCAACAGTGCCTTAATAGCACAAAGAACAAAGAAAGAACATTTTCATATTACTTAACTACCTACCACCCTAAATTAAGTCAGTGTTTAGAAAGAGGTTGAAAACAGAAGTCAAAATGAACACGCACACACACTACTCTTCTCCAGTTTTCCAGTCATCATATAAGAAACAATCCAAACCTGAAACTTGATTTACTTTTCATCCAAAAAATCAGAAATTAGAAGTAAGACACCCTTGTGAGGATTACAAATATAAATAATCCCTTTCTTCAGAGAATACCTGGTCTAACAGGGACAATAAGAGATGTCACAAATACTTACAATGTACAGAATAATAAGATCACTATCTTGGAAAGGTGTCCAAAGTGACAACAATACTCGGAGAAAGGAGGGCTAACTTCAGAACTAACTAGGACTGGGAACCCGAGGCCATTCTTGTCAAAGAAAATGGGACAAACATAGGACCCGGGGTCTTCGAGGTCCCTGAGGACTAAGAGCAGTGAGAGAAAGTTTTAAAAACTAAGTGTAGAATGAATACAATCAGTGACCTTGAATGACAGCACCAAGAGTGGATTTTATGGCCTGGGTGGCTGAATCGGTTAAATGTCTGCCTTCGGCTCAGGTCATGACCTCAGGGTCCTGGGATTGAGCCCCATGTCAGCTCCCAGCTCAGCAGGGAGTCTGCTTCTCCCTCCTCCCTCTCCCCTCTTTGCGCTGGCGCACTCTGTGTGGTCTTTCTCTCTCAAATAAATAAAACATTTTTAATAGAGTTTGGATTTTATAAGATAATAATGCTTCAAAGCAAGGAAATGATGTGAAGTCAGCTGCATTTTAGATTAATTAGGAAACGATGTGAAGCTGCAGTGGAGGAGAGCGAGAGACACCAACCAGACAGGTATTAAAACAGCCCAGGAAGAGAATCTTAAACCAGAGCACCAGCAAGGGGAATGGAAAGAAGGATCCAAATGCAAGAGATATAAAGAGACAGAATAGCTTCCAGTTTCTAGTTCTGCACATAAGAAGCTTGGGAGTCGCCACATTGTCCTAATAAGTAAAAAGCTGAACAGGCTGGAAAATCAGTGACTCTTCTTAGATTCATAAGACAGGGGAAGACACAGGGCAGACCATTGCCCCCAGGACTGGAGAGACAGACGAGCAAATGCAGGGAGTCAGAGTTTGTCAGAGCAGAGACTCACAAGTGGAAACCAGTGCCAAGGTAGAAAAACCCGAACTATAATTAATGAACTGATGGAGGCTCAGGGCTAGAAAGAATAGACATCCACATGCAAAAAAAATAAAAAAAAAAAAGGAATCTAGATACAGACCTTACACACTTTTCACAAAAATCAACTCAAAATGGATCATAGACCTAAATGTAAAGCCTCAAACTATAAAACTCCTATAAGATAACATAGGAGAAAACCTAGATGACTTTGGGTATGGTGATGCCTTTTTAGGTATACCACTAAAGACGCAATCCATGAAATAAATAATTGAGAAACTGAACTTTATTAAAATAAAAAACTTCTGCTCTGTGAAAAACAGTATCAAGAGAACGGAAAAGACAAGCCACAGGATGGGATAAAATATTTGCACAAACGTCAGATAAAGTACTATACAAAATATGCAAAGTATTTTTAAAACTCAACAGTAAGAAAATGAATAACCCACTTAAAAGCTGGACCAAAGACCTTAACTAGACCCCTCACCAAAGAAGATACATGAAAAAATAAACATATGAAAAGATGTCTGACATCCTATGTTATCAGGGAAATGCAAATTAAAACAGTGAGATACCACTATGAGACCTGTTAAAATGGATAAAATCCAAAATACTGACAACACCAAATGCTGGTGAAGATGTGGAACAACAGGAATTCTCATTCATTGCTGGTGGGAATGCAAATGGTGCAACCACTGTAGAACACAGTTTGGCAGTTTCTTATAAAATGAAACATACTCTTATCATGTTGGCCCATTAATAGCACTCCTTGGTATTTACCCAGAGGAGTTGAAAACTTAATTCCTCACACAAACCTGAACACGGATGTTCATGGCAGCTTTTTTCATAATGGACAAATCCTGGAAGAAGCCAAGATGTCCTTCAATAGGTGAATGGATAAATAAACTGTGGTATGTCCAGACAGTGGAAGATTCAGAGCTACAAAGAAATGAGCTATCGAGCCATGAAAAAGACATGGAGTGTAAATGTATATCACTTAGTGACAGAAGCCAGCCTGGAAATGCTACGTAATGTAAGACTCCTACTATAAGACGTTCTGGAGAAGGCAAAGCCATGGAGACAATAAAAATATCAGTGGATATGGAATGGGTAGGGAGGGTGGAGGTGGAGGGTTGGGAACAGAAGAATAGGCAGAGGAAGGAGAATTTCTAGGGCAGTAAAAATACTCTGTGTGATATTACAATGATGAGTACAGGTCATTATATATTCATTCAAACCACAGAATGCACAATACCAAGAGTGAACTCTAAGGTAAATTATGGACTTTAGGTGATGATGATCTGTCACTGTAGATTTGTCCTTGGTAAAAAATGTACCATTCTGATGAATGCAATTGATAATAGGAGAGATTATGCATCTGTTGGGGCAGGGGATATATGAGAAATCCCAGTACCTTCCTCTTAATTTTATTGTAAATCTAAAACTGATCTATAAAAAATAAAGTCTTTTAACAAGAGAGAGTTTTAGAAGTACTGAGATCTGTGGCACCTGGGTGGCTCAGTCAGTTAAGCATCTGACTTGATTTCTGTTCAGGTCATGATCTCAGGGTTGTGAGAGTAAACTCCATGTCAGGCTCCATGCTGAGTGCAGAGCCTGCTTAAGATGCTCTCTCACCCTCTCCCTCTGCCCCTCTCCCCACTTGGGCCTCTCTATCTCTCGAAAGAAAGAAAGAAAGAAAGAAAGAAAGAAAGAAAGAAAGAAAGAAAGAAAGAAAGAAATTAAAATTAAAATAAATTTTAAAAATATAAGTATTGAGATGTGAAGATGAAATGGGTACAGACAAATATGGATTCACTGTGAAATTTGTGTGACTGGAAAAATTGTGTGGCATTTATACAAATTGGAAGCCAAGAAAGTGGGACATATGGAAAAGGAGAGATAATTAGTTCAAGTTTAAAATATGTTGAATTTGAAAAAATAAAATAAATTTGCTGAATTTCAGGCCCCCATGGAACAATCGGCTAGGAAGCTCCACTTTTGTTCAGTGGCATGAACTTCACTAGACTTATTCAGTTTTGTGATTTATTCTTGTGTGTGAGCAGAAATTCTAGACAGTAGAGTTTATCACAGGCTAGGTATTGTCATCTACCTGTCAATGACACCCACCTGGAAGAAAGCCAAGATGTCAGTGAGAAACAAGGCCCATCTGGAGTAAGGCCAAGAAGAATGTCTATTTCAGGGGCACCTGGGTGGCTCAGTGGCTGAGCATCTGCCTTTGGCTCAGGTTGTGATCCTGGGGTCCTAGGATCGAGTCCCACATTAGGCTCCCCAAAGAAAGCCTGCTTCTCCCTCTGCCTATGTCTCTGCCTGTGTGTGTTGCATGAGTAAATAACTACATTTTTTAAGATTCTTTTTATTTATTTTTTCATTAGAGACAAACACAGAGAGAAAGGCAGAGACACAGGCAGAGGGAGAAGCAGGCTCCATGCAGGAAGCCCAACGTGGGACTCGATCCCGGGTCTTCAGGATCACACTCTGCGTCAAGGGCAGGCGCTAAACCACTGAGCCACCCAGGGATCCCAATAAAATATTTTTTAAATATCTAAAATTTTTAATTAAAATAAAATTAAATAATAAAATTTTTAATCATTTAAAAATATTTTTTAAAAAAGAATGTCTATTTCAAATTACTAGCAAAAGCAGTATTGGAATGGCTAGTTTTAGAATGGACAAGACAGAAGAAACGAATCTTGTGGTCTATTTCCCTAGAGCAGACTTCCTCACTTCCCCTGATGTCCATGGCCTTTGCGTTGTTACCTAGAATCACCACCTCTTTTTCTTCAAGCCTTTTAGACCTAATCTAGTCTTTTACCTCGCCACTCTGTCTCCTAGGACGGATACCCAGTGGTATAATTGAATCAGTGTTTCCAAAATGGCGGTGTTTAAAGTGAGGTGTTTTTTTTTTTTTTTAATCACTTTTGTCAGACAAAAGAACAGAATACAAATTTGGCAGGTCAGCAAAGCTAGATGTTTCCCTCACCAAATCAGCAGCGCAGAAGGAAAAGAGGAAGAGAGGAAGCAGGAGAGGGAGAAGGGAGCAGAGGAGAATGGAAAATGAAGAACAGGAAAGGAAGGAGGAAGGAAGGATAAAATGTTTGCATTGGATCCACTGAGGTGCCCTACAATCCCAGAAAGAGGACTGTTTTCAGTAATTCAAAGCAACATAGAGGCGAGAAATCTAGGTATGCCAGTCCTCAGCACTCAGTACTCAGACAAAGCTATACCCACTGATGCCGCCTCAGGAAGTCCCTCCACCGCCTGTGGTGCTGTGGGGAAGAGAGACGGATTTGTAAACCCCGGAGGCCAGGCCGCAGCCACCGTCACCTTGTCTGACCAGGAGGCAAGACCTTCAACTGAGGACTTGGGAGATAAGAAGGAAGGAGAATACATTAAACTCAAAGTCATTGGACAGGATAGCAGCGAGATTCACTTCAAAGCGAAAATGACCGCCCATCTGAAGAAACTCCAAGAATCCTACTGTCAAAGACAGGGAGTTCCCATGAATTCGCTCAGGTTTCTCTTTGAAGGTCAGAGAGTTGCTGATAATCACACCCCAAAAGAACTGGACATGGAGGAAGAAGATGTGATTGAAGTTTATCAGGAACAAACAGGGGGGTCGTTCTACGATTTAGATACTCTTTTTATTTTTGTTTCTTTCCCCTCAATCCTTTCTTATTTTTAAAAATAGTTCTTTTGTAATGTGCTGTTCAAAACGGAATTGAAAACTGGCACCCCATCTCTTTAAAACATCTGATGATTTGAATTCTGGTGCCCATTATTCATTATCACTTGTCTTCCTTGTGCTGATTTTTGGTGATCAAACCTCAGCCCCCTTCATATTGCCCTTTCCTTTTCAAAAATTACATGTGTGCACAGAGAGGCCACCTTTTCCAGGGCCGTGCATTTTCAGGCTTGTGACAATAAGTAAGATCGACCACTACAGGTGTTCATGATGACTTTCCAATTGGCCCTGAAGTTCTAGCATGTGATTGCTTCACTCCTGGACTATGACTTTCAGTGGGACATGAAAGTTTTTCAGAGAACTGAACTGTGGAAAAATGATCTTTCCTTAACTTGAAGCTTCTTTTAAAATTTGAGGGTCTGGACCAAAGAAAGAAATATCAGGCTGGAGTCGAGAAGACAGAGATGGTAAGAGTAAATGACTAACTCCAAAGATGGCTTCACTGAAGAGAAAGCATTTTAAGATAAAAGTCTTGTCAGAAAATCCCAGAAAAGTTCTAATTTTCATTAGCAGTTAATAAAGCTATTCATGCAGAAGTGTATTCAACAGAACACTGCTCTTTTTTATTTTATTTGTACTTTTTGGCCTGGGATATGGGTTTTAAATGGACATTGTCTGTACCAGTTTCATTAAAATAAACAAAATATTTGTAAAAAAAAAAATCTGCTTCAGGCAGAGACCCTACTCAGATCTATTAGAAATAGAAGACAAGGTAGAAAATAGGAGCTGGAGTCCTAAAAAAAATTGTATTAAGCCAAGCTTTACTTTGTATTGAATTACATAAGCTAGGACATTTTATTTACCTTTGAGCCCTGATTTTCAGGTGTATAAAATACTTTTAGGAACACTCACTTTTCGATGTCACTTTAAATTAAAATCTGTATATGTATGTGTGCTTATTATGCATCACCCACCATAGAACTCAACATAGTCTTGATAACTTCTAATTCACTTCCTTACAGAATTACTGTTAGGATTATATGAAATAATGTGTTTGCAGGCACTTGGAAAACAGTAGATTAGCTTGACAAGCTTACAAAGTAATAAAATGATGCTTGGAAAAATAGCTTTAGCCATATACATATCCTCATGATTCTTTTTAAGTTGACGTTGAAAATGAACCTATTTTATTTTACTGAATAATACCTTGTAGCCTTATTGAAGTTCTAAATATTCTACATGCTAAAATAAAATTATAGTACACTCCCTAAAGTATTTTCAATCACTATAAAATACCATCTAACTGCAGAGCCTGGTTTTTAGATGCAAGCCATATTTGACTTTGAAACTATGCTGGCTGAGAGAGAAAAGGCAGTGTTGATTAGCTTTCTAAGCTCCACTAGATTTTCAGGATAATCATCTTCTCTAAGTTTTAGTTGTGTAAATATGGCCATAATCTGTATTTATGTGACTTCCAAAATTTAGGTGAAAGTGGTTCCAAACCCTTAGATCTCTGACCCACTTTGGTGGTTAGTTGCAAAAGATCTACACACTCATATACACACAGAATGTTAATTTCTCATTGGCTCAATAATGCCTCATGAATATTTGTGCTAATATTTTAAACATTGCTTGCTCTTGGGGATTCATAAAATAACATCTCAAAGCATTTATAGTAGAAAAGACTTTTGCTTGCAAGTAAAGGAAACCCAGTTTGAACCCTAAATGATGTTTATGGACACATATATCTAAAAAGTATATGAGTAAATGCAGGCATGAATAGTTTCAGGGACCCAAACCATGAAAATGGTTCTCCATCTCTTTAGATATCTCAGCGCTATCTCTTATCATTGAGATTAATTCTCATACATACTTTATCATTGTGTAGATGTTGCCAACAGCTACAGGCTTATGTGGGCCAATCCCAGCGATCCAGGACAAAAGGAACAACCTCACTCTCAACAGTCCCAGCCAAGGTTCAAAGACCATCTGCAACTGGGTAGTCCATGCTCATCCTGGAAATAATTACTAAATAATTACTGTGGCCCTGGAGAAGAAGTACTATGATAGGCCAGGCCAGAGTCACATGCTCAGTCTTAGAGCCAACAATTGAGTGAAAATCATCCAACATGAATGGATTGAAAATAGAAAAAGAGAGATGATTCACCATAGGAAATTTGGGGTACTGGGACATCAATAAAGGGAGGGAATGCTGACCAGCAAAAGTAACAGATGGCCATTACAGCATTCTGGATTCCATAGTGGTAATTTGCAATGCTGTATTTTCTCAACTAGTATAGATCTTAAAATGTTTTGTTGTTTAAAAAGGGGTCCTTCCAATGGGCACTGATGGGGGCACTTGGTGGGATGAGCACTGGGTGTTAAGCTATATGTTGGCAAATTGAACTCCAATTAAAAAAATTTTTAAGGAGTCCTTCCATTTGAAAAGCTTGAGAATCTCTAATCAATTCTCCTTTCTATAGGAGCATATGGACGAGGGGCGCTTGGGTGGTTCATTTGGTTAAGTATCCGACTCTTGGTTTCAGCTCAGGTCATGATCTCAGAGTTGTGGAATTGAGCCCTGTAGGCTCCCTGCTCACTGGGGAGTCTATTTAAGACTTGCTGTCCCTCTTCCCCTGCCCCTCCCTGCACTCATTCATTCTCTCTCTCTCTCTCTCTCTCTCTCTCAAATAAATAAATATTTTTGAAAAAGGAATATATGGGAACACCTGGGTGGCTCAGCGGTTGAGCGCCTGCCTTTGGCCCAGGCGTGATCCTGGAGTCCCGGGATCAAGTTCCACATTGGGCTCCCTGCATGGAGCCTGCTTCTCTCTCTGCCTCTGTCTCTGCCTGTCTCTCTGTGTCTCTCATGAATAAATAAATATTTTTCCAAAAAAAAGGAGTATATGGACTAATATAGATCAAATACATGGTTGAATAACTGAAGTGTGTGTCTCTCAATTTAGATGATTACTATGGTGAGTGTGATAACATAGACAGCTGCTTTGGAACTTCTCATGCCTGTAAGTCACTAGCACAGTGAGTTTTCTTGGCCCATTAAGTAACTTCTGAGAACATTGCCTTCTCCAGGGAGCAGGAAACACTACAAAAGAAACTTTTATGAAGCACATTTTTCAGCAAGAATTTTCTTTCAGTTGAACTGTTTATTCTTGAATCTTTTGAGATATCCAGGTTAGCTGCTTACAGAATGAGTTTATGAACTTTCTTAGTGCTAATTTGAAATTAGTTATGCATTCTACATATAAAGGTCTTTAATCTTACAGTAATTCTTTCCTTGAGATAGCTTAGCTCAAAGGAGTTTTATGAGGTTGATCATTATAGCATGGACTAAATGAGGACAATTGTTATAATAATTATGTACTTAGGAGTGGCAAGTGCTCCCCTTCCACTTGTGTACCCTTCAAGCTACCCAGCTACCTGGATGTTTATCCTTAATTGGAGGGAAGATCGATAGTGCCATAACAGACTACTTCACAATTACTTTGTGTATAAGGTTTTTCTAAAATTTATTTATTTATATGACAGTACCAGTGGAGGGAGGGAACAGAATAAGAGGGAAAGAATCTCCAGCAGACTCCCCACTGAGTCCAGAGTGGGACATGGGGCTCAAACTCACAACCCTGAGATCATGACCTGAGCCCAAATCAAGAGTCAGATGTTTAACTGACTGAGATGACTGGGGACCCCTTTTAAGTTTTTATAAAAGTAAATACTTGCTTGATAATGCCTATTTAATTTTTTCATAATGCCTATTTATTTTAATCGTACATTCTTTCAGCACTGTGGAGCTCTGTGGTTTAAATCTCAGATAGTGCTATATAAATGACAAAGTCCAATCTATTCATAAAATCACATGTCTCAGTTAACACTGTAATGTTTAGACCCACCCCAAATCCTCTTCCCTAACAAGTTGCAACCAAATATCTTTGGCTTAAAGAAGACTCTGATAGATCTTAATTTAAAATAGTTGGTCTTTTGGGATCCCTGGGTGGCTCAGCGGTTGAGTGTCTGCCTTTGGCCCAGGGTGTGATCCTGAAGTCCTGGGATCGAGTCCCACATCAGGCTCCCTGCATGGAGCCTGCTTCTCCCTCTGCCTATGTCTCTGCCTCTCTCTCTGTGTGTCTCTCATGAATAAATAAACAAAATTTTTTTAAAAAATAGTCGATCTTTCGGTTTTTTTTTTTAGTCTATCTTTCAAAGCAAAAATTCACATTTGCAAATAACCCAAATTCATTTTCCTTTTTCTCCTCATGTTCCTCCTTGTCCTTCACCTATTATTTATTAAATAATATTCTTTTGTGATGCTAATCTTTGTATGTTTTTTTGCAAATTATCTATCCAATGAGGGATTAATATCCAAAACATATAAAGAAGCCATGCAATTCATCATCACTGACCATCAGGGAAATGCAAATCAAAACTACAATGAGATATCACCTCACACCTGTCAGAAAGGCTAAAATAAAAAACCCAAGAAACAACAAGTATTGGAAAGGATATAGAGAAAAAGGGAACCTCTTGCCCTGTTGCTGTTGGTAGGAATGCAAACTGGTGCAGCCACTGTGGAATACGTATGGAGTTTCTTCAAAAAGAAAGACTATTCTGTATGTTGGTAAATTGAACACCAACAAAAAATAAATTAAAAAAATACAAAAAGAGTTAAAAAATAAAAATAAATTTAAAAAAAGAAAGACTAGCCTTTGATTCAGTAATCACACTACTGGGTATTAGTGATTCACACAATACTAAACACTAATTCAAAGGGATACATGTTGATACTGTACATAGAAAACCCAAAAGCCTCCACCCCAAGATTGCTAGAACTCATACAGCAATTTGGCAGTGTGGCAGGATACAAAATCAATGCCCAGAAGTCAGTGGCATTTCTATACACTAACAATGAGACTGAAGAAAGAGAAATTAAGGAGTCAATCTCATTTACAATTGCACCCAAAAGCATAAGATACCTAGGAATAAACGTAACCAAAGAGGTAAAGGATCTATACCCTAAAAGCTACAGAACACTTCTGAAAGAAATTGAGGAAGACACAAAGAGATGGAAAAATATTCCATGCTCATGGATTGGAAGAATTAATATTGTGAAAATGTCCATACTACCCAAGGCAATTTACACATTTAATGCAATCCCTATCAAAATACCAGGGACTTTCTTCAAAGAGTTGGAACAAGTCATCTTAAGATTTGTGTGGAGTCAGAAAAGACCCTGAACATCCAGGAGAATATTAAAAAAGAAAACCATATCTGGGGGCATCACAATGCCAGATTTCAGGTTGTACTACAAAGCTATGGTCATCCAGACAGTGTGGTACTGGCACAAAAAGACACAAAGATCAATGGAACAGAATAGAGAATCCAGAAGTGGACCCTCAACTTTATGGTCAACTAATATTCGACAAAGGAGGAAAGACTATCCACTGGAAGAAAGACAGTCTCTTCAATAAATGGTGCTGGGAAAATTGGACATCCACATGCAGAAGAATGAAACTAGACCACTCTCTTACACCAGACACAAAGATAAACTCAAGGGATCCCTGGGTGGCGCAGCGGTTTGGCGCCTGCCTTTGGCCCAGGGCGCAATCCTGGAGACCCAGGATCGAATCCCACGTCGGGCTCCCGGTGCGTAGAGCCTGCTTCTCCTTCTGCCTATGTCTCTGCCTCTCTCTCTCTCTGTGACTATCATAAAAAAAAAAAACAAAGATAAACTCAAAATGGATGAAAGATCTAAATGTGAGACAAGATTCCATCAAAATCCTAGAGGAGAACATAGGCAACACCCTTTTTGAACTTGGCCACAGCAACTTCTTCCAAGATACATCCATGAAGGCAAGAGAAACAAAAGCAAAAATGAATTGGGACTTCATCAAGATAAGAAGCTTCTGCCCAGCCAAAGAAACAGTCAACAAAACTAAAAGACAACCTACAGAATGGGAGAAGATAATTGCAAATGACCTATCAGATAAAGTACTAGTATCCAAGATCTATAAAGAACTTCTTAAACTCAACAGCAAAGAAACAAACAATCCAATCATGGGCAAAAGACATGAACAGAAATCTCACAGAGGAAGACATAGACATGGCCAACAAGCACATGACAAAATGCTCCGCATCACTGGCCATCAGGGAAATACAAATCAAAACCACAATGAGATACCACCTCACATCAGTGAGAATGGGGAAAATTAACAAGGCAGGAGACAACAATGTTGGAGAGGATGTGGAGAAAGGGGAACACTCTTGCACTGTTGGTGGGAATGTGAACTGGTACAACCACTCTGGAAAACTGTGTGGAGGTTCCTCAAAGAGTTAAAAATAGACCTGCCCTACGACCCAGCAATTGCACTGCTGGGGATTTACCCCAAAGATACAGATGCAGTGAAACGCCGGGACACCTGCACCCCGATGTTTCTAGCAGCAATGTCCACAATAGCCAAACTGTGGAAGGAGCCTCGGTGTCCATCGAGAGATGAATGGATAAAGAAGATGTGGTTTATGTATACAATGGAATATTCCTCAGCCGTTAGAAATGACAAATACCCACCATTTGCTTCGACGTGGATGGAACTGGAGGGTATTATGCTGAGTGAAATAAGTCAATCAGAGAAAGACAAACATTATATGGTCTCATTCATTCGGGGAATATAAAAAATAGTGAAAGGGAATAAAGGGGAAAGGAGAGAAATGAGTGGGAAATATCAGAGAGGGAGACAGAACATGAGAGACTCCTAACTCTGGGAAACGAACAAGGGGTGATGGAAAGGGAGGTGGGCGGGGGCTGGGGGCGCATGGGTGATGGGCACTGAGGGTGGCACTTGATGAGATGAGCACTGGGTATGTTATGCTATATGTTGGCAAATTGAACTCCAATAAAAAAATAATAAAATAATGAAATAATAAAAAAAAGAAGGGATACATGTCCCACTATGTTTATAGCAGCATTATTTACAAAAGCCAAGATATGGGAGCAACCCAAGTGTCCATCCATTGATGAATAGATAAAGAAGATGTGGTATGCATATAATGGAATATTATTATATTTAAAAATGAAAAAGAATAAAATCTTGCCATTTTCAGTGACACGGATGGAGCTAGAGAGTATAATACTAAGCATAATATATCAGAGAAAGATAAATGCTATATATTTTACTCATATTTGGAATTTAAGAAAAAAACAAGCAAAAGGGGGAAAAAAGAGCAAGAGGGGCAAACCAAGAAACAGACTCTTTTTTAAAAAGATTTTTTTAAATTTATTTATTCATGAGAGACACAGAGAGAGAGAGAGAGAGAGGTAGAGACACAGGCAGAGGGAGAAGCAGGCTCCATGCAGGGAGCCCAATGTGGGACTCGATCCCAGGACTCCAGGGTCACGCCCTGGGCCGAAGGCAGGGGCTAAACAGCTGAGCCACCCAGGAATCCCCCAAGAAACAGACTCTTAATGATAGAGAATATACTGATGGTTGCCAGTGGGGAAGTGTGTGGAGTATGATTTAAAGAGGTGATGGGGATTAATAAGGAGTATGCTTGTTGTGATGAGCACCGGGTGATATATGGAAGTGTTGAATCACTATAATGTACACCTGAAACTAATATACTGTATGCTAACTAACTGGAGTTCAAATAAAAATTTTAGGGGCACCTGACTGGTTCAGTTGGTAGAACATACAAGTCTTGATCTTGGGGTTGTGAATTTGAGCCCCACTTTGGGCACAGAAATTACTTTAAAAAATTAAAACTTAAAAAAATTAAAAACTTAATAAAAGTGGTCTTCTTTTTATACTTTCTAGGTTCCTCCATATTTTCTTTCTTAAAACTTGGTTTATTGAGGTACAATAGTCATTTTATAAGTTGTGCATATTTAAAATACAAAATTTAATAAGTTTTAACACACTACCAAGAAATCATGATCATAATCAAGAAAAGGGACATATTTAACACCCTCAAAAGTGATTTATGTTTGAACATCTCCAAAAGCTAGATGTAACAGAAAGGTATATTTGATTCAATAAAAGTAATAACTTTATAATAATATCCAGTTTGAAAAATCCTGGGTAACAAAAGAAATGGGTTTATTGTCATTTGATATACTCAATGAAGTGGGAGTTGACATCTGCTATGTCCCTCTCAATTCTGAGATACTCTGATTATCTGAAAATCAGTGTTTCCCTTCTATCAGGGAATATGCCATAAGTCTCATTTTTTGGAATTATCTTATAAATTTTAGACCAAAACTTAACCAAAAATAAACCCACATAATTCTACTGCCACAGCACAACCATTATTACCTTTTTGCACATTTCCTTCCAGTCTTTTTTCCAAATGCGTGTTCTATTTTTATAGTTGATTGTACTTTCACTGTCCTTACCATTTTATACAACTTGTTTCACTTGATATTTTCTCCATAGTCATAATTTGCTCGTCTTTTAGGTTGTTATTATGAAATAATTATAGATTTCTAGGAAATTGCAAAAAATGTACAGGGAACTTCTGTGTACTCTTCATCCAGTTTCCCCCAATAATAACACGTTATATAATTCTAGTACAATATCAAAACCAGAAAGTTGACACTGATACAATGCACAGGGTTTATTCAGATTTCATCAGTTTTATGTGCACTCATTTGTGCACACCTGTGTGTATAGTTCTATGGAATTATATCATACGTTCAGAATTGTGTATCCATCACCACAATCAAAATACAGACCTTTGCCGTCACCAAAAGGCTCCTTCCTGCCACCCCTTTATAGCTATGCCTACTCCTTTGCCCTCCCCATTCCTAATCCCTGGAAACCACCAATCTGTTCCCCATTTCCATAATTTTGTTACTCTCACAATGTAATATGACATAATCATAGAATATTTAACATTTTGCAGTTGATTTTTTCACTTAGCGTAGTTCCTTTGAGGCTCATACAAGTCACTGTGTGCATCATTAGTTCACTGCTATTTATGGAAGAGCAGTAGTCCATTATTTTTATAAGAGTTTTTTTACATTCACCCATTGAAGAACATTTGGGTTGTGTCTAGTTTTTGTCTATTACAAATAAGGCTACTATAAACATTTGTGTACAGTTTTTTATGTGAGTACGTTTTTGTATCTCTGGAATGAATTGCTAGATTGTATGCTGTTAGGGACTGAATATTTGCATCTCTTCCCCTGTCCCAGCCCCCACAAATATTCACAGTATGGCTGCATTTGGAGTAAGGGAGTAATTAAGGTTAAATGAGGTCACAAGGGTGGGGCCTCAATAACTGTAAGACTAATAGCCTTATAAGACACCATAGAGCTAGCTAGCTCTTTCCCTCTTTTCATGTGCATGTACCAAGAAAAAGCCATATGAGGAAATATTGAGAAGGTGGCCATCAGAAAGCCAGGAAGAGAGCTCTCACCAGAAACCAAATTGGCCAGAACCTTAATCTTGGACTTATGGCCTCCAGAACTGTGAAAAATAAGTTTCTGTTGTTTAAGTCACCCAGCCTGAGGCATTTTGTTATGGAAGCCCAAGCCAACTAATACATATGGTAAATGTAGGTTTAGTTATCAAAGAAACTGTCAGACAGTTTCCCAGAGTGGCTGCATCATTTTACATTTATTTCTTTTATTAAATTCAACTAGCCAACGTATAGTACATTATTAGTTTTGGATGTAGTGTTCAATAATTTATCCGTTGCATGTAACACCCAGTACTCATCCCATCACATGCCCTCCTTAATGCCCATCACCCAGTTATCCCATCCCTCCATCCTTTTCCCATTCAGTTCTATCATTAATTATTAATGAACCAGTTTCTCTGCATCTTTACCAGCATTTGGTATTGCTGCTATTTTTATTTTAGCCATTCTGATATATATGTACTGATATCCCTTTGTGGTTTTAAGTCGCATTTCCCTAAGGGCTAATAGCATTAAATACTTTTTCATGTGCCATACTTCCCTAAAACTTTGAAATGTCGGGTGTAAATCTCAATCCACAAAAGATTATATGTGCTAAAACCTTAACCTTGTTTTTCTGAAACTGAATGTGTTTTCCTATGTACCTATATCAGTCAGTTATTGTGCAAATAATTCAGCATAAGAATTAAACTCAAAATCTCAGTAGAGTACAATAGTAAGCATTTTTATAGGCCGATTTATACAGGATTTGGCTGGATGGCTTTCCTCAAAACTGTAGTCTGACTGGACATGGCTGGGGTGGCTCTACCCAACGTGTGTGCATTTTGGAATCCAGATAGAAGGAGCAGCAGCTCCCATGAGGAAGCTCTTTCCATGGTGATAGTAGAGGCTCAGGAGGACACATGGAAACATTCAGGCCTCTCAAGACCTAGGCCTGAAACTCATAAACTGTCATTTCTACCCATACACCATTGGCCAAGCAAGTTGTATCTCTAATCCCAGAGTCAGAGGGTGGGGAGGTACACTCTCAGCCTTCTGTGTGAGATCCTACAAATTATATGGTCATGGACAGATGGAGGATACATAATTAAGGCCAAGAATTTTTTTTAAAGATTTATTTATTTATTCATTAGAGACAGAGAGAGAGAGAGAGAGAGAGAGAGAGGCGAGACACAGGCAGAGGGAGAAGCAGGCTCCATGCAGGGAGCCCGACGTGGGACTCAATCCCAGGTCTCCAGGATCAGGCCCTGAGCCAAAGGCAGACACTCAACCGCTGAGCCACCCAGGCATCCCTGGGCTTTCATAATTCCAAGCAGGAAGGGTAGGGAGGATCCTTTATAGGCGATCATCATCTGTCCATTCTGACATCTTCTAATTCCCCTCTTCATTCCATTGTGCTCTTTAGTCATCAGTCTACATAGGTCATTGCCACATCTTCTTTGGCTAATGACAAGGCCTTTTCAAGTGGGTTGACTCTGTCAAGTCTTCTTGGCCACTAAGAGATCCTGTGGGGTCATACTTGAATGCTCAGGCATGTCTGCCTATACACCATTAATACGTGAAAAGCTTCCCTATCTCAGGAACACCTGAATATTTGAGCCATGGCCTATCTTCTTGCAACATTAACTCAAAGAATGTGTAGAAGTATACCGGACCCAAGTAAACAGGGGTCCTAATGAGATTGCTATGTCCTGAGCCCTGTTATATGGGCAGCTATACATGGTTACTTGATTATTGAGATCATTCATTGTTTACTTGAGTAATCTGTGATTGATGAGATTAAGGAGCACTGGAGAATGGAATCTAGTCATATACTCCTGGAAGGTTTATAATACTATGAAAATATAAATGCTAGCAAGACCCCAGAGCATACCCTAATCTGACGCAATTTATGTATACTCGACCTCCTCTCTTGTGACCTTGCAAGTCCCCGTGTGGAGTCATTAAGGATATCGGAAGCTGTGCGCAAGAGTTGTAAGGCCTTTACGGTACTGTCATTGTGTATGCTGACCTTCCTGCCCTGCACCCCTTGTTAAAGCTCAGTACACTTGGTGCTGTGTGAAGCCAGTGGTATCTTTTGAATGAGATTGTCACTCTGAACCTGAGACGACCTTTAGTGGTTTCGGAGGGTTCCAGTCTCCCCTTTATAAAAGGACGTGGCCTAATTTGGGCAGAGATGGTCAGGGAAAGGGCTTCTTTTCAGGAACTACCCTGAAGTTCAAGCTCTTTCCTGTCTTCCAATCCTGTCTCCCTTTCACAGGTCCATAAAAGCTGTCTATACTGATAATACAAGCTTCTAAATCTTTTGTCTTAAGCCACAGACCTGGCTTCGTTTTTCCGCTCAAAAGCCAAGACTCTGATTCTGTTGTCTGTGTGTTCTGAAATGCCAGCCCCTTCTATGAGGAAGTGAAAGTAAAGTGCCTTAGCTCTCTTGGTCCTGTCTCTAAATATTATCCTGCCGTACCTGTCAGGTGAGACAGAGTATTATGTGGTGGCTTGTGTCCATTCTTCTTTGACAACCCCTCATTTCTTTTTCTCCAGCACTACAGAGAGTTCACTTGCCCTGCATTGGAGCAACATGCCGTGTTTAAATAGCAGCCCTTCTATTCACCAATTTTAAAAATGAAATTACCATCCTTGTACCTCTGGCACCCCTGCTTCCCAAACGTCTCCCATGTGTACAGCAACACCAGAGCACAGGACTTCTTACCAGCACCCCTGTGTCTACTTCTCATTCTCATTTCTTCGACCTCTGCCACACTCTGCTCCTTGGAAAGTCCATCTCTCCCCCACTGCCACCCTCCCCACCACCACCTCCTCCCCCACATCTTTCCCTCTCACCTAACGGGTCCTCTCTTTCTATGACTGACACAACAGCCTTGAAAGAGGAAACCACAGATTCTTATAAAAGTGATGCTAATGCCTACCTCACAGGTTTTAGAGATTAAGTGAGCCCACTGACTGGAGATTCCTTTTTGTCAGTTGTAAAACACTACACACATAGCAGTGTCATTGTCCTGTGAGGAGCCATAGGAGTAGCAGCAGCAAGAGTAACATTCCTAGCACCAGATTAAAAAAAAAAAAAAAAAAAAAACAACCAGGGACACATGCCTGTCTGGCCATGTCTGCCTAACTGTGGGAACAGGTGGTCAGAAGGTTATTTGCATAAGAGCCTGCGATGCTCATGGAAAATACCTCATTTTGAGAATAGAAAGAAGTGCGGTGAATGTGACACAAGTAACAAAGCTACCGAAGATGATTAATTAATGTTGCAGCAGCTGGGGATGGTAGAAACCTAATTTCAATCATAAAGATCTGAAACTGATACCATAAGCCTTGGTCTCCGAGAGGCAGTGGTGATTCTGAATACAGTATGAGGGCAGCCATTTGAACTCCCCCAGAAGGATTCTTGGGTCATTTGGAGAAAAAGTGGCTGTTGTAAAAATCTAGATAATTAAAAAAAAAAAGCCTAGAGAACATTGGGCCACCTGCACCATGCTTTATGTACCCCTCTAACGGAAGACAACACACGAAGTAGAGGTCACAGAATGCCAGGAAGTATTGGCACATTAAGTGCTCCAGGAGCAGGGCACCTGGGTGGCTCAGTGATTGAGCATCTGCCTTTGGCTCAGGGTGTGATCCTGGGATCCTGGGATCAAGTCCCACATCGGGCTCCCCGCAGGGAGCCTGCTTCTCCCTCTGCCTGTGTCTTTGCCTCTCTCTGTGTCTCTCATGAGTAAATAAATTAAAAAACAGGGGGGCTCCAGCAGTATTGGGGGAATATTGAGGCACCATACAAAGACTGATAAGAGAGAGCCCCTGAATTAACAAATGTATGCTTCAGCTTAGGAGATGACATTAACTTTCAAGAACCATTGAGAATAAACCAATTAAGGCAAACCTGCACCAAGTGCCTCTGCACGAACTAGTAATCACTGTTTGGGGACCGAAAATAATTTGCAGGCCAGTAGAGGTCTGTGGGCCACAATTTGAGCAGCTCTGCATTTGAGAATAAATGATCCTATTCTTTCACTCACACTCACACACACACACACACACACGTTCTTCTCCTTTGCACTTTTCTATATTGCTACACCTAAGTTTTGAGCTCTTTATATCTAAGAGAACTTCCACTCTTCGTGAGATAAGGAAAAAGACCTGGCTTCTTCTATTACTCCATTTCCCTTGAAAGTCTTCCTAAAGTTTCATAAATAACAAGAAAAATGCTATTTTTCTTAAAAATCAAACAAGTCCAGGCGTACAGTATCACATTGTTTTGTTTTATCTTGTTTTTTTTTCAGAATTCTCTTGCAGAAAACAAACAAAAAACAAACAAACAAAAAAAACCTCCCACAAAGCCTACAAAACAACGAGCTGATTGCAAATCTTTGGTTCTTGGAAACCTGCAGCTTCTTTGCTCTGCCTTGGGTTCTAGAAGATACTTTCTCTCCCCTCTAGACACACATATCCCCATTGAGGGTCTACATATGTTCCACAAGTGTGAGACACTTCACAAGTGTGATGTTCCACATGTGTGAGACACATCACAAACACAACTCCTTGTTATCAAAGATAATTTGGAAAATAGGGGACAAAAACTCACTAGTCCCATTACCCATGACATACAGTCACCTTGAATATTATGTGTCCTTTCTTCCAGGCTACTCTCCATGCAAAGGTGACTCATTTTATGAAAACATAACTATAAGTCATACTGGATATACAATATTATATCATGATCTTACATTCAATATTACAGAGCAATATTCTTTACACTATTACATAATCTTCACAAATGACATTCTGGATGGTTTTGCAAAATAATTCATCAAATGCTGTACCAGAGACTGCTTAAACATTCTTCATTCTTTAATTAATGTTTAATTGACACATTAATTTTCATGATCATAAATTACACTGAAATTAATAATTTACCAAAAATTTGTCTTGCCTATGCAGGGTCACCTTACACTGACTCCTTCATTTTGTTTAACTGCTATATTCCTCTTCACCTCCCAAGATAGAGTAAAAATTAAGTTTTAGTCCAAACTGGTAAATTCCATTAAGTCTAATGATATAGACTTGAGTTTTACTTGGATGAGCCCAGATTTTAGATATCCTTTACATCTACTATTGTTACTAGGGAAGTACAGGGCTTACTGTACCTCTTGGCACTGGCGGGAGAGATGGGAGTCTGTAAGATGGTGTTGAACTGAGCCCATCCCCGTACATTCTGCTAGCATCTCCTGCTGGAATAGGGGGCCGATGCAATTTGTGGCCTATCTTGCTTACAACTTTGCCCGATCTGAGTTCCCAGTGGTGCCTGAGAAACCTCTGAGGTCTTGATATGTGTCAGCTTTCTCTGCATAATAAACCACCCTAAAAATATAGTGGTTTAAAACAACTCTTTAGCTCCTGATTCTGCGGGGCAGTTCTTTGTCTAGGTCGGGCTCAAGGGATTTCAGCTGAGCTTACTCGTGCATCTGTGATCAGCTGCTAGGTCAGCCACGGGCCGGGTGGCCTCCTAGGGCCGCATTCTCACATCTGGTGGTAGGCAGAGGCACTGGGGGTTACTAGTCCACAGAACCCTTGTTATCCAGCAGGCTAGCCCGGACTTTTTCACAGGGCGGCTGAGTTCCAAAGTAGAAAGAGGGCAAACTCCCCTGCGCAATTGCTCTTCAAGCTAACATTTACATGTTTGCACACATCCCTTACACTGGCTAAAGCAAGTGTAAGAACACACTAGACAAAGGGCATGATAGTGGGGAAGAAATATCTTGTGGCCATTTTTATAACCTACGACGCAATGTGATTGTTATTCAATTGCAGACACCAGAGCCATAGCAACCCACTCTGGTATACTACCCTGTTAGACTCCAGGCAACCCACTGGGGACATGTGGAAATTTCCCGGTACCATTTAAGAACCAAGGCAGCTTTGGAGTACTAGCTTCTAGTTCTCTCTTTCTGATCACTCCATTGTCCATTGTTTCTGGGGCAAGTGGGAAAATGACCCCCTGTCAGCTTTATCTTCAACCTCTCTCAAGTACCTCCTGTGTCTGCCAGAAATCCTAGCTGCAGACAATAGGATTCATGGACTAATTTAGCACAAAATGTGTATTAAAATATGTTAGGTAGACATTCTAAAAGGACCCAAGGGTGGACCCAGATGCTATACTCTCAGGATCAAAGTATTAAGAGTTTAATACAGTCTGGAAAAATAAAATACACAATTCTATCACAGACCCACCACTGAGGACTTTGACACTGGGTGCCCGAACACACTTCTGTGTTCTTGTGTTCTGAACATCAAATGCCTCAGCCCCTGTACTTTCCAGACAACCAACTCTTCCCACATGCAACCATTAACTCGTGTTGCTGCCTCCGGTTTCAACACTGAGGTGTTCAAAAACTGGGTCACATGCAGAACCCTAGAGGCAGAGAAATCTGAGAAATGTGGTTTTTAGATTTCCAGCTTTGATTGTATGAGGAAGTAAGCTCAAAGGTGGTTGCGATGGATGCTAAGTGCTCTACTCTGCAGTATCTATCTTGGCTTCCTATTCTAAACTCCAAGGTTAGAGAAGGGAGATCAGGATGGGGTGCATAACTGACCATCTATGGCCTCTATATCCATCTCTGCTGACCTTCCTATGATCCTTAATGACGGATGGGCCGTTGGGGGGTTGGGTTCCTGAGAAATGTACCCTCTGGCAAGGATCTTTGTGCATTTGATTTATGAAGGAAATACTCTGGGGCTAAACGGGTGAAAGAATGGGAACAAAACATCAGGATAAAGAAACCAGAGAAGGCAAGCAAGGTTGCAGTCGCAGGCCAAATCCTTAGGAAAACACCTGCAGCCTGATCCCACTGGGACAACTCTGCAGTGTAGCGCCTGAGACTTGGTCCCAGTTAGAGACAAAGGGGGCTAGGCTTTCATACGAGTGTGTTCTTCAGCAGCTGTTGGCTGAGGGTTGTGTCTTCTTCCATGCGGGCTGCTATAACAAAAGTACCACAGACTGGGTGATTGACACACAAACATTTATTAATTTCTCACAGTTCTGGAGGCTAGGAAGTCCCAGAGAAGGCACCAGCAGATGTGGGGTTTGGCGAGGGCCCACTTTCTGGTTCACAGGAGGCCATTTTCTCTCTTTGTCCTCACAAGGCAGAAAGGACAAGAATGTTCTCCGGGGTCTTTTTCATAAGGCAGTAATCCCATCATGAGGGTCTCTACCCTCATGACCCAGTCACCTCTCAGACGTCCCACCTGCTAATACCATCACCTTAGGGGTTAGGACTCCAACAAATGAATTTGGGGGATGGGGAAAGCATATCCAGTCATCACAGGCCACCCCAGAGGTACAGAAACTCCCAAGCAGTTCCAGGTCTCTGCCCCTGTGGGCAGAGCAGCCTTCAAGAGTCCAACGGCAGGGCTTCAACTGACAGGTAGGAAGGAGGGTGAAAGCTAAATGCATCAAAGCTGATGGAGGAGTACACAGAAACAATTAAGAGGATCACAGGAGATCTAGGGGAAGCAGCAGGCAGTGTACACTCTGGCATATCTTCTCATTATCAATAGCATGCAGTCCCCTGAGTCTGGATTTTATTGTGTGTGATGCTATATGGCTTGGCATTCAAGACCCATTCGGCCCTCCTGTTCTGCAGTGGCTGAAAAGCAAAAATTGTATTTCCCAGGCTTCCTTATGGTTAGAATTCTGGGTGTGAGTTAAAATCAGACACTCAGATGCATCCATGCAAAACTTACAAAGTGGAAGTGAAGGGCACCTGGGTGGCACAGTCGGTTAAGTGCCCAACTCTTGCTCTTGGCTTAAGTCACCATCGCAGGGTCGTGAGATGGAGCCCTGCCTGCGCTCAGGGTGGAGTCTGCTTGAGATTCTCTCTCCCTCTCCATCTGCCCCTTCCCCTGCCTCTCTCTCAATCTCTAAAATAAATAAATATTTAAAAGAAAGAAAGTAGAAGTGAGACAGAGGTTGAAACTGTGCTGTCTGTACCATGTTTGGTGGCAAGTGTGGCTGTGTAGGCATCTGGTTTTCTGTCAGTTTTCTGTTTCACAGTCTCAGGATCCAGGGCACTTGTTCTGTCCTTGTGGAACACAGCAGAAATGGTGCCACTCCGGAACTCCCACTAGCAGTTTCCTGATCCTGATTGTGGCAGTAATCACGTAATTCTGGAGTCAGGGGCCTCCTGACCACGGAAGAGGTGGTATGTGTCAGAATGGCCAGGTTCTCTGGTGAGTCTGTGCAAGTTGTTCCTGAGAGCTCAGACAAGAATCTTTTACGCAGCCCTTCAACCACTGTTACCCCTTCCTGCTTGAACTAGTTCTAGTGCAGCCTATACTGTACAGCGGAACCCTGACACCCATATAATATGCCAATGGGAAGTGTATGAATTTTGAAATCTTTTTCTCTCAAAAAATATATTGATATGCTTTTCTTTCTTGTATCTGAATGATGTGGGTTTTGCTTCAGTTGGCCTTATGATCAAACCAACTGAAAATTTTTCTTGACTCAAAAATTCTATTTTAGTAGTCAAAACTTAAGGATTGGGTTTTTTCTAATCTCTGCATTTCTTCGCCAACAGCTTCAGCTCCCCATCCCTTTACCTATATGTAGATAGATGCTTCAGACCAGCTTAAGAAGTCAGATACACCTAAATACAAAAAATAAAACTACAAGGATACATTTTTTAAGTAGTATCTCATAAATATATTATGTATTTTTGAGATACTACTAAATTGCATCATCAACATTTTTTGCTCAGAATACTTATTTTGTATCATTTCCTAAAGTTTTGCACCAATGTATTTTCCTTCCATGATCTAAGATTCCTTTCAACCATTCATCCATCGTGCACTTCCCAAAAATAAGAATCCTGACAGATTTTTTGTAATTTGATTTAAAAATGACAGTCTCTTATTATTGCCTCAATATGCACTTTTGGTCACTGAGCTACTCTAGCCTTTTACAATATTTTCTCAATTAAATGTATTTCCATTTGTTAATGGAGTCATTAAAGGCTGAGAGAGTTTTATATGTAGAAAATCACCCCCACCTGGACTTTGCTTTAATGTCCAGTTCATCAAACATACATGTCTGGTGAAAAGCAAGTAGGAACATCATTCTTTCTTAAACACATAGAGATTAAATGCTGACCTAATTAAATGTTCCCAAATGGTTAAAGTCACCATAGGAAATTTAGTGTAACTGATTCTTTTGAACACTTTAAATACCTTTCAGCAGTTTGAATATTTCAAACACTCTCAACAGCAGAGAGACCATGAATAAACAGTGATTATAAAAACTTATTCCTACAAAATAACTCCAAGTTCTAGTTTCAGTATCAACCAAGCTGCTGAACTAGGACACCTGGCTCCCTCAACCAAGGTTATTTTTTGAGAGAGAATACCAAGGTCTGGAGAAGAGTGTGAGTAACACTTCAGAGGCTGGACTCCTGGTGAGGAGGTTTTCAGCAGTTAAATCAGGGCAGTGCATTGGAAGTGCTGAGGATTGGAGGAAGATGGGTACAGAATGGCTGATCTCCAGCACTCTCCTTCCTGCTTCCCCCACAAACTGTGTGGCAGGTGCCTTCTCCAGACGTTGTACAGTTGGAGGGGATATAGTTATTGAGGGTAAAGAATTAACGTGGTAGAGTGGGGAGTGATTAAATGTGAAGTTCCCTACTCTAGAGGGCTTATTCCCCCCACAGTGACTCTCTGGACTCATCTGAGTGAACACAGGTTGAGGTCTGCCCTCTGACCCCTTCCCATAGCCCCTGCTTGGAAAAAAAGGAGCCTGTATTGCAAGAAACATGAGTCCATAGGCCAGTACATCAAGGTATCTGAAGAGCAGGATGATTTTGCCAAAAAAGATCATTTCAAAAGATTCCATCTTAAGCAGAAAGAAATATCACAACACAAAGAGCAATTGTTTTAAAAATCAGAATAATAAACATAATATAAAATATCTTCTTTATGACACACATAAAGCATCAAGGACATGCAGAGGTCGAAAGCAAATGGATGGGAGAAGTCATCTCAGGCAAATACTAACCAAAAGAAACCTGAAAAAAAAGAAGCAGCAGCCGAGTATCTATGTTAGTAGCAAACAAAATAGATTTTTAAAAACAAAGCACTATTAGGGTCAGGGAAGGTCAGTACACATTGATGAAGATTCATTTCACTAAAAAGCAAAATTCTAATGATAGATGAATCTAACAAAATAACCTCAAAATGTATAGGGTTAAAATCAACAGAATTACAAGAACAAAAAGGAGAATTTGAATTTCAATGCACCTCTTTCAGTTATCAATAGATTAGGGAGACAAAATTCAGCAAGGGGATCCAAGATCTGAACAACACAATTAAGAATTTTGATCTCACAGGCCTGCAAAGACTTTTACATCCAAAAATATGTGCTCTTCCTAACAACATATTTTGTATATAAAGCAGCTAAAAAAATCGGATCCTGTACTGAGTCACCAAATGAACCTTAACAGTTTTCAAAGCATCAGTATCTTGCAGACTCTTTTCTCTGACTACCAGGCAATTACATTAGAGAGCCTGCAAAAAAAATTAACAAATATATTCACTATTGGGAGTCCATTTCTCATGGGTCTCATATTTCTGAAAGTCTTGCAAGCAGAGGCAGTGACCCGTTTTTTGCTGGGCTGGCTTCTCGAGGATGCGTGTATAGTCAACAGGCTTGGGAGACAGAGTCCTCTTCCAGAGCAAAGGGAAGGTGTGCTTTCTCTAAGGTGTAAAAGGTTTGTGTTCCTTAAACTCGGAGTTCCTCTCCTGCAACACAACTCACTGCAAATCCAGGTACTACCTGGCTCCTCTTGCATCACCCTGGAGCATTTGGGGCTCAGGGACCCCACATATGAAAGCCAATATGCTGGCCACTGCTAATGCTGTGTGTCACAACATCTTTTGCCTGACCCAGGTGTCAAATCTTCTGTCACCATCCATTAAACTAAGGTAGGTTAATTTGTTAGCTTCTAAGTAGGATAAAATGTCTGATCGTTCATGATGAATGACATCCATAATCTCCAAATTTTTAAAAACACACTGCTAAATAACTAATAATAAAAAGTATGTCTAAAAATAAATCATAAAAATACTGCATATCAAAACTTAAGGAATATAGCAAAAATTGTGCTGTGAAGGAAATGTTAGACCCTAAAATACTTCTCTTAGAGGGGAGCCTGAGGGCTCAGTTGGTTAAACGTCCGACTCTTGATTTCAGCTCAGATCATGATCTCAGGTTGTGAGAGGAGCCCCAAGTCTGGCTCCATACTCAGGGTGGAGTCTGCTTGAGATTTTCTCTCCCTCTTCCTCTGCCTCCCCCTGCCCCCACTCCACTCATGCATGTGCACATGTGCCCTTTCTCTCAAAAAAAAGTACTTCTCTTAGAAAAGCTGCTAATTAGACATTTGAAAAAAATAGATTAAACCTAAAGAAAGCAGAATTAAAAGAGAGTGTAAATCAATGAATGAGAAAACACAGAGAAAAGCAACAAAGAAAAAATTGGTCCTTCAGAAAAAAAAATTACAAAGTAGGCATACTTCCAGCAAGATTCAAGAAAGAGAGAGGAGTCATCAAAATAAGAATGATAAAAAGAGGTACCTAACTCAGATAAAAAACAGAGATGAGAAAGATAATGAGTGTGAGCATATACCCATTGTAACGAATTAGGGAAAATGGAGAAATTTCTAGAAAAATAGAACTTAACCAGAACTGACTTGAGAATAGTATTATAAGCTTGAATTATCCTTGCTCACATTATAAGAATTAAGGCAATAATTTAAAATCTTCCTTTCAGGCAAACACCAAGCCCAGAAGAGATCATCTCAATCTCATGCAAACTGAAATGATGTCAGATTCGTCAAGGCTAGGGATTGACAAGATGTCTTATATATCGCTGCTGAGAATGGATTTATCTCCTTAATTTGAAAATTCATGTAGCCTATGACCCAGCAATTCAACTCTTTCGTGTGTACCCGAGAGAAACTCATATATACACACACACGGTGCCACCAGGCTGACAGTTAGTGAGGTCAGTGGAAAACCTAGACAATTATTGGTGAAGGTTATATGAAACATGAGTGAGAAAAAGAGGCAGAGCTGTCTCCAAACAGAAGTCTTAACATTCTTGCTATATAGGTCTGTCATTTATTGAATATTGTGAATCTACTACCATTTATTTATTTTATCATATGGTAATGGTTTTTTTTATTTTGTACTAAATCATTTTGTATATAAAAAAGGAAGAATATTAAGTGTAATTAACACCTGGATTTTCATGACTCAAGCAACAATGGTAAATGTGTGACTTTAGAAGAAACATTTGCCATCAACCATGTGGATCTCAACAATATTACTTACTACCGGAAAATAGAAATCTGCTGAAGAGGCTTCAGCATCTATGACAAAATTTTATGGTTATTTAAGACTGTACCTGCAAAAGGTTGAAAGAACATGACATGTCACTTTTCAATGAGATCAAATACCCAACCTCAATTAATTTTACTAATTTTCAGTTCCAAGCTCTCTTGTGCATGTATAAAAAAGCTAGTGTAATCGTTATAAATATGCTTGTGCCATGAACAGAAGAGGGATTTCTTATGATGTTAAATGACCTAGGATGCTTCAAGTAGAAAAGCGGTTAATTCCAAGAATCATTCACTTTTTTCCATTCAATTTATGTAATTTTTAAGAAGATTTTATTTATTTATTCATTCAGAGAGAGCCAAGAGAGAGGCAGAGACACAGGCAGAGGGAGAAGCAGGCTCCCCACAGGGAACCTGATGCGGAACTTGATTCCGGATCCCAGGATCGCCCTGAGCGAAAAAGCAGACGCTCAACCGCTCAGCCACCCAGGCGTCCCCAATTTATGTAATTAAAGTAAAGCTTTGAGCGGTCATTCTGTTAAAGATAAAACATCGAACATTAATATCAGTGGTATTACAAATTCAGTTAAAAAGTTAAACTTGGAAGATAAAGCTTTTGCTTTTGATAGGATAAAATGATTGCTAATTTTGGTAGAGCAAAGCATCATGGTAAGAGCAGTGTTTTTCACTAAATTAAGAAACCTATGAAACGAAAATATGATATTCAGAAAAGGTCATAATGAACACAAAATTCATAATTGCATCCAAGCAAGGAATAGTATCCTACCAATTGAAATGAAAGTTGTAAATACCTTAAAGTATTTTAATGAAGACAGAATAAGTGAACTATAAAATGTTTATAATAAAGCTGACATTGAAAACTAAAAGTACTTTAACATGGCAATATGAGTTTTCTCTGCTTCTTGTCATCAATTAGATTGTAGAAATGCTGACACTTTTGAAAAACTCCTCTGTAAATCAACCTAAGTATCTTCATTAATATTGCACTTCTATGTAAATTAGCGTCTGAAATTTGGTTGCGTTTTGTTTAAAGTTCAGTGGTTTTCCATTGGAAACCATTGGAGCTCCTAGATGAAAATTGCAAAAAGGAAGACTGGAAATTTATCTCTGAAAAAAAAAGGGGGGGAGGAACTAAACAAATGGAATGACAATAGCACAAATGGTATTCCAGATTTAATTTTGCTATTCCATTTTTGGGCTTTGGAATATCTCAACCTGTGGAAAGAATCCCTTTTTTTTTTTTTTTTTTTTTTTTTTTTTTGAGGAAAGAATCCCTTGGTAGAGCTCTAGTTTTTATTTTTTTTAAGATTTTATTTATTCATGAGAGACACAGAGAGAGGAGAGGCAGAGACACAGGCAGAGGGAGAAGCAGGCTCCATGCAGGGAGCCCGATGCGGGACTGGATCCCAGGATCCCGGGATCACGCCCTGAGCCAAGGGCAGATGCTCAACCACTGAGCCACTCAGGTGCCCCGGAGCTCTAGTTTTTAACTGGATAAATATATTATCTATCAACATAAAACCAAGAAGGCTTTAATTTTGTAGCATTGAAATTTGGCAAAACATGCCCAAGTATCATAGATAGAGACAATGTACTGGACCCAGTTTGTCTTGTAAAAATACTTATTAAAAATTAAGTCAAAGATAGCATCTGGAAAATATACTTTTCAATACTTTTTTAAAGATTTTATTTATTTATTTAAGAGAGAGAGAGCACAAGCAGGGAGAGCTGCAGGCAGAGGAAAAGGGGGAGGTAGGCTCCTGGCTGAGCAGAGAGCCCAACACAGGGCTCAATCCCAGGGCCGTGAGATTATGACCTGAGCTGAAGGCAGACGCTTAACTGACTAAGCCACCTAGGTGCCCCTACTTTTCAATACTTCTTAAAGATGATAATATTTGGGATGCCTGGGTGGCTCAGCAGTTAAGCATCTGCCTTCAGCTTGGGTCCTGATCCCAGAATCCTGGGATCGAGTCCCATATTGGGTTCCCCTTGGGGAGCCCGCTTCTCCCTCTGCCTATGTCTCTGCCTCTCTCTTTGTGCCTCTCATGAATGAATAAATAAAATCTTTTAAAAAATAAAGATTATAATACTTGCTTTTTAGCAGTTAGAAGGATATTATTTCAAATAAAAATATTAGGCAACTAGTCATCATGTGCCTTCTTGTGGAAGGACACAACAATACCCGTGAATTCTTCTTAGGAAAAAAAAAAACAACCCTGAATCTGATTAAACCTCTAGATCTAACCATTATTTATTTTTTTTAAATAAATTTTTATTTATTTATGATAGTCACACACAGAGAGAGAGAGAGAGAGAGAGGCAGAGACACAGGCAGAGGGAGAAGCAGGCTCCATGCACCGGGAGCCCGACGTGGGAGTCGATCCTGGGTCTCCAGGATCACGCCCCGGGCCAAAGGCAGGCGCCAAACCGCTGCGCCACCCGGGGATCCCCTAACCATTATTTAAAAGGAATACAGGGGACAGAAACATACTCTGGGAATGCAATCAGCTAAATCTAGGAGTAAAGTGACCAAGTTATTTTCCAAATTGTAAGAAAACAAATAAACAAGGATGAAGGCTAAAAGACACTTGAGGATATGTGGAATACAATAGTGAACGGGACCATAAGGGAAAAGAGAGGAAACTGAGTGGAGAAAAATTAGAGGAAGACAAACCATGAGAGACTCCTAACTCTGGGAAACAAAAGGTTACAGAAGGGGAGCTGGACGGGGGATGGAGTAACTGGGTGACCAGCATTAAGGAGGTCACGTGATGGGATGAGCACTGGGTGTTATACTATATGTTGGCAAATTGAATTTAAATAACATATTTTTTAAAAGACACGAGACGTCAGCCATCAAGCAGGAGAAATTCTCTGTTACCTGGAGGAAGGTCAACTTTTTGTTCTATTCAGGCCTTCAACGGATGGGCTAATGGCCATATGCATAAGAGACAACAATCTGCTTTACTCAGTCTACTGATTCAAATGTTTATTTCATGCCCAAACACCCTCACAGACACATCCAGAATCATGTTTGACCAAATAACTGGGCACTCCATGGCCTGGTCTAGTTGACACATAAAATTAACCATCATTGTATCCTGTGGACAAGACACAGAAATAAGAGCTAGATGAGAAGACAATCTAGAATCTGTGACCCATAGATGATGAGTTTGTTGATGGACCAGTGTCAATATGGCAGGAGATCTATGGCAAATGAATGACTTACACAGAGTCCTTTTCAGTGTAATACCATGTGTTTCAGCTGAATTAGGCTCCACATAACACTGGATGCCTAAAAAACAGTAAGAATCTAATTTATTTGGATATTCTTCCCCCTGGAAGAGATGTGGCTTACAAGGAGATAGTGTTAAGTGTTTCTTCTGTGTTGATATTCTCCTGTGTAGGTCTCCATATTTCCCATCCAAGCAAAAGCTGGAGTGGGACAGGGTCTCAGAGCATCCTCCTCACAGAGTGCATGTGACTTAAACCTCTTACAGAGCTCCTTCCTATGGAAATTTGTATTGTTAAGTTAAAAAAGCCAAGACAAGGGATCCCTGGGTGGCGCAGCGGTTTGGCGCCTGCCTTTGGCCCAGGGCGCGATCCTGGAGACCCGGGATCGAATCCCACGTCAGGTTCCCCGTGCATGGAGGCTGCTTCTCCCTCTGCCTATGTCTCTGCCCCTCTCTCTCTCTCTCTCTCTGACTATCATAAATAACAATTTTTAAAAAGCCAGGACAAGATAATATAATACCACTTGTCTAAAAATATAAATCTATAACATTTGTATAACTGTAGAGTACTATGAGACTTCCCATATAAAACCAAAAGGCAAAGGGGTGGTGAAGTAAGGAGTTTTCACTCTCTGAACTTCTTTTATGCAATGTACATGAATTAACTTCTTATTCATTCACATTGAATTAAATAAAATAGAGGAGAAGCACCTGGGTGGCTCAGTGGTTGAGTGTCTGCCTTTGTCTCAGGTTATGATCCCGGGGTCCTGGGATCTAGTCCTGCATCCGGCTTCCTGCATGGAGCCTGCTTCTCCCTCTGCCTATGTCTCTGCCCCTCTCTGTGTGTCTCTCATGAATAAATAAAATCTTTTTTTAAAGAAAAGCTTTTAATAAAATAGAGGAATATATTTGAAATTTCAGAAATTTGCATTTTACCAAATATTAAAAGAGAGAGAAAGAAGAAAAGTAGGGAGGGAAAGGAAAGGAAGGAGGAGGGAGAAAAGAAACAAAAAGAAGAAAAGGAAAGCAGGGAACAGAGCAGAGGACGGAAGCAGAAGGACAGGAGGAACAGGAAAGAGCAAGAAAGAAAATGAAAGGGGACGCCTGCATAGCTCAGTCAGTTAAGTGTCTGGCTCTTGATTTCAGCTCAGGTCATCACGGATCGTGAGATCGAATTGTGCATCTGGCTCCACACTGACTGTGGAGCCTGCTTAAGATTCTCTCTCGCCCTCTGCCCCTTTCCACCCCCTGGTCTCTCTCTCTCTCTCTCTCTCTCTCAAAAAAAAAATAAAGAAAGAGAAAGGAAGAAACCAAAGAAGGTGGGAAGAGAGAGAGGAAGTTTCCCCCATTTCCATTGCCTCCTCCTCTCAGTTTCTATCCATCAGACAAGTGCTGAACCTAGCTTTTCGCTGGTCCCTCTCATAATGCTGTTACTTCAAAGTTGGAGGTTTCTATCTTTAGGTTATTCCTTCCTAGGACAGGGCAGAGGAATAAGGGTCCCATTACTAGAAGTTAAGCTTCATCACAAATTCAGGTGTGTAATAAATAACACATCTGTCAGATTCTGAACCTCCTTTTTCCCATAGCGGCAGAAAATAAAACCTCAGTCCTTGTTGGCTTCTTCAGTCCTTCTCAGGGTGGTGCCCCAGTGCTGGCACGTTGCACAGTGCCAAGAAATGATGGAGGGTAAAGCGGGAGTTTGTGGCTGGCCTTCAAATCATAGACTAGTGGTCATCAGGGGACACAGGTTACCACAGGTCACTGCCAAGAGGCTCACTGTCCCATCTGCACAAGCGCTTTGGTTTACAGGTGTCCGCTGATTCTAGATTACAGATAGGACCCTGGAATCATTTCCAGAGCTTATTATGGTCCCATCTACCACAAAAATGGTCCTCTTCCAAGCCACGCCACCTCCGTATGTGTGTGTTTGGGGTGGGGGGTCATGAGGGCTGTCAGAATGTAGGTCCAGGTTCCTGACTTTCTGCAACCCAGAGTCCACTTTGTCTTCTTCCTCCAACCATGAGCTTTATCTTACTTAAGAAAATAGTCTGATAAAGCAAAACATTCTTTTGACTAGTACATATTGAATGAAATATCTTTTATTTGTATTTTTTAATATAACCTCTACACCCAACATGGGGCTTGAACTCCCTACTCCCAGATTGAGTCACATGGTCTACCGACTGAGCCAGCCAGATGCTCCAGTACAAAACATCTTTTTTAAAAAAGACTTATTTATTTTGAGAGAGAGAGGCAGAAAGAGGGAGAGGGAGAGAGAATCTTTAACAGACTCCATGCTCTGCATGGAACCTGACACCTGAGATCACCATACCTGAGCCAAAACCAAGAGTAGGATGTTTAACCAACTGTGCCACTCAGGCACCCCAAAATATCTTTTAATTCATCTTGCAATTTAGGCTGAAATATTCACTCCCCAAACTTTGACCTTTGTCTCTGTTTTTCAAGAGGAAAAAGAAAGAATTATATTCTGCAAACAAAAATTATAAAAACCAGTCACAATTTTTTCATCTTCCTAAATCCCAAAAGTTAGTAAATCACAAAAGCAACTTTAACAACTACTCTCTGCAGGTCTCCACTGAAATGTTAAGAGACTCTCTACATGAGAGTCTATCTTTCCAACATTGGAGTTGTTCCAGCAAGACATTGGGCACAGGAAGACAGAAATAAGTGCTGTGCGAAGGAGGGGGAGAGGTTTTAGTCCCAAACGTGCCTTAGCCACACATCATGCCACCTCTGAGATTAAGACCAAGTCAAAGTCAAAACCAGGGTTGATTACTCAAGTCCATACAGAGGTACTCCATCCCTATCCCTTTCCTGCTTCTCAGTGTGCTGAGTAGAGAAGGTTCTAGTCATAGCCCTCTAATAAGGGACGAGGGTCAAAAAGTAAGAAAATAAATAAGATATGGGCAGGGACTGCGGATGTTGAATTGGGATAAATTGAAGGGAGTTTTTCAACATATCTTAAATTGTCACTGCAAAGGTCTTACCACACTAGTGTGAGTTACTTGATAATTTTGTACCACATAAATAAGCTCTTTAAATGGGGACCGTATCAACCTCATCTTTGTATAATAGTTCATGCCGAATAAATATTTGTTGGATTTCTTTGAATTTAAAGTATTTACTCACTTTAAAGTCTCGCAGGTGATTTTCAGTGTGGACAAAAACAATATAAAAAGGCAAATAGGGATCCCTGGGTGGCACAGCAGTTTGGCGCCTGCCTTTGGCCCAGGGCGTGATCCTGGAGACCCGGGATTGAGTCCCACGTCGGGCTCCCGGTGCATGGAGCCTGCATCTCCCTCTGCCTGTGTCTCTGCCTCTCTCTCTCTCTCTCTCTCTCTCTCTCTCTCTGTGTGTGTGTGTGTGTGACTATCATCAATAAATAAAAATTAAAAAAAAATAAAAATAAATTAAAAATAAATAAAAAGGCAAATAATCTAATTTCTATTTATTGAATGTCAAACTTTAGGTTAACAGTTAAAACTCAGAGTCCTTATCGTTAACATAGACACTTTCCTGAGTCTACTGGCCCAATGCTCTATAACAGACCAAAATGTCCACAAAATATTGGACATTATCAAATAGTGTGTGAGGAAGGAAGAAAAACTAATAGATTATCCCCAGGCAAACATTACAAATCTACTAGTTTTAGAACTTCTATCTCTGTTACAGCGTCAGTGGAACAAACCAACAAACCAAGATATAATATTTTATTCAAAGATAACATGATCACTGAACAGTGATCATATTATATTGTGCACCTAAAACTAATGTAACACTGTATGTTAATCATAATTCCATACTTTTGGAGAAAAGACCGGAAAAAGATTCATTCAAAATGTTACCTGAATATTTGGGGACTGAGGACTTCAACTTTCTGCTTTGTTGGTATTCAGATTTTCTAGAGTGAGCCAATACCACACTTATAATGAGCAAAAGAAACATAATTTAGAAGAAAGGTTAAAGGCGCCTGAGTGGCTCAGTTGGTTAAGCATCTGCCTTCGGCTCAGGTCATGATCCTGGGGTCCTGGGATCGAGCCTCACATAGGACAGCCTGCTCAGCAGGGAGCCAGCTCCTCCCTCTGCTCCTCCCCCTGCTTGTGCTCGCTCGTTCTAGCAAATAAATAAAATCTTTAAAAATAAATAAAAGAAATATAAAAATAGACTTAGAACCAAGAAAAAGGATGTCTAACATGAGCACGAGAAAAAATGGGTTAATGCATATGGACAAATAAAAATATACAGCATGGGATGACAGCAGGAAACCAACTATTTTAATATATAAGCAAGCATGGACTTATTCATCTCTAATAAGAATAATAGTGGACAGGCAAATTTCTGAAAATCAGGAGGAACAAGTGGCCCTTTCTGTGGTAGACAGGATACTGTCCATCCCCCTCATGTCCTAGCAAGTATTCATATCTTGATTGCTGGAACCTGTGAATATGTTACCTTAAAAGGCAAAAGGACCTTAGCAGGTGTGATTACTTGAAGAATCTTGAGGTGAGCACGTTAGCGTCAATTACCCTGGTGGGCCCAATGGAATCATAAGGGTCCCTTATAAAAGGGGAGTAAGAGGGATGCCTGGGCGGCTCAGCGGTTGAGCATCTGCCTTTGGCTCGGGTCATGATCCCGGGGTTCTGGGATTGAGTCCTGCATCTGGCTCCTTGTGGGGAGTCTGCTTCTCTCTCTCTCTCTCTCTCTCTCTCTCTCTCTCTCTCTCGCAAATGAATAAATCTTTTTTAAAAAATAGAATTAAAGAGGGATCCCTGGGTGGCGCAGCGGTTTGGCGCCTGCCTTTGGCCCAGGGCACGATCCTGGAGACCCGGGATCGAATCCCACGTCGGGCTCCCGGTGCATGGAGCCTGCTTCTCCCTCTGCCTGTGTCTCTGCCTCTCTCTCTCTCTCTGTGACTATCATAAAATAAATTTAAAAAAAAAATAGAATTAAAGAGAAGCAGGAGGGGCTGAGCTGGCAAAGTCCTATTGCTGGCTGTGGTGATGCACAGCAATGAAGCCCAGGAATGTGGACAACTTCTAGAAGCTGTATAAAAGGAAGCAAACCGATTCTCCTCTATAACCTCCCAAAGGAACACTGGTGGCCTTACCAACACCTTGATTTCAGCCCAATGGGATCATTTTCGACTTTTGACCTCCATCACCCTAAGATAATGAGTTTGTTTTACTTTAAGCCACTAATTTTGTGGTGATTTGTTACATGAGCCATAGCACATCGCCTGTTCATGCATCCATGCAGCTCTGGTTGTAGCCATGGACTCACAGTTCCCTATGGCCCCAAACATACTGACGCCTGTGCATGAGACCCCTCTCCCACTCATCTACCCAGATCCTATCTTGCTCTTCAAGAGTCATTTAAACTATCACTTCCTTTTAGTATCTTGGCCTGTGCTAGGCTCCCCCACTGCCCACCACCTCCAAACCTGTCTGCTTTTAACCCATGTCACACTTGAGTTGCAATCGTCGAGAATCGTATTCCTGTTTGTGCCACTTTGCCAAGTTCTTAGTAAGTGGCTTTGTCATATGCTAACTATTTATTTGCTAGGTCTCTCCACCAATCGAGTAAGCTGGCAGAGAACAGGGCTTACTCCTCCCTGTGTGTGTGCACACATACGTGTGCCTTCCCTACTTATGTTTAATGCACAGTACTCCAACACCCCCCCCCCCAAAAAAAGAATAGCATCAAATTAATGCTCACTGGAAAAGATGAACCAGTCTCTTCTGTAATTAATTATTTCTTAGTAAATAAGCAAAAGGAATAATATCCATGATATGTTATTATAATGTACTTTATTATACTAACATGTTAGAAGATATTAAGCTCATTTATTCAGTTCTTTTTCTCCCTGAGGAGGAACTCTCAATAGCATTTGTTTCTAGTCAGAAGTAGTTGGTTTTCATACTGGTGGTCTTTCACTTCAACCACCAGATGCGGTATCCAAACACAGCCAAATGTATCCATTTGACATACATTAATTGGGTGCCTCGTATGTATAAATACTGTTTAAGATGTGGAGAAACAAATGGGTAGATCAAAGCTTATGTTCTTGGGTGAGGGTGAAGATCTACCAGTATTATCAAGCAAGACACTGAAGACAAAAATGATGTAGAGTAATGGTAAAGGGATTAATGAATTCTTTCCCCTTGGAGGGGAAAACCAGTCTTTAATGAGAAAAAACATGGTGGTCAACAGGAAAGCAGCTGGTAGTACTTAAGGACCAGGACTTGGAATTTCAATAGAACTGGATTCAAGTCCAGATTCACCACCCATTGTTTGCCCTTCCACAAATTAACTTCCCTGAACCCAGCTGGCTCATCTCTTAAAAAAAAAATAACAGGCATTTGCTCTCATAGGTTGCTCTCTATTCGTGCAAAATAGTTAACATGGTGCCAGACAAATACCAAGCAATTAATAAATAGCAGCTATTGTTCCGATAAATTTAAAACTGAAAAAAATAACTGAATAATCATTTCAAAACCAATTTTCCTTTACTCATTATCATGTTGTAAAAAATTATAAAAATAAGCACTGAGAAATGTAGGAGATGCTGTTTTGCTCCACCCAGATTGCTGCTTCTGTATTGAGTGGCTCATTCCTCCAGCAACTTCCTCTGGCTTGGGGAATTTTGCCCTGAACTGAACTGCCTCAGCTCAAGCTACGCCCCTTCTGGTCGAGTTGGAGAACCACAGCCAACCCTTTAATATTTATTTGGATCCATTTTGAACGGCCATCCCAGCTCTAGAGCTTCCTGAGAGGGCCTGAAGCCTCTGTAGAAACCTTTTCTGTTTCCTCACTCCCCAGGAAGCTGCCTCCCCAGGCTCTGTCTCCATCACCTTCCCAGGGAAGCTCAGTTAAGTCCAGTAACCCTCGTATGGGCAAGGCACTATCGGGAAACAGGGTTGGCAAACTTTCTTCATAAGAGGGCAGATAGTGGGGCACCTGGGTGGTTCAGAGGTTGAGCATCTGCCTTGGGCTCAGGTCGTGATCCCGGGGTCCCAGGACCGAGTCCCACATCGGGCTCCCTGCATGGAGCCTGCTTCTCCCTCTGCATGTGTCTCTGCCTCTCTCTCTGGGTCTCTCATGAATAAATAAATAAAAATCTTTTTAAAAAGGAGAACAGATAGTGTTTGAGATTCCGGCAGGCCATATGTTCTCTGTCACATTTACTCAACTCTGCCCTTCTTTGTGAAAGCAGCCCGCGACAATACATAAACGAATGGGTGTGGCTGAATTACAATAAAGCCTTATATTATGGACACTGAATCTGAATATTTTCCACCTGTCAAATATCCTTTGGTTTTTCCATTTTTAAATGATGGAAGAAATTCTGAGCTCATGGGGGCTCAGAAAGAGTGTAACTAGATTTATTGTGATCATTTTGCAATAGATACAGTGACTCAGGTTATATGCCTGAAATTAATGTAACGTTATAGGTCAATTACATCATAATTTTAAAAAAAATAGGCAGCAGGCTAGATAAGGCCAATGAGCCATGTTTTGCCATCCCATAAGCCAGAGGAAGGGGGTAGAGCAGTGAGGTATTCCTGAAACTTCCATTGCAGAGCATGAGTTACCAGAATTTGCTATGATGGGACCCTAGAGCTCGTAACCTTGTTTAGGAGGATGAGGAAGACCCCTTCCTGGCTCCAGAAGGGTCAAGAGAAAGTGGAGAAAAAGACGATGGGGGGGATTAACATTTGTAACTGCATTTGAAGCTTAATGCCACCAAGAAAATTGTATATAGCAAAATAAAAGGAATCATTTTAGTATTCACAAGGTGAGGAGCACCTGACTGGCTCGGTCGGAAGAGCATGCGACTCTTAATCTCAGGGTTGTAAATTCAAGCCCCAAGTTGAGTGGAGAGGTTACTTAAAAATAAGATCTTATTGGGATCCCTGGGTGGCGCAGCAGTTTAGCGCCTGCCTTTGGCCCAGGGCGTGATCCTGGAGACCCGGGATCGAATCCCACGTCGGGCTCCCGGTGCATGGAGCCTGCTTCTCCCTCTGCCTGTGTCTCTGCCTCTCTCTCTCTCTGTGTGACTATCATAAATTAAAAAAAAAAAAATCTTATTTAAAAAAATTCACTATGTGTTTTCTGTTCAGAAAACTTCACTAGTGAACAGAACTAGGAGGTTAGTGTGGCGGTAGCTAATCATTCAAAAAAAACACAATTACAATTCGCTACTGTTGGAATGTTTATAAAGAATATATATTTTAAACGATCTGATAAAGAATAAAGAAAAGAAATAGAAACATAATTTCAAAACTGTTTAAACTGGTCTTTCTACCCAAACAGCACCCTTCTACATACAGTCCATTCTTCTCAAGAAGAAGCAACTTGGAAGAATTTATTTGCTTCACAAACAGTGACTCTTTACGCTTAAACCTTTTGGCTTTTTATTTTCCCATGGTGTGTGTTCTTGCTTGGCTTGGCTTCTTTTTAAACTTGTGTACTCTTTTAAATGAATCCTACTTTTTCTTTTTGGGTAATTTTCGTTTTTTGTTTTGTTGCTGTACAACCTTTGCTTTGAAATTAGTCCTTACAGCTCCTTTTTCCACATGCCTTCATCATGTGTAATAGTACAATTTCCTCTTCATTCATACCTGTCCTCCATCCAAACTTTACCTCTCCAGCTCCGGACTCCGCTTCACACCCACCTCCGGCACATTTCTCAGTGAAGAAAGTGTAGCTTTAGTGTGGAGTAGTTGAGAGAGAGGTATCCTCCCTAAGGATTGACGTTGCTGTACTGAGAAATATGGAGACTAGGTGTGCTGATTTCACTGGATACCAACTGTAATAGACAGTTAATGACTATATCTTTGGCTTTGGACGTCTCCAGATTCTTCTCTCTAGACACTTGGAGACTAATTTGATCCACATTTGTCATGATGAGTTCCGATGCCAAAATCTGGGTGGGAGAACTGTCATGAAATTCGGTGTCCATAATGTACTGCTTATATAACTCTTCCACCTTCTGCTCCAGGTACTCATTCAGGACTGCATTAGAAATAGGCTTCTGCATTTGCAGGCTGCTCTTCTCTTTGATGCTGGTTATTCTCCAGTAGGATGAATACTGCTGGATAGGTTTTTGGGGAAAGTAGCTGGGCTGAGGGGAAATGGAATCCTCCATGGGCAAAGGAATCTCAGATGATTTCAGCAAAGGGCCATATTCAAAACTGCTCTCTGGGGGAAAATCTGTTGTCACTGAGTTAATAGCCATCACCTGGTCCCCTGCAATATGTAAGTCATTATAATTCTTGCAAATACTTTTGCAGGAAGGTGGAACCAAGTAGGTCTCTCGGCTGGAGTCTCTACATATTTCAACTGCAGCCAAGGTGGGACTTTCAAACACGGGATTGGGGTTTGTCTGCAGCATTATGGTTCTCTGATCTCTACTGTGTTGGCTCTCTCTTGAATGCACTGAAGAAATAAATTTGTCCGAGGATTTGCAGTTCACATACAGACTTCGGACTTGGGTTTCATCCACAGAACAGTAGGAATGAGTCGCAGATGTTGTCTCTTCTTCCTTCTCAGCCACCTGCTCATTATAAGATGAACAGCTCCAGTGGATGTCATTCTGGTAGGCAAGTCCACTGAGATACCCTTCTGACAGCATTCTGGAAAGAGAGTTGATAAGGAACAGTGGGGGAAGTGAAGGTTGGAATTATAAAAATGGGCAGTTGATGATGTGCAAATTAAGGACAACAAAGGAGATGATTTCATTCATCCACTAAGCCATTATAAACTATGTGTCTGCTGTGTACCAGGACTATGGCACACGGTAGAGATAAACAGAGAACCTAGTTGAGTCTTTCAAGAAGACTGGGACAGTGATAAGCACCAAGGAAGTACAGAAGAGGAGCCCCTAACACAGCCCTGGGCAAAGGCAGAGAAGTTACAGGGTATGTCCTGGAGAAGGTGACACTTTAGGTAAATTGTGAAGAATGAGTGGGCCAGATGCTGAGTTGAAAGAGAATATGGTGGAATGGCCTGTTTACCATACACCAACATGCCGAGCATAAGCAGGAGGGGTTGGAAAAGACACTGGAATTGGCTCTGGGGGGGACCTTGGGCATCAGGTAGCAGCATTTACTTTCTGCCCCAAAGAAAATAGGGAATGACTGGGTAGCTGGAAATTAGGGAAGCAACTAGTGGGTTCTGGGGAAAAAAACATTGCAAACACTTGTGATTTCTACTGAAAATAAGAACTGTGTCTTACTCATCTTTGTATTTATCCCTGGGAGCTGGCACAACCATTTGCGTTTTGGAGGGACTCAAAAGATAGTTGTTAATATCTTGAATTAAATAATCGACCACCATGACAGGTAAGACGAGAATTCTGTAGCCTCCAATCCCAAAGGCCCATGGAGCCTCCCTTGTCTTTGCAGTGCAGGATGAATTTCTTGCTCTGTCCAGCCCACTTCTCACTGTAGGTAAGCCTAGAAGTGTCTCTGTGCCCTGCTGATGTGTTGACCTCTCCCCTAGTTACTGGGGAGCCTTCCTGACCTGGGGCTTTGGCTCCACCTGCCTCCCTTCGTCACCCTCCACCTTTGTCACTGGAGTCTGAGTGGCTAGAACAGGCTGGAAACTAGCAGCTGCCTTTTCTAAAAAGGGAACACTGGCATTCCTGGCACTGGGGCTCCAGACAACAGAAAAGATAACCACTCCTCTTTGGCCTCGAGGGCCAGACGCTCCAAACAGATCTGTTAACTTGAGCCTGAAATTGAAAGGTCAAATTAGGAAATGATTTTATCTAAACAGAAGGCTCCTATTTTTACATTTTAGCATCTATGTTCATAGGTACTTCCCAAGTGAATTTTTTTTAAGATTTTATTTATTTATTCGTGAGAGACACAGAGAAAGAGAGGCAGAGACACGGGCCGAGGGAGAAGCAGGCTCCATGCAGGGAGCCCGACATGGGACTCGATCCCGGGTCCCCAGAATCACACCCTGGGCTGAAGGCGGTGCTAAACCGCTGAGCCACCCGGGCTGCCCTCCAAGTGAATTTTTAATTGTAGAAGGGTAATTTTATAAATGGAATAAAATTAGTATAATTATTTTAATTGTATAAGGGTAATATTTTCAGTGTTTATTTTCCCTTTTCGAACTATTTGGAGATCCAGTCAGTCAATTTATCAGTTACTTAAGTAATTATCATATTCTACTCTGTTACATACCATAAAGATACAAAATTAAAGGTTTTCAACAAATCTGTGAGGGGATTCTTGCATGCTGGACACGCTTAGGATAATGAAAACGAGTCCCAGAAAAACTTTCTTAGTTCTTCCCTCAACCTGAACATGAAGATGAAAAAGCAGCTCTTAGCTACATGAGAAGCAGATAATTTACAGAGCAAAAGCGTTTATCATACAGGTTTAATATTGATGCGGTTACTTCACGACTTGCCTCCTCCGCCCACCCAGGCTGCAGCTAGAGACTTCAGCCTTCAGGGTCTCAGAGTATCATCTAAAAAAGCAGAACAAAAATGAAACTCTCTACTTTTGAGTTCATACATGGGCTTCTAGAACGCTTGGCAGAATTTGGTTTTAGAAAAGTGGCTTTTGAGAAAACATAACTTGAGCTTGGAAACTGGAGAATCCTGAGCCCCAAAGAATTCAGGGCCTAGTATTTATGCATCACCAGGAGACTAGGGGATATAAATTCCCCATCAGTGGAAGAGCTATGACTCCAGCTGGGTTAGGGAAGCCAAGAAAAGAGGTGCGTGCCTTACCTCCCACGTGCAATCTGGGGAGCAGCAAGTCTAAGGAAATGGTCTCCTGCTTAGCATGCTGTGGGAGAAGGAGGAGAGCCAGCCGCATGGATTTCTTAGGTGGACAGGTCTGAGACTGCCTCATCAGGTCTGTTCACACACCCAGAGCCTCCAAAGCTGGAGAAGACCTAGGTTTGGGGTGAGAAGATTGCAGACATATCTACAGACTATTTCTCAGGGACCAGGTGAATAAGTTTCCATGGATGCCAGTATGATGACATATCGATGACCAAACATGCCCCCCTCTTCTACATCCAAAACTGACCCCATACCTCTGTGTCAGCATGCTGGAATAGAGGGGGAAACCCAAGGAGGAAGCAGCCCTGAAGTGACTGCAGAAGTCCTGATAAATTTGAAATGTTCATATTCAGAAGAAAAGGGAGGAAAAGGAGAACAGACCAGTACAATAACATTACAGAAGCTGAAAGGTGGGAGACCACAGGGCAATGTCTTTGGAGATGAGAAAACTCTTAAAAAGAGCCAAGGAAAAATCCAAGAGCCAATCTGCTTGAAATTCCCCTAAATGTTCAGGAGTATGGGCAAGACTGTTCTGGGGAACCCGACTCGTCTGAGAAGGAGAGCAATTGACACCAGAGGATCCCCAACTAAATGAGTGAGCCTCCAGATCACCCTTCATTCAAGTTCACAATCACAAGAGCCTGCGGAGCTTTTTGGATCTCATGTTTAACTGTGAATTCAATTTTGAAACCTCCAAAGAAAGCTCTGAATGGGAGAGACCAAAGCAGTCACTCAGAAGAATTAATTCTTGAGAGGAGGGGCAGTGGCAAGAACTACCATCAATATTCTCAAGGGGACAGGGTCGATAAAACAATCTTCAATTCAAATAGGATACGATAAAAAAAAAATTCTGAAGTCCTTAGAAATTAAAAATGTTAGTGAATTTTAAAGTTCAGTAGAAAGATTGGGAAGTAAATTTAAGGCAAACTCCCATTTTGAAAGTAGAACAAAAATACAAGATGAAAAATAGTAAAGATAAAATTAAAAAACCAATCTAGGAGATTGATTATCTGAAGCAATAGAAATCACAGAAAGAAGACTGGGTATATGGGGGAGAAATTTAAACAATTAAGGAGTATTCCCAGAACTGAAGGACCTACGTTTCCGAAATTCTGGGTAAATACCCACTTTTCCTATATGTCCCCTCTTGTGACTGTAAAAAGTACCCTTAGGACAAAGAGAAAACACTATACATTTCCAGAGAGAAAAAAGAAGAAAAAACTCCAAGAACCGGAATGTTTAGACTTCTCCAAAGCAACATGAGAAGCAAGAAGATTATGTAACAATGTCTAGAAATATTTGAACAAAATTTGTTTCCGACCTAGAATTTAATGACCAAATCATCCATCAGTATGAGGATAAAACAGAGATAAAACAGTTCATCTCCCAGGCCCCTTTCTCAGAAAGTCAGTGGAAGACATGCTCCCATGAAAGGAGTAAGTATAAAAGGCTCAAGAGGCAACGTGGTTGGTTGGAACAGATCAGAAGGCTTCTGGAGATAAAGATGGAACTGAAGACCACTTGATAAGTCTGAGCACTGTGAAGCGAGATTTATGTAATTGGCTATGGACTTGGAGGTAAATGAGGAAAAGTGAAGCAAATGAAAAATCTAGACCAGTGCTGCCCAATAGCACTTTCTGAAATGATGGAATGATCTTTATCTGTGCTGTCCCAAATGTTAAGTGGTAGCCACATGTGGTTAGCGGGCACTTGAAATGCAGCTAATGAAACTGAATTTTAATTTTATTTAAATTAATTTAAAATGCCGCATGGCACTCTATTGGACAGCATAGGCTTAGAAGATAAGTGAAGGTAATAACATAAAACTTTAAAATACTCAAGACAGACAATTATAATTGCAATTTAAAGTACGCCAGATGATCACTGTCATTCACTGTCATAGCAGTCATTCCAGAGCAACGTATGATTAATTCATCTCTGTACTCCTTTCAAGGAGTGAGTGTTGGAGAGGGAATATCAAAAGATAATGAACAAAGGGCATAAACTTTTAGCTCTTTGGTGATGATGTATGGGACCCTAACCTGAGACACTTTGTGTTTAGCTATTTTGAAACCAAGATTATATGACACTTCTTTTAATTTTTTTTCCACTACTGTTTGGGGAAGTTTAGAATCCCTGTGTGAGTGGTTCAAGGAAATTTTTTAAAGCTATTTTTGTTTTAATAGTGTGGTTTCTTAGGTTGTCTCTGAGGCGATAAAAGTGCCATATAATGCAGATTTCTCTGGTGATGGTAATGTTAAATATCTGTGCTGTCCATTATGATAGCCAAGAGCCACATATGACTAGTGTGTGAAATGTAGCTAGTGTGACAGACATTTTCACTTAATTTAAATTGCCACATTGGCTACCATTATATGCTCCACAGATCTAGGCAATTATAAACTCCAGCTCATAATTTACGAAGTTGTATATGGGGGAGAACTTTAAACAAAGTGTGGTTTATTACATGGCTGAGTTGGACATAGTTTTGGATAGTCACAATAATATGGTGGTGAAAATTGATCTAACCAAATTTGAGGTATAGTTGCAGAATGACAAAGACAAGAGACAAGGATAATACTTGATCATGTAGAGTAATGTAATATCAATAAAAATTGTTTTGGGAGATGCCTGGGTGGCTCAGCGGTTGAGCATCTGCCTTTGACTCAGGGCATGATCCTGGAGTCCCAGGAACGAGTCCCACACCAGGCTTCCTGCATGGAGCCTTCTTCTCCCTCTGCCTATGTCTCTACCTCTCTCTGGGTGTGTCTCTCATGAATAAATGAATAAAATCTTTAAAAAATTGTTTTAGGCATTTGCCTATGTGTCCAGACTGGGTGGCCAGCCAGTGTAGAGAAAGGAACACTGATTTAGCATGTCCTTGGTGTATGTACTTGGTAGAAGCCAGGGGAGGAAAAAAACTAAATAATTATCTGATTGGTGACAAGTCAATGAATAATGCCCCAAACTGAAAAATCCAAAAGTTGGAAGGAAAATTGGAGGTAAATACTAAATAGTAAAAAGGGAGATAAAAGTAGTTGCTTTTGGAAAAGAGGTATGGGGACTGCTGTTTTGCATAACAAACCTCTTAGGATCATTTGACCCAAATTATGTTCATGTAGAACTTGGATTAATTTCCTAGTTAAAAACCAAATATAACTATTTTTAAAGTAACTAAGAGGGAAAAATAAGAAGCTGGCTCTTCCTGTACGGCTGGGTTTATTGTTAAAGATTAAACACATTCAAAAAAAAAAAGATTAAACACATTCAAAAAAAGAAAGAAGAAAGAAAAAGAAGAAAGAAGAAAGAAGAAGAAAAGAAAGAAGAAAGAAAGAAAGAAAGAAAGAAAGAAAGAAAGAAAGAAAGAAAGAAAGAAAGAAAGACATTCTACTTTTTTTGAGAGAGAAAGAGCATGTGAGCAAGGTGGGCCAGGGGGGTGGGGGTAGCAGGGGGTTGAGGAGCAGAGAGAGAAATCTTAAGCAGCCTCCACACCCAACGCAGAGACGAAATCAAGAGTCAGGCGATTAACCAACTGAGCCACTCAGGCCCCCAAAGATATAACATACTCTAAGGGTGAAGAAGAGACAGAAAAATCATTGTGTAAAAGATAAGCTTTTATTTGTCCCTAAAGAACAAAAAGGATTTGAACAGGCATGAGAAAAGGGAAGAATCATTGCAGAGAGAGGAGAAGTCAATAGAAGTGAACAGATTCTTGTTGTCATTCTCTTGTCGTCTGTAACAGACACCAGTCTGGAGGAATAACATTGTTATTTCTCAAAGTCATGGTCACCTAAGACTTTTACTAAAATTTCACAATCCTTCTTTATCAGCCTTATTCCCATTCAGCGCTATCCCAAATCTCCCACTATTTATCCTATTCTCATACCAAATAATTGGCCCTAAAGGAGTCTTCTTTCTTTTTATGTGATTGATGTTTATGAGTACTCCAGATAATCTCCACTCCTTCAAAACAATGAAGGAAGAGAGTCTAGGATTTTGTTTGGAAGAATGGGCCTCTTGCACTATTTGTCATCAGCTGAGAGCTTTGTTGGTACCTTGATTTTGGTGAAACAAGAACCCTACCATTCTCATATGTGGGGCCCACGGCAGACCACTAAGGCAGAAAATGCTAAGTCTGATGATGGGAAAGCAGAAAATATGTCCTAATTTCTAAGGAAAGATAGTCTCATGGATAAAGGAAAAAATTGCTCAGAGGGAGGACCATTCAGGCAAGTTAGTTGGGTCATGCGAGGCTGAGGACATCCGTTTGTATGGCCTGTATCCTGCAGACCATACAAAGCTCTCAAAGGTAACCAAGCTGATGTAGGACATGATGCCATCCATCAGTAAATGACAAGACCGATTTCAGCAAGGTAAGCTTGGACTTAAGGATCCAAATAAGGAGGCTGCTCAATTCATCCCCAGCTGAGGGGATTGGGACAGGAACCAGGGAAGGAGGTAGCAGAAGAGGAAGAAAAGGAATGAACTTTGAGACACCGAGACTCCTGGACATGAAAATGAAGGAGAGAGAGGAGCCAAAAGTAACTGAATCAGGGCCTGCTGGGAAGTGGCACCAGCGCTGAGCAAAATGGAGAGATTGGGAGAAAGAGCTAGAAAAGGAACTAATAGATTTACTTGAGTTCCTCTTGACTCTCACATGAGACGAACTTTCTGAGTGCAAGTGACTAATTATGCATTAGCGATTCGGGCCAGAGGCCTGTTAGAGAGGCTACTCATAGTCAACAGTGAAACCATCTTCCAAGTGTGCATGGTGGGAGTTTATACTAGGAGCTGGAGTAGCTTGTGGGTATTGATAGCCTTGCATAGTCCAAGGAGGAATGAGCAACAGCCAGAGCTGTAGTATCAATAGCTTTGTAAAGACTACATAGCTTCAAATATACCAGACAAGTCATATTTTTAAAATCTACATTGAAAGGTTAAGTTTCATTATCTTATTCAGACGAAGGCAAAACAAACTCTTGGGCTAGTAGTCAGGAGACCAGAATTCTGGTTCTGACTCTGTCATTAGCTGTGGTTTTAGTCTTATTGATGACAGACAAGTCAATAAAAGAGCTCACGCTAGTACTAGCCACAACCCACATACCATCTTAAGTGCTTTTCATCTACTGAATCACTCGATCCCCGAAAAGACTCTAACATGTAGGTACTCATATTGTGCTCATTATATAGAAATCAAAATTCAGTCATATGTCCAAAGCCACCAGACATTCAGACACTGGCAGTCAGAAGACCGAGCCCGCATTCACATGTCCTTTAACTCTTCAGAGACTCAACTTCTGATCTGTAAATGAAGAATGTAGGATTAAATTATTGATTGAGTCCCCCCAAACTTTAATATTGTGTGAGTTGATAAGTATAAAGAAGGTTAAGCAGACATTACTCAGAATCGAAAGCAGTTTCTGAACATTAGCAGCAGAGGACAGCAGAGAGCATGCTAAAGCAGCTTCAAAATTGCTCCAAAGCTATGCAGAGGAATATTGTGTGAAATTTCTAAACAAAAATTATACATATATTAACTAATTTAATATAAAAAACCTTTAATGTACCGTTAGAGTGAAAACAATACTGCATATCATAACATCCTAAAATTTAAAAAATAGAGGAATAATTTTATTGGAGTTTATTTCGTTAGCATTTAAAAACACGAGTGATTATTTGTGAAATTCTTATGATGTTAGTCTCTTCAGAGATAATATAAAAGGTATGCCTCAAACAAATGTCAAGACATGTATTAGAGTAAATTTCAGCTAAAACACTGAAACATAAGCCAACGAATTATTCTAATTATTCCAAAATATTTTATCACTTGATTTTTTGTTTCTCATGACAGAGAAGGTATATTGATATATTTAGAATTGCCCATAACTAAGTGTGAAGGAAAAGACATCCAAGGACATTTGCAGATGAGATGTTCCAGGCAAATTTAGTCTACATTAATCATTACCAGACAGGGGAAATACCAAAATTAACCTTAGGTGCAAATTCACATCTTAGAAATATGTGCTAAAGTGCAGAACCTTTGTTAAAGCATTTGCTTAGATTTCAGAAGAAATTGCAACATAAATTCTTCTGTCTTCACTCGCATTTACACATTTCTCAGAAAACTCTTGTTATACTCTGTACATAGAAATGCATTTCATATATACCCAAACAAAGCAAGCATGGATTCGGAGAGGAAACCATCAAGAGGGAAGAACTTTATAACATGGAACATTTGGAAAAACCTAAGTTAGGGATTGGAAAACTTTTTTTGTAAATATTTTGAGTCCCTGCCACTGCTACTCTGCATCATAGCAGGAAAGCAGCCATAGAGCATATGTAAACAAATGGCTGTGGCTGTGCTCCAATAAAACTTTATTTAGAAAAACAGGCAAAGGGCCAGTTTGACTCAAGGCCATGGTTTGCCTAACCCTTGACCTAAGTCCAGAAGCAGATGCAGTAGTGGGATAGAGCATAATAATAACAGCAGTTGTGTCAGGGGCTTTCCATGCCTTACACCTGATTTTTCAGTAACGCTGCATGTTAGCGATTATCGCACTTTGGATTTTCCAAGTGAGGAAGCTGAGGTTGAGATTTGACCAGTGACCTTCCCAAGGACACAAAACAACTAAATGCTGGAGGCCGGATTCAAGTCCAAATGTATGAACTCCAAAGCACGTGGTCTGTTGGTAAAACATGTCCCACCGCTGCCTTGTTGAGAGCAGTAACATCAAGCAGTCATGACAAGCGATTAGTCCTTCCAGGAGAAGGGTATCCACCCTGAGTCCATTTCATAACAACGGCGCTGGGGATTAGAGGAAGGGAGGTACAGTGAGGTACAGCAGGAAAGGCTCCAAGAAGACAGCCGATGCCCACCCCAGAGGAGTGGCCCAGAGGGCTACCTACAGGGCCCAATTGTGTATCAATGCCAGTATGTCTTTAAATGATCCACCCTCGCTGGCCTTTCAATCTTGCTATGTGAACCTTTTCCCTAAACACTCCCACTGGCAGTGGCCTGACATCATCTCACCCTTAATTTTATAACCACAGAGTAATTTAATTTTACAGATGCACTGTTTAAATATCCATAGCATCCCGTGACCTCCAGGATATAGTCCACATGATTTAGGCCCTCATGAGATGTGCTCTTTGTCTTCCCAACCTCCTCTCTGCCTGTTCCCCACGAGACTTAGGACCCCAGCTGTGCCAGACTGCTCCCAGTTCTCCACACCTCATGTCCATGCCATCCGAGGCACTTGTGCATTGTTATTTCTGTCCTGAGAGCCCTGGTTGCCTATCCATCCCCTGTTTCACCCTTCATGTCTCCCATATCCACAATTCAGAGCCCCCTGGCCATCCATTCAGCACCCTTGCCCCCAAATTAGAAATTCTACGTTATTCTGTCCCTACCCCCAAGAGCTTTATCAGGATTGCACGGAATTTGAGCAAAATCAGCTGCTACCTTAAATAAATCAGTGAAATGAATCCTTGGGATAATCCTTTGAATAAAGGAGTATGTGGCAACAGCAAAAGGACAGCGAGAAGATTGGGGATTGCTGGGAAGTGGGGGAGTTGAGGGTGATAGGGTGCCAGGACAGAATTGCCTCTGGAAGGACAGTTTGTATGCCTGTGCATAATCTAAGATCTCTGAGGGGCTGGGTTGAGACAGGGGTGCAAAGAAGCCTCCAAAGCCCCGTGGAGGTGGCACGATGGGGCTGGCTGCTGGCATCATAGGAAATAAAGACAGGAAAAGGCTGTTTGACATTTCAAACAAGATCTGGGGCCCAGCTAGCTGGGGTGTAGTTTGGCTCCCACCTGTTCTCAGCAGCATGTCTGCTTAAATAGGCCCGCCTTTTAACAGTTACGAATTGGTACAGCTACAGGCACATCTAGGTTAGCAAATCATTTCTCAAAGTGGACATCGAGGTTCTTCTTGCTTTTTGACTGTGTGTAATCACTCCACAAGCGTTTCCGTAGGCCAGATTTGGAGAAGGCAGGTCACTACCCCACAGCTATTGTGAATTGCCTTTCAAGGAGCCTTTCAAGGAGCTTGAGCCAATCTTCTGACCAGCAACAGACATTCCTTGGCACATTGTTATATTTTAATTTGCCAATCAGATAAGCAAACTTATTCATGCCTCAAATTTGAGGACGTAGCACTGTCCTGTGCAGATGATGTGTAGGTGACATATCAGAGATGTTATTTTTTTAATACCCCTAAATCCTCAAAATACTCCATTTTATCTCTTCATGTATTTTTCCTACAATCTAAATCCTAGATCCCATAATTCCAGTCTTTTCTTTTTTAAGATCTCAATTTTTGGGTCTTGTGAGTATAACTATCAAAAGGTTATCACTGAAAACCTTGAATATCATTTCGTTCCCAATCCTATTATCATGTAACCAAATCTATATTACATTTTTTTCATCATGAGAAGTAAATCTGTTACATGTTTCATTTTTCAGTGAACGATGCAAGAACTTTACCCGAACTGAGGTTTCTTTAGGAGGGATCTCCCCATTGAAAAAAAAAAAAAAAGCTGCTGCAGTTTCCTTAGTGTTGCCTTTGAAAGTACATGTTTTCTAGAGCTAGAAGTGGCCATTCACTTCACCATATACCTTGCTTTATATTCCTCTTATTTCATATTTGGTGGCATTTGTCAATGGATGCTCTGAAGTATCACTCAACCTTATATCAATTCTTATTACGAAATAAATAATTTGGGGTTATCTCTTGTATCAAACATGAAGTGATTCTTGATTTCTGAAAGTCTAATTTGACGGCTAAGATGATATAAGTCAAAAGGCCTCTCTTTTCCATATTAACAACAGCAAGTAAATTTTCTGTTCAGTTCTGACCAAAGGTAACAGCTACTTCCAAAGGCTTTGTCTGGATATGTGAATTTCCTTATTATGGAAACTGTAAATTTTGATGCAGAAAATGTATATTTTTGTCATAGTTTGGATTTTCTTCATATTTGGTCTTGACTTCTCACAGATGAAAAAATTAAAGCTTACGATCACTTTCTTGAATTTGACACAAAATGAAAGGAATAGAAAAATAAGAAAAGTGATCATAATAGTATTGACTGATGTTAAATTTCATTGGTGTTATAATTGTTAATCATTATTATATTACTAATCATATCTATTACCATTATCATTTACTTAATTATAGTCCTATCACCAAAATGCGATGCAATATACTTGATTGGATTCTAAATTGAGAAAATAAAATTGAGAGGAAAACATGGATAATTGGAGAAATTTAAATATAGATCATATATTAGATAATAGTAATGTATTGATGTTAAGTTTCCTTAGCATTGTAATTATGTAGAAGACTGCCCTTTTTCTTAGGAGGTAAATGCTCAAGAATCTGAAGGTGATGTGTCCTAAAGTTACCAAAGAAACTATCTATATATATTTGTGTGTGTGTGTGTGTATGTGTGTGCGTGTGTATGAAGATAATGAGAAGGTAAATATGGCAACGTGCTACAACTGATTAACTGATGGAAATATGGGTGTTCAATGTACTATTCTTTCCATTTTAATATAGGTTTGAAACTTGGCAAAAATGAAAACCAGAAGGAAAATAACTATTTAGCTAATGAAGTTACATTACAATTACAATTTAGTTACATCCTGTCATGTTGGTGAAGTGCTTAGAGTGACAGTACTGCGTATATCGAAGATAATCCCCAGGTATGTGATTAGAAATGTTTCAGTAACTTGAAAGAGCTATTGAAACACCACTTTGCCGTGAGATAACAGAATTTAGTGCACTACCTTCGTATATCCCCTAAATTACCATTACGATGTGAATGTTTTATACAAATTTCAAATGCTCACCATTCCTCCCAGAAGCTTTTCATGCTCAGAAACACACTGTTAACTACACTGACCTATGCAAGAAGTGTTCCAAAAATATCGGTCTGAATACTCTGGCCAAATCCGGTCTATACTGAAGCACAGATGGATGTGCGCAAGAAAAAGTATGTTTGAGCAGATCTACAGATAATTCAAACAAAAGCCCACCTGTGCGAGTCTTTAACACCAGCGTGTAGGCTTTCCCCAAATCAGCCAGATGGCAATTCGAAAAGCAACAGCGCTGTAGGTCACCTTCGCTTTGAGTATGCCCTGCTACACAGGAAAACACTTATCTCAAGCTCTCGGAATGAATAATTGAGAGTCAGAGCCAATTGGAATTTACTGTAATTGTACTCATTTCAAAAACTATATCACTGTAACTAAATTCTAGGTTTCTCCTGTCCCAAGCAAAATTCTGATCAGGTTCTTAGGCCTCCTTTTAAAAACACAGAAGCTAAATCTCTGCAGCGATACTGCGTGAGGACTGCCTCAATCACACAACAGGAGCCGGATCTGACCCGTCCAAATCGTTAGGTCAAAAACATTTTTTAGAAATGCCAAAATGTGAACATGAGGAGGTCAGAGAAGGGAGTGTTTGACTTCATTTCTCTTTACCGTCCCCCTCCATGGAATGCTTGCATCCATTCCCGCTCACCTCTGATTTGGTCAACGAAAAAAGCATCTTAGATGTTATGATTGCATCTGGCTTTGGATGAGAAAAGACTAAAAAAGGGAGGAGAGAGGTGACAGAAGCACTTATAGGGCCTGTTGCCTCCTTTTTCTTACCTTCACTAACCAATCTGCTCCTTTGGTCCGGAAGAAACAGCAATCGACCATATAGAGGTGAATAAGCCAGCCAGTGCTTTTTTTTCAGAAATGTTTGCAAGCCTTCCAGTGGTACGACCAAGAAACTAAGTGGCTCATTGCATGGCCATTCTTCTTATAACTGATCCCATGGAAAGGGAGTTGTTTTTGCTCAAGTCTGATTTGTGCTCAAGAACAGTGGGAAGTCCCAGGAAGGGGGAGGCAATAACTGACAAACCCACATTGAGCCACAGAATGGTGTTTCTTCCCCTTTTTTGAAAAATGAAACCTATCTATGAAACTGTCTCTTGTTAAAATAGTTGATTGCTACGTTTTATATAAGAACCCGAACAACATAAATTTACTCCTCTAACAGTAAATTCTCTGGGATCCCTTTATCAAAGGAGAGCCAGTGTCAAGCAGGATTTAGAAAATTCTCAGTTTCATTGCTGACCTATAATTTTTGAGAAGTATTCTCAGATTTGTACTCACAATCAAAAAAAATGCAAATGAAAACTGTTTTCTCTCTCAAATTAACCAAGGTTAAAAAAGAAGGTGTGATAATACACTGGGTGGGCAAGGTTGTGGAGAAACAGGCACTCTCCTATGTAGTGGTGAGATTGTAGACATTTCTAGAGGGCCTTTTCCCAGCATCTGTTGACTTTTTTCCCCAAACTTTTACATATCCATATCCTCTGACCCAACGACTTTATTTGTATAAATTCACCTATGTCACATATGTACACTTGTGCACAGAAACATTGAAAGGTTATTTGTTGCAGCATTAGGGATGCATCAATAGGATATGAGCTAAGTAAATGTAGAGCTTTATAGAGTACTACACAGTGTTAGAGTGATCTGGCTTTGCATGGAATCATTGGAAAAGATATCCAGGATATATTGTTCAGCAAAAACATATAATATGCTCCAATTTGTATCTTTAAAAGAATTTGTGTGTGTATGTGTGTGTGTGTGTGTGTGTGTGTGTTTGCTTACACAGAGTAGTTCTATAGGGAGATGCAAGAAAGAAGCAATTGCCTTTTTAAAAAATTCTTTATTTAAATTCAATTTCATGGGCAGCCCCGGTGGCTCAGTGGTTTAGCGCCGCCTTCAGTCCAGACAGAGAAGCAGGCTCCCCACGGGGAGCCCGACCTGGGACTTGATCCCAGAACTCTGGGATCACACCCTGAGCTGAAGGCAAATGCTCAACCACTGAGCCACCCAGGCGTCCCTGATGCTCACCTCTTGATATCATCCCCTTGCAGAGTCCCCTGCCCACACTGAACCATGAGTGACCATTAGAATAATGTGGAAGTGATAGGGGGATCCCTGAGTGGCTCAGCGGTCTAACGCCTGCCTTTGGCCCAGGGCATGATCCTGGAGACCCAGGAACGAGTCCCACGTCGGGCTCCCTGCGTGGAGCCTGCTTTTCCCTCTGCCTGTGTCTGTCTCTGTCTCTGTCTCTCTCTCATGAATAAATAAATAAAATCTTTAAAAATAAATAAGTAAATAAATTCAATTTCATGAACACAGAGTGTATTATTAGTTTCAGAGGTAGAATTTAGTGATTCATCAGTTGCATATAACACTTAGTGCTCATTACTTCAAGTGCCCTTCTTAATGCCCGTCACCCAGTTACCCCGTCCCTCCACCCACCTCCCCTTCCAAACCATGAATATGTGAATATGTCCACTTGATGGGTTTGTTTTGTTTACCTTTGATCTATGACTTGCCTTCAAAAGTTTTAAGTTTAAAGATGTATTGGCATTTTATGTATGTTAGAGCCTCTGGGGATTTTCGTCATTATTTCATGGGACATTACTTAGATCCAGTTGGAAAGGTAGATTCCCATATGTGAGCCATAATATGAATTAGCGTTGAATCTGACCCTCAAGAACTTAGGTGTAAGCAAGAGGTTTTCATAAACTGAGGACCAAATATTGTTTTATTTCATTTGAGTATAGGTTCAACAACTACCAGATGTACTGAGAATATTCTAGAACGGGTCACGCCTGTGTCCAGAAACACTTTCTGATGGGTTCCGAAAGAGCTCACCTAGCAGTAGTACCATGCAATAACCGTTATGGGGGGTGTTCCATCAGCTCTGGGTTGCATTAACTCGTATTTATTATTTCAAATACAACATGTAGATTTGTAGCATACTCATGATTTTTGTCTCAAGTTACACATTTTACGGAAATCATTCTTTGCAGAAAATATTTTCTGTCAACAAAAAGCACTATGTTGGGGTGCCCGGCTGGCTCAGTCGGTAGAGCATGCAACTCTTGATCTTGGGGTCATGAGTTTCGAGCCCCATGTTGGGTGTAGAGCCTATTTTTAACAATTTGGGGGGGTTGGCATCATGTCAGGTTGGCTTACCATTCATTTCTCTTTTGATAAGACCTGAGTTTATGAAATTGGCTTTCGACTACTTACTCTTTGCTGACTGTAATAAAGCAGAATTATATCCTGTGTAACTAAAATCTTACAATATGATTTTCTGTCCACCTGCTGATGGTAGGTAAAGAGTTACTGCCTTGATTTCTGTGCCTCTAACAGGATATTTTTTCCTGTTATTCAATTACCTCTCCTGGTGTTGAACGTTCCTCCAAGCTATTTCCATTATGATTTCATCCATACTTAGCTCACCCCTAGTCCTCAATAGGTTTCCTCCACCCTACACTCACCTCCTAGTGCTCTTACCAGCACTCTCAAATTCCTCAGCCATTGGTCTTTCTGTCACGTCATACTTGCCAATGGCCAGTTACCAGTAAAATCTATCACTGCCTCTCGCATAACTAAGAGAAGGGTGAATACGTTGTGTGTATGTCCCTGTTCCCATGCACATACACACAGCTGATCAGTTCACAAGCTTAATCCCTGAAACTTCAACACTTTAGAGACAAATTCTTTGTCTTCCTGAGTTATATTCTCCAGCCACATACAAGATGATTTTCTCTCTCAATATCAAATGACTGAACTGAACCTACTTTCTCAAAGTTACCAAGGCCCTTCAACAAGTCTCATGACCTTTGTCCCACTCTGTATCCTCTTTGTTGTTTCTATAGAATTTGGCACTGTTCACAAATCTCTGTTTTGTTTGTTTTTATAGAAGTTCATGTACTTGGTAAAAGTGTAAATGATACTAAAAGGTATACAATGAAAATTTACCTTCTCTTTCCATCTGATCTACAGCTCTCAGGTCCCCCTCCCCAGAGGCACTTAGGATTGTCACCTTCTTGTGTATCATTCTGAGGATCACATACATCTTTTTGTATACCAATGATTGGGTACTACATCAGCTATTTTGTCCTTACCTTTTTAAAAAATTTTATTTATTTATTTGACAAGGAGAGAGAGAGCATGAGCATGATCAGGGGAAATGGGAGTGGGAGCAGAAGAAGCAAACTCCCCGTGGAGCAGGGAGACAAATGTGGGGCTCAATCCCAGGACATCAGCATCATGACCTGAGCCAAAGGAAGCTGCTTACCCTCCTGAGCCATCCAGGTACCCCTTTTTTGTATAAATTTTTCAGTGTCAGTATGCGTAGATTAACCTCATCCTTTTTATTTTTTTAAGATTTTATTTATTCATTCATGAGAGACACAGAGAGAGAGAGGCAGAGACATAAGCAGAGGAAGAAGCAGGCTCCATGCATGGAGCTTGATGTGGGACTTGATCCCAGGACCCCGGGATCACAACCTGAGCCAAAGGTAGACTTGAGCCACCCAGGTCCCCCTAACTTCATCCTTTTTAACAGCTACACAGACTTTCAGTGTATAGAATGTTCCAGTAATGATGTATTTATCCAGTTCTTTATTGGTAGAACCCTTCCTTTAGGAAGGTTTCCCTACCACCACCCAGTTGATTCTTTGTCCTTGCACACTGCTTGTCAATCTCCTACCACACCACTTTCTCCTTTCTAAGAACTTTCATTGGTTTCCTATCAACCTTCCATTTCCTAGAACTGAAATTCTTGCTTCTCCTCCCCCCTCCCACCACTGCCCCCCCCATTCCAAGTATCTTCTTTTGGTGAACTCCTCACTTGCCACACCTGCCGTTATCTTCTCTGGATGATCTGTGAATCTGTAACTCCAGTCTTCGAGATCTCTCTCCTGTGATCTCCAGATTTTCAATTAAGGATATTTGACTGCTTCACATAAATGAGGCCAAATCTTTCATCTTTCAACCCCAAAATTTACATCTGTACTTATCTTGATAGCATTATTCAAGCTCAGTACTTTGAAATTCGCTCTAATTCCATTTTATCCCTCATGTCTATAAAAGATTAATCACCAGTGCCTGCCAACTCAACTCAGTAGGCCAGAGTAGCTTATACTCAGTTCGATCTATGCCTCTAGGAAAAGCGCCCAAAACAGAAGGACTTGTGTCCATACAACAGTACATAATTGTATAAAATTAAGCTTTTTTCATAACCATGTATAATTTGTAGCATCTTCAAAAACAATCCTGTTTTCCCATATTCATTTTCACAGTTTATTTTAGTCATTTTTATGATCACTGTTTCCTGCAGACACACTTGTAGTTTTATTTATTTTTTTTTAATTTTTTTTTTTATTTATTTATGATAGTCAGAGAGAGAGAGGCAGAGACACAGGCAGAGGGAGAAGCAGGCTCCATGCACCGGGAGCCCGACGTGGGATTCGATCCCGGGTCTCCAGGATCGCGCCCTAGGCCAAAGGCAGGCGCCAAACCGCTGCGCCACCCAGGGATCCCACACTTGTAGTTTTATATATAAAGTTTTCATGCATTCCCTCCACAGAAGATTAATCTTAATTGATATTCTCTAAAAATTAACATGAACATGTTAGAGTTTAGGAACATGTTACATATTCCATGGAGTAAAATGAATATGACATTTAAAAATTCTTGATTTATACTTCAGTAAGTCTAATTTATACCAAAGAAATCCATAATGTAAGCTTTGGGGCAGTACTGCTTATCTTGAGGACGGGATGACAGATGATAATTGCTTTATTAAGTACAACATTCTGAATTCCTATGAAGCTGTAATGGCTTGTTGTGCACTAGAGATTTTGTTATTTAGGATATAATTGATTGTAATGTGTACCGTTTGCTCTTGAATAACTCCCATTTTCCACTTCAGAGAGATTTTCATTTCGGCATCAAATAATATGATTACTGCATTTGTAAAGTTTCTGAAGCATTTCGAAATTCTTTCAGTTGAAAAATGATTCAGAATTGGAATATGATATAAATGAAAAGGGCAAATTGAATTCCATCCCATAGGTTTCATTTTAAGACCAGGTGTAGTACAGAGAATATCTCATCCTTATTGGCTGTTACCTGGTAGTTGGTATTAGTGAAAGTTGGCAAGGCCAAGTACCTGAATGCCAGAGGAATTAGCAACCCCGTGAACTCTTCTGGTTTCTGCTGTTAGTCTTTGCTATTACTCGACGTTCCCTGCCTTAACAATCTAGCAAGAAGTTACTACTTAACACCAAAACCCAAACCCCTCTGATTTACTCCAATATAGGTGACCCCAGAAATGTTCAATAGTTTGGCTAACAAGTTCTCGCTGCTTTTTACATTTTTACACACTTGTGTCCCTCTTCTTTAGTTTTAATATCTTTCTCTATTAACATCTTACCTCTCCCCCCAATCTAATGTTCGGGACACAGAGACACTTCCTCCTCAAGTCAAGATAATGCTTCACTTCCCCTACCATAAATTGGTCATGAAGAGAAATACTTGTTCAGTCCCTTGGCTGAGCAACTGAGGATTTCCATTTTACTGATGTTTGTTTACCTTTTCTTTGCAGCTCACGCAAATGAGTATTTGCATGAACTCTGCCTTAGCCTCTTGATCATTTATTTCTTTTAAGACCATGAGGCCAAAGACTCCACCAAATCAATGGAAAATTTCAATTTTTATGCATCAGTTTTAATCCTCAACCCCAGAGTATCTCATTATCCTTCCTTTTGTCTGCCTTTCAGACTTTTTATCAAAGGAAAGAAAAGAGAGGGGCGCCTGGGTGGCTCAGTCAGTTAAGCATCTGCCTTGGGCTCAGGTCATGATCCAGGAGTTGGGGGATCAAACCCCACCTGGGGCTCCCTGCTTAGCAGGAAGTCTGCTTCTCTCTCTGCCCCTCCCCTACTGCTTGTGCTCGCTCACTGTCTCTCCATTAAATAAATAAATAAAATCTTTTTTTAAAAAAGGAAAGAAGGGAGAGAGTTGAATCTGTTAGTTTCCCTTCCTCCTCGTGCTTCCCTGAGAGACTGAATTAGAGGGAAAAAAAGGATATGTTAAACCAATAGGTAAAAATTGGGTTTTGAGAGGAGTTTAAGGATTCCATTCTCTTGAGCATCCTCGTCTCTGCATTGTAGGATAATCTGAACTATAATACAGAGAATGAACATAGTAATACTTCAAATCCAAATGCATCTTTCTCTCCCAGCCTGACTGAGGGCAGTGGCTCTGGAGGGCAAAGGCTCAAACAGTTTTTTTTTAAGATTTTATTTATTTATTTGACAGAGAGAACGTGCACCGAGTACAAGCAGGAGGAGCAGCAGGCAGAGGGAGAGGGAGAATGATGCAGGGCTTGATCCCAGGACCTCCGGACCATAACCAACTGAGCCACCCAGGCACCCCATCCAAACAGTTTAAATAATTCCCTACAGCCAGGCTTCAAATGAAAATTTTAGCTTCTGTCCCCAAGCAGTTAGAAGTTCATAGATTCGTTCATCAGAGTTAACCGAACAGCTCTTAGATGCTGGCCCAAAGGTAAAAGGGCCTACAACAGTTAAACCTGCCTAATCTTTGTGAGCTCTGATCCCATCAGATTGTGCAATATGGGCAGATAGCTGAAGCAAGGGGGGGCTACACACACCAAAACCAAGTAGAAATTTCTAGCACCCCAGAGAAAGTTCCAGATTTTTAAAAATCGACATTCTCTTTAAAATGCTTGTTCTTAGTTTCCCCCCCACACACACTTGATTCTATTTTTATCATGCCATTGTACTGACTCATGTTTATAAAGGCAGCCAGGAACACATGAGGCCTATGGAGGAGAAACTAGAACTTCAGTCCAAATAACATCATTTCACAAAGCAACAGGGAAGTGAAAATAGTACCGTTGAGCCTTAAGTCTCCAGATTTCCTCCCTTTGTGGAGAGCCTCTGGGGTAGAAATTTTCCATCTCTGTCTCCTACTAGCCACATCCAACTCTGCTTTGGTTCTTGTCCCTATAGGGTAAAATTCAAGGAATGAATATGTCGGACTATGGATTTAAGAGCTAGCTTTGTTTAATCAACTTCTATTTAAGGGTACCATTTACAACAACAAAGTAATTTCTATTCTTTTTAAGTCTTTCCCTTGCTCTTTAACTCCTAGGGATGAAAAGAAAGATGTTTAAGGCTAACAAACAAACAAAAAACACATCTTTCAAGATAAGTTTTAAACCTATAAGTCCCTCTGCATTCACATTTAGCAGAAATTAATTGGTTTTGAAGTTTAGATAAAAAAGAAATCCTTTATATCAGCTCTCTTGGAGGAAGTACTGTGATGTAGATGATGATCCAGACTTTCTTCTGGGGGCTCATTATCAGAAATTCCCATCAAATAATGAGATTAGATGAGCATCTGATCCAGTGGATATGAGTACTTAATTGCCCAGATATCATGTTAAATCAATTTACAGATCTCTTGACTTTATTTTAAGGTCTTTTAAGGAAGTACTTCTCAAATTTTAACATGCATACAAATCACCTGGGAACCTTGGCAAAATCCACATTCAGTAGGTCTGGAGTGGGGCCTCACATTCTGTATTTCTAGGAGTCTCACAGGGCATGACCATGCTGTTCATCAGCATAGGACCACACTTTGTATAGCCAGGTTTTAAGGCACCTGCATTCTACATCTTAATATGAGGCTTTATTTCTAGCAAAAACTTTAATTTGTAGCATGACCACTATGTGTGCAATGCTAATTAGAAAGTTGGCTTTCATGGAAGTTAATTCTTTTGCGCAGGTCACCCAGCTAATAGGTGCCAGGGATTTGGACTCAGGCATTTCTGACTCCAAAGCCAGAGCGCTATTCTGCATGTGTTATACATAAGATCTTGTACAGAGTACTTCGAGAAAGAGTTAAAGAAGCATTTCTGCCCTTTGGAAGTCAATAATATAGTGGTAGAAAAAAAGCAATATAGTGGCAGAAATTAGACATACACATAAAAAGGTAGCAATTTCTAAGTGTTATGCAAATATCAAAGAAGTATGAATATTGAGTTTAATAGTAATACAATTGGAAAGGGAAAAACATATTTTTATAAAATTACTTTGGGTCTCCCTTGTGTTAAAGTATGGAAATATTGCCACTAGAAGTCAAAGTCTAGCACTAGTACGCTTAACAGAAAGCATATTTCAAGAGTTTAGAAAAGAAAGCTCTTGGTCAGGGCACCTGGATGGCTCAGGGGTTGAGCGTCTGCCTTTGCCTCAGGTCGTGATCCCCGAGTCCTGGAATCGAGTCCAGCATTGGGCTCCCTGCAGGTTGCCTGCTTCTCCCTCTGTCTATGTCACTGCCTCTTTGTGTGTCTCTCATGAATAAATAAATAAAGTCTTTTAAAAAATAAAAAGAAAGCTCTTGGTGGTGGAGAAGTAGAGGAATTGGGAATATCTTCAAAGAAGAGAGGCAGTTCTTGGATAAAAACTGAAGATAGGGAGCACATTTAGGGAAAGGATATCAACAAAAGTATATGAACCAAGTGGCTTGTTGTGGAAACTGAATGGACTCTATGTGACTAGAGCAGACAGTCAATTGTTTGCAAGCTGTATCAGTTACCAATTGCTGCATAACAAACCATACCAAAACTTTGAGACTTAAAACAACCACCATTGATTTGGTTCCCCATTCTGTAGGAGGCTTTTACGGGTCTGGGCCAGGCTGGGCTGATCTAATCTGGGGGTGATCATCTGTCTATGGTTAGTAAGAGGATCAGATGGCAGCCCCAGGTGGCCTTGCCAACACGTCTAGTAGTTGGTGAGGGCAATGAGTTAATGGCCTTTGTTTCTCATCAACAAGCTACACAAGTGATAAGGGCACCAAAGTGCAGGCCCCAGTGAACCAGTATTTTTTTAAGCTTCTGCTTGTGGTATAGTGGCTAATATCCCATTGATCAAAGCAAATCACAGGGCCGACCCCTATTTAGAAGATTATATCTCTCGATGGAAGAGAATTGTCGGCATTCCAATCACCGCCAACTGTAGATAGTAGTAAAGGGGAAATTGAACCTTTTCAGAGGACTGGGGTTAAGGGGGGAGGGAAGGAGGAGTCTATGAGGCCCCTTTATAGGGCTCCGCTTGTATGATTATGTCATTCAAAATGTGAATGTGTCATTTAAAAAAAAAATCTACAAACTAGCTACTCCTGGTTAAAAATAGGTAATAGTAGAAAGCTATAAAAGGAAAAATCTACTCCCCTAGCCCCCTCATTTCAACTCTCCAGAGGAAAATACCGACTTCAGCCTTACGGTTATCTTTCCTGGCAGTACTAAGTTGTTCTCAGAGGTTTTTGCCAATTTGCAATGTGAGTTTCATTGAACCCAACCGACATTAAAGAAAGGTTCTGTATAGAATTATTAATATTTTATACCTTTTTAGCATTGAGCTCTAGACACATGATCACTACTGTTAATAAACATTTATTATTTAGCACACGAAAACTACCAAGGCTCAACTTCTACATCTGCTCCCTTGGAGTCGAGTGATTTCTGTGTCTCTGTGGCCAGGAAAAAGAATGACTCTGGTGGCGCAGACAGGAAATTACTATTCAGTACTGGCAGTGCCTTCTTCCTGTTTTACCCAAAGATATGAAGTAGGAATTTGAGGGCGTACTCTCTTGAGGCAAGTTTCACTTCTCCACAGTGATTCCCATAAACCAGCCTCCAGTCTGGGCTCCAAGGGAATCCATGTGTACCCCTCTCCAGATCTGTTTGCCTCCTTACAGTTCACGAGGAAATGAAATTGTTGTACTGACAAAGCTTTCACCTCAGTTACGAGACAATCAAATCAAGAAAAACTGGTTCTCCCCAGTCCTCTGACCCAGGTCCCTTCACACATTCAGGCTGAGGAGTCAGCGCTGGGCGTGGAATCCCCTCACCCAACCCAAATTCAAAAAGTACTTCCTACAAAATTGTGTGAAGCTTGAATGACATGGGAAAAAAGTCCCTCCATACAGGAATAGTACCTTGTCAAATAATTAACTCATCTGCCTTTATTCCTTTAAATCCTAAAATCATATTTTGCATGCAGCACCTCACATTAGAAGGTAATTTCCCAGGGGTAGTTTTAAGGTGCGTACTCCAAACTTTGTAGGTTGAACTTAGTCAAGTAATGCCTTTGTTAACAAAACAAACCTTAGCTAGCCTGCCATCAAGAATAAGGAGGGTGGGAAGAGAATGGTGGGATGTTTTCACAAGTTGTCTCATTGTAAGGGTCACTTGAGATGAAGTGCCCAGGTGGTTCAATCGGTTAGGCATCTGACTCTTGATTTTGGCTCAGGTTATGATCTCAGGGTCTCCAGATCAAGCCCTACGTAGGGCTTCATGCTCAGAGGGGAGTCTGCTTGAGATTCTCTCTCCCTCTGCTGTTCCCCCTGCTTGCACGTGTTCTCAATAGCACTCTCTCAAATAAATAATAAATCTTAAAGAGTCAACTGAGATTCCTACAAAACAGGCAGATTTCCCAGCTACATCCCCCAGAGATATGGTTCATTAAATGTAGGAAGGAACTTGGGACTCTACATTTAACAACAGTCTCAGATGAATTTTATATTTTTATTTATTTATTTTTAAGATTTTTATGTGTCTATTTGACACAGAGAGAGATTGAGAGGGAGCGGGAAAGGAAGAAGCAGGCTCCCTGCTCAATCCCAGGACCCTGAGATCATGACCTGAACGGAAAGCAGACACTTAACCGACTGAGCCATGGAATTTTATATTTGGATGAGTTTGGGAAAACACTGCATTAGGGCAATAGTTTTCACCCCTGAGTGTACATCAGTGTTACGTGGAAGGTTTTTAAATAAATCTATATATTAACGCCCAGACTCCAAACCCAGAGATTCTGATTTAATTTATCTAGGAGTGGGGCCATGCACTGATGTTTCTGAAAAGTTCCTCAGGTGATTCTAGTGTGTAGCTATTCTAGTGTTCAGGAATTATGGTACAAAGAAGTAGTTGTCAAATATCTTGGTGTCAGGATCCCTTGGTACACCTAAAAATGAGTGAGGATGCCAAAAAGCTTTTGTTTAGGTGGGTTATACTGATACTTCTCATAATAGAAATTAAAACTAAGGGAAATTCTTAATATGTATTCTTTAAGAATCAGGATAATAAAAAAGAATCATAATAATAGACTCATTAAATAGTAATATAAATAACATACCTTTAAAGAATAATTTATTTTCCAAAAACACTGAGAGGAGTAGAATCATTTTCTATTTTTGTAAACCTCCTTCCTGTTGGCTTATAGAAGACAGCTAGATTCTGCATTTAATCGGACAATGTTGTGTTGGTTCAAGAGTTCAACCTGAAGTATGTGAAGGAAATCCAGCCTCTTGGAAATAAGCAGTTAAAAAAGGAAAGAGTATTTTAATAGGCTTTTCAGATAAGTGTGGAGTTCCTTCTTGGACATAACCAAAATTAATGGCTAACTTTGTAAAGGATTTTTTGTAATGTGAAGTCCAAAATCCTATCAATGAACGTTTCATGCCCTGTTCCACTAAAATCCATTTGGGTATCTTACACTTTGAATGTATCTTTGACCCATGCATGACTTTGTAATATCAGGCATTGGTCATTTGAAAAACCACTGGTTCACTGAGTTTTGCAGCTCTTCCAAATGCTGACACATTTCATATTGTATAATATAAAAAAAATGACATTTATTAAAACCACAGTCTCATCAGAAAGTCTTTAAGTATTGGGAAACTGGCTAGAGCATGATGGTGGATCAAATTTTCTAAAATTTTAATTTCCATTTGAAAATTTGAATTTTATCGTTGGCAACATATACTATTAGCTATTTTCCTCGAAGTGACAGACTATTCATTTACAAGAAAATGTCTGCCAAAATTCCAAGTCTGAATAGCCATGGTTTGTCCATTGTTCTGTCCTGTAAAAATGGTGTTTCATGAGAAAAGCTGCTAGTTCAGCTTGCAACTCACTCACGTACTTTTCCCGAAGGCATCAATTCTGCTTCAGTGTGAAGCAAAAGTGCTTTACGTGTACTTCATGTTTCATTACAGATAACTTTTTTTTAAATCTACCCAAGGGTCAAGATCTAATAAACTTAGTATTTTGTGCAGCTTCATCAAGGACATTCTTGAATTCGAAAACTTTTTTTCCTTTCTTTCTTTTTTAACTATGATTTGTCTGTTGGTGAAGAATAAAATGACTACTAATAGAGAGGGGTGCCCCTGCCTTGATTTGTGCTAAGACGCCAGAATTTTGTTTTTTTGCTTTTGTACGTTCAATGCAGATGTCAATACAGTAAAAAAGGTAAATAGCCTCTTAGTATTATCATAAAAATGGTTTTGACCTCCTGGACTCCCTGGAAGGGTCTTGGGGACTGTTCTTTCAGAACTGCTGACCTAAAAGGCCAGAGAGTAGTGTTGGTAGGGGAGTTGGGCAGGGCAAGTTTAGCATTCATTCATATTTATATTGCTGAGATTAGAATATCTACCATGCCTGGTTATTTATTTTATTTAAGCCTCACAGTAACATTCACAAAATAGATACCATTATTCCTACTTCACAAATAAGGAAATTGAAGCTCAGAAAGATTAAATAATTTTCTAGGTGAAGCAAGGACCAGGAATTTAGATGAAAATCTAAATCTTGGTGATTTTAAGCTTGTTCTCTTGCCACTACTCTAAGTCATTTTCCTTCTTTTGAACTATTTTGGATTTGAATAACAGGTTCAAGACTTAATGAACACTTACTATGCTCTAAAAACTATTCCCAGAAAAAAAAACATAAATATTCTCAGAACTTTATTTTTTTGTAGATTTTATTTATGTATTTGAGAGAGAAAGCATGAGCAGGGGGAGCGTCAGAGGGAGAGGGAAAGGGAGAAGCAGTTTCCTCCCTGAGCAGGGAGCCTGATGTGGGGCTCAATCCGAGGACCCCAGGACGGTAAGCTGAGCTGAAGGCAGACGCTCAACCGACTGAACCACCTGGACACCTCCATTCTCAGAACTTTAAAGGTATTAACTCATTTCTTCCTCCCAATCTGGGCCAGATTAGTATTTTAAACTTGAGGAAACAGAGGCACAGGGAAGTTCCTTAGCTTTTCTAGAGACATAGAGCTAATAACTACAGAGCTAGGATTTTAACACAAGAAGACTGATTCAGGAGTCTTGGGATCGAGCCCTGCATCAGATTCAACACTTAGTAGGGTATCTGCTTAGAGATTATCTCCCTCTGCCCCTCCCCCCCTCACTGGCTCACTTTCTCTTTCTATAAAAAGTAAATAAATCTTTTTAAAAAATTTTACTAAAACATCCCCGAATTAAAGACACTGAGAAACCTAAAATTGTGTATATGAAACAAATACTTTTGCCTCTGCATATAAAATATCATGTGATCAAAAGATCTTGGTTTATATGTTTCGTTTCCTCAAGGCAAGGCAAAAGCATGTGTAGAAAAACCTTAAGTGTATGGAAATTTAGGCAAGAAGTTAATTCACAGAAATCACTTAGAGTCCTAAAAGGAGCATAGTTCAGTTTACATTTCAGATTTTCAAGATCAGGATGTGGTGACCAAGTCTGCAGATGCGAAAATGATGTGGTCTATGTCATACTGAGCATATGACAGGCACCCGTTGAAGAGCACACCTGTTCCTGGAGAAGACCGGGGCACTGGAACAATCATGGGTGTAACAATAGAACCATTTCCTTTACCATTTACCACCTCAAGAATTAGTCGTCTTGGGGTATATTTCCTTTTTCTAAAAATAATGGCAGCAGTATTGTTACTCAGTCCACTAAAGTGGGTTCAGATGTTAACTTCTAAGACAAGATCTCTTTTTCCCAAGTGGAACTCCAGTTCTCCAGCCAATGGGAGTTTCCTCATCTACAAAGAAAGGTTATTTGTTTTTACCTATGAAAAAGCCTAAAAATGCAGACAGACTGCCTACTACTTGGTCCTTCTGTCCCTGTGTGCTCAAGGAAATGCCACCCTCTGGTCCAGGTCTTCTGCCAACCTTCTTGCCTTCCCAAGTCAAAGCAGGGCAAAGGTTCTCTACAAGAAAGGGAGAGCCGGGAGGAGAAGGAAAGCCTACTTGAGTGGGCCACATCTACCCACAGGAAAGCAAGGAGGAGAAAATCTTGTTCTTTTTTTAAAAGATTTTTATTTATTTATTCATGAGAGACACAGAGAGAGGCAGAGACACAGGCAGAGGGAGAAGCAGGTCCCTGCAGGCAGCCTGATATGGACCCCATCCCAGGACCCCAGGATCACGACCTGAGCCAAAGGCACGCTCAACCACTGAGCCACCCAGGTGCCCCGAAAATCTTGTTCTGTAACTAAGGACAAACAACTGTTCTGTGGCTCTTCCTCCCTCTCCTCCTACTTGTCCTCTTCCCCATGAGGTTTCAGCCTTTGCTATCACCTGCAGGAATTCCCCAGTAAGATGGATGAGAGTGGAAGAGAAAACCAACCTGTCTTCTCTACAGGAAATTTTCTTCCCCTGGATTCCTCACTTCCCTCCTGCCCCCTGAAGCCCCTCAGCTCCAAATCTGGTGTGAGCTTCTCCTTCTGAAAGCTTTCCTGCTTCCTGTTGGAGTCTTTATTCCCCAACCCTAGAATTACAGGCCCTGCCCAGATGGACTCCACCTGATGCTGGGAATGGAAAGGATCGACTCTTCCACTTAAAGCTGCCTTGAGGGGTCAGACAGCAATGTACCCTAGAAGTATTGCTACACCTAGTGGTTCTGATCTGTAGTTCTCTTCACATACACTCCACTTCCATTCTACTGAAATCAGCTGTTCTTTGCTAGCCTGGGAACCTAACCACATTTCTGTCTACTTGCTTATTATTTCTCATTCATTCTATTCAATATCTTTTTTGAACACAGAGCTTGTCCTAAGAACTGTTTTAGGCAAAATAGTCCCAACTTTCGTAAAGGAGACCAGTCCATTGATCCAACTGGAGGGCTATCTCAAGGCACGAGCAGAAATCCCTGCCCTGACCCAAGAATTTTAACACAAAGTGTAGCCTGGGCTCTTTAGAGGGTTAGCAGAAAACCTGCTGCCTTAGAAAACATGGAGCAGCCATTAATTCTCCAAGACTTCTCATGTCTAGGCAAAGAACAGAGAATCCATGGAAAGTGGAAGCTCTAGCACTGTGCTACGAAGTGTACTGAGTGAGAGTCCTGGATTCCCTGGGAGAACAAGAAGAGTCTCAGGAGAAAGGAGGCTAATTGCCTCCTGGCATCTGACCCTGCACGGTAAAGGAGGCAGCTCAAGCTGGGCCTCACAAAATAGGCGCACACTGGCCTTGACAGTCCCCTCACATCAGGGCAGCCCTACTTTGGAAAACAGGATTGCAAGAGGCATGAGAACCAACTTAGGACAGCAATTGGAATACAAAGATGTGGTCTATGTATACAATGGAGTATTCCTCAGCCATTAGAAACGACAAATACCCACCATTTGCTTTGACGGATGGAACTGGAGGGTGTTATGCTGAGTGAAATAAGTCAATCGGAGAAGGACAAACATTATATGGCCTCATTCATTTGGGGAATATAAAAAAATAGTGAAAGGGAATAAAGGGGAAAGGAGAGAAAATGAGTGGGAAATATCAGTGAGGGTGACAGAACATGAGAGACTCCTAACTCTGGGAAACGAACAAGGGGTGGTGGAAGGGGAGGTGGGCGGCGGGTGGGGGTGACTGGGTGACAGGCACTGAGGGGGGCACTTGATGGGATGAGCACTGGGTGTTATGCTATATGTTGGCAAATCGAACTCCAATAAAAAGAAATTTAAAAAAAAAAAAAAAGGAATACACAGGCCATGAATGATGCACTGTGAAGCTTAAATTGGGGGTTGCAGTGAAGTAGGAATTTGCCCTTTCCATATACATAGTAAACAAAACCACCAATTCCTCAGGATTTCAATAGTTCTTGCTCATTCTTCTCCCCAAATTTCCCTTTCCCTTCCTATCTCTAGTCACTGACATTGATCACTCCCATGCTTCCCAGGCTCCTCTCTTCCCAGCTAGAAAGGAGGGACTCCTTCTCCATCATTCCCCAGCCTTCAGCCAGTTCTTACCACCCACTCCATAGGTCTTGTTCTTTGCCCCATTCTCTGTGCCTCTTAGTATTAGCAGTTCTCAGTATCACTCACCAGGCATTAGCTTCTCTTAAGTTGTTTTATTTTATTTATTTATTTGAGAGAGCACAAGAACACATTCGTGTAGGTGTTGGGGGGCGGGGGTGGAACAAAGGGAGAGGGACAAGCAGACTCCACAGTGAGCACAGAGCCTCACACAGGGCTCAGGGCTTGCTCTTCCAACCCTGAGATCATGACCTGAGCCAAAATCAGGAGTCAGAGGCTTAGTCAACTGAGCTCCCCAGGGACCCCTCTCTTAATTTATTTGTCTTAATCAAAAAGAAATACCTTCAATTTTATTAGTTCTTGCCACCTAGGCAAAACATTGAAAATTTCAGTGAATTCAATGTAATAACTCTTTAAGATCTAGTGTAAGGGGATCCCTGGGTGGCGCAGCGGTTTGGCGCCTGCCTTTGGCCCAGGGCGCGATCCTGGAGACCTGGGATCGAATCCCACATCGGGCTCCCGGTGCATGGAGCCTGCTTCTCCCTCTGCCTGTGTCTCTGCCTCTCTCTCTCTCTCTCTGTGACTATCATAAATAAATTTAAAAAAAAAATTAAAAAAAAGATCTAGTGTAAGTTATACAAGCAAGGTGTTGTGTAAGGTTTGAGGTGTGCTACCATTTGTGGGAAAAAAGTAAGTATACTTCTAACTACATATATTATCTCTGGGAGGGTATGGAAGAAGCTCTATACCCTTTGGTGACTTTTGAGACTTGTATTACCTTTTCTCCAAAGAGAGTAAATCTTTTAAAAAGTTAGAGTGTGTGAGGAAAGTTATTTTCCACTCAGTTATGTTAGAAGCAAGATTATTAAGAAAAAGATTTATGTGCATAAAGGTAGCTATCAGAAAATTAACAGTGATTATCTTGTTTTTATTTTTTTAAGATTTTTTTATTTATTTATTCATGAGAGATACAGAGAGATAGAGGCAGAGACACAGGCAGAGGGAGAAGCAGGCTCCACGCAGGGAGCTTGATGCGGGACTCAATCCCGAGACCCCAGGATCAAGCCCCAGGGCAAAAGCAGGTGCTAAACCGCTGAGCCACCCAGGGATCCCCAACAGTGATTATCTTTTAAAAGATGTTCTTCCCTTCCCTTTTTGCTTATTTGAGGTTTCTATGATTTATTCATTAAAAAAGAATAAAGTGGAAAATAAAATTAACATGCACGGGGGCAGGGAGTAAATGGGAAATCTTTGTACCTTCTGCTTCATGTTGCTGTAAACCTACAACTGCTCTAAAAAAACAGACTCTTAAAAAAGAACAAGTGGAATATTGCCATACATTAAAAATGAAATTATAGAAATTCAAGGAACAGGAAAAAAGGCAGGAAAAGAGACTGTTTACAGAAATATATCCATATATATCTTTCTAATAGCTGCCCAGTTGAAAGCTTGAACTATTTTCTATTATTTATTCCCTTAATATACAAATTGTGTGTTTATTTCTTGTTATAAATAGATACATGCAAGGCACAGCTTTGTGTCTATCCCAACATCCTCAAACCTCTGAGATCCACGACTTTAGAGCCCCCTCAGGATTCTCTCATTTCAGGACCCCCTAGGGCATCCCTAATACCTGGTATATACATACATTTAGCCAACTGCCTACATTGGGACACGTTCTGACTTTGAGAACTATGCCTCTTCCCTTTGAATGTACCTTCATCAAAGCACCTTGTCCAAAAACTCAAGGATTCCAGCATACTCCCTTCTTAGTCATCTGAAATAGTATGTCACCCCCAGAACCAGAGCAACACTTGGCATTTGCACGTGCCCTCACCCTTGGCATTGCCATGTAGCTCCCATGTGCTATGTTGTCTTCTACATTATTCCTGCTTTATCTATCCAATCATTGCCATCCTAGGTATTTGTTTTTACCTTAACCTTTGTGGCAAAGGCAGGTAGATAACTCCTACCATCAAGCAACTTTTTGTGTTTGACTTCCCAGTTAGAGACCACCAAGGTTGAGTCATAAATAGTTTCTAGTCAGAATATCATAAATATGTGAATAGAGAAATTATTTAAAAGATGCTACTGGGGGATCTCTGGGTGGCTCAGCGGTTTTGCGCCGGCCTTTGGCCCAGGGCGCGATCCTGGAGTCCCGGGATCAAGTCCCGCGTCGGGCTCCCTGCATGGAGCCTGCTTCTCCCTCTGCCTGTGTCTCTGCCTCTCTCTCTCTCTCTCTCTGTGTCTATCACAAAAAAATAAAAATAAATCTTTAAAAAATAAATAAAAAAATAAAAGATGCTACTGGAATAATTAGTTATGGCCAAAAGCCTTTAGGGAAATTTGACAGGTAAATAAACACTGGAGCTGAGTCATGAAGAATAAAGAAGCCGTCTCCAAGTAGAAATTGGTAAAAGAATGTTCCAAGGAGAAAAAGCAGCATGGGTAAAATTAAGGAGATATGAAAACTGATGCACGTTGAAGGAATAGCTAGTAATTTACTGTATTTAGAGCTCAAAGACCTAGAGGTGGGGGGATAAAGTGGGAGTGAATGGAAAGGAAACAGAAGGGGAAGGGTCAGGAAAGTAGGGTGGGTACCCTCACTGGAAAGGACCTCACATGCCTATGGAGCCATGACTCCAGCCTTCACTTGAGTTGAGGGTCAGACTCACCTGATAAACTGGTACTGCCAGGAGGATTATTTGTACAAGGATACCATCAGGGATCAAAAAGGACAAGCTGATATTTGCCCCAGCTGCAGTTTTCTTTGCCCCTGGACTCGTGATTTACCATTGGGAATATGGTCTGCAGCACTGGTTTAAAAAGGAAATGTTAGTACAGAGATGCAAGTGGGTCTGGGTCAATGCCCAGGAGATAAACAATGACTTGGAGAGAGGGGGTGTTTTTCCCACTTCTGCATATAAAAATCACCTGGCTTTGGTACTCTGAGGATTACAGAGAATGAGGTGGTATGTTGATATCTTGAGGGTTTACGGCATGAAGAACATTTACATGATGCAAACAGCAATATTATCATGAAGTGGGGACCTCCCCGTATGTGGTAGGGTGTAGGTACCAACCTGCAGTGGCTTTGTAGGAAGCAGATCTCCCCAAGAGAACTAAAGAGGAAGACCTTGAGATGACAGGTGATAAGCTTATGTGAGATCCCAGTCAAGACTCAAAAAATGAATAGCTGGATGTACATTTAAGATTGTGGAAGGGATGCTAGAAACCTTTGCTCTGCAGGAAAGGCAGAGCCAGTGCAATCTGGGGTAATGAGATGATGCATCATGGAGCAGATAGAAACCATTGCAGCTGAGGCCATGTGTGCAATGGGCTGACCACTACCAGTAAGCAATGCCATCCGAGACCACTCTGCTCCAGCACATCCAGGCCAGGGAAGAACAACCACGTGACTGGCACACATAATCACAAGAAATCATAAGTAATAGTTTGTTGTTGTAAATCACTCAGTGGTTGAAATGGTTTGTTACATAATAAAAACTAACTGATTAAGCCTCAAGGTGGGAATTGGTGGGAAAAGCTGCTTAAGTATAGTTGACAGTGTGATCCAGGTCCCCAAAGGCAGAGAACATAAACCTGAATGACAAGGCTACTTCGGGAAGGTGTAGAGGATTTGTAGTGTGTCAATTTAGGTAAGCTGAAACATTTCCCAGAACTCTCTTCTCTGTAGAGTTCCAGTGTGGCTGAAAGCATGAGACATTCTGCACATTGTTCACAAGATGGAAGTAGAATTGCAGTCATTTTCTGCTGAATTCAGAAGGTTGGAGTGGGGCATGAGGGGCTGGGGCAGCTCACACACATGTCACCTCCCTGCTGGATTGTCTCCTTGGCATGTGGCGGCAGCAGGGTCAGTAGCACTTACAACCTCTGTCACCTCCTCCTCTAGCTTCTCTTACTCTTGGGCCAATTATGTGCTTAACTCTGTGCAAAACGTACCGGCTTCTCCTCCAGGACACCCTCATCATCAGTGTTGGAGGCCTCAAGCCTACAAGAGACCAACAAGGATTCCAGCCTACCTTCCTGGGTCCCAGTTTAGCCTCAGAGGTGCCAGCTCATTCATATTTATTTCCTTTCCAACCTCCTGTCCGAGCCTTCAGGCTCCAGCATCAACAGCCTTAGAAACAATACACTTATGCAGACTTTTTAACTAGCTCCCACAGTTGAATAAGGTCAAATTCCTGTAATAAATGCCTAATACATACAATATTGTATATAACAGATTATATATAATATTCAAATTATATGTAATACTCAAATTATGTGTGTGGAAAAAAAATCTAGTGGTTCTGATTCTTGGACTGACCAACACAAAGAGTCTAAAAACCCTGGCTAGGGGATCCCTGGGTGGCTCAGCGGTTTAGCGCCTGCCTTTGGCCCAGGGCGTGATCCTAGAGTCCCGGGATCGAGTCCCGCGTCGGGCTCCCTGCATGGAGCCTGCTTCTCCCTCTGCCTGTGTCTCTACCTCTCTCTCTCTATGTCTATCATCATGAATAAATAAATAAAATATTTAAAAAAAATAAAAATAAAAAGTAAAAACCCTGGCTAGACAAGATGAATAGAAGCAATTTCTAGTGGTCTTCTTCTGCAACAGGCTGAAAACACTGTAGCCCTTGGGTGGAAAAAAATGAGATAACCATCAGTGAATCAGAAGACAGGAAAGGCAGAAGACAGAAGCCATGGTGGTGCTCCACCATCTGGATCTCACTACTAGGGACCCTTCAGCCAAGGAGCACCCAGCCTTTCCACACTTACTTAAGGGAACATTGAAGAGAGGATGATATTCTAGAACATTGGAGACTTTGTTCAGAGTGGGTTATACTGCATCTGGATATCAGATAGAAACAATTGTCCAGGAGTCCTTGTAAAATTTGGGAAGAGAAGATACTCAACCTCACTGTAGTCAAAGAAATGTAAATTCGAACTAGAAAGTGATTCCATTTTTCCTTATACAAATGGTCAAAGATACCTATAAAAAATTTAACTACACAAACCCTCAAGAGACACCTGGGTGGCTCAGTGATTGAGCATCTACCTTTGGCTCAGGTCGTGATCCCAAGGGTCCTGGGATCAAGTCCCATATCAGGCTCCCCTGGGGGACCCTGATTTTCTCTGTGTGTCTCTCATGAATAAATAAATAAAATCTTTTTTTAAAAAAAACCCTTTGACAAGGCAGTATTAGTCTTAGTTATTTATCATAGATAACTTTACATGTGTGTGAAATAATGTATGTATAGGGATATCCATTGTAGCATTTTATATAGTAGCAGGAGATTGGAAATTACCCAAGTGTCTCCCAATAAGGAATTGAAGAAATTACGGCTCACTTATAATTTATCCAATTTTCAGTATGTAGGTTGTATCAAAAAAATTGTGGCATTGTTTATAATAGCAAGAAATTGGAAATTACCCAAGTGTCTTCCAATAAGAAACAGGATAAATTATGGCTCATCTATAATGGAGTATAATACATATACTGAAAAGAATGAAGCCATTGTATGTCTATTGATATAAAACAATCTTTAAGCTATATTATTAAATGAAAAACAGGACTTGAATAATGTGTGTGCAATATGCCTCCTCCCTCCCTCTCTCTTTTTTATTCTAATTCTGATACAGTTAACATACAGTGTTATCTTAGTTTCAGGCGTACAATATAATGATTCAATAATCCTATACATTACTCAGTGATTGTCATAAGTGTATTCCTTGATCCCCATCTGTTTAACCCATATCTCCATCCCCCTCATATCTGGTAACCATCGATTCTGTATATTAAGGGTATGTTTCTTGATTTATTATCTGTCTGTCTCTCTCTTTTTCCTTTGCTCATTTGTTTCTTAAATTCTACATGTGAGTGAAATCATATGATACTTGTCTCTCTGACTGACTTATTTTGCTTAATAGTATACTAACTCTATCCATGTTGTCACAAATGGCAAGATTTCATTCTTTTTTTTATAGCCAAGTACTTTTCTATTGTATGTATACACCACATCTTCATTATCCAATCAGTCAATGGACACTTGAGCTGCTTCCATATCTTGGCTATTGTAAATAATGCTACTATAAACATTGGGATGGATGTAGCCTTTTGAATTAGTATTTTTGTATTCTTTGTGTAAATACCTAGCAGTGCAATTGCTGCATTGTAGGGTAGTTCTATTTTTAACATTTTGAGGAACCTCCATACTGTTTTCCATAATGGCTGCACCAGTTTTCATTCCTACCAACAGTGCAAGCGGGTTCCCCTTTCTCTACATCCTTGCCAACACCTGTTGCTTTTTGTGTTGTTGGCTTTAGCCATTCTGACAAGTGTGAGGTAATATTTCATTGTAGTTTTGATTTGCATTTCCTTGACGATGAGTGATGATGACCATCTTTTCATGTGTCTGTGGGCCGTCTACATGTCTTGTTTGGAGAAATGTCAGTTCATATCTTCTGCTCATTTTTAATTGGATTATTTGTCTTTTGAATGCTGAGTTTTATAAGTTCATTATATATCTTGAATACTAAATCTTTATTGGTTATGTACTTTGCAAGTAACTTTTCAAGTATCTTTTGGCTTTTGTCAAAGATATTACTGCCTGTGCTCTCTTCTTGGATTTTTGTGGTTTCATGTCTCACAATTTGGTCTTTAATCCACCTTGAGTTTATTTTTGTGTATGGTGTGAGAAAGTGGTCTAGTTTCATTCTTTTACATGTTCCTGTCCAGTTTTTCCAACTCCATCTGTTGAAGATACTGTCTTTTTCCCATTGGATATTCTCTCCTATGTTGTCAAAGATTAATTGACCATACAAGTGGGGGTTTATTTCTGAGTTTTCTATTTTGTTCCATTGATCTGTGTGTCTATTTTTGTGCCCGTACTGTACGGTTTTGATCACTACAGCTTTGTAGTGGAATTGTGATGCCTCCAGCTTTGCCTTTGTTTTTCAAAATTGCTTTGGCTTTTTGGGGTCTTTTGTGGTTCCACATAAATTTTAGGTTTCCTTGTTCTAATTCAGTGAAAAATGCTGTTGGTATTTTGATAGGGATTGCATTAAATGTGTAGATTGCCTTGAGTAGTATGGACATTTTAACAATATATGTTCTTCCAACTCATGAGAATGGAATGTCTGTGTGTGTGTGTGTGTGTGTGTGTGTGTGTTTTAAATGCAAGAATATCTCAGAAAGAATTCACATGAATCATGAAACTGGTAATTTTCATTACCTTCACAGAAAGGAATTGGATGCCTAGGGAACTCCCTCCCCCCATTTGTACCACATGTGTCTGTTACTTACTCCCCCAAAATTGTTGCAAGTTTGTTCAAAATACTGCTTTTCAGGAGGTACCCTTGACTTTTTCCAATGGCCAGAATGACCTGAAGAGCAAAAGTGACCATTATACCTCAGGTTAAGCAAGCTGAAACCCAGATTTCTCCTGCAAAAGAGATTCCTCTTAAAAGATATTACTGTATTCCAAAACATATACAGGCAAGAAAAAAACAAATAGATACAAGAGGGATGCCAAAAAGTGATTTATTCCAGGGAATGAGAGATGTAGTGTGATGGAGGCATAGTCATTTTGGGAGAGCGGGGTGTATAGTGAGGAAGGCATAATAGAAACAATGGAGACATGTATGTGGCAGAAGCCAGTAAGGCTAACAGAAGGGTGCTTGGACATGGTTTGTGTTAGGGAGAGTTGTAGTCTCTAAACACAGAGATCATCAAAACCCTGTAATAAAAGGAGTGTGGGGTTGCAACAAAGACAGTGAGACAAAACTCCAAACATTTTTTAAAGATTTATTTATTTTAGAGAGAGATAGAACAGGGGGAGCGGGAGGGCAGAAAGAGAGGAAGAGAGGCAGACTCCCTGCTGAGAGTGGAGCCCAACATGGGGCTCCAATTCCACAACCCCAAGATAATTACCTGAGCCAAAATCAAGAGTTGTGTGGAATACATCATATAAGAGAAGAATTTTTGTTGTGTTTTTAAAGTCGTTGTTCATAACAAAGGGAAGTCATAGGAACAGTCCTGAAAGTGTGCTCCAATTCAAATCAAGGATAAGAGATGCTTCTCTAGCTAGTGAACTTTGGATGCTAAGATCCATGTAGAGGTGAAGAAGGCATGTATCTTGGTATACAGTTTTGACAAGACCTCTAAAACTCCTTAAAATCCTGATGTGGGCATCTGGGCATTAGCACCTAGTATACCAATTCCCCATTCTATTAGATCCAATAGCAAGACTAAATGCTCCAGTTATGAATGGAATTTTGCAAACATACCTTTCAAAGTTTGATTGTAGATAGCACTGTAACGTAGAGTAATTGCTCTTCACAAGCTGTAAAATCTGTTCTTTTTAGCTGCTTATTAAGTTGTTTTACCCGAGAGTCGACAAATAACTTGCTTTCAATGTCAAAAATAGTAGTCTTACATTTATTAAGTCCTTTATAATTTTAAGAGGATTTTTAATTTTATTTTATTTTTTAAAAAATCTTTTTTTAAAAAAAGATTTTATTTATTTACTTACTTACTTATTGAAAAGAGAGAGAGCACACATGCATGAGCAGAGGTAGGGGCAGAAGGAGAGGAAAAAGCAGATTCCCTGCTGAGCAGAAAGCCAGACTTGGGGCTTGATCCCAGAACCCTGAGGTCATGACCTGAGCTGAAGTCAGATGCTTAACCAACTGAGCCACCCAGGCACCCCAAGCAAGTTCGCTTTCAAGTTCAGCAGTCAAAAGCAGTAATCCAGAGCTGGTACTCAGCAATCATTAAGTGTTCAGACCCATTCCAGTTTGTTGCTCCATTATCCTCAACACAGCTTCTGCCTCATGTCCCAAGATGACTGCTTTGCCTCAACTATCACATTCTCTCTTTTTTTTGTATAATTTTATTGGAGTTCGATTTGCCAACATATAGCACAACACCCAGTGCTCATCCCATCAAGTGACCCCCTCAGTGCCCATCACCCAGTCACCTCATCCCCCGCCCACCTCCCCTTCCACCACCCCTTGTTCATTTCCCAGAGTTAGGAGTCTCTCATGTTCTGTCACCCTCTCTAATTTTTCCCACTCATTTTCTCTCCTTTCCCACGTTCTCATTCAAGTTTTCAAGAAGAGGGGAAGAGGAAGAGTGTCTACCTCACTGTAAAGATACTGCTTAGAAGTTTCACATGTCTTATACACATGGTCTAGAATTTAGTAATATAGCCACAATTCATTACAATGGAAAACTACTGTATTTTGGTGTCTTATTGACCTGACTAAAATTCAGGGAATCTGAACTTTGGAATTCAGGGAAGAAAAAAAGAATGGATAGATATTGGAAAGACATCTACCATGTACAGATTACTACACTGAATAACTCAGAGGATGCTATTTCTTCCATGGTCTATACCATAAATTATTCAGAGCTACTATGTGAATGTAAATTAGTGAATGACACATAAAAGTACACTTATTTTATATATGGTTGAAAAGACTCCACAGATCGAGGGGCTCTAATCACCTCACAGTCTATTGTGAGGATCTTTCTTAATTATTAATATATTGAACATGAAGGTAAGTGATGACTACATGAAAGAAAACATTCCATCTATAGCTGGGTGCACTGCAAATGAAGGGGGGGCCTTCACATCCTACTCTATTCCACAGATTTTTCTGCACTTGATCTTAGCCAAAAGCCAAGAAACAATCCAGCGATCTTTCTGGACTCTATATGTTCAACGTGGAGGTAAAAGATAGCCATATACAGAAGACTTATTCCATGTTTAGTTGTGAGTACTGCACTCTCAGAAGTTGCCATTCAAATCACAATCTATTCCAGGTTTATTTCTGGATTCCTAATATGCTCAAAATAGAGGTAAGTACTAAAAAAAAATAGAGGTAAGTACTGATAATTGCACTGCACAGCCCAGTTGGTATCATTTATGTTGTATATGCCATGTAGTTTTTTGGACTCCTCATATGGTCAATGTGTAGTTAGTGATAGCCTCATAAAAATAAATGTGAATATACTCCACAATTTAAGGGATTCTGTTCATAATATAGTCTAGCTCATAAATCTTTCTGGATTTGTTATATATTTGATGTGGAAGTATGTGTTGGCCACATGAAATTAGATTGTGCTATGTATTTTGAGTACACTGCAAAACAGAAGTGTTGATAATCATATCCTCGTCTATGCTATGGATCTTTCTAATCTCTTCATATACTCAATGTGGAGGTAAATAATGGTCACATGAAAATAAATCTATCTGTATACATTTGGGTACACTATATAACTGAAGAGGATACTACTCACTATCTGGTAAATTTCATGGCTATTTCTGGCCTCATCATACATTAATGTGGAGGTAAGTGATGGTCATATGAGTTGACACTTGTTTCACTTGCAGTTGGATATACTGTGCTATTCAAGGACCGAGAGCCACATTCTAGTCTATGCCATGGATCTTAGAAAGATTTTTCACATGATCAACGTGGAGGTTAATGATGGCCTTATGAAATTAGATTTACTGCATACAGAGTTGATTGTACTGCACAGTTTGAAGGCTGTCAATCACATGATGAGTTCTGGACCCATATACTTGTGGGAGGTAAACGCCACGTTTAAGTAAATTTGTTCTGTGTAAATTTTGGTGTGCTAAAAAATTTAAGGATGTCAGTCACATCCTAATTTGTGACATAGATATTTCTGGACTCCTCATATGCTCAATGAGGAAGTAAGTGATTTCTACAGTAAAGAAGGATTATGCAAAATGAGAATCTAAACCACAGTGAGATGGCAGCTCACACCTATTAGAATGGCTATTATCAAAGGATGAAATAACAAATATGGACAAGAATGTGGAAAAAGGGAGGGCAGGGCGAGATGGCGGAGGAGCAGGGTCCCCAAGTCACTTGTCCCCACCAACTTACCTAGATAACTTTCAAGTCTTCCTGAAAACCTACAAATTCCGCCTGAGATTTAAAGAGAGAACAGCTGGAACGCTACAGAGAGACAAGGTAGGAAAGCGGAAAAAATAAACTAATTAATTAGTTAAAAAGCATCCAGTGGGGGAGGGGCCCCACGAGGAGCTGGGCTAAGGGGGGGGCAGCGAGAGCCTTCAGGACAGGAAAGCCCAGGCCTGTTGAAGCAGGAACTTTACCAACCTTCCCGGAGGGAAAGGCGTCGCAGGGAGCTCGGGCAGGATCCCAGGAGGGGCAGTGGAGCCCCCAGGTTCCCGGGGTCACTAACAGAGGAATTGCGCCTGGGGGAGAGCGCTCTGCACCCCGCGGGCTGAGATCCCTAAACGACTGGAGGGGGCTGAGCGACCCAGGAGCAGCTCCAGCAGCAGCTCCCCGTGGAGGAGGCTGCACTGCCCTGGGAGCGCAATTCCAGTGGCACAGGCCCCAGAGCCCAGGGCGCCGGGGGACACAGCCCAAGATCCAGCGCCTCCCCGCCCCCCCCCCCCCCCGGACAGGCGGAGGCCGAAAGGACACAGGACAGCAAGGACGCTCCTGCCGCTGGGTGGCCCCGAGCTGTGCAGGTCAGCAGCCCCCGCCCTCGGAGCATCCAGGCCTCTGCGGACTGGGAGCTGAGGGAGTTACTGCGGGAGCTGACTCCAGGGCTGGAGAGCTGGCCGCGGCCACTGTTGTTGTTCCTCCTAGTGTCACCTTGTGCCTGGGACTGAGCAGGGGCCTCACAGGATAAACAGCTCCCACTGAGCCGTACACCTGGCAGGGGGCGGGGCAGCTCCCCCAGGTGCACACACCTGAGAGTCAGCACAGCAGGACCCTCCCCCCAGAAGACGCACTGGAAGGACAGGGGAAGAGCCAGTTATTGATCAAGCAGCACTGGAACGCTCCAGGGGAAGTAGAGGGATTTACAGTATATAGAACCAGAGGATACCCCTCCTTGGTTTTTTTTTTCTCTTTTTTTTCCTTCCTCTTTCCATTACAACTTGTTTTTATCCACTCTGCACTGAGCAAAATGACTAGAAAGAAGAACTCACCACAAAAGAAAGAATCAGAAACAGTACTCTCTGCCACAGAGTTACAGAATTTGGATTATAATTTGAAGTCAGAAAGCCAATTCAGAAGCACAATTATAAAGCTACTGGTGGCTCTAGAAAAAAGCATAAAGGATTCAAGAGACTTCATGACTGCAGAATTTAGATCTAATCAGGCAGAAATTAAAAATCAATTAAAAGAGATGCAATCCGAGTTCAAAAAGGGTGTTGCCTGTGTTCTTCTCTAGGATTTTGATGGAATCTTGTCTCACATTTAGATCTTTCATCCATTTTGAGTTTATCTTTGTGTATGGTGAAAGAGAGTGGTCTAGTTTCATTCTTCTGCATGTGGATGTCCAATTTTCCCAGCACCATTTATTGAAGAGACTGTCTTTCTTCCAATGGATAGTCTTTCCTCCTTTATCGAATATTAGTTGCCCATAAAGTTCAGGGTCCACTTCTGGATTCTCTATTCTGTTCCACTGATCTATGTGTCTGTTTTTGTGCCAGTACCACACTGTCTTGATGACCACAGCTTTGTAGTACAACCTGAAATCTGGCATTGTGATGCCCCCAGATATGGTTTTCTTTTTTAAAATTCCCCTGGCTATTCGGGGTCTTTTCTGATTCCACACAAATCTTAAAATAATTTGTTCTAACTCTCTGAAGAAAGTCCATGGTATTTTGATAGGGATTGCATTAAACGTGTATATTGCCCTGGGTAACATTGACATTTTCACAATATTAATTCTGCCAATCCATGAGCATGGAATATTTTTCCATCTCTTTGTGTCTTCCTCAATTGAACTCGGCCATAGTAAGTTCTTGCAAGATACATCCACGAAGGCAAAAGAAACAAAAGCAAAAATGAACTATTGGGACTTCATCAAGATAAGAAGCTTTTGCACAGCAAAGGATACAGTCAACAAAACTCAAAGACAACCTACAGAATGGGAGAAGATATTTGCAAATGACATATCAGATAAAGGGCTAGTTTCCAAGATCTATAAAGAACTTATTAAACTTAACACCAAAGAAACAAACAATCCAATCATGAAATGGGCAAAAGACATGAACAGAAATCTCACAGAGGAAGACATAGACATGGCCAACATGCATATGAGAAAATGCTCTGCATCACTTGCCATCAGGGAAATACAAATCAAAACTACAATGAGATACCACCTCACACCAGTGAGAATGGGGAAAATTAACAAGGCAGGAAACAACAAATGTTGGAGAGGATGCGGAGAAAAGGGAACCCTCTTACACTGTTGGTGGGAATGTGAACTGGTGCAGCCACTCTGGAAAACTGTGTGGAGGTTCCTCAAACAGTTAAAAATATACCTGCCCTACGACCCAGCAATTGCACTGTTGGGGATTTACCCCAAAGATACAAATGCAATGAAACGCCGGGACACCTGCACCCCGATGTTTCTAGCAGCAATGGCCACGATAGCCAAACTGTGGAAGGAGCCTCGGTGTCCAACGAAAGATGAATGGATAAAGAAGATGTGGTTTATGTATACAATGGAATATTACTCAGCTATTAGAAATGACAAATACCCACCATTTGCTTCAAAGTGGATGGAACTGGAGGGTATTATGCTGAGTGAAGTAAGTCAGTCGGAGAAGGACAAACATTATATGTTCTCATTCATTTGGGGAATATAAATAATAGTGAAAGGGAAAATAAGGGAAGGGGGAAGAAATGTGTGGGAAATATCAGAAAGGGAGACAGAACGTAAAGACTGCTAACTCTGGGAAACGAACTAGGGGTGGTAGAAGGGGAGGAGGGCGGGGGGTGGGAGTGAATGGGTGACGGGCACTGGGTGTTATTCTGTATGTTAGTAAATTGAACACCAATAAAAAAAAAAATTAAAAAAAAAAAAAAAAAAAAAAAAAAAAAAAAGAGATGCAATCCAAACTGGAGGTCCTAACGACAAGGGTTAATGAGGTAGAAGAAAGAGTGAGTGACACAGAAGACAAGTTGATGGCAAGGAAGGAGGCTGAGGAAAAAAGGGAAAAACAATTAAAAGACCATGAGGAAAGGTTAAGGGAAATAAATGATAGCCTCAGAAGGAGGCTACATTTCTAAATGTAGAAAATCTACATTTAATTGGGGTTCCAGAGGGCACCGAAAGGGACAGAGGTCCAGAAAGTGTATTTGAACAAATCATAGCGAAGAACTTCCCTAATTTGGGGAGGGAAACAGGCATTCAGATCCAGGAGATAGAGAGATCCCCCCCAAAATCAATAAAAACCGTTCAACACCTCAACATTTAATAGTGAAACTTGCAAATTCCAAAGATAAAGAGAAGATCCTTAAAGCAGCAAGAGACAAGAGATCCCTAACTTATATGGGGAGAAATATTAGATTAACAGCAGACCTCTCCACAGAGACCTGGCAGGCCAGAAAGGGCTGGCAGGATATATTCAGGGTCCTAAATGAGAAGAACCTGCAGCCAAGAATACTTTATCCAGCAAGGCTCTCATTCAGAATAGAAGGAGAGATAAAGAGCTTCCAAGATAGGCAGAAACTGAAAGAATATGTGACCACCAAGCCAGCTCTGCAAGAACTATTAAGGGGGACTCTGTAAAAGAAAGAGAATGCCCAAAGAAATAACCCACAAAAACAAGGACTGGATAGGTATTATGATGACACTAAATTCATATCTTTCAATAGTAACTCTGAACATGAATGGATTTAATGATCCCATCAAAAGACGCAGGGTTTCAGACTGGATAAAAAAGCAAGACCCATCTATTTGCTGTCTACAAGAGACTTGTTTGAGACCTAAGGACACCTACAGCCTGAAAATGAAAGGTTGGAGAACCATTTACCATTCAAATGGTCCTCAAAAGAAAGCAGGGGTAGCAATCCTCATATCAGATAAATTAAAGTTTATCCCAAAGACTGTAGTAAGAGATGAAGACGGCCACTATATCATATTTAAAGGATCTATCCAACAAAAGGACCTAATAATCATGAATATTTATGCCCCGAATGTGGGAGCTACCAAGTATATCAATCAATTAACAAGCTAAGTTAAGACATACTTAGATAATAATACACTTATACTGAGAGACTTTAACATGGCGCTTCCTACAAATGACAGATCTTCTAAGCACAACATCTCCAAAGAAACGAGAGCTTTAAATGATACACTGGACCAGATGGATTTCACAGATATTTATAGAACTTTACATCCAAACGCAACTGAATACACATTTTTCTCAAGTGCACATGGAACGTTCTCCAGAATAGACCACATACTGGGTCACAAATCAAGTCTTAACCGACACCAAAAGATTGGGATTGTCCCCTGTGTATTTTCAGACCATAATGCTTTGAAACTAGAACTCAATCACAAGAAGAAATTTGGAAGAAATTCAAACATGGAGGTTAAAGACCATCCTGCTAAAAGATAAAAGGGGCCAACCAGGAAATTAGAGATGAATTAAAAAGATTCATGGAAACTAATGAGAATGAAGATACAACTGTTCAAAATCTTTGGAATACAGCAAAAGCAATCCTGAGAGGGAAATACATCGCAATACAAGTATCCCTCAAAACACTGGGGAAAAACTCAAATACACAAGCTAACCTTGCACCTAAAGGCACTGGAGAAAGAACAGCAAATAAAACCTACACCCAACAGAAGAAGAGTTAATAAAGATTCGAGCAGAACTCAATGAAATAGAGACCAGAAGAACTGTGGAACAGATCAACAAAACCAGGAATAGTTCTTTGAAAGAATTAATAAGATAGATAAACCATTAGCCAGCCTTATTAAAAAACAAAAGATAAAAGACTCTAATTAATAAAATCACGAATTAAAAAGGAAAGATCACCACCAATACCAAGGAAATACAAATGATTTTAAAAACATATCATGAGCAGCTAAATGCCAATAAATTAGGCAATCTAGAAGCAATGGATGCATTTCTGGAAAACCACAAACTGCCAAAACTGGAACAAGAAGAAATAGAAAACCTGAACAAGCCGATAACCAGGGAGGAAATTGAAGCAGTCATCAAAAACCTCCCATGACACAAAAGTCCAGGGCCAGATGGCATCCCAGGGGAATTCTATCAAACGTTTAAAAAAGAAACAGTACATATTCTACTAAAGCTGTTCCGAAATACAGAAAGGGATGGAATACTTCCAAACTCATTCTATGAGGCCAGTATCACCTTAATTCCAAAACCAGACAAAGACCCCACCAAAAAGGAGAATTATAGACCAATATCCCTGATGAACACAGATGCAAAAATTCTCAACAAGATACTAGCCAATAGGATCCAACAGTACATTAAGAAGATTATTCACAATGACCAAGTGGGATTTATCCCCGGGATGCAAGGCTGGTTCAACACTTGTAAAGTAATCAACATGATAGATCATATCAACAAGAGAAAAAACAAGAACCATATGCTCCTCTCAATAGATGCAGAGAAAGCATTTGACAAAATACAGCATCCATTCCTGATCAAAACTCTTCAGAGTTGTAGGAATAAAGGAAACATTCCTCAGCATCTTAAAAGCCACCTAGTGAAAAGCCCACAGCAAATATCATCCTCAATGGGGAAACATCTGGGAGCATTTCCCCTAAGATCAGGAACACAACAGGGATGTCCACTCTCACCATTGCTATTCAACATTGTACTAGAAGTCCTAGCCTCAGCAATCAGGCAACAAAAAGAAATAAAAGGCATTCAAATTGGCAAAGAAGAAGTCAAACTCTCTCTCTTTGCAGATGACATGATACTCTACATAGAAAACCCAAAAGCCTTCACCCCAAGATTGCTAGAACTCATACAGCAATTTGGCAGTGTGGCAGGATACAAAATCAATGCCCAGAAGTCAGTGGCATTTCTATACACTAACAATGAGACTGAAGAAAGAGAAATTAAGGAGTCAATCCCATTGACAATTGCACCCAAAAGCACAAGATACCTAGGAATAAACCTAACCAAAGAGGTAAAGGATCTATACTCTAAAAACTACAGAACACTTCTGAAAGAAATTGAGGAAGACACGAAGAGATGGAAAAATATTCCATGCTCATGAATTGAAAGAATTAATATAGTGAAAATGTCAATGTTACGCAGGGAAATTTACACATTTAATGCAATCTCTATCAAAATACCATGGACTTTCTTCAGAGAGTTGGAACAAATCATCTTAAGATTTGTGTGGAATTAGAAAAGACCCCGAATAGCCAGGGGAATATTAAAAAAGAAAAAAGGGAATAGAAGGGAAGGAAGAAGAAATGGGTAGGAAATATCAGAAAGGGAGACAGAACATAAAAACTCCTAACTCTGGGAAATGAACTAGGGGTGGTGGAAGGGGAAGAGGGCGGGGGCTGGGGGTGAATGGGTGACGGGCACTGAGGGGGGCACATGATGGGATGAGCACTGGGTGTTATTCTGTATGTTGGCAAATTGAACACCAATAAAAAATAAATTTATTATAAAAAAAAGAAAAGAAAACCAGAGCCAGGGCCATCACAATGCCAGATTTCAGGTTGTACTCCGAAGCTGTGGTCATCCAGACAGTGTGGTACTGGCACAAAAACAGACACATAGATCAGTGGAACAGAATAGAGAATCCGGAAATGGGCTCTCAACTATATGGTCAACCAATATTCAACAAAGCAGAAAAGACTATCCACTGGAAAAAGGACAGTCTCTTCAATAAATGGTGCCGGGAAAATTGGACATCCACATGCAGAAGAATGAAACTAGACCACTCTCTTGCACCATACACAAAGATAAACTCAAAATGGATGAAAGATCTAAACGTGAGACAAGAATCCATCGAAATCCTAGAGGAGAACACAGGCAACACCCTTTTTGAACTTGGCCACAACAACTTCTTGCAAGATCCATCCATAAAGGCAAGGGAAACAAAAGCAAAAATGAACTATTGGGACTTCATCAAGATAAGAAGCTTTTGCACAGCAAAAGAAACAGTCAACGAAACTAAAAGACAACCTACAGAATGGGAGCAGGTATTTGCAAATGACCTATCAGATAAAGGACTAGTATCCAAGATCTATAAAGATCTTCTTAAACTCAACAGCAAAGAAACAAACAATCCAATCATGAAATGGGCAAAAGACATGAATAGAAATCTCACAGAGGAAGACATACACATGGCCAACAAGCACATGAGAAAATGCTCCGCATCACTGGCCATCAGGGAGATACAAATCAAAACCACAATGAGATTCCCACCTCACACCAGTGAGAATGGGGAAAATTAAGAAGACAGGAAACAACAAATGTTGGAGAGGATGCGGAGAAAGGGGAACCCTCTTGCACTGTTGGTGGGAATGTGAACTGGTGCAGCCATTCTGGAAAACTGTGTGGAGGTTCCTCAAAGAATTAAAAATAGACCTGCCCTACGACCCAGCAATTGCACTGCTGAGGATTTACCCCAAAGATGCAGATGCAGTGAAACGCCAGGACACCTGCACCCCAATGTTTCTAGCAGCAATGTCCACAATAGCCAAACTGTGGAAGGAGCCTCGGTGTCCATCGAGAGATGAATGGATAAAGAAGCTGTGGTCTACAGCAAAGGATACAGTCAACAAAACTCAAAGACAACCTACAGAATGGGAGAAGATATTTGCAAATGACATATCAGATAAAGGGCTAGTTTCCAAGATCTATAAAGAACTTATTAAACTCAACACCAAAGAAACAAACAATCCAATCATGAAATGGGCAAAAGACATGAACAGAAATCTCACAGAGGAAGACATAGACATGGCCAACATGCATATGAGAAAATGCTCTGCATCACTTGCCATCAGGGAAATACAAATCAAAACTACAATGAGATACCACCTCATACCAGTGAGAATGGGGAAAATTAACAAGGCAGGAAACCACAAATGTTGGAGAGGATGCGGAGAAAAGGGAACCCTCTTACACTGTTGGTGGGAATGTGAACTGGTGCAGCCACTCTGGAAAACTGTGTGGAGGTTCCTCAAACAGTTAAAAATATACCTGCCCTACGACCCAGCAATTGCACTCTTGGGGATTTACCCCAAAGATACAAATGCAATGAAACGCTGGGACACCTGCACCCCGATGTTTCTAGCAGCAATGGCCACGATAGCCAAACTGTGGAAGGAGCCTCGGTGTCCAACGAAAGATGAATGGATAAAGAAGATGTGGTTTATGTATACAATGGAATATTACTCAGCTATTAGAAATGACAAATACCCACCATTTGCTTCAACGTGGATGGAACTGGAGGGTATTATGCTGAGTGAAGTAAGTCAGTCGGAGAAGGACAAACATTATATGTTCTCATTCATTTGGGGAATATAAATAATAGTGAAAGGGAAAATAAGGGAAGGGAGAAGAAATGTGTGGGAAATATCAGAAAGGGAGACAGAACGTAAAGACTGCTAACTCTGGGAAACGAACTAGGGGTGGTAAAAGGGAGGAGGGCGGGGGGTGGGAGTGAATGGGTGACGGGCACTGGGTGTTATTCTGTATGTTAGTAAATTGAACACCAATAAAATATAAAAAAAAAAAAAAAAAAAAAAGACCAAGAAAAAAAAAAAAAAAAAAGAAGCTGTGGTCTATGTATACAATGGAATATTCCTCAGCCACTAGAAATGACAAATACCCACCATTTGCTTCGACGTGGATGGAACTGGAGGGTATTATGCTGAGTGAAGTAAGCCAGTCGGAGAAGGACAAACATTATATGGTCTCATTAATTTGGGGAATATAAAAAATAGTGAAAGGGAATAAAGGGGAAAGGAGAGAAAATGAGTAGGAAATATCAGTGAGGGTAACAGAACCTGAGAGACTCCTAACTCTCAGAAACGAACAAGGGGTAGTGGAAGGGAGATGGGTGGGGGGATGGGGTGACTGGGTGATGGGCACTGAGTGGGGCACTTGACGGGGTGAGGAGCACTGGGCGTTATGCTATATGTTGGCAAATTGAACTCCAATAAAAAAATATTTTTTAAAAGGATGTGGAAAAAGGAAAGCCTTGTGCACTGTTGATGGGAATGAAAATTGGTACAGCCACTGTCGAAAACAGTAAGGAGGTTCCTCAGACAATTAAAAATAGAACTACCTTATGATCCAGCAATTACACTTCTGGGTATTTATCTGAAAAACAAACAAACAAACAGGGGCACCTGGGTGTCACAGTTAAATATCCAACTCTTGGTTTCTGCTCAGGTCATGATCTCAGGTTTGTGAGATCGAGCCCCACGTTGGGCTCCGTGGAGTCTGCCTAAGATTCTCTCCCCCTCTCCCACTGCCCCTCCCCTGCTTTCTACAATAAATAAATCTTTTTTAAAAAGTGCTAAGTTGAAAAGATAAATGCACCTTCATGTTCATTGCAGCACTATTTACAATAGCCAAGACATGTAAACAACCTAAATGTCCATCATGGGATGACACAGATAAGGAAAATGTGGTGTCAGGGAAAAGTCTCTTCAACAAATGGTGTTGAGAAAACAGGACAGCAACCTGCAAAAGGATGAAACTGGACCACTTTATTACACCATACACAGAAATAAATTCAAAATGGATTAAAGACCTAAATGTAAGACCTAAGAGTGTAAAAATCCTAGAAGAGAACACGGGCAGTAATTTCTCTGACATTGGCTGTAGCAACTTTTTCCTAGATAGGTCCCCTGCAGAAAGGAAAACAAAACCAAAAATAAACTATTAAGACTACATCAAAATAAAAATTTCTGCACAGTGAAGAAACCAACAAAACTAAGACAACTGAACTGAATGGGAAAAGATACTTGCAAAGGACATATCCAGTAAAGACTTAGTATTCAAAATATATAATGAACTTGTAAAACTCAAAAGACAAATAATCCAATTAAAAATGGGCAGAAGATATGAATAGACTTTTTTCCAAAAAAGACATCCAGATAGCCAACAGATACTTGAAAAGATGCTCATCATCACTTATCATTAGGGAGATGCAAATCAAAACTACAACAAGGGACGCCTGGGTGGCTCAACGTTGAGCATCTGCCTTTGGCTCAGGGCGTGATCCCGGAGTCCTGGGATAGAGTCCCACGTCGGGCTTCCTGCATGGAGCCTGCTTCTCCCTCTGCCTATGTCTCTCTCCCTCTCTCTCTCTCAATCTCTCTCTCTCTCTCTCTCTCTCTCATGAATAAATAAATAAAATCTTAAAAAACAAAAACTACAATGCCATATCACCTCACACCTATCAGAATGGCTAAAATCAACAACACAAGAAACAAATAGATGTTGGCAAGGATGTGGAGAAAGGGGAACCCTCCTGCACTGCTGGTGGGAATGTAAACTAGTGCAGACACTCAGGAAAACAGTATGGAGGTTCCTCAAAATGTTAAAAATGGAACTACCTTACAATGAAGCAATCACATTGCTGGGTATTTACCCAAAGAATACAAAAACACCAACTCAAAGGACTACATGCACCCCTGTGTTTATAGCAGCATTATTTATAATAGCTAAGATATGGAAGCAACCCGCGTGTCCATCAATTGATGGATGGATAAAGAAGACACACAGCAGAATATTATTCAGCCATAAAAAAGAACCAAATCTTGCCATTTGCAGCAACATAGATGTAGCTAGAGGGTATTATGCTAAGCAAAATAAGTCAGAGAAAGACTAATACCATACAATTTCACTCATATGTGGAATTTAAGAAGCAAAACAAATGAGCAAAGGGAAAAACAAGAGAAAGAGGCAAACCAACCAACAGACTCTTAATTATAGAGAACAAACTGATGGTTACCAGACGGGAGAGGGTCAGGGGATGGGTGAAGCAGGTGATTGGGATTAAGGAGGGCACTTGTGATGAGCACCACGTGATGTATGGAAGTGTTGGTGGGATCCTTGGGTGGCTCAGTGGTTTAGCACCGCCTTCAATCCAGGGCCTGATCCTGGAGATCTGGGATCGAGTCCCACATCAGGTTCCCTGCATGGAGCCTGCTTTTGTCTCTGCCCGCCCCCCCCATCTCTCATGAATAAATAAATAAAATTTTTTTAAAGGGAAGTGTTGAATCATGATACTGTACACCTGAAACTAACATAACACTATGTTAACCGGAATTAAAATAAAAACTTAAAAAAAATAAAATATGGTATCTACATGTTTATGTATGTGTGTGTTTATATATAATTTATATGTTATTATGTATTATGTGTCTTGTATATATATTATATTTATATAGATACATGTATTCATATAATATACATAATGCATATAATATACATACATGTGTATATATAATCCATGCACATAGTATATACATGCTTATATAATATGTATGGCCCAGTATTATTCAACAATAAAAAAGAATGAAATCTTGCCATTTATGACAATGTGGATAGAACTTGAGGACATTTTACTAAGTGAAATAAGTCAGGCGGAAGAAGATAAATACCCTATGACCTCATTTATATATTGAATCTTTTTAAAAAAATGAGCTCATGGGTATAGAAGAAAGACTGGTGGTTGCCTGAGGTGGAGAGTTGGTGAGTGAAGGAGGTCAAAAGGTATAAATTTCCAGTTATAAAATATGCCATGAGGATGTTGTATACAGTGTAGTGACTATAATTAACAATACTATATTACATATTGGAAAGTAGCTAGGAGAGGGGCACCTGGGTGGCTCAGTCACTTAAGCAACTGCCGTCAGCTCAGGTCGTGATCCCAGGTTCCTCTGATTGAGCCTCACATTGGGGTCCCTGCTCAACGAAGAATCCGCTTCTTCCTCTCCCTCAGCCCTTCCCCACTCACACATGCTCTCTCTCTCAGATAAATAGATCAGATCTTTAAAAAAAAAAACTAGCTGGAAGAATAAATCTTGAAAGTTCTCATCATGAGAAAAAAATTTGCACCATGTGTGGTGATGGATAGTAACTGGATTTATTGTGATTATTTTGCACTATATACAAATATGAAAGCATTACACTTGAAATTATTATAACATCAATTTTTTAAAAAAGGATAGTTCCCTGAAAAGTGTGCACTATACACTCAAAGGTTGCCATTCATATCAGCCTATATTATGGATCTTTCCTGAATGTTTATATGCTCGGTATAGGGGAAAATGATGTCTCATTTAATTAGATTTATTCCATGAATAGTTCTTTGTCCTGCATGCTCAAGTATTGCCATTCAGGGCAGCCCGGGTGGCTCAGCGGTTTAGCGCCCCCTTCGGCCCAGGGCATGATCTTGGAGTCCGGGGATCATGTCCCACATCGGGCTCCCTGCATGGAGCCCACTTCTCTCTCTGCCTCTCTCTCTCTCTCTCTATCTCTCATGAATAAATAAATGAATTTTTTTTAAAAGTATTGCCATTCATACAACAGTCTGGTGGTATGGTTATTTCTGGACTTCTAATATGGTAAACATGGAGGTAACTAAGGGCATCATAAAAATGAAATATTCCTTGAACTTCAGGTACACTGCACAACTCACAGGATGCCATTGATATACTATTATGTGTGTATGCGTAATTCTGATCTCCTGAGGTTCATATAGGGGTAAGAGATTACTGAATGAAAGTAGATATATTCAGGGGCACCTGGTTGGCTCAGCTGGTTAAGCATCTGCCTTCAGCTCAGGAGTCCCACATTGGGCTCCCTGCTCTATGGGGAGTCTACTCCTCCCTCTCCCTCTGCTCCTCCCCCCAGCTTGTGCTGTCTTTCTCAAATAAATAAATAAAATATTTTTTAAAGGAAGTAGATATATTTGATGCATATATGCATACACTGCACAAATGAATGGATTTCATTGACTATTTGGTCTAGTCTTTGACGTTTTCTAGACTCCTCTCTTCTTAAAGTTGTAAGTAATGCCCACATGAAAGAAGGCTTATTCCATGCATAAGTGCACTGCACACCTGAAGTAGTGCCATTCACTGTCTTACCTACTCCGTGGATATTTATGGGCTCCTCACTTCTTACCGTGGAGGTACGTAATGGCCACAATAAACTAGACTGATTCTCTCTGCTGTTTACTGCACTCCAAACCCATTTAGTACCCTTCATATCCCAGTCTGCACCATGGATCTTTCTGTCCATGCTAATGGAGAGGTATATCTGGGACACACAGAAGTAGATGGAGTTTGTTTGCATGCACTGCATAGTCAAGTTATGTGATTCACATCCTAGTCTTTGCCATGGAGTTTTTGGATTCCTGACATGGTCAATGTGGAAGAAGTGATGGTCACATGAATGTAGACCGGGTCCATGTGGAGCTGTGTGCTCTGCACACTCAAGGGTGCTATTGACATCTCATTTTATGACATGGATCTTTCTGTATCCTCATTGCACAATTGGGGAAGCAAGTGATGGCATGTGAAAGTCAGTTTATTCCATTTATGCTTGGGTATGCATGAGAAGCAGTTGGTTGAGCTAAGACTTAGAAGCAAAGAAACTAAAAAAAAAAAACTAAAAAACTAAAAAAACTAAAAATTAAAAAAAAAGAAGCAAAGAAACTGAACAGGATCATCCTCAGAGGGCCAAGGTCACCAAACTCCACCAGCCTACTTCCATTTGTTATCTTCTCAGGAAAATCAGAAATCTTTTTTGTCTTTTTAACACTTTTCCACTCCCTTGAAAACATTCCCACTATTTTGGTTTTAATCTGAGGCAAAAATACAATTTCTTAAGCACTTGCCATGTTTGGACACACTACTAAGCCCTTTACATAGTTTATCTCATTTATTCATTTCCATGGTCTCCCAAGTCAGATATTAGTCACATCTCATTTTTTTAAATGAGAAAATTGAGCTTTTTTTCACCCTCTCCACCCCCTTCTCAGCACTGCTCTGGCTGCACCCATCTTGGTCTCAGCTCTGGGCTCCTGCTATGCAAGCACCACCATCCTCTTTCTCCAGCCACCATCACAATCATCTCCTGGGACCTCATCAGCTAGGATGAGGTGTTATCCAACATCTACAAGATCTGGGAGATTACATATGGGCTGTGCCTGTGGGGGAGAGGATGGTCAGGAGAACAGAGGGTAACACCGATGCCTCACTCATTGGTGAAATGCCTCCACAGAAGGCCCTGAGGGTGAAGGTTACAGAAAGTACAGTCAGCAGTGGTATAGATACTGTCCTGAACCATCACCTGCAGAAACCAGCTGCACAACAGAAGCCTACAAGAAAGTATGTCAAAGATTACACGAGATCAATCAAAGACAAACTTGAAGAACAGAGGCCAGAAAGAGTAAAACCCTTCATGACCCGGGCTACAGAACAAACCAAGCACATCCTCACTAATTGCAAAAACCTTTATTGATGAAAACATGAACCCAGATGGCAGGGCTGCTCTGCTGGACTATTCTGAGGGTGGTGAGACCCCATATAGGATTTTCTTTAAAGATGGTTTAGAAATGGAAAAATGTTAATGAATTTGGCTATTACTTTGGATGTATCACCTGTTGTCATAACTGGCTGCTGTTCCTCATCCATATAACACCAGGACTTTGATGAATGGGACTGAGGTCATCGTGGGCTCTTCATTTATTTTAACATTGATTTATTTGGAGTGGAGGCATTTAAAAAAAAAAGAAAAAAGAAACATGTCAAGTATGTTGTCTACAAATAAAATACATTTAAACTAAAAAAAATGAGGGGACGCCTGGGTGGCTGAGTCATTTGAACAGCTAACTCTTTTTTTCTGCTCAGGTCATGATCTTGGAGTCGTGTGGTCAAGCCCCACATCGGGCTCTGTGATTAATGGGGAATCTGCTTGATATTCTCCCTCTCTCTCTCTCTCTCTCTCCTCCCTCCCTCCCCTCCCTCTGCCCTCCCCCCTGATCACGCACTCTTTCCCTCCCTCCCTCTCTCCAATGGGTAAATGGGTCTTCAAGGGAGAAAAATAGACTAAATAAACAAGGAAACTGAGGCACTTAAATGGCTCTTAAGTAATAAAGCCAAGATTTAAATTTAGGCCAATCTGAAACCAGAACTCAAAGTACATGATCTTGTTAATACGTCTTTAAACTGTGTTGTCGTTCTACTAATGGTGTTTTGAGCAGAGAAATTTAGCTGCTTCATAAATATTACATTTTGGAAAAATGGAAAGTTCATTGAAGGAAAATGTGAGCCAGAAGATCTCAGACTGTCATGTGTATAAAGTGTTGTATTAATTAATGTGCTCCAGTGGCTGAGATTCCATTCTTTTCAAAAGAGATTAAATTTTAAGATTTAAAAAATTATGATTGTAGCCTGCACTTGGATCTTTGCCTAATATGACAGTCAAGTGTGACTGAAGCATAAAGGGTTTATGCACCCCTCTCAGAGGGAGCTCAGTTCACCTTGTGAAAAGTGAGTTACTGCAGAGATAAAAAGAATGTGTCTAGAGGAAGCTATTGTAGCCATGTCTTCTTCCTGCTGGGCCTGAGCCTTCATGCAGATCCTGAGACCATATATCAAGACTTTTCTAAAAGCACCATTATAGGGATGCCTGAGTGGCTCAGAGGTTGAGCATCTGCCTTTTGCTCAGGGCGTGATCCTGGGATCCAGGATCGAATCCCACGTCGGGCTCTCTGCATGGAGCCTGCTTCCCCTTCTGCCTATGTCTCTTCCTCTCTCTGTGTGTCTCTTGTGAATAAATAAATAAATAAAATCTTTTTTAAAAAGCACCATTATATGAATTAATAAGTAAATCATTGAAAAGTGAAATTAAACTGAAATTCCTAGGAAAAGAAAATAAATACTCTAGGACACAATGTAGCTAAATTAGGCCAACATAATTAAGTTCTAGCTTTTAGATCACTCTAGTTTGTCTATCGATGTAGACAAATTGATAACAAATTAGGGATATCTGGTCTTCACCCACAAGCTTCTGTTTATAAACACCAGATATTTCTGATACCACTACTTTTGCTGGGGAGGTTTAATTTTGCCTTGCAGTTTAGTAGGATTGGAGTAGTTGGAATATATTCTCAGAGCTGAAGTATTCCTGAGCTTATACAACAACCAGTAACAAGTACACTTATCTTAAAGGTGAAGTTCAGTGGTGAGCAATTCTATGAATAGTGAATGCCTTTTAACCTACACAATACCACCCTTGACTGATTTTCGTTTTTGGAGTGTCTAGGTTCAGTTCAAAGGATTTCAGCATGAAGTACACAAATAGCAAGTTTTTGTATTAATTTATTTTCACCGTGTTTCCCCCATTCCTGTGTATATGTGCGTGTACAAACACCAACAATCTTCTTTTAATATAGAAATATAAATAATACCCACAAAAGAAGAGCTATTCTACTTTCCTTAGATGTTTAACTTATTGTTCAAATAAAAGTGTTAACAACGCCATCAAAGTCTAGCTGCCTCAAACCTAAAGATGTCTCCTGAACCTTGGATTTTTTTTTTCATTTACTCTGTTCCTGAGTCTCTGCTGTGACTTAGTATGGAAACATACACCTTGTTTGGCTTGCAATCTAAAAGAGACAGTTTCTGTCATGATTCCTTTAGAGTTTATGCTAATAATGCATCTTTTGGATTTCTGCTTCTAGCCAAGATGGAGTAACAGGGTCTGGATTTACAGGAACAAAGTTATGAAACAACAGTTTTCAAAACGTTGGATGTTAGGCAATGAAGGACAATCATCCCCAAAAAACAGGAAACATTCTATGTAAGCTTTATGATTGCCCCAGAATATTGAATCCAATAACATATAAAAAGGATACATCGTGATCAAGTTGGGTTCACTCAGGAATACAAGGCTGGTTTAATATTAAAAAGTAATCAGTAAAGTGGCATCTGGGTGGCTCAGTGGTTGAGTGCCTGCCTTTGGCTCAGGTCGTGGCTCCAGGGTCCTGGGATCAAGTCTCTCATCAGGCTTCCTGCAGGGAGCCTGCTTCTCCCTCTGCCTCCCTCTCTGCCTCTTTCTACATGTCTCTCACAAATAAATAAATAAAATCTTAAAAAAAAAGAAGTAATCCATAAAGGGGCACCTGAGTGGCTCCGTCGGTTAAGCGTCTGACTTCAGCTCAGGTCATGATCTCAGGGTCCTAGGACAGAGCCCCAAATAGGGCTCCGTGCTCAGTCAGGGAGTGCTTCTCCTTCTCCCCCTGCCCCTCACCCTCCACCCCCTACTCCCTCTCCCTCTGCCCATCACACCCCACTCATGCACATGTGCACTTTCTCTCTCTCTCAAATAAAATCTTTTTAAAAGAGTAATCAGTAGGGGATCCCTGGGTGGCTCAGCGGTTTAGTGCCTGCCTTTGGCCTGGGGAGTGATCTTGGAGTCCCAGGATCGAGTCCTGCATCAGGCTCCCTGCATGGAGCCTGCTTCTCCTTCTGCCTCTCTCTCTCTCTCTCTCTCATGAGTAAATAAATAAAATCTTTAAAAAAAATAATCAGTAAAGACTCAACAAACTAGGAATAGAAGGGAACACTCACAACCTCATAAAAGACATCTATGAAAAAATTGCAACTAACCTTATACAAAATGATGACAGACTAAATGCTTTCTCTCTAACATCAGGAATAAGGCAACGATAGATCCTCTTACAGTTCTGTTCAAAATTGTACTTGAGGTTGTAACCAGTGCAAGAAAACAAGAGAAACAAAAGGAATTGGAAGGGAAGAATTGGAAGGGAAGAATAAAACTGTCTTTATTCACAAATAATATACTTTTCTTTGTAAAAAATATCCTCTGGAATTGCACAAAAGGTACTATAATAAGTGAGTTTAGCAAGCTGCAGAGTACAATATGCAAGAAATTACATTTCTATATGATAACAATGAAAACTTGGAAATTAAAATTATAAAAATATCATGTATAGGGACACAAGAAATATAAAATAACTATGAAAGAATCAGACAAATATATGTTATACTTGTAGACTAAAATCAGAAAAAACACTGCGTAGGAGCACCGGGGTGGCTCAGTTGGTTAAGCATTCCTCTCGGGTCATGATCCCAGGATCCTAGGATCCAGTCACATGTCAGGCTCCCTGCTCAGTGGGGAGCCTGCTTCTCCCTCTGCCTGCTGCTCCCCCTGCTTGCGCGCGCTCTCTCTCTCAATCTCTCGCTGTCAAATAAATAAAATCTTTTTTAAAAAAGGAAAAAAGAAAAGTTAACAACTTACCAAATAAACATATGCCAGCCCTATGATTCAATTGTTCCTCTTCTACTTACTTGCCCAATGAAAGAAAAATAAAAGCTTATATCCAAACAAAGACTTTTTTAAATTTTTTACTTATTTATAAGAAACACAGAGAGAGAATCACAGATATAAGCAGAGGGAGAAGCAGGCTCCCCGCCGGGAGCTCGATGGGGGACTCGATCCCAGGACCCTAGGACCACGCCCTGAGCCAAAGGCAGACGCTTAACCACTTAGCCACCCAGGTGCCCTCCACACAATGACTTGTATGCAAATGTCCATAGCCGCTTTACCTGTAATTATCAAATACTAGAAACATTCCAAATGTGCATCAATGAATGAACTTAAACAATTATGATGTATCATGAGGTGGAATACTATTAATAAGAAAAGCAGGGCATCTGGCTGACTCAGTGGATAGAACATGCAACTCTTGATCTCGGGCTTGAGTTCTAGCCCCATGTTGAGTGTGGACATGACTTAAAAATAAAATCCTTTTTTTAATAAAATCTTTTTTTAAGGTTTTATTTATTTGAGAGAGAGAGAGAGCAGGAGCAGAGGGAGAGGGAGAAGAAGATTTCCTGATGAACAGGGAGTCCGATGCAGGACTCGATCTCAGGAACCTGAGATCACTACCTGAGCGGAAGGCAGATGCTTAACCAACTGAGCCACCCAAGTGCCCCAAAATAAAATCTTAAAAAAATAAACCAATAAAGAAGAATGGGCTAGTGGTACATACAGCAACAAGGATGAATCTCAAAATACTTTTTCTGTATTAAAAAAGCCAAATGGAAATGAGCATTCCTGAATGATTCCACTTAGATAATATATAAAACTCTGAAACACGCAAACTGATCAAGAGCAACAACAACAACAAAAAAAAAAAAACACCAGTGGTTGCTTGGGTAAAGGGGATGAAAAGTACAGGAGGGATGTGAAGAAGCTTTTGGCAGTGAAATATTCTTTATCTTGATCGTGGTGATGTGTATACTTCTATCAAAAGTCATCAAATTGTACACTTTGCATATGTGAAGTTCACTGTTAATTACAGCTCAGTAAAACTACTTAATTATTTTTTCTTCTGTAGCAAATTAGCTTGCTGTATCTTCTTACAAAGATTTATTTATTTGAGAGAGAGAGCACAAGCAAGGGGAGGAACAGAGGGAGAGGGAGACAAGCAGACTCGACTCAGGCTTTATCCAAGGACCCTGAGATCATGATCTGAGTTGAAACCACAAGTCAGATGCCCAACTGACTGAGCCACCAAGGCACCCCTTGCTTGCTGTATTCTAAAAGATAGATGATCACTGTTACATTTGGTGCTTTGGTATCACACTACAAAAGACTTAGAAGTATTGAACAGAATGAGAAACATGGTCAAAGGGCAGCTGCCTTGTGGGTTAAAGGAATGTAAAAATAACTTCAGTCATCTGAGAGGTTAGTACAGAAAGGGGAAGCAATTTTAGAGATGCTAATTATTCCTCATTTCATAAATTATTTCTACATATATTTTGTTCCTGACCTGTTTTGTTCCTTGAAGTTAAAGTTATTTTAAACTTAAAATTTAAAAGACAAACAAACACACACATTTCATTGAGGGAAGAGATTGCTATCACTGTGGCCAGTTACTATCAGATACTGTGGCATGGTTTGTAATATAAATTGGGGTGAGAGAAGGCAAAAAAATTTTAAGGTAATAAGACAAGGGTATTACTTTTCAATAAATAAAAGTCAAACACGTATTACAGAGGAAAATGGATTTCTCTTTCTTTTATAGACAGAACTATGGAAGAAAAATTTTTTTAAGATTTTGTTTATTTATTCATGACAGACAGAAAGAGAGAGGAAAGACACAGGCAGAGGGAGAAGCAGGCTCCATGCAGGGAGCCCGACGTGGGATTCGATCCCTGGTCTCCAGGATCACACCCTGGGCCAAAGGCAGGTGCTAAACCGCTGAGCCACCCGGGCTGCCCCTGGAAGAAAATTTTTGTGAAGACAAGATGTATTTGACTTTAAATTCTTTTTTTTAGATTTTATTTATTTATTCATGAGAGACACAGAGAAAGAGAGAGAGAGGCAGAGACACAGGCAGAGGGAGAAGCAGGCTCCATGTGCAGGGAGCCCCACGCAGGACTCGATCCCGAGGCTCCAGGATCAGGCCCTGGACTGAAGGTGGGGCTAAACCACTGAGCCCCCGGGGCTGCCCCTGACTTTAAATTCTTTAGATGATCAGGGGCACCTAGGAGGCTCAGTCAGTTAAGTGTCTGACTCCTGATTTCAGCTCAGGTCATGATTTCAGGTAATGAGATGGAGCCCCTTAATGGATTCTGGGCTGGGCAAGGAGCCTGCTTAAGATTCTCTCTCTTTCTCTCCCTCTGCTCCTCCCCTAGCCATCGAAAAGAATGAAATCTTGCCAGTTGCAATGATGTGGATGGAGCTAGAGAGTATTATGCTAAGCAAAATAAGTCAGAGAAAGACAAATACCTTATGATTTCACTCATAGGTGGAATTTAAGAAACAAAACAAATGAGTGAAGGGGGAAAAAAAGAGGCAAACCAAGAAACAGACTAGAGGGGACGGGGGTGGGGAGATGGGTGAAACAGATGATGAGGATTACGGAGTGCCCTTGTCGTGATGAGCACCAGGGGTTTTATGGAAGTGTCGCATCACTATATTGTACATCTGAAACTGATGTTACACTGTATGTTAACTGGAATTTAAAAACTTTTTTAAAAGGTAAAGAGGGGACGCCTGGGTGGCTCGGTGGTTGAGCGTCTGCCTTTAGCTCAGGTCATGATCCCAGGGTCCTGGAATCGAGTCCCACATGGAGCTCCCTGCAGGGAGCCTGCTTCTCCTTCTGCCTATGTCTCTGTGTCTCTCATGATTAAATAAATAAAATGTTTTTAAAAATAAAATAAAAAGGTAAAGAGAATTCTATAGAAGATAGGAATAGAAGATACAGAGGCTTCAAAACCCCTAGACTCAACATAGAGTGCCCAAGGAAGTTACCTCTCCCTGAAAGCTGAAATCCAGATCTTTTGGAGAAGTCAGGGTCATGACTAACTGGATGACAGAGAAGTCATTGTGGTGTCACAGCAGCAGAATTTGCTGGAAATCCGCTGATAACTTGCTGGAGAAAATCTGTTCCTCTAGGGTTCCTGGGAAGCTGTTCACAGGGAGGTGTGTCACAAGAGGCGCGCTGCTATAAAACCACTCAAGATGGGTGCCAAGGGAAGCTTCTGGATGATGGATGCTGCCAGCTTCGGTGCCCTGTGGGACCTGTGTGCTGAAGAAGTGGCACTAGTGAAGCCCAGCATCTAAATGAGCCTGCTGAGCAAGCATATCAGACCATGATGTGAAATCCTTTCCTCCTGCAATGGCTCTTCAAACACCTCTTACAAAGCTTGACACTGCAGCTAGCAGAGGACAATTTAAAGGGTTCTGACCCATTTTCCCACTGCAGGTGAAAAAGGGTAAATTTGAACCTGAGAGTCAAGGAAGCAATAACTGGCACAGGAATTGCACAAAGTGATGAAGGCCTGGGAGGTGACCGTATAGCACAGCTCACATGTGCCCACAAGGTTCTGAGAAACAAAGGAGCTGAGTGCTGGTCCTCCTCAGCCCTCCAGCCATGGGGTTTTGGATCAGCTACTACCTCTCTGCAGATACAGTTTATTTTTTTTTCAGATACAGTTTAATATATGCTCTGCATCCTACGTGTATTCCCTTCAGAAAACTATGGTGGGGCACCTGGGTGGCTCAGTCTGCTAAACATCCGACTCTTGGTTTTGACCCAGGTCATGAGATTGAGCTCCTACTCGGGCTCCACACTCAGCATTGAGTCTACTTGAGATTCTCTCTCCCTCTCCCTCTGCCCCTCCCACTAATATGTGCTCTCTCTAAAAGAAATCAATCTTTTTTAAAAGAAAGAAAGAAAACAATGGTGTCTCAGGCAGGAAGGAATATCCTCATCTTCCATGTTCTTCAGATTTCACTGGCTGTATTTATAATGTGGCTTATAGGGGCCGACAAGGGTTTACCAAAAAGTGATGGCTTGAGCAGACTAGCAGTATAGTCATTTACCCGGCTTACCCTTCCCCAGCAGGCAACCAAAAAGAAAAGAAAGGGAAATGTCAGAAACATTTATTAAGTATTCTTTACCACATAAGCATTTGTATAAACTCTATACCTATACGGATATATTTTATACACGTACATTTTACAGCAGAGGCATCTGAAAATTAGTGACTTGTCCATGTGGCAGAGCTGTGACTTCAACTCCTACCTTCTGATTCCAGTTCCAGAGTTCAGTTCACTAATCCACGTGGAATACTGGCTCCCCATAAAGATCGCCAAGACAATTTGTTGATAAGACAAAGCTGAGTTTATTCTTACTGCAGTAAAAGAGAGCAACCTTGACAGAATTTTGGGTGGGGAGGAGAAACCAAGCTGTTGTGAGATATTCGAGTTCTAGCTTCAGGAAGGCCTTTCAGTGGAGAGTCTTAGGATTAGGTAAGGATGGTGATGTAATAATTTAGGATGGGTGACTATGAGGTGAGGATTTTTAAGGCAAAGAATTCAGAGTCTGGAGGAGTAATGTATCGTTCAGGAAGTTCCCAGAATGAGCAATAAAGTTATTTGCAACTATTATCTTATTGAGCAAGAGTCTAGCTGAGACAGCAAGTTAAGGTGAAGACAGCAAAGTATGAAGTAATAAAGTCACATTAATGAGGTAACAGTAAGCTCTGTCGCTGTATATGGTTTGGGTTGTCATCCATAAAGGTTTCTCTTTTCTCCGTCTCAATGCTCAAATTTAAGCATGATGTATGACAAGTTATTCTGTTAGTGGAATGATCATTAACCAATTTCAATATTAAGACCACTCAGCATAATGACTAACTCTTACGTAGTCCTTTCTATGGGTTCTTTATATCCCACTCATTGAAATCATTGTGACTCTATGAAGTAGGTAGTATTTTCATCCACATTGTATAGACGGCAAAGTGATGCACAGAGAGGTCAAGTAACTTACTCCAGTTTACAATGCATGAGGCAGTTGAGCTGGAATTTGAATCCAGGCAGTCTAACTCCAAAGTCCTTTTGAGGACCTAATTAGTATACTAATTATTCCATGTTAGGGGTTCACGGTTACTGCTCCTTCAATTCATCTGCAATTCATATCATACAGATCAGAGAGGTGATTCAGATTAATCTATTGCCCAAGGTCATCTAGTTAACAAGTTATGGCCTTCAAACTAAGTTTGCAGACTTCCTCACCTGAGTAATTATTTTCCCCATCACCTCCCTCCAATTTGGCCTCCCACAGCTACCTCTTGATCTCCAAAGAACAATTAACACAGATGCCTGGGTGCCTCAGCGGTTGAACGGTTGAACGTCTGCCTTTAGGCTCAGGTCGTGATCCTGGGGTCCTGGGATCGAGTCCCACATTGGGCTCCCCGCAGGGAGCCTGCTTCTCCCTCTGCCTGTGTCTCTGCCTCTCTCTCTGTCTCTTATGAATAAATAAATAAAATCTTAAAAAAATAAAAAAGAACAATTAACAAATCCATTAAATATTGTCCGACAAAGACAAAATACACCCAAGAAAGCGAATTCTGTATTGTTAGGGATCTCTGCAAGTTAGAGCATGGATTGAATTCTGATTGCTTCTGTAAAATAGAATAAGAAAAAAAAAGAATTTTCATGTTCTCATGGCTTTGGAATAGCTTCACTAAATGACTTTCGTTAAAAGGAGTGAGTGAAAGTAACAATCTTTGTCTTAGAACAAATATTTAACTTTTATAATAGAAATGTAAACAGAGCAATGATTTCTGATTTCTCAATATGTTCTTTCTTGCTGAAGGACATTTAACTAGTTGTGACCTATAGTCAGGATAAGTGTAGTGCAAACTTAAAATTCCCAACAGTAAGGACACACAAATAGGAAAGATAAGCCTTGAGTGAAATCTTATTTGGCAAAGAGCACGGCACCAGTGAATTTCTAATGCTAAAGATTTTTTTGCCATTAACTCGGGAACTAAAGCTTTATGGAAGTCACTAGGGCTGACCTTCTCCTATCCTTTAACAGGATAAAACTCTTGTCTCTTTTAGTTGATGGGCCCTTTCTTCGGACTCTAAAGTTGATGGACAAGTTGCTAGATAGTCTGAGCGCCAGGGGAAAACCAATAGGCGTGCAACTTACAGAACATTGCCAATAAAAATGTAACCTTTCTTTGTTGTGCATTTCACAAGCAGATTACATAACCTTTTGGGGATATGTCATCACCACCAATAGCATTTTTTTTATTTAAGTTCTTATTTTAATTCCAGTTAGGGAACGTACAAAAATATGGAACTTTTTGCAAATTTGCCTGTCATCCTTACACGGGTGCCATGCTCATCTCTATATCGTTCCAATTTTAGTTTATGTGCTGCTGAAGGGAGCATGACAGCAAGCATATTTAAATAACAGATGCTAGGGCACCTGTGTGGGTTAGTTGGTTAAGCATCTGCCTTTGGCTCAGGTCATGATCCCAGAATCCTGGAATCGAGCCCCACTTTGGGCTTCCTGCTCAGTGGGGAGCCTGCTTCTCCCTCTCCCTCTGCCTGATGCTCCCCTCTGCTTGTGCTTGCTCTCTCTCTCTCTCTCTCTCTCTCTCGATCTCTCTTTCTCTCCCCTCCCCTATCAAATGAATAAATAAAATCTTTAAAAAAAAACATGTTAACTGTGCAAGGCTTTTTGGTAGGCGTAGTTTGATTTGGGCTTTGTTTCTTCCCTTCTTTCCTCATGGCAAATGGGGGAGGGGGAGGAATGAGAGAGAGAGAGGCAGGGGTAACAGGAATGTTCTAGTGGGCCCACTTGGAGAAAGGCACGCAGGTGCTTCCTGTTCATCCCCCCAGCCCAACACACACCCACATTGTAGAAAGAGCCCCATGTGGATGAAAGAAGCTCTTTATGTTGCCTTAAAAATGACACAGTAATTATGTGTTTCTCAGTTGCCTCTCCCTAGATTTACATGCCCAAAGCCATGCAAAATTTCCACTCCTTAAGCCACCCTCTTCATCCCCTGCTGTCTTGATATCATTTCCTTGTGAATCAACCACTGTGGAGGCTGTCACCTGGTTTCTAATATAGCTCGCCTTTAAACCAAATTTTTTAAAAAAAACAGTACACTGGAGAAAAACTGCACATCAATGAGCAAGTGAATTAGCAAAGTCTCTTTGCTAAGAGACTGTGATGAGCCCACAGCTTTCCCTGATTCCAGGTAGATCCTATACAGGAAGTGCCCTCCCAAGCAGGAGACTCTCACCCTGTTCTTGGCTGAAGAGGGACTCTCCCGTGTGGGACAGCCACCTCAGCCTTGACACTTTGCCCATCCCTCTGAAATGCAACAAATCAGTATTTTGTCTCCACTTTAAAGAGTGAAACATCTGGAACTGGGAGGCCAAAGATAAATCCTTAAGTTCTGGCTTAGTGGCTTAGAAGATACCACTTCTCTAAGTAGATCGCTCTTGTTCATGATTAATCTCTCCCATTTTTAAAAAAGATTTTATTTATTTATTCATGAGAGACCCAGAAACATAGGCAGAGGGACAAGAAGGCTCCCTGTGGGGAGCATGATGCGGGACTCGATCCCAGGACCCCAGGATCACGACCTGAGCCAAAGGCACATGCTCAACCGCTGAGCCACCCAGGTGCCCAGGATTTGTATTTCAAGTCAAATTGTATTCTCCGTTTCTTTTCCTACCTGAACCTAAAGAGCAGATTTTGTGTGCGTGTGTCTGTGTGCATGTCACGCATATACACCTCAAAAACTTGTTAACTCACACCATTTGTCAGTAAAGAGTGATGAGAGACGTTTCAGCAGGAGTTCTTGGGAGCGTTAGGAGTTTCTCAGGAAGCATGTGGAGCATGGAGTACTGCGGTGACATATTTTCCCCCTAGGAATGTGATCCCGTTGGTGGATGAAGGACTCCACAAAAGAGCAAGAGCACTGATGCCGACATAGGGCCAGCAAATACATCTTAGAAATTTTAAATGGGGGAGGGGAGATCAAGGGTTTGAGCAATTGGGAGTCCTCTTTGCTTCCAGGCTCAACACAGACACAAAACTAACTTAACAGGTTTTCCTTCAGGCAAAACTAGACATACCGTCAGTTTGAGATTATAAAGCCACATTCATCCTCTCCAGATACCAGCGTTCCAGCTCCTCTGGCTCACCTTGGGACCATCCTGTGTAATCCCAGGAGTGGCCGTTGCCCTGACATTCTATGATAGACCAAATACTGGTCGTCCTCCAATGTCCATGTCCTGACCTCTGGGGTCTTCACATAGGTATCCATACATGGCAAAAGGGAATTGAAGTTGGGGGTTGAATTAAGACTGCTAATCAGTTGACATCCTAATAGGGAAATTCTCCTAGATTATTTGGTGGGCTCAGTGTAATCAAGAGGGTCATTAAAAAATGGGAAAAAAGACTGTCAGAATGATGCCATGTAAGAAAGATTGGACTAGCCTTGCCCACCTTGAAAATGGCCTGAGTCAAGGAATGCCAGGGGCCTCTGCGAGCTGGAAAGAGCAAGAACACAGATTCTCCCCTGTGGAGCCCCGAGGAGGAATACAGCCTTGACAGCAGCTTGATTTAAGCTCAGTGAGATCCATTTTGTACTTCTGACCTCAGAACTGTAAGGTAATAAATGTGTGTGGCTTTAAGCCACTAGGTTTGTGGTGATTTGTTACAGCAGCCATAGGGAATTAAAACAGGGCCCATGTGACTTCTTAGCAATATTTTTCATTTATTTTTTTTTACTTTATTAAAGTATTGGATTTATTATTGGATTGGATTTTTTACTCAAAAACGAGGTTTTCTGTCCTTCCTCACCAATCCTATCTAAGATTATAATGTAATGTGCATTCTTCCCCAGATTTTTTAATGAAAAATTTCACTTTGCAACTTAATGTCTTTCACTTAAAATTCTATGGATGTTTTTCCAGGTCCGTTCAGATGTAACTTAATATAAAAGTTAAATGTTTATTCTTTTGATCAGAGCAATATAAAGAAAATTTACAGAAAAGGATAAACTTGGGGCAGCCCGGGTGGCTCAGCAGTTTAGCACCACCTTCGGTTCAAGGCCTGACCCTGAAGACCCGGGATCAAGTCCCACATCAGGCTCCCACGTCAGGCTCCCTGCATGGAGCCTTCTTCTCCCTCTGCCTGTGTCTGTGCCTCTCTCCCTCTCTGTGTCTCTCATGAATAAATAAATAAAATCTTTAAAAATAAAAAACAAAGGATAAACTAGAGACAAGAAACATAAAGAAAAAAATATTAACCCATGATTCTACAATCTGTGTAAAGTCTGCTGATAATTGTAAAATATCATTAATAGATATTAATAGGGAGAAAATCCATACTGTGTGGATTAGTTCAAGATATTAAGTAAGAGCCTCCCTCTTTTCCTTCATGAATATTTGTTCAAAGGCAACTACTACTCAAGGCTTCTTGTGTTTTCTTTTAGATTTTGGATATATGTGTGTGTTTGGGTATGTGTCTATCCCACACATATCGGAGACCATTCATGATTGTGTACCTTGCTCTTTTCTTCTTAATTTATGCTATAGATCTTTCCCAATGTGACATACACAGTCTCTTTTTAGTGGTCTTATTCTGTCTGAAGGCTATTTCCAATTTATTTGACCAGCTTCCAATTAATAAATGTGTTAGTGATTTCTTTCCTCTATAATAATGTTGTAATGAACATCCTTTTGAACACACTTTGAAGAACTTTTACAAGTATACACCTAGGGTACATTCCTAGCAGTGGCATTTCTGGAAGCATTTAAATGATTGTTGGCTATTGCCAAACTGCCCTCCAGAAATCACTGTATCACTTGACACTTCCTCCAACACAATATGGCAATGCCCATTTCCCCCAACTCTCACCATCACTAGATACTATCATATATTTTTATTACTAACCGTATAAGTGATGCATAGCATTTTATTATTTTGATTTTCATTTCTTTAATTATGAACAGGGTTGACGTAATAATACTTCTGACATTGAGTTGCTCTGCTTGATGATTCACATGTCCATTTGGAGGACTGACAAATCTGTTTATGACAAAATAAGTACTGTTTGTATATCTCCTAAAAATTAATTTGCAACTGACAAGTTCTGTGACTTCGAACAAATCTCCTTGGGCCTTAGTGTCCTCATTCTCACAATTAGGTTGAACCAGACAATCTCCAAGAATATACCTAGTTCCAAGTCTACAAGTTGAGTTGATAGAAGAATAAAGAATCAGGGGCACCTTGCTGGCTCAGTCAGTAGAACATGTGACTCTTCATCTCAGGGTTGTGAGTTTGAGCCCCATGTTGGGTGTAGAGATTACTTAAAAAATAATAATTTTTTAATAAAGGATCAAAGGGTATCACAATTACCAACAGTAAATGTCTGAGTCCATTTGAGCTGTTATAATGAAATACCATAGACTGGGTAGTTTATTTGAAAAATTTATTTCTCACACTTCTGAAGACTGGGAAGTCCAAGATCAAGGCACCAAGATTCATTGTCTGGTAAGAGCCCACTTCCTGGTTCATATGTCCTCTCACTAAAACCTCACAGGGCAAGAGGAACAAGGGAGCTCTCTGGGGACTTTTACAATGGCCCTAGTCCCATTTATGAGGGCGCCACCCTCATGACATAATAACCTCCCAAAGGCCTTGCCTCCAAACACCATCACAATGGGGATTAGATTTCAACATATTAATTTGGGAGGCAGAAACATTTGGTCTATAGCAACAAATAAGCCACAATGTATGGATGTTAAAAAAATAATAAGAAGAATGCACAACCCCAGGGAAGAATCTTATTTATCTCTGACTTTTTAAATGTATTTTCATATTTTTATGTTTTAACTTTCTAGTTAAATGGTAGAGAGTCAAACCAAAATGTTTAAATGAAGGGAGAAATCTTCATTTAAAAATTATTTCTTGGGGGCAGCCCAGGTGGCTCAGTGGTTTACCGCAGCCTTCAGTCCAGGGTGTGATCCTGGAGACTCGGATCCAGTCCCATGTCGGGCTCCCTGCATGGAGCCTGCTTGTGTCTCTGCTTCTCTGTGTCTCTCATGAATGAATAAATAAATAAAATGTTTTTTAAAAATAATAAATAAAAAAATAAAAATTATTTCTTGGGATGCCTGGATAGCTCAGTGGTTGAGGGTCTGCTTTGGCTCAGGTCATGATCCCGGGGTCCTGGGATCGAGTCCCACATTGGGCTCCCCACAGGGAGCCTGCTTCTGTCTCTGCCTATGTCTGTGTCTCTCTCTGTGTTTCTCATGAATAAATAAATACAATCTTTAAGATAAATAAATAAATAAAAATCTTAAAATAGATAAAAATTATTTCTTATTTATCAACAAGGTCCTTTCCAAATCTGTGGCTTACACTATGAATTTTATAAGGCTATTATGAACATTGTTCAACCATATCAATTGTTTATTTGTTTATGTAACATAATTTTATGTATTTACTTCCACATATCTATATGATCCTAACATATGTCATTTCTAATGGGAACATTAATTCATTGCCCAAACATATCACAGTTTGCCTAAAAATTTCTCCACAGTGGTTTTTCAGAAGCTTTCCAATTTTGACAAGAATTCTATTAACCAAGTGTAAAAATAGCTTTTTTTCACACAACCCTGTCAACAATGACCTGTTTAAGTTGATTTATTTTTACTAATTAAATACAGTTAAGATGCTCTAATTCACACAATTTGAAATTCTTCTGGAAGCTTAGCTTTTGTGGGGTTTTGGGGGGTTTTTTAAGGTTTTATTTATTTATTCATGAGAGACACAGGGAGAGGCCAGAGACACAGGCAGAGGGAGAAGCAGGCTCCCTGCAGGGAGCCCAATGCAGGACTGGATCCCAGGAGCCCGGGATCACGCCCTGAACCAAAGGCAGAGGCTCAACCACTGAGCCACCCAGGTGTCCCTGGAAGCTTAGCTTTTGAATAACATTTGATATATTTCTTCTACATAACTATACATTCATATTCTTTGACCATGCTTCCGTTAGAAAGTAGTTACTGCCTTTATAAACCAATGTCTCTCTTGCTTACGTATTTTGGGGGTAAAATTTCTGTTCCTACACATCAGTTACAAGTATCTCTCTCACTCAGTTTTCATTTTATTATTCATTGTTATGGGAAAACATTTCACTTCTTTTTTTTTTTTAACATTTCACTTCTTATTGTATCTATTTTTCCATAGGTATTTTTATTAATTTAATTCTCAAAAAATTATCTCCCAAGGGATGCCTGCGTGGCTCAGCAGTTGAGAGCCTCCCTTCGGCCCAAGGTGTGATCCTAGGGTCCCGGGATTGAGTCCCACATCGAGCTCCCTGCATGCTCCTCTCTCTGCCTATGTCTCTGCCTCTCTGTGTGTCTTTCATAAATAAATAAAATCTTTAAAAAAAATGATCTCCCTTCTACAACTGACTTAAGATCTGTGATTCCACTTTCTTCTAGCTTTGTGGATGGCTTTTTAATATTTAACTCTTTAATTTGAAATATTTAGGGCGTGACACAGGTGGTTTCTGTACATTTGTTTTTCTCCATTTTCATATTTATTTTCTTTTTTAAGTATTTTATTTATTTGAGAGAGAGACTGAGCAAGCACGAGTGCAGGGCAGAGGGAAAGGGAGAAGCAGGCTCTTCGTTGAGTGGTGAGCCCAATGCAGGGCTTGATCCCAGGACTCTGGGACCATGACCTGAGCCAAAGGCAAACGTTTAACTGACTAAGCCACCCAGGCGCCCCCATATTCTTTTTCTTTAATACATTTTTTAGTGATGCATTTTTATTATTTTGTGTCACTTGATGTACCATATATTGACATCTTAAAAATGTTAGTAGTTTACTCTTTATTGCTACTGTACTTTATCATTATATTTTCTCTACTTAAGATAGTACCAGAAAATTATGACAATCGTTTAAAGTTTGGCAGAGTAAATCCTACACTATTATCTTTTCATCTAAGAATATTGCTTGGTTGCATGTTTTTCCCTGAGAAGTTTACAGATAGTCAAGTTCTCTTAAGTACACTGTCTGGATTTTAATTGCTAATAAGTTAAATCTATAAATTGTGAAATACCTTTTTTATTATATTCTCTCCCCAAACAAGAGCATACATGTATTTCTTCTTGTGCTCAGGATCCTCGTTTCTGCTGTTAAAGATATCCAATCCTTTTTTATAATTACAGATGTTCTTCATCAGATTAGTACTACACAGTTAATGTTTTTTATTATCCTCGACATTTCTGAAGCATGGGTCATGCAGACTCTGTTTTCACCAACGAGTCACTTAACACAGCAGTTTCCCATCCATTATCTCATTTGAGACTCACACCAACAATGTGAGACAGGTCAAGTTCCAGACTTGTGACTTCAGAGATGAACATGTGTAAGAAGTAAGCCCAAGGTCACTGAGCCAGTAACTGCTGAAAATAAGTCTCAAGCTCCAATTAAGAAGTCTCTCCGTCTCCTTTTTGGATTGCGTTAAGAAAACAGTGAAGGGGCTCAGTCAGTCAAGTGTCTGCCTTTGGCTCAGGTCATGATCCCAGGTCCTGGGATCAAACCTCATGGGGCTCCCTGCTCAGGGGGGAGCCTGCTTCTCCCTCTCCCTCTACCTGCCCCTCCCCCTGCTTGTACTCTCGCTCACTCTCGCTCTCTCTCTCTCCCTCTGTCAAATAAATAAAATCTTTTAAAATTTTTTTTTGTATATTTTTTATTGGACTTCGATTTGCCAACACATAGTATAACACCCAGTGCTCACCCCATCAAGTGCCACCCTCAGTGCCCGTCACCCAGTCACCCCATCTTCCCACCCTCCTCCCCTTCCACTACCCCTTGTTCGCTTCCCAGAGTTAGGAGTCTCTCATGTTCTGTCTCCCTCTCTGATATTTCTCACTCATTTTCTCTCCTTTCCCCTTTAATCCCTTTCACTATTTTTTTATATTCCCCAAATGAATGAGACCATATAATGTTTGTCCTTCTCCAATTGATTTACTTCATTCAGCAAAATACCCTCCAGTTCCATCCACGTCAAAGCAAATGGTGGGTATTTGTCATTTCTAGTGGCTGAGGAATATTCCATTGTATACATAGACCACAGCTTCTTTATCCATTCATCTTTCGATGGACACCGAGGCTCCTTCCAGTTTGGCTATTGTGGACATTGCTGCTATAAACATTGGGGTGCAGGTGTCTCGGTTTTTTTAAAAAAAATTAACACAGAAAATGAGGAGTGATCTCCAAGTTTTCTTCCAACACATATATACTGTCATCCAAGGCTGTTAATTAGGGAAGCAACTTACATTTAATTTAAGGTACAATATTCATACTTGATCATTGCAGTTTCCATCTTTTACTGATGGTGGCAGTGGTTGTCTCTGTAGACACCAGAACTTTTGGAGTTAGAACAATACTGTTAGATTTCACAAAACCTTTATTAGGTCTACTACATGTTGTATATGGCATGTATATGTTGTGTAAGTGGAAATGAAGCGTAACATTGTTTTACGTCAGAATATAGTAGTAGCCTCTTTTTTTTTTTTTTTTTTTTAAGTGCACCATGGGGATGTCACTGGCCCTGAGGTCAGAATTCCTGTCAGGTGATTTGTGCAACTCCAAACCAATTCTTTACACTAGAATGTTACGACATTGCTGTTGGCTGCCACCACTGAGTCCACGTCAGTTCTCTAAGTAGGTTAGAGGTCATCCTGCACATATATATCCTGCACATATACACTATTTTATTGCCTACATGAACTTTTCGTTATTTTTAAAGATTTTATTTACTTACTTTTAGAGCAAGAGTGAGGGAAGGCACAGAGGGAGAGAATATCCAAGCAGACTCCCCCACTGAGCACAGAGCCCATGATGGGGCTCAATCCCATGACCCATGAGATCAGGACCTGCGCTGAAACCAAGAATCAGGTGCTCAACCGACTGAGCCACTTAGGGCTCCCAGCAGTGTGAACCTTTAAAAGTAGAGTTCATGGATGGGAATAAGACACTCTGGTCTACCTAGGAGACGCAGGATTTTGTATACTTTCATAAGCAGAGTTAGTCTTGGGCAAAAACTGTGAAGGTTATGTCATTTATCCTCCAGCCCCTCTTTTCTTCCAGATCCTCTCCTTGACCTTTTGCCCAGTTTTTTCCTATCAGGAGGAGCCGGATCTGAGAGGCAAAATGTAGAGGAAAGAGCATAGCTTTGGAATCAAACCCCCCCCCCCCAAAAAAAAAAACCCTCTGTTGTCATTCCTACTCTGCTATTTTGAATTTGATTGACCCCAAATTGGACCTGGTTTCCTCACTTTTAAATGGCGATGAATAATAGCTTATGAAGGTTGCCAGAAAATAAAACAAATAGGGAAGTATTTATGTAATTTATACATTTAGGTTATTAATATACCAGGATCTGAACCTAAATATTTTATGCATTGCTCCTTACAGCAATTTGTGAATAACCCCAGGGTCTTTGCATGTGCTGCTGGCTGTGCTAGATGACATCTGCCTTTAACCCTCAGGATTCAGATTCTAGAAGGATGGTTAAAATTTCCCTCTTTGAGGCTCCAATAGCACTTGTGCTTACTTCTCTTTGGTCTTTTAAAAAATATTTATTTATTTATTTTGAGAGAGAGACAGAGACAGAGATAGTGACAGAGAGCACGAGTGGGAGGAGAGGGAGAAGCAGGCTCCCCACTGAGCAGGGAGCCCAACACAAGACTCAATCCCAGGACCCCAGGATCATGACCTGAGCCATACTGAGCCACCCAGGAGCCCCTTCTCTTTGGTCTTTACCACATGTTGCAATTCCCATTTACCTGTCTATATCTCCCTCTAGACAAACTAGAGTCTTTTGGGAGCAGACACCTTGAGGACATGCATTTTTAAAGGTCCAGAAAAAATACAGGATGACCAAGAGATAACTAATATGCAGGGAATAGGAGGGAAATAATGGATAAAAACAAGTATATGTGAAAATGAGAATACATGACAGACTATGAGATGTACTCTGGGAGGTAAAGTAGGAATAGGTCATATTTCCTTAAGGGATCCACTTCATGGAAGAAGTGGAACTGGAAAAAGGCTTTGAAGGATGAGAAAAATTTGACAGGCAAACACTGAAGAGACAGTGTCCTAGATGCTGGGAGCAGTACAGTCAAAGGCACAGAAGGAGCAGGATATCTTTGGGGGACTGGACAGCACCATTGGCGGAGGTAGATTACAGATGGGGAAGTTGTGGGGGGCGGTGCAATTGGAAAGGTAAACAGAAGCTTACTCTGAATTCGGAGATGAGGAAGTTGAAAGAGTTCCCACTGCTGCTTGGCCCTTGTCCATTCCTTCCCCTAAGTGCTCAGAACAAGCTCCTCCCCCATTTCTTCTAACACTTCCAGTCAAGCCACAGCCTCCTTGCTACTCTTAGAAACTAGCTTACATCAGGAGCCTCTTCTGGGACAATCAGAGTAAACTCTGCTAGTGATATACTTTCGTTGCCTTTTCCTCCTACCATCAGTTTGGCATCCAAAAACCTCTGTCATCATCCTTACTTGCTGAGTCTTCCAACTTTGTCACCCTGATTGAAATAATCAGAATCAAAAAAATAAAATAAAATAAGAAATAAAAAAATCAGAATCTATGAACATCAGACTGCTCTGATTTTTTTTAATGGTTACATGATTTCGACATGATCCATACATGACAAATAGATAAGGTAAAACGCAACAAATCACCAGTTGAGTCACTTGGACCAGTGGTATGGGGGGTTGGGTGCAGGAAGCAGTGGGCTTACAAGACAAAAAAGCAGCATGAGTTAGCAGGATCATTCCATGGGTGTCTTTTTTTCTTGCCATGCCCTAAGGACCTTCAATAACCCTGCATCTCTGACCCTAGCCAAGTCTGACCAAAGCAGATCTTCTGGGGCCTGAAGTAGTCTTACCCTGTTAGTCTTGGGCCAGTGCTTGCCTGTTATCCTAACATCTTGCCTCTGACCTCTTCAATGTTGGCCAGATGTATGACTGTATATTTGTGTTGCTTTCTCAATGTGCACAGCAATTTGCTTATTTCGGGGAGTACAACTCTTCCCTGAACAACCTGGGAAGGTTCAGCCTCTCCTCTCCACTGTAGGACCATTACATGGCGTCAAGATTGCAGCTGTAGCACCATATTGGATCTTCTGGAAGAATAGTTTTGATCCAGAGCAAGCCACTATCCACCATCTCTCTTTACCACTAAGCCACCCAGGGATCCCTCCACCATCTCTCTTTAAACAGCCATCCTGATTACTGACAATCTGAGAAGCCATTCCTATAGTAAATTAGTTACTCTAGTCCTTAGAGTCTTCTCTTCCAGCTTTTCACCATTCATCACCACCACTACCATCTTTGTTGAGCCAAAGATGAGTGTATCAAAGACATGAAAAAGGGAAAAGTGTACTAGGTTGCCTGGTTGGCCCCAATTTTTCACCCCTAACCAGCAGGCAGACACTTGCCATAGTCTCATCCCGGGTGGAGTGAATTTTCCTGCAACTCAACTTTGAGCTCAGCCACGTAACTTGCTTTGGTGAATTATATCTGGAAGGAAGTGCCACTGACAGTTTCGAGCCTAGGCCTTAACGGGCCTTGCGCATTTCCATTTGTTCTCTCGCACTTATAATATCACCATTAGATGAACATACCTAAGAACAAGCCATCTTGACCAAGAAAAACAAAGAACACACATGGAGCAGAACCACCCTATCTAATACACAATGCATGGTGGGATACAGGGACACCCTAGCTGCCACATCCTGAAGCAGTGACATCCAGCCTGAGCCTGGCCTTGATCAATAGAACTTCAGCCAAACAGCAGATGCACAAAGACTTCCTGCCTACCCTAAATGTCCTGTGTCACCACTGCTGACCAGACCAGGGTGACCACTTGATAAAAGGGAAGCAAAAGGTAAATGAGACAAGCCAACCAAAGCATCTTTTTGAGGGTTTGTATATGGAAACAAATGGTAATCAGTAAGGGAACTGAGTCAGGTAAACTCGGAGTGTGAGGTGTCATTTAGAGCCCTGGGCAACTTGATAAATAAACAGAGAAAGGCAGTCTTGAGAGTGAAGTAAGAAAATGGCACACGTTCAGAGTTTCAGAGAAGAGTCCCTGAAAGACCAAAACAAAAAGATGGTTAGAGTATACTCAGTTCCCAGATGCCTCCAGCACCAGCAGACACAAAGCCAGGTTGAGCTGCAGGTCTCATGTCTAAGAAGTTGTCAATTGTGTCATCACAACCATTTCTCATCTCCCACTCAGCATGTGTACATGCACACACACAAAAACACACAAAGAGTTTTTAGCTAGCTTAAATGGATTTTGTTCCTTGTAACTAAATAAATGGACTAAGGGGGCACCTGGGTGGCTCAGTGGTTGAAAATCTGCCTTTGACTCAGGTTGTGAACCCGGGGTCCCAGGATCAAGTTCCACATCAGGCTCCCTGCACAGAGCCTGCTTCTCCCTCTGCCTATATCTCTCCCTCTGTGTCTCTCATGAATAAATAAATAAAATCTTGAAGAAAAAAAAAAAGAACTGGACTAAGATATTTTCCATAGTGGAAGAAGGGGAAAGAAGAGCAACCAGTTGTGTGGTCGCATTCCCTCACATGATAGAAAACCACCCTGACTACAGGTGGGACCATGTATCCTGTACCTTTTGCTGCATAAGGAACCATCTTGAAGTTTAAGGGTGTTGAACAAAAAAATATTTTGCTCACAATTTTGTGGATTGTAATGACTGGGATACTTGGGACATTTGTGATGGCTCTGCTGGTCTTGTCTGGCTGGGCTGACATGGGATGTTCTAGGATGGCCTCACATGTCTACTGATTGTTAAGCTGTTTTTCTAGTAGGGCCTTAGTGGCAACGATTTGTCTCTCCTCTGTGGGGTCTCTCATCCTCCAACAAGCTAGTCTAGGCTGCCCTATATGGAGGTTTGAAGATGACCAAAGAAGAAGCAAAAGAGCAGTAACCCAAATGAGGAAGTTTAAGTTTCTGCTCATGTCATAGTTACTAGTGCCCCTTAGCCAGAACAAATCACTTGGAGTATACACCCAGGGCGATGGAAACAAAGCAAGGGGTTACATACAGGGTGGAGTGAACACTTTGGAAGCTCTTATTGCAACAACACAGCAAAACTATAGTAGAGAGGGAGGAAGAAAGGAGTACTGCCAAGAAGGGCCTGTGTGCAAGGGCCAAAAACCAGGGGAGTAGTATTTTTAAGGGAATGAATCTAAGAAAGCCTCTGGTTTGCTGTAACTTGATCTGTATACCTCTGGAAGAGTATAAAACTTTAATTCAGGGACTTATTACTCTACATTCATGGAAACATTGATCTAAATAGTTATAAAACAGGGGTGCCTGGGTGGCTCAGAAGGTTAAGTGTCTGCCTTCGGCTCAGGCCATGATCTCGGGGTCCTGGGATGGAGTCCCACATTGGGTTCTCTGCTCAGTGGGGAGTCTGTTTCTCTCTCCCTCTCCCTCTGCTCCTCCTTGCCGCTCTTTCTCTCTCTCTCTTTCAAATAAATAAATAACATCTTTAAAAATAAATAAATAGTTATAAAATACACCCTAAGCATCTGTAGTATTTCACCCTTGCTGGGTTGCCTAACCTCCTTTTCTTCCTTTAGAAAAGAAGCATTTCAGTTGAATTAAACAGGGGGGAAAATATCAAAAGATTGAAAATAAAGTGTTTCCTGAATACAATTGATGTAATAAGTTCTCTTACACTTGATAGCAAAGAAGGCTCCCAAATAATAAACATAATTTTGAGGGGGGGCTATTCTGTTGCAAACACTTCACAGGATGGGGAGGTACCACCTGAGGCACCAAACCCTTACTTGAAGTGGAGCTTGTCCCTTTATGTATCATAACCATATAGCTGTGTATCATAAGTTAAAAGTGATCACTCTCACTCTACTCCTTATTCCTGAACATGTATGCAAGTCTGGGTATCCATATCTAAGAGGTTGGCCGACTGGAAACCTCCAAAGGTCATAGCAGTAGGGACTCTGTCACCTGTGTCATATGCAGGCATCCCAAAGGGTCTAAACATAGGCACTAGATCACAGCAAGTTCTCTTAGCTAGGCAGAGATGTCATATCACCCCATCCAGAAGAAGAAGCCATGAAAGGAGAACCATGCAAATTTATGTTTTCCTCATTGTACAAATGCTAATTGACAAACAAGTTATTTCTCCTTTAACCATGTTCCTCTTGCTATGTTGCCTAACTACAAACCAACAATTGTGACATCACCATCACTTCCAGGCAAAGAAAATTTCCATTCATAGACTGCAGTATCATTCACCAACAACCAGGGAAAAGGACATTCAGGGGAGTGGAAAAGCTAAGGTATACAGCATTTGAAAATAGAAGTTCAAAGCGTATGTGAAAGTTTTCTGAAGAGCAGGGATTGGCAGACCAACTGGTTTTATTCTATTTTGTTAAAAGATTTTATTTTTAAGTAATAAACCGTAGGGCTCAAACTTAGAACCCTGAGATCAAGAGTCACATGGTCCACCGACTGAGCCAGCCAACGCCCAAAACGTCCAACTGTTTTTATTTTTAAAGATATTATTTATTTATTCATGAGACACACAGAGAGAGGCAGAGACATAGGCAGAGGGAGAAGCAGGCTCTCCGCGGGGAGCTGGAAGAGGGACTCAATCCCAGGACCTCAGGATCATGACACGAGCTGAAGGCATATGTTCAACCACTGAGCCACCTAGGTGCCCCACCAACTGTTTTTAAAAGGAGAAAAACACCTCTGTTCCCCATAAGTTGTGATTTCACGTGTGCCAATATTTTACAAGATTTTAAAATAACCTTTAAAAAAATTAAACGTGTAAGCTTATTTAAATACAACCAAATGGATTCTAATAAAATTTATTTTATCATTAGTGAGGAAATAGGCCAACGCAAGCCATGTGGTCAAAAATAAAGAAGGTCAAGATCAGAGAATCAAAATGCCAATGGGAGGGAAACAGGAGATTTCTCAACCCAGGTAATGAATGCCCAGTAATGCACAGTCAGCCAAGGGAGACAAGTAGAGGACAGAACCATTCACATATGTTGAAACTATCTCTACAGTTTTTAAAAATAGACTTTATTTTTTAAGGATTTATTTCTTTGAAAGAGAAAGAGCACGAGTGGGAAAGGAGAGAGACCAGCAGACTTTGTGCTGAGCGCAGAGCCCGACACAGGGCTCCATCTCACAACCCTGAGACCATGATCTGAGCCAAAACCAAGAGTTGATAGCTAACGACTGTGCCACCCAGCCGCCCTAAAATCGACTTTATTTTTTAGAGCAGGTTTTAGTTTCACAGGAAATTTGAGCAGAATTTTCTTCATTTTCTTCAGCTGTAATCATATATACCCTCTGCCCCCATAGCCACAGCCTCCTCCATCATCCATATCCTCCACCAGAGGAGTCCTTTCATTACAACTGATGAACCTACGTTGACATATCACCCAGAGTCCATAGTTTACATTAGGGTTCACTCACAGTGTTTGTATTCTCTGGGTTTATTTTATTTTTTTTAAGATTCTTTTTTCTTAATTTTTATTTATTTATGATAGAGAGAGAGAGAGAGAGAGGCAGAGACACAGGCAGAGGGAGAAGCAGGCTCCATGCACCGGGAGCCCGACGTGGGACTTGATCCCGGGTCTCCAGGATCGCGCCCTGGGCCAAAGGCAGGCGCTAAACCGCTGCGCCACCCAGGGATCCCCTATTCTCTGGGTTTAGACAAATGTATAATGACATGTATCCACCATTATAGCATCATACAGAGTTGTTTCATTGCACTAAAAATCCTGTGTACTTCACCTATTCATCGCTCAGGCTCCCACACACACCCCCAAACAACCCCCTGGCAAGCACTGATCTGGCTGTCTCCGTGGTTCTCCCTTTGCCAAATTGTCATTTAGGTAGAATCCTACTGTAGGCAGCCTTTTCAGTTTGGTTTCTTTCACTTAGTAGTACACATTTAAGTTTCCTCCTTGTCTTTTCATGGCTTGATAGCTCATTTCCTTTTGGCCCTGAATAATAGTCCATTGTCTGAACGGACTACAATTAATCCATTCACCTACTGAAAGACATCTTGCTTGCTTCTAAGTTTGGCAATTATGAATAAAGCTGCTATAAGCATCTGGTGCAGGTTTTATGTGGACATAAGTGTTCAACTCCTTTGGGTGAATACTAAGCAGCACGATTACTGGATCATGTGGTAAGAGTATGTTTAGTTTTGTAAGAAACTACCAAACTGGGGATCCCTGGGTGGCTCAGCGGTTTGGCGCCTGCCTTCAGCCCAAGGCCTGATCCTGGAGTCCCAGGATCGAGTCCCACATCGGGCTTCCTGCATGGAGTCTGCTTCTCCCTCTGCCTGTGTCTCTGCCTCTCTCTCTATCTGTGTCTTTCATGAATAAATAAATAAAATTAAAAAAAAAGAAACTACCAAACTGTCTTCCAAAGTGGCTGCACAATTTTGCATTCCCACCAGCAATGAATGAGAGTCCCTGTTGCTCCACACCCTTGCCAGCGTTTAGTGTTTCTCTATAGTTTTTAATTCTTCATTCTCTAACACAGAGAGAATGGTGATAAAGACCCAGGTTTCATGCACTGTGGTGAGGAACGGGGATTTTGGAGAATGGAGTATAAAATGTATAGTAGAAAACTATGAAAAAAGACCACAGGGGCACCTGGCCGGCTCCGTTGGTAGAGCAGAAACTCTCGATTTCAGGGTCATGAGTTCAAGCCCCATGTTGGGTGCAGAGCTTACTTTAAAAAATAAAATTAAAAGTAACACAGCTTTTTTTTTCCAGTGATGGCCTAATTATTTATATATATATTATATTATATATATTATATATATTTTATAATTATATATTTATATATTAAATATAATATAATATATTTTTATAATTATATATTATATAATATTTATATGTTTACAGTATCTTTGGGAAAAGAGCACTATTGACTCATTGTAGGTTGACTTATACTCTGACTTCTTTTTTTTCATCAATTCATAAGATAAACATGTGCACCTCACCACTTGGTGACCAATTTTATACATTTAAGTGACTTTGGACAAGTGACCCAGATCCTTGCCTTTATTTTCTTCAGCTGTAATAAATGGAGTCGAGCTAGACAATTTGAAAAGTTCTTCCCAGTCCTTTAATTTTAAGAGATTACACCTGTAAAAAAAATTACACCTGTATGTTTCTTTACAAATAAGAAGTGCCCCCAAAGATACGTGATTTCAATGGATGTTTCCAAAGGCGGGAGAGTTTCCCATTATAAAGGCAATGACTGACTTACTTCACTCAGCATAATACCCTCCAGTTCCGTCGGAGAAGGACAAACATTATATGTTCTCATTCATTTGGGGAATATAAATAATAGTGAAAGGGAAAATAAGGGAAGGGAGAAGAAATGTGTGGGAAATATCAGAAAGGGAGACAGAACGTAAAGACTGCTAACTCTGGGAAACGAACTAGGGGTGGTAGAAGGGGAGGAGGGCGGGGGGTGGGAGTGAATGGGTGACGGGCACTGGGTGTTATTCTGTATGTTAGTAAATTGAACACCAATAAAAAAAAAAAAAAATAAAAAAAATAAAGGCAATGAATGGGCAGCCCAGGTGACTCAACAGTTTAGCGCCGCCTTCAGCCCAGGGCCTGATCCTGAAAACCTGGTATTGAGTCCCATGTCAGGCTCCCTGCATGGAGCCTGCTTCTCCCTCTGCCTGTGTCTCTCTCTCTCTCTTTCTCTGTGTCTCTCATGAATAAATAAATAAAATCTTTAAAAATAAAAAAATAAAAAGGCAATGAATGTACTTAAATGAAGATTGTCTGTGCTCTTTCCTCATGTGCCATTCCTAAATGATAAATGATACATTTTCTTCCAAAATTTTTCCTAATCATGTTTAAATATGGAGCCTAAACAAGCAAACTGTAGTTACCTTTTCTTTTCAAAGCATACTTTTTTAAAAAGAATCAGCAAGCGGTGCTTGGGTGGCTCAGTCAGTTAAGCATCTGACTCTTGATTTCGGCTTGGGTCATGATCTCAGGGTCCTGGGACTGAGACCTGTGAAGGGCTCCCTGCTCAGCAGAGAGCCTGCTTCTTCCTCTCCCTCTGCTGCTCCTCCTGCTTGTGTTCTCTCTCTGTCAAATAAGTAAAATATTTAAAAAAAAATTAAAACAAGAATTGCAAATTATCAGACCTTGCATACTATGCCAGAAATTCTGGGGTTGGAGTCCAGCAACCTGGGTTTTAACAAGTCCTATAGGTGGTTCTGATAATGGGTAGAGTTTGCGAATCATTGCCATATCCTAATTCTTTTACAGTTGCAACATTGCATAGAGTAATACATAATTTTAGGTAGCTACACTACCTAAAATTGTGAGTGGCTTTTCCAGTTTGCATGGGGGGGGGGAGGCTCCTAATTTGGCTTTTTTAATAAAGTATATTTAAATTCTTAATCTGTCTTTAACTCCCTCTACTATCTTGGGCAGATCACTTCTTATATCTGCCTAAATCGTCCCAGTCCCATAAAATAAAGGAGTGCCTGAGCTATTTATTATAATCCTTTCCATCACTAGCTTTCTCTCTTATGCTTTCCATTACCCATGTCAATCCCTATCCAAGTAATTGTTCTTAGTATAGCAAGAAGAGATTAAGGAAAGGCTAGCTTTCCAAATAGACTAGAAAAAATAGGGCAAATATGGGAAGACCAAGAAGCATTACTGGAACCTCCCCTGCCACCCCGCTACCTGCCAAAAAAAGATTCTCAATGGAAATGTAGTCTTTCTGCTTCTATTAATTAACAACAAAGAAACACCAGAGGAGGAAAAATTGAAACACCTAGAGACTCTCCAGTGGAAGTTGACTTTGAGTTTTTGCTCTACCGGTCAGAAATCATCAAAACCAACTCTAGATAACTCAAGCTACTTAAATTGTTTGCCTAAAGTGCCTTGGTGTTCACCTCTGGGTTTCTCTGGTGGAAACAGATTGCCAATGAAAATGCATCTTGCCTATCATGATTAACCATGCTACTTGTAGAGTGTGTTCACACTTCCTCCCATCCACGTCAATAACATTTGCCCTATTTGACAAACTAGCAAAAGGAAGCCAGGGAAGAAAATTAGTTACTTAAGGTCAGGAAGATCAAGTATTGAATGGCAGGGCCAAGGTCAGACCAAGATCCTTAGCTTTCCCAATCTAGTTTCCTCCACTGCTTTACTTTCAGACCTGAACTGGGTGGCAGGGCAAGCAAGGTGGAGCAGCATCCTGCCTTCTTCCTTTCGTGTTTATTTTTCCTTCTTTTCCTGGCTTCCCTTCCCTCAGACTGCTATAAAAGGGCAACAGGCCTGATGTCAGTCAGGAGACTGAAATTCTAGTCCTGCTTCTGTCACAGAAGGCTGGCTGGCCTCAGACAAGTCACTTAGGCTCTCTGGGCTCACGTGTCCATTGTTACTTCCAACTCTGCCTCAGTAACAGTATGAAAAATGAAATCAGACCATCTATTGGTGGGGGTCCCTGGGTGGCTCAGAAGTTTAGTGCCTGCCTTTGCTCAGGGCGTGATCCTGGAGTCCCGGGATTGAGTTCCGTGTCAGGCTCCCTGCATGGAGCCTGCTTCTCCCTCTGCCTGTGTCTCTGCCTCTGTGTGTGTGTGTCTCTCATGAGTAAATAAATAAATTTTTTTAAAGTATCTATTGGCTGATTTTTACATTCATGTAAATTTGAGTTTTCAGGGTGCAGCTAGGGTTTGAACAGTTGAGAAAGAGCAGGCAAATGGGAGTCATTCCATCTGGGTAAGAGGAAATAGGACCAGGAGACTCAGAGTAAATATTTAAGGTGTGGAGATTAGATAAGGAGAGCTAGACTCTTCTATTTAAGACCCTTGCCTTTGACCTTCCCTGATCGCCAAGAGGGAGCTTAGATGTGTGTGATTCCTGAAAGCTGAAATATTTTGGCCTCTCAGTTTTGTTTTGGTGAAAGGAATCAGGATGTGAAATTCAGACTGCTATGGGAACCACAGGATCAATATATTTAAGAATCTCTCATGTACATCTAGCCCCACTTATTCTGAAATGTTTGAATTCTGATCCCATCATATTGGTAAATAATTTGCTGTCCTCTTAGAAACTGAGAATCAAAAGTGTGTGAAAGTTGGAACATGATCAACCACTTTTTTTTTTTTTTATTGGATCGATGGGGTAGGTTTGGTGGCTTTTTACTGCCTCTTAGAATCAAGGAAATCCTTATCTATATCATTTAATTAATACCTTTCATGGTGTTTAGAGGCAAGTTAGCCTACTTCCTTTACATTTGCCTGAATGCCTGTCTGTCTCTTCTTCCAGGAAATTCAGAAATACTGATTCAACTGCCCTCTTCTCCTAAGGAGGCCAGCTTATCAGTAGTTATTAAGTCCAGCATTTGTATAAGCAGGCCTCATGCGGAATACCAGAGCCTGACATCTACACAGAGTTTGGAAAATTTCCTTCCAGAGCAAGTGTGGTTAAACTATAAACACAGAGATAGACAGGAAAGTGTGATACAGAGTAAGGGCTAGAGTGGAAAAAAATAGAAATGATGTTCCAGAACACTGAGAGATTAGGGGAAAGGATGGAAAGAAATGAAAGAGGGCCATTAGAAACAACAAATACCCACCATTTGCTTCGACGTGGATGGAACTGGAAGGTATTATGCTGAGTGAAATCAGTCAATCGGAGGACAAACATTATATGGTCTCATTCATTTGGGGAATATAAAAAATAGTGAAAGGGAATAAAGGGGAAAGGAGAGAAAATGAGTGGGAAATATCAGAGAGGGAGACAGAACATGAGAGACTCCTAACTCTGGAAAATGAACAAGGGGTGGTGGAAGGGGAGGTGGGCGGGGGGTGGGGGTGACTGGGTGACAGGCACTGAAGGGGGCACTTGATGGGATGAGCACTGGGTGTTATGCTATATGTTGGCAAATTGAACTCCAATAAAATGAAATTTTTTAAAAAAAGGAAAGAAATGAGAGAGGGACAATATTAGAGTGCTTTTGAAATTGACAGCATGGTGGTTTACATAATTAATTTAGTGACTTTCAATCAGCATCTTTTAAAAATTAGGGAATTGTATAAAATCTCGGGACACAAGAGACTTCAGTTCGAAGCTTCATTTTTCTTCCAACTGAGGAACTGTTGTGCTGGACCAGGTGGCAATTCTTTTACAAGCAATTGCTCATAAAATTTCAACAGAACAAATGGCATTCAGATTATATGAGGACAGTGAAGTGAATTAATACATACAAGGAACAGTTGTGTTTGACAGCACCGATAAAATAATAAATACAATAGTAATCAGAAGCAGCTCCACCAGTCAGCACCAAAATAGTGGGTTTTTTCTTTGTTTAAATCATGTAATTATGGCTTGCTTCTTTCCCATAAAACCCCCCTGGTTTCCCCACACGAGCAGACATTTTTCCCATTCCTCTGGAATCTGTGCACCTGAATTGCAATTGTGAGATCACAAATAAAAGTCTGTCTGCTTTTTCAGTTTTGCCTCCTTTTCTCAGTTGACAGAAACGGCATCAGAACATCATGGAATCCAAAGCGATGCACAACTCTGATTCTAGGACTGCCGTTGAATTCAAACATGGTACCTGCCTGAGCAAGCAGCTCAGAGTTCTTTTGGTGAGTTCTCTTAGTTCTGAACCTCTCTGTTTCCATAATTTCTTAAAGTAGGCTGTATGCCCAATGTGGGCTGGAACTCACAACCTCAAGATCAGGAGTCACATGCTCTACCCATTAAGCCAGCCAGGAACACCATCCTTGCCCCAACCTTCCTCTTTTTGGTTGAAGCTCAGGTCCAGGTTTGGGGTGTCTTTCCCATGTCCCATGTGGGCTGTCTGTCTGCCTGAACTACAGAGTTACTCTCTTTTGTCTGGTAAATACTAAGTGGGGTCTTTTATTTGGAAAATTGCTGCTGGACAGCAACCCTCCTGGCACCCCAGCTAGGTGTATGTTATAGGTCCATTTCTTCTAAATTTCTGTCTTGTTGGATCAATCTTATTTGTCATTACAGTGGCCACTCCGGAGATCTTTTGAGATTCCAAAATTAGTTTATTTGCATGCACAATTGGAAAAAGAAAAGAGAACCAAGCAGCTTGAGTAGGAAGCATAATTCACTTGGTATTTGGAGGCCTCTGATTCTAAACTTGCTTCCTTACACAAAAATAACTAAACTTTCTAAAGCCAACTCTGACCTCCCTCAGAAATGATCTGTTCCAAAAAAGTTTATGAGAAACTGATACTTCTCTGTTGCTCTTCCTCTACATTCTCCCTCCTGCTCTCCACCTGTATATCCTAGGATATTTTTTAAAGATTTATTTATTCATTTTGAAAGAGAGAGAGAGAGCATGAGTGGTAGAGGCAGGGAGAAAAGATCTCAAGCAGACTCCCTGCTGAGCGCAGAGCCCAACACAGGGCTCGATGTGTGAGTCCATATCACTACCCTGAAATCACAACCTGAGCCAAATCGAAGAGTCAGTTAAATAACTGTACCACCCAGGCTGTCCTGTATATCCTAGTTTTACAGAACTTCCATTCTATAATTTCAAACTGGAGTTTCCTCTGGACCCTTCAGTCATCCAAACTCCTTCTAAATTTATAACTAATGGAGGGTCTAAGACTTCATCAGTCATTTATACTCCTTGGACCAAGGCAGGCTTGTGAGCCACTACCAAGGACTTTCCCAATGCCCTTGAAGACCCTCCAGGATTTGCTAAGGAATTCATTTTAGTTATTCTGACCTATAAACCTGGTAATTCTGATCTTTATTAACTTATACATATGCTTGTAAGTGAGGGGACTATAAGCAAGGCGATGAATGGAAAAAGCAGGCTGGACAAAGCCTTTTGATGATTTTTCTAAGTGAAAAGCTATATGGACTACTGAAACATTAATTACTAAAACATATGCTTATTTACTTTTGACTTCCTATTACAGAGAGACTAAAGATATTTAGGTCTGTTGGTAAATGTTTTGTGCAATACTGAGAAATTTACTACAAGAAGGTCTATGTTTCTAAAAATTATGAAATGTATTAATAAATTTGCCAGTCCAAAGAATGCTGGTATAGCAGTACCTAGCTGGCTCAGTCAGTGGAGCGTGCAACTCTTGATCTCGGGGTTGTGAGTTCAAGCCTCACATTGGGTGTAGAGATTGCTTAAAAATAAAATCTTAAAAAAAAGAGAGGGGTACCTGGCTGGCTCAGTTGGTAGAGCATTTGACTCTTGCTCTCAGGGTCATGGGTTTAAGCCCCACACTGGGGGTAGAGATTACTTTAAAAAAATAAAAAATATAATCTTTTTTTTTTTAAAAAGAATGCTGATATAATGGTCCACAACTGTTTACTTTTTATTTTTCATTAGAAATTAAGGTTTCCAGAGGCGCCTGGGTGGTTCAGTCAGTTAAGTGTATAACTCTTGATTTGGGCTCAGGTCATGATTTCAGGGTCCTGAGATAGAACTTCATGTCCAATTCCTCACTGGGCATAGATAGAATCTACTTAAGATTCTTTCTCTCCTCTCTCTCTGCCCCCACTCCCCCACCGCCCACCCCTCACTCCATCTAAAAAAAAAAAAAAAAAAGAAAGAAAGAAATTAAGGTTTCCTGGAGTGCCTGGCTGGTTCAATTGGTAGAGCCTGTGACTTTTGATCTCAGGATCATGTGTTTGAGCCCCACATTGAATATAGAATTGCTTAAGAAAGAAAAATAAGGTTTCTACTAAATATAATTTAAGCTACTGGAAATAATAAGGAAATATTTCCACATGCCAGGAAAGTGAGGTGTTATGTATATGGTAAGAAAAGATATGAGAAATGGAGATGCGTTTTTTTTGTTGAGGGAAAATTAAGTAGTTTTGTCCTAAAGCAAGACTGGTTTAAAGAAGGAAAACAAAAACAAGGACAAAATCTAAATCTAAGGATGAACATTGTGGAACGTCCATGAAAAAAGAATCTTCAAAAAAAATTTTATGCATGGTCAGGATTACATTTGGAATGAATGAACTTTAATGTCAAAGGTACGTATACTGGTACATTAGATTAGACTTGGTTTCCTCTCGCTGTTAAAACAACAAAGTTTTCTTAGATTATTGGTCCATTCTTGATAAGAAATTGTAAACAAAGGTTTTTCTTTGTCTTTGATATAATCTAGGTAAGTAAACCGAAGTTTCAATGTTTTGTCTTTATCAGGTGTTTGATTACTAAAGGAAACTAAATCTTCTCAATATTAAAAGAGCTAAGTTTTGCAAATAAACCTGTATTTGCCTTAGAATCTTTTATTGTCACCTTGGGTAATAAATAAAAGAGCATTAAGTTTTGTAATTATCTGTGATCCTATTTAGGCATATGCTTTAAAAACTTCTGATATATTTAACAGACTTCTTCAAATTCTAATTCTAAATGAAGTGTTTTTGAACAAATTGTCAAATTACCAAAACATTGTCAGATATGTGATGATAACCCTTCTTAGGTTATATTGTATGGGTGAGTTGGTAGTAATATAACTGCTCAAGAAATAATAGGAAATTCCTAAAGTTTCAATATGTCCTGGTGCAATGTTATCACCTCTAATTCAAATTATTAAAGTGTGTGTGTCACAGAAATAACCACATTTCTTTGTCAAGTGCTTTGTGATGGACTCTCATCGGACCATGGCCATTTTGAGTCTTTTGTCATTTACAGTTCTTGTGTTATATATACTTGATGCTCTTGCAAACGTGTTTCAGCTTCAAGGAGATTCATGGAAGGGACTCTTGACAAATACAGGTTTCTGCTGATCTTAAGATCAGAAAATCGAACTGGATAAGAATTCCTGTCAGTAGTGCAAAACCTGAAATCAAACAACAAGAATTAATAACATGGGCCTGGGGATGCCTGGGTGGTTCAGTTGTTGAGCGTCTGCCTTCAGCTCAGAGCGTGATCCTGGAGACCTGGGATCGAGTCCCACGGCGGGCTCCCTGCATGGAGCCTGCTTCTCCCTCTGCCTGTGTCTCTGTGTCTCTCATGAATAAATAAATAAATTTTTTTAAAAAAAATAACATGGGCCTGAATAAACTGAGGAACATGATTGTTGTTTTTATGACTCTTGTTTGAAATGTTGCTGATTTTCTAATGTTTGCTCTTCCAGATTTAAGGAAACTTTCTCTCTTAAGCTATCTACAACTTACTGAAATTTGATAAAATATTCCTTTGTAAACAAATATGAAACTTTTGCCTTTTTCTCCCTATCCGATCCCTCCGGAGTTTAGAAGCTCTCAGTGAATATTCCTATTTTCACGGCAATTATAGTTATTTGCAAAATTGAGTAAGAATCTGCTCTCCTTGTAACAGAACATCATTGCAAACATTGGTTATATTACCCAGGCTTTGACTGGAGTGTCATGTTTGAGAGACAAGTGCATAGACTCAGATATAACTAATTTTAGGGAACTAAGGTTGACTTCATGGAGCCAATGAAGCCCCTTGGAAAAATAAGCCTGATACTTTGCTTACAGGGTTCCCAGCAGCCTTACCAGGTGAGCAAGGAAGGTCACTTCTTGGCAGGCACAGGAACCTCAGGATATTTGGGGGTCCTCAAGAAGAGAGGATTCACCCAAGTCCATAGCTATAAATTACACACAAAATTCTGATGGCAAGTGTTTGGGTTGGCTTCTTAGCCTGGAGAAGCTGTTGAAAGTTCAATCTAAAATCCTTATGAGGGACACCTGGGTGGCTCAGCTGTTGAGCGTCTGCCTTTGGCTCAGGTTGTGATCCTGGAGTCCTGGGATCAAGTCCCGCATCAGGCTCCCTGCATGGAGCCTGCTTCTCCCTCTGCCGGTGTCTCTGCCTTTCTGTCTCTCATGAGTAAATAAATAAATCTTTAAAAAATAAATAAAATCCTTATGAAAAGTTACAGCAAAGCAGACTTAAAAGAAGCTATATAATCAATCACTGTTCTTGCTACACTTTTGAAGATCAGGCCAAGGTGTTAAAATTGGACTTATTTACAAACAAATTAGTATTCATTTGGCTATCTTTAGTGGATGTGAGGGTGATTTTAGAGAATGCTAAAAAAGAAAACCCAAACTGAATGAACCTAAGGATCTAATGGGTTTTATTAAAAGATTCGTGAATCAAGCAGCATCCCATCCAGCAAATTGAGGGCAGTTTGAGAAATTGTACAAAACGGAAGGTGTTTATAGGAAGGAGGGTGGTGCTGGAAAGTTATTAGGAAAAGAAAAGGATTATTCCAGGCAAGGTCACTTTCCCTTGGGGGAAGCAGCAGGGGGTCTTATCATACAGATAACCTCATCCTCCTTTGAGGGACGGAGAGGACCCAAGTGACAGACTCTTTGGCGCTGATGAGGAAGATTCCTGACTGACCAGTTCAAATTACATTTCTGGGTTTGCAACAACGTGGATGGAACTAGAGGGTATTATTCTAAGCGAAATAAGTCAGTCAGAGAAAGACAATGATATGATCTCACTCATATGTGGAATTTAATAAACAAAACAGAGGATCATAGGGGAAGGGAGGGGAAAATATGAAATCAGAGGGAGACAAACCATAAGAGATTCCTAATCATAGGAAACACATTGAGGGTCGCTGGAGGGGAAGGTGAGGAGGGAGGGGGTAACTGGGTGATGGGCATTGAGGGCACCTGATGTAATGAACATGGGTGTTATAGAAGACTGATAAATTGGGATCCCTGGGTGGCACAGCGGTTTGGTGCCTGCCTTTGGCCCAGGGCACGATCCTGGAGACCCAGGATCGAATCCCATGTCGGGCTCCCGGTGCATGGAGCCTGCTTCTCTCTCTGCCTGTGTCTCAGCCTCTCTCCTCTCTCTGCGTGACCATCATAAATAAATAAAAATTATTAAAAAAAAGAAGACTGATAAATCAGTGACCCATACCTCTGAAACCAGTGATATATGTTAACTAATTGAGTTTAAATTTTTTAAAAAGATTATATTTCTGGGGGAGATTGAAACTGCAATCAAATTAGGTATTAAGTACCAGTTTGGAAACTCGGCCTAAGGAACACCATTTTGGGCCTGTGGTTTTCTTTTTAGAAAGAGAGAAAAAATTCTATTTCAGTAACACACGTGTGCGCATGTTAGATTCTAGTTCTGATTGAGGGTTTGTGGTTTCTCTATAAACCTGGGCTGGATCCTGAATTCTGGTTTCCTCAGCTATCTGACTGTGATTCTCCAGCTAAGGTATCTAATTTTCTTTCCTTCTTTTGACTTGGAATCACTGAGAACTAAAATTGCCACTTTGTGGATGCCCGAGTGGCTCAGTAGGTGAATTGGCTGCCTTCCGCTGCTCAGGTGGTGATCTCCAGGGAGGTGGGGGGAGGGGGAGGAAGACTGAGATCCGGCCAGTGTTGGGCTCCCTGCTAAGCTGGGAGTTTGCATCTCCCGCTGCTCCTCCCTCCCCGTATGTGCTCTCTAATAAATAAAATCTTTTCCAAACATTGCCGTTTTTTCCTAGAGCCCTGCAAACTGAAGTAGACAACTTGAGACAAACTTCAGGGACATTGCCACAACAGCCCACAGTCTTCGTGCCTGTTGCTATATGGGCCACTCAGATCACCAGAGGTATTCAGAATGCAAACCAGGGAAATCTATCGGATTGCCACTGCCTGCTCTCACTCCCCGTGAAGACGCTATGAGCCTGACATCTAGAAATCTCAGCAGAAGCACTCAGGACTCACACATTGGGTTTATAATTTGCTCTAGCCAATAACCTTTGTTTCCTTTGTTTATCTTTTGTTTCCATAGAGATGCCTCTTTTTAATCACCTGATTGCTTGCAGCAGATAGGCCTAATTTTGGGAACCCCTTTTGTTTTTTGTTTTTTAATTATTTTTTATTGGAGTTCAATTTGCCAACATATAGCATATCACCCAGTTCTCATCCCCTCAGTGCCCGTCACCCAGTCACCCCAACTCCCCACCCACCTCCCCTTCCACTACCCCTTGTTAGCTTCCCAGAGTTAGGAGTCTCTCATGTCCTATCATCCTCACTGATATTTCCCACTCATTTTCTCTCCTTTCCCCTTTATTTCCTTTCACTATTTTTTATATTCCCCAAATGAATGAGACCATATAATGTTTGTCCTTCTCCGATTGACTTATTTCACTCAGCATAATTACCCTCCAGTTCCATCCACTTCGAAGCAAATGGTGGGTATTTGTCGTTTCTAATGGCTGAGTAATATTCCATTGTATACATAGACCACAGCTTCATTATCCATTCATCTGTCGATGGGCACCCAGGCTCCTTCCACAGTTTGGCTATTGTGGACATTGCTGCTAGAAACATCGGGGTGCAGGTGTCCTACCGTTTCACTGCATCAGTATCTTTGGGGTAAATCCCCAGCAGTGCAAATTCCTGGGTCGGGTTGTAGGGCAGTTCTATTTTTAACTCTGAGGAACCTCCACACAGTTTTCCAGAGTGGCTGCACCAGTTCACATTCCCACCAACAGCGCAAGAGGGTAGGGAACCCCTTTTGTAAGACCACCTTCTGAAATGAGACACAACTGTTTGACTAAACTGACCTACTTTCAAAAGTAGGACTTGTTCCTGAGATATGGAGCAGATCTCTTACTCAAGGTCCAGAACAGAACATTTAAACTCCAGCTACCAGAAAATAATATCGATCTCTGATTTTTCTTTTAAGATTTTATTTATTTATTCATGAGAGACAGAGAGAGGCAGAGACACCGGCAGAGGGAGAAGCAGGCTCCATGCAGGGAGCCCGATGTGGGACTCGATCCCAGGACCCCAGAATCATGCCCTGCGCTGAAGTCAGATGCTTAACCACTGAGACACCGAGGCGTCCCTGTGATATTTTTGTTAAAAACAAATATTTCTGGACATAATATTCTCCATTTTGAAGCTCCATTTTTTATTTCCAACTCATGAACTCTTGAACAAGCAGACCAGGAGCAGCAATTGTTTTACAAACAGTTGATCATATAAACAGAGCAACTGGCATTCACACCATATGAGGCCAGTAAAGTGGATTAATACATACCAGAGACAGGCTGGTTTCACAGCACCAATAAAATATTTAAAAAGTAATCAGAAGTGGCTCCATGGGTTAGTACCGAAGTAGCAGTATTTTCAGTTCTTTAAATCATGTAATTAATTACCCCTTCCTTCTTGCTGATAAAAACCCCTTGTTTTCCCCACATGAGCAAGACCCTTTTCTGATGTCTTCAGAATCTGTCCACCTGAATTACAATTCTAAGACCCCAAATAAAGGCCTTTGTTTTTTCAGTTTTGCCTCCTTTACTCAGTTGATAAAACGATATTCAGTAGAGGAAGACAATGCAGAACTCATACATGGAGGGATAAATTGTTTTGGAAACATTTTCCACTAATGTAAATATACCTAAGATATATTTATGTATAAATATAGGTATCATATATAAATTATGCGCATGCACGCACACACTGTCTCTCTCTCACACACACCTGGAGTTGTCACCTATTTCTCACAGTGAGTTCTTGATTCAAAGTTTGAAAAGCCCCTGAAACCTGGGAGTCAAAAAGGATCCTGGCAAGGTAAATTCAAGGTCAAATGAGAAGAGACCCTTTCCTCTCCCTTTGCAAAGTAGAGCAGTTAATGGAGGGAGAGGAAATGGCGTGGGAGGGTGGGGACACTGGAGTGAGGTCAAGCGAGGAGCAAGGGCGCATCAGGACAGGGAGGTGCCGGATGCCCAGTTGTCAACTAAGGGACCCGGGAAGGTCGATCTTGCCGTCTTCCCTTAAATGCTAAACCGAAAGAACTTCCGCGTTCCTTGTCTCTGAAGCGTATACAGATGAGGGGTTCGCCGCGCTCCCCCCGTGCTCCCGGGGGTCACACTACTCGGGGCCGGTTCCTGCACAGGGAATTCTTATCCAGGGCAAGGATACGGGAGTGGGCGGGGCGTGGGAAGCGCGGGAAGGCCTGACCAGGTCAGTCCGCCGAGCGAGTCACGCCGCACTCTGCGGCGCTCCCCAGAGGAACCGGCAGTTCTGCACTCTGGGGCCCATTCGCGGGAGGGAGCTCCGGGGCGAGGGTTGGGAGCTGTAGCCTTTCCACGGGCCGGCGACCCTCCCCGCCAAAGGGCAGCACCCGCCCCCCGGCCCCGGCCCTGCCCCGGCCCTGCCCCGGCCCTGCCCGGCCCGGGCCCTGCCGCAGGACTGCTCCGCCGCCGGGTCGCGGGAGCCCACGTGATCTGCTGCGCGGGCCACCGCCTCCGCCGCGCCCAGGCCCCGCCCCCGTGACGTCTCCCCGCCCTCTGATTGTCGGAGCGGTCCGCCTCTTTCTGCGCTCGCTAATTGGCTGGCCCGGCGGGCAGCGCCCCCCCCCGCCACGCCCCTAAGTCGTTGGGAACGCGTTTAGGGGCGGGGCCTGGGCCGGAGGGGCGGGGTGAGGAGGTTCCGCGCGGGTAAAGGGGCTGCCTGGAGCGCGGTCCGAGCGTTCTGGCGTCGCGCGCCGCTTCGTCTACCCGGCTCGCCGCCCGCCCCTCCCCCGCCCGCCGCCGTCACCGGGGAAACGGGCCGCGATAGCCCGCTGACCCGAAGCTGGTTTCATGGCAGCCGCGAAGAAAGCAGTTTTGGGGCCGTTGGTGGGGGCAGTGGACCAGGGCACCAGCTCAACGCGCTTTTTGGTGAGCCCAGGGTGACATTTGAGGAGGCGCCGAGCCGAGGCGGGAGCCCAGGGACCTCGGGGCTGGCTGTCGCGTCCCCAGCCCGAGCCTTCCCCGACCCCGGGCCCCGGTGGCTAGGCAAAGGGTGGAGGCCAAGGCTCCCAAAGCGGGACCTGCCACGCTGGAGCTGCCCTGCGTGGGCCTCGGGGACCTCGGCCTCTCGCGACCCCCGCGGCCGAGCTGAGCAGCCCCGGCCTTGGTGGTGGAGCCGGGTCACCTACTAATAGTGGGACTCCACCCCCAAAGGGAACTGGGGCTAGCCGAGCATCCGTCCTGAGCCGCCCGCTCGCAGCCAGGGACAGGTGGCCACGCTGACCGCTACTGCGGGCTTCCCCAGGAGCATTTGGCCTGCGGGGCGCAGGACGTCCTTGGATGGGGCGAAAGCTGTGTCACGGCTCTGGTAGCCTAACATAGCGTCCTTTGGAGCAGCGGAACGAATATAGTATTAGTGTGATGGTGCGTTGTCATCCTCTCCCACAGAAACTGCAGAAGGTGGAATGCCGGCGTGGTGGAGGGGGCTGCTGAACACATTAGGAAAGTCACACTATACTGCTTTTACCAGCATCTTTATTTAATTTCGGAGACTCACAAATTTCAGTTCTGATACTTTGCCGGTTACAAACAGATGGTTTTCTCCGTGCTTCACAGCATAAAGTGACAGGAAAATTCTGTTTCTCTTTTTATTTACCATGTATGACAGCAGTTTTATCACAACGGAGTGCTATTTAAGGGACTCTGCTTATTAATATGTTTTTGCAATTAGGAAACTTGCTCTTAAAGTGATCCAGCATCAGTTTAGTAAGAGAATTTAAAAGTTCTTTAAATAAATGATTGTTAAGAACTCAAGCTTTCAGTGGATATTTGACTAATTTGACAGGTTGGTGTAAATACTGAATGATTATTTAACTCTTGTCTTCACTTCTTCGAATCATTTTTTCGTGCATTATTTTGTATGTATATATATATATATATACATAGGTGTACCTATATGTATACATTATATGTAAAGTTTATTCATTTTTTCCAAGTTCTGTTTAGCTGATCACTTGACTAAAAACCTGCATTTGTGCCTTCATATTGATATTAGCCTCTCATCTCCAGCAAAAAAGCTTTCAGTCCAGTTTAAGTTTGAATCTTCTTTAATGACTTACCCTGGTTTGAGCTGCCAAGACATAGTTCTACTGTCTCTTACATTGCTTATCTTTTAATCACCCAGGGCAGGTTTCACTTTGTCTGATTTTCATATAAATGTTTGTAAAGTAATCCTGAATCATAAGTAAGATAGTCTGTCTAACTGGATTTGATTAATACATAAAATACACAATCATCATTACCATCTCCCCAGATTAAGAAAGACCATTAAGACGTGTGCTAACTGTAGCTTAATTTTTGAAATCACACTCAAGAATTGCCCACACAAATGCCTGCAGGGGCCAGCCAGGTAGAAGGTGGAGAGCAGGCCAAGGGGACAGCCTACAGCTGCCAAGCAGGAACATCAGCCCAGTGGTTGCCAGATCTTCAAATTCTTTAAGAAAAGCTGATAGTCTAAAGTTTTCAGTGAAATCTTTCAATTCTTAAATGTTGGCAACTAGTTCATAAAGCACTGGGAGAGGGTCAAACTAAACATGGTGATTGTTTTCAAGTTTATGCAGCTTTTGCCCTCTATGAATACACGTAAAGTATTTCATAACTTTGTAGGCTTCCCTTTTAGGCGCCAGCCTGTACGTGACTCTTCACTGTTGCTGTCCTACTGCAGCTTGTTCTAAAGATTCTGTTGCCCAAGAGGCATCTTTCTGCCTTGGTGGGGAAAGAATTCATCAGGTTCATATTCTCACGATCATCTATCTGTTCGGTGTGTGACATGAACAACACAAGCCCCCAGAAGTTGAGTTCTGTTTGCTGGGCTCTGTGCGGCATGGTCTCGTTGAGTAAGCTAAGGTGCAAATTCACATCATTCCATCCTACTTATGGAATGATGTGAAAAAGTTAGTCAATTAAGTTTTCTGCCTCTTGAGAAACAACTGTGAAAGCATGCCTCACAGGTAGATAAAAGACTTAGAGATCATGTGTGAAGTCAAACAGAACTTAGGAATAGTTTAGCGAGGTGTTTTCTTCTTTGGTTATAAGGAAAGTGGTTGCTAAACCACTCCCTGCAAAATACAGATAATGGATTTGCTGAATAAGTGCTTCAATCCCAAGGTGATTCCCAGGAGTTGTTCCAGTAGTTTTGTTCCATGTTGTAATTATGATTCAAAACTCATTGCTTACCTTCTCCGGGAAGAATACAGTGGATAAGAACTGTCATAAGGAACCTTATAAAGTTAAAGGTGTTTGAATAATTTCCTGACCATTATTCATTAGATTTACATATCATTTGACTTTTATAAGACCAATAACCTCTGCAAACTTTCTTCTTCCTTTTCCTATACTAGTAATGTTCGCTTTTCTCCCATGATGGACACAAGATTTCTTTATTCGTGCTCTTCATCTGTGTGAATTGCCTCCTCCCTTATTCCCCAGATCTGCTGCTTGAAATTTGAATCTGCCTCCAAATAGTGCCTCAACTGCCATCTCCTAGCAGGTCTTCCTCAAACTCTTGGAATTTTCTATCCCTTCCTTTTTTTTAAGATTTTATTTATTCATGAGAGACACAGAGACAGAGGGACACAGGCAGAGGGAGAAGCAGGCTTCATGCAGGGAGCCTGATATGGGACTCGATCCTGGGACTCCAGGATCACGCCCTGGGCCAAAGGCAGGTGCTAAACGGCTGAGCCACCCAGGGATCCCCTATCCCTCCCTATACTACTTTTCTTACACCTCTATTCATAGCTCTTATCTGCTTTGTATTATAATTATATACCTTCTGTAATTCGGAGCCAAAAAATCTTAAAACTTCCTGACTTGGGTATGCTTAATTACTTAATTTCTTCTATTTTAGTAGTATACCTGCCATTTTACAACATGCTCACTTCTAGTTGCCAAAAAGTCCACCCTGGGATCCTCTGGATAGGCTTTGTACTAAAGGAAAAATTTCATACTTGTGTGATAGGACAGTGAACTGGGGTTGGCACGTGATTACTCAGATTACAGAATAGGAACTTCTTGGAAAGAGAATGAGTGTAACAGGTTTTAAGGAGGGGCCATTTCTTTAGAAGACCAAAGTTTCAGCTGAAATAGTCAACTTCCTTCTTTAATTTGGTAACTTTGTTTTTCTCCCGTTGAGTTGAATGTTACAAAAAGCAAAGGCTTGGAATGTGGTATGACTTGAAATGTGCTGGATGCTACATTTGAGGATTTTCCCATAATTATCTCATTTAATCCTCCTAACAACCATGATGTAGGTAGTATTATTAAGTTCCTTTCCACAGGTGATTGGACTGTGCTGCTGAACACTGTGCCCAAGATCACAGAGTAACCGGTGGAACTAGGATTCAAGGCCAGGTCTGTCGCACTCAGAAGCCTGTCCTCTTAATGCCCTGCCCTAGGCTCCCCGGCTGCTTGGAGTGATGTGACAGGAAAATGAGAGACTGGGGAAGGCCACTTACCTATCTTTCAGATGTCTGTTCTGATTATAATCACGGATAAATCTTCACCAAGAAAAACATACACATACTATTGGTTTCGCAATATGTAAAAAACGTTGCCTTTGAATAAGTCTTGCCGGTTTTGATCATCTTGTGACTCAGATTCAGCGGGTCCTGGGCAGGGCTCAGGTGTAGTCACCGTGGATAAGGTTACGCAACCATTTTGTTCCAATAGTCTCCAAAGCATGGCTAGAACTGTAGTTTCGTGCTTGCTTTGGCAGGAAGCATTGCCTTGGCCCCAGTTGTTCGATCATGCTTTCAGATCTCATAAGGCTTAGGGACAGATTTCCACTTTCTTTCATGTATTTATTTGACACATATTTATTAAGCACCCATGAAGGGATAGCCACTAATGAACAGTAAATTTGGTTAAACTATTCTGGCTCATCGGTAGATTGAGGCCACTGTTGTGATAACTACAGTTGCGCTTCTTTTGTGTTTTCTTTTTTCCACTAGGTTGGCTTATTTTCTTGCCCATTATCACCTTACACAAATGGCAAGAACACGGTCTCATAGAGCTGTCACCCTCTCATCCTCTTGTCTCCCGTAAACATTGCATGTTAAGAACTTTTAATTTTGAGTTCCCTAAAGGGCAGGATAGTATAGGTTTTTTCCTCCCCAAGGCCTAACACAGCATCTCACATGTGGTGGGTGCTCATTACATGACTGGACATCTGAGCCCTTCAGATGTGTTGACTAGAACTCTAGGGTTGGAAGACTAGGAAGGGTAAAATTTGTGGAGTCTTGGAAAAAGTCTAATTTGGCAACTATAGCTATATTAGAGATTATATGCTATTTAATATGGTTTCGTTTTTAAGAAAAATATAATGTCATTCATGTTTTCCTTACCTCTGTGGCTTGTTGGAAGATGCCAGTATACCATTTGTGGTCTCAAGTTTACAATGTAATATATTTGTAGCTAGTATTTTTTAAAGATTTTATTTGTTTGAGAGAGAGAGATTATGAGCAGGGGGAGCAGCAGGCAGAGGGAGAGGGAGAAGCAGACCTCCCGCTGAGCAGCGAACCTGATGTGGGGCTACATCCCAGGCCCCTGGGATCATGACCTGAGCTGAAGGCAAATCCTTTTACCGACTGAGCCAACCAGGCGCCCCTGTAGCTAGTATTTTTATTTTAGGTCATTCAAATTTATATAGTATCATAGAGTTCTAGAGAGGGAGTTTACATTCCTAAAAAAATGTTTTATCACATAGTAAAGCTGAGTGTGGTGTAAAAGCGTAGGCTAGTGGGGAAATCACGTGGGGAGGGAAATGAATGTGCATGTTTATGATGGGCTGGCTGAATTAGTCATAGGATGAGTGAGCAAGGATAAGTGAATTCATCTTGGGACCCCAAGGGACAGTTTCTTAGTAAGGACAGCATGCCGATCTCCCTACTGCTCTCCTTCTAAGACAAGGAAGGCTTGCTTTGTTTCAGAAACTCCTTAAATAGTTTTTTTGTAAAATTAATTTTCCTTGTTTCTTCATTTTTTAAACCATCCCTGTCCAGCAAAGCTGGAATTGAGTCATGAATTAGGCTTAAAGATGACTATAGAGCTGGTGATTTCTAATTCTATCACTTGAGGGGAATGGTAGTAGTAGTAGTAGCCCTAACAATAGGAGTAAGCATTAGTAGTGGCGGCAGCAGCAGTAATGATGACATTTTTAGGATGTATGCTATGTGCCTGCACTGCCAAATTCCTCTCCTACATTCACTTCTTTCTTCAGTTTATTTTTACTTTTAAGGTTTATTTATTGAAAAAAAGATTTATTTATTAAGAGATAGAGAGGGAGCACACTTGCACGCAAAAGGAGGGGGAGGGGCAGAGAGGGAGGGACAAAGAATCTCAAGCAGATTCCCCAGCCAGCAGGGAGGCCATTTCATTGGGCTCTGTCCCAGGACCCTGAGAGCATGACCTGAGCTGAAATAAGAATCCAAAGCTTAACCGACTGAGCTACTCAGGTGCCCCTTTGGTATCATTCAGGACTCAGATGTTCAGTATTCCTTTTTTGGAAACAACAACAACAAACCTCTCAAGTTTGTAGCTGTCCTCCCCATAAAACAGAATCTAGAACTGCAAAGTGATTTGTGCTTAGAGATGAACATAGCACAGGTGGCTTTGAATCCTAACTCCCACTGGTGGGTCGTGCTGCTGGCTGGTGGTAGTAGTAACAGCAGTAACAGTAATGAAAATAGCAGTCGCCATAGCACCGGTGCTTGTCCTGTCATTTGGATAACATACTATGTACCTGCCCTGTGTGAAACACTTTCCATAAATTCTTCCATTTAATCCTTTGACAGATGGAAAAGTCGAGGTTCAGGAAAGTTAAAATCACACCACTGACATGGGCAGGACTGGAGCTTGACCCGCACCCTCAGCTCTGTGTGCTTCCCGGGCCTGTGCTCTTTGCCACCGTGTTACACCAACCGTGAAGATCTCTTCTGCCTCTCTGGCCAACACAAAATTCTGAAAACAGTTCTCTTCCTCTCTCTTTTTTTTAAAATTAAAATATAACCAACAGGTAACAGTATAAGTGTAAGGTGTACAGAGTGTTGTTTGATCCACTTGTGTATTGTAATACGGTTACCATGGTAGCATTAATACTTCAATCATGTCACATAATTATCCTTTCTTTTTTGTGGTAGGAACAGTTAAGATCTAGTTTCTTGGCAACTTTAAAGTTTATAATACAATATTATGGGCTGTACTCACTGTGCTCTGTGTTAGATCTCCAGGACCTAACCATCTTACTAGTTCCAGGTTTGTAACCTGAACAAATCTCATTCTTGAGGCTTATGACCTAAAATATAAGCAGCTTCCCACTGGGCATCTCAACATCTATGCCTGAATGACACCCCAAATAACACATTATCTACAATGAACTTTGAAATCTCCTTAACCCTTCTGTGTGCCACAACCACTGTTCCTACTGTATCCTGTATTGTGTAAACACTGCCTCCTGCTAACCTGTCCCCTGTCCTGCATGGGTGTCCCTCATTTTCCTTGACTCCTCCCCCTCCAAGCCCTTGATGCAGCTAATTGCTTATATCCTGTTAAGTCTCTCAGCAATGTACTTCCTTTCTTTCAATCCCCGCTGCTGCTCCCAGTCTGACAGGAGCCCTCAGCTATCTCACCTGGATCCCCACAGATACATGGCAGCTGCTCTCCCCCCTTCATCCTAACCTCCCATTCCTTCCCAGGCCCACACGCACTCCCTTCGAGTCCACCTTCAATCTTAGTCTAGAAGTTACTTATTCTGATATGATAGCCCCTCTCCGACCCCCAGAAGTCTGAATGAGGTATCCTTTCTCTTTTGATGTCCTAAAACTCCCGTATATGCTGCCATGTAATGGAGGATGAAAAGACATAATTTATATTAACATGATTTTGTACTGGAAAAGCACTGAATTGGTATTTAGGAAACTCAGAGGTTAGCTCTGTTTGTATTAGACAATCTTCTGGAGCTCACTTTTTAAGCACAGTAGCATGACATTAGGGCCATGGGTTTCAGTTAGTGTCATCATTTGTTTTTTGTTTTAGAACTCCATTGTTAGGCTTTTCTCTGGAAGGACCTAAATCTCGAAGCTAAAAGTGATAAAAATGTGAAATCCAGGGTATGGCATAGCCCAGAGGCTCAGCTGGAGCTCCCTGTCCTCCTTCCCAGCTTCTGAAGGGTCCTGGAGATGCAAGGAGTACATTTTGAAAATGCTGGCCCTGCAGGATCTCAAGGATGTCTTCCAGGAAGCATAGACTCCTTGTGCCTTCAAATATTCCTTTTAATTAATTTTCTTAGAGACCCTTCGGTTCTGTGCTGTTATACATCTGAAGTCTTAACTGACTTAAAATTTGGTGAATTGCAAATCTGGAAAGGGAGAAAAAGGTGAGGGCCATCTGTAATTCCGAAGTCTTTCTCCTTTGCCACCTAATGAGTTTTAAACAATGACCATGCTAGAACTTTTATAAGACAAACTAGATAGCTACTGCCATCTTTAGTTGGCAGTGGCTTTTACAATCTACTGGAAAACATCAGATTAGCACTGTTGCTACTGGGCATTGTGTTCTCATATAAAATATGTAACCTTCCAGGCAGAAAGGATTCTGGAAGCATCACTAGCCTTCTTTGTACATTTGTCCATCTGCAGGCAAATGGACAGCCATTAAAACTCTTCACATAAAATAAAATAAAATAAAATAAAACTCTTCACATGAACCTAGATGTATGAGGAAAAATAGTACTGCAGAACTTCACTGTCTTGTACAATAGCCACTAACTAGCAACATGTGGCTATGGACCACTTTCAATGTGCTTAGTACAAATTGTGGTGGACCATAAGCAAAACATATACCAAACTTCAAAGAGTTACTTCTAAAACAAGTAACAGATCTCATTAATAGGTTTTGCTATTGATCACATGTCAGAGAGATAATTATTTTAGATATATTGGCTTAAATAAAATGTTACTAAAATTAACTTTACCTTCCTCTTTTTACTGTTTTTTTATGAAAATACTTAAAATTACATAAGTGGTTTGCTTTATATTTCTGTTGGACAGTGCTGCAGAAAGTTGATGATTCCAAAAAATATTAAACCTAGAAAGTGTCCCACAAACTTGGAAGTGTTACCACAGGGTCAAATCCTAAACATCTAAAGGTAGTGTCTATATGCTACAGTTTCAGAGCTCTGAAGAAGTAAGGAAGTCCAGGTTCCATCCTTTTATATCCAAATGCTGTGTGATTACCAGCATCATGGTCTAATAAGCCAAATGGAATTTACCAAAATTCTTCCCTTTTCTGTGCCTGTTTCGAAGGCCCACAAATCCATTGTTAGTGTAGACTCCTGAAGTTAGCCTCCTTAAAACTAGTAGGTGATGGAACAGGGATCCTACTCCATTCAGAGCCTCATAGATCTGCTATAGAGGTCTTTATGAATCCAGCCAACCAAAAGGGACACTTTTGGGATCCCTGGGTGGCGCAGTGGTTTGGCGCCTGCCTTTGGCCCAGGGCGCGATCCTGGAGACCCGGGATCGAATCCCACGTCAGGCTCCCGGTGCATGGAGCCTGCTTCTCCCTCTGCCTGTGTCTCTGCCTCTCTCTCTCTCTCTCTGTGACTATCATAAATAAATAAAAATTAAAAAAAAAAACAAAAAACAAAAAAAAAAACAAAAGGGACACTTTTCTCCTAACCCAACGCCCTTTGGGGATTTGCGAGAAGGCCCTGGGAGCAGTACTAGTATGAATAAAAATTATACAACTATGGTTTCCTCTTAAGAGTTTTTCTGCCACATAACCATTTCTCGTTTGATTTGATAGTTTTTCTCCCAATAAGTACCTGGTAGGCCATATTTTTTTCAGACATTCAACAAATATTTATTGTCAGTCCTATGCCATGTACTATTCTAGGCCTTAGAGATAATCCAGATAAAACAGGACAAATGGAGTGAACATCCTAGAGATACACTCTACGGCTAAGTTGTAAATTAGGGGGATATTATTTGGGGTTCTGTCAAGTGCCTTTTATTTATGACATGTCAAGTTAACCTTTGGCTTGTAAGATATTTTATCTCCGCAAAGAACTTGAGAATTTACCTTCTTAGCTTTCATTAGATTCATTACTTCCTCACAAAAGGGAGATAGTGTCCTGGGGAGGGAGGGCAGCAGCCACTCATGGTGTGTTTTCTCTTTTTACTTTCCCTTTCGTAGCCTGCAATGAGCAGGTAATTTTCTCCCACAGGAAAGCTAGGCATGGAAACACTTTCTTACCTAATTGGATGTAACTTTACTGCTGTAATTACAGTGATTTCGGAAGCTGGGTTTAATTAAAATACGAATCCAGACTCTGAAAGACTAAGTACTTTGCCACTCAAGTATAGGTACACGCAGGTCAAAAAGAATGTACATGAGGAAAGATGGCTAAGGGTTTTTCTTTTAACGTATTGTTTTAGTAGTAGTAAAATTGTGGAGGATTGTACAGCACCTCTTTGGGAGCTTTATGATTTTAATGTTTTATACCAAAGGTCAACAATTCATAATTGTGTGACAGGGAAGCACTCAGCCAGATGGATGCCAGGATACACTTCTCCCCCTGTGGATAGGACCCCATTTACCTTTATAAGAGCTAGATGCATTGCTGTGCTTCCCTTCAAAGGGATTTCCACAGTGCCCTTCTCTGCCTGGGCACCTATGACTTTTTATTTATTTATTTATTTTAAGATTTATTTATTTGTTTATTCATGGAGACAGAGAGAGAAAGAGAGAGAGAGGTAGAGACACAGGCAGAGGGAGAAGCAGGCTCCATGCTGGGAGCCCGACATGGGACTCGATCCCGGGTCTTCAGGATCATGCCCTGGACCGAAGGCAGCGCTAAACCGCTGAGCCACCCGGGCTGCCTGCACCTATGACTCTTAGTGTGTCTCCTCATCCAAGATGGAAGCAGAATGGAACCTTCCAGCGTCCCCATCGGCATTCTACCTCCTTTCTCTTATTCTTGGTTTTCCTATTCTCTCTTGAGATCCATGCTATTAATTGGTTGATGTATTAAATTTCCTACAGCTTGGAGCCAGTTGTGCTTTTTTTAAGATTAAGAAATTGCCCCTTAGCTTCATGTTCAATAGATTTCTCTTTATCGTGATTCTGTCTGAAAGAACGTAGAACATCCCGTGTGGCATTTCATCTGATTGGACTTTTTTTTTCTGTTGGTGACTGACGACTTCAGTTGCCTAATAGCTTTGAACACCTTTCCTCTCTACCTGCATTTTCACCCTAACATTGCAATATGTTTTTCAGGTTTTCAATTCAAGAACAGCCGAACTACTTAGTCATCACCAAGTGGAAATAAAACAAGAGTTTCCAAGAGAAGGGTACGTTCCCTGATTTACTATGTAAAGCTACCTTGTATTTATTAATCCATCTCACCTTACCTGCCCAGTGGCTTTGTAAGGTAAACTTGACCGAACCCCTCCTGAGAAGGCTTGAGAGATAGGTTTTAGTCAAGGAAAGAAGCAGTACCTCGGTGGCTCAGCAAAAACATATGGGTGATTGACGGCTTGGGAATTCAGTGACAGGAAAGGAAGTGATAATAAAGTAGCAAGGCAGATGAGCATTAAATAACAGAAATTCCACATTGACCTCGAAGGCATTTAGTTCTATGTCCATCCTTGGCAAACACTGCTTTGCTGATTGGAGTGTAAACATTCACATATCTTATCATCTAATGCTAAAATCACCCTTCTTGGAATAATGTGCATATGTAGTAGTTGTGATTAAATAGAATTCTAAGTATATTATTTAAAAGTTAATGATGTTTATGATACAAGTACTTTGAAAAATGGCAGCAGTTTCAATCAGCCATATATCTGCAGATTCTGCTCTTAGGAATTTATCCAAGAGAAATGAAAGCAGAAAGCATATGGCTATAGAAAGATATACATGAATGTTTATAGCAGCTTTGTTCATAATAGCCCAAACTGGAAACAACCCAAATGTCTGTCATCTGTAGAATGGATAACAGTGAAATACCATGAGGCAATTTTTAAAAAGTGAACTGATGCATGCTACAACATGGTTGATTTGTATTAATATCATGAAACATGAACAAAGCTGAACACAAAGGAATACACACTGCATGGCTGTATCTGAGATATAAGAAGAGACTAAGGTAATCTAAGATAATAGAAATCCAAAAATTGATTGCCTGTGGACTATGTGATTGACTTGAAAGAGGCATGAAAGAACTTTCAGGAGCAACAGAAATAATTCTGTATCTTGATTGGGATGGTGGTTAGATGGGGACATACATTTGTTAAAACTCAACAGATTATGTACTTTTGATCTATTTATTTTACTTAACAACTAAATGCAATTTAAGAAAGAGAAAAAAAACTTGATGCCCTACCAAATTTTAGTATTTCCTTTTCATGAAAAATGTTCTCCTGCATTTTAGAGAATTATTTTATTTTATTTTATTTTTATTTTTTTTAAGGTTTTGTTTTTTTTTCATTCATGAGAGACACACAGAGAGAGAGAGAGGCAGAGACATAGGCAGAGGGAGAAGCAGGCTCCCTGCAAGGATCCCGATTCGGGACTCAATCCCAGGACCCCAGGATCATGACCTGAGCCAAAGGCAGATGCTCAACCCCTGAGCCACCCAGGTGCCCCTCTCTCTAGAGTTATTTTAATAATGAAAGCTATTGATACCATACTAGCCTTAGAATGACTGTCCACAGGCCTAATCCCAGTGCAATATGGAGACAGCACCTAGGTCTTGAATGGACAAAAGTTAGAAATATGTGGAAGGAGCTTAAGTTTTTAGAAAAAGAATTTAGAGACTACTCAAAGCTCAGGAGAGCCAGGCAGGCTCAAGGAAGGCCAAGAAAAAAGGCATTTGGAATTCCCTTGGACTTCCAGATTGTAGGGTAGGATTTTTTAAATTTGGGTCCTTTCTACTTGTGGTTTTCCTCAATTGCCATTTTGGTTTTTTCCATACTTCTTTTCCTTGTCATTTATGATGAGCCTTTCATCTTTCTGAGGTCCTTGTACCTTACCAAAATGGCGCCAGGATTGGGTCTGAAAACTGGAAGCAATGCCTTGTCTACATGAAATAATTACTGGATGTAATTTAAATTTTTCCCCTAAATTCTCCCAAAATATTTTGGGAGAAAAATGGCAAAAGAGATTAGTATACTTCTTTTCAGAATTCCTTTTGCTTCACAAATAAATAAGTACATACACAAACAAGTAAGTAAATAAGTAGATCAGTCACTGCCCCCATCCCAAGAGTGATATATGTATCTCAATCTACTTAGAAATAGCTAGTGACTAGTGAAAACATGCAGTTGGCTTATCAAAATTCATCAAAAGTCACAGGATCTAAAGAATTGGGGAGCTAATTTTTTATTAGATTCGAAAATAATTATTTAAAAGTAGAGTATCTGCTATTTATGGTCTGCCATTGCTTGCCTTCTTTCAAATGAGTAATTACTATGTGAAGAATGAGAAAAATGTAAGGGAAATGGGCTTTTGTTTAAATCATTTCTTTGGAATACTGGTGATACTTTCCTTTGCTAATGTAATTTTCTTTGATTTGTGCACCTGCCACACCTTCATAAGCATACATATCTAGAGGAATAAGCTATGTTTATATTGCTTCCTTGTGGACTAACCAAATACATTCTTTTGTTCAAAGATGGGTGGAACAAGACCCTAAGGAAATTCTGCAGTCTGTCTATGAGTGTATAGAGAAAACATGTGAGAAACTTGGACAGCTCAATATTGATATTTCCAACATAAAAGGTATTTTTAATAGAATGTTTTTCTCCATGTATGATTATCTCAATTGAATTCAATCATTCATTCATTCAGCACATAGCCAAATACCTGTGCAATGGCAAGCATTTCTGTGCCAACTGAGGGAGTGACAATAAATGGGTAGATGAAATGTTCTCATGAAGCTTTCATTCCAGTGGATGTAAGAGCAGGCAAATGCAAGCTGATCTCAGGTCCTGGGAAGCCCTGTGCAGGGGCTAAAACTGAGTTGATACTGTAGGGTGGGCCCAGAGAGGCTTACTTTAGATTGAACAGCTAGAGAAGGCCTCTCTAAGAAGTTGACACTGTTGCCAAGGTCTCAAAAGCCGAAAGGGGCCCACCATGCAGATGGCTGGGAGAAGAATGTGTAAGGAAAAGGAAGCAGCATGTGCAAAGGTCCTGAGGTGGGAATACGCTTGGCCTATTTCTGGGTTGGAAAAAGACGAGTGTGTGAAAAGTGGAGAAAAGAAGGGTGAGGGTGGGGGTGGATCAGAGGTTTCAGTAGGAGCAGTAATCAGGGAAGCCAATAGGGCCTTGTCAGCCACAGTTAGGAATTTGGGTGCTATTCTTAGTATCACGGGAAGCCGGCAGTGAGAAGGTTTTAAGCAAGGTGACGGGATGACAGGATCTGACTTGCAGTTTAAAGACAACTTCCTCACTGCACTGTGGAGCCATGTGGGGGCGGACAGTAAAGGTCTGAGTGGCTGCTGTGGAAGTCCTGAGAAAGAGGATGGGGACCTGACTGGCAGTGGTAGCAGGGGAGGTGATTTGAGGGGGCAGAACTGAATGATACATTGGAATTCAGGGTAGTAGAGAGAGCAGTATTGTCAGGGGACGTGATTGGTCAAAGATGATGCTTGGGTTTTTGCTGGAGCCCCTAGATAGATTGGGGAACATGGGCGGTGGGGGGGGGGGATGAAATGAAAGCATTTCACTTAGAGCATCTCCTTGAAATAACTGGAAGTGTTAGATTAGATTATTACAGGATCTGTATTAATTCCAAGTAGTTTATTGTTTTTGAAGATTTATTTATTTGAGAGAGTGAAAGAGAGTGCAAGAGCATGAGCGGGGAGGGTGGCAGAGGGACAGGGAGCATTCTCAAGCAGACTTGGAGCTGAGCAGCAAGCCCGATGCAGGGAACAATCCTACAACCCTGAAATCATGCCCGGAGCCAAAATCCAGTCAGTGGCTTAACCAACTGAGCCCTTGTAGGTAGTTTGACCCCAAGTAAGGGCAACCATCAATTGGTGGTAGTGGTGCCTTGATTCACATCATCTTGGCTATGAGATTTACCAGCACTCCTGAATTGAAGCTTTGATTGTTCATTTTGGTGGAGACGCTGGGGAGAAACTTTGAATTTTTTTTCAGACTTTGCTCTATTTGTATAAATAAAATTTACTTTTAAAAGACTGAATGGAGCATCTAGATGGCACACTTGGTTAAGCATCTGACTCTTGGTTTCCACTTGGCTGGTGGACTTGAGCCTCATGCCGGGCTCTGTGCTCAGCGGGTAGTCTGCTTCGAATTCTCTCTGCCTCTCCTGCTCTGTTCTCTCTCTCTCTCTCTCTCTCTGTCTCAAATGGATCCATCTTTAAAAAAAGACTGAATGTTATCAAAATCACTTGTTCAGCAGACTCACATGCTGGGTATGCTAGGGAAACAGTGGAGCACAATAGGATTGTGCCACCAACAGCCAAGTGAGGGAAGCACATGTTAATGCTATCACAAATTAATGGAATATCCTACCCCGTTTGTCCCTATATCAATGTGGAAGTGTTTCAAACTTCTTTTAGAGTATCACTCACCAAGTTCTAGATGAGTTGTGCAAATCAAAGTGATGGTTGGTTGTGTCCTTGAATTGTTCTCCCAGGTTTTCCAGCCTCAATGACCTAAACATATAGGAGGCATTCAGTAGTACACTCCATTGTCAAAATATCTTATTACCAAAGACATGAAAAATCTATGTGGCTTATAAAGCCACACTCCATTGTCAAAATATCTTATTACCAAAGATAACTTCACAAACCACTTCACTTTTTTTTTCAAACCACTTCACTTTTTAGCTCTAGTGTAGCAAATAACTCTAGCTAAAAAGTGATTTATTTGTAGTCTTACCTATTAATCATTAAGAATTTATCATAGCTGGTTATATTTCTTTTAAAAAAATATTTTGCTTATTTTTTTAAAGATTTTATTTTTAAACAACATTTACAGCCCTCTGCACCCAGCATGGGGCTCTGACTCAAAACCCTGAGATCAAGAGTCAGATGCTCCCCTGATTGAGCCAGCCAGGTGCCAATCGCTGGTTGTTTTCTTTTGCAGAACCCAGTTTGGAGTTAGTTGTCCTCCACCAGAAACTTTATAGATTTCAGGTATGGATGAGCAATGTCTCCAAAATCAAAGTTCACTCAGTACAACAGCACATAGGAGTCCAAGACAAGTAAATAGGGGGCTGCTTTTCTTCTTAGAGTGGGCAGCTCTGTTTAAGCCTGCCATTGAACTGAAGGCGCTACAAAGTTCATCCTCATGTGGTAGAAGCAAAATATTACATACACTGCTTTAACACTGAGACTATAGGGGCCCCTGGCTGGCTTAATCAGTAGAGCATGCAACTCTTGAGCTTGGGGTCATGAATTTAAACCTCAGGTTGAGTTATGAAGATTACTTTAAAAAAATAAATTTTAAAAACTCAGGAGCATAAAATTTTCAGCTGCTAAATTCCCTTGTATCCAAAGTAGTTAAGTAGTTACCACACTATTGGAGAAAAGGGAAACCACCCCCCCACCCACTGCCTTGCCCTGCCAAACATCCACACACATTTCTGTCTTCTATCTACTCTCAGGGGGTCTCAGAAAGGTACCATATTCTCCAAAATAGCTTCCCAGCTGTGGCTGGATCTCATTTCCAATTGTTATAACGTGCCTCAAGCACACATCTTCCAGAGACTGTTTTTCTTAGAGCTTTACACCTCTTCCCATATGGCACTTTTAGTAGCCCCAGAGCCTTCCTCCAGGGTTCTTATTTCACTTTGGGTGGTTTTAGAGTTTTGGGGTTTTTTTTCCCCCTAAAAACTTGTTCCAATTATAAATTATGACTTTATTTTTATTTATTTTTATTTTTTAAGATTTTATTTATTGATTTTTAAAGTGGGTTCTAGGCCCAACATGGGGCTTGAACTCAGTACCCTAAGATCAGAGTTGCATGCTCTACCAACTGAGCCAGCCAGGTGCCCTGATTTTATTTTTAAATAAGGATGCATACCATCCATAATTCTACCAACAATTATAACACCCTACAGTATTTCCAAAGTCTTTTTCTAAGTATATTTTCTTAACTATGATCATAGCTTTTCACAGGCAATATTAAGCAAAATTGAACCAGAGATTTTGAAGTTAGCATTTGACTAGCTAATTTTACTCGCAGCACTCACTGTCCAGAAAAATACCTCCTGAGAAAGAACATGCAGGTGAAGCTTGAACTTCCTAGATACAGTGTACTGCATTGGGTTTTATATATGCCAATGATGATAGTATCTGTAACTAAAAGACTGTGGGACCATGAAATTATACATACTTGAGACATGTAACTCTCATATGCTCCTAAGTGGGAGATAAACCAGGGTAGAGAATTACAGGACCTGAATATGTAATTCTGAGAAAGAAGGAATTAAAAATTAGGCACTATTTAGAGAAGCATGTGTGCTGGGATTGGCAAAAAAAGTTTTGTTTTTATTTAAATTTAATTAACATATTGTATTACTAGTTTCAGAGGTAGAATTTAGTAGAGTTGTTTTTTAAAGATTATTTGAGTGGGGGGGTGCCTGGGTGGCTCAGTTAGCTAGGCGTTTGCCTTTTTGGCTCAGGTTATGATTCTGGAGTCTCAGGATCAAGGCCCACATAGGGCTCCCTGCTCTGCAGGGAGTTTGCTTCTCCCTCTGCTCCTCACCCAACTCGTTCTCTCTCTCTCCCTCTCTCTCTCTCTCTCTCTGTCCTCCAAATAAATAAATAAATAATAAAATCTTTTTTAAAAAAGTATTTGAGAGAGAGCATGTGCACACACAAACACGAGTGGGGGGGGGCGAGCAGAGGGAGAAAGAGAGAAGCTGACTCCCCACTGAGCACAGAGCTCATCATGGTGCTCAGTCTCACAATCCTGAGATCATGACCTGAGCTGAAATCAAGAGTCTACTGCTCAAGAAACTGAGCCACCCAGGTACCCCAGAAAAGTTTTCTTTTTTTTAAGATTTTTATTTATTCATGAAAGATAGGAGAAGCAGGCTCCCAATGGGGAGCCTGAAGCAGAATTTGATCCCAGGACCCCAGGATCACGAACCAAAGGCAGACGCTCAACCACTGAGCCACTCAGATGCCCCTAGAAAAGTTTTCTTTAAAAAAAAAACAGGGATCCCTGGGTGGCGCAGCGGTTTGGCGCCTGCCTTTGGCCCAGGGCGCGATCCTGGAGACCCAGGATCGAATCCCATATCAGGCTCCCGGTGCATGGAGCCTGCTTCTCCCTCTGCCTATGTCTCTGCCTCTCTCTCTCTCTCTCTCTGTATGACTATCATAAATAAAATAAAATAAAAGTTTAAAAATAATAATAAATAAATAAATAAATAAATAAATAAATAAATAAATAAATAAAAACAAAAACCAAAAGGGTGCCTGGCTGGCCCCGTAGGTAGAGCATGTGAGTCTTGATCTCAGGGCCATGAGTTCAAGCCCCACATAAAACAAACCTTAAAAAAATACAGAGGATTTTAGGGTAAAATAGATGTTGGAACACTGAAAAAGTTCAGAAGAACTACATAAAGCCTGCATGCGCTGGGGAGAAATCAGTAATGGAGATGTGTTTATGGCAGCAGGAGAATCCTAAGAAGCTATTTCGCTGGACTTTGATCGTCTGCAAGAAAAGCAATTTTACTTAGGACAAAGGAACCGAATTAAGATAAAAGGAAAAGAAAGAGTGGTCAGGGAGGAATCTGTGACCAATGAGTCAGATAGAAATAGCTCTCAATTACATTCTGAATGTAAGTTAGAATGAGGCAATAAAGAAAGGTAGCCCAAAGGACGTAGGATAGTGACTCAGAGACTGTGGCTAAGCGAGCAGCCAGTCTATTTATGGAAAATTAATGTAGTAGGGAAAAATAGGAGATTTTACTGGACTATGAATTCATTGTGATCTCACAGTGTAAAGTTGTCACAGAACTATTATGTTCACAGTATTCCAATTTAGCAGTCTGTTGCTGAGGTCCAACTGAGTTCTCTGGTCTCTGTATTGTGTCCACAGTGCTGCCGGGAAATTCCTTTATGAGTCCTGCTTAGCTCAGTCCCATTCTCTGCAACTAATAGTTCACTCTCTCCTCAGCAATATTGATGAGAATGAGGGGTACCTGGTGGCTCAGTCAGTTAAGTGACCAACTCCTGGTTTCCACTCAGGTGGTAATCTCATGGTTTGTGGGATCAAGCCCTGTGTTGGCTCTGAGCTCAGTGTGGCGTCTGCTTGAGTCTCTTTCTGCCCCTCCCGCTCGTGCTTTTTCTTACTCTAAAATAAATTAATTAAAAATAATATTTTAACAATGAACGGACGCAGTAAGAAACATTTATTGAGCAGTTATTATGTGCCAAGCACTGTTGTAATACGTAGTAACTCACTGTAACCCTGTTAGGTGGGAACTATTCTCTAATTTACAGAAGATAAAACAGATTGAGATCCAGGGTCCTGCTGCTAGGAAACAGGAATTTGAATTTGAACCCCAGCAGTCTGGCTTCAGAACCTGAGCTCTAATTGAATGATGCCCCAAACTCATGATCCTAATTTGCTTGACCCCATTTGAGCAGATAACCTTGTGTGCTACTTCACAGAGAACATTGAGGCTCTGGGGCCTTAATTCTTCATTTCCTTTCCCCATACTTGGATAAAGGTTATTTAGATGAACTGTTAGCCGGACTACCTAAAAACAAAATAAATAAATGAAAGGGTGGAAGTTACAACTGATACCAAAGAAATACAAAGCATCGTAAGAGAATGCTATGAACAATTCTAGGTAAATAAATTGGACAACCTAGAAGAAATTGATACATTCCTGGAAACCTACACTCTTCCCAGACTGAATCACAAAGGTATAGAAAATCAGAATAGGCCAAACATTAGCAAGGAGTTTGTTTTTTTGTTTGTTTGTTTGTTTGTTTTTTATTTTTTTTAGCAAGGAGTTTGAATCAGTAATCAAAAACTAAACTAAATTGAGCTAAAAAGCTTACTGCACAGCAAAGGAAACCATCAACAAAATAAGCAACCTACTAAATGGGAAAATATATTTGCAAATCATTTATCTGATAAGGGGTTAATACCAAAGCTACAAAGAATCCATACAACTCAATAGCAAACAGATAGTCTGATTAAAAAATGATCACAGGACCCAAATGTCTTTTTTCCAGAGAAGTCATACACATGGCCAATAGGCACCTGAAAAAATGCTCATCATCGCTCATTTTCAGGCAAATGTAAATCAAAATCCCAATGAAATAATCACACCACACCTATCAGAATAGCTATTCTCAAAACTGTGACAACTGTTGGTGAGGTTGTGGAGGAAAGGGAACCCTCGTGCACTGTTAGTGGGAATGCAAACTGGTGCAGCCAACTGTGGAAAACAGTATGGAGGTTTCTCCAAAAACTAAAAACAGAACTACCATATGATCCAGCAATTTTACTTCTGGGTATTTATCCAAAGAAAATGAAAACACTAATTCAAAAAGATAAATACACCCCTATGTTCATTGCAGTGACTCACAATAGCCAAGATATGTAAACAACCAAAGTGTCCTTTGATGGATGAATATACAATGGAATATTATTCAGTCATAAAATGAAATCTTGTCATTTGTGACAACATGGATGGACCTTAAGGGTATGCTAAGTGAAATAAGTCAGACAGGAAGACAAATGCTGTAGGACTTTACTTTTATGTGGAATTTTAAAAACAACATGAACAAAACAAAACTCATAGGTGCAGAGATCAGATTGGTGGTTGCTGGGGGGAGGGCCCAAAATGGGAGAAGGGAGTTGAGGTACAAACTTCAGTCATAAAATAAGTAAGTCATGGGGATATGATGTGCAGCATGATGACTATAGTCAACAATATTGTATTGCATATTATGTAACTTTGTATGGTGACAAGAGGATACTAGATTTACTGTGATCTCTGCAGTGTATCCAGTCATTATGTTGTATACTTGAAACTAATGTTTTGTGTCAACTATGTACCTTAATAAAAAGTATGTAGCTCATTTTCCACAGGCCAGTTTTCATTGCTCTCTATTACATATAAAATCCCCTTACAGTAAAGTCTAATTACTTTTTAGTTTAGATTCTAGTGTATGGTTTTAAAAATAAACTGTTGTTTTGAGCTTTAAAACAAAGATTATTTAGAACAAGGGAACTATTGGTTCCCCCTCAACTCTGTGCTATTCAGAACATTCCAGTTATGTTTTATTCTAGGTATACAATTTGAACAATCTGGACAGAAAGTTGTGTGTTCCTAGGGGAGGTGGTCAAGGGACTTTCAGTCATACCACGTGGAAGGGGGCCTGGCTGGCTCAGTCAGTAGAACATCTGACTCTTGATCTTAGGGTTGTGAGCTTGAGCCCCATGCCGGGCATAGGGATTACTTAAAATAAAAATAAACCATACCATATGGTGGGAGCAGTAGAAGGAAATTGGACTGTTTAGCTTATATAGGGGAAAAGAAGACCTGAGGGACCATACAACTGCCTCAAGTTCATGAAAAACTCACATATAAAAGTATTAATCTTATTGCATGTATCTCCAAAGACTGTAGCTAAGATCTGTAGGTGAGAGCTACAAGGAAGAGGATTTTTTAAAAAAACAAAGTTGTGAATAAAGATTGGTCTGCCTCGAGAGGTACTGAGTATTTTGTCACTAGAAGTGCTGTCTGAATGGTCACATGAGGAGTCGTTTTGGGGGAAATTTAACCGGAAGACCTGTCTATTATTGATTATGTAGCCTTTAAAGTCGGTCTTCACCTTACATTCTGAAAGAGTTCAATCCTTCAGGCCAGTGTGTTCAACCCAGGCTGCACGGTAGAATCACTCGGGGAACTTTAAGGAAAAATAGTAATGCTCAGATCCTACTCCGTCTGTTAAATTGGAATGTTTGGGTCATGGCCTGGGCATTGATGTTTTTTTTAAAGCTCTCCAGTTGATTCTAATGTACAGCCAAGTCTGAGAACCTGTGAGTTAGCTGAATCAAGCTGAATTGAGTAAAATGGTATGGATTAGTGTTTTACTTATAGTAACTGTAACTATGGCATTTGAGTCCTATGAAGGTCAGTATAATGTAAATGCCATCACATGTTGTATTTATGCCTGATTCAAATTCATATGTCTTACAACATACTCAAATATGAGAACAAAACAATTCCCAAAGAACCACCATAGGAGGTTGCCCAGCCTGAAGGATTTTATCTGTTTTCTTAAAATGCAGGTGCATGCATGCACAGAGAGAGAAATCGCTTATAGCAATTAGTAAATAAATGGATGAGATGATTGTTGGTCTCCTTAGAATAATAAATTGGGCACTGTAAATTTGGACTTAGTGCATTCCCTTTTTTATAAGGTAACCTGGGAGCCTTTCATTTGGATATTGATCTGGGTTCATTTTGTGCTGGTGGTGAGGCAGGAAGCAGTCTGTAGAAATAAAAAGAAGCTCTTGACAGTGGGTGTTTACTTTTCCTGGAGCCACTCACAGACAATATATTCAGTACCACAACAAAAGTGCCAAATGTTTTTTCAAACTGTTATGTTTAGTTATGCCTATTAAAAAGAAAACATGAGAACTATTCTCCTGAAGTAGTTTTCTACTTGTTTAATTTGTACTCCCTTCTGTTTAATTTTCTCTTTCAAGCTATTGGTGTCAGTAACCAGAGGGAAACCACTGTAGTCTGGGACAAGTTAACTGGAGAGCCACTCTACAATGCTGTGGGTAAGCTGTTATTCATGGATGTCAAATGAGAGGCCTTTCTCCACTTGCAGACACTGTCACCCTGAAAGGTCTGGCTGAGAAAGCATGTGGTCATGTTTCCTAGACTCAGATGGGATGGGCACGTATAGTCCTCTAAGAAATCAGTTTTTAGGTATTTACCATCTTCTGGTATTTATTCACATCTTGAATTAACTTTTCCCCTTGTTTCCTCCTTTTCTTGATTATTTGTATCATACAAATGGTTCAGTGTTGCCCAAACTGTTTCATGGTCCCTGTTGCTTTTGAAACCTAAAAGAGATCCCGCCTCCTCCCCTTAAAAATCGAAATTACACATGTTCACATACCTATCTCTATAAAGTACTTGTGTACTTGTTTTCCCATCTGGTAATTTGAATGGACTCACCTGAGGTTCTGAAAATAAAATCTCAAAATTTTAGCTCCTTCCGCTACACATTTGGCTATTTCAACTGGGGTTCCAAAACTCAAAATCTCAAATACACCAACATTAGCTATTACATCTTACTTAAATGTAAATGACCATGAGCGTATTGTAGTATTCTCTTAGCACATGACATTAGGTACTAAATGACACTGTCATTTGCTAAAAGGAAACTTCTGTTGTAAATACACAGTCACTAAAACACATCATTCTGTTCACAAATAACAAAACACAATTTTTTGTCAATAAAATACCAGGTTGTGAGGTGTGGAATGGAGGTAGAAATTGTCAGAGATGGTATGATTTTTAGAGTGAGCTATTTTTACTTTATAGTTACTTTAATATTGATTGGAAGAAAGTGATCTTTGAGCAGAAAATACACTAAAACGGTGCCTGGTAAGAGTAGCATAAAACCTTTGGAAATAATCTTTGTAAAAAATTAGATATTTGCTGTAATTGTGTTATTAGAGACAATTTAGTATATCTTCGGTACTTTGTTTAAAAAAATTAAAGACTCAAAAAATGTCAATTGTAACTATAGGTCCTGTTACACAAAAGTACACGTTTTAAATCTTTATTTTGTTCTCATTCTCATGAGCAAATCATTTTGAATATAAGCAAAGCAGGATATTACAGTTTTAATGACTGATACCTAGGGGGTATTCTTTCATGGATCACTATTAGCCAACATCTTGAACTAGTTAGGTTTTGCTTTTTTTTCCCATGGGGGAAAAGGATGGACCTTCTCAAAACAACCAGAAAGTTCCTGTTAAACTCTAAACTTTGAATTGTAAAAATGCAACTTTGGACTTTGAGTTGTCATTTTAAAATAATGCAACTAGCTTAGTGGAAGTTATAGTAAAAGATTTAAGTAAATATTTCACCAGAAATAACTTTGTTTTCTGATTTGCTTATGTAGTCATTTCCTTTTCTTCTACCTTTGTCCCTCTGTGCCCCATCCTATGTGCTTTTCAGTATTAATTTCTACTGCACCTATGGGATATGAGGAATTTTTTCTTTTTTTTCTTTTTTTTAAAAAGATTTTATTTATTTATTCAGAGAGAGAGAGAGAGGCAGAGACATAGGCAGAGGGAGAAGCAGGCACCATACAGAGAGCCTGATGTGGGACTCGATCCCAGGTCTCCAGGATCACACCCTGGGCTGCAGGCAGCGCTAAACTGCTGCCCGAGGAATTTTTTTTCAATACTGAACCATGCACATGTCTTGAGAACCTCTTATGTTTGGTGCTATACTACATGTGTTATGGAGACTATGAGTTATTGGGCAGTTTTATAAGAGGCTAACACAAAATTAGGGAATAGTTGATAAGCTATGCTGATAAAATGAATAGGAATTAGAGGAAGTACACGTTAGTATGGATTTTGAATTTTGGGCATACTTCTGCAGGAGCTTGAACTCCATTTTAGGGCTTGTAGAATGTGTTGGATTATATTAGGAAAAGGGAATATTGAAGGCTAGTGTGAACAAGCGATGAAGGTGAAAATGTCTATACAATATTTCACCAAAGAGTGAAGAGACTGATCAGATTCGTGGGTAGGATGGCTTCTTTATTAGTTTTAATAAAACTAGCAGTGATAATAATGCTCAGTAAGTGCTAACATTACTGTGTACTAAGGATTTTGCTAAACACTTCATCCCTATTATTTAATCTCAATGACCCTGAAGCAGGTTTTACTTGCCTTTTCTTACAAACGAATTAGGGGGGTGGAGGGGGCAGCTACATACCTTGTCCAAGGCCGTATAGCTGTAAATAGAGGTAAAGCCACAGTTTGAACATAAACCTCTAACCCCAAAGCCTATTTTGGATAAAAAGGGGTTGGGGAGGATATAGAAGGCACTGAAAGCCATGCTCTGGGTAACATGGGACAAAATGAGTAATAAAGGAGAATGTACCTTCCCTTATGGAGGAATGGGTTGGTTCAAATGTACCTTTCTACTGAGAACAGTTCAAGAAGTTAGACAAAACAAAAGAAAACTCTGTCTGAGGGACTTGAAGGCTACCAAGGCAGTGAGGAATTATAGGACCAAGATCCAGGAGAGAAGGAAAGCCTAGAGAGATAAACCTGGCATTCAGTGCTGCTTATTCCCTAGAAATACTGGTAGATTCTAAAAGGAGTATCTGAGGCTAAGCAGCATTTTCATTTCAAAAGGCAGTCAGGCTGCCATGGGTAGAGATGAATAGGGGCAAAATCCTAGACTTTTGATTGTGATTGTGATGGGCCAACCCAAAAAGTGAGGTAAACTGGAAATACTCTGTCACAGGAAGTAAAGCCCAGATTCAAGTAATTTAAAGCACTGAGCAGATTATGATGATCTAAGATTGCTAATGCTCTTAGCCTAACTTCCTTTCAGAAACAAAAATGAACCCTTTTTGGAGGAAGATTATCTCTAGAGTTTTTCATATATGATTTCTAGTTTTCTACTAAAAAAAAAAGAATCAAGCATACAAAACATGACTAAAAACCAACAGAAACAAATAACCTTAAAAACCAACCCATAGGAAATCCCAATATTAGACTTCTCAGTCTTTAAAGTAATACATGTTCAAGGAATTGCTTGACAAAATTAATCACCTTAGCCAAGAGTTGGGAATTTAAAAATAGAAATTCTGGAGCTGTGTTAAAAACTCAGTTGATGAGTTTCGCAAAAGATTAGACACAGCTGGAGATGAATCAGTAAACTGAGAGAGAGACCAGAAGTAAATATCCAGACTAGAGCACAGAGAGATAAAGGTTTAGAAAACAGAGAAGAATCTAGGAGAAAGATGGAGTAAGGTG